>NC_133325.1:772177952-773426299 GCF_042186555.1 Aquarana catesbeiana
AGGAGTGGAGTTTTTTGAGGAGGAGGGGGTGGTCCACTGTGTCAAAGGCAGCAGAGAGATCCAGGAGAAGTAGTACAGAATAGTGTCCATTGGCTTTAGCCATTAGTAGGTCATTTGAGAGTTTAAGGAGAGCAGTTTCCGTGGAGTGTTGAGGGCGAAAACCGGACTGAAGGGGATCAAGAAGTTTATTCATGGTCAGATGGTCGCTTAATCGGTTGTAGACCAGTCTTTCAAGAAGTTTGGAGGAGAAGGAGAGTAAGGAGATGGGACGTAAGTTGTTGAGATTGGTGGGATCCAGTGAGGGCTTTTTTAGTATTGGGGTGACTAGCGCATGTTTTAGAGAGTTTGGGAAGATGCCACAAGAGAGGGAGAGGTTGAAAATGTGAGTTAGAGAGCGTAGAATCGAGTCAGAGGGTGAGCGTATCATTTGCGAGGGAACAGGATCCAGGGGGCAAGTGGTTAGATGAGTGCTAGATAAAAGTTTAGCAACCTCAGTAGTAGTAGCAGGGTTGAATGAGGGAAGTAATGATTGGATCTGTGGACATGGGGTGTTGCATGGGGGAGGTTTTTGCGCATTGGCGATCTCCTCATGAATTGTATCAATCTTAGTTTTGAAGTGATTGGCAATCTCCTGGGCAGTGAGTGAGTTGGTGGGTGGAGGCAGTGGAGGACAGAGTAGAGTGTTGAAGGTAGAGAAGAGTTGACGTGGACTGGATGAGAAGGTGTTGATGAGTGTGATAAAGTAGGTCTGTTTGGCAGTGTGAAGGCAGGAGTAGTATTTTAGGAGGGCAGATTTATATTGTGTGAAGTCTTCCTGGGTCTTAGTCTTATGCCACAGGCGCTCAAGAGCGCGGCTACGTTTTCTGAGACTTCTGGTGTCATCTGTTTGCCAGGGTTGTAGCAGTCGGGGCCTAATTCTGCGTGTAGTGAGGGGGGGCCAGCTTGTCTAGGGAGGAAGACAGTGAGATGTTGTAAATGAAAGTAGCTAGGTTGGGGCAGGACAGGGGGGAGATTTTGTCATAGAGGTGATCAGTAGCAGAGTAGAGAAGAGAAGGGTTGAGGTGGCGAAGGTTTCTGCGTGTAACTGTTTGGCGGTTGGAGGGAGAAGAGGTGGAGGACAAGGAGAGAGCAAAACTAATAAGGTGGTGATCAGAGAGTGGGAGTGGATTGTTGGAAAGGTTGCACGGAGTGCACAGATAGGAGAAGGCAAGGTCAAGGGTGTTGCCATTGGAGTGGGTAGGAGCCTGTATCCATTGCTTCAGGTCAAGCGATGAGGTTAGACTGAGAAGTTTAGAAGTAATAGTAGTGTTAGTATTGACAGGGATGTTGAAGTCCCCAAGAATAATTGTGGGGATTTCAGAAGAGAGAAAGTAGGGTAGCCAGGCAGAGAAGTCATCAAGAAAGGCTGATACCGGTCCAGGGGGCCGGTAGATGACAGCAATTCTTAGAGAAATGGCAGAGAAAAGTTGAATGCAGTGTGCCTCAAAAGAGGAGAGTGTCAGAGAGGGAGGTGGGTGAAGAACCTGATAGGTGCTGCATGGGGCTAGAAGGATTCCCACTCCACCTCCCTTCCGTCCACTTGGTCTGGGGGAGTGAGTCCAGAGAAGGCCCCCATGGGAGAGGGAAGCAGGAGAAATAGTATCCGATTCATGAAGCCAGGTTTCAGTAATGGCAAGTAGGTTAAAGGAATTTGTGATGAAGAGGTCGTGGAGGGCGGTGAGTTTGTTGCAGACAGAACGTGCATTCCACAGGGCACAGGAAAAGGGGGGGCTGGTTTTGGAAAGAGGAATAGAGACCAAGTTCTGTGGGTTGTGGCTCCTGCCAGAGGGTGTAGGGGGATGGGAGCGTTGGGCAAAGACAGATGATGGTGGCCCAGGGTTTGGGGATATGTCACCAGAGATTAGGAGAAACAGGAGGGTGAGGGAGGTAATGTGGGACTGTGATTTATGTGAAGGGGCATGTCTCAGAGTACTGGAGGTTTTATCAGTGTATGGATGTAGAATGAGCGAGAGTTGGTAAGAGCAGTAGTAGGGGGAAGACAGAAGGCAGGGTGATATGTATAAGCAGGCAGGTGGAGAGGGGGGGGTGAAGGTAATAGAGTTTGAGGAGAGAGGACAGGAGTGTCAGAAGCAGTGGTAGAGAGTGCATGTTACAGAGTGGAAGGAGAGCTTAATAGAGAGACGGGTCACCTGCAGTCTGTTAGCTGCTTTCCAGTGCAGATTGCTGTATTTGTTTGCTTCGTGCAATCGCTGAAGTGCAGAGAATGAAGTGCATATCACTTGTAGAAAGAATCACTTAGAGATAGAAGCCTTAAAGATAGAAGCCCCATGCAATGTGCTCCCCCGAGCAATGTGCTCACCCCTTAAGGATGCTCAAATATATACTGTTATAAGGGTGGGGTTGAAGTTCGTTAATTAATCATGAGTGACTATAAGAGTGCCTAGCAATCAAAGTGAACTTTTTGCTTCAAAAGTCAGAATAGCAAGAGGCCAAGACAAGATCAACACATAAAACTTAGGTAAGACAGTTCAGAAAAACAAATAATGTCATGGTTGTTCGCACAGGGCAACAGATAGAGAAGGCCACATACCAGAGACACACACACACACAGACAGCAGGCAGATCCCAATTTCAGTTAACGGTGGAAGATGTGGATGAGCTGACACATACCAGAGACACACACATACACAGACAGCAGGCAGATCCCAATTTCAGTTAACGGTGGAAGATGTGGATGAGCTGACACATACCAGAGACACACACACACAGAGACAGCAGGCAGATCCCAATTTCAGTTAACGGTGGAAGATGTGGATGAGCTGACACATACCAGAGACACACACACACAGAGACAGCAGGCAGATCCCAATTTCAGTTAACGGTGGAAGATGTGGATGAGCTGACACATACCAGAGACACACACACACACAGACAGCAGGCAGATCCCAATTTCAGTTAACGGTGGAAGATGTGGATGAGCTGACACATACCTGTAAAGAGACAGAAGGAATGATCAGGTGAGGCAGAACTTAGTGCAGAGAATGAAGTGCATATCACTTGTAGAAAGAATCACTTCGAGATAGAAGCCTTAAAGATAGAAGCCCCATGCAATGTGCTCCCCCGAGCAATGAATAGTGTACAACTAGGCAACAAAACAAAGCTGTATATAACACATCCAAAGGTTTCAGATGAGGGTCCTATTAGCCCCATTCAAGCAGGAACAGCTTCCTCTCAGTCATCGCTGGCTATGATTGGACCAGAGTTCTTTACAGCCATGGGGGACTTTGTGTCAAAATGCCAGAGGAGCAATCCAATATGTATAGACGTTGGATATCGGAAGCTGAGGATTTTCTCTGGAAAACAGTCAATGCCAAATGGAAAGGAGGAGTTTGAAGCATGGCTAGAACAGGCCATGCAGGCCCTAGACGAGTGGGACCTGCCAGAGACCCAGAAGAAACAATGTATCAGTGAGAGTTTGTGGGGAGCCGCAGCTGAGGCTATTAGGAACTTGAGATTCAGCAACACAACCTGTACCGCTTACGACTACCTGACTATGTTACAGGAGGATTTTGGACGGCCAGAGAAGGCAGCTGACTTGATCTATCAATTTGAACACAAACTGCAACGCCAAGGTGAATGCCTATCGGAACATATCAGACGGTTGGACAGGATGCTTTACCAGATTGTGCTAAAGGAATGACACATTCTGCCATACACCAGGCCAGAATACAACAAATCCTGAAGTGAGCCCTACGCTCTGACCCAGTCTGGCTTCAGCTGAGGACATCAGTGGGTGTTATGTCCCTGAGGTGCCCAGATCTCATTAATATAGTGAGAGAAGAAGAGGCCCTGTTTGACGACAAGCAAGCAGCTGTTCGTTCAGTTTCTACGTCCTTAGTAGAAGTCAGGTCACAGGGGCCTATGGAGCAGAACCCAGAAATAGTCGCCCTAAAATCTCAAATGGTGCAAATAATGGAGATGATGACTTTACTGATGGCAAAAGTCACCCAGACAACCCATGACAGTGTAGCAGAGACAAGAACACCGCAAACTTCATCTACGACCTTAAGTCAGAGGGTAATGGGCAATGAAATTTGTTTTAACTGTGGAGGGACCAGACACAATTGATGAGTATGCCCAAGTCAAGCAAAACCTGAGGTACAGAGCCAAAAGCCGTCGGAAAACTACCGAGGGCCCCGGTGAAGGAGTCAACCGGGTGCCCTGCTACATAAGCGAGCTCCAGAAACCTCAATGATGTAAAAAGACCACGGCAGAAGCTCAAACCATTGCATAAAACTCCTGTTGTCACTTCTGAGCAGCCCAGTGTCCCACTCCCCTTGACCCGGACTACCCGGCATTGGAGAGTCAGTGCACACCAGACCCCTGGGGCCCGGAAGAAAAACAAGCCAAATCAAAACCTCCGTGAGAAGGAAGAGCGAATGCAACCCACCAAACAGGCCAAACATGCCACTTCTTATAAATTCCCTTCCAAGTTAGTGGGACCCTCTCCTGAAGTCCCCATTCAGGTAGAGGGAATCTACACCAAGGGCCTCCTGGATACTGGGGCCCAAGTGACCCTCCTCTACAGGGACTTCTACGACAAGCATCTCAAACACTTGCCACTACAGGAGTTAGAAGAGCTGGCAATATGGGGTATCGGGACTCAGATTTTCCTCTATGCTGGTTATCTACCCATCAAACTGACCTTTGACCCCTCTGTGGCTGAGAAGGCTGAGATGTTTGATACTTATGCGGTGGTCTGTCCTCGTCCACCAGGGGCTAGTAGAAGTTCCCTCATCATCGGGACCAATACTGACCTGGTCAGAAGACTGTTAACACCCCTTGCCCAGAAGCAGGGCGCTTCAACTCCAAGTATGCATCCCATGTTGAGATCAGCTTATCAGCGTCTGGTGCAAGAAGAGAAGGCCCCAGCTGAAGGAGTGGGAAAGATCTGGCGTTTGGACCAGAATGAAAGGGTGTTACAGCCCAATGAGGTCGCTTGTTTGAGAGCATGCATCAAGCTGAATTGGGAGCAGCCAGGCCCCTTCATTGTTCTTGAAGCGAACAGTAAGGAAAGAGAGATGGGATTGGAAATTATTCCTGAGGTGGTTTCAACGAAGGCCTTACAGAGAAGTCACTGAAAAGTTTTGGTTAGTGTCCGCAACACGACAGCCTCGCCCGGGAAGATGCAAACTCAGATGTTACTGGGGCAAGTAAACCCAGCCACGCCAGTCTCCCCATGTGATTTGAGATGTGGTAGAGGTGACGAAATCTCTGAAGAAAAAGAGTCTATCCAAGACCAGTGGACCCCTCAATGTGAAGAGGCTTTCAGACAACTGAAGTGGAGCATTACGACTGCCCCAGTCTTGGCCTATGCCGACCCTGCCAAGCCCTATGAACTTCACGTAGATGCCAGCCGGGATGGGCAGGGTGGGGTGTTGTACCAGGAGCATGACGGACATGTAAGGCCTATCGCTTATGTGAGCCGGAGTTTGGCACCTGCTGAGAGGAACTACCCCACCCACAAGCTTGAATTCCTGGCCTTGAAGTGGGCAGTGGTAGACAAGCTGAGAGACTACTTATATGGCACAGAATTCGTCATCAAGTCAGACAACAACCCTCTCACATACCTGCTGACTACTGCAAAGCTGGATGCCACGGGCCATAGATGGTTGGCCGCTCTATCAGGTTTTACCTTCAGTTTGAAGTACCGGCCAGGTGTCGGAAACAAGGACGCAGATGCCTTGTCGAGAAGACCCCACTGCTCCCGAGACTCCCCAGAAGAGTGGACCCACCTCACCCCAGATGGAGTGAGGGCCCTTTGTGAAGGAGCAGAACAACAAGTCAGCGGTAGAGCCAGAGCTGAGGACATTGGAGTGTCCGCTGCTGGAGTGCCCAGAAGCTACTGTAAAGTCACCCAAGTCGGGGCTGAAGGTCTGCCAAAGCTATCCAAGAAGGATCTGCAAAGAGACCAAGTGGAAGACCCTCTCTGCGGCCTGGCATTGAAGGCCTTAAAGAGTCAGCGCCCTGAACTGCTTTTCACTAACTCTCCGAAGGAAGCCCGCTTGCTGCACAAGGAGTGGGATTGGTTGCAACTGCAACAAGGGGTGGTTTACCGAAGGAACCCCTTTGAGGACTCTGTGGCAGTTGTTCCTACCAGAGAAACATAGATAGGTGTTGATTGCTTTACATGATCATCGTGGCCATTTAGGGTCCAAGAGGACTTTTCCACTGGTGAGAGACAGATTCTATTGGCCTCGCATGCGGATTGAAGTCGAGGGTTACTGCCATTCCTGCCTGAGGTGTATTCAAAGGAAGACTTTACCCCAACGAGCTGCCCCAATGGGTCACTAAGAAAGTCAAGGGCCATTGGAACTTGTGTGCATTGATTTTCTGTGCCTGGAGTCTGACTTGAGTGGGCAGGGAAACGTCCCGCTGATAACTGATCACTTCACTAGTCATGCCCAGGCATTTCCCACAAAGGATCAGCAGGCATCCACGGTGGCTAAGAGCTTGGTAGAGAAGTTATTTGTGCAATATGGCCTGCCTCGGTGTATCCACTCTAATCAAGGAAGAGACTTTGAGAGCAGCCTAATTAAGAAACTTTTAGACCTGCTGAGGATCAAGAAGTCTAGAACCACCCCATACCATCTTCAAGGGGATACTCAGCCGGAGAGATTCAACAGAACCCTTTTGAATATGCTGGGAACCCTAACCTCAGAACAAAAGCAACATTGGAGTAAACACATAGCGGCTATTGTACACGCTTACAATAGCACTGCGAATGATGCCACAGTATATTTTCCCTATTGTTTGATGTTTGGGCGAGAGGACAGACTTCCAGTAGACCTAGCTTTCGGCATTTCCTCGGACCATACCTCAGCAAATTCTCACAGGGGGTATGTGGACCGACTGCGGAGAAACCTGAAGAATGCCTATGAAAGGGCCCAAGCTGTGTCAGATGCCCAAGGAAAGAGAAATAAAAGAAGTTTTGACCTCAGAGTACGAGTACAGGACCTACAACCAGGTGATAGAGTACTGCTGAGGAATTTAGGTGTGCCTGGGAAACACAAGCTGACTGATCGCTGGAAATCACAGCCCTACATTATCTGCAAACAACTCCCAGGACTGCCAGTGTACCAGATTCGGCCAGAGGGATGTACAGGCCCACTCAAAACTTGGCATCGTAATCATCTCTTTCCCCTGACGGAGACAGTTCGGTGCCACCATAGTAAGCTTCACCTTCCACATCCACCACTCCTTGGAGATCCCGACCAGTGACGAGATCACAGGCTGTACCTCTTGTTGAAGAAGATGAGGACAGCGAGGATGAGGAAATGCGAATAGACTGGTTGTGGTTGTCTCACATGCCAGAGCTTATTACAAGGAGACCTCTCTTAAGCGCTGGTTCAGGAGCCACTGGAAGTGGGAACAGTGGACTCTTGAGCACAGTGGGTAGGAGGGCCTGATGCAGGTTCCAGCAGAAGCAGATGATGGTTTGGAAGGATGTCCCTCAGGGATGGCTGAGCTGCGGATGCAGGTAGGCAGATGCAGGCTGGAAGGCAGGCAAGTAGCTGAGAAGGCAGCGGCAGGATGCTTGGCAAGCAGGCTGGAAGCAGCGTCACAGGACACAGGCAAAGCAAGGTCAGACAGTCTGTTCAGCAGGAGATCAGGCAGGTATGAGCAAAAGGGGATGATCCAAGAATAGTCAGGCAGGCAGGAGTTCGGCAACAGGTAATCAAGATAAACAAGGTCAGGCAAGCCGGGTCGGATTGGAGACTGGAGAATGGTCAGACGTAGCCGGGTCACTAGCAAATACAACAAACAGGCGGAGTACAGGAACTCAGGTACAGAGCTGCAGACGAACAGCACCTGACAGAAGCACCTGTCATTCTTTTAAAGGGCCCTTGGCGCCAAAACAGCGCTAGCGCGAACGGGCGCGCGCACTCGCGAACGCGCGTACGGGCACACGCGGGAGCGCTCCGGCGCCCCCTGGTGGGGAATTAAGCGGAATTGTCCTGGAAAGGCTCCTTGTGCACCTGCGTGCACGCATATTTGCCCGGCGGCCACTGATATGCCCCTGACATCCACCCTCTCGTCCAACGGTGGCAGATAGTGGATCTCTTTGACCAGAAGCTCCTGAGTTTGTACCTCAAGACAAATCTTCAGAAGATCTAGAGGATCATCAAACTTCTTCATTAGGAACAGACCCTGAGGACCTTTCTTCTTGTATTGAAACAGAAATACAGGAAACTGAAGTAAACAAACAAGAAGAAGGGGATAAAGATGATACCAGTTTGCCTGAGACACCGAAGGAACAGAGAGCGAAGAGAATCATTCACCCACCCAAGAGTCTAACTTACGATACCTTAGGTGAATGCTCCGAAGAAATTTGCTTCACTTCAAAAAGGACTCTTGAAGTGCCTGGTCCTTCCACCGCTGATTTGGTGGAGGACAACCCCATCTCACCCCCTGGCACATCTATACAAGACGCTTCTGTGTCAGTAGCAGGTAGACAGAACAGCCTCCCTCCTTGTGACAATTGTGGGAGGCTCCTCTGTCAGGCTTATGTCATGGTATGAATTGTTTGAGTTTAAATTCTGGTTATGATAATGCAACTTGTTTGTTATCATGTGTACACTAACCCAATTTCTCCTCGTGTATACAACAGCATGTAACAGGTCATAAATTTTAATTAACTTTGGGGACCAAAGACTTTAAGTGGGGGAGTATGTAACGCAGGGGTTTTACCAGAATCCTTGTACTGGATGGTGTGTATTAAATAAGGAAATGGCTCCCTCTAGTGGTCGCAACAACTATGCATGATACCAACAACTATGCATGATACTGTGAAGCCTAGAGGAAGTGACTCATTTGTTTAACTAGGATGTGAACTACTTACCCACAATGCCCTGTTCACCTACACACAATGCCAGGGACAGAATAGCCTGCTGGGTAGGCCTGTAAAAGAGACAGCATGGCCATGCTTCTCTCTCTTCTTCCCGGGACGTGAGACCTGCCTGCAGGGACCTGTGTGGGTGTATCGGAAGAACTGCGTCCTGCTTGCTGCGGAGCGAAGTTGGCGCTTCCTGAGTAGGTTTAACACACAGTGCGCTGGACCAGCGCGTGCTCGGACCGGAGGATCCAGGACTCTCAAAGGAGCCAGCAAGACGGTTCCCGGTCATCTGACGGAGGGTACAGCTTGACGCTGTTACCCGGGAGCGGGACTGGGATCACAGAAGCGGAGCAGCATAGTTGTTCGGGTCCTGTGTGGTGAGAGAGCTGTTGCCCAAGATATATATATATATATATTACTTTGCCACTTTGCAGCCTAGCTCAGAGGATTGCTGAGACTCATAGTTCTACAGAGCGGTCTTACTGCATAGACTTTGTTTGCCCGCAGGCCTCAAAGTTTGCCTTTCACATAACATAGAGTGTTCGGTTGCACTATTCATAGAAGAGGAAGTTTGCACGTGTTTCACACAACCAAGTTCACAGTTCACCTACCACCTTTATCTTATTTGAACATTTGCTTACTCATTGGATTACAATTACTGCAGTATAATAAGGCTAGCTGAAGAAAGAAGATCAAAGACTTTGCAATTCACTATAAAGCACTTATTATTTCTCTTGCACACACACTCTGCGGACTGCAGTGCAACTTAGGGGGAGCCCTTGAGTATATGTACTGTATTGCCTTGTTATTTAATACTGTATAGTGTACTGCAGGTTAGGAGGGTGTTTGCGCAGCTGCATTGGAAGTGGGAAAGTGCGGAGTGTCAAGGTTTTACCGCCCTGAGCATCGGTCCCACTTTGAGGCATGCCCACATTCGTTACTCATGTGATCTTTGAGTCTGAATATTTATATGTACCTTGATTGTTATTGACCTATCAGAATCAACATTGTATTCTATATTCTAAACCAGTTTCCAGTAAACTTACTGTGTGGTTCAAGTACAAATGGTGTGAGACGTTGTCTATTCCTATAGCAGGTGGAGTGACGGATACCCAGGTAACGGTGAATTACAGTATATTGTATTATAATTTTGTTGCTTCTTAGCATTGGGCCTCACACAAACACTGCCACACAGTTGTGCCTAGAGGGTCCAGCCTATATTCAGGGGTTGCTAGGCAGAGAGCAAGTCCAAAACAATTATCAGCAGCTCCTTAGGGTGTCAGTGCTACATGTACTTTTTTTACTCATCATACATTTGTAATATAATGGACTCAGCACTTGACTTTTGGGTTTATTGTTAATAATTATCTTAGTGTATTTAGTGAATATTTTGTTTTGTAATTTTCAGGGCGGGGGGCTTTCAAGTAGGCTGTATGGAGCCCTGTGATTTCCTAACAGCAGCCCTGTGCTGACCGGCCCTGAATTCCGCATGCCTGGGCTGGGTGGCAGGATAAATAACAAGCACCGGGCAGGCAGGCCTAACCAAAATCTGGTGTTCAGCTTCCTTGGTGTTGTGTTAGGCCTGCATGGCTGAACCCTTCCACCTTGTCTCAGGGCACAATATCAAGCCTTTTAATTAGATTGGAATAATGTACAGATGCAGACATTCTACTGAAGTCAGGCTTAGGGGAGCCTTCTAATGCTGCGTACACACGATCGGGATTTTGGTCGGAAAAAGATATGATGGCTTTTCCGACGGGATTCCACTCAAGCTTGTCTTGCATACACGCAGTCACACAAAAGTTCTCTGAACTTTCGACCGTCAAGAACACGGGGACGTACAGCACTACGATGAGCCGAGAAAATGAAGTTCAATGCTTCCAAGCATGCGTCGAATTGCTTCCGAGCATGCGTGACTTTTTGTGCGTTCGAATTGCATGCAGACCAACGCTTTTTCAGATAGGAACTTTTTTAGGCCAAAAAATAGAGAACCTGCTCTCAATCGTATTTTCCGACCAAAAGCTCACATTGGTCTTTTGCTGGCAGAATTTCAGATCGTGTCTACGGGGCATTAGAAATGTCATTTCTCCGGCCAAACTATTTTTATTTAAATTTTTGATAGATTGGAAAAGCATTCAAATCCCTGTTGGGTTTTTAGTGTTACCCAAGCCACTTCCCATCCGCTTACGCTAACATGCATTGTGTTAAGGCAGCCTGTTCAATCAGAATGTATTGACATTGCACAGCAATAGAAGAAAAACTAGACCTCAGCATTTTTATGTAACTTGGCTCACCACAACACCGGTATGTGATACTTTTCAGGGTGAGTCTGCTGGCACCTTATATGCTGTGTGTTGGGGATACATACTAGTGTAATTATTATTATTATTATTATTATACAGGATTTATATAGCGCCAACAGTTAGCTTCACACCTTAAAAGGTGTCATGCTTTACCGTGCCGTGCGGTAACATGTGCTAAAGCATGCATTTTAGTGCGTGTTACTGCAATGCATGAGTGTGAAGGGAGCCATTTACAGAAACAAAGTTAGGACCTCCTTCAGAGTTACAGAAAATGAGAGGGGATGTCTTTAACTGAGCCATGGATAGCAGTAAAACCCCAACGGGGTCCTGGCGAAAATCATGTGATGTGAGTGAAATGCGTTGACATCACAGCGTCATGTGACCTGGCTCCTCTCTCATTCTAACAGCGTTCTCCATCTGATATCAGCCGTCCCATCTGATTAACATTCCACTCGCACAGCCTGCACTGAGGTTTGGAGGACTTCTCAGGTGACATGAGTGTTACTCATCTACTGACTTTCGCATCCGCCCCACAGCTACCTGGGAATTTCTGTGGAAATCGAGGAAGTTCATTGAGTATCGGGTCCGCTACCATTGTGAACCCCCTGCCGTGGAGGACAGAGTGTCAACAGGAGATCGGGTGAGACTGTTCCTGGACACCGTTCCCGATCCCTTATGCTATTAGCCCTCTGCCGTTACCACTGCCGTGTGGATGTTTCCAATTTCATGACTAACAGGCCACAGTGACTAAACTAATATCCCCTCTTTCCATTTCCTTGGCTGTCACTTTTGTATGGCGATTGAAATATACCTCCTACCTCCAGCTTTTGCCTGTCTGTACTTTATAACACAGCTTTCAGTTCTCAGGATATTGCTGTTTGTGGCCCATCTACATGGGCTGTTCCTTTAGTGGCTCAATAAGGCTTAATAAGGTCTCCTGACAGTTTTCCATTCATTTTGGAATACCAGCCATGGCTGTTCATACCAGGTGCTTGAGGTCTATTTGCCGCTTAAACTAGCTGTATGCTTGTCAGTGGGTAATGAATGAGAGCCCGGGTCCTTTATTTGAATTTCCTACAATGTTGTCACAAATGGTTTTTATTATTGTGTGGTGAAGGTTTTGGTCTTTTTGTTTGTTTGATGAATTTTTCTACAAATAAACATCCTCAATTTGATAGTTACACCGCTGTGTGTTTCCCTTTGGAGTCCCTTCACTTTAGTATACTTTACCTCATTTTCTTTCATTCTAACTCTTCCCCACTCTCTCTGACACAAAAAAAGTGTTCGGCTTTACTGTACTTTAACAATTAACTTATGGAAATAAAACAAGCTTTAAGACAATAGTTGAATATTTTAATAATATCTCTAATATTTACAATTATGTTTAGTTCATCCACACAGTCCATTCTCATCACTTCAGATGTTTAATTTAGCCGCGTCACCTTAAGAGTCCCCCAATACAAAACGTTCTCCCTCTGGGTATAGATGTCATAAGGCTCAAATTCTTGTGTGTCCTGCAAAGACAGAGGCAAATGTTTACACAATGGTTTTATTTTCACTATGTACAGAAGTTACAGTATTATAGTTCACAGAAATCATAAAGAACACCCCCCATGAGAAACGTGGGACTTTAAATGTACCAACAAGGAAAAATATATGTAAACCTCTTATATGTAAACCTCTTGTACCTTGTGCTTTTGTAGTTTTTGATTGGTGTCATATTGTGATTCTCTATACAAACACCATTCCCTATTTTAGGGATATTTTCAATGCACTGCACATACAATGCATGTCGGATCCTATTTATATAATTATACCCTCTTAAGCTCCTTAGTGTTCGTAGAGTGTTGTCTTGCACTTACTCTAACAAGCAGGATTGAATGTGGTCCATTAACCTTTTATGTATATACGGTTGACCTTTGTAAGGACCAACAGCAGCTTGTAATATGTAAACGATTAATATACATGTATAATGAAACATGACTGTCTATATAATTATCTTTAATGACTGCTATATATTTATGTTGTAGAAGTACAAATACCCATTATCCTCCCTGAGGAAGGACTACATGTCTGAAACATGTTGGGATTCATTATTAGAACTCATCTTGGCTGACCTCTGTTTTGTCATCTTCAGCCCTCTGGGTGTATCTGATGTTGTCAGTGTATTTGGAGTACTATTCTATTATGTTTTGTCAACAAAGGTATGGCTCTTTTGATACAATGTTATTTTATTAGGACACAGGTCCTTTTTTATTGAATATTTCTGAAATAAAATTGACTTTTGTCTTTTACATACACTTTTTTATATATGTGACTCTGCCTTCAAAGTCTATGATGGGTCTTTATGTACTTTGCGCATACCTTTGTGCTATGTATTGCTCTTAAGACCAGTTAAAGCTGGCATTTAATCTGCTGTTTTGCCTTCTCTGGTTCTTCCTTTCTCTCATCATCAACATTCTGATGATTTTTTTAATAAAAAGTTTTCATTTTCTCTACATACCTTATATTACCCCCAGTGATGTCATCGCTGGGTTTCTGGGTTTCTCTATGCAATACATTCAGATTACAGCTGGTGGGAGTGACTAGCAGGGTGCATTATATCCCAGCGCCCTGCCTCAGTGCTCCTGTCAAGAGCCATCAGTCCTGATGCAAGCAATGGGCTTCTCTTAGTTATGCAAACATACAGTGCCTTGAAAAAGTATTCATTCCCCATGACATTTTCCACATTTTGTCATGGTACAACCAAAAATGTAAATGTATTTTTTGGGGATTTTATGTGATAGACCAACACAAAGTGGCACATAATTGTGAAGTGGAAGGGAAATTTTAAATGGTTTTCAATTTTTTTTAAATAAATAAATATGTGAAAAGGAAAGCGTACATTTGTATTCAGCCTCCTTTACTCTGATACCCCTAACTAAAATCTAGTGGAACCAATTGCCTTCAGAAGTCACCTAATTAGTAAATAAAGTCCACCTGTGTGTAATTTAATCTCAGTATAAACACTGTTCTGTGAAGCCCTCAGAGATTTGTTAGAGAACCTTAGTGAACAAATAGCATTATGAAGGCCATGGAACATACCAGACAAATCAGGGATAAAGTTGTGGAGAAGTTTAAAGCAAGGTTAGGTTATAAAAAAGTATCCCAAGCTTTGAACATCTCACGAAGCACTGTTCAATCCATAATCCGAAAATGGAAAGAGTATGGCACAACTGCAAACCTACCAAGATATGGCCGTCCATCTAAACTGACGGGCCGGGCAAGGAGAGCATTCATCAGGGAAGCAGCCAAGAGGCCCATAGTAACTCTGGAGGAGCTGCAGAGATCCACAGCTCAGGTGGGAGAATCTGTCCACAGGAGAAGTATTAGTGTACTGCACAAATCTGGCCTTTATGGAAGAGTGGCAAGAAGAAAGCCATTGTTGAAAGAAAGCCATAAAAAGTCCCGCTTGCAGTTTGCGAGAAGCCATGTTGGGGACACAGCAAACATGTGGGAGAAAGTGCTCTGGTCAGATGAGACCAAAATTGGCAGAGGTTCACCTACCAGCAGGACAACGACCCTAAACATACAGCCAGAGCTACAATAGAATGGTTTAGATGAAAGCATATTCATGTGTTTAAAATGGCCCAGTCAAAGTCCAGACCTAAATCCAATTGAGAATCTGTGGCAAGACTTGAAAATTGCTGTTCACAGACATTCTCTATCAAATCTGACAGAGCTTGGGCTATTTTGCAAAGAAGAATGGGCAAAAATGTCACTCTCTAGATGTGCAAAGCTGATAGAGACATCCCCAAAAAGACTTGCAGCTGTAATTGCAGAGAAAGGTGGGTCTACAAAGTATTGACTCAGGGGGGTGCTATACAAATGCATGCCATACTTTTCACATATTTATTTGTAAAACATTTTGAAAACCATTTATCATTTTCCTTCCACTTCACAATTATGTGTCACTTTGTGTTGGTCTACCACATAAAATCCCAATAAAATACATTTATGTTTTTGGTTGTACCATGACAAAATGTGGAAAATTTCAAGGGGTATGAATACTTTCTCAAGGCACTGTATGGTGGGACAGAGCCAACTTAAAAAGGTTTTAGGGTCTTCCAATGTGACCTCTACAGTATCTGCATGGTGCAGCAGGTGTGCAACATTTAGGGGCACTGATAAAACTAATGCTAGCAGATCAAAAAAATAGAATAACTCATAGTATAGACTGGTCTATTGTATACAGTAACAGTTAAGGAAGTCTTCTCTGGGGGTGTGGCCTAAAACGTAGCATGTGAACAGATGTCTTTCTTAGCAGCTCCGGGACCCCTCTGCGTAATCCTTTGTAATCCTGCATACCTGCCTTTCCAATTTGACTGAATTCTCTCCTGGCTACTTTGGGAAGGTCCTATGACATCTCCTGGAACTTTGGTGGATGGGAAATCATAAGAAGAAGCAGCCCCTAGCCAAGATGAGTATTACCACGCGCTTTTGCCAGAATGGCCGCCGCTTCACCGCCCCTCACCCGTCCCTGGCATCCGAGCCAAAACTGTTTGGAGAGGAGCCTGATCCCTCTTCTGGGGCCTCCGCTCCTCCAGCGCTGCTGTCCCAAACCTCTTCTAGTGATGACGGCATGGAAGACGATCCGAAACCGGAGCCTACCCTGCTGGATGTTCTTAAAATCATTAAGGTGAATCACACTGATTTTATGGGTAAGGTGGCGGAGCTCAAACTAGATATAACTATAATGCACCAGGACATGCATGATATACAGGGACACGGAGCGCTGCATCAGTGATTTGGAGGACGCTGTTAAGAAGCACAAAGAGAGAGAGGCGCCTCTAAGTGTAGGCTTAAAAAACTATTTATTCATAAATCTTGTGTCAATCACACTCACATTTAGGAAGTCATCAGAAACGTATGTAAATGTGGGATATCCATCATAAAGGTGTCATTAGATCTGTCATAGAACTCCTGTCTGCTTGCTGAATGCTCTGCCTGCGTGCAGAGGGACACTGCTAAGATGTTATGCCGGCTGCGGTGACAGCGAAGGACCAGAACGAGGCTTGGAGCGCAGATGGATAGCGGGCGGAGAGAAATGACGTCACTGGCAAGCGACGCGTTTCCTGGGCGTACAGGCTGCAATGACGTGACAGCCGCGCCCCTGATATAAGGAGGGCTCTTTGGACTCTGATGTTAAGAGGGCTCTGCAGACTCTGATGTAAAGAGGGCTCTGCGGACTCTGATGTAATGAGGGCTCTGCGGACTCTGATGTAATGAGGGCTCTGCGGACCATGATGTAAGGAGGGCTCTGCGAACTCTAATGTAAAGGGGGCTCTGCGGACTGTGATTTAAGGAGGGCTCTGCGGACTCTGCTATAAGCTCTCTGGACTCTCATGCAGGAGGGACTCTTGGGACCCTGATTATGGGGAATGCTGGGAACTATGATGTAGTGGGGGCTCTGGTTACCAGGGACCCCCTTTTATAAGAGTTCCCCTTTATACCAAAGTGTGCAGTGTTCCCCCTTACATCAGATTCTACAGAGTCCCCCTTTCATTCGAAGGGAACTCTGTGAGTTCAGATCTAATAGGGAACTCTGTGAGTTCAGATGTAAAGGGGAATTCTGTGGATTCAGATGTAAAGGGAGACTCTGTGGACTCTAATGTAAGGGGGGACACTTGTCATTAAAACCATATGATTAGAAATATTATTTAATGACAAAATATATGCATAGTGTATACTAAAAAAAAAATTGCTGTTGTGCCGTTAAAGGGGTTGTAAAGGTAAATTTTTTTTTTTTTTAAAAATAACAAACATGTTATACTTACCTTCACTGTGCAGCTCGTTCTGCACAGAGTGGCCCCGAACCTGGTCTTCTGGGGTCCCTCGGCGGCTGTTTCAGCTCCTCCCCGCAAGCATTAACCACCTTAATGCGAGCTCCCTCGCATGGTGGTTAGTGCTTGCGGGCGCGCTCCCGTGATACAGCCGGCAGCTATAGCCGCTCACTGTATCACTCGGCCCCGCCCCCCAGCGCGCCGCGTCATTGGATGTGATTGACAGCAGCGCGAGCCAATGGCTGCGCTGCTTCCAATCCATCCACTGTAGCCAATCAGCGGCCAGGGTGAGCGGAGGAATAGCTGTCGGAAATGCGAAGCTGACTTTCGAGGCGTCAGGTAAGTAAAACGGGGGGGCTGGGGGCGGCGGTATTGTCAGAAGTTTTTTCACCTTAATGCATAGAATGCATTATGGTGAAAAAATTTTTACCTTTACAACCCCTTTAAAGAAAAGGTGGCAACCCTACCTAAGATGGCAGAAAGGGGGCCTGCTGTAGAACATGTGTAAGGGTTCCACCTCAGGGCCATAATATAGGGCCCTGTGATGGAAGTAAAAAGCCCTAGAATTGGTGGGAAGGGCCCTGGGCTCTGAGGGAAGGCTCCAGGACCAGAGGTCAGGGGGGCCCTTTATGGTTTCTTGCACCGGGGCCCTGAAGGTTCTAGTTACGCCTCGGATTCAACCTATTTCCTTTGAGCCCAGGTTATCCTATACCCGCCCCCAGCTTGTGACTGATCAGTGAATGGAGACGAATCACAGCGCTGAGCTCATCTCTGTCGCTCTGCTCTCTATCTATCAGCATACTTCTGGTCGGTACATGAACTGATTGGCTGCTTCTGCTGCTTCTTCCCCTTACATTTCAGGCCTGCTGTACAAGGACTGCAAGGCAGATACCAGGTCAGACTTAGGTTCCCTCACTGCTAACTTGTTAACCACTTCAGGTCCGCTCCACAGCAGTGTTACTGCTACAGGGCAGCACACGTGCGCATGATTACGTATATATACTTAGGAGGTGTGCTGGCATGCCGCCAGCGGCTCGCTCCTGCTGTGATCACACAACAGGAGCCCAGCGGCGGGTACCACGGACTCGATGTCTGCCAGCACCCACCAATCATCTACAGCAGGGGTCTCAACCTGGCGGCCCTCCAGCTGTTGTGAAACTACAAGTCTCATCATGCCTCTGCCTGTGGGAGTCATGCTTGTAACTGTCAGCCTTGCAATGCCTCATGGGACTTGTAGTTTCGCAACAGCTGGAGGGCCGCCAGTTTGAGACCCCTGATCGACAGAGTGGCAGAACGACGGTCTGCTTATGTGAACAAATCAGATTGCCGTTCTGACTGGAGAGAGGTGCAAAGCAGGGACAAGGATCCATGTTTTCCCCTAGTTAAAGCGGTAGTAAACCAATAGAAACCCCCTAAAAAAACAAACCTGCAAGACAATGGCATAATGTGCTAGTATGCATTGCATACTAGCGCATTATGAAATACTTACCTTAGAACAAAGCCCCCGCAGCGGCGTCCAGTCAGGGATGACATGTTCCCCCGGCGTTTCTTCTGCGTTCGCGGGCTCCGATGCTGTGGGTGGCCGGAGCCATGATGACGTCACTCCTACGCATGCGCACGGGAGCCCCCGGTTCCGGCACGATGCTCTGACGTCAGCGGCTGCACAAGATGATTTTATGAACGGTGTACGTTTAGGAGATATTCATTTTACCTGCAGGTAAGGCTTATTATAGGCTTACCTGTAGGTAAAAATAACAAAGCGGGCTTTACTACCGCTTTAAAGCATCTCCCACACTGTAATAGATCACTCTGGATGTTTAACCCCTTCCTCATTAATGCAGTGACAGTACATTTTTTTTACCACTGATTACCGTATTAGTGTCACTGGTCCCCAAAAAGTGTCAGTTAGGTGTCCGACTGTCCACCACAATGTCGCAGTCCTGCTATAAGTTGCTGATCGCCACCATTACTAGTAAAATAAATAAAAAAATATACCATAGTTTATAACTTTTGCGCAAACATATATATATATATTTTTTTTACCATAAACATGTAACAGAATACACATTGGCCTAAATTTATGAAGAAATTATTTTTTTTCAGTTTTTTATTGGATATGTTTAATAGCAGGAAGTTGTCATCAATTTTGTTTATAGTCCAATAAATATAAACCGCAGAGGTGATCAAATACCACCAAAAGAAATCTCTATTTGTGGGAAAAAAAGGACATCAATTTTATTTGTGTACAGCGTCTCACAACCACCAATTGTCAGTTAAAGTAACGCAGTGCCGTATCACAAAAAATAGGTACATTTTCCGGAGGGCAAGTGGTTAAATAAAATACATTTAATAATGTAAAAAAAAAGCAAAAAGCTGCATGTTTTATATCGGCCTAGGCTTTAGGTAGCATGCAAATCTAATTGTAAGCTAAATAATGAATTTCTGAACATAGCAAAGGTAGTTTTCTATCAAAAAATTGACTTTATTTCCAAGATTCCCATAAAATACACGGTACAAAGTTTCTGGTAAAACACTTTTACCTTAATCAGGCTTATAAAATATGCCACATTGACAACGTCTGCTCATGACGAAAATGCGTCTGGTGGAAGGCACGTAGTGACGTCACCACTCGAGCGGAGTAGGGGGACAGGTTCCGTTTTTGTGTATGCCGGCCGGCTCTTTTACATGCGATATTATCGCCTCCTATTAGTAAGTGCATTACTTAATTTCATTAAGAACTTTGGAATTTATTACACTATGGCCAGTTCTTTTTTCTTCTGGGCAATGTACTAAATATGTGGATGCCGGACGTGGGTCCTAGTGATCGATCTTCACTATCCGAATACAGTTCCTATTGTGGTCATCAGCAAGCTTAAGGGCCTAGGCTGGGGGGGTGTGGCCTGACCTCGGGAGAAGATGGACGCTTGAGAGACAAGCTCCTGCAGCTATCCATCCTCCCTGCTCTGACGGAAGCCCTGTACCTCTCTGCCAGCTGCTAAACATGGGGACAGCGTCCTGGAATTCATCCGCATCCCGCTCTCGCTCTCCACGGAGACACTTGAGCGGTCTTAGCCAGAATCTCCCCGAGCTATTCAGGACCCAGAGGAGTAACATAACGGCTTCCCGCCAGAGCCCACGGAGAACACAGCGCCACCACTGCTGAGCACACTGCCTACCCTCTCCACATCTGAGCCAGGGGATCATGCCACTATCCAACAACAGCACCCCAGCCTCTATGATCTGAGAACAGTGGCAGCAGACATTAAGGACACCCTGTCAGCAGCCATAGCGGACTTGCGTCTGGATATTCGCGCCATTTCTGACAGGGTGCAAGAAGTAGAAAAGGTCTCAACCCAGCACGGAACGGTCCTCCGCCGAGTGACCCAGAAGGTAGATACACATACCCTGCAACTTAGAGACCTCCATCGTCATGTGGAAGACCTGGATAACAGAGGCAGACACCATTATTTGCGTGTCAGAGGACTGCCAGAATCAGTAGAGACTGAACAGCTTACGGCCACCATTACTGGCCTGTTTAACAATCTCTTAGACAGACCAGCGCAGACAGTAGTGGAAATGGAACATATTCATTGCGCTTTGAGGCCCAAGGGGAGAGAAACTGAACCCCCCAGAGACGTGGTATGCTGCTTGGTTGACTATAAGCTGAAGAAAGACATACTTCGCAAGGCAAGGAACAGGATCCAACTCTCACATGGGGGCGCAGACATCCACATATACCAAGACCTCTCAGGTATCACGCTGCAGCACAGAAGAGATTTGAAGCCATTGCTGGATACTCTGCGCGCCAAGGGCATCCGCTATAGATGGAAATACCCCTTTGCCCTCTCTGCCACTAATCAAGGCCGCATGGCAATACTACGAGTTCCAGAAGAACTACCTTCCTTTTGTGAAATCCTGGATGTCCCCCTGACGGAAGTTCCGAATTGGTCTGCTGAATTTCGCCGTCGTCCACCGCCCAGCAGAGACCAGCGACGTGAGGAACCGATGGAAGCCCAAAACACCCGGTACCGCAGACGCAGATCCACATCTTCCCTCACCACAGGATGATATCTAGGGTTCTCACCCTTGACACTAACTATACTGAAAAGAATTTGAACACCCTAAGGAGCTCCCGTATAGCTCCCAAGTAGCGAACGGACAGCCCTGCTTATGCACTGAAAACCTCGTGGCCGGGTTACCAACGCAGGATAGCCAAGGCTTAGCCAAATCTCCTTGTACACTCCGCAGTTAATGGGCATGATCCCATGTAATCCCTACAGACTCCTTGGCTGAAACTAATACATGTTGCGGTTCTGAATTTGGTTCACCGTGTGTTTATCTGTTTCCACAGTATCCCAACAGTTATAAGTTACAGTTATTGTTGTATTGAAACATGTCATACAGGTATCCCCATACCCTTAGGCGGCATCTCCTTCTTCTGTCTTGTTATGCCTAGAATGCAGGCTGACACAAATCCCGCTTTCCCCCTCAGTAATGAACACTCCGTCTGACTATTAATGTAGTGCAAATAGAATGCTTGGGTCCCACATCCTACACACCTAGACCACTGGCAGCATTATATCTTTCCACACTATATCTGAATGCTTCCCAAATACACCTCCATATACCTGTCGATGGAGGGGATAGCGACAGGTCATCTTGACACACATCTCGATCTTCCCCGATTGGTCTCTCTCAACCCCCATACAGTAGTGTAGATTGGAGTAGGCCTCCCTAGGGCCGGCACTCTCTAACCCCACTCTGTACCTCACCGACATCTTTCTCGTAGAAGAAAGGGCTGCTCCCCCACCTTCTCGGTTTACTAATTAGGAGTACCATCCTCCTACCCCTTCCCCTATTCCGCACTCCCACCCTTTATCTTCCTTCCTCTCCCAGACCCCCTTGCTACCTCGGCGCCCTTCGTTCAGACAGACAAGGAAAATCCCCACTATTTTATGGCTCCTCCCGGCGACGGGGCTCCCCCCCCTCAGGTCAGGCTGCTATACTCTCTAAACATTAGGGGACTCAACACCCCTGAAAAAAGGTCTCAGCTACTTCTCCTTCTAAAAAAGGCAAAGGATGATGTGGTGTTTCTCCAGGAAACACACTTCAGATCTGACAACATCCCCAAACTTTACAACTCCTTCTATCCCACAGTCTATCATGCGACTAGCGCTGACTCCAAATCTAAAGGAGTGTCCATTTTAATTTCTAAAAACTGTCCCTTTCAAGTCCAGGACACAATGCTTGACACCAATGCTCGCTATATATTTCTCAGGGGCAAATTACATAACAAACCTATCACGCTGGCCAACCTTTACGCCCCCAACAGACAGCAAGTACCCTTTTTCCGCAATACCTTACAAAATCATTTTACAGGGGAATGCTGATTGTCGGAGGTGACTTTAACTTGGCCCTCACCCCTTCGCTGGACTCCTCTTCTGGATCCTCCGCCATTTAGAGCATTGCGCGCAATCAAAACACAGCTACCCTGTTTCCCCGAAAATAAGACCTAGCGTGATTGTCGGTGATGGCTGCAATATAAGTCCTACCCCCCAAATAAGCCCTACTTAAAGTCCTTGTAGGTCTTATTTTCAGGGTAGGGCTTATTTTCAGGGAAACAGGTTAGGGCTTATTTGGTGGGTAGGCCTTCTATTGCAGCCATCACCGACAATCACGCTAGGTCTTATTTTCGGGGAAACAGGGTAACTAACTTAACCCTGCATGATACGCGGCGCACACTATACCCCACTACCAAGGACTTCACCTTTTATTCCGCACTACACCATAAATATACGAGGATAGATTACTTTTTTGACTCAATCAGACTTGGACTCCTTATTAACCGCTACTATAGACCCCATGATCCTGTCAGATCACCACCCCATCTCCATCACCATCACTTTTTCCACAACTCTCTCGAGGTCAATGGTCTGGCGCTTGGACAACTCCCTCCTCAATGACCCAGAGCACATAGAGAGAATAAACACATGCCTACAACACTATTTTCGAGAGAATGCCCCCTCCAATACTCAACCGATGTCCCTTTGGGCGGCACACAAATGTGTCGTCCGAGGTGAACTTATATCCATTGCCACAACAAGGCGGAAAGCCAGACAAGCACGAATTACTCGAGGAATCTCGAGGAACTCGGGAAATCAACTAGACGCATATATGCACTTACACAATGACTCTACTACGAATTCGGTAACAAATCGGGCAAATTACTCGCAAGGGCCCTACAAAACAAAAAGGCGGCCTCGACCATTCATGCTGTTGTGAATCCTTCAGGACGCAAATTTGAAACCTCCTCTGACATAGCTAATCAATTTAAACAGTTCTACTCCAAACTCTATAATCTACCTACTCCTCTGACGACAGACCTCACTCAGGACAGGGAAAAATTGATAAAGGACTTCTTAACCCACTATGGCCCACAACCCATCTCAGACGATGAGGCTGCAAATCTAGACAATCCACTTACGTGGGAAGAGACAATTACAGCCCTTAACCAAATGAAACCAGGCAAAAGCCCAGGCCCGGACAGCTTATCTATTAGCTATTACAAAACCTTCAAGGAAACACTCATCCCACACTTTCTGACCACTTTTAACACACTGCCTACCTCTCCCACTAATAACCCGGACATCCTGGAGGCCCACATTGCTATGATACCCAAGCAGGGTAAAGACACTACCGTGGTGTCAAACTACAGACCTATCTCACTCATAAACGTTGATGTGAAGATTTATGCGAAAATACTTGTGAACCGCATACTTCCGCTACTCCCCACATTGGTTTCTTTGGATCAGGTAGGCTTCATCCCTGGCCGCGGGGCCCGCGATAACACCCTGAAGGCCATCAGCGTACATCACTGGCTGTCATCGTCTAACACTCCAGGCTTTTTTCTTTCCCTCAACGCGGAGAAGGCGTTCGACAGAGTGGCCTGGGACTACATGACAGAAGTACTACGCAAATTGGGTTTTCGAGACCGTATGCTCTATTATATACTGGCTCTTTACTCATCCCCAATGGTGAGAATTAGGGTCAATGGTCACCTATCGGACGCCTTCTCCCTGTCGAACGGAACCCGACAGGGGTGTCCCCTATCTCCCATTATGTTCATTCTCACTCTGGAACCCATGCTTCACAGGCTTAGGACTAATCCATCTATCAAAGGAGTTACCATCAAAGATAATCATTATAAACTGCTGCATACGCTGATGACATCCTTCTGTTTCTCACGGACCCCATAATCACAATTCCCAATCTCATCAAAGACTTCTGCCTCTTCAAATCCCTCTTTAACCTCCAAATTAACTTTACGAAATTTAAGGCCTTAATGTTTCCTTAATCAACTCTTTAATGTCACAATGCCAGGTCAACTTCCCTTTTGGGTGGGAATCGCAGGCCATCACCTACTTAGGTATCCAGTTGCCGACTAAACTTGAAGACCTTTACTCTAGAAATTTCTTACCCATTCTTAAGACTATACAAACTGACCTCCAAGCCTGGAATAAGGGCACTTTTTCCTGGTTCGGGAGGGCAGCCATCCTGAAAATGAACATACTTCACAGACTTCTATACCTGTTGCAAACGATACCGATCAAGCTGCCCCCTTCTTTCTTCACCACCTACAAAAAATTATGCTTGAAATTTCTATGGGCTGACAAACACCCGCGTATACGCAGGGAGGAATTGGTCTCCCAGATATACAAAAATACTACTGGGCTTGCCATCTGGCCAGAATTGTGGACTGGCACCTGCACGCTAAACTTAAGGCCTGGATTGGCCTTGAGGAGGCGTTCTCCTCATTTTTCAATCCATCATTCCCCATGGATAAGCGCCCTCGGGACCCCGAAGGAAAGTAGATCACACCCCCTAATCGGCCCAACTTTACAGATTTTCCGTAATGTCTGCAATAAGATGAAAATTGCCTCCTCGCCAGGTCCACTGACCCCATTAGATCGAAACCCGGACTTTCCTCCGGGTATATCAGTCCTTCGTATTACCGACGACCCCGTAAAGCACTCAGTCAAGCAGGATCCTTTTTTGATAAAGGGAAGATGATGCCTTTTCAATCTCTCCCTTCCAAACTTCCAGACACGGATATTCCTTTCTTTAACTTCCTGCAAATCAGACATTTTTTGATTAATTCTACCCAACCTACCCAATGGGACAGAGATTTAACGCACTTTGAAGCTTTATGCACCAGATCTGAACCTCAAAGGCATGTCATATCAGATATTTATACCTTATTATATGCTAAAATCTCTACTAAAGATGACACTGCCAGCCAAAAATGGCAAAAAGAACTAAAGATTGACTTCACTCAAGAAAACTGGGACCATATGCTCACTCACATACATAAAGGCTCCTTGAACGTTTCCACACAGGAAAATGGTTACAAAATTTTCTCAGGGTGGTATAGAACCCCCGATAAAATCCACAGATTCCATCCCAACGTCCCACCACTATGCTGGAGGTGCAATAATGCCCACGGATCACTGGTACACATATGGTGGGAATGCCCCCTCATCCAACCTTATTGGAAAGCGATACACCATCTCATTTCACAAATCACTACCTATACCCCAGACTTTACTCCAGCTCAATACTTACTCCATCACACCTCCATTCCCCAAGGAGCGTACAAAAAGTCCCTAACCCTACATATGATTAACGCAGCAAAACTTTGCATACCCACCCACTGGAGGACTACTTCTCCCCCCAGCATGCCCGAATGGATACGTAGAGTGGGTAAGATAGCTGAGATGGAGGATCTCATACACCAGGCAAGAGATACCCCCTCCAAGTATCACACAACATGGGCATGTTGGCTACATTTTAAGGAATCAGCAGACTACCATAGCCTCATATCTGCATCCCTATAGCCTGACCTGAGGGGAAGAACCGGCTAATGCATGAGCCGACTACCTCTCTACAGATACACCCCCTCCCCCCTCCCTACACGAGCCCTTTTCCCATCATCTATCCCCCCCTCCCCCCTATACCCAAATAAGGGCCTCACGAACGGAATTTTTGTGTACAATTACTACACCACGCTCAGATGTAGTGCCTGGCCAGGGCCGAAATAGCTGAACCACTCTGTAGAATGCACCACACTACCGTGAGATTGGTATAATAGCATCTAACAGTCGGACAGTGAAAGCCTCCACCCAAACACAGTTAGATCCCGACAGGGGTGTGGTGGCTAGATACCCAATCTCATTGAACAATGAGCAGTGTACATCAGTACAGAGTCCTTCCCCAGAATATAACGCACCATCTCAGCTGAAAGACCTCTTAAAGTTATCCGTTAAGATCGAGCTATATAAGTTATTACCTCTTCTGTATTTTATCTGTACAAGGCATCCTAACTGTTTTTGTTTCTTTTTTCTCCAAGTCTGTAATGATATTCTGCCCAATGTCTTATTGTTTGTACTATGCAAAATCTTTATTAAAAACATTGGAAAAAAAAAAGGCCTAGGCTGGGCTATAGCCACCTGCCTTTTAAGCTTGCTGTCCGGTAAGCTCAATCTACAGCTACGGTAGTCGGACACTTTCTTTGTGTATGCACACTGTGGTGTTATTATGACCCTTCATATCTTCAATGGACACTCATTTGTCTTGATGTCAACTGTTTTGGATTTTATTTTTAGCGCAGCTTTCTACATTCCATAGATTTTATAAAATATGTAACACATGGAAATTATTTGCAAACCAGCTTGAGATTTCACTTTCACAACAATAGTTTACCACATACCTCTGCAAAACCTTCCACTTGTAGCGGGGGAGATGTGTTAAGTGACTTTTTGGAGCACGTTCTGAAAAAAAAGGTCAGAAAATGAAAATATTAATTTCAAGAGAACCAGTCATGATTAGGTTTATGCAGCCCACATGCAGCCAAATTTATTTATTAAGTCTTGGATAGGGAAGGGTTAGAACCCTTGTTGGCTTTCTGTTGTCTTCCATTGGGAGAGTTGTTTTCTATTTCTATTTGATGGGTGACAGATAGGAAAGGCAAAGTAAATCTCCCCAATGGAATTACAGATGGTAACAAATAAAAAAAAAATTCTAGCAGAGTATGGAAGAGTTAGAACCATACTGCTGTTTGTATAACCATTAGGGAAATTTCCCTGCGTTTCCTATTTAGGGGATGGGTATCAAGAAATGAGATAGGGTGTCAGTACATCAGGATTGTCCAATTTTCATATACAGTGGAACCTTGGTTAACGAGTAACGTGATTAACAAGCGTTTTGAAAGACAAGCAACTTTTTTTAAAAAATCCTGACTCGGTTTGCGAGTGTTGTCTTGCAAAACGAGCAGAATTTAAGCTAATGGGGTGTGCAGTACCTCATTTGGCCAGAGGTGCGGGGGCGCCAGTGACACTCGGAACGGTTCGGAGCCGTTCGGAAATACTTGGAATCACTGGGAAATACTCAGAAACACTCGGAAATACTTAGTTCCCAAGTGTTTCCGAGGGTTTCCGAGTTCAGCCGAGCTGTCCCCGAGTATTTCTAAGGCTCTCCGGCGCCCCCCCACCTCTGACCACAAGCGGTATTGCATGCAAAAGTCAGTGCAGAATGAATAATCTTTGTTTCCATTGACTTCTATGGGGAAACTCGCTTTGATATGCGAGTGCTTTGGATTACAAGAATTCTCCTGGAACGGATTATGCTCGCAATCCAAGGTTCCATTGTATATATATATCATAGTTTGTGGACTCTATAACTTTCCTACAGACTAAATAATATACACTGATTTGGGGTATTTTCACCAAAGAAATGTAGCAGAAAAAGTTTTGGCCTGAATTTATGAAGAAAGATTATTTTCAAAATAGAAAAATAAAAACGCTTTATTTTTTCAAAATTTTTGGTCTTTTTTTCATTTATTTAGCAAAAATTGCAATTGTCATTCAAAGTGTGACAGCGCTGAAAGCTGAAAATTGGCCTGGGCAGGAAAGGGGGAGAGGGGTAAAAGTACCCTATATTGAAGTGGTTAAAGCGGAACTTCAGTCATTTTTTTCATCTTTCTATCTATTAGATTTTCTGCTCTTGTTGTTGTTGTTTTAACTTTGGATATTAAAATCTTTTTTTTTCTGCCAGTAAATATCTTATACAGCCCACTTCCTGTTTCTTGTCTGGTCATTAGCCTAGACTTATGACATCATGCACAGCTCTCTCTCTCTTACCCTCGTGAGAGTTTGCCAGGAAGGAAGGGGGGATGAGTCATAAGAGGGCCGATGAGAGCTGCAGGGCTGGAGGTGTGCCTCTGTGTGTCTGTGTAAATCCAGGAAGTGAACAGACAGCAGCTTCAGCTGCCCACAGTTAAAATGGCTGCAGCCAGACTCAGTGGAGGGAGATTTCTGCAGCATTTTTGACAAGTATAGAATCACAATATATATAAAATAATATGCAAAGTGGTTGGAGGGAAGTTTCAGAATGGCAAAGCTTTTTTTTATTACAAGTTATGTGAGCAGACTGCAGTTCCTCTTTGAACCCCTGGTAACCTCTGGAGGACCTCTGTTGAATACGGCTGCACTGGTCAATTTTTTAACAAACATTCCTACGAACAACCCTTTGAAAAATTCCCAGTACATTCGATGACTTGGCTAATTCAAAACTCAAAATTGAATTTGCTTTTCACGTTTAATTTTGGAATGTCAGGGCCACAAAAGAATAAATTAGAGAAGTGGCCCCATGGGATTGTCACCCCTGACACCCATTTGTTTTATAAATACATTTCACTCTTAATAGAGGGCTCTGATAATTAAGTACATGTCTCTCAATGGTTGCTTTGATGGTTCTTTCTGCTTTGTGCTTCAGGTGACAAGCTGCCTGCTGTTGCTAGGAAGATTTACCTCAGCTGCTGAGCACTGGATTGGTGACAAATCCTTTGGGCGGGAAACATCTAGCCAATGAGTGTAACCTTTTACTTATATTCTCTCCTGTCACTGGGCCGAGTCAGCATTTACCTCAGGTCTGTCAGCTGGACTCACCTCTGGATTCTCCTCGGCCTTCCTTCTGTATCTTTTGACCTGATCTCAACCCAGAATGGATATTCGACTTCATGAACTACGTCAAAGGACTAATTCCCCTGGAGAAAGGCTTGCCTCAGTCATTTAATTATTATTATTATTATTATTATTTATTTATTTTTTTTTTACTTTTCCCCCCTCAGTTTTCACTGGTGACAGTTTTATCTTCACTTACATCTGTGGGCCCTGGGCCTGTATTGTGCCTCTCATTCCTGAAGTGCCAGGGCTGCCCTGTATACTGATGGAAATAGGTGACCTGAGGCCAGCCATGGAACTTTTCATCTACCTGTAGGCAGACCTGGTGTTTAGTCAGATTCGACGACCAGTCAAAATGTGTAACGAAAGTGACGTTCCGTCGCCGCCATTTTGCTACACCCCGCACTCCTCCACAGTAAGGATACAGTGAGAAGGAGGAAAGCGGACATCTTGTTACTTGTCTGGTTAGATGTTGAATTTTAAAAGCAGCGGCAAGCCTGCTCATCTCATAGGTTTGCTAATCTGACAGAAGTTCACTGCTTTTAAAATTAAACATCTAAACATTTAGTCGGAGTTCTAAGTACTGTATTTCACTATATAAACTCACTTTACTGTTAAAAATAAGAGTAAAATATGTGTAAAATGAAAATGCAAGACTCCGGTGGGTGTAACAAGATGTCCGCTTTCCCCTTCTCAGTGTACCTTACTGTAGAGGAGTGTGGGGTGTAGCAAGATGGCTATGACACAACGTCACTTCTGTTACACATTCTGACTAAACACTGGCCCTGAGGCTAGGATCATCACATCACCACTGGGACTTTACAGGGACCAGAAGAGGAGGACCGCTGAGTGGAAGTGTGAGCACACAGGCCGACAGGACAGAAGCTACCGTGAAAGAATATGCAGGATAAGGAGGCCCTACTCAGACACCCAGAGTGCCACTGTTCCTGCCAGCGTGAGCCAGGTGGGCAGCGGGTCTGAAGCTGCTGCCATGGGCCCGACAGCGTGATCAACACCTCTCCAACAGGATCCTCATCGTCATCACCACAGACTAGGGGCGAGTGAAGGCTCTTAGGGCCGGGAATGTACATAGACTTCACTTTGTTCTGTCTGCTTCAGTCTCCTCTGTGTCCGTGTCTTCCCTGCTCAGTGTTCTCTGTCTGTCACCCTTTAGTCATCTATTCCTGTTCACTAGGATGCCCCCGCCCGTAGGATGCATTAAGGTGAAAAAACGCGAAGCTTTACAACCCCTTTAAATCTTTTTGTTTATTCTCTGCTTTTAGTCAGGAGCTTGTAAGTCCCTGGTCATTCTTTTCTTGCTTCATCTCAAATTAATTTTCTTGATAAGCAGCATGAAGTTTCAATAGTGAAGCATTGGAAGGCTTTTGGTGTAGCTACATGATCTCCTCAGAGGCTCTGCCCCAGAGGGATTTGTATTCTCCAATGCTCCTCCTCCTCCTCTCAGTTCAGTACGGGGCTCTGAATTTACTTTAGTAAATCACAATGCATTTCTGCTACAGTGCTGCAGAAATCTGCTTTGCAAAACACTGTTGCCTGGTAGGAAGTTTGTTCTCAAACCCAGAGTCCAGTGAGCATGGGGGAAGTGATCCCCTGGTCTTCCAGTTTGATGGTATTCATGTCCCTTTGGCTGCTGAATCACAGTTCTGCCTTGCCCCACATTTATTTCCTGGTGTTGGTATAAGAGTTTGCCAGGATGGCGTTTTAGACTCCTACAAAAAAGACGCGGTGTGTTTTCAGAACCACCTTATCAGAAACAAGTATACTGTTTATGTGATTCAGTTGTTCTTGGGCTTTTTGGTGTTTGTATCAGGCATAATTATGCCTATGAGCAGAAGTTTAATAGTGGGCTGGGTGCTTCTCTTCTCAGGCCTTAACCACATGCCCACCAGCCGCCGCAGTTGTACTACGGCAGAATGGCACGGCTGGGCGAAACGACGTTATGTAACGTCGCTTTGGCCACTATGGGGCGCGAGCACACCCCCCCCGCTCGCCCCCCGAGCCGATGCGAGTGCCCAGCAGTCATGGTTGCTCAGGGCACATGGAGAACCGGGATCTGTGAGTCTAAACACACAGTTTCCGGTTCTCTGAGGGGAGAACTGACAGATCCTCTGTTCATACAGAGTATGAACAGAGGATCTGTTCGTTTCCCTGCACAGTCCACATCCCCCTTCAGTTAGAACACTTCCTAGGACACATTAACACCTTCACTGCCCCCTAGTGTTAACCCCTTCACTGCCAGTGACATTTTTACAGTAATCAATGCATTTTTAATCGTACTGATCGCTGTATTAATGTCAGTGGTCCCAAAAATGTGTCAAAATTGTCCGTCGTGTCCGCCATAATGCTGCAGTCATGATAAAAATCATTGATCACCACCATTACTAGTAAAAAAAAAAATTGATAATAAAAATGCCATAAAACTATCCCCTATTTTGTAGACGCTATAACTTTTGCGCAAACAAATCAATCACCAAAACTATGTAGAATACATATCGGCCTAAACTGAGAGAAAAAAAATGTTTTTTTTTAATATATTTTTTGGGTATATTAATTATAGTAAAAAATAATGTATTTTTTTCAAAATTGTCGCTCCTTTTTTTTTTTTTTTTTTTTGTTTATAGTGCAAAAAATAAAAACCGCAGAGGTGATCAAATACCACCAAAAGAAAGCTCTATTTGTGGGAAAAAAAGGACATCGATTTTGTTTGGGAGCCACGTCGCACGACCACGCAATTGTCAGTTAAAGCGACGCAGTGCCGAATCGCAAAAAGTGCTCTGGTCTTTGGCCAGCCAAATGGTCCAGGGCTGAAGCGTTAAATTCCCTTATTGGCATGTTGGTTTATATATAAGAGTTTGCCAGGATGGAGTTGAAACGAGTATACTGTTTATGTGATTCAGTTGTTCTTGGGCGTTCTGGTGTTTGTATCAGGCATTATGCCTATGAGCAGAATTGTAATAGTGGGCTGGGTGCTTCTCTTCTCAGGCCTTAAATTCCCTTATTGGCATGCTGGTTTTGTTAGCAGGTAAAAAAGTATCTACTGGTTTTGGCACAAATTTATTTCAACTTAAAATGTTAGCTCTATGTGGTAGGTAGAATTTGTTTTAGATGAGCATTTTCTAGTTGTCTACAGATGCAACATAATCTATTGAATGTGGTAATTTCCTGAGTTAGTAGCAACTTCCCATTGGAAGGATGGCGTGGCCAACAGCCGGGATGTGAGGACGTGAGAAGCCTGAGCTCCGTCTGTGCCACTTCAATCCTGTCATCATCCTGCTAGCCCGGTCGCCATCCGACAGCATCCTCCGCCTCCATAGACCCCTGAGACTCCTAAGAGCAACCTGCGATGGTAAAATACGGCCCAGCCATGGAGGAAGCCCCGAGATTTGATCCGCCGACGCCATCGTAACAGCAGCAGCAAAATGGCGCTGGCCAGCCTCATGCTCTGAAGCACAGCCATCCATCCACCTCTCTGCCGGCCCAGCAACATCACGGGAAGGGTTAGTCACAGCGTGCCCCTACCTGCAGCCCTGAAGACCCCCTGCTGTTCTCCCCTCCAGAGGACACTGACCCAGCATCCCATCCCACTGCTGATGCGGCCATAGGCCCTGCAGAGCCTTCCCTCTCTCAAATAATGGAGGCTATACAGCACAGCCATGCCTCTCTTACCACTCAGATGGACTCCATCAAAACAGACCTGTCATTTCTAAAACATGATGTGCAAAATCTGAGGCATAGAGTACAAAATGCAGAGCAGCGGATAGGGGATTTAGAGGATGACACACGTCCCCTACAGGGCACGGTCAGGGAGCTGCGTCAGGCCCAAGAGTACACATCTGACAAGCTCACAGATATGGAAGATTGTCTAAGACGCAATAACCTCCGCTTCCTAGGCTTTCCAGAGGGCTCGGAAGGTAGAGCCCCAGAACAGTTTATGGAGCAATGGCTGACATCCACCTTTGGCGCCAATGTGTTCTCCAAGATGTTTGCCATTGAAAGAGCTCACAGAGTCCCACTTCGCCCCCTACCTCCTGGGGCGCCTCCACGGGCTATGCTTATTAAGCTACTATATTTCAGAGATAGAGAGGCCATCATCAGGGCAGCCAGAGAAAAGGGGAACATACTCTTTAATAGTAATGTCATAACCATCTTTCCTGACTTTTCAGTAGCCACGCAAAAGCAACACGCCACCTTTTTGGCGGTTAAAAGGTGCCTAGGTGATTTGCAATTGCCTTATAGTATGCTATACCCGGAGCGCCTACGTGTTATCCACCAGGGTAAGGCCCACTTTTTCTCGGATCCGAAAGAAGCAGCTCACTGGGCAGACACACTGGGTCCATTGGAACAGAAGAACCAGCAACGGAGATCCCCTCCTCGATGACCATGCACCTAACCCCGCCGAGCAGATACTGGCAGAACTTTCCATTTGCTGACATCCTTGAATTGCTGCCTTATGACATCGACAGAGAAGAATAGGAGTCTACACTAAGAAAATGGCATATCCCTCTCTGCAACTATCCGATTACAGAAAGGTTGAATAATCTAATGATGCTTGAAAGGAGAAAACACTGATGTTATCTCATCTGGCTGACCATCCTCATTATTATAATGCAAGCCTAAATTAGAAGCACACTTCGGATACTCAGGATGACAATGCGTTAAGACCGGGCTATTACTTACTTATTTAGTCCAAGGAGCGAACATGGGTGGTGGCTTGTGTTCACAACCACCCTTGTTTTTGCTACCTAAGGTTTGTTGACCACGGGACTGGTTTAGATACCCCCTACTTTACAGTTTCAGTTAAGGGATCAAAGCTCTCATGAGTTTGGGTATGGGAGCCGGGAGGGTTAGGGTGGGTCGGGTAGGTTGGGAATTGTTTCAGGTGTCGCTGCTGTTCTGGCTACACAAATGTTACTTCATAATATTGGTTTACAGGTCCATAGGCCCTCCAGGCCGTCAAGATGCTCAGGTATATATGTCAAAAAGCACATTACTATTATTTTTTTCATTTTTTCATAAATGTTTCTCAGATTGCGCCCCCACCTATCGGGAGGCTCGGACCCCATGACTTGGTGGATTCTGGGTTATCCGGATAAGTGGTCACGCAAACTTACGTCTGATATCATGGAATGTTAGGGGGCTTAATTCTAAGGTAAAACGCTCAATAATGTTTGATTATCTATCCATGCCCTTCACCCCTGCAGGGGTTGGGCTCTCTGGTGAGTGAGGGCACAAGAGGGGACCTGTTTGACACGGACACATCATTATTGAATATTCGTTGGGGATTACACATTTGTTGAATACACCTACCATCTGTGGAGAGGAATTTCCGTCACTCATTGGACAATTTACATTGAACGATATTGTTTGCAGTACATACACTATATGTTGCATTTTTTCATATATCTTTTTGACCGCATTTATTTATTATCACTAAAAAATGTTTTTGATCATCTTTCTAATACATACCCACATCTTGTTCACGATTCATGTCGGAGGGGGTATTAATGTTTATTTACATCTGGTCAATTCACATGTATTTTTCATGTTACTGGGCACATGAGTGGGATTTTTAAATGTTGATGTACACATTTTTTATGGTATTTTCTATTAATATTTCTATTATGCACTTTTTTTCATCTTTTCACTAATGCCAGTGATTTGCACACCTACACCCTATGCTTTATACGCCATGGAATAGCTTGCAGGGTTCTATGTAGAATCTTGCACTTGTTGTGGACTTTGGTGCACACTTCACATTTTTTGTCCACATACACATATTATTTTTCATTTATTTATTTTTCTTGGTGTTATTTTGGTTTGTTGGTTTTTTGTTTTTTACAGTTTGTGAACAGCGCCATTCCCCTATTTTGAACATATTGTATCACGTGGATTTCACTTCGGTGTTTCCAGTTTGCCTGGAGGGCTGCAGTTCCTTGGTGACACTGATCCTAAGCGCGGAATATCTGATTTCCATTAACCAGAGAACTGACGGAGGATATTGGTCCAGGAAAGGGGTGAAAACAATTTTGCACCTATTTACAGGTAACACGTTTAGATCCTTTGTAGAATTTCAGAGAGACTTTGGGCTCCCAAGTACGGCCTACTTTCAATACCTGCAGATAAGACACACAGCAGCTGCACAATTTGGGCTGCGAAATATAGAGATGAAATCTTCCAGGCTTGAACTCTTGCTGACTGATCCCTCTCACACTAAATTAATTTCCTCTTACTATAAAACTCTGCTTTACTCCACAACTACCAGGCTAGTTAATATTGAACACAAATGGCGTGCAGATATACCCGAGCTGACGGAGGAGATATGGGGGGAGATTCTTCCCTTGCAGGTCCCCTCTGTCATCTCCTCTAGGGACAAAGTGATCCAGACAAAGCTACTATATAGAGCATACTTCACACCAAAATTACTGTTTAAACTAAAGAAATTATCTGATCCTTTGTGCTTAAGATGTGGTATGACTGAGGGCACGTTCTTCCATTTAATGTGGGAATGTGCCCCGATACGACGGTTCTGGTCAGAAGTTACGGCATTCATCAGCTCTGTAGCTAAAATACCGAACATTTGTAATCCTCTTAGATGCCTACTAGGCTACATTGATGATGAGGGCTTATCCAAAAATGCACAATCTTTTTTAAGGATAGTGCTGTTTTATGCTAAAAAAACAATAACTATGCACTGGAAATCCCACTCCACTCCGACTATAAAGTTCTGGCTCACCATTATCAATCAAGCCATACCACTGTATAGGCTAACATATGAAGCTAGAGGATGCCCCAAAAAGTTCTTTAAAATGTGGAACTCATGGGTGAGCATGGAGAGCACTATACCACCTGCTTGATAGGCTAAAAGCGATGTGTAGAAATACTATGGTGTAGCAACTTTTTGCAATTACCCCTGACTGTAACAAAATGTGATGCAAGACGTTTTATACTAATGTGTAATGTAAACCTATATACCTTGTCATTGTATTGTAATATGACTAAAGCAATGATTGATATGATTGTACATCTGTGTAACCAATATTGATTTTGTTTATAAAAATAATAAAAAGTTAACCTTTAAAAAAAAGAATGTGGTAATTTCCGGTCTGGCAAATGTTCAGCGTTTTGACCAGAATATTGTATTTTCATGATATCCCTAAGGATATTGTTCACTTGGGCTCTTCCCTGTTGTTGTGGCTGTTGCACTTTAGAGCAAGCAGTTTACACGCCAGAGCCTCTTATTGATGAATGTTAGAATAGCGTTTTTATGTAATTAATTGTCTAAGATATATGGTTCTTCCCGATCTTCATTTAATGTTTAGGTTAAACATTTTCAGGGTAGCAAAACATTTAATAGCAGATGCTTTGTCTGTCTTGTTTCCACTGTTTCAGGACAATGGTTACCCCAGCAGTGAGCAATGGCCTAATATGTCCTTAAAACCAGTTTTTTGCTTGCAGTTATATCCCATATAATATTCCATTCCCTTGCTGAAATAACCTGCATTATCTATGCCACTGGTTGCTTCTCTTTTGAGGACTCTGCAGAACTTTTTTGCCCTTTATTTTTTTCCAAAGAAGTTTATTGAAAATTTTCATGCATACAGGGTATAATCAACATGTAGATTACATATTACATTACAATGTTCAGAAATGAAAACATACATATTAATGAGGCAGGGTATCCTGTGCTCTTCAACAAAGGATGTGTGCGCTACCTTTCTGGAGGAGGATACATTGAAAGGCGCAATTTCAACTAGTGTCAGTAAGTAGTTGTCCATGCCAAGCAAACTTAACTCTGTACCTGGTCACCTGAGAGCCATCCACCCCTCGTGAGGGAACTTGCTGTGGATGGGGGGCGACCAGGTACCCTTGAAGTCAGGTCAGGCGTGGGACGATATGTGGGGATTGTTAAGTCAGTTTCGTTGCAGATTAAGGAAAGGGGTGTGCAAACGGCGGGGTGAGGTGAGGAGGGAGAGGGGGGTGTGATGGGGGAGGGGGGAGATGGGAAGAGGGGGGGGGGGATGTGTTACAGGGATTTGGTCAAAGCGTGTTCTTACTGTGTACCCATGGGGTGTAGCAGTACGTATAGTGTTTGAACTGTGGCGGTAGCAGGGGGAGTGTGTAGTAGTCCTCCCGGGGCTAGCGTGTTTCACTCCGGTGTGGACGACCTGGGATGGCGAATAATTGGCAATTCGGTGAGATGAGGCTGCGGGAGGTTAGATCTTACGGACAAGGTGATGAGTTGGGGGGATGTGTATTCTGGGGTGTGGATTGTTTATAGTGGAGCCAGCATGCCCATGTGTTGTGGAATTTGGACGGGTTGTCCTGGGCCTGACTAATAAGGTTTTCCATGTCTGCGATTTTGTCAACGCGATTGATCCAGTCTTGTATTGTAGGAGGGGTGGTGGTCCTCCAAAGGGGTGGGATACAGAGGTTGGCAGCGTTGATGAGATGTAGTGTGAGCGATTTTTTATAGGAACCTAGTGAGATCTTGGTGTGGTGAAGGAGGAATTGTGCGGGAGAAAAATCTGGCGTGTAGGTAGTGATATGTGAGATTAAGTGATGGATCTCCAGCCAAAAAGGTTGGATGATGGGGCAGTCCCACCAAATGTGGAGGAGGGTGCCGCGCGCTGAATTGCATCTCCAACAGGTGGAGGGTATCGTCGGGTGGAAGTGGTGCACTTTGTCTGGGGTCCTATACCATTTAGAAAATAGCTTATATCTGTTTTCTTGTGTCGTGACGTTGATTGATCCTTTGTGCATGAGAGTAAAGATTTGGTCCCATTCAATGGGAGAGAGGTCTATAGAAAGGTCAGACTCCCATTGTCGAATCAGCCTGTCTTCCTTAATTGCATAGTTCGAGTGTAAGAGAGAGTAGATGGAGGATATTAGATGGCGCTGGGGTTCCGTACTAGAACAGATGAGTTCCAAGGGTGAGAGATCTGTATGCCAGTAAGTAGTTTGTTTGTGGGAGGAGAAAAAATGTCGCAGTTGGAGATATTTGAAGAAAGGGATATCGTAGTCTGGGAGGGAGAGTAAGAGTTCGTTGTAAGGTAGGAGGGAACCATTGTGAAAGAAGCTTCGTGCTCTGGCGGTTAACTCACGTGCATTAAGAGTGGGATTCTTGAGTGTGAGCCCAGGTGGGAATTCCGGATTGATGTTTAGGGGTGTCATGGGACCAGTGGAAGGGTGGATTGTGAGTGTTTTGCTGGCCATTGTAAATATGGTGAGAGTGGTTCCTATGAGGGGATGTGTTGTGTATTCTTTGGGGATAGATACAGTTCCTATCCATGGTGCGTTCCGAAGTGGTAAGTTGGCAAAGGAGTCTTCTAAAGCAACCCAATCCTTCGAGGGATGGTGAATATGCCAGTCTACTGCTCTGGTCAGATGACAGGCCCAGTAGTATTTTTGAATATTTGGGAGCCCTAGGCCTCCCAAAGGTTTAGGTAAGGTCAGCCTATCCCAGCAAAGACGTGGGGGTTTAGAAGCCCAGATGAAGAGTCTGCACATGTGTCGGTATGATTTGAAGAAAGAGGGCGGTAGTTTTATGGGGACGGCCTGAAGGAGGTAGAGGAGTCTGGGGAGGACATTCATTTTAATAATTGCGATTCTACCCATCCAGGAAAAAGATCCCAAATGCCATTTCTGCAGATCACCTTGTATTGATGTGAGTGCAGTTGCGAAGTTGTTCGCGTATAGGTCCTTCAAATTTGCAGGGATCTTAATTCCCAGATAGGATATGGCTTGTTTTTCCCAACTAAAGGGAAAATTGAGTTTGCACTGGGATACCGTAGTGTGGGGCAGGGTAATATTGAGGGCTTTGGATTTTCCAAAATTAATTTTTAGATTGGAAATAGCCTGAAAGTGTGAGAAGTCGGCCAGCAAGTTGGGGATGGTGGTGATGGGTTCGGTCAGGAATAGTAAAATATCATCGGCGTAGGCGGCCAGTTTGTATTGCTTGTGTTTAATATCTATGCCTTTAATGGAGGGATTCTCCCTGAGTCTACGGAGTAGAGGTTCCATGGTCAGAATAAAAACTAAAGGTGACAGGGGACAGCCCTGTCTGGTTCCATTGGATACAGAGAAGGCGTCCGACAGGGTACCATTAACTCGGATTCTCGCCGTGGGGAGAGAGTACAGGGCCATAATCATCTGCAGCAAGCGGGGTGGAAGGCCTATCGCCCGTAATGTGGCTTCCATGTAATCCCAGGCCACCCTGTCAAACGCCTTCTCTGCATCCAGGGAGAGGAAAAATCCCGGGGTAGAGGTAGTGGAGAGCCAATGATGAATGTTCAGCGCCTTTGTGGTGTTGTCCCGAGCCTCCCTGCCCGGAACAAAACCAGCCTGATCTAGCGATATGAGGTTTGGGATAAAGGGTAAGATGGGATTCGCTAAGGTTTTGGCGTATAATTTAACATCTACATTGAGTAGTGATATTGGGCGATAGTTTGATACCAACGCGGGATCTTTGCCAGGTTTGGGGATAAGGGTTACATGGGCTTCTAAAATATCCTTGTGGGATGGTGAGTCAGGGGTGAGATTGTTGAGAGCTTTGGTGAGGTGGGGGATCAGTAAAGTCGGGAATGTTTTGTAGTAACTGACCGATAGTCCATCTGGGCCAGGGCTCTTGCCCGTTTTCATTTGTTTCAGTGCTAACAGAATTTCCTCCGTAGAAAGAGGTTGGTCTAGGTTTTGGGAGTCGTTTAAGGAGAGGGGAGTGGGGCTGTATCGCGCTAAAAAGTCAGAAATGGCGGTCGTACGGTCTATGTGATTCGCAAGAAATTGTGTTTTTGGGAGGTTATAAAGGTTAGAAAAATATCGAACGAATTGGTCCGAGATTTCTTTGTTAGAGACCGCTACATCACCTGCTGGGCGGCGTATTTTATGGATCGTCTGTGACGCTCTCTGGGATTGGAGAGCTCTCGCAAGGAGTTTGCCGGCTTTATTACTAAATTCATAATAAAGCTTTTGCGTTAGTGCAAATTTGCGTTTTAGAGTGCTGTTGAGCGTCTCCAGGAGTTCTCCTCTGGCTTCAGTGAGAGCCGCTAGAGTTGACGTCTCCAGTGATGCCTTGTGAGCCTGTTCTAGTGTGCGAATGCGCGTGGTTAATTCAGTGATACGTGCGTTTCTATGCTTGTTCCTTTCTGTAGCTATGGCTATCAATTCACCCCGTACAACGCATTTGTGTGCAGCCCAGATGACTGATGGTGTAGTAGTCTCAGAGGAGTTTTCAGTAAAGAAATTTGAGAGGCAGTCAGTCACTCGTTTTATGTTGACTGGGTCTGTCAATAGGGAACTATCTAGTCTCCAGATAGGGTTCTTGGGGCGTGCTGCGGGTATAATGAGAGTCATTGAAATGGGGTTGTGGTCAGAAAGTATGGACGGATCAATAGAGGCTTTGGTTAGATTAGTTAAATCGGTCTGGGATAGAAAGAAATGGTCTAATCTACTGTACTTGCCGTGTGGAGCAGAAAAGAAGGTAAAGTCCTTCGCTGTGGGGTTCAATGTGCGCCACGTGTCGTGGAGTAGTAAATTGTGTAGTTGTAGTTTAATAGCTTTGAGTGCCCTGTAAGTCAAGGAGGAGGTACCGCTTGATGTGTCCATGGAAGGGTTGAGAGCGACATTAAAGTCGCCGCCAACAATCAGTGTGCCCAACTGGAAGCTGGTGAGGTGTTGGAGAGTGGAGCGGAAGAAGGATACTTGTTTGGTGTTTGGCGCATATATGTTGGCTATCGTGAAATGTTTACCATATATGGAACCCTTGAGAAAGAGAAATCTGCCCTGAGGGTCTCTCTGTACTGCGGTAACAGAGAAAGGGCAATGTTTCGAGATCAGAATGGATACGCCCTTTGATTTGGCGTCATCATTGGAAGAGTGGAATACTGTGGGGAAGTAGTGGTCCGTAAGTTTTGGGATTGCGTCAGTTCGAAAGTGGGTTTCTTGGATCAGTGCTATCTGGGTCTTTGATTGACGTAGGCAGTATAAGAGTTTGGACCTCTTTTCAGGGGTGTTAAGCCCCCTAATGTTGAGCGAGCGGAGTTTGATGGAGTTAGTTGAAGGTTTCACGTTGGAGTCGCGGGGGTTAATGGTGTTCGTGGGCATCGTGGGGTAGGTGGGTTGTAAGGATAGAGGGAAGTTGGGAGAAGGGAAGCGCCGCCGGTCTGGGAAGGAGTTGTGACACGTCAGTCACTGGTGGGGAACCGAAGAGGTGTGGAGAGGGATGTCCACAACCTCAGTGAGGATGGGTATCGGTCGAGTACAATGCACGGCCAGAACGCGGGCACCCTATGAAAGTGCCGCGCCCCGGTCTGCACCTGTTTTGGGGTTGGTCTAACACAGGACAGTGAGTAGAGTGCGCAATCAAATGCAGTCAATACTGAAGCTAAAACTATAAATGAGATAAAAAATAAAAGTAAAAGTGGGTATCGTCACCTGCCGCCACAGGATGGTAGTTAGTATTGTAGAAGGTACGACTTAAGCATATTTGGTGGAGAAATAGCGATCGAAACCTAGATGCAATAATTATACGGGGAGGGGGTTAGATGGTTGGACAGGTGGGTGCAATCTAATGAGAGCAGCTGTCCCTCCTAGCCTGGGTGTGTTAAAAATTAAGGTATAACACTGCAGCCTCCCCGGTGAGTTCGCGGGTGGTTGGTGCGTCTTGTAGCCAGGCTTGGAGGGAGAGCCGGTCTTGTGGCATGAATAACAGGTAATACAATAGTACATACATGGGAATGCTGATGTGAGCTAAAGAAGGAGACCCTATAAAAAACCAGAGGCATGACATCAGTCTACATAAGTATAACTGGCAGTGTCAAGTGCCATTTAAGTTAAACAAGTTGCCAGACTATGACAGTCAGGCTATTATGAACATCTAAAGAAGCGTCCTAAAACATTAATACTCGCCATGTGAGGCAAAGATGAAGAAGTACCCAGAGGGAAGGACGTAGCTTATGCAGGTTGTGGGTGCACCCCACTGCAAGTACCTCGTCCGTCGATCCGTGCAGTAAGGCAGTCTGGGGTACGAGTGGGTCGACCTTTCAGAAATGCTGCCTCTCTTGATTGTAGTCAGATGGCCAGTCGTGGAGTGAGCGGTGCGGTCGTAAGTAACAGTGTTTGCGTGTTTTTCCTTTGCTGAGTGTGATCCGGCGGAACTGCAGGGTTCGACCATCAGCGTTGCAATGAGAGGCGGCGGGTCACACAGTTGGTACGGTCCGTTACGTTAGATGAGAAGTCTCGCGGTGTTGTGCGGAATCCGGCGTCGGATCAGGAAGAGCGTGGCACCCAGCTTGACGTCATCTCTTCAAGGGGTGTGGTTTTGAGTCCTCTGGAATCCTGGTAAATGTAGTAGAGGGCTGGGTAGTTGTTGCTGGGCAGACCTCAAGGACAGTGCGGGGAGTTTGGTCCAATGGGGAGAGCTGCTGATTAAGGATTCACTCCGTGCTGGCTCGGTAGTTCAGGAGCTGTGTGTGAGAGGGTGTGGTCATTCGGCCTGTGGTTAACTGAGAGACCTCGTATCAGATTGACACTCGTGTGGTCCGAAAAGACCACTCAATGCTGTGCTGTAGGGCGCCAGGGCCAATCAACTTGGTGCAAAGCAAGGTGAAAAACAAAAATAAAAAGTAAAAATACTGGGTAACTGAGTTAAAGAAAACAGCAAATTCAACGACCCAAAATAAAGGGGGTCTCTTGTGGCGTGTCATTCAGAGGGGACAACGGGGCCAGTCGAGAGAGAGAGAGGGTACGCCATATGTCCTATTCAGCGGCCCCGGCGGGCTCTCCTGGACTGAGGGGGTTCAGGTGAGATTGGGGCCCTGTTGCGGTGGTAATCTGCCCTGTAGTTGTGGGCAGAAGGAGAGCGTCTCCTGCGAAAGCTGGAAGTCTGAGTCTCCATGGGGGATTCCCGCTCTGTAGCGTTGTGGCTGCTCCGAAGGCGGAAAGGAGCGTACCAGTTTGGCACCTGCGTCAGTGGAATGCCAAGTTGGTCACAGAAGTGTGGCAGATCCTCGGGCACTTTTAAGAGGGCAGAGCGGCCCTGGGCAGATGCGGACAGGCAAAATGGGAATTTCCATTTGTAGGGAATGTTCCTCTCCCTCAGGACGTCCAGCAATGGCTTGAGGTCTCGCCTGTGTTGTAGTGTGATGCCTGACAAGTCCTGATAGATTTGAATAGGAGCGCTGCCGTGGAGGATTTGCTGCTGACCTTGCTTGCTTTAGAATTTCCTCTTTTATTTTGTAGTCCACCAGGCAGCAAATAATGTCGCGTGGGGGGTCATTTTCCCTGACTTTAGGGCGCAGTGCCCGGTGGATCCTGTCCATTGAAATGGGGGTCTGGGGAGGCCTGTGAAGGAGGTTGTTGAAGACGGCAGTGACAGCGGGGGTGATTTGATCGCCTTCTATGGCTTCGGGCATACCGCGGATCCTGAGATTGTGGCGTCTGCCGCGGTTGTCAAGATCCTCGATGTGCCTTTGCATGTCACGCAAGTACAGCGTATGTGAGTCGATGGAGGAAGCCGTGGAGCGAATGGCTGTGTCATGGCGTTCCGTTACTCTTTCTACTACGTTCACCCTGTCAGTCAGGTCCCGCATATCGAGCCGCAGCTCTGAGATGGCTGCGGCCAGGGTTTCCTTAATTTCGTCCGCAATGGAGCGAAGATCTTGCAGGGAAATCTGTGTGTGTGGCCCAGGTTCAAGGGATATTCCTCCTCCGTGAGAGGGAACAGGAGGAGAGGAGATCTGAGGCGGGATGGGTAGCGGTGATGGTTGTGCCTGTGAGCGGGAGGGCCCGTTCTGTGAAGACGCCATATTGCTCCTGGTGTTCCGGAACATCTCCGGGATATTATGGCTCTGGGACCCCGGGGGAGCCCTGGGGGAGCGGGAACGAGAGGCGGAGGAGGATCGGGAAGCCGTCCCCATAGCGTGGCAAGGTTTTTCGGTGCAAATACCTTCGGTTTTAGTCGGTTTGTTCCCGTGGCGGCAGGAGCTCTGGAATCAAGCGTCTCTCCTCATATCAGGTCAGGCCACGCCCCCCTCATCCCTTTTTTGCCCTTTATATGACATGTATCAAAGTGATTGTTTCCACACTCTTTCGTCAAAACTGTTAGAGCCCTTTCACACTGGGGCGGTTTTCAGGCGTTATTGCGCTAAAAATAGCACCTGCAAACCGACCTAAAACTGCCGCTACTGTTTCTTCAGTGTGAAAGCCTGAGGGCTTTCACACTGAAGCGGTGCACTGGCAGGAGAGAAAAAAAACTCCTGCACCGCATCTTTGGAGCGGTGAAGGAGCGGTGTATTCACCGCTCCTAAACCGCTCCTGCCCATTGAAATCAATGGGGCAGCGCGGCTATACCGCGGCTATAGAGGCGCTATGTGAATGGTTTTAACCCTTTTTCGGCCGCCAGCGGGGGTTAAAACCGCAATGCTAGCGGCCGAATACCGCCGCAAAAACGACGGTAAAGCAGTGCTAAAAATAGCGCTGTTTTACCGCCGCCACCCCCACCGCCCCAGTGTGAAAGGGGCCTTAGTAGGAGTGTGGGACAGAATGACTTTTCATATAATTGCCGCTTTTGGTTAGAAGTTCTGAAAAGGATTTTAGAAACAGTGTTTATATGCTGATATTGGGTCACAAATTTCATTCAACGTGTTATTTAATTTTGCTACTGCTTTGGAATCAATCTGTTCTTCTGTATATAAAAACACATTAGAACTGCTTTACCACTCAGTTCAGTCTGGTTAGTTGAGGTAAGTTGTTAACATGCTGGACAAAAGTGTTTGCAGAATTGGATTAGCAAGACAAGGATAGGCAGTTATCCTTTAATGCCTTATGCCCTGTACACACGGTCGGACTTTCCGACGGAATATGTGCGATCGGATTGTGTTGTCGGAAATTCCGAACGTGTGTGGGCTCCATCGGACTTTTTCCATCGGAATTTCCGACACACAAAGTGTGAGAGCTTGCTATAAAATTTTCCGACAACAAAATCCGATCCTTTAAATTCCGATCGTGTGTAGATAAATCCGACGGACAAAGTGCCACGCATGCTCAGAATAAATTAAGAGACGAAAGCTATTGGCTATTGCCCCGTTTATAGTACCGACGTACGTGTTTTACGCCACCACGTTCAGAACAACTTTGTGTGACCGTGTGTATGCAAGCCAAGTTTGAGCCAACATCCGTCGAAAAAAACGATGGATTTTGTTGTCGGAATGTCCGATCAATGTCCGACCGTGTGTACAGGGCATTAGGCCATTCCCATTGCCCAATAGAGCTGATTCAGCAGTTTCAACTATTCGCAAGGCTTTCCTTTCTTCTTCTGTCGCTTGTGAATGGCTCTCCTTTATCAGAATCATATTTTAAATCTGTCTCTAAAAGATGTTGATGGTGCAGGATATGCAGCTGCTACATAGGGAGTGCATCAGGACGTAGATGGGCGCACTACTCTTTATGTCCATCCTGCTCTTTGCATTTATTACGCAAGTCCCCGCCTTTTATAATAATAATAATAATAATAATAAAAAAAATTAATAGTTTGAATAGTTGACATTCATATGTTGTCTGGTGCAAAGGATTTTATTTCCCTTCTGTTAAAAATCCAGTTCTCTTGTAGGGTATATGGGGTATGTATTTGGATTAGTTGGCTGATCATTTTCCCTATTTGCAAGTGTGAGCCGTGTTGGATATCCTTTTTGTTCACCTGGAAGGGAATGATTTAAGTCGATTTAAAATATTAGATCTTCTAAATAAAATGGGAACTGTTCTGTCCACAAATAAATGGTTTTCTAGGCCTGGGCTTCAGTTCATGATACAGTTACCATAACATTTAAAGACTGATATGCTGATTTACTGTATACTCATGACTGATGGATAACATATGTTGTACAGTTATATTAATACCCTTCTTACCATTCTACTCCCAATAAATCAAAACACACCAACTTGGAGTAAAAAAGGCCGTAGCAGCCTACTTTATTAAAATAATATATATTTTTAACTTTCTTATAAAACTCTTTTATCAAAAAACAATCGACAATAAAACATCTGTTCTTCCCTGAAAACATTTTAAACTAAAGAGCGTTGGTCTGCGCTATCACTTAAAATCATTCTGATGTTCATCACCCACTCAGCACTGCGGTACTTATCAAACTATCTCAACTATGCCTCAAGCCGACAAGCTGGCTCAGAGACTAACAATTCCCGCAGTGCCCCATTATCACTTCCCGGTTAACCTCCGTTAACCGGGAACCAAAATACCTCCGGATCTATAACACCGTTAGATCCACCCACTTATATTTTCCATCTTCCTTCCTTTTTTACAGACCAACGCCCGCCACCGCATACAACGAGTAATACCTTACTCTTGGATGCCCCTCCACACCCTTATGGCTCGCTGTATTCCATCCTGCAAACCTAACGTCCACAAATCTATCCCCACATCATTAAGATGTACCCCATCAGCTCTCAGATACCTCCACGTTTCAAATTCTAGTTCGGGATGTCTGATTGCTAAACACCCATTGCGTACCATAAATTTGCTTATTTCCCTATTTATCTTTTTTCTGGCCCGATTTACACCTTCCACTGACCTGGCCATTCTCCAAGATGTCCTAGCCACCATATCCGACCATATAAATATAGTTTTGGGGAATAATTCCATCAATCGCCACACATCTCCTTTTATATCGCGCGAGATGTCCACCATGGATCTGATACTTAAATCATTACCTCCAACGTGTAAAATTAACACATCCGGTGGTCCCTCCCGCAGGGCATGTTTCTTAACTTCAGGAAGCAATCTACTCCACAGCATCCCAGGTACCCCCAACCACCTAATATAAACCTCCCGTTTGTCAAAACCTAACTGCCTACCATCCCTACGAGCATCCCCTCTTCTTGCCCCCCAACACACATAAGAATGGCCCATAATCCAGACCATTCCTGGCGCCGTACCTGTAATTAGAAGAAGACAAGAAAACTATACTAAAAACACTATCCTGCAAGAACAACTTCCATTACTAAAACTTAATTACCATCCTATACCCATAGCTTCCTTCCAATTATACCACCAAATGAGGCCTAATGTAAGACCGGAACCTTTGCGATTCCCACCTTCCAATGCGTTTCACCGCCTCCACATCCAACCCCAGTTTAGCTGCTTCAGTAGCCGCCCCAATCCTAAAAGAGTGGGATGAAAATTCTTTTTCTTGTAATCCCACCCCTTCCAGGCATCTTCTAAAAATTGTGATGAACTGAAACTTAGATAAAAAACTACCGTCCCGGTGAATTAAGAAAGGACCTTGTACACCTGGACGGACTTGTAAGTACTGCCCTACCGTGCTTACCGGGCACATGCAAGATCCCTGAATCGGGTAAACCCTCACTACCCTGCCTTTTCCTACTTGATCAGTTTTGGATCTTTTTACCACCAACGTCAAACCTCCCCGCTCCACCTGAACCTCCTGCCATCCCAAACCACCCTGAACCTTTTTAGCCGGACTAACCAGCTCGCTTATCCTGAATGCCCCAAAAAAAGCCATTACAAATGCCGCCTTAAACAACGCTACTTCATACTCTGAAGAGCATACCTCCCCCAACTTTTTCACAATTCTCCCCAGAATATCAAACGTCACTGGTCTTCTCGCATCCTTCACGATTCTCTTTTTTCTATACCCCTTAAGCGCTTGACGCACCCAAAATTCCTTCGTGACATCCAGCTGACCCTGTAATTTAAACAGGAACGCTAACCCCGCTAACTGAGTATTTGGCACCGCCACTGATGCCCCTTCCTCCATTTTCCGTGCCACGTAATATAGCAATAACAAACGCAAATTTTTACCTGACGGCTCCTCCCCTATGGCCTGAAGAAATCCCATCCACTCTTTCCACACTTTTGAGTACGCCGCCCAAGTGGACCCACTTACCGACTGTTTGATCCATCCCGCGATGACGCCAACGGTATCTCCCACAGCCAATCGGGACAAGGTACCCCTTGTTGCTCCGCTTCCGGCGCCAACTCTCGGAACCTGTCCCACTGGAAGCGAGATAACGCATCAGCGACCACATTCTCCACCCCCGGCAAATGTACGGCATGAATGTACACGTTCAATTGCAAACATCTTAACACCAAATGCTGCAACAATTTGATTACTGGCGGAGACGATGCTGTCACCCTATTTATAACCTGCACCACCCCCAAATTGTCCCCGTGGAAACGCACCTTCAAATCCCTGAAGGATGGGCCCCATAGCTCCACTGCCAGTACTACTGGAAACAATTCCAATAGTACTAAATTTTTGGTAAAACCCTCCTCTATCCATGACTGAGGCCAAGGACCTGCACTCCACCGGCCCTGAAAAAACGCCCCAAAACCCGTGGACCCTGCCGCATCGGTGAATAATTCCATATCAAAATTACTTACCGGACCCGCCATCCACATCGCCCTTCCGTTGAAAGATTCCAAAAACGTATGCCATACCCTTAAGTCTTCTCTGTGCGACTTTACCAATCGCACAAAATGTCTCGGTGATTTTACCCCACCTGTGCTAGCCGCCAGCCGGCGGCTGAACACTCTCCCCATAGGCAGTATGCGGCAGGCAAAATTTAGCTTACCAAGAACCGATTGCAGTGCCCTCAGCTGCACTTTCTTTAAGCCAAGTAACCCCGCAATCTCTTTCTTTAAGTCTTCCAATTTGTCTTCCGGCCACCTACATTCCATGGCCTCAGAATCAAGAACAATGCCTAGGAACGTGATGACCGTGCAAGGTCCCTCCGTCTTTTCATTGGCCAATGGAATGCCGAATCTGTCAGCGATATGTTGCAGTGTCGCCAATAAAACCGTACAGATTCTAGATGATGCCGGCCCTATGCATAAAAAATCATCCAGGTAGTGAATTATTGAATTCACACCCGAAACGTCCCGCACCACCCATTCCAAGAAAGAGCTGAATTGTTCAAATATCGCACACGATATTGAACAACCCATTGGCAAGCATTTGTCCACATAAAATTCCCCTTTCCAATGACACCCCAGGAATCTAAAACTATCCGGGTGTACCGGCAATAACCGAAAAGCCGATTCGACATCGGCTTGGCCATCAACGCTCCTTTGCCATAACGTCGCACCCAACCCACAGCGGCATCAAATGACGTATAAGTCACCGAGCATGCCTCCTGATCAATGGCATCATTCACCGATCCACCCTTTGGGAAAGACAGGTGGTGAATGAGCCGGAATTTGTTGTTTTCCTTCTTGGGCACCACACCTAGCGGTGATACCACTAAGTCAACTATTGGTGCCCAACGAAAAGGACCTCCCATTCTCCCCATTGCAACCTCTTTTGACAGCTTCTCAGAAACCACTTCCGGATGTTGCAATGCGGACCGTAAATTATTTGGCACTTGGGGAACTACCGTCATCCTGCATGGTATCCTAAAACCCCCCGTGAAACCCTCTTCCAACAACCTCGCAGCTTGTCTATCCGGATACTTACCGAGAAACGGTCGCATCCTTTCCACTTTCACCGGAGTCCTCCCTTTTGTTCCCAACGTCCCCAATTCTGCCTTTTCCTTGCTTAAAGCATCTAGATGCTGGATGCGTTCCCCCGCAGCCTGAGCACTCGTGCTTATACTTACACGTCGCACCAAATTTACAGACTCCGGAATTGTATTGCCAACAAACCCCCTTTTTGTTTCCAGCCGAGTGTCCCAGGGCAGATGGGCCACCGGCTCCTCCCTGAAAAAACTGGTTCGGAGCCCGCGTCGTCGTCATCAAGCGCATCCACAAGCTAATGTCCTTGTGGTCCCAACGCAGCTCTGGCCGTATCGCTCTCCGCTGCCTGAACTGCTCGTCGTATCTCAGCCAGCCCGTACCGCCATACACTCTGTAGGCCTCCCCTATGGCATCCTGATAGCAGAATAATGCTGAACAGTGCTCCGGATGCTTCTCCCCAATTACGCTCGCCATGATTGCAAACGCTTGCAACCAGTTTGCAAACGTCCTCGGTATCAGCCGATACCTCCTCTTTTCCTCATCGTCCTTCTTGGAACTGTCTGGCTTGACCCTATCCAAGTTAAATTTTTCTAAAGGTAATAGTGAAAATATTTCCACATACTCACCTTTCCATAATTTTTCCCGTACCTCCTGTTTTAAGTGCGCTCCCAAAGGCCCTTCGTAACACACATACACTTCGCAGCGCGCTGCATCCGCCAGCCTGGTTATATCCTGCCTTTCTGCCGTCTCTGAAGCTTTTTCCTTCCCCTGCGCAACTTCACTCCCCGCGGACTCTAGGGCGGTAACCGCAACCGTTGCTGCGGGCGTCCCCACTCCTGCCGCATCACCGCTGCCCCCTACTGGCGGGACCCACGCCGCTGCCGGGCCTCCTGCCATACGCTCTCCAGCCTCAAACTTTTGCACTAAATCTTTAATGCCCTCCAAAAATCCCAATAAGCCTGAGCCCCCTGCTGGTGAGACCACCCCCCTTGTGTTGCCCGCAGGCCTGGTTGTGTCTTGTCCTACCCTGCTTCTCCCTTCTAACCCCAGATGTGGTGACTTACCGGGCTGCACAGGTGTTGCCCCATCAGCCGACCGTCTGCTCTCCTCCTCGTCCGTGCTCCTGGAAGGGGGGGCCGCCTCCTCTTCCGATTCCGACACTTATTCCCGATCTCCCGGATCTCTCTCTGCTTCTTCCACGTCCGAAAGCCCGCCAGTCCTGGTAACCGTGGCTGCCGCCGTCCTCTCCACACTTTCTCTCCTGTTATCTTCATATGCTCTGGATGCCTTGTGGACAGCCTTTGCAGGGCCGGTGCAGGATACCGCAGCCCTGTATGCCTCCGCTCTTCCATCCCTTCTTCCTCCTCTGCCTCTGTCTTTTTTATTACTCCTGCTGTCCCCTGCCGGATTAGACAGCCCAGGGACAGCAGCATCTCTCATCGCAGCATCGGAGCCCTCCGCCGTTATCCGGGGGGCGGGGCTCGCGCTCCCCGCTCGTCTCCTACCGCCAGTCCCGCCGTGCTCTCTCTCCCCGCCATGTGACGCCGGGGATGTGACAGCTCCTCCGCTCCTTCTGCCTGACTTCTTCTTCGCAGGAGGGCATCCCTGCTCCCCGTCACCGCTCCTACTCGCTCTTCTGCTCACCGCCCGCTCCGGAGAGAAACGCTCGGGCGGACGAGACCTCCTGGCTCTGACGCCGCTCCCCTCTCCTACTGACAGCTGTGGTCCTGTTCTCTCCATGGCTGCACCGATCGCAGCCTGCAGCCATGCCGTGCCCCTCACCTCAGCCTCCGCTCGCAATTGTGCCATTATGCGCTCTACCTCTGCCATGCTCACTTCAACTTTCCTCCAGCCTTCTGTTAACCCCTCCCAGGTTAACCCTCTTAAATAGTACCCCACCCTTCCTGTCCCTCCCCCTCGGCTCCATTTTAAACATACCTTCCCCCCACTGTTCCCACTGTCATGTATGCCCTCCATTTTAGGCATTCCATGCTGCATTTTGGGCCTTTCTTTATTAGTGACTTCATTTTTCCATATTGTGATCTGGAGAGTTTCTTATCAGAGGTCTAGCAGTATTTGGCATAGTGCCCAATTGTCCCTCCTTTGGGACCAAATCCCTCTGTCCCTCATGCAGCTTCAGTTGTCCCTCTTTTTAGTCTGATATGTGCATCTCTATACAAAATGTAATATTTTACTGCCAAAAGCGTTATGCTGCACTAAACTTTTTATCCAGCCTCTATATTACTGCAATTGTTATTTTGAAAAATCATTATAAAGGAAAAGTAGAGGTAAGAAAAAAGCACATGTGGTGTTTAGCCAATCATTTTCTGCATATTTCATCATTGAGGTCCCTGTAACTGGGGATATGTTCTTTGCTACTTACTGAGCAAAAGGGTGTACCTCTTTATAATTTCAGAAATTTGGGAGGTATGTTTTTGCGGGGTGGGGCCAGGTTGGTAACCTGGCTTTTGGGTAATGTCGTCCACTTTGTGGGTGGACAGTGGTTGGTAAACTGTTATTTGGTTGGTATAAGATATTGCTGCTTGAGTCTTAGTGACTAAGCATGTTGGTCTGTTAATGGTTAACAGCGATTCTGTTTTGTATTAAAGTTCATTTCATAATTAAAATTGTTTTAAACCCAATAAAGGGGTCGCGGCCTAAACTTTTCCACAATCCTTGTTGTGTGTTTTATTTTATATTTTAGGTATGTTCTTATGGTATGATGGGTGTTAATGGGGTGTACAATCCCATGAATGTAATTTCCTGAATGAAAACCACATTCACTGTTAGACATTTTTTAAAGAAAAAATTTCCATCCTGCTTTTTCTCACCACTGTGGTAGAAAACATACATCTATTTGCCCTCACTTAACAGCTAGAAAAGTGAATGAACATTTTTAAAATGAAAAATTTGGAACACGTTTTTAACTAGTCCACAGCACTCACCGCTGCATGGGCCAGGCTGTGCCCCGCATGCTGCAGCCGCTCACACACAGCCAATGCTACAGCTGTTCTCCCTCTTCTTGCCTGTTTCGTCAGATTAGACGACCCGTCAGATTTTGTAACTGAAGTGACATTCAGTCGCCGCCATCTTCCTACTCGTAAGGATACAGTGAGAAGGCGGCAAGCGGACATCTTGTTACACCCACCGGAGTCCTGCATTTCCATACCTCCCAACTGTCCCTGATTTCAAGGGACTGTCCCTGATTTGGAACAATGTCCCTCTTTCCTCTTCATTTGTCCCTCATTTTGGTCTGATCTCTATAGTTCTATATAAAATAAACTTTTTATCTTTCAAAAAGTGTTTCCCAGTGCTAAACCTTTAATCCAATTTCTAAATTGCTGCATTTGTAAATTTCAAAAGCCAATATAAAGGAATAGTAGTGGTAAAAAAAAGCACTTTTGGGTTCAATTAATCTTTTTTTTTTGTATGATTAATTATCCTTTAAGGGGCATGGCAGGGGGTGTGTCCTATGTCTACATACTTTTGCTAATAGGTGTCCCTCGTTCCCATCTCAAAAAGTTGGAAGTCTGGCATTTCACACTTATTATTACCAGTAAAATCAGCTTATATAGTGAAATTCTGTATTTTTAAAACCGTAAGACTGTTTTTATGTTGATTTTTCAAAGCAGCTGTGTTCTGTCATATTAGCAAACCTGTGAGGTCAGCAGGCTCACCACTGCTTTTAAAAATTTAACATCTAAACAGTCAGATGGATTTTTAAATACTGTATTTCACTATATAAGCTGAGTATACTGTTAAAAATAAGTGTGAAATGCCAGACTCTGGTGGGTGTAACAAGATGTCCGCTTGCCCCCTTCTCACTGTATCCTTACTGTGGAAGAGTGCGGGGTGTAGCAAGATGACCATGATGGAACGTCACTTCAGTGACAAAATTTGACGGGTCGCCTAATCCGACAAAACACCTGCCAGTGAGAAAAGGAGAAAGAGAGAGAGCACAGAACATTTGCAAGGCTGTGCTGCGTACAGACAGAGGAGAGCCCTGCCCAGCATCTGGAAAAAAAAAGAAAGCAGTAATCCTGTTGCTGTGCAGCCTGGGAAAAGACAGAGCCTGCTGGGAGAAGCAAGGACTTATGGGAGATGTAGTTCCCAGGGAGACTAGGCCTGGGCTGCAGATTGGCTTTGGGTGTAAAAATCTCAGCAAAACAAGAGCTCTGCAGAGGAGGAAAAGGAAGGACTGTTTCTAGGCTTGAGGGAGTCGTTGGGAGGACATTGTAGAACACACACATAGTGTTGGAGACGCAGAGAGGTCGAGTCACTGGCATCTCCTTGATTGTGGGAACACCACTGTCAAGCCTGGTGTCGCTGCCTGGTTGTTGGGAAGACATCACTACAGCTGGTATCATTGAGCCCAGAACAGAGAGTGGGAGGAGACAAATGATCATCCTATGTGTTAATGAAAGGCCGCTGTCCATTCCCTACGCACCTTATTTGAAGGAACAAACGCAATAATCCTCACACACATGTTCCTGAAAAGGGCTGTAGTAATTCTGGGTGCTGTAATGACCACATGCTGGAAACCGTAGACAATCAGAGTGAAGAAATGTCATCAGCACACCCAAGGATTCCTCAAAGGAGAGGAGTGCGGAGTGTATGGTGGGGGGGTAGTATGTACAGGAGAGGAGTGCGGAATGTATGGTGGGGGGTAGTATGTGCAGGAGAGGAGTGCGGAATGTAAAGTGGAGGGTAGTATGTGCAGGAGAGGAGTGCGGAGTGTACAGTGGGGGGGGGTAGTATGTGCAGGAGAGGAGTGCTGAGTGTATGGTGGGGGGTAGTATGTGCAGGAGAGGAGTGCGGAGTGTATGGTGGGGGGTAGTATGTACAGGAGAGGAGTGCGGAGTGTACAGTGGGGGATAGTATGTGCAGGAGAGGAGTGCAGAGTGTATGGTGGGGGATAGTATGTACAGGAGAGGAGTGCGGAGTGTAGGGTGGGGGGTAGTATGTGCAGGAGAGGAGTGCGAAGTGTATGGTGTGGGGTATTATGTGCAGGATGGTGTCAATAGGGAAGTGGATGTTGTCATTAGTTCTTTATTTTTTTATTACTTTTTCCCGCAGCCGGCGGGAGAGGAGAAGAGGGAAGCCGGCTGCGAGGGGGGGGTGAGGGGGGCATAGGAGAACACAGAGGGGGGCTGGTGGAGGACACAGCAGCCAGAGGAGGAGGAGGACACGGGGGACAGTCCAGATGATCAGTGTGGCGGTGGGGAAAGTTGCAAGCACTGTATGGCTTTTCAGCTGACAGCCACTGTGAGCTGCTTCACTGAAGGCTATACAGAGATCGGTGTGTGTAACTTTCCCCACCGCCACACCGATCATCTGGACTGTCAACCTAGGGATCATCCATGTGTGCAGTGTGGGTCACATTGGGTCCCCCCCTCGGGGGGCCCGTGTGCAGTGACCACTCTGCACCAATGGATGATACACCACTGCTTGATGTGCTGATGGGATTTCTTCACTCTCTTTAAGACTGGGTTCACACTGCCGTACAGAGTGGCTCACAGCAGGGGTACGGCGCGTCCCTGTTCACCATTTCAGGTATGAATGAATGAATTTCGGCCTGAATTTTTGGCTGAATCCAGACCTGAAACGGACCAGAAGACGCACAGGACTCCTGTGCAATTCGCTCCGGAACCATTGAGAGCCGGTCACAATCTCCTGACATGCAAATTGGATACAATTCGCAATAGTGTGAACCCAGCTTAAAGCGGTTGTATTGCCCGCTTGGTGATTTTTACCTACAGGTAAGCCTATAATAAGGCTTACCTGTGGGTAAAAAGAATATCTCTTAAACCTGCATGGTTTAGGAGATATAGACCCTGCATGCAACCGCTGTCAGTGGCGCATGCACTCTGCAGGTCCGGCGGCCTGTGCCGGAACAGAGGGCTCCCGCGCATGCGCAGGAGCGACATCATCGCGTCTCCGGCCACTTACAGCGCCAAAGCCAGCGATCCTGGAAGAGACGCAGAGAGAACATGTCAGCTCCCTCAGCAGTAAATGGGTGAGCTGCTGGAGCTTCGTTCTAAGGTAAGTATTTCAAAGCATACTAGCACTTTATGCTATTGTCTTGCAGGTTTTTTTTGCGGTTTACTACAGCTTTAAAGGAACAGTATTGCTTGGCTTGGACACTGTTTGGGCATTTATACCCGGGTTCAGAGGGACTTACGATTGAGAACTCCAACAGAGGATTTGGGCCCCAACGCATAAAGCAGTGGGAGGGAGTTTGCCTGAGATTATCGGACCTCTATTTTTGCATTGCCCCTTAGTATAGGGATTAGAGGTAAAGTGATTACTCCACTTGTTACTTACTGAGTCACACATTATTTTGTAACTGTTTCCATATACTTGGTAAAGTGTTTATTATTGCTTTTCTGTCTTTTGACTGTTGATTTATTTTGTGTTGTTACAATATATATTTACCTTTCAGTCTTGATGTTTCAGAGGGGGTGTCATTCACATCTGGAGTCGGGGGACGCAAACATCAGCAGCTCCTTCGGGTGTAAGTACTACACTAGTGTAAGGAGAACTTTAGATACTACAGGGACCAACTTCAAAGTCCAAATGTTGCTTTGCCACACAAGGCTCACTTTAAGAATTATTTCATCTCTTTTGGTAGCCAAAAAGCTCTGTCCATGCATTGCAAAATAGTTAATAGAAGCAATTATCGGGACAATTTTTTTAATAACTGATTAGCATCAGTCAGTGCTGTTTACAGGTAAAACTTACAAAACTAATTTTGTGTTTTAAGACATACCTGATTTTCTTTTGGTTCCAATAGACAATACACAGGGCAGTGATAAGAAGGATGGCAAACCCTACAAGGATCCAGATCCAATTCCTGGTTTTATCTGTAAAGAAACAAAATTGTACAATGATTAACACATGATAATGCATAAAGTCAAAGTTGGGAAACTCAAGACTCAAGTGCCACTGGACCCAGCTATTATGTGCAACCATGTATCTATTCTCCACTCACTCTACTGCTACTGGATGTCTTCTTACTTCCCACCATAAGCATCTGTGGAAAGAGCTGAAGAGTAATCCAGTGCTCTCAGCAGTAATAAATGGCAGGAGGCAGAAAATAATCACTGTTTATATGCGGTGGGGGGGGATTTATTAAGAATAAGGTAAAGCGATAGACATTAGACTCTGAATTGCACCCAATTAGGACCTCACCGTGGTGAATGGAGAAGCGCAATCAAATAAGTGACCGCGTATTAGTAAATGTAGTATCGGCATAATTGCATTGACATAGTAGAAAATGCTAAAAATGCTCCCTAGAGGGCTCAGGAGTGCAGGATTTAGCCAAGATGCCATTTGTTTGTGTGTAAAAAGAAACAATTGGCAAGTGTGATTTCTTGTTTGGCTGCTTTTGATGCTAATAATATTAATTATCTTTACTGTTTTGTAGTGTTTTTATGTGCTTGGAGTGGCGGGGATTCGGGACACTGACTGAGGACAGTATGTTAAAAATGGGGGGGGGGGGGGGGGGGGGAAATAGAGCTCCTTACCATCACCCCCTAGCTCAAACAATTTCTATGAGCTGCATATTAAGTTTAACTATAAATGTAGCAGTCCCGGGCTCCCAGAGGCCTAATGGTGACCTCCAGAGTTAGGGAGAGCTGACATCCTTCTTTGTAAAGTGGGTTACCAGGCATGGTGGGTGTGATGCATGATGAAATGATGGGCACCAGTCACTTTTTGAATGCAAAGAGATTTATTGTCTCTTAACAATAACTGTGGGATTGCGGGTTAGGGCCAGGACACCCTTAGGTAGATGCAAAGTTGGCAGACCCCGAAACCCTATAGGAAGACAGCTATACAGGAAAAAGCCTCCAACCAGATGCCACGTCTGTATAGGTAGGACCGCTGTCTCCTATGGAAATGAACTTGTACCAGTCTCTAACAGTAGTAGTACATAACTCTTGGTAACACAAAACAGTCTGGTTCTTATCTCACAGTATCCCATTGTAGGTCTTCAATCACTGAGCTCCCAGTCTCTCACTAGACCACCAGATCCCAATCGTCACCGGATCTCCTGAGCTCTTCCACAGCTTTCCCGCTGTATTCTCCTCAAGCGCCACCCCCGCTAACCTGCTGGGTCCCTGGCTTGGCACTCGCTCAAGCTTTCCCACTTCTTCACCGTCCCTGGCTGGCGAGAAGACTGCTCTGGTACTTGCTCAAGCTTGCTCACTGTAGTCTCCGGTAATAAGGTAGATGGTCCCTTAGTGGTGACTGGTTCCCCTTTACCTTAGACCACAACTGGTTCCCCATCCAGCTGAACCTTCACAACTCGGTTGGACTCCAATCCTGCAGTCCCAACCCTACGCTGCTTCTCCTGCTCCTGGATAGGCCTCAGGCAGCCTAGCAGCCAGGTGCCCCCGGGATAGGCCTCTGGCTTCCGGCCTAGCAACTCGGGGGGACATAACACACGTCCAACTAGACAGCTGTCCAGGTGGCACAGAACCCCCGATCACCTGTCTCCGTCCAAATAAATAGGCTCTCCCAGCAGGCCAAGGGACTAAAGAAACCCTTGCCTATTGGCTGAGACACCCCATCCATTCATGATCTGTCCTTGCTATGCTCTTGTCTAGCTAATGTCACAAGCCACAATGCCACCTAGTGACAGAAGAGAAAAGTGCAGCAATTCCAGAATTAGGGGGAAATCAGTGGATCTCCTAACAATTAGCCAGGACAATTACTACCTGGCAAACTAAGTTTGTTAGCAACCCTGCCTAAACACCAGGGTGCTACATAAAAAAAAATCAAAACCGTCCTGAAATTGATAGGCACATATCATTGTCAGTATTGACACATCAAACACTAAAACCTCATTCATTTAAACATTATTCTATCCCATAATTAGACTAAGTTTACATAGAGGCAGTAATAACAGGCAGTTAATTCATGTTTTTACCATCCCCCGACCAGCTACTGGAAAATGAAGAACTTTCACTCACAATGCCATAGGCATGATGCTTTGCAGTGCGGCAAATTTAACACAGCATGCCATTTTTGATAGGTGGCTTCACTTGCCAAACAGGAATATTAAAATCAATGGGACCACATCACAATCATGTGCCAAACATGGAATTTCAATGAAAAATACCCCCTTGAAATTAAAAAAAAAACAACAACACAGGTATTCAGGAGGTGGCAATTTAACCTCCTGAAGCAGCTTGAAGCAACACTTCCAGCATTTCAGAAGCAAGTCAAAACAACTCAGAATCAAGAGAAAGCAACTGAGAAGCACTTGAAAGCGTTCTGCATTTGACATGGTTTAGATTTTAAAGCCAGAGTAAAAATATAGGCATAATAGAACAGTGTGGGACAAATCCAACAAAAACTTTTGTTGTATAAGATTATAGCCTGTCGGGTTTTTATTGCTAAAAGAAGAAATAGCCAGCACCCCTTGCATTATGCAGAAATAATAAAAGCAAAAGGTGTTAAAGTTGTATTAAAGCTTCGGCTTTTTTGTAAAAAATCAAAACAAAACAAAATGTTATACTTACCTTCTCTGCGCAGTGGTTTTGCACAAAGCAGCCCCGATCCTCTTCTTCTTGGGGTCTCAGCTGGCGTTCCTGACTCCTCTTCATTGACTAGTGCCCCCAATAGCAAGCCGGAAGTGTGTCAATGCGTTTCGCCCCTCCTCCAGTGTGCCCTAGAGGGGCGAAAAAGCGTCGATGCACTTTTCTGGTTTCATCTAACCATGGACGCTAGTTCCACCCTCAGCGAAACGCACGTCGATCAGCAGCGTTCTTGGATGTTTTTACTGGTGCCTGTTTAAACCAGATATTGTGTAAGTGGCGCCTTGGATTGTGTGATTCGTCACATTACCTACAATACTTCACTATTAGTCCTTTCTCTTTCTCATCCGTTTTTTGAGCATGGTCGTGTACCCTGAATGTCCCAGAACAACTGTTGAAGAGGTTTCTTGACATATCCATTCGTCATATACCAGATTTTCTTGATCACAGCGTTTTTGACCCCAGACTGCAAAGCCGGTGGTCTATGATTTCTGTTGAGTGGGGTCACAAGAGGGGAGTGTGGCACACGGCACCAGCTATCTCCCTGGAGCACATATGCACTTATTTGGAACACTTTTCACTTTGATTATTGAATATTTTCATATAATTACCATTATATTGAAAGTATGGAAGGGTTACAATGTTTTACCCCTTTATTTTTCTAATTATTCTATAAGCGCTGTTTGTATACCATTATTTACTATCCTACACATGTTCTGATCCTGAAACCGATCGCCTTCTGGCAAAGAGTAAGAACGATCTCACAGAAAGTTACCAACTTCAAACTCCCAGATGATCCCTCCTTTTTTAGATAATTCATGTATCCAGGAAAAAAAACCTACTACAAGTCCATTTTGCAGTGTAGCACCGTCCTAGATAGGTGTTTGGATTTAGATTTAGTGCTGGCTCACTGTGTTCAGTGGAGCTGTGTGTGTTTTTGTGTAAATTTAGTTGTGATCACTGTAGCCACTGTAGTGCAGCTGATTAATTAGGTCAGTTCAGTGTTCTCAGCTGCTGAGTCTGACACTGCTTTACTGAGAATTCTCTGGAATATAGATGTGGATCTTTGGCAGTTGGCATTTGTATTTTTTTTTTTTTTTTTGCCTTCTTATCCCAGGGAGCAGAAGGCAGCCTGGGAGTCTGTATACATTCTCTGGGAGACTGAGCATCTGGGTCTTTTCCTGTAGAGGATCAGTCCGGCCTGGAGAGATTGCTGCCCTCTAGAACAATGCTGCCATGTGCCTACTGTTTGTGAGGTCTCAGGTGGCCAAGCTACTGAAGCTACTGAGAACTGACTGAGGGGCTGTCTGCTGAAGATCTAGCCTGGTATCACAGGAGGAAGGTGCATAGTTGCCAACATTGCAAAAAAAAAATTCGAGACACTTTTTTTTCATGCAGGCGGAGCCTTGCAATAATTAGGGGGCGTGGCATTCTTTTGTGGGCGTGGCATACTGTAACAGAAAAATGCGGCGTGCAAAGCAGGCTGCAGCGAAAAATGGGTGTGGTTTGAGCGGGCGTGTCTTAAATGGGCGTGGCCTGGAAGGGGTGTGGTATGAGATGAATGAGGGATGGAGGGAGAAAGAAAGAAAGAGGGAGAGAAAGGAAGAGAGAAAGAAAGAAAGAGGGAGAGAAAGAAAAATAAAGAGAGAAAGAAAGAGGGATGGAGCGACAGCAGGCCCAGATCCTACACAACAGTAGAAATATGTGTATTCTAGAAAGTTTAACAAATCAGCAGATAAAGATATTCCAAACACCTGGTGTTGGCGCTTAAATCATCCCGGCACCAAGGTTGTTAGTGTCAGGATGATTGAAGTGCATTATTTCTATTATTACATTGTAATATAGAATGAAATTATTTACCTCACCATAATGCAGAATCAGTAGAAGCCCTGAGCGTGTCACCTGCCACGTCGCCTGCCACCAGATGCCATCAGGTGTCCCCAGCGGAGTCCCCCCTTACATCAGGCATTTCCAGCTGACTCCTCCCTTACATCAGGCATTGCCAGCTAAGTCCCCCTTACATCAGGCATTGCCAGCAGAGTCCTCCCTTACATCAGGCATTGCCAGCGGAGTCCCCCCTTAAATCAGGCATTGCCAGCGGAGTCCCCCCTTACTTTAGACATTGCCAGCGGATTCCCCCCTTACATCAGGCATTGCCAGTGGAGTCCCCGCTTACCTCAGACATTGCCAGCAGAGTCCCCCCTTACATCAGGCATTGCCAGCGGAGTCCCCCCTTAAATCAGGCATTGCCAGCGGAGTCCCCCCTTACATCAGACATTGCCAGCGGAGTCCCCCCTTACATCAGACATTGCCAGCGGAGTCCCCCCTTACATCAGGCATTGCCAGCAGAGTCCTCCCTTACATCAGGCATTGCCAGCAGAGTCCCCCCTTACGTCAGACATTGCCAGCGGAGTCCTGCCTTACATCAGACATTGCCAGCGGAGTCCCCCCTTACATCAGACATTGCCAGCGGAGTCCCCCCTTACATCAGGCATTGCCAGCGGAGTCCCCCCCTTACATCAGACATTGCCAGCGGAGTCCTCCTTTACATCAGGCATTGCCAGCAGAGTTCTCTCTTACATCAAGCATTGCCAGCGGAGTCCCCCCTTACATCAGACATTGCCAGCGGAGTTCCCCCTTACATCAGGCATTGCCAGCGGAGTCCCCCCTTACATCAGACATTGCCAGCGGAGTCCCCCCTTACATTAGACATTGCCAGCAGAGTCCTCCCTTACATCAGGCATTGCCAGCAGAGTCCCCCTTACATCAGACATTGCCAGCGGAGTCCCCCCTTACATTAGACATTGCCAGCGGAGTCCCCCCTTACATCAGACATTGCCAGCAGAGTCCTCCCTTACATCAGGCATTGCCAGCGGAGTCCCCCCTTACATCAGACATTGCCAGCGGAGTCCCCCCTTACATCAGACATTGCCAGAGGAGTCCCCCCTTACATCAGGCATTGCCAGCGGAGTCCCCCCTTACATCAGACATTGCCAGCGGAGTCCCCCCTTACATCAGACATTACTAGCGGAGTCCCCCCTTACATCAGACATTGCCAGCGGAGTCTTCCTTTACATCAGGCATTGGCAGCAGAGTTCTCCCTTACATCAAACATTGCCAGCGGAGTCCCCCCTTACATCAGACATTGCCAGCGGAGTTCCCCCTTACATCAGGCATTGCCAGCGGAGTCCCCCCTTACATCAGACATTGCCAGCGGAGTCCCCCCTTACATTAGACATTGCCAGCAGAGTCCTCCCTTACATCAGGCATTGCCAGCAGAGTCCCCCCTTACATTAGACATTGCCAGCGGAGTCCCCCCTTACATTAGACATTGCCAGCGGAGTCCCCCCTTACATCAGGCATTGCCAGCAGAGTTCTCTCTTACATCAAGCATTGCCAGCGGAGTCCCCCCTTACATCAGACATTGCCAGCGGAGTTCCCCCTTACATCAGGCATTGCCAGCGGAGTCCCCCCTTACATCAGACATTGCCAGCGGAGTCCCCCCTTACATTAGACATTGCCAGCAGAGTCCTCCCTTACATCAGGCATTGCCAGCAAAGTCCCCCTTACATCAAACATTGCCAGCGGAGTCCCCCCTTACATCAGACATTGCCAGCGGAGTTCCCCCTTACATCAGGCATTGCCAGCGGAGTCCCCCCTTACATCAGGCATTGCCAGCGGAGTCCCCCCTTACATCAGACATTGCCAGCGGAGTCCCCCCTTACATTAGACATTGCCAGCAGAGTCCCCCCTTACATCAGACATTGCCAGCGGAGTCCCCCCTTACATTAGACATTGCCAGCGGAGTCCCCCCTTACATTAGACATTGCCAGCGGAGTCCCCCCTTACATCAGGCATTGCCAGCGGAGTCCCCCCTTACATCAGACATTGCCAGAGGAGTCCCCCCTTACATCAGACATTGCCAGCGGAGTCCCCCCTTACATCAGACATTGCCAGCGGAGTCCCCCCTTACATTAGACATTGCCAGCGGAGTCCCCCCTTACATTAGACATTGCCAGCGGAGTCCCCCCTTACATCAGGCATTGCCAGCGGAGTCCCCCCTTACATCAGACATTGCCAGAGGAGTCCCCCCTTACATCAGACATTGCCAGCGGAGTCCCCCCTTACATCAGACATTGCAGCGGAGTCCCCCTTACATCAGATATTGCCAGCGGAGTCCCCCTTACATCAGATATTGCCAGCGGAGTCCCCCTTACATCAGACATTGCCAGCGGAGTCCCCCTTACATCAGACATTGCCAACGGAGTCCCCCCTTACATCAGACATTGCCAGCGAGTCCCCCCTTACATCAGACATTACAGCGGAGTCCCCCCTTACATCAGGCATTGCCAGCGGAGTCACCCCTTACATCGGATATTGCCAGAGGATTCCCCCTTACATCAGACATTGCCAAGGGAGTCCCCTATTATTTTGTGAATACAAACTGCTGTAAAAGATCTTAGAGACTTTTGGGCTGCTGCCACCCCTCTAGGTATAGAGAGTCAGCTGTATGTTTGTCTAAAGGGGTGGTGTCCTGAAAAGCTTAGTCTATCTAGTTCTCTGTGAAGGGACTCTGCTCTTGGTGCTCTAAAGAATGAAGCTTGCATGCTTTGAATGTCGGATTTTAGGTGCTTAAAGCGATACAATTATTTTGCATAGAAATTTGGCGTTTTATATTGAAGGCCTGTAGGGATGAGCCGAACACCCCCCGGTTCGGTTCGCACCAGAACCTGCGAACGGACCGAAAGTTCGCACGAACGTTAGAACCCCATTGACGTCTATGGGACTCGAACGTTCTAAATCAAAAGTGCTCATTTTAAAGGCTAATTTGCATGGTATTGTCCTAAAAAGGGTTTGGGGACCCGGGTCCTACCCCAGGGGACATGTATCAATGCAAAAAAAACTTTTAAAAACGGCCGTTTTTTCGGGAGCAGTGATTTTAATGATGCTTAAAGTAAAAAAAAAAAAAGTGAAATATTCCTTTAAATATCGTACCTGGGGGGTGTCTATAGTATGCCTGTAAAGTGACGCGTGTTTCCCGTGTTTAGAACAGTCCCTGCACCAAATGTCATTTTTAAAGGAAAAAATCTCATTTAAAACTGCTTGCGGGTTTAATGTAATGTCGGGTCATGGCAATATGGATGAAAATCAGTGAGACAAACGGCATGGGTACCCCCCAGTCCATTACCAGGCCCTTTGGGTCTTGTATGGATATTAAGGGGAACCCCGCACCCAAATTAAAATAAGGAAAGGTGTGGGGCCACCAGGCCCTATATACCCTGAACAGCAGTATACAGGCGGTGCAAACAAGACAGGGATTGTAGGTTTGTTGTTAAGTAGAATCTGTTTGTAATTTTGAACGGGTACATTTTTAACGTGTTTAGCTCCAGCCAAAAAATCTTTTTTAAGCTTTTTGGAAAACATAGGGAAGGGTTATCACCCCTGTGACATTTGTTTTGCTGTCTTTCCTCCTCTTCAGAAGATTTCACCTCACTTTTTGTCCCAATGAAAAATGTTTTGTGAAAATTTGGGTTTTTTTGTGGAACAAGGATTGGAAAGCATCAGTGGAAAGGAGAATTTTTTTTCCCATATTAACTCTTACAGGAGAGAATTTCCCTTCCTAGGGGTAGATTTCATCTCACTTCCTGTTGTCTCCTTCCGTTTGCAAGTAGGAGTCGTTTGTAAGTTAGATGTTTGAAAGTAGGGTCCTGCCCTATATACTCAGCAGAAATTTGGGCCTTAGTTGTTGCTGTGGCCACAACACTGTAAGCCCTCACAGGGCCCTGCTGTGAAATATTAGATCAAGAATTGTAATTACATGCCCCTGTTGAACAGGAGCTGAAAAATTAGGCCTTAGGCACTGGTGCTGGTGCCACAACACTGCAACCCCTTACAGACACTCTAGTTGGAACGCAGGAACGAGCCCTGCTGCAAAGTATTGCATCAAAAATTGTAATTACACGCCCCTGTTAGACAGGGGCAGAAAAATTGGGCCTTAGGCACTGGTGCTGGTGCCACAACACTGCAACCCCTCACAGACACTCTAGTTGGAACGCAGGAATGAGCCCTGCTGCAAAGTATTGCATCAAAAATTGTAATTACACGCCCCTGTTAGACAGGGGCAGAAAAATTGGGCCTTAGGCACTGGTGCTGGTGCCACAACACTGCAACCCCTCACAGACACTCTAGTTGGAAAGCAGGAACGAGCCCTGCTGCAAAGTATTGCATCAAAAATTGTAATTACATGCCCCTGTTAGACAGGAGTAGAAAAATTGGGCCTTGGGCACTGGTGCTGGTGCCACAACACTGCAACCCCTCACAGACACTCTAGTTGGAATGCAGGAACGAGCCCTGCTGCAAAGTATTGCATCAAAAATTGTAATTACACGCCCCTGTTAGACAGGAGCAGAAAAATTGGGCCTTGGGCACTGGTGCTGGTGCCACAACACTGCAACTCCTTACAGACACTCTAGTTGGAATGCAGGAACGAGCCCTGCTGCAAAGTATTACATCAAAAATTGTAATTACACGCCCCTGTTAAACAGGGGCTGAAAAATTGTGCCTTAGGCACTGGTGGTGGCGCCCAGAACCAAAAATGTTCTTACAAGTGATCAGCGTGATGATTGAGGAGGAAGAGGATAATTGCTCAGGGATAGTCACTCAGCATCAGCATAGGCAGTCTTTGAAGGGATCTGAGATTTCAAAAAAAATTATTCGGTTACATCAGCATCAGGTGCTTGGTAGCTGGTGGTGATCCAAGACTGATTCATTTTTATGAAGGTCAGTCGATCGACCGAGTCGGTGGACAGATGCACCCTGTGATCGGTTACCACGCCTCCAGCAGCACTGAATGTGCGTCCTGAAAGAACGCTGGATGCAGGACAGGCCAGTAGCTCAATTGCATACTGTGCAAGCTCTGGCCAGTGATCCATCCTCAAGACCCAGTAACCCAGAGGATTTTCGGTGGGAAAGGTGTCCAAGTCTGATCTTGCCCCTAGGTATTCCTGCATCATGTAAAACAGACGCTGGCGATGGTTGCTGGAACCGATCATACCTTGGGGCTGCGGACCAAAAAATTGTCTGAACGCATCGGTCAGACGGCCACCTTCTCCACTGCTCCTTCTTTGACTGACCGAAGCCTCAGCAACACGTTGTCCAGAAACAGGAGTTTGTAACCTCCCAGTCTCTGGGAACGCGTTGCACAGACCTTTCTGCAAGGCCTCCCGAAGATGTTTCATCCTCTGCTCCCTCTGCGATGGCAAGATAAGGTCCGCAACCTTACCCTTGTAACGTGGATCAAGGAGGGTTGCCAGCCAGTATTGGTCCTTCTCCTTGATACCACGAATACGAGGATCCTTACGCAGGCTTTGCAGGATCAGGGAGGCCATGCAGCGTAGGTTTGCTGAGGCATTCGGTCCGGAGTCCTCTGGGTCACTAAGGACGACATGGTCCGCAGCCACCTCCTCCCAGCCACGTACAAGTCCATGTGTTTCTTGGGACTGATCCCTTAAAGACTGCTGCTGATGCTGAGTGCCAGGCTCCACCTCCATACTGACACAATCTTCCTCCTCCTCCCCCTCCTCCTCCTCCTCGTCCTCTTTCTGTGTGATCGGCGGGCACACAGGAACACTGTCTGGAAAACGGGGGCCTTGAGAGCTAAGGAAGTCCTCCTCTTCCTGCCTCAAGTGCCCTGTTCATTATTCCACGCAGCGTGTGCTCCAACAGGTGGACAAGGGGGACAGTGTCACTGATGCATGCACTGTCACTGCTCACCATCCTCGTGGCCTCCTCAAATGGTGACAGGACAGTGCATGCATCCCTGATCATGGCCCACTGGCGTGGGGAAAAAAAACAAGCCCCCCTGACCCTGTCCTGGTGCCATAGTCGCACAGGTACTCATTGATGGCCCTCTGCTGCGTGTGCAGCCGCTGCAGCATGGTCAACGTTGAGTTCCACCTGGTGGGCATGTCACAGATTAGGCGGTTCTTGGGCAGGTTAAACTCCTTTTGGAGGTCCGTCAGCCGAGCACTGGCATTATATGACCGGCGGAAATGCACACAGACTTTCCTGGTCTGCCTCAGGACATCCTGTAAGCCCGGGTACCTGCCCAAGAACCGCTGCACCACCAAGTTAAGGACGTGAGCCAAACAGGGCACATGGGTCATTTGTCCCTGTCGGAGGGCAGAGAGGAGGTTGGTGCCATTGTCGCAAACCGCCATTCCTGCCTTAAGTTGGCGTGGCGTCAACCACCTCTGAACCTGCCCCTGCAGAGCTGACAGAACCTCTGCCCCAGTGTGGCTCCTGTCCCCCAAGCACACCAGCTCAAGCACCGCATGGCATCTTTTGGCCTGCGTACTTGCATAGCCCCTTGAACGACTACGGAGCACCGCTGGTTCCGAGGAAGAGGCCATGGAGGAAGAAGAAGAGGAGGGGGTGGAGGAGAGAGGTGTGTCACAATCATTAGCATTTTGGAGGCGTGGTGGCGGAACAACCTCCAACACTACTGCACCTTGTCCTGCATCCTTCCCAGCTGCCAGCAGAGTCACCCAATGCGCCGTGAAACTTAGGTAACGTCCCTGTCCATGCCTGCTGGACCATGAGTGAGCGGTAATATGCACCTTACCGCTGACCGCCCTGTCCAGCGAGGCATGGACATTGCCTTCCACGTGCCGGTAGAGAGCCGGAATCGCCTTCCGTGAGAAAAAGTGGCGTTTGGGTACCTGCCACTGAGGAACCGCACATTCCACAAACTCACGGAAGGGGGCAGAGTCTACCAACTGAAAAGGCAGCAGTTGAAGTGCTAGCAATTTTGCCAAGCTAGCATTCAACCGCTGGGCATGTGGATGGCTGGGAGCAAACTTCTTTCGGCGGTGCAGCAGCTGGGGCAGGGAAATTTGCCTGGTACAATCTGACGTCGGTGTACCAAAAGCAGATTGCCCACAAGTACTTGGCTGTGACACACCTAATTCTACACCTTCATTCCTCTCAGTGCAGGTCTCAGAGAGGACTGGAGGTCTAGTGGGGTTGGAAATCTCAGCTGATGAGGAGCAAGGAGAGGTCCTCTTTGTTCTTTGGTGTGGGTCTTTTAGATGCGCTTGCCAACGAACTGCATGGCAGGTCAACATATGTCTGGTCAAGCATGTGGTACCCAAGCAGGAGATGTTTTGGCCACGTGAGATACGCTTGAGACATATGTTGCAAATAGCAGCGGTGTGATCTGATGCACTCGTCTCAAAAAAGGCCCACACCAAAGAACTTTTTGAATAACGCGCAGAGACTGCAGCGCCCTGCACATGTGATGCAGTCAATGTGCTGCCCTTAGGCTGGCCCCTGGAGGGCATCCTGCCTCGTTGGTGATGTGCCGCCTCCTCCTCCTCCTCCTCTCTCCTATCAGGCACCCACGTTGAGTCAGTGACCTCATCATCCCCTCCCTCCTCATCACTGGAGCAAACCTGGCAGTATGCTGCAGCAGGGGGAGCATGACTGCCAGATTGCTGTCCTTCTTGGGCACCCCCTCTGTCCGTGCTCATGTTACTGCCTTCATCGAGCTCAGTATCATCATCAGAGCCTTCCAAACGCTGGGCATCCTCCTGGAGCATGTACCCAACACTGTGGTCAAACAGTTCAAGGGGCTCCTCAGGAGGACATGGTGGAGCTAGGGAAGGAGTCACTGATGACATTGAGCCGAGGGAAGAGGCCGCTGCTTTGCCAGACAAAGCACCCTGGGCATGGGTGAGAGAGGATGAGGAGGATGAGGACGGCTTGGTCATCCACTCGACCAAGTCTTCCGTATGTTGTGGCTCAACACGGCCAGCTGCCGAAAAAAAGGCCAAGCGTGTCCCATGGCCACGTGCTGATGAGGATGCACCGTCTCCACGACCAGCACTAGACACAGAGCCTGCTTGCCCTCTCTTATTGGCTTGTGACTGTCTGCCTCTCCTTCTTGGCCTTCCAGACATACTAATGGCCTGTAGCTGCACTAAGCTGGGATATATATATATATATATATATATATATATATATATATATATGTATATATATATACTGCAGCTAGCAAAATCAACTGCCTGCCTGTAGTATGAGAACACCACCAACCTTCTACAGGTAGCTTTAGCTGAACACTGTGAGGTGGACGCACCCCATTAACTTGTAGGTTTAGCTGAACACTGTGAGCAGGACGCACTGCACTAACTGTAAATAGTCTAGCTGCCTGACCGTGGTATTAATAGGATCAAAAGAACACCAGTAATTTTCTTTAGGTAGCTGTAAATACTTTAACAAGACAAGCCTGCCTGTCAGTAGGAAGATAACAGGAACGGATCTAGCTGAACACTGTGAGCAGGACGCACTGTACTAAATGTAAATAGTCTAGCTGCCTGACCGTGGTACTAATAGGATCAAAAGAACACCAGTAATTTTCTTCAGGTAGCTGTAAATACTGTAACAAGACAAGCCTGCCTGTCAGTAGGAAGATAACAGGAACGGATCTAGCTGAACACTGTGAGCAGGACGCACTGCACTAAATGTAAATAGTCTAGCTGCCTGACCGTGGTACTAATAGGATCAAAAGAACACCAGTAATTTTCTTCAGGTAGCTTTTTATATACTGTAACAAGACAAGCCTGCCTGTCAGTAGGAAGATAACAGGAACGGATCTAGCTGAACACTGTGAGCAGGACGCACTGTACTAAATGTAAATAGTCTAGCTGCCTGACCGTGGTACTAATAGGATCAAAAGAACACCAGTAATTTTCTTTAGGCAGCTGTAAATACTGTAACAAGACAAGCCTGCCTGTCAGTAGGAAGATAACAGGAACGGATCTAGCTGAACAGTGTGAGCAGGACGCACTGCACTAAATGTAAATAGTCTAGCTGCCTGACCGTGGTACTAATAGGATCAAAAGAACACCAGTAATTTTCTTCAGGTAGCTTTATATACTGTAACAAGACAAGCCTGCCTGTCAGTAGGAAGATAACAGGAACGGATCTAGCTGAACACTGTGAGCAGGACGCACTGTACTAAATGTAAATAGTCTAGCTGTCTGACTGTGGTACTAAAAGGATCAAAATAACACCAGTAATTTTCTTTAGGTAGCTGTAAATACTGTAACAAGACAAGCCTGCCTGTCAGTAGGAAGATAACAGGAACGGATCTAGCTGAACACTTTGAGCAGGACGCACTGCACTAAATGTAAATAGTCTAGCTGCCTGACCGTGGTACTAATAGGATCAAAAGAACACCAGTAATTTTCTTCAGGTAGCTTTATATACTGTAACAAGACAAGCCTGCCTGTCAGTAGGAAGATAACAGGAACGAATCTAGCTGAACACTGTGAGCAGGACGCACTTTACTAAATATAAATAGTCTAGCTGCCTGACCGTGGTACTAATAGGATCAAAAGAACACCAGTAATTTTCTTTAGGTAGCTGTTAATACTGTAACAAGACAAGCCTGCCTGTCAGTAGGAAGATAACAGGAACAGATCTAACTGAACACTGTGAGCAGGACGCACTGCACTAAATGTAAATAGTCTAGAAGATAACAGGAACGGATCTAGCTGAACACTGTGAGCAGGACGCACTGCACTAAATGTAAATAGTCTAGAAGATAACAGGAACGGATCTAGCTGAACACTGTGAGCAGGACGCACTGCACTAAATGTAAATAGTCTAGAATTTAACAGGAACGGATCTAGCTGAACACTGTGAGCAGGACACACTGCACTAAATGTAAATAGTCTAGAAGATAACAGGAACGGATCTAGCTGAACACTGTGAGCAGGACGCACTGCACTAAATGTAAATAGTCTAGAAGATAACAGGAACGGATCTAGCTAAACTGAATACAGTGTATATATATATATCGTAAAAAATACTGCGCTATCCCATAAGTGGAAATGATCCCCACATGTGTGTGATGAAAAGACAAATATCTCAAACCAAAAATTGAAATGTAAAATGCTGCTGCAACCTTAGATGTGAAACAACCTCCACCTTACTAGCTATACAATTTAAAGGCTGCGCTGCTAGTGCAAATACATGATCATATTAACTGAAAATACCATAATTATGAATGAACACAAGTGAATTGTTTCATAACAAAAAAAAAAAAAAATGCACATAAATCGCATGCAAAAAAAAAGAATCGCATGCAAAAAAAATGAGTGGAACATTCAGTAAACAAAAACGATTAAATAGAGTCCATTTAGTCATAGATTGAAATGAACTGTAGGTCTTGTGGGTGTAGAAAATGGTTGGATAGAGGGAGAAAGACACCCTTCCTTCAAGTGATATAAAGATTATCTCCGTAGGGAGCGTGATGTTAAAATAGAGAGAAGATCCTCCACCTCAAGTAAGGTAAGCCCCTTACCAGATCCAAAGATCTCCTGTCACAGAGATCATGCACACATGTGGCTGTGTCCCCCAGCCACTGGGTCTCTGTCAGTGCGTAGATCGGAAGCCACCTCTCCAGGAAATCAATCCAAACGTGATTTATCCGCTCACAGACCATGGATAAATAGGAAAGAAATGCTCCATAGCGTAATACAGTTAAAATCCACTTTAATTTATAAAAGAAAAGCACTTACAATTTGTGCAGTAAAGATCGCTTATAAAAACATGTAGCGCCGGCCGGCTTCAGCTGCTGCCCGTTTCTTCCGGGTTCAGCGTGGTATGGTGGTGACGTCAGCACGCCGCTCCTCCCTCCGCCGTTTCGACAAATCTGTCGTCTTCCTGGCGTACCCCAGGAAGACGACAGATTTGTCGAAACGGCGGAGGGAGGAGCGGCGTGCTGACGTCACCACCATACCACGCTGAACCCGGAAGAAACGGGCAGCAGCTGAAGCCGGCCGGAGCTACATGTTTTTATAAGCGATCTTTACTGCACAAATTGTAAGTGCTTTTCTTTTATAAATTAAAGTGGATTTTAACTGTATTATGCTATGGAGCATTTCTTTCCTATTTATCCATGGTCTGTGAGCGGATAAATCACGTTTGGATTGATTTCCTGGAGAGGTGGCTTCCGATCTACGCACTGACAGAGACCCAGTGGCTGGGGGACACAGCCACATGTGTGCATGATCTCTGTGACAGGAGATCTTTGGATCTGGTAAGGGGCTTACCTTACTTGAGGTGGAGGATCTTCTCTCTATTTTAACATCACGCTCCCTACGGAGATAATCTTTATATCACTTGAAGGAAGGGTGTCTTTCTCCCTCTATCCAACCATTTTCTACACCCACAAGACCTACAGTTCATTTCAATCTATGACTAAATGGACTCTATTTAATCGTTTTTGTTTACTGAATGTTCCACTCATTTTTTTTGCATGCGATTCTTTTTTTTTGCATGCGATTTATGTGCATTTTTTTTTTTTTTGTTATGAAACAATTCACTTGTGTTCATTCATAATTATGGTATTTTCAGTTAATATGATCATGTATTTGCACTAGCAGCGCAGCCTTTAAATTGTGTATATATATATATATATGCAACACCTGGGATGCATAAAGTAGGTGACCGCGATATTGTGTCAATCTCGCCGCACTTCTCGGCGAGATTTGACACCTACGAGCCCCGTCGCAGGAGCCAGCGCCGAGATGGCTCACTCATCGGGACAGGAAAACTTTGTTTTCCTTCCGCGATGAGTGACAGGCAGCGCTGACAGCTGTCTGGTATGAATCCTGAGGCGGGAACACCGCGCCAAATTTTAAATGAAAAAACCGGCGTGGGTTCCCCCCTCGGGGGCATACCAGGCCCTTGGGTCTGGCATGGATTGCAAGGGGAACCCCTATGCCGAAAAATCGGCGTGGGGGTCCCCCCCAAATCCATACCAGACCCTTATCCGAGCACGCAGCCCGGCCGGCCAGGAAAGGGGGTGGGGACGAGCGAGCGGCCCCCCCCTCCTGAGCCGTACCAGGCCGCATGCCCTCAACATGGGGGGGTGGGTGCCTTGGGGGAGGGGGGCGCCCTGCGGGGCCCCCCCACCCCAAAGCACCTCGTCCCCATGTTGATGAGGACAAGGGCCTCTTCCCGACAACCCTGGCCGTTGGTTGTCGGGGTCTGCGGGCGGGGGGCTTATCGGAATCCGGGAGCCCCCCTTAATAAGGGGGCCCCCAGATCCCGGCCCCCCACCCTGTGTGTATGAGTTTGGGGTACATGGTACCCCTACCCATTCACCTAGGGAAAAGTGTCAATATAAAAAAAACACACTACACAGGTTTTAGGAGTAATTTATTAGTCAGCTCCGGGGTCTTCTTCCGACTTCGGGGGTCTCCTTCCGACTTCTCCCGGTGTTCGGCCTCTTCTCCCGGTGTTCGGCCTCTTCTCCCGGGCCCCGCCGCTATCTTCTTCCAGCTCTATTGCCAGCGAGGGGCCCGGTCTGCTGCCGCTGTCTCGCCGCCGCTGTCTCGCCGCCGCTGTCTCTCCGCTTCTTCTCTTCTTTTCTTCTTCCCCGATGTTGACACGACGCTCTCTCCGGCTCGAATGCTGTGTGCGAGCTGCGGAGCCATTTATATAGGCGGTAACCCCGCCCCCTTACGACGTCATGGTCCCAGCATGCGCAGGGACTCTGGGGCCACGCCCCCTTATGACGCCAGAGTCCCTGCGGTGTTCCCGCCTCAGGATTCATACTAGACAGCTGTCAGCGCTGCCTGTCACTCATCGCGGAAGGAAAACAAAGTTTTCCTTTCCCGATGAGCGAGCCAGCGCGACATTCACAGTACCCTGTCGCCGAGAACCAGCGCGATACTATCGCGCTGGAAACACAATCTCGCGGTCAGGTACTGTATATATACACAATACACTGTAAGTGCAGCTAACTGACTGACTGTTCTGCCTAATCTATCTAACTCAAATCAAATGACACTGTCTCTCTGTATATCTCTTTCAACGCCGGAACACACACTACACAGGGCCGCCATGCAGGCGGCCTTATATAATGTGGGGCGTGTACTAAATCCCCTGAGCCATAATTGGCCAAAGCCTCCTTTGCTTTGGCCAATTACGGCTCTCTGTTCAGGCGGCGCTGTGATTGGCCAAGCATGCGGGTCATAGTGCATGCTTGGCCAATCATCAGCAAGCAATGCACTGCGATGCCGCAGTGAATTATGGGCCGTGACGCGCCACACGAATTTGGCGCGAACGGCCCATATCGTTCGCAATTCGGCGAACGACCGAACAGCAGATGTTCAAGTCGAACATGGGTTCGACTCGAAAACGAAGCTCATCCCTAAAGGCCTGTAATTCTTAGCAATAACACACTTAAATCTGTCCAAACAAGAGTCTAGTAGACAGCCCGGGTATGATAAAGTTTGAAACTTGAAATCATAAATTATAATATAATAAATAAATATAAAAAATTATAAAAAAGAATTACATAATAATAATAAAATTATTTTCCCCGCGATTCACTATCGCTCAATTCTGCAAGTGTTCTAATTTACTATCACTGTTTTCTAGCTGGTGTAAAACCACTTTTGAGGTAAAGGGACACTTTTTGGTTGCTATGGACAATCTCCAGTTTCCAGGCAGAAAGAACAGTATATATCATATAAAACTGCAAGCAGGGCACTGGACAAAGCACTGGGGACAAAAGGGATGTGAAATAATTTCATACAGTAATGTAATCTGTAAGATTACATTACTGTATGTATTATGATTTTTAAATTTTTTGAATTTGCCGCCAGGCTCCGCCTCCGTGCGTCGCGACGCTCGCAGGGAATGGAGCCCCGCATAGAGAGGCTTCGGGCAGGGGACGGAGCCCGTGACACAGCAGGGGGACATCGCAGGATCCTGGGGACAAGGTAAGTATACCGCACCAGGATCCTGCAATGCAATCCCGAGTGTGGCTCGGGGTTACCGCTAATGGTACTGAAATTTAACCCCGAGCCACACTCGGGAAAACCACCAGGGAGGCTACATGCTTCTACTACAAAGCCAGATCCATAGTTTGCTATAAGCAAGGACTTTCTGCTTCAGCTCTACATTTAACTTTTTCACTACAAAGTCAATTCCACAGTTTGCTATATGCAAGGACTTGTGCTTCAGTTTTACAGAAAGGAGTTCACTGACCTCAATCTGTACTTAGTTCTGATTTTGGAGTATCCCACTCAATTCCCTCTACCCTATCCAAGTTCTCCAAAAAGAAAAACAACACTCCTAGACTGGTTATTGAGGAAAAGTATGGCTGAGATTGTGTGCCTGGCTGTGGGGCAATCCACTGGTGAAGAACCTCCTATGGGTGTTATGCCGCGTACACACAAGCGGACTTTACGGCAGACTTTGTCCGGCGGACTTTTCGACGGACTTTACGACAGACTTTCTGAATGAACAGACTTGCCTACACATGATCAACCCAAGTCCGACGGATTTGTACGTGATGACATACCACTGGACTAAAACAAGGAAGTTCATAGCCAGTAGCCAATAGCTGCCCTAGTGTTGGTTTTTTGTCCATCGGACTAGCATACAGAGGAGCGGACTTTTCGACCAGACTCGAGTCTGTCGGAAAGATTTGAAACATGTTTTATTTCTAGGTCCGTCAAACTTTTGGGGGAAAAAAGTCAGCTGGAGCCCACACACCATCGAATTGTCCGACGGACTCCAGTTTGCCGGACCAAGTATGCCGTAAAGTCCGGTCGTGTGTACGCGGCATAAGTGCTACAGCAGCATCCTCTTAATGCAGAAAAAGTCTGTATTCTACTACGGTGGAAAGATCCTCGCTCACCATGGATTGCTATGTGGAGACTAAATGTAGAAGAGATAAGAAGAAGAATGGAGGATCTTGCCTAATTCTCAAAAAAAAAAAAAAAACAAGCATGAAACCTACTATAACCCTGGTCTTACTGGAGTGAATTTCACTTTTTAGATGAAGGTAAAACTCTGATGTCCAAAATGTCCTGACTTCAGTCTGATCCTACTTCCGTGCTTCTAAAGGAACCCTGCTTCCCAAACCCTACCTTCCACCTTGCTTTTCCTATTTAGTCTTAGTACCTCTTTCTCTGATCCCCACTCCTTTCCCCTACTTACCTTACACCATTGCTCTCCCACAAACCCATACCCCCATCTTATCTTTTCTTTCCATTACATCTTCTCCTACTATACTTCCTTCCCCCCCCCACACACCCAAACCACTGATTAGGAGAACATATAATCCTCTCACCCTGCATACTCCTCTGCTGATGTCAGTAGACCTGTACTGAAGGGAATTTTTTCTTTACATAAACAATTGGTCAGTTGTATTTTCCTCTCAGGAATAACCACTTGACCTCTGGAAGGTTTTACCCCCTTCATGACCAGGGCATGTTTTGCTTTTTGGCACTATGCTATTTTAGCTGGCCAATGCTCAGTTATGCAACACTGTACTTAAATTACCTTTCTATCATTTTATTTTCACACAAATACAGCTTTCTTCTGGTGGTATTTGATCACTACTTTTTTTTTATTATTTTGAAAAAAAATAACTTTTTCTAATTTCTGTTATAATACATCGTGTATTTTAATTGGTTTGTGTGAAAGTTAAGCATCTGCAAACTTTGGAATATATACTGAAATTTATGCAGCTATGATGCTGTACAGGTAATGGTGGTGATTAGCGACTTATGTGTGACTGTGACAGTGGCGGGAAATCTGGTGCTAACAGACACTGTCTGGAAGGGTCACTGACTGACTAACTGACACCTCTAGTGACACTAATACAGTTATTACTGATAATACTGTACACTGTATGCTGTACTAATGACACTGGCTGGGAAAGGGTTAACATCAAGGGACTAACTGTGTGCCTAACAAGTGTAATCTGTGTAATGTGCACTGCTTTTACTTACTAATCTGGCTGCTTTTCTCCCTGCTTTTCAGAGAGAGGAAACAGCCAGATCGCCGTTCTCTGTACACAGAGTTCTGTGTGCTTGTACACAGAACTCTGTGTGTGATTGGACATAGCCAATCGGTAGGTTCCAGACGAAACCATTGGCTGAAATCTGCTGCCAAATTCATGCTGTGTCCAATCCCTGCACGGGTCAGCATGCGTGCCCCAAACCTGGAAGACAGGTGACAACGAACAGGTACATTGTCTGGCCTGACTATGCCGCCCACCCAAAGTAAATCTACTATGGGTGGCTACTAAGTTGTTAAATCAGAAATTTTGCTGGGCCACTGTGTAATAAAAATTACATAAAGACATTTCTCAAACAAAATATGTTTAAAAAATGATATACAAATAAAATAAAATGATACAAAACAGTTTTTGGGTTTTAAATTCAGCAATAAAGTGTCAGAAACAACCATTCACCTTTTAGAGGTTGATTGATTATAATTCCCCCAATGCAGGCACCGATACCACCACCCAACACCAACACCAACACCACCACCCAACACCAACACCACCACCCAACACCAACACCACCAACCAACACCACCACCCAACACCAACACCACCACCCAACACCAACACCACCACCCAACACCCAATACCAACACCAACACCACCACCCAACACCAACACCATCAGACTGGACACTAACTAAGTTCTCTGCTACAGCTCATACGGCTTAATCACATAAACCAGCCATGGTATCAATACACAGCTTCAGTATGGCGTCTGCAGTGTACCCAAGGACCCTCTGCTCTCCAATAGTGATATCATATCGAGCTGTTTTGAGATTATCGGGTTATACGGGCTTTTATGGTAAAGTGAGTGGCAACTTTAGTCACTTTCCCCAGGTAAGGAGGAGAAAAGCTTCATTTCTTGGGTTTGTAGGAAAAATATTTGCTTTATACATATACTTACCCATTTCACCTTTTATTGGAAAGGGCAAATCATCTAACACTTTGGTCTTCAAATGTGGAGGAAGGAGGCTGCCTAGGGGAATCTAACATACTTCACATACACTCACTGATTTTACCTGATAATACAATAGACTGGCTCCAGACATTCACAAATGTGGGATGAGACACAAGGCATGTCACGTTGTCTCCATTAGACTTGTATGTACTGATCACTGTCCAGGTATCATTCAAATCTTTAATTTTGGTTATGTTTATATCATCTGAATGTGGGATCCAGGAGATCTCTGCAGCCGGGAATCCACCACTTGCTCTACACTCCAGAGATCCATCACTGTTTATATCCAGAGACACAGAGGGCTGAGCTACATGAAAAAAATATGAATAAATATTGATTACACTATTGGTGCTGTTAACAATGGCGTATATACAGAAAGGTTCTGGCGCAAATAATGGACTGCACCCTCTTACTGCTACCAAAGGGGTTGAACTTCCCTTACTGCCCCCCCCCCACACACCCTTCCTCAGGTTAAAAGCGTTTCAGTCAATTTAAAGCAGAACTAACCCCATCTATTTAACAGTTTTCAAAACAGTCACAGACGTGACCTGCTGAGAATGACAACTGTCACAACTGCAGATCAAACAGAGGCTAAGATAGCAGCTCCCTTGGCTGTAAAGGATAGGAGGATTTAGTTCCACTTTAAAGGGGTCCTTACCATTCACAGCCATTATGCATAACACTCATATTACATCTAATATGTTTATTTCTTATGATTGCCAACTCCATCTACTGCTCATAAAGGGGCATTTGCCTGATTTCAGCTAGATCCAAGCACTGTATAACTCAAGTACTCTCATAATACAGACACCTCTGATAAACAATAACCAAAATAATATCTAAATTGAAATAAAGTGTATATCAAATATTTCTTTTATCAGCTATCCAGCACTGACATGTGTTTTCACATCAAAGATAGAATCTTACTGAATAAAGTGCAGAGCAGCTGTAATCATACATTATTAGACACGTGTGGTTCATTAAGTTCCCAAACAAAATTCTGACACTTTTTTTTTACAATAGTAATGAATTTAAACCAATCTGAAATAAAGAAACAAAATTTCAGAAGAAATTTGAGTTGTTTTCATATCCAAAATATAAGGGATAGAATAGAAAATAAAAGAATAGAATAGAATAGAAAATAAAGGAACAGAATAGAAAAGAATAAAAAAAGAATGGAATAGAAAAAAAACCTGAAAGAATAAACCATCTTTTGAAATTCAAATTTCAAATAGATTACATTTGAATTAGAATAGAAAATAGAAAAGAATACAATAGGACATTAAAAACAAGAGAATAAAATAGAAAGAATATAACCTTCTTCAGAAATTTAAATAGGATAAATTCAAATTTGAATAGAAAAGAATAGAATAGAAAATAAAAGAATAGAATAGCATTAAAAAAAACACTAGATTATAATAGAATCTACCATTTCCCCAAAATAAAATAGAATAAAATACATTTCAAATTTGAATAGAATAGAAAAGAATAAATTTGAATAGAATAGAACATAAAAGCATCAAATAGAAAAGAATAGAATAGGAGTAGAAAAAAACAATAGAATAGAATAAAATAGAAAGACTCTAACCATCTTCTGATATTAGAATTTCAAATAGAATAAATTGGAATTTGAATAGAATAGAAAAGAATAGAATACAATAGAAAATAATAGAATAGAAAGAATACAACAATATAACAATTTTAATGTCTAACATTAATAAAAATATGTATACAAAAAAATTACCGTGTTCTGGAAAATAAGTGTAAATTGTTTTATTACTGTGTTTCAAGAAAATGTCCGAATATCGCTCCTTTATATAAATGGAGATGTGTTGTGCTCCCACTTATTAATGACAGAACAAACTATAGTTCATTTAATGTTGAATATTCCAGCCCATACATAAATAGATCAGTCCATCTCCGGTGCTTATAAAGAAATAGGTGTTCGGTGAAGTGATATATAACACATTCCATCCAAGTGTTTAACCCAGGGGTCTCAAACTGGAGGCCCTCCAGCTGTTGCGAAACTACAAGTCCCATGAGGCATTGCAAGGCTGACAGTTACAAGCATGACTCCCATAGGCAGAGGCATGATGGGACTTGTCGTTTCGCAACAACTGGAAGGCTGCCAGTTTGAGACCCCTGGTTTAACCCCTCAGTGCTCATTATGCTCTCACCTCTGTTGTTGACTGATAAACATTTATAGGCCAAATTTAACCTCTTTAAGGAATTATATCCTTACTCTCCCCTCTTCAACCTTCAGTACTCCTTTTCCTCCAATTCCACTTTCCACCTAATATCATACAGGTATTGACAATTCTTCCCTTTTAAGTGATTATTAGCTCCACAATCCACCTTATAGCAATCCACCAGATTTCAAAGCATCCTCTAAGAAGTCATGTCTAGTGACGTAACAAGTAAGGGCGGAGCCAGTGACATCATTATGCAATTATAGGAAGTTGACAGGCACCAAGCTGAGCAGGGCTGTCTGCAAAGTATACATCTCTTAAGGGAACATTTGCATGCAAATTCCACAGTGCACTGGATTAGTGCATGAATACATGTGAGTGTGTTTTTACTATTCTTAAAGCGGAGTTCCACCCAAAAGTGGAACTTCCGCTTTAAGGGTAGGTGACCCCCTGACATGCCACATTTGGCATGTCATTTTTTTTTTGGGGGGGGGCGGATACCCTCTTTTTTGACTATGCCGGCAGAGAGGAGGGGGAGACGAGCGGGGATTCATTCCCACGCATCGCTGGACCCTGGGACAGGTAAGTGTCCAATTATTAAAATTCAGCAGCTGCAGTATTTGTAGCTGCTGACTTTTTCTTTTTTAAGCGGAACTCCGCTTTAATAAAGGAAAGAGTCTGGTGGATTGCCGTTAGGTGGATGTTGGAGCTATCACCCACATAAAGGGAAAGAGTTGCCAATTTGTGATAGAAGGTGGAAAGTCCTGAAGGAGTCCTGAAGGTGGAAGGTAGAGTCCTGAAGATGAAAGGTAGAGTCCTGAAGGTGGAAGGTAGAGTCCTGAGGATGAAAGGTAGAGTCCTGAAGGTGGAAGGTAGAGTCCTGAAGGTGGAAGGTAGAGTCCCGAAGGTGGAAGGTAGAGTCCCGAAGGTGGAAGGTAGAGTCCCGAAGGTGGAAGGTAGAGTCCCGAAGGTGGAAGGTAGAGTCCCGAAGGTGGAAGGTAGAGTCCTGAAGGTGGTAGAGAGGAGAGTGAGGCTGTGACCTCTTAAAGGGAAAAGTGGATATTTGACCTCTACATGTTTATCAATCAACAGCAGAGCTGAGAGTATAATGAGCACAGAGGGGTGAAACACTTGGATGAAATTTGTTATATATCACTGAGCACCTATTTCTTTATGACCACTGGAGTTGGACGGATCTATTTATGTATGGACTGGAATATTATAATTGAAATACTTGGTTTATGTAATGTTTATTCAGAATCACTGTGACCCTTAACCCCTTTCTCCTGATGCATGCTGGGGGAGGGGGCTGTACCAGGAAGTCAATCAGTATGTGTGGGACTGGAAGCAGCAGCCCGATACTGAGAGGGAGACCTGATGTATAAGACTCCTCCATGTAAGAATGTACATTGCTTTCCGAGTGAGTAATAAACCCTTCCCTGATTAAGAAGTGCATCCAGCCTGTGTGTAACTTGCTGAGCAGATACTGGCAGCATTGCTAGCAACACCCTGAGAGACCCTGTGTCAAAGGGAAATGACAGTTTACAACGCTAAATGAACTGTAGATTTTTATTTTAATAATAAGTGTGAGCACAGCACATGTCCATTTGTATAAAGGTTTGATAGATGAAAGTTTTATTAAAATGCAGTAACAGCACAATTTACACTTATTTTCCAGCATGCTGGGCAATTTTTGTGTTTAATTTTTTTTTTTATATTGAAGTATGTTTACAGCAGCTCTACACTTTATTCAGTGATATTAGCTCCAAACAGTGCCTCAGGGGTGGAAGTTACATGCTCCTTCATATCCAAAAGCATTGGGTATTGTCGCTGGCTGTAGAAAAGGAAGGAGCAGTGAGGGAGCACAGGCAAGGTGATTATTAGGGAGTCGGAGGTCACTTTGCACAGACAATGTCACATTAACCTGCATGGACATGAAGACAGTAGTGTTTAATGTTCAGGCTGTTCACTTTTTACGTGGATTTTCCCTTAGCTTGGTGAATGTGGTGAAAATTCACTTTGTAAAGAATACCCATTCATGTTCAACGAACAAAGATTTTTTTATTTTTTTATTTTGCTTGCACTGATTGAATGCAGGAAGTCAGCAGAGCTTCACCTCATTCATTATACAGGGGGTCCCCGGATTACAAACAAGTTAGGGACTGTAGGTTTGTTCTTAAGTTGAATCTGTTTGTAAGTCGGAACAGGTACATTTTTTAAGTGTAGCTCCAGCCAAAAAAAAATATTTTTAAGCTTTTTGGATAGCATGGGGAAGGGTTATCACCCCTGTAACATTTGTTTTACTGTCTGTGCCCCTGTTCAGAAGATTTCACCTCACTTTCTGTCCCAATGACAATTGGATTTTGAAAATTTTGGGTTGTTGTGGAAACGAGCCTTGGTGATAAAGCATCAGTGGAGGTACCTTTTCCCCATAATAGCTCTTATAGGAGAGAATTTCCCTTCCTAGGGGTAGATTTCCTCTCACTTCCTGTTGTTTGCCTCTGTTTGTAAGTCGGATGTTTGTAACTAGGGGACCCCCTGTAATAAGGGAACATTCCACTGCAAAGTGAAAATTCCCTTGTGAACAGCTTATTTGCCTTTGGTAAATCAACCCTATTGTCTTTATTTGCTTTATACATTTTGTTAAAGGTGAAGTTAATGTTCTAATTGTGTATTTTTGCTTTAGTATTTGAAGAAACAACCATTTTTTATATTAAAAAAGAAAAATGAATAAGTTACAACATACCTAATACTTGTAAAATAGTTGTAGTGATGAAGGTCCCTTCACAATATGACATCTCACAGGTATAATTTCCTCCATCAGATATCTGGGTGTTCTGGATGGTCAGTGTTATATTGGTAAGTGTCATTTTTGTACTGCAGTTGCTGTATATCTGGGGTCCTCTTTTGGCAAGGTCAGCATATGAGGATAAACACGAAGAATTATTAATGTGATGGATCTTCCATATAAGTCCCACTATATTATCTCCAGGATCCTCTCCACATTGTAGAACTGTAGAATCACCTTTTCTTCCCACCACAACTGTAACATCTGGAATCTCAAAAAATTATATAATTGCAATTATTGTGTGTTGAATTAAGCAGTCAAGTGTTATCACATGTTCTATATTCTGAGATGTAGATATTGGTGTGTGTGTATATATATATATATTATATTCACCATAAAGGTCTATAAATCAGCACGTTCCTTTCTAGGAGCATTTATCAGTATATCCGTAAAATTCTGGACCTTATAGTATTTATTCTAAATATTCCATTTTAATAACATATACATGCTACAGGAAAAAAAATATTTTGGAAAGCACAAATAATGATAAAGACGACATTGAATGATCGGTTAATAAGTAGTGTTGCTGTTTGTGTTTGAGTAAAAATTTAATTCTCCCTGATTGTCTCATATTTAATTTGGGAATGCTTTACGCATTCCCCTGGGAGGGGGTGGATATCTGGGGCCCCTTTATTTTAAAGGGGGCTTTGAGAATCCTGCAAATCCCTCATATTTTTGGGGGACCAGATGGGGAAGAAGCCCTTGCCTCTCACTATTGGCACAGGGTGCCTTGCAAGGGGGTAGGCTTTGTCACCCTTCCTTGCAAGGTATCCCCAATATAATACCCTCACGTGGCCTGGTATGGTACAGGAAAGGGGGCCTCATATTCACAGCCCTCCTATTATTGGTCACCAAGGCTACTTGCCTTGGTCTGGCTGGTCTTTTTGTTTCAGTTTTTTTAATGTGCATTGGCCTTTTCACATGTACACCAAGTGTAGGTAGCTGCTGTTTCCTCTAGTGCCAGTATCTGTATGTAGCACCCTCCTTTAGCTAGGCTGTCAGGTTAAGTTTAGTTGTTGGGTTCACTCTAGCCAGTGGAAAAGTGATCGATTAGATGATGTCCATTAGGTTGAAACGTGTCGGTTAGCCTTCATGAAGTAATTGTGATTCTTGCCCTATATTCTTGGATTCTATGACTGTATACATAGCGCTATTAAGTGGATACATGTAAGTCCACATCTGTTTTTATGAATAAACAGTTTTACACTATGTGCGGTTGCTTGCTGTTTCCTCCATATATATACAGTTTGATGAGGTTGGCCATGCGTTTAGAGCCTGTCTTTTGAAGGTTGAATCTCTTCATCCTATTCGGGGCTGGTGTATTCCCCTATTAACCCTCTGGGAGAGTGGAGTATGATTGGGGTGTTTCCCCACAATTGCTTGGTTGGCTCAATACCTACCAGTATATGAGTCCACAGCCTCTGGTAAGCGTGATGACCTTACTTCATGGTGGTGGATCACACAACAATGGTGAAGCCTGATAACATTGTGCCATTTCATGGGTGACCCTTACCAGATTCATGGGATTTTGGAATATCACACATTTTTTTAATTTACGTATAAACCTTGTTTTGAATTCTGGATCTTATCATATTATTTGCTAATTTTGGATGTGTCAAGGTTTTTTCCATATACCAGTTTTGATTTATACTGTATGTCAAGATATATTTAGCATTTTGGACTGGTTATATATACAGTAGGTATAACATGTAATGGACACATTGTATGCCTTGAGGAATTTCACTGTACAAATTGTTTACTGAGAATTCATTTTAATCCAAGGTCTCGTATTGCTTTTTGCACATATCACTTTAAGCGCTGCACTATTGTTTATTTTATCTATTATGTTTGTCTGAATGGCTCTTCCTAAGCTGGGTGTTTGATTTCTACCATCTGCTTCTGGAATAAGCTTCTGGAATATAGGGCAGAGAGAGTCAAATGTCCAGTATGAATATTTATTATGTCCCATCCAATCCTTGGAAGGATGAGTCCAGAAGGTGGCTGGGAAGGTGATAAACATTTCGGAGGCCTTGCCAGAGTGTTCTTCACCTATTAAGAAGGTTCCAGTTCTCCTTGGCCTGCTGCCCCTGGGAGGCAGCTAGAAACAGACAAGAATTGCAGCCTGGGCCTTAGTGGGAGATGGTCTGAAGGCCTGGAGAGGAATGTTAAAAGACTTTTTTTCTGGAGGGCATGGCTCTGAAGTCCTGGTCTGGAGAAGGATCTTTTATCTTCCTCCCTTCATATACCTGTGCTTAGTTGCCAGCATTTCAAAAATGTTTTTAGGGACAACTTTTTTTCTGTGTGTATAGAAAGCTGCTGTAGGTGGAGCATGTACTTATATTAGGGGCAGAGCATACATTTAATATAGGCATGGTTTTACAAGAGGGTTAATCATGTGCTTCCATCAGCGATCTAACAGCATATGTCCACCCACGAGGACATGATATGCTAGCACTGAAAGATTTAATTGTATACAGTGAGCAAGAATCTGCTAGCAATAACAGGGTTAATCATGTCTCTAGTCATCAATGATCTTAGGTAGGCCATACAGTGATTTCCTGCAATCTGTGTAAATTCACCCTACCGCCAAGCAATTGTCTGCTCCCAGTGGGGAGCCAGGGAGATAGGGGAAAGCCATCCCCGCTAGGAGAAGACAGTGACTATTGCTATATATTGCTACTATAGCAGCCGCTAGCAATAATCACAAGTGAATCCGGCAGGGTGGTGCTATAAGAATGTCTGCTAAGAAGCTTGTCCTCCTAATCATTGCCACTTTCGTTTTGGGGTATCTTGAATCCCCTGAAACCCTCTCCTCCTGGACCCCTCTCCTGTTTCAAGTTATTCAGCAATAAATTCTAAAAAGCCATCCCTAGACTGAGTCTGTATTGTCGGTATGCAGGGAACTGTACTTGTGGATAGCAGCCTCTGTCCTTTTGTAGGAGAACCTGTGATATTCTGAGCGGCCTCTCCCCTTTTTTTTTTTGGTTTATAGCGATAAGAATAAAAACCGCAGAGGTGATAAAATACCACTAAAAGAAAGCTCTATTCGTGGGAAAAAAGGACGTCGTTTTTTTTTTTTGAGTACAGCGTTGTACGACCGCGCAATTGTCAGCTAAAGTAACGCAGTGCCGTATCGCAAAAAATGGCCTGGTCATGTAGGGGGTAAAACCTTCCGGGGCTGAAGTGGTTAAAGTGCCCCTGTGTTCACATGTAAAGGCAAACACATGCGTCAGTCCTACATCAGTATGTAAACAGCAATCGCACCACACATGTGAGGTATCACCACGAACTTCAGATCAAGAGAAATAATTCTAGCACCTCCTGTGTAAATCTAAAGTGGTAGGTTGTAAAGGCTTTTAAACTATCTTCTATGGAAAATATAATTTACATAGTTTGTCGTCATTACACGGGTGTGCTCAATTTTAAGGCGTGACATGTTTGGTATCTATGTACTTGGGATAACATCATCTTTTATATTTTACCAAACAATTGAGTTACAGTATCTCACAAAAGTAAGTACACCCCTCACATTTTTGTAAATATTTTATTCTATCTTTTTATGTGACAACACTGAAGAAATGACACTTTGCTACAATGTAAAGTAGTGAGTGTACAGCTTGTATAACAGTGTAAATTTGCTGTCCCCTCAAAATAACTCAACACACAGCCATTAATGTCTAAACCGCTGGCAACAAAAGTGAGTACACCCCTAAGTGAAAATGTTCATACTGGGCCCAATTAGCCATTTCCCCTCCCCTCCCTTAACCCTCTTGGGCATGGAGTTCACCGGAGCTTCACAGGATGTCACTCCGGTCCTCTTCCACTCCTCCATGATGACATCACGGAGCTGGTGGATGTTAGAGACCTTACGATGCCCCACAGATGCTCTATAGGGTTTAGGTCTGGAGACATGCTTGGCCAGTCCATCACCTTTACCCTCAGCTTCTTTAGTAAGGCAGTGGTCATCTTGGAGGTGTGTTTGGGGTTGTTATCATGTTGGAATACTGCCCTGCGGCCCAGTCTCCAAATTGAGGGGGATCATGCTATGCTTCAGTATGTCACAGTACATGTTGGCATTCATGGTTCCCTCAATGAACTGTAGCTCCCCAGTGCCGGCAGCACTCGTGCAGCCCCAGACCATGACACTCCCACCACCATGCTTGACTGTAGGCAGACACACTTGTCTTTGTATTCCTCACCTTGTTGCCGCCACACATGCTTGACACCATCTAAACCAAACAAGTTTATTTTGGTCTCATCAGACCACAGGACACGGTTCCGGTAATCAATGCCCTTATGCCCCGTACACACGGTCGGACTTTGTTCGGACATTCCGAAAACAAAATCCTAGGATTTTTTCTGACGGATGTTGGCTCAAACTTGTCTTGCATACACACGGTCACACAAAGTTGTCGGAAAATCCGATCATTCTGAACGCGGTGACATAAAACGCGTACGTCGGGACTATAAACCTGCTCTCAAACTTTGTGTGTTGGAAAATCCGATGGAAAATGTGTGATGGAGCCTACACACGGTCGGAATTTCCGACAACAAGGTCCTATCACACATTTTCCGTCGGAAAATCCGACCGTGTGTACGGGGCATAAGTCTGTTTACCTTCAGCAAACTGTTTGAGGACTTTCTTGTGCATCATCTTTAGAAGAGGCTTTCTTCTGGGATGACAGCCATGCAGACCAATTTGATGCAGTGTGTGGCGTATGGTCTGAGCACTGACAGGCTGACCCCCCCACCCCTTCAACCTCTGCAGCAATGCTGGCAGCACTCATACGTCTATTTCCCAAAGACAACCTCTGGATATGACTCTAAACACGTGCATTCAACTTCTTCTTCTGGTCGACTATGGCGAGGCCTGTTCTGAGTGGAACCTGTCCTGTTAAACTGCTGTATGGTCTTGGCCACCATGCTGTAGCTCAGTTTGAGGGTCTTGACAACCTAGGCCAGTGATGGCGAACCTTGGCACCCCAGATGTTTTGGAACTACATTTCCCATGATGCTCATGCCCTCTGCAGTGTAGTTGAGCATCATGGGAAATGTAGTTCCAAAACATCTGGAGTGCCAAGGTTCGTCATCACTGGCCTAGGCCATCTTTATGTAGAGCAACAATTCCTTTTTTCAGATCCTCAGAGAGTTCTTTGCCATGAGGTGCCATGTTGAACTTCCAGTGACCAGTGTGAGAGCGATAACACCAAATTTAACACACCTGCTCCCCATTCACACCTGGGACCTTGTAAAACTAATGAGGCACATGACACCAGGGAGGGAAAATGGCTAATTGGGCCCAATTTGGACATTTTCACTTAGGGGTGTACTCACTTTTGTTTCCAGCGGTTTAGCTATTAATGGCTGTGCGTTGAGTTATTTTGAGGAGACAGCAAATTTACACTGTTATACAAGCTGTACACTCACTACTTTACATTGTAGCAAAATGTCATTTCTTCAGTGTTGTCATATTAAAAAAAGAGAGAATAAAATATTTACAAAAATGTGAGGGGTGTACTCACTTTTATGAGATACTGTACACTGTCATTCTGTACTTGCCAAATATGCTGCACAAATCTCCACTGAGTCTGGCTGCAGCCATTTTAACTGTGGGCAGCTGGATTTACACAGACACACAGAGACACACCTCCAGCCCTGCAGCTCTTATTGGCCCTTTTATGACTCATCTCCCCTCCCTTCCTCTCAAACTCTCACGAGAGTGAGAGAGAGTGTGGTGCATGATGTCATATGCCTAGGCCTTTTTACCAGACAAGAAACAGGAAGTGGGCTGTATAAGGTATTTACTGGAATAAAAAATAATGTTTTACTATCCAAAGTTAAAACAACAACATGGGCAGAAGATTTAATAGATGGAAAGTTGAAAAAATGGCTACATTTCCACTTTAAACACTAGTTAGATTTATTGAAAATAGTAGGGTTTGTTAATGATTATTATATAGTATACGGTATATTTGGTATTTATTCTACTGTTATATTTATACAACATTTTTTGAAAAAGGGCTGCTGTGGCCATATATATCCAGTCATATAGGGTGTCTATATATTGTAGGGGATTGGGGTTCTACAGTCAGAGGCCCTCCTCATCTGGAGGTTATAGGCTTTCAGCTACAATTGCTGTGCTGTGCATGTGTTATTCTGCAATAATGAACCCGGGACTGTCCCTGACAATCAGGAAATGCTCTTGCAAGATGCTTTTGGTAAGAGAAAATGTATTGCGGTGTCATCTTGATTCTAGAAAACAGAGGAGTCCCCTTTGTACTGTTGCCTACAGAATGAAGGTTTTCCAAAAAACGCCTATCTGCACCTTCACATTATATGAATTGTAAAGTCAGGAATTAAAATGATGTATAAATGCTTGTCATGTTTTCTACTGACTCAGAACACTTTTTCATGTTTCCTACCTGTGACTTCTGCTTTCTGTTTCAGTAACTCTTTACACACATCAGAGAAGGCATAATCAGGCTTTCACTTAAAGTGATACCAAAGTCTCTCTTCTTTTTTTTTTTAAATAACAAACATGTTATACTTACCTCTTCTGTGCAGTGGTTTTGCACAGAGCAGCCCAGATCCTCCTCTTCTCGGGTCCCCCCACTGGCTCTCCTGGCCCCTCCCTCCTGTCAAGTGCCCCCACAGCAAGCAAATTGCTATGGGGGCACCCGAGCCGAGCCGCAGCTCTGTGTGTCCATTCAGACACAGAGCCGCAGTTCGGCCCCACACCCTCTCTCTCCTCATTGGCTAACTGACTTTGATTGACAGCAGTGGGAGCCAATGGTGCTGCTGCCGTGTCTCAGCCAATCAAGAGGGAGAGTCCCGGATGGCTGAGGCACTCGTGCACATCGCTGGATTGGGATGGGGCTCAGGTAAGTATTAAGGGGCTGCTACACAGAGAAGTTTTTTCTATCTTAATGCATAGAATGTATTAACATAAACCTTCTGACTTTACAATCACTTTAATGGAAAAGCAAAAAACCTCACCGTAAAAACAATCCATTCTGTTTAACCACTTACAGACCGCCCATCGTCATTATACGGCGGCACTTTGAAGAGGAAAATCGTTGTTATAGCAGCAGCTAGCTGCCATAACCCTGGTATCCACTTCTTCAGTGGGCGGTCCGCTTTCAGATAAAAGTGGTCTCAGCGGCGGATTCGCCGCTTTCCAGTGCCCTCTGCTGCTTACCAGAGACGCCTTTAAACTTTGCCTTTATGTTGGTGAGCACCAGAGCACCGAAATATGTGTTTAAAGCAGTGATAAACCCAAAAGCAAACATTTATTATATTGCAGATTACCAAGTCTTTCATGTGATGTCTGCATTTGTTTTCTTTTTTAGCCTTTCTTTCTTATATATCCATCTGGTGATCTGGCCAGTAAGTCTGATTAGCTTTTATTTATTAATTTAAAACTACCCTAAAATGAAAAAAAATGTTTTACTGTAGCTGCTTATAAAGTGTGAACTGGATTTTGGCTTCAATTTGTTAAATCTGTTAGTATAGTTAACACCCCCCTCCCCTCAGATTAACCAAGCTGCTGTCTCCTATGCCTCTTGTGCACCTTCATCCAGAGTGGAGGCATTCTAATACAGGAAGTGTGTTACTGGCCAGATCACTAGTTAAAAACAGAGAGAAAACGAATGCAGCCACCACATCTAATGATTGGTAAGCTGCAATATATTGCATTTTTGGTTTTGGCTTAATGTCACTTTAATTTCAACAGAAAGCTCCTCAGTGGAGGGTACTGTGGGCAGTGGAATAAAAAGGACCATTTTGCTAATTCCACCCACCACCATCCAGATGGCAGAGCACCCCTGGGGCATGGGTAAGTCCACAATAAAATCCATAGCTAAATAGGTCCATTTGGGTAAAGGACAGCAGGCTTGGACAGTTTAGTCTTACCATGGACACAGGTCTCAAAGACATCAACAAAGACTTGAGTGTTAGAATGAAGGAAAGGCCTTCAAAGATCTGTGGAGTCAATCTCTAGTGTCTGCTTGAAGCTGAGATGTCCATCAAGCTTGGAATTATGGATTTGCTGCAGCACTTGAAGGCACACAAAAAGTGGAACAAGCAGAAGTCTCAGGGGGATAGTTGGTGGAGCTTTGGACAGGTAATAAAAGTTTAGAGAGTTACGTACATTGAAATAGAATAAACAATATGTTCCATTCATCTCCCTGTTTTAAGTGGCTTATAAGCCCCTCTAAAATCAAGTTTAGTGAAGATTTTTGCACCCTGAATTTGAGAGATGAGTTAAGTCATGAGTGGTAGTGGATAACAATTGAAACAGTAATTTTTTTAGAGTGATATTAAAGACCATTATTATTACTTTTTTTTAATAACAAGCATATTAACCTGCTCTGTGCAGTTGGTTTTGCACAGAGCAACCCCAATCCTCCTGTTCTCAGGTCCCCCATCGGCACACCTGGCTCCTCCCTTCCTGCTGAGTGCCCCCAGATCAAGCAGCTTGCAACGGGGGCACCCAATCAGACTTGCTCCCGAGCCACTGCTCTGCGTGTCCATTCACCTACGGAGCCACGGCTCGACCCCGTCCTTGCTCGCGCCTCATTGGCTCACTGTCTGTAATAGCTCCTGCTGCTGTCTCAGCCAATGAGGAGGTAGAGTCTCTGAAGAGCTGGATCACAAAGGGGCTCAGGCAAGTATTGGGGGGAGCTGGGGGGGGGGGGCTGCTGGACAAAAAAGTTTTTTTAACCTTCATGCATAGAATATATGAAAGTAAAAAAGCTTGAGCCTTTTGAACCACTTTAAGTCCATGCTAGTCAATACAGGGTATGAGACTTCTATCTTTCTTTGGCACATGATGAATGTGAACCCAGCCCCTGTAGGTGACGTGGAAGGGCATATGAAGTCCATTTCCAGGTTTTCCTGAGTAAGGCTTGCAAGCCTTTATTCTCAGAATTAGAGAAGGAAAACGCTCTGTCACAGGTGGGCAAGAATCAGGCAGAAGTTCAATAGAACAATTGTAAATGTGATGAGGGGGAAGAATGCCATTACAGAAGAGAGTGGTAGGAAGGCAGACCTTTAGGTACGCAAGCCGCAGACTTTGGATGCAGGTGCTGTTTCAATAGGCTAATCGTGAATATATTTCCTCCAGTTGCCAGTCAATGGATGGATTATGACCTTATTAGCCAAGAAATTCCTAAGATTAGTGGAGGGAAGGGTGAACGGATGATTAACTAGAGAGTTATTTAAAGTGAAGGAACCTGATTTGGAGTTCAAAAGGCTGAGTGATGCAGTAGACTAGCCTTCTTTAACAGGTTGATTCGAAATGGACAGCAGATGAATAGGAGCTACCAGCTTGATGATTGGAATAGCCAGCAGGTTAACTAATCCTTTGTGGACACAGTTTCCTGTGGTCAATAAAAGCTGAGCAAGGAAATGACCCTTTACTGTAGCTGTCCCTACGGACCGTTATATGGAAGAGGGTCTGGAGCAGGACGAAAAGCCTGGACCAGAACCCCACCAGTCTTGGGCAGGACCACCAGGTATACAGGACATCTCCCCTTTCTCCACAAGTACGAAAGCATCTGTCACTACTCACCGGGAAAGTATGGGCGACCCGAGCAGGGACCCAGTACCCCCTGAAAAGAACCTTGTACGTGGCTTCAAGTGTATTTTTGTATTAGAAGAACATTTTACAACTGTTTTCCAAGCCTTACTCCAGTCCTCCTAGATGTATTGGGGATCGGAGGTCCTGCTCCTATTAAGACATGTAGGAGAGAGATTCTGATGATGGTCGTCTGTTCAAAGATGCATAGATGGCTGAGATGAGGCTAGGAGCCCCCGGGGCATGCTGGCTCGCATGTTCAAAGAAAGTTTTTGGGTAAGTGGACATGCGGCGCAGGGCAGCAATTCAATGTTTACGTTGATGAAAGCGAAAGTGCTCCTGTACTGGGACCTCATGCGTCTCTCCAATGGCCTCCTAGGAAGGAAAGGATCAGGAGGAAAGAAAATCTTGGACCCGACTGAAGCCCCGGGAGAGCCAACAGGAGAACGCCCAGGGTTCCTTCAAACCTGGGGGAAAGAGGGGGTTATGTATGATGGGCAGCAGCGGCAGAAAGGAAAATGCCAGAGTAGCGGACCGAATCCCATACCCTTATGCCACGTACACACGGTCGGAATTTCCGACAACAAATGTTCGATGTGAACTCGTTGTTGGAAATTCTGACCGTGTTTCAATTGAACACTTTCTAAAGAGAGACAGATTTACTCAATCTGTGATTACAACAGAGATGGTATAAAGACAAGCATCTAACAGAAACTTACAAAGAGGTGAGTCTTGTATGCATGGATTGGTCTCAGGAAAACAACTGCTAAATAAACCTATTGAAGATAAAACAACTAGGCTGAACCCAGCCACCTTCCTGACCTATAGCAACTAAACTATTTCCCCATTCTATGAAATATTCACAAAGATCTCCAAAATTGTCACACAGGCTTATTTTCTTGGTTTGGTCGGGCCGCCATAATAAAAATGAATATTATGCCACTGTATCCTGTACATCCTTCAAACAATACCTATCCATCTCCCCAAAGCTTTTTTCGCATCCTTTAGAAGGGCTTATACACTTTTTGTCTTGGGATATAAACGTCCCAGACTCAGATAAGAACTCTTCATGCTACCTAAACCAAAAGGGGGGTATAGGATTACCAGACTTCACAAATACTATATAGCTTGCCACCTTACAAGAATTGCCAACTGGAACCTACATGCGAAAACAAAAGCCTGGGTTCAGATAGAAAATGCAGGAGTTCAAACCCCCTTACAACTGATTGCCTGGTTACCAGCCGCACACAATTAGGCCTCACAAAGACCATTCAACCATAGGTCCGTCCCTTCAATGCTTACATCTCATCAACAAAAAATTAAAGCTGACCTCTTACCCAGGCCCATTAGCCCCCATTCAGTAAAACCCTGATGTCACACCAGGCCTTTCCTCCCAGTTCCTTAGTAAAGGGTGGCCACATGAACAAATTTGAGCCAAACGTTTCTTTCAGAAGGACTCCCTAATCCATTATGAAACGCTCCAAGCTAAAATGTTTGATTCTAACTTCCCCTTCTGGACACACGTCCAGTTAAGAAACTTCTTTAAATGCCCAAACACGCCCCCAGACTGGTATAGGGAACACACACCTTTTGAATCTTTCTGTAATAAACTCTCCCCACAACGCCATATAGTGCCTTTCATGTACTTCATTCAAACCATGAGGTGAAGTCTAGTGAACCTTGTCAAAGATGGCAAAAAAATCTTGACCTCTCCTTCACGGAAAAGGAATAGAACAATATTCTACACAACATCCACAAAGGCACAGTAAACATTACAATTCAAGAATCTGGCTACAAACTACTGGCAAATTGGTACCTAATACCTATACCTAGACTAAGCAAATTTTCCCTTACATCACCATCATCTCTCTGCTGGAGATGTGGAGTCGAACGTGGGTCCCCAGTACACATCTGGTGGTCTTGCTTGAAAGTGCAACCCTTTTGAAAAGATACATGAAAGTATAAAAAAAAATGTCCACACTTGTGGAAAGTGGGGTCCCCCAGAATTCTGTCCTGGGACCAATCCTATTTAATTTATTCATAAACGGAGGATGAGATAAACAGCTCAATCTCACTATTTGTGGACGATACAAAGCTAAGCAGGGCAATACCATCTACTTAGGATGTGGAAACCTTGCAAGAAGATCTAAACAAATTAATGGGGTTGGCAACTACAAATTAAAATGAGGTTTAATGTTGAAAAATGTAAAAAAATGCATTTGGCTGCCAAAAATATGAATGCAATCTACTCACTGGGGGAGAACCTCTGGTGGAATCTAGGATGGAATAGGACCTGGGGGTCCTAGTAGATGACAGGCTAAGCAATGGCATGCAGTGCCAATCTGCTGCAAACAAAGCCAACAGAATATTGGCATGCATTAAAAAGGGATTCACTCACTCTACAAGACTCTGGTCCAGCCGCACCTGGAGTATGCCGTCCAGTTATGGGCACCAGTCCTCAGGAAGGATGTGCTGGAACTGGAGAGTGTACAGAGAAGGGCAACAAAGCTAATAAAGGGACTGGAGGATCTCAGCTATGGGGAAAGACTACAAGCATTAAACGTATTCTCTCTAGAGAAGAGTTGCTTGAGAAGGGATGTGATTTATAAGTACAAATACCATACTGGTGACCCCACAATAGGGGAAAAACTTCTCTGCGAAAGGGATTTTAAAAAGACACGCGGCCATTCACTAAAATTAGAATAGAAGCGGTTTAACCTTAAACTGCGTAGAGGGTTCTTTACCTGTAGGTAAGGAAGTGGAATAATCTTCCACAAGCAGTGGTTTCAGAAGTGAGCATCGATAATTTCCAAAAACGATTAGATAGGCACCTTAATGACCACAAATACAGGGGTATACAATGTACTATTGACATATAAGCACACATACAGGTTGGACTGGATGGACTTGTGTCTTTTTTCAACCTCACCAACTATGTAGCTATGTAACTTACTCTAGACTTTACACCCGCATAATACCTTCTGCACCACTCATCTCTTCCACACTCCACATATCACAAATCCTTGGTTCTACACTTTGTAAACGCAGCTAAAAGATGCATCCCGCTAAAATGGGGCTCATCTACCCCACCAACACTAGTAGATTTGACCCACTATGTACGTCAAACAGCAGAAATGGAAGAGCTGATGCACATAGCGAGGGACAATCCTACTAAATTTATTAATGCCTGGGCATGATGGATTCACTATTCAGACTCCCCTTAACATGAATCCCCTTTTAGCTGATAACATAAACCTTGTCCGTTGTTTAACTTCCCTTTTAACTCTACTTTAACTCTGTCTAATTACGAAACAAGCTTCAAAAAGTAAAATGTTAAAATTTGAAAATTCTATTATATTTCCTTAAAATAAGAAAGAATTATACCTGTGAGTGGTCACTTAGGTGAAAGTGCTAACCACTACACCACTGTGATATGACCAATGCCACTGTTTTGCTGTAGATTTATTAACACACAGCATCTGTTTGGTTTTATTTTAATCTTTTGACAGTTTATACATTGCTTAGGTCAAGTCTTGCTTCCATATACATATCCTTCTATTGACAGAAATCTGGAAATGTTCTATTTGATTGCTTATATTTCTTAATTTGTTTTAAAAAAAATTCAATAAAAACATGGGAAAAAAAAGAACAACTAAGCTGATTATCACTTTTCCCATCAACATACTTAAATTTGTAATATTTTTTATTGGCACTAGTTACAAGAAGAGGAACTTATATTTACGTAATTCCTCCTGATTCAGCTCTCACCTTTCAAAGTTCTCCATTATTGAGCTCTATAATTTGTCTTGATCTCTGATGAAAGGAAATTATCGTTTATAATAAATAATTTGCTCATATATATATTTGTATCTGCAGCATTTGCCTAAAGAGCATAACGCTCCTATACCCATAACTTTTTCTAAGTTTTGGATAGAGAGGCAAAGGATTCGATCTCATCTGGGTTTACTGCAGTGGGCAGCCCCATTGGAGAAAATTCTTTACTACCAATCCAGTACAAAGGTTGTCTCCAGGACAGGAAGAGATGGAAAATCTTTGGATAGCCATACAATCTGACAGGGGCTCTAACCATTATCTATGCTATCTAAAACGAGTTTGGGTATAAACACATTGGCATTATTCATGCAGGCTTGTATATTTCCATGTGATTGTCTCCACTTTGATAAATTTGCTGACACATACATTATTAATGATGTGTCTTGCCATTTGGAGTGAACACCTGCATGAGTAACAATACTGTCCATTATTTGGATCAATCCATCACAAAGGTACCAATATTTGCCATTGGAAACAAATTGCCAATCAAGACTCTAAATTAGCAAGCACTATGCCCTAAAGTGGTGCCCTGCACTTTCAGATCCTACAGTACTTAAGATCTTACTGTTATATTACTTATTGACTCATCTCAGCACCATCTTTCATTAATAAATTGTGCACATTTTATCATTTATAGTCAAAATGCCAAAGCTTATTACATTCTGTATTCAGTATGTTATGATTGCAATGTGTGATCTGGAGATGTAATAACACTTGAGGATTTTGAATGTAAGGGATAGTTCCTAAAATACATCAACAAAGCTTTTAGGATATATATCTCTTACATCACTCTCCTCATCTTCTGCTGCCTCTCCCCTCCTCCGCTTTTATGGGCAAATACCAGCTGTCAAAATAACATCCAATCATTGCTTTGTATAAGTTAAAATGCATCTGCATTAGTCTTGAAGTGTCATTGAGTAAATATAAAGAATTAATGTATTGTTTCAATGTATTTATTATTTAATACATATGTAGCTCAATCAAAAGTGTGACATTTATTAACAAAATAAAAAATTTATTGGAAAAAAAGTGTGAGATTTGACCCGCATATAACATCACTTTACAACCTTAGGAGTTACATTTTTATTATATAAAATATAGTCCTATTTAATCCCTTAATAACCCTTAGTTAATCCTAATCAGCTCCCCTTAGCTAAGATTCACTGCAGTTCTTTTTATATTTCTATTTTTTAACTATATATATATAAAGAGAGAGAGAATAAAAAAGTCTACACACCCCTATTAAAATATCAGGTTTCTGTGATGTAAAAAAGATAAATAATTTCAGAACTTTTTCCACCTTTTAATGTGACTTATAAACTGTACAACTCAATTGACCTTAGATTGTAAGCTCCTTGAGGGCAGGGACTAATGTGAATGTACAATGTATATGTAAAGCGCTGCGTAAATTGACGGCGATATACAAGTACCTGAAATAAATAAATAATAATTGAAAAACAAGCTAAAATCTTTTAGGGAGGGGAAGTAAAAATAAAAAACTAAAATAATGTGGTTGCATAAGTGTCCAATCACATTCAAACTCGTGTTAAATAGGAGTCAGTACACACCTGCCATCATTTAAAGTGCCTCTGATTAACCCCAAATAAAGTTCAGCAGTTCTAGTATATCTTTCCTGACATTTTCTTAGTCACATCCTACAGCAAAAGTCATGGTCCGCAGAGAGATTCCAAAGCATCAGAGGCATCTCATTGTTAAAAGGTATCAGTCAGGAGAAGGGTACAAAAGAATTTCCAAGGCATTAGATATACGATGGAACACAGTGAAGACAGTCATCATCAAGTGGAGAAAATATGGCACAACAGTGACATTACCAAGAACTGGACGTCTCTCCAAAATTGATAAAAAGACGAGAAGAAAACTGTTTCAAAATGAATAAAGAAGGAAGCTTTACTAACATCAACGAGGGACTCCCTGAAGACCACTGCTTGTGATCCATACATGCTGTAACCTTATGGCAGTAAGGTGAAGGGCTTTTACACACACACAGATGCTATCACAGAGGATTGGCCAGGCAGCAGATTTTGTTATTCATTTACGGTGGAGGGATCTACTATTCATTTTGAAACCGTTAGACTGTCACAGCCTTGTTTGGATTGCACTTTTATATATATATATATATATATATATATATATATATATATATATATATATATATATATATACATATATTCAAGATATTCATTCAGTAGTGCACATGGGACTTTTGATATCTATTTCTTGATTTTGATTCACTTGTTTATATACCGTATATACTCGAGTATAAGTCGAATTTTTCAGCACTATACTATGCTATGGAGTCAAGCACTTTTCTGCAGCAAAAAATTTCATTTTCTGAACTGAATTTGGGGCCCCGTATCTCAGGGCCACTTGATGCTAGAAACCCCAAATTTGGTATGCAAACCCAGTGGACCTGGTATCATAACATATCCAAAGCTGAAGTTCCTAGCACTAAGTGACCCCGAGATACGGGGCCCCAAAATCGGGTCGGAAAATGTCATTCTCTGCTGCAGAAAAGTGCTTGACATTTTCTGAACTGATTTTTGGGGCCCTGTATCTCGGGGCCACTTGGTGCTAGAAACTCTGGCTTTGGAAATTTTATGGTGCTAGTTCCACTGGGTTTGCACACCAAATTTGGGGTTCTTAGCACTAAGTGGCCCCTGAGATACCAGGCCCCCAAATTCGGTCAACTGTGTCTATCTGCAGCAATGTCATTTCAGGACCCTTTGGGTTCAGAGACCCCAAATTTTGGCTGCAGCTAGGGGGCATCTAGGAACCCTTAACTACCGAGTTTGAAGTTCAGGGGACCTATGGCTGCAAATGGCCACAGTGAGGCATGCAAATGGGCACAGTGATGCTGCAAATGGGCATTGTTGACCCTCTTTTCCACTTACAGTAGCTGTGCATTTCTCACCCTCGTCTTATACTCGGGTCAATAAGTTTTTCCCATTTTTTTTGTGGTAAATTAGGGCCTCAACTTATACTCGGATCGACTTATACTCGAGTATATACAGTACTTTATTGGTCTTATTGATTTTTATGATCAGGTTTTCACCAATGAATATGGATGTTCATTATTTATAGTAATTATATTTGTGTTACTTCCCACTTGGCACTATGAATACCTAGTTCGTTTTTCACTGTATAGATTTTATTGCACTAGCACTTTATTCATTTAGTTATTTCACAGAGTGCAACACTATCATTTATCCATTGACCCCTCTGTTAAGGATCAGCTTACCAGGTGTTTGCCGCAGTGTACCCTTAGTTTTGATTTTGACAGCGCGGGAGTTATGTACTTATTCAAGTAGGGGACAATGTTGTTGAGAAGTACAAGTCAGGGTTAAGTTATTAATAAATATCCAAATCTTTGATGATCCCTAGGAGCACCATCAAATCTATCATAACCAAATGGAAAGAACATGGCACAACAGCAAACCTGCCATGAGATGGCCGCACACCAAAATTCACGGATCGGGCAAGGAGGGCATTAATCAGAGAGGCAGCACAGAGACCTAAGGTAACCCTGGAGGAGCTGCAGAGTTCCACAGCAGAGACTGGAGTATCTGTACATAGGACGACAATAACCCGTATGCTCCATAGAGTTGAGCTTTATGGCAGAGTGGCCAGAAGAAAGACATTACTTTCAGCAAAAAACAAAATGGCATGCTTTGAGTTTGCGAAAAGGCACGTGGGAGACTCCCAAAATGTATAGAGGAAGGTGCTCTGGTCTGATGAGGATGGATGGAGATGTTTTTCAGCAGTCGGGACTGGGAAACTGTTGAGGGAAAGATGGATGGTGCTAAATACAGGGATATTCTTGAGCAAAACCTGTACCACTCTGTGTGTGATTTGAGGCTAGGATAGAGGTTCACCTTCTAGCAGGACAATGACCCCAAACACACTGCTAAAGCAACACTTGAGTGGTTTAAGGGGAATAATGTAAATGTGTTGGAGTGGCCTAGTCAATGCCCAGACCTCAATCCAATAGAAAATATGTGGTCAGACTTAAATATTGCTGTTCACAAACGCAAACCATCCAACTTGAAGGATCTGGAGCAGTTTTGCAAGGAGGAATGGGTAAAAATCCCAGTGGTAAGATGTGACAAGCTCATAGAGAATTATCCAAAGGGACTTGGAGCTGTGATAGCTGCAAAAGGTGGCTCTACAAAGTATTGACTTTAGGGGGGTGAATAGTTATGCACATTGATTTTTTCTGTTATTTTGTCCTATTTGTTGTTTGCTTCACAATAAATAAAAAAAAACATCTTCAAAGTTGTGGGCGTGTTCTGTAAATTAAATGATGAAAATCCTCAAACAATCCATGTTAATTCCAGGTTGTGAGGCAACAAAACACGAAAAATGCCAAGGGGGGTGAATACTTATGCAAGGCACTGTAAATGGAACAACCCTTCAAGCCTCTCTTCACACTCCTACACCACTTGGTGTGGGGATTTCTCACATGATATAAAGACTAAGTGAGCTTACCTGCTGAGACTGTAATTCCACAGATACACAATATCAGGAGAGGAACAATCATGTTGCTTGTAGATAATGTATTTCCGGCTTAATGTTGAGGATTAAAAAAAAATATATCGTTCTTTGTTTTCCATGATTAAACCAACTCAGCGTCCGAGTGTACAACTGCTTAACTTTACACTCTCGGCTGTAGAAGTTCCTTTAACACTGTTCACTGACACTTCCTGTTATTTACCTATTGACATTTTAAAGCAGAAAAGGCTATTAACCGCTTCAGCCCCGGAAGATTTTACCCCCTTCCTGACCAGAGGACTTTTTGCAATTGGGCACTGTGTCGCTTTAACTGACAATTGCGCGGTCATGCGATGTGGCTCTCAAACAAAATTGACATCCTTTTTTCCCTACAAATAGAGCTTTCTTTTGGTGGTATTTGATCACCTCTGTGATTTTTATTTTTTGCACTATAAACAAAATAAGAGCGACAATTTTGAAAGAAACACATTATTTTTTACATTTTGCTATAATAAATATCCCCCAAAAATATATAAAAAAAACAATTTTTTTCCTCAGTTTAGGCCGATCCGTATTCTTCTACATATTTTTGGTAAAAAAAAATCGCAATAAGCGTTTATTGATTGGTTTGCGCAAAAGTTATAGCGTTTACAAAATAGGGGATAGTTTTATGGCATTTTTATTAATATTTTTTTTTTTTTACTAGTAATGGCGGTGATCAGCGATTTTTTTTATTTTTTAATTGTGACTGCGACATTATGGCGGACATGTCGGACATTTTTGCCACATTTTTGGGAACATTGTCATTTATACAGCAATCAGTGCTATAAAAATGCACTGATTCCTGTGTAAATGACACTGACAGTGAAGGGGTTAACCACTAGGGGGCGGGGAGGGGTTAAGTCAGTACTGGGGAGTGATTACTAACTGTACGGGGGATGGGCTAGCTGTGACACGTCACTGATCTCTGCTCCCGATGACAGGGAGCAGAGATCAGTGACACTGTCACTAGGCAGAATAGGGAGATGCTTGTTTACATCAGCATCTCCCCGTTCGTCCTCTCTGTGAGGCGATCGCGGGTATCCCCGCGGTGATCGAGTCCACGGGACCCGCAACTCGAGTCACGAAGCTCCTGGCCAGCAGGCGCACGCAATGGCACGACGGGAAATTCAAATGGACGTACCTCTACGCCCATTTGCCCAGCCGTGCCATTCTGCCGACGTACATCGGCGTGCGCCGGTCGGGAAGGGGTTAAAAGATCAGCAGATAACAAAAGAAAAGAAAAAAATTGCACTGACTTGTCGTGTATAAAAAAAAATCTCTAATAATACATTTAGTAAAGATGTAATTTTGATGGCTCTTCTGTGACTGGCATTTCATAGGATTATTATTATTTATAGGATTACTGGAGATGAAGCATCTGAATATATATATAATATACACTCACCGACCCCTTTATTAGGTACACCTGTTCAATTACTTGGTAACACAAATTGATTGCTAATCAGCCAATCACATGGCAGCAACTCAATGCATTTAGGCACCTAGATGTGGTGAAGATGACTTGCTGAAGTTCAAACCAAGCATCAGAATGGGTAGGAAAGGGGATTTAACCACTTGCCTACTGGGCACTTAAACCCCCCTCCTGCCCAGATAAATTTTCAGCTTTCAGTGCTCTCACACTTTGAATGACAATTACTCAGTCATGCAACACTGTACCCATATGCATTTTTTGTCCTTTTATTAATACAAATAGAGCTTTCTTTTTGTGGTATTCCTATTTAATTACCACTGGGTTTTTTGCATTTTTTTGTGCTATAAATGAAAAAAGACTGGAAATTTTGAAAAAAAATTGTTTTGGTAAAAATAACCCGAATTAGTGGATATTATTTGGTCTTTGTGAAAGTTCTAGAGTCTACAAGCTATGGTGCTAATCATTGAAAATTTATCACACCTGATGAACTGACAGTCTCATTTCTTGAGACCCTGAAATGTCAGGACAGTAAAAATACCCCCCAAATGACCCTTTTTTGGAAAGGAGACATTCCAAGATATTTAGCAAGAGTTTTTTTGAAGTTATCATTTTTTCCCACAGTTCTTTGCAAAATTAATTATTCTTTTTTCACAAAATTGTCATATTAACAGGTTTTTTTTTTCACATGGCATATGCATACCACAAATTACATCCCAAAATACATTCTTCTACTCCTCCTTAGTATGGCGATACCACATGTGTGGAACATTTTCACATCCTAGCCACATAGAGAGGCTCAACATGCAGAGAGCACCATCAGGTGTTCTAGGAGCTTACATTACACATCTAACTTGTTGACTACCTATTACAATTTTGAAGGCCCTGGAGCACCAAGACAATAGAAATGCCCACAAAATGCCCCCATTTTGGAAAGCAAACACCCCAACGTATAATCTATGAGGCATAATGAGTCGTTTGAACATGTAATTTTTTTCCACAAGTTTTTGGAAAATGTGGAAAGAAAATTAAAGAATATTTTAGACCTCATTTTGGATAGCAAACACCCAACGTATAATCTATGAGGCATAATGAGTCAGTTGAACATGTAATTTTTTTCCACAAGTTTTTGGAAAATGTGGAAAGAAAATTAAAGAATATTTTAGACCTCATTTTGGATAGCAAACACCCAACGTATATTCTATGAGGCATATTGAGTCCTTTGAAAACGTCATTTTCTTCCACAAGTTTTTGGAATTTGTGAAGAAAAAAACTTATGACACCGTGGCACTGATGACTGATGGCACTGAGACACTAATGGGCACTAATGGCACTGTAGGTACTCTGACACTGATAGGCACTGTGACACTGATGGGCAATGATGACACGGTGACACTGATGGCACTGATGACACGGTGACACTGATGGACACTGTAACACTGATGGCACTGTGGGCACTGATGGGCATGTCACACTGATAGGCACTGTGACACTGATAGGCACGGTGACACTGATGGACACTGTTGGCACTGTGGGCACTGTGACACTGATGGGCACTGTTGGCACTGAGGACACTGATGGCACTGTGGGCACTGTGACACTGATGGGCACTGATGGCACTGTGGGCACTGTGACACTGATGGGCACTGTGACACTGATGGGCACTCTGACGCTGATGGGCACTGTACTGTGACACTGATGGGCACTATATCGGTTTAGCGCTACCCCCACAGGAGCCATTTAAGTGTATTTGGTTCCGTACTCTGCCTCTGAACCCCAATAACAGCCTCAACCCCCTCTAACACACTTGGCAATAGTGTAAGTGCAAGGACCAATGAGAAACACACACATTGTGATAAAACACAGAAATTGTCTTTACTGCAATATTTCTGCGGGAAAGTAACAAACAGTAACAGTATATATATATTGAAGCAATCAACTGGAGAGAAATAACTGAAATTAAGAGCAATATAGCTCAATACTATATTCGGGATGCTTTCATGGGATTCCAAACCTGAGAATGCCCCCAAGAACAGAGGTACACTTAAACAGGAATTGCAGTCTGCTCACATAATTTGTAATAAAAACATCTTTGCCATTCTGAAGCTTCCCTACAACCACTTTGCGTATTATTTTATATATACTGTTATTCTGTACTTGCCAAATATGCTGCAGAAATCTCCCTCCACTGAGTCTGGCTGCAATCATTTTAACTGTGGGCAGCTGAAGCTGCTGCCTGTTCACTTCCTTGATTTACACAGACCCACAGAGGCACACCTCCAGCTCTGCGGCTCTCATTGGCCCTCTTATGACTCATCCCCCCTCCCTTCCTGGCAAACTGTGCACAATGTTATAAGCCTAGGCTTTTTTCCAGAAAAGAAACAGGAAGTGGCTGTATGAGGTATTTACTGGCAGAAAAAGAAATGTTTTACTATCCAAAGTTAAAACAACAAGGGCAGAAGATTTAATAGATGGAAAGATGAAAAATTGACTGAAGTTCCACTTTAGATGGCAAATAAATCACAATATCACACTTTATACCAGATTGGTTACCTCCACTCAAATTTGGCTCTATGCGTCCAGTCAGGAGGAGAGCAGAAGACTGACCCTCTTTATGATAGACCTCTCTCTTCTCTCTCCTGACACCACAGGCCCAATGACAAACACTGTATTCAAATCAATATTTAATGGCTTAGCTTCCCAGATAAACGATCCCACACACCCACTACATATACAGAGACCTGAACATGTGTTTGCAAGCCCATATGGCACTAGCAGCTTCAGTCCCTTTGAAGAAAGATGAGGCTGTGTATCTTCAGCTAGCCACTCTTGTTGGTGCACTTAAACTCCTGAATAGCAGGGCCAAACAACACAACTGGCCCAGGTTATCACGGTACGAATGCAGAATCTTCTTCAGCAAGGTAAAAGGAAAATGGCATCTATATACAGTGTCTCTGTATCTGAATGGCCTTGTGTTCTGTGGTAATACAGTGTCAGCAAGGTGACTGAGAGCAATGATGTCTGTATACAGTGTCCATACAACTCTGTCTGTGTGCAGTGTCCTTGTTTCCTGCAAATGGGCAAAAGCCCTCTCACCCAATCCTGCGGTCAAGGCCAAAACGAATGTCCTGGAACAGGCAGGCTCTTCTAGTAACCTGACTTGTCACCTCACACTGGAACGCTTCACACCGTCGGTGCAGATGCGTCTGGATATGCACCTGGGATCCCCCTCTCACAGGCTGGATGTCCCGACTGGCTGTGGATGCCTAAAATCACGCAGTGGACTGACCTGGCAGAACCTTTCCCAGAGGTATAATCTCTTCCTCTGCCTTGTGTAGTCTGAATTCCCTCAAATAAGCAAGATGGAGTTTTTAGTTACCTGATTTCTAGAGCAGGCTGGCTCTTGTAGTTCCGCCCCTATACAAGGCTATGGGGCCGTTTGGTAAGGGGACTACACATTCCAGAATCCATTGCAGCAGTTCCTGTTATTGCTCCTATAATTGGCTAGCTTCCCTCTGCCAATGAAGAAACAGGAGCTAGAGCAGAGTTGGCTGTCCTGCCTGTGAATGCCTCTGAGTCATATACAGTGAGAAGAAAAAAAGGGAGGGGGGGGACTCCTTATAGCTGCAGACATTCCGAACCTGTCCCTGTCAGTTTGGTTGTTTTAATTTAAGTCTCAGGCTGCAGCACCCGCTACATCGGCAAGGAAAAAGTTGAAGATCACTCATTGTGATCACAGATCACTGTCCCTCCTTGTAACGACACCCCGAGTATGAAAGGGGTTAAAGCTGTTTAGGACATTCCATTTCCGAACACAAAGGCAGCTACCGAACACTCTGATCAGCCGAACAAGAACCCCATACGAATAATTCTTCCCCCCCAAATACGAGACGAGGCTCTGTCTTGAGGGTCAAACAGGAATTAACTCATTTATTATCACACATGAACACAACAGATAAAATAACTCAGAGACTCTTTCCCCTCACCCTTGTAAAAGAGGGCGGGTTAAACTGTCCAATGACAATAGACATACAGGTCAGGTGTGTTCAAACTTCTCATCAATAAACAGTCTTATCAAGGCAGACAGACACAATAGAAGATTGGAATACAGCCCCACCCAAAACTAGCACAGCAAATAATACTCAGCACAATGAGACAGCACACATTATATATACATATATACAGCATTGAGTCTGAGTAGCACAGATCATAGTGGGGTTCTCATTCACCTTGTGCCCCTTTTAGTGACTCCCCATCACAATGGCATATCCAGGGTCCCCAGAGTCTGTGTGTCTTGGGGGACATGGACCTGAATCTAAAGTAATGCCACCTCAAGGGTCCCCAGGCGTACAGCTCACAAAGAGCACCTTTTCCCCAAATGCCAGGGACCATAATCGGTTGGCAAGAGGCTGGCATTCAGTCCCCTCCAAAAGCCTCTGTCCCGGCTAGGACTGTCACACTCCTCATCCGCTGAGTCTGTGTAAGGAGGGAAAGCCGTCAATGAGAGATGATCTCATATGTTTACATTTGAAATCATCTCTCATTGGACACGCAAATCACATGGTAAATGGTCACTGTGATTAACCATTTACCAGGATCTGTGATTGGCTGTGTCCAAGGAACATGGCCATCACAGATTTTCTCCAATGCGCGCCCGGACGTGCGGGGAGCATGTTTCTGGGAGGACATACATGGATAGCCTCCTGGCAATTAAGGCCCACGCTGTAGCGTGGGCGCAAGGTGATTAAGTGACTTTGAACATTGCATGGTTGTTGGTGCCAGACGGGCTGGTCTGAGTTAGGGATGAGCCGAACACCCCCCCCCGGTTCGGTTCACACCAGAACCTGCGAACGGACCGAAAATTCGCACGAACGTTAGAACCATATTGAAGTCTATGGGACTCGAACATTAGAAATCAAAAGTGCTAATTTTAAAGGCTAATTTGCATGGTATCGTCCTAAAAAGGGTTTGGGGACCCGGGTCCTGCCCTAGGGGACATGTATCAATGCAAAAAAAAGTTTTAAAAATGGCAGTTTTTTCAGAAGCAGTGATTTTAATGATGCTTAAAGTGAAAAAAAAGTGAAATATTCCTTTAAATATCGTACCTGGGGGTGTCTATAGAATGCCTGTAAAGTGGCGTTTGTTTCCAGAGCTTAGAACAGTCCCTGCACAAAATGACATTTTTAAAGGAATAAAAGTCATTTAAAACTGCTTGCGGCTTTAATGTAATGTCGCGTCCCAACAATATGGATGAAAATCAGTGAGACAAACGGCATGGGTACCCCCCCAGTCCATTACCAGGCCCTTTGGGTCTTGTATGGATATTAAGGGGAACCCCGCACCCAAATTAAAAAAAGGAAAGGCGGGGGGCGTGGCTTAGCAGTGGCCGTGTGAAGAAGTGTTTCTTTAGGGCTCCTGGCTATCCCTTCTCTCACCCACCCTTAAGACGACTTTCGCACAAGAAAACGAGGTATGATAACCTCCAAGAGGTACAGAACACGATCGCTGACCAGGGGACCCCAGATTACAACCTCAAGAAGCGGAATTAAAAGATATTTTCGGGACTCACAGAGATCCTCTCCGGGCACCATTGTGACAGCACCACGTGTGCAGTACATGGACAGACCTGAATCACCGGACTTACATCTTTCCCCATCTCTGTCCAACACGCCGAACTGTTTCTCGGAGACCCCGGCTGCCTTAAGACCGGAGATGACTAGCTCACCACTACACCATAGCGGCATGCCTGATGACCTGCGAGCCATTCTTCAAGCTCTCCCCACGAGGGTGGACATAGAGGCACTCCCCTCTAAGTCGGACATTGAATCCCTTATCCTCCGTGTAGAAGAGGCACACGCTCGTGACCTACAGGAGATCAGGGCCGAGATACAGGTCATATCGGACCGAGTGGACTCCGGGGAGGGAACGATCTCAGCCCTCACGCAGCGGGTTTCGGCTCTGGAGCGTTGCCAGGAGGCCCAGGCAACTACCACAGTGGACTTGCAATTACACCTGGAGGACTTGGAGGACCGTAGCCGCCGCAACAACTTGTGGCTGCGGGGCCTCCCGGAGGCCACTGGATCAGAGGATTTGGAGGCGACAGTAGTGGCCATATTCCAGAAAGTGCTGGGCGCTCCCCCGGCGAGCTTAGAGCTGGACAGAGTTCACAGGACCCTTGGTCCCAGGTCACCAGATCTGGATAGGCCTCGGGATGTTCTGTGCAGGCTCCACAGATACACACAGAAGAAACTTATACTGCGCAAAGCCTGGGATCATGGGGAGGTAGAATTCGACGGAGCGTCGATCAAGATCTTGCCTGATTTATCCAGGGCCACTCTCCAGCGCAGAGCCCTGCTGAGACTAGTGCTGGACTTGGCCAGACGAAAGGGCTGCACATACCGCTGGGAGATACCTGTTAGCTGTGACTTTTCGAAATGGAAATTCATCTTTCATGCTGCGCTCCCTGGTGGACCTCCCTGCATTCTTTTCCTTTTTGGAAGCGGAACCAATTTCGGTTCCGAACTGGTTGGCTCTGATACCTCGTTTTACGGGACGCCCGGGATCCTCCTCTCAGCGGACCCACCAACCCCCCCGCCAACAGCGATCCAGAAGGAGGCAGCGAGCTCCGTCCGCGGAGGGTCCATGTGAGTCATAACTGACATGTCCTACGGTGTCTTTCACTACAGCCTGACAAAGTTCTGTTTTTTGTTCCCCTGAGCCTGCCGCAGCGAGAAAGACTCTGTCTGATGATCAGAGCGTTGGTATTATACCCCCGATCCTGCTCTGTGGATATATGCTCTTGGGAATGTGGTCTAGACCTGACACTTCCCCCCCCCGCACGGACTTCCTCACCCTCTCGATACCGGCCAGAAGGATTCCATTATGACCCATCTAGATCGCCGGTTACTAATAATGCAGGCCGCCAGTGACAGCCCTGATCTGAACTGAGTCTCTGATCTGATCATTTAGACTGAAGACTCTCGTCCAATCCCTCAGCGTTAAATGTTGAGCCGCCTCGAAGATGGTGGGAGATCTTCAGACCCTCTGCTACTACAATCCAGATTATAAGGACGGTCTCCAAGTGTTTGTGATGGGCAAGTTAAAATCCTGGTCTAAAGGGTCTGTGAGTAAATGCTGCCAGAAGACGCTCCATTGAGTAAGGGTATTTACAGATACAGTGGGAATGTATACATGTGGGAGGGCGCTCACTGTCGGGCTCTAATGGTTTCTATGGTTTGCGTTATCAGGGCCCCCTGTACCCCATGGCCCCCGGATCCTCCTGCCTTCCTGGAGGAACTTATTAATACTGGAGGGGGTGGGCTTATGGGTCCGGGGGACCCTGGGAGTTTAGCTCGGGGTAGTGGGGGGGAGCGGGGTCCTGGGGGCGTGTTATGTTATGCAGTAGAGTGTATTTTTAAAGAACTTGGCGGACCGGGGGCGGGAGAGTGGCCCTGGAAGCGACTGGAACTGCAATAGATCAAAGAGGGCGGTGGTAGGGGGGAAGCATGGAAGCAGAAGTGATTAATTCCCAGAGTGTAGAGTCATGTGACGAATGAGTGAGGGGGGGAGGGTGGTGCCTCCATATGCTGGGTCCCGGATGGGATTTACTGTCAGCTGCGGGATACAGAAGGCAAAAAGGGTTTTGTAAAAATTTCAAAGTTAATCTGCTCAGGCTAGTGTTCAGATTGGTTTTTTTCTGTTCAAATTATGAGTACCATCTTACAAAAGAAAGTATCTGTAACCTCTATTCAAACTGAATATATTTTGTGGTAAGCTTTAGTCGTCAGCAATATAATGACAATGTATGATAAGAGTAAGTGGGGGGGGGGAGGGAAGCCGGAGACCTCTTTACTGGCTATTTCTATCTGAGCTCCCACTTAGGCCTGCGCTCGATTACTGGCTAGTGAGCGTTCTAGCATTATTGTGCTATTTAGATAGATTACACATATACACAAAACTTGCTGATATTTCAGCACTACTTGTTCTCTCCCCTCTTTTCTAGTCCTTCCTTTTTTTAACCTCTTCTCTCTCTTCCTACCTCTTATTTCACACACCCTCCCCTCTTTATCTACACAGGGGGGCCATGGAGGCGGTGACGGTGTTCTCATTGAACGCAAAGGGGCTAAATACGCCCGAAAAACGACGCATGCTATTAGGTGACCTCCATCGCCATAAGGCTAATGTGGCATTTATACAGGAGACTCACTTCAAAGGAGGTAACTTACCAATTCTGAAAAATAAATTCTATCCAGCAGTATACCACTCCACATTTGGTACGACCAAATCCAGAGGGGTGTCTATACTCATCTCGCGATCTGTACCCTGGAAGTGTGTAGAGGTAAAAACTGATACGGATGGAAGATATCTCTTCCTCAGGGGTGACATGGGGGGGTTGAGGTGACACTAGCAAACATATATGCTCCCAACAGCCAACAAGAGCAATTCATAGCCAAGACATTAGACATTCTGAGAGGCTTCACCAGGGGTCAGTTGATTATTGGAGGAGACTTCAATGTATCACTGATTCCTTCAGAAGACACCTCATCTGGAACTTCCTCAATCACACCGACAGTTAGGAAACGAATAGCTCGCTCATTACACGACTCACAACTGATTGACGTATGGAGACTTTTACATCCATCGGAACGTGACTATACCTTTTACTCGACCCCACACAGGCAGTATTCTAGAATCGACTTTTTTCTAATTCCCCATGCCCAATTACATGCTGTACAAAGCGCCTCGATCGGATCTATCATGTGGTCTGACCACGCTCCGATCCTTCTCGCTTATGCCCTTACAGACTGTCTCAATACCAGGGAACGGACTTGGAGACTAAATGAAAGCCTCTTACAAGAAGAAGTGACTCTTAAAGAAGTAGTAAAAGAGATGGAATATTACTTTAAAACATTAAAACAAACGATACTCCTGACAGTAACCCCGGACTGGTGTGGGAAGCCCACAAGGCGGTGATACGCGGGGTATTAATTAAACATGGAGCACGTATTAAAAGACAGCGCTCGTTACAACTGTCAACGCTTCTTCATGACCTACAGAAAGTAGAAGCAAGACATAAACTCGCCCAGACCCCTGAGGGAGAAGTAGAACTACTGCTTTTACGCGCCAAAATCAATGATATAATGCAGTATCGAGCTAAAGTGGCAATACAGATATGCAGGCGCATGTCCTATGAATCAGGAAATAAGTGTGGCAGACTTCTAGCCAACTCCCTGAAAGAACAGAAACTAGCGAGCTACATCCCGCACATTATGTCGCCATCAGGTCAGAAAACCACACTCCCTCGTAAAATAGCTAGGGAATTTAAAGATTTCTATGCCTCCCTCTATAACTTACAAAAGCCAGCCACCTCACGATCCCAAATAGAAACATACCTGTGCAAGTCAGGATTGCCCAAATTACCTGATGAAGCCAGTACCTTGCTGGAAGAACCCATATCCGTAGATGAAATAACTTCAGTGATTCGCGCTATTAAATTAGGGAAAGCACCGGGCCCAGACGGTTATACAGCCCAATACTACAAGACCATGTTGCCATACGTCAGTGAACACCTCTGCAAATTTTTCAACTCACTGGGTTCGGGAGGGAACATTCCTCGGGATACTTTATCAGCTCATATTGCAGTAATACACAAGGAGGGGAAGGATGCCACTGCTTGTGGGAGCTATAGGCCAATCTCTCTTCTTAACATAGATCTAAAAATTTTTATAAAAATTCTGGCCAATAGAATCCAACAATATCTCCCATCCCTGATCCACCAGGATCAAGTGGGTTTTATCCCAACTAGGGAGGCCAGAGATAATACTACCAGAGTCCTTAACCTACTACACATAGTCAATCAAAATAAGAATCCATGCATCTTCCTAAGCACAGATGCGGAGAAGGCCTTCGACAGGGTGAATTGGCAATTTATGATCTCCGTCTTGGATCATGTGGGCATTGGCGATAGGATGCTGACTTGGATAAAATCTCTCTACACTGAACCCACTGCTCGGGTGCGGGTCAATGGTGTCTTGTCGGATGCCTTCATGGTCGGGAACGGCACTCGCCAGGGGTGTCCTTTATCCCCACTCCTCTTCGCCCTGTCGTTGGTACCCTTTTTATGCACGGTACGCTCTAACCCCGACATATCCGGAGTGGCGGTAGGAGGCACTCAGCAGAAGATTGCCACTTATGCGGATGACATGCTGTTTGCTTTGACTAGCCCGATGACTTCCCTCCCGAACCTTCTGCAGGAGTTTAAGACGTATGGTAGCCTAACATGAAGATTAATTTCGACAAGTCTGAGGCAATGGGAGTAGGCATCCCCCCACAATTACTTTCAACACTTAGAGACAGCTTTAAATTTAAATGGTCCACGACGGCTCTCAGATATCTAGGGACATTAATCCCCCCAAAAATTTTGCAGATATTTGCATTAAACTTCCCCCCGTTACTAACTACAGTTCGAGCCCTACTAGCCAAATGGAATACAGGGTTCCATTCATGGTTTGGCAGGTGCAACATATTGAAGATGTGTATTCTTCCTAAATTCCTGGACCTCATGCAGGCCCTACCGATCCACATCCCTGCATCGTATTTTGCCCAAGCCAGTGCCCTTTTCTTTGAATTCATCTGGGCTCGTAAACGCCCCAGACTTAACCGACGACAACTTATGTTACCTAAATTGTACAGAGGCCTGGCGATACCGGACCTCCGTAAATACTATTACGCAACCCATCTGACTAGACTCATCGACTGGTGCCGCCACCAGTCCTCCAAACAGTGGACCAGAATAGAACAATCCCAGTGTAACTTTCCCCTGAACAGAGCACCATGGATAGCTCATAGCCTACCAAGAACGCTCAAAAATCACCCCCTGATAGGCCTGACAGTGAATACATGCGCCTCTCTATTCTTACGTTTCCGACTTTCATCATTCAACTCCCAGATTCGCCCGATTTTGGGCACACCAGAGTTTGCACCAGGTTGTACTGATCAAACTTTTATCTCTCTAAGAAACTCTAACTGTTTCCAAGCCTCCCACTTCATCACACAGAGTCGATGGCCCACTATAGCTGAACTCATGAGTTTGGAAGGACAGTTCAGACTGGACTACTGGAGAGCAGGCCAACTCCAGCACTTTCTTAAGTCGCTCCCTGCTCCTGACAGTTTCTCCCCAACACTGACTACTTACGAAACGTACTGTGAGGAGGAGGGCCCAATGTCTCATACCCTCTCTGCCACGTATCAACTACTGACCAAACCATTGGAGGACTCAGATCTACAGTGTATAGAGGCGTGGGAACGAGATCTACGCTCTACATTTACACCCCGTCAAAAACAAAACATCATACATTTCACATATAGATCCTCGATATGCACGAAAACGCAGGAGACTAATTATAAAATTCTCACCAGATGGTATAACACCCCTGTAAAATTACATAGGATTTTTCCATCCGCTTCGGATCTTTGCTGGAGGTGTCAGAGCGAACGAGGGACTCTCCTCCATATCTTCTGGACATGCCCCAAATTGGAGCAATTTTGGAAGACCATTCAGAGCACAGTACAGAGATTCACTGAGCGACCTATATTGTCGGACCCAGCGATCTTTTTGCTCCACGCCTCTCACGCCCCCACCAAGGCCTACAAAAAATCGCTCACACGACACTTGTTTGATGCTGCCAAAGCATGTATCCCTTTACTATGGAAATCTACACAACCTCCTACGGTTAGCATGTGGTTGAAGAAGGTGGAAAATATCAAAAAAATGGAGGACCTTGTTCTTACGGACAGACACCATAATGAGCGGTTCTCCAGGACATGGGCTGGATGGAACATGTTCATATTCTCAGAGGAGGGACAGTGCCTCTTGGGAGGAGGCCCTCCCACCTAGTCTTTGTAGCTTCTAAAATAGATGATATTGGAGGATACAGAGGGGCCTAGCGGGTCGAAGTGAGTGATTTAGCTACCTCCATGCGCCCCCCCCTCTCTCTCTTTCCCTCTTTCCCCCCCCCTTCTTTCTCTCCTCTCTCTCTCCTCTACTCCTACACCTAATCTTCTCAACTCCTCCCATTTTTCTTTCCCCTTGGTTTCCCGAATAACTCTATATCTATTTTCTTTTTGTGTATACGGGTAGTCTTTTTTTTTTTGATTTAGTTGTTTGTGTTGGAAAATGGAAAATGGAGTGGGAGGGTACTAGTGGTTTTTTATAACACCAAACTATAAGACAATGGGCACACGCAGGAATGTTATAGAGGTCCAAATGTAAGATTCTGAACTGATGTAATAACAGAGGCTGCGACCTCAATTTCTTTTATACAGTTAGAGGCTGCGTCCTTGCCTCACATTCCTCCTTATACTGTTGTATAACGTGTTTAATTGTAGTGCCCTCTCCGGTGGTTGAATAAAACTTATATTTGAAAAAAAAAAAAAAAAAAAAAGGAAAGGCGTGGGGTCTACAGGCCCTATATACTCTGAACAGCAGTATACAGGCGGTGCAAACAAGACAGGGACTGTAGGTTTGTTGTTAAGTAGAATCTGTTTGTAATTTTGAACTGGTACATTTTTAAAGTGTAGCGCCAGCCAAAAAATCTATTTTTAAGCTTTTTGGAAAACATAGGGAAGGGTTATCACCCCTGTGACATTTGTGTTGCTGTCTGCCCTCCTCTTCAGAAGATTTCACCTCACTTTCTGTCACAATGACAAATGTTTTTAGAAAATTTTGAGTTTTTAGTGAAACAAGGATTGGTGATAAAGCATCAGTGGAAAGGAGAAACGTTTTTCCCATATTAACTCTTACAGGAGAGCATTTCCCTTCCTAGGGGTAGATTTCATCTCACTTCCTGTTGTCTCCTTCCGTTTGCAAGTAGGAGTCGTTTGTAAGTTGGATGTTTTAAATTAGGGGCCTGCCTATATACTCTGCAGAAATTGTGGCCTTAGGTGTTGGTGTTGCCACAACACTGTAAGCCCTCACAGGGCCCTGCTGTGAAATATTAGATCAAGAAATGTAATTACCAAGTCAGATCTTGCCCCTAGGTATTCCTGCACCATGTAAAACAGACACTGGCGATGGTTGCTGGAACCGATCATACCTTGGGTCTGCGGACTAAAAAAATTGTCTGAACGCATCGGTCAGACGGCCACCTTCTCCACCGCTCCTTCTTTGACTGACCAAAGCCTCGGCAACACGTTGTCCAGGAACAGAAGTTTGTAACCTCCCAGTCTCTGAGAACGCGTTGCACAGACCTTTCTGCAAGGCCTCCCGAAGATGTTTCATCCTCTGCTCCCTCTGCGACAGCAAGATAAGGTCTGCAACCTTACTCTTGTAACGTCGATCAAGAAGGGTTGCCAGCCAGTAATGATCCCTCCCCTTAATACCATGAATACGAGGATCCTTCCACAGGCTTTTCAGTATCAGGGAGGCCATGCAGCGTATGTTTGCTGAGGCATTCGATCCAGAGTCCTCTGGGTCACTAAGGACAACATGATCCGCAGCCACCTCCTCCCAGCCACGTACAAGTCCATGGGTTTCTTGGGACTGTAAATGATCCCTTAAAGACTGCTGCTGATGCTGAGTGCCAGGCTCCACCTCCATGCTTAAACAATCCTCCTCCTCCTGTGTGTTCGGCGGGCATGCAGTAACACTGTTTGGATAAAGGGGGCCTTGACAGCTAAGGAAGTCCTCCTCTTCCTGCCTCTGTTCTGCCTCAAGTGCCCTGTCCATTATTCCACGCAACGTGTGCTCCAACAGGTGGACAAGGGGGACAGTGTAACTGATGCATGCACTGTCACTGCTCACCATCCTCGTGGCCACCTCAAATGGTGACAGGACAGTGCATGCATCCCTGATCATGGCCCACTGGCGTAGGGAAAAAAAAACAAGCTCCCCTGACCCTGTCCTGGTGCCATAGTCGCACAGGTACTCATTGATGGCCCACTGCTGCATGTGCAGCCGCTGCAGCATGGCCAACGTTGAGTTCCACCTGGTGGGCATGTCACAGATTAGGCGGTTCTTGGGCAGGTTAAATTCCTTTTGGAGGTTTGCCAGCCGAGCACTGGCATTATATGACCGGCGGAAATGCACACAGACTTTCCTGGCCTGCTTCAGCACATCCTGTAAGCCCGGGTTACTCCCCAAGAACTGCTGCCCCACCAAGTTAAGGACGTGAGCCAAACAGGGCACATGGGTCAGTTGTCCCTGTCGGAGGGTGGAGAGGAGGTTGGTGCCATTGTTGCAAACCACCATTCCTGGCTTAAGTTGGTGTGGCGTCAACCACCTCTGAACCTGCCCCTGCTGAGCTGACAGAACCTCTGCCCCAGTGTGGCTCCTGTCCCCCAAGCACACCAGCTCAAGCACCGCATGGTATCTTTTGGCCTGCGTATTTGCGTAGCCCCTTGAACGCCTACGGAGCACCGCTGGTTCCGAGGACAAAGCACAGGAAGAGGCCATGGAGGAAGAAGAAGAGGAGGGGGTGGAGGAGAGAGGTGTGTCAGAATCACCAGTAGTGGCATTTTGGAGGCGTGGTGGCAGAACAACCTCCAACACTACTGCACCTTGTCCTGCATTCTTCCCAGCTGCCAGCAAAGTCACCCAATGTGCCGTAAAACTTAGGTAACGTCCCTGTCCTTGCCTGCTGGACTATGAGTCAGCGGTAATATGCACCTTACCGCTGACCGCCCTGTCCAGCGAGGCCAAGACATTGCCTTCCACATGCCGGTAGAGAGCCGGAATCGCCTTCCTTGAGAAAAAGTGGCTTTTGGGAACCTGCCACTGAGGAACCGCAAATTCCACAAACTCACGGAAGGGGGCAGAGTCTACCAACTGAAAAGGTAGCAGTTGAAGTTCTAGCAATTTTGCCAAGCTAGCATTCAACCGCTGGGCATGTGGATGGCTGGGAGCGAACTTCTTTCTGCGGTGCAGCAGCTGGGGCAGGGAAATTTGCCTGGTACAATCTGATGTCGGTGTACCGATAGCAGATTGCCCGCAAGTACTTGGCTGTGACACACCTAATTCTACACCTTCATTCCTCTCAGTGCAGGTCTCAGAGAGGACTGAAGGTATAGTGGGGTTGGAGATCACAGCTGATGAGGAGCAAGGAGAGGTCCTCTTTGTTCTTTGGTGTGGGTCTTTTAGGTACGCTTGCCAACGAACTGCATGGCAGGTCAACATATGTCTGGTCAAGGATGCGGTGCCCAAGCGGGAGATGTTTTGGCCACGCGAGATACGCTTGAGACATATGTTGCAAGTAGCAGCGGGGCGATTTGATGCACTCGTCTCAAAAAAGGCCCACAACAAAGAACTTTTGAAATAACGCGCAGAGACAGCAGCGCCCTGCACATGCGGAGCTCTGCGGTGTGATGCAGTCAGTGTGCTGCCCTTAGGCTGGCCCCTGGAGGGCATCCTGCCTTGTTGGTGATGTGCCTCCTCCTCCTCTCTCCTATCAGGCACCCACATTGAGTCAGTGACCTCAACATCCCCTCCCTCCTCATCACTGGAGCAAACCTGGCAGTATGCTGCAGCAGGGGGAACATGACTGCCAGATTGCTGTCCTTCTTGGGCACCCCCTCTGTCCGTGCTCACGTTACTGCCTTCATCTAGCTCAATATCATCATCAGAGCCTTCAAAATGCTGGGCATCCTCCTGGAGCATGTACCCAACACTGTGGTCAAACAGTTCTAGGGACTCCTCAGGAGGACATGGTGAGGCTAGGGAAGGAGTGACTGATGCCATTGAGCTGAGGGAAGAGGTCGCGTTGGCAGCTGCTTTGCCAGACAAAGTACCCTGAGCCTGGGTGAGAGAGGATGAGGAGGATGAGGACGGCTTGGTCATCCACTTGACCAAGTCTTCCGCATGTTGCGGCTCAACACGGCCAGCTGCCGAAAAAAAGGCCAAGCGTGTCCCACGGCCACGTGCTGATGAGGATGCACCGTCTCCACGACCAGCACTGTTGCCTCTAGACACAGAGCCTGCTTGCCCTCTTTTATTGGTTTGTGACTGTCTGCCTCTCCTTGTTGGTCTTCCTGACATACTATTGGCCTGCAGTGAGCTGCACAAAACTGGGATATATATATATACCGATTATACGGCAGCTAGCAGAATCAACTGCCTGCCTGTAATATTATTAGTATGATAACCCCTGCACTTGTCTTCAGGTAGCTATAATGTAGGTGCAACTGTGAAGGGTACACAGTACAGTAACTGGAAATACGTCAAGAGCCTACACAAGCACTTGGCTGCAGGTAGCTATAATGTAGGTCAGACTGTGCGGGGTACACCGTACAGTAACTGGAAATACTTCAATGAGCCTACACAAGCACCTGGCTGCAGGTAGCTATACTGTAGGTGAGACTGTGCGGGGTACACAGTACAGTAACTGGAAATACTTCAATGAGCCTACACAAGCACCTGTCTGCAGGTTGCTTTACTGTAGGTCAGACTGTGCAGGGTACACAGTACAGTAGCTGGAAATACTTCAATGAGCCTACACAAGCACCTGGCTGCAGGTTGCTATACTGTAGGTCAGACTGTGCAGGGTACACAGTAAAGTAGCTGGAAATACTTCAATGAGCCTACACAGGCACCTGGCTGCAGGTTGCTATACTGTAGGTCAGACTGTGCAGGGTAAACAGTACAGTAGCTGGAAATACTGTAAAAACACCTGCCTGCCGGAACACACTACACAGGGCCGCCGTGGAGGTGGCCTTATATAGTGTGGGGCGTGTACTAAACCCCTGAGCCATAATTGGCCAAAGCCTCCTTGGCTTTGGCCAATTACGGCTCTCTGTTCAGACGGCGCTGTGTTTGGCCAAGCATGTAGGTCATAGTGCATGCTTGGCCAATCATCAGCCAGGAATGCACTCTGATGCCGCAGTGAATTATGGGCCGTGACGCACCACTCGAATTTGGCGCGAACGGCCCATATCGTTCGTAATTCGGCGAGCGACCGAACAGACGATGTTCGAGTCGAACATGGGTTCGACTCGAACACGAAGCTCAACCTTAGTCCTGAGCACTTTTGAGTTTGGTGGTCTTTTTTGTATATTCACTGCTCCAAGTGTTTTTCCACAGCAGCTGTGTGTTATGTACTGTAACGCAGGGGTTTTACCAGAATCCTTGTACTGGATGGTGTGTATTCCTTAAATAAGGAAATGGCTCCCTCTAGTGGTTGCAACAACTATGCATGATACCAACAACTATGCATGATACTGTGAAGCCTAGAGGAAGTGACTCATTTGTTTAACTAGGCTGTGCACTACCTACCCACGATGCCCTGTTCACTTACCCACAATGCCAGGGACAGAGCAGCCTGCTGGGTAGGCCTATAAAAGAGACAGCACGGCCATGCTTCTCTCTCTTCTTTCCGGGACGTGAGACCTGCCTGCAGGGACCTGTGTGGGTGTATCGGAAGAACTACGGCCTGCATGCTGCGGAGCAGAGTTGGAGCTTCCTGAGTGATTTAACACACAGTGCGCTGGACCAGCGCATGATCGGACCTGAGGATCCAGGACACTCAAAGGAGCCAACAAGACGGTTCCCGGTCATCTGACGGAGGGTGCAGTTTGACGATGCTACCCGGGAGCGGGACTGGGATCACAGAAGCGGAGCAGCACATTTGTGTGGTGAGAGGGCTGTTAAATATATATAAATATAAATATATATATATATATATATATATATATATATAACTTTGCCACTTTGCAGCCTAGTTCAGAAGGATTGCTGAGACTCATAGTTCTACAGAGCGGTCTCACTGCATAGACTGTGTTTGACTCAAAGTTTGCCTTTCACATAACATAGAGTGTTCGGTTGCACTTTTCATAGAAGAGGAAGTTTGCACGTGTTTCACACAACCAAGTTCACAGTTCACCTACCACCTTTATCTTATTTTAACATTTGCTTACTCATTGGATTACAATTACTGCAGTATAATAAGGCTAGCTGAAGAAAGAAGATCAAAGACTTTGCCATTCACTATAAAGCACTTATTATTTCTCTTACACACACTCTGCGGACTGCAGTGCAACCTAGGGGGAGCCCTTGAGTATATTTACTGTGTTGTCTTGTTTTCTAATACTGTATAGTGTACTGCAGGTTAGGAGTGTGTTTTCACAGCTGCATTGGGAATGGGAAAGTGCCCAGTATCAAAGTTTTACCGCCCTGAGCATCGGTCCCACTTTGAGGCATGCCTGCACGTGTTACTCATGTGATCTTTGAGTCTGGATATTTATATGTACCTTGATTGTAATTGACCTTGTGTATCGGAATCAACATTGTATTCTATATTCTAAACCAGCTTCCAGTAAACTTACTGTGTGGTTAAAGTACAAATGGTGTGAGATGTTTTCTATTCCTATAGCAGGTGGTGTGACGGATACCCAGGTAATGGTGAATTACAGTATATTGTATTATAATTGTGTTGCTTCTTAGCATTGGGCCTCACACAAACACTGCCACACAGTTGTGCCTAGGGGGTTGAGCCTATATTCAGGGGTTGATAGGCAGAGAGCAGGTCCAAAACAATTATCAGCAGCTCCTTAGGGGTCAGTGCTACACGTGGGGGCTCATCCGGGATACTGTTACTCTGCAATCAAATCCCCCCCCCCAGAGGGTACCCCCCATCTAAAAATCAGAATGGACCCCCTCACTGTGGTCCAGTGGAGTTAAGCAGAAGGCACCTGCTCAGAAGCGAATGTGGCAATTGAATTCCCAGTCGAAGCCAGGGAGGAAGAACAGGTCAATCAAGTTGTGAAGGCCCTGCCCCCAGACCGAAGGGCATGGGTGATTGCTGTCAGACCAGATCGGGGGACCTCTCGCACTCATGCATTGCTAGAGTGGAGAAAAGGAGTACCTGACAGCTTCAAGGGTAAAAGTGTACAACTAGGCAACAAAACAAAGCTGTATATATCACATCCGAAGGTATCAGATGAGGGTCCTATTAGCCCCATTCAAGCAGGAACAGCTCCCTCTCAGTCGTCGCTGGCTATGATTGGACCAGAGTTCTTTACAGCCATGGGGGACTTTGTGTCAAAATGCCAGAGGAGCAATCCAATATGTATAGACGTTGGATATCGGAAGTTGAGGATTTTCTCTGGAAAACAGCCGATGCCAAATGGAGAGGAGGAGTTTGAAACATGGCTAGAACAGGCCATGCAGGCACTAGATGAGTGGAACCTGCCAGAGACCCAGAATAAACAATGTATCAGTGAGAGTTTGCGGGGAGCCGCAGCTGAGGCTATTAGGAACTTGAGATTCAGCAACACAACCTGTACCGCTTACGACTACCTGACTATGTTACAGGAGGAGTTTGGACGGCCAGAGAAGGCAAGTGACTTGATCTATCAATTTGAACACAAACTGCAACGCCAAGGTGAACGCCTATCGGAACATATTAGACGGTTGGACAGGATGCTTTACCAGATTGTGCTAAAAAAAGGAATGACACACTCTGCCATTGACCAGGCCAGAATACAACAAATCGTGAAGGGAGCCCTACGCTCGGACCCAGTCTGGCTTCAGCTGAGGACATCAGTGGGTGTTATGTCCCTGAGGTACCCAGATCTCATTAAAATAGTGAGAGAAGAAGAGGCCCTGTTTGACGACAAGCAAGATTATGACTTTACTGATGGCAAAAGTCACCCAGACACCCCATGATGGTGTAGCGGAGACAAGAACACCGCAAACTTCATCTATGACCTTAAGTCAGAGGGTAATGGGCAATGAAATTTGTTTTAACTGTGGAGGGACCAGACACAATCGATGAGTATGCCCAAGTCCAGCAAAACCTGAGGTACAGAGTCAAAAGCCAGCGGAAAACTACCGAAGGCCCCGGTGAAGGAGTCAACCGGGTGCCCTGCTACATTAGCGAGCTCCAGAAACCTCAATGATGCAAAAAGACCACGGCAGAAGCTCAAACCCTTGCATAAAACTCCTGTTGTCACTTCTGAACAGCCCAGTGTCCCACTACCCGGCATTGGAGAGTCAGTGCACACCAGACCCCTAGGGCCCGGAAGAAGATCAAGCCGAAACAAAACCTCTGTAGGAAGGGAGAGCGAATGCAACCCACCAAACCTGCCACTTCTTATAAATTCCCTTCCAAGTTAGTGGGACCCTCTCCTGAAGTCCCCATTCAGGTAGGGGGGATCTACACCAAGGGCCTCCTGGATACTGGAGCCCAAGTGACCCTCCTCTACAGGGACTTCTACGACAAGCATCTCAAACACTTGCCACTACAGGAGTTAGAAGAGCTGGCAATATGGGGTATCAGGACTCAGAATTTCCCCTATAATGGTTATCTATCCATCAAACTGACCTTTTACCCCTCTGTGGCTGGGAAGGCTGAGACGTTTGATACTTTGCTGGTGGTCTGTCCTCGTCCACCAGGGGCTAGTAGAAGTTCCCTCATCATCGGGACCAACACTGACCTGGTCAGAAGACTGTTAACACCTCTTGCCCAGAAGCAGGGCGCTTCAACTCCAAGTATGCATCCCATGTTGAGATCAGCTTATCAGCGTCTGGTGCAAGAAGAGAAGGCCCTAGCTGATGGAGTGGGAAAGATCTGGCGTTTGGACCGGAATGAGAGGGTGTTACAGCCCAATGAGGTCGCTTGTTTGAGAGCATCCGTCAAGCTGAATTGGGAGCAGCCAGGCCCCTTCATTGTTCTTGAAACGAACGGTAAGGAAAGAGAGATGGGATTGGAAATTATTCCTGAGGTGGTTTCAACGAAGGCCTTACAGAGAAGTCACTGAAAAGTTTTGGTTAGTGTCCGCAACACGACAGCCTCGCCCCGGAAGATGCAAACTCGGATGTTACTGGGGCAAGTAAACCAGGCAACCCCAGTCTCCCCATGTGATTTGAGGTGTGGTAGAGGTGACGAAATCCCTGAAGATGAATTCTACCCGAAGAGCACCCCTCTCACACCTACCTGGATGGAAAGGGCCAAAACTCAGCTCCTAAGATGGCGAGCTGCTTTTTCAAAGAGTGAGTTTGACGTTGGGTGTGCCAAAAGTGCCCAACACTGGATCTGCCAGGAGGAAGACAAGCCTTTCTGAGAAAGAACCAGATGGATTCCCTTTTGGGACTTGGAAGACCTGCGAGAACAGCCGGCCGAGCTGAAGAGAACAGGAGTTATCCGAGAGTCTCGGAGTCCATATGCCTCCCCAATAGTGGTAGTAAGGAAGAAGAATGGGTCATTGCGTTTGTGTATCGACTACAGGACACTGAATCGAAGGACCATTCCTGACCAATATACCACACCCAGGATACAAAATGCCCTACAGAGTCTGTCAGGGGTGAAGTGGTTCAGCGTGCTGGATCTGAAAAGTGGATACTACAAAATCCCCATGCACCCTGAAGATAGGGAAAAGACCGCTTTCATTACCCCAGTAGGCTTCTTCGAGTTTGACCGCATGCCTCAAGGTCTGTCTGGTGCCCCAGCCACCTTTCAGAGATTTATGGAGAAGACTATGGGGAACATTAACCTGATTGAAGTGTTGGTATACTTAGACGACATCATCGTGTTTGGCAAGACTTTGGAGGAGCATGAGGAGTGCCTGGAGAGGGTCCTGAAGAGGCTCCATGATGAAGGCCTTAAGCTCTCCATGGAAAAATGCCAATTTTACCAACCTTCAGTAAATTACCTGGGTCACATTGTGTCCGCCGAAGGAGTGGCCACAAATCCCGAGAAACTGGAAGCTGTCACCTCTTGGCCTTTCCCCGACTTGCTGATACCCCAACTTGCTGACGCCCCAACTTAGTTGGGGTAGGCGGAACACTTTGGTGGGGGTGGGTCACCGCACCTCTTGACCTTTGACCTCTGGGGGACACGCCTGCTGACCTTTGACCTTTGGGGGTGGTCCCTAACCCTAACCCTAACCCTAGCCGTAACCCTAACCCTAACCCTCTAACCCTAACCCTAACACCCTAACCCTAACACCCTAAACCCTAACCCTCTAACCCTAACCCTAAACCCTAAACCCTAACCCTAACCCTAAACGCTAAACCCTAACCCTAACCCTAAACCCTAACCCTAACCCTAACCCCAAACCCTCTAACCCTGACCCTGACCCTAACCCTAACCTAACCCTAACCCAACCCTAACCCTAACCCTAACCCTAAACCCAAACCCTAAACCCTAACCCTAACCCTAACCCCTAACCCTAACCCTCAATGTGAAGAGGCTTTCAGACAGCTGAAGTGGAGCCTTGCAACTGCCCCAGTCTTGGCCTATGCCGACCCTGCCAAACCCTACGAACTTCACGTAGATGCCAGCCGGGATGGGCTGGGTGGGGTGTTGTACCAGAAGCATGAGGGACATGTAAGGCCTATCGCTTATGTGAGCCGGAGTTTGGCACCTGCTGAGAGGAACTACCCCACCCATAAGCTTGAATTCCTGGCCTTGAAGTGGGCAGTGGTAACAAGCTGAGAGACTACTTATATGACACAGAATTCGTTATCAAGACAGACAACAACCCTCTCACATACCTGCTCACTACTGCAAAGCTGGATGCCACGGGCCATAGATGGTTGGCCGCCCTATCAGGTTTTATCTTCAGTTTGAAGTACCGGCCAGGAGTCGGAAACAAGGACGCAGATGCCTTGTCGAGAAGACCCCACTGCTCCCGAGACTCCCCAGAAGAGTGGACCCACCTCACCCCAGATGGAGTGAGGGCCCTTTGTGAAGGAGCAGAACAACAAGCCAGCGGTAGAGCCAGAGCTGAGGACATTGGAGTGTCCGCTGCTGGAGTGCCCAGAAGCTACTGTAATGTCACCCAAGTCAGGGCTGAAGGTCTGCCAAAGCTATCCAAGAAGGATCTGCAAAGAGACCAAGTGGAAGACCCTCTCTGTGGCCTGGCATTGAAGGCCCTAGAGAGTAAGTGCCCTGAACTGCTTTTCACTAACTCTCCGAAGGAAGCCCGCTTGCTGCACAAGGAGTGGGATCGGTTGCAACTGCAACAAGGGGTGGTCTACGGAAGGTGCCCCTTTGAGGACTCTGAAGAGAAATGGCAGTTGTTCCTACCAGAGAAACATAGATAGGTGTTGGTCGCTTTACATGATCATCATGGCCATTTAGGGTCGGAGAGGACTTTTCCACTGGTGGGAGATAGATTCTATTGGCATCGCATGCGGATTAAAGTCGAGGGTTACTGCCATTCCTGCCTGAGGTGTATTCAAAGGAAGACTTTACCCCAACGAGCTGCCCCAATAGGTCACTTAGAAAGTCAAGGCTATTGGAACTGGTGTGCATTGATTTTCTGTGCCTGGAGTCTGACTTGAGTGGGCAGGGAAACATCCTGCTGATAACTGATCACTTCACCCATCATGCCCAGGCATTTCCCACAAAGGATCAGCAGGCACCCACGGTGGCTAAGATCTTGGTAGAGAAGTTCTTTGTGCATTATGGTCTGCCTCGGCGTATCCACTCTGATCAAGGAAGAGACTTTGAGAGCAGCCTAATTAAGAAACTTTTAGACCTGCTGGGGATCAAGAAGTCTAGAACCACCCCGTACCATCCTCAAGGAGATCCTCAACTTGAGAGATTCAACAGAACCCTTTTGAATATGCTGGGAACCCTAACCTCAGAACAAAAGCAACATTGGAGTAAACACATAGCGGCTATTGTACACGCTTACAATAGCACTGCAAATGATGCCACAGGATATTCTCCCTATCGTTTGATGTTTGGGCGAGAGGCCAGACTGCCAGTAGACCTAGCCTTCGGCATTTCCTTGGACCATACCTCAGCAACTTCTCACAGGGGGTATGTGGGCCGACTACGGAGAAACCTGAAGAATGCCTATAAAAAGGCCCAAGCTGTGTCAGATGCCCAAGGATAGAGAAATAAAAGAAGTTTTGACCTCAGAGTACGAGTACAGGACCTACAACCAGGTGATAGAGTACTGCTGAGGAATTTAGGTGTGCCTGGGAAACACAAGCTGGCTGATCGCTGGAAATCACAGCCCTACATTATCTGCAAACAACTCCCAGGACTGCCAGTGTACCAGATTCGGCTAAAGGGATGTACAGGCCCACTCAAAACTTGGCATCGTAATCATCTCTTCCCCCTGACTGAGACAGTGCCACCATAGCAAGCTTCACCGTCCACATCCACCACTCCTCAGGGATCCCGACCAGTGACTAGATCACAGGCTGTACCTCTTGTTGAAGAATATGAGGACAGCGAGGATGAGGAAATGCAAATAGACTGGTTGTGGTTGTCTCACACGCCAGAGCTTATTACAACTCCACCCTCTCGTCCAAAGGTGGCAGATAGTGGAGCTCTTCGACCAGAGGCCCCTGAGTTTGTACCTCAAGACAAATCTTCAGAAGATCTAGAAGATCATCAAACTTCTTCATTAGGAACAGACCCTGAGGACCTTTCTTCTTGTATTGAAACAGAAATACAGGAAACTGAAGTAAACGAACAAGAAGAAGGGGATGAAGATGATACCAGTTTGCCTGAGACACTGAAGGAACAGAGAGCGAAGAGAAGTCATTCACCCACCCAAGAGTCTAACTCACGATACCTTAGGTGAATGCTCCAAAGAAATTTGCTTCACTTCAAAAAGGACACTTGAAGTGCCTGGTCCTTCCACCGCTGATTTGGTGGAGGACAACCCCATCTCACCCCTTGGCACATCTATACAAGACGCTTTGGTGTCAGTAGCAGGTAGACAGAACAGCCTCCCTCCTTGTGACAATTGTGGGAGGCTCCTCTGTCAAGCTTATGTCATGGTATGAATTGTTTGAGTTTAAACTCTGGTTATGATAATGCAACTTGTTTGTTATAATGTGTACACTAACCCAATTTCTCCTCGAGTATACAACAGCATGTAACAGGTCATAAATTTTAATTAATATCACATAGGGGATTGGGGAGGGGAAGAACCCAAAAGGGTGGGTTCAAGAAAAGGGGTTACTCTATGCAACAATAGAATATGGAGTTGGTATAGTGATAAAATCAATTTTATTCATCTTATACATAAAAAAGAAACACAATTTACTAAATCATAAATAGCAAAAATGGTAATACAATTAGGCCTTGAATAAATCAGACAAGACAGACTTGACAAACAATACATCTAAGAAACATATATTGCTACCCAGTCAGGGCATATTGCAGTTTGCCACATTGGCCTAATGGTTAAGTCAATCAGTCAAATTATATTGGATTACAATGTGGGTTCCAATTTAGTGTTTAGACTATAGTGTAGGCCCCTGTGGCATTATGCAATGGGAGAGTGTTAGACACTGTGGAAGAAAAGACACCTGTGATGTGATAAGGCAGGGTGTGATTCTGTTGTTGTTTTGGTATTGGGAGTTAACTATTCCTCTAAATTGGATATAGGGCAGTGTAGACAGATCGTCCCAAAACCGTATTAACCACTCTATAGTTATCTGGAAGTCCTTGGTGACCTGCAGAGGTGTTAGAAATGCCGGTTCAAGCTGATATCAACCAATAACAACACAGCTTAATACCAACAGCAATTGTATTCTAACTACATTACTAGATTGTGGTTTGAGTGACTGCACTGCCACTTGAACACCTAGTTAAACTGCTGACTGACTGCCTATGGTACCACCGCATACCTGATATCAGCTTGAACCGGCATTTCTAACACCTCTGCAGGTCACCAAGGACTTCCAGATAACTATAGAGTGGTTAATACGGTTTTGGGACGATCTGTCTACACTGCCCTATATCCAATTTAGAGGAATAGTTAACTCCCAATACCAAAACAACAACAGAATCACACCCTGCCTTATCACATCACAGGTGTCTTTTCTTCCACAGTGTCTAACACTCTCCCATTGCATAATGCCACAGGGGCCTACACTATAGTCTAAACACTAAATTGGAACCCACATTGTAATCCAATATAATTTGACTGATTGACTTAACCATTAGGCCAATGTGGCAAACTGCAATATGCCCTGACTGGGTAGCAATATATGTTTCTTAGATGTATTGTTTGTCAAGTCTGTCTTGTCTGGTTTATTCAAGGCCTAATTGTATTACCATTTTTGCTATTTATGATTTAGTAAATTGTGTTTCTTTTTTATGTATAAGATGAATAAAATTGATTTTATCACTATACCAACTCCATATTCTATTGTTGCATAGAGTAACCCCTTTTCTTGAACCCACCCTTTCGGGTTCTTCCCCTCCCCAATCCCCTATGTGATAATGTATAAGTTATGGTTACAGCAACAATACCCTAACGGGTTAAATTACCAAGCATTTGCTTAAATAATTTACGATTCAGTACAGGTGTACTCACGCCTTCCCTCTCCCCCTCCTTTCCCTCCCATCCCTCATCCTCCAATTTCCTTCCCCCCTCCCCCCATTTTTTGACATAAATTTTAATTAACTTTGGGGACCAAAGACTTTAAGTGGGGGAGTATGTAACGCAGGGGTTTTTGCCAGAATCCTTGTACTGGATGGTGTGTATTCCTTAAATAAGGAAATGGCTCCCTCTAGTGGTCGCAACAACTATGCATGATACCAACAACTATGCATGATACTGTGAAGCCTAGAGGAAGTGACTCATTTGTTTAACTAGGATGTGAACTACTTACCCACGATGCCCTGTTCACCTACACACAATGCCAGGGACAGAACAGCCTACTGGGTAGGCCTGTAAAAGAGACAGCGTGGCCATGCTTCTCTCTCTTCTTCCCGGGACGTGAGACCTGCCTGCAGGGACCTGTGTGGGTGTATCGGAAGAACTGTGTCCTGCTTGCTGCGGAGCGGAGTTGGAGCTTCCTAAGTAGGTTTAACACTAGGGATGAGCTTCGTGTTCGAGTCGAACCCATGTTCGACTCGAACATCGGCTGTTCGATCGTTCGCCGAATTGCGAACGTTATGGGCCGTTCGCGCTAAATTCGTGTGGCGCGTCACGGCCCATAATTCACTGCGGCATCGCAGTGCATTGCTGGCTGATGATTGGCCAAGCATGCACTATGACCCGCATGCTTGGCCAATCACAGCGCCGTCAGTAGAGAGAGCTGTAATTGGCCAAAGCCAGGGTGGCTTTGGCCAATTATGGCTCAGGGGATTTAGTACACACCCCACACTATATAAGGCCGCCTGCACGGCGGCCCTGTGTAGTGTGTGTTCCGGTGTGCTGAGAGATAGAGAGAGAGAGAGACAGTGTCATTTGATTTGAGTTAGATAGATTAGGCAGAACAGTCAGTCAGTTAGCTGCACTTACAGTGTATTGTGTATATATATGCATCCCAGGTGTTGCATATATATATATACACTGTATTCAGTTTAGCTAGATCCGTTCCTGTTATCTTCTATCTAGACTATTTACATTTAATGCAGTGCGTCCTGCTCACAGTGTTCAGCTAGATCCGTTCCTGCTATTTACATTTAGTGCAGTGCGTCCTGCTCACAGTGTTCAGCTAGATCCGTTCCTGTTATCTTCTAGACTATTTACATTTAGTGCAGTGCGTCCTGCTCACAGTGTTCAGCTAGATCCGTTCCTGCAATTTACATTTAGTGCAGTGCGTCCTGCTCACAGTGTTCAGCTAGATCCGTTCCTGCTATTTACATTTAGTGCAGTGCGTCCTGCTCACAGTGTTCAGCTAGATCCGTTCCTGCTATTTACATTTAGTGCAGTGCGTCCTGCTCACAGTGTTCAGCTAGATCCGTTCCTGCTATTTACATTTAGTGCAGTGCGTCCTGCTCACAGTGTTCAGCTAGATCCGTTCCTGTTATCTTCTAGACTATTTACATTTAGTGCAGTGCGTCCTGCTCACAGTGTTCAGCTAGATCCGTTCCTGCAATTTACATTTAGTGCAGTGCGTCCTGCTCACAGTGTTCAGCTAGATCCGTTCCTGCTATTTACATTTAGTGCAGTGCGTCCTGCTCACAGTGTTCAGCTAGATCCGTTCCTGCTATTTACATTTAGTGCAGTGCGTCCTGCTCACAGTGTTCAGCTAGATCCGTTCCTGCTATTTACATTTAGTGCAGTGCGTCCTGCTCACAGTGTTCAGCTAGATCCGTTCCTGTTATCTTCTAGACTATTTACATTTAGTGCAGTGCGTCCTGCTCACAGTGTTCAGCTAGATCCGTTCCTGCAATTTACATTTAGTGCAGTGCGTCCTGCTCACAGTGTTCAGCTAGATCCGTTCCTGCTATTTACATTTAGTGCAGTGCGTCCTGCTCACAGTGTTCAGCTAGATCCGTTCCTGCTATTTACATTTAGTGCAGTGCGTCCTGCTCACAGTGTTCAGCTAGATCCGTTCCTGCTATTTACATTTAGTGCAGTGCGTCCTGCTCACAGTGTTCAGCTAGATCCGTTCTTGCTATTTACATTTAGTGCAGTGCGTCCTGCTCACAGTGTTCAGCTAGATCCGTTCCTGTTAAATTCCTACTGACCGGCAGGCTTGTCTGGTTACAGTATATAAAGCTACCTGAAGAAAATTACAGGTGTTCTATTTGATCCTATTAGTACCACGGTCAGGCAGCTAGACTATTTACATTTAGTACAGTGCGTCCTGCTCACAGTGTTCAGCTAGATCCGTTCCTGTTATCTTCCTACTGACAGGCAGGCTTGTCTGGTTACAGTATATAAAGCTACCTGAAGAAAATTACAGGTGTTCTATTTGATCCTATTAGTACCACGGTCAGGCAGCTAGACTATTTACATTTAGTACAGTGCGTCCTGCTCACAGTGTACAGCTAGATCCGTTCCTGTTATCTTCCTACTGACAGGCAGGCTTGTCTGGTTACAGTATATAAAGCTACCTGAAGAAAATTACAGGTGTTCTATTTGATCCTATTAGTACCACGGTCAGGCAGCTAGACTATTTACATTTAGTACAGTGCGTCCTGCTCACAGTGTTCAGCTAGATCCGTTCCTGTTATCTTCCTACTGACAGGCAGGCTTGTCTGGTTACAGTATATAAAGCTACTTGAAGAAAATTACAGGTGTTCTATCCCAGCTTAGTGCAGCTACAGGCCATTAGTATGTCTGGAAGGCCAAGAAGGAGAGGCAGACAGTCACAAGCCAATAAGAGAGGGCAAGCAGGCTCTGTGTCTAGTGCTGGTCGTGGAGACGGTGCATCCTCATCAGCACGTGGCCATGGGACACGCTTGGCCTTTTTTTCGGCAGCTGGCCATGTTGAGCCGCAACATGCGGAAGACTTGGTCGAGTGGATGACCAACCGTCCTCATCCTCCTCATCCTCTCTCACCCATGCCCAGGGTGCTTTGTCTGGCAAAGCAGCGGCCTCTTCCCTCAGCTCAATGTCATCAGTGACTCCTTCCCTAGCTCCACCATGTCCTCATGAGGATTCCCTCGAACTGTTTGACCACAGTGTTGGGTACATGCTCCAGGAGGATGCCCAGCGTTTGGAAGGCTCTGATGACGATACTGAGCTCGATGAAGGCAGTAACATGAGCGCGGACAGAGGGGGTGCCCAAGAAGGACAGCAATCTGGCAGTCATGCTCCCCCTGCTGCAGCATACTGCCAGGTTTGCTCCAGTGATGAGGAGGGAGGGGATGATGAGGTCACTGACTCAACGTGGGTGCCTGATAGGAGAGAGGAGGAGGAGGAGGAGGAGGAGGCGGCAGCACATCACCAACGAGGCAGGATGCCCTCCAGGGGCCAGCCTAAGGGCAGCACATTGACTGCATCACACCCCAAAGCTCCACATGTGCAGGGCGCTGCAGTCTCTGCGCGTTATTCAAAAAGTTCTTTGGTGTGGGCCTTTTTTGAGACGAGTGCATCAGATCGCACCGCTGCTATTTGCAACATATGTCTCAAGCGTATCTCGCGTGGCCAAAATATCTCCCGCTTGGGTACCACATGCTTGACCAGACATATGTTGACCTGCCATGCAGTTCGTTGGCAAGCGTATCTAAAAGACCCACACCAAAGAACAAAGAGGATCTCTCCTTGCTCCTCATCAGCTGAGATTTCCAACCCCACTAGACCTTCAGTCCTCTCTGAGACCTGCAGTGAGAGGAATGAAGGTGTAGAATTAGGTGTGTCACAGCCAAGTACTTGTGGGCAATCTGCTTTTGGTACACCGACGTCAGATTGTACCAGGCAAATTTCCCTGCCCCAGCTGCTGCACCGCCGAAAGAAGTTTGCTCCCAGCCATCCACATGCCCAGCGGTTGAATGCTAGCTTGGCAAAATTGCTAGCACTTCAACTGCTGCCTTTTCAGTTGGTAGACTCTGCCCCCTTCCGTGAGTTTGTGGAATGTGCGGTTCCTCAGTGGCAGGTACCCAAACGCCACTTTTTCTCACGGAAGGCGATTCCGGCTCTCTACCGGCATGTGGAAGGCAATGTCCATGCCTCGCTGGACAGGGCGGTCAGCGGTAAGGTGCATATTACCGCTGACTCATGGTCCAGCAGGCATGGACAGGGACGTTACCTAAGTTTCACGGCGCATTGGGTGACTCTGCTGGCAGCTGGGAAGGATGCAGGACAAGGTGCAGTAGTGTTGGAGGTTGTTCCGCCACCACGCCTCCAAAATGCTGATTGTGACACACCTCTCTCCTCCACCCCCTCCTCTTCTTCTTCCTCCATGGCCTCTTCCTCGGAACCAGCGGTGCTCCGTAGGCGTTCAAGGGGCTATGCAAGTACGCAGGCCAAAAGATGCCATGCGGTGCTTGAGCTGGTGTGCTTGGGGGACAGGAGCCACACTGGGGCAGAGGTTCTGTCAGCTCTGCAGGGGCAGGTTCAGAGGTGGTTGACGCCACGCCAACTTAAGGCAGGAATGGTGGTTTGCGACAATGGCACCAACCTCCTCTCTGCCCTCCGACAGGGACAAATGACCCATGTGCCCTGTTTGGCTCACGTCCTTAACTTGGTGGTGCAGCGGTTCTTGGGCAGGTACCCGGGCTTACAGGATGTCCTGAGGCAGGCCAGGAAAGTCTGTGTGCATTTCCGCCGGTCATATAATGCCAGTGCTCGGCTGACGGACCTCCAAAAGGAGTTTAACCTGCCCAAGAACCGCCTAATCTGTGACATGCCCACCAGGTGGAACTCAATGTTGGCCATGCTGCAGCGGCTGCACACGCAGCAGAGGGCCATCAATGAGTACCTGTGCGACTATGGCACCAGGACAGGGTCAGGGGAGCTTGGTTTTTTTTCCCCACGCCAGTGGGCCATGATCAGGGATGCATGCACTGTCCTGTCACCATTCGAGGAGGCCACGAGGATGGTGAGCAGTGACAGTGCATGCATCAGTGACACTGTCCCCCTTGTCCACCTGTTGGAGCACACGCTGCGTGGAATAATGGACAGGGCACTTGAGGCAGAACAGAGGCAGGAAGAGGAGGACTTCCTTAGCTCTCAAGGCCCCCTTTATCCAGACAGTGTTCCTGCGTGCCCGCCGATCACACAGGAAGAGGACGAGGAGGAAGAGGAGGAGGAGGAAGATTGTGTCAGTATGGAGGTGGAGCCTGGCACTCAGCATCAGCAGCAGTCTTTAAGGGATCAGTCCCAAGAAACACATGGACTTGTACGTGGCTGGGAGGAGGTGGCTGCGGACCATGTCGTTCTTAGTGACCCAGAGGACTCCGGACCGAATGCCTCAGCAAACCTACGCTGCATGGCCTCCCTGATCCTGCAAAGCCTGCGTAAGGATCCTCGTATTCGTGGTATCAAGGAGAAGGACCAATACTGGCTGGCAACCCTCCTTGATCCACGTTACAAGGGTAAGGTTGCGGACCTTATCTTGCCATCGCAGAGGGAGCAGAGGATGAAACATCTTCGGGAGGCCTTGCAGAAAGGTCTGTGCAACGCGTTCCCAGAGACTGGGAGGTTACAAACTCCTGTTTCTGGACAACGTGTTGCTGAGGCTTCGGTCAGTCAAAGAAGGAGCGGTGGAGAAGGTGGCCGTCTGACCGATGCGTTCAGACAATTTTTTGGTCCGCAGCCCCAAGGTATGATCGGTTCCAGCAACCATCGCCAGCGTCTGTTTTACATGGTGCAGGAATACCTAGGGGCAAGATCAGACTTGGACACCTTTCCCACCGAAAATCCTCTGGGTTACTGGGTCTTGAGGATGGATCACTGGCCAGAGCTTGCACAGTATGCAATTGAGCTACTGGCCTGTCCTGCATCCAGCGTTCTTTCGGAACGCACATTCAGTGCTGCTGGAGGCGTGGTAACCGATCACAGGGTGCGTCTGTCCACCGACTCGGTCGATCGGCTGACCTTCATAAAAATGAATGAGTCTTGGATCACCACCAGCTACCAAGCACCTGATGCTGATGTAACCGAATAATTTTTTTTGAAATCTCAGATCCCTTCAAAGACTGCCTATGCTGATGCTGAGTGACTATCCCTGAGTAATTATCCTCTTCCTCCTCAATCATCACGCTGATAGCTTGTAAGAACATTTTTGGTTCTGGGCGCCACCACCAGTGCCTAAGGCACAATTTTTCAGCCCCTGTTTAACAGGGGCGTGTAATTACAATTTTTGATGTAATACTTTGCAGCAGGGCTCGTTCCTGCATTCCAACTAGAGTGTCTGTGAGGGGTTGCAGTGTTGTGGCACCAGCACCAGTGCCTAGGGCCCAATTTTTCTGCCCCTGTCTAACGGGCGTGTAATTACAATTTTTGATGCAATACTTTGCAGCAGGGCTCGTTCCTGCGTTCCAACTAGAGTGTCTGTGAGGGGTTGCAGTGTTGTGGCACCAGCACCAGTGCCTAAGGCCCAATTTTTCTGCCCCTGTCTAACAGGGGCGTGTAATTACAATTTTTGATGCAATACTTTGCAGCAGGGCTCGTTCCTGCGTTCCAACTAGAGTGTCTGTGAGGGGTTGCAGTGTTGTGGCACCAGCACCAGTGCCTAAGGCCCAATTTTTCTGCCCCTGTCTAACAGGGGCGTGTAATTACAATTTTTGAAGCAATAATTTGCAGCAGGGCTCGTTCCTGCGTTCCAACTAGAGTGTCTGTGAGGGGTTGCAGTGTTGTGGCACCAGCACCAGTGCCTAAGGCCTAATTTTTCAGCTCCTGTTCAACAGGGGCATGTAATTACAATTCTTGATCTAATATTTCACAACAGGGCCCTGTGAGGGCTTACAGTGTTGTGGCCACAGCAACACCTAAGGCCCAAATTTCTGCTGAGTATATAGGGCAGGACCCTACTTTCAAACATCTAACTTACAAATGACTCCTACTTGCAAACGGAAGGAGACAACAGGAAGTGAGATGAAATCTACCCCTAGGAAGGGAAATTCTCTCCTGTAAGAGTTAATATGGGAAAACAATTTCTCCTTTCCACTGATGCTTTCCAATCCTTGTTCCACAAAAAAACCCAAATTTTCAAAAAACATTTTTCATTGGGACAAAAAAGTGAGGTGAAATCTTCTGAAGAGGAGGAAAGACAGCAAAACAAATGTCACAGGGGTGATAACCCTTCCCTATGTTTTCCAAAAAGCTTAGAAAAGATTTTTTGGCTGGAGCTAAACACGTTAAAAATGTTCAAAATTACAAACAGATTCTACTTAACAACAAACCTACAGTCCCTGTCTTGTTTGCACCGCCTGTATACTGCTGTTCAGAGTATAGAGGGCCTGGTGGCCCCACACCTTTCCTTATTTTAATTTGGGTGCGGGGTTCCCCTTAATATCCATACAAGACCCAAAGGGCCTGGTAATGGACTGGGGGGTACCCATGCCGTTTGTCTCACTGATTTTCATCCATATTGCCATGACCCGACATGACATTAAACCCGCAAGCAGTTTTAAATGAGATTTTTTCCTTTAAAAATGACATTTGGTGCAGGGACTGTTCTAAACATGGGAAACACGCGTCACTTTACAGGCATACTATAGACACCCCCCAGGTACGATATTTAAAGGAATATTTCACTTTTTTTTTTTTACTTTAAGCATCATTAAAATCACTGCTCCCGAAAAAACGGCCGTTTTTAAAAGTTTTTTTTGCATTGATACATGTCCCCTGGGGTAGGACCCGGGTCCCCAAACCCTTTTTAGGACAATACCATGCAAATTAGCCTTTAAAATGAGCACTTTTGATTTCGAACGTTCGAGTCCCATAGACGTCAATGGGGTTCTAACGTTCGTGCGAACTTTCGGTCCGTTCGCGGGTTCTGGTGCGAACCGAACCGGGGGGTGTTCGGCTCATCCCTATTTAACACACAGTGCGTTGGACCAGAGCGTGCTCGGACAGGAGTATCCAGGACACTCAAAGGAGCCAGCAAGACGGTTCCTGGTCATCTGACGGAGGGTACAGCTTGATGGTGTTACCCGGGAGCGGGACTGGGATCACAGAAGCGGAGCAGCACAGTTGTTCGGGCCCTGTGTGGTGAGAGGGCTGTTGCCCAAGATATATATATATTACTTTGCCACTTTGCAGCCTAGTTTAGAGGATTGTTGAGACTCATAGTTCTACAGAGCGGTCTTACTGCATAGACTGTGCTTGACCACAGGCCTCAAAGTTTGCCTTTCACATAACATAGAGTGTTCGGTTGCACTTTTCATAGAAGAGGAAGTTTACACGTGTTTCACACAACCAAGTTCACAGTTCACCTACCACCTTTATCTCATTTGAACATTTGCTTACCCATTGGATTACAATTACTGCAGTATAATAAGGCTAGCTGATGAAAGAAGATCAAAGACCTTGCCATTCACTATAAAGCACTTATTATTTCTCTTGAACACACACTCTGCGGACTGCAGTGCAACCTAGGGGGAACCCTTGAGTATATGTACTGTGTTGCCTTGTTATTTAATACTGTATAGTGTACTGCAGGTTAAGAGTAGGGATGAGCCGAACACCCCCCGGTTCGGTTCGCACCAGAACCTGCGAACGGACCGAAAATTCGCACGAACGTTAGAACCCCATTGACGTCTATGGGACTCGAACGTTCAAAATCAAAAGTGCTCATTTTAAAGGCTAATTTGCATGGTATTGTCCTTGAGTATATGTACTGTGTTGCCTTGTTATTTAATACTGTATAGTGTACTGCAGGTTAGGAGTGTGTTTGCGCAGCTGCATTGGTAGTGGGAAAGTGCGCAGTGTCAAAGTTTAAAGTAGTTAAAGTACAAATGGTGTGAGACGTTGTCTATTCCTATAGCAGGTGGAGTGACGGATACCCAGGTAACGGTGTATTACAGTATATTGTATTATAATTTTGTTGCTTCTTAGCATTGGGCCTCGCACAAACACTGCCACACAGTTGTGCCTAGGGGGTCAAGCCTATATTCAGGGGTTGATAGGCAGAGAGCAGGTCCAAAACAATTATCAGCATCTCCTTAGGGGGTCAGTGCTACATGTACTTTTTTACTCATCATACATTTGTAATATAATGGACTCAGCACTTGACTTTTGGGTTTATTGTTAATAATTATCTTAGTGTATTTAGTGAAAATATTGTTTTGTAATTTTCAGGGCGGGGGGGCTTTCAAGTAGGCTATATGGAGCCCCGTGATTTCCTAACAGCAGCCCTGTGCTGACCAGCCCTGAATTCCGCATGCCTGGGCTGGGTTTGAAGTACCAGGCCAGGAGTCGGAAACAAGGATGCAGATGCCTTGTCGAGAAGACCCCACTGCTCCTGAGACTCCCCAGAAAAGTGGACCCACCTCACCCCAGATGAAGTGAGGGCCCTTTGTGAAGGAGCAGAACAACAAGCCAGCGGTAGAGCCAGAGCTGAGGACATTGGAGTGTCTGCTGCTGGAGTGCCCAGAAGCTACTGTAATGTCACCCAAGTCGGGGCTGAAGGTCTGCCAAAGCTATCCAAGAAGGATCTGCAAAGAGACCAAGTGGAAGACCCTCTCTGCGGCCTGGCATTGAAGGCCTTAGAGAATCAGCGCCCTAAACTGCTTTTCACTAACTCTCCGAAGGAAGCATGCTTGCTGCACAAGGAGTGGGATCGGTTGCAACTGCAACAAGGGGTGGTCTACCGAAGGGGCCCCTTTGAGGACTCTGAAGAGAAATGGCAGTTGTTCCTACCAGAGAAACATAGATAGGTGTTGATCGCTTTACATGATCATCACGGCCATTTAGGGTCGGAGAGGACTTTTCCACTGGTGAGAGACAGATTCTATTGGCCTCGCATGCGGATTGAAGTCGAGGGTTACTGCCATTCCTGCCTGAGGTGTATTCAAAGGAAGACTTCATCCCAACGAGCTGCCCCAATGGGTCATTTAGAAAGTCAAGGGCCATTGGAACTGGTGTGCATTGATTTTCTGTGCCTGGAGTCTGACTTGAGTGGGCAGGGAAACGTCCTGCTGATAACTGATCACTTCATCTGTCATGCCCAGGCATTTCCCACAAAGGATCAGCAGGCATCCACGGTGGCAAAGATCTTGGTAGAGAAGTTCTTTGTGCATTATAGTCTGCCTCGGCGTATCCACTCTGATCAAGGAAGAGACTTTGAGAGCAGCCTAATTAAGAAACTTTTAGACCTGCTGGGGATCAAGAAGTCTAGAACCACCCCAGAGAGCAGGTCCAAAACAATTATCAGCATCTCCTTAGGGGGTCAGTGCTACATGTACTTTTTTACTCATCATACATTTGTAATATAATGGACTCAGCACTTGACTTTTGGGTTTATTGTTAATAATTATCTTAGTGTATTTAGTGAAAATATTGTTTTGTAATTTTCAGGATGGGGGGCTTTCAAGTAGGCTGTATGGAGCCCCATGATTTCCTAACAGCAGCCCTGTGCTGACCGGCCCTGAATTCCGCATGCCTGGGCTGGGTGGCAGGATAAATAACAAGCACCGGGCAAGCAGGCCTAACGGAAACCTGGTGTTCAGCTTCCGTAGTGTTGTGTTAGGCCTGCATGGCTGAACCCTTCCACCTTGTCTCAGGGCACGCCGCACATGCCAATGCAGGGCTCTTACAGAAGCGTGGGACTTCCCTAGCGTTGGGCCTGTGCAACTTCACCCTTTCACCTCAGGGCCCACACTGATGCAAGGCCCTTAAGGCCCACCAAAATCCCCAGCACCAGGCACATGATGCTGTTAATCTGGCCCTGGGTTCCTGGTGAACAGGAGTAAAAAGTCCCCACCGGTGTCCTACCGAGAGATGGTCATCCCCCTGGCATGAATGGTGTATGCCGCATCCAAGCAGAGGCCAACTCCATGCCCCACCGCATGCTCTCCTCCCTTGGCCAGCCCCAACCGAGCTTCCCTGGCTCCATCTCCTGCCGACCAGTTTAAGAACCTGGAGTCAGTGCAGCAGGCGCTGTGCACCCTGACCTGCCCGGTGGGCAGAGAATACCTGGAGTGGAGCTTCAGCCTGGGATGGGGTTGGGAGGAGGGATAGCAGGAAGAGGGCCAAGTCACTGCATCATGGACCTCTGGGTTGTACTTGTCCCTTGGCCAAAAGTTACTGGTCAGCCCCTGATCTATGGCCAACTGGAGGCCAGGATGTCATGGAAAGACAGGGTGGGGACAAACACATAGCTGTTCAGGGTTTCATGTAATCAGGGCCGATCCTAGGGTCACCGGCGCCTGGGTGCAGAAATATTTCTGGCGCCCCCACATGGGCGTGGTCATCTTACCAACTCCTCCCCTTTATAAATGTTTCTATGGCAACGACTCAAACACAGAGATGCTCCCCTAAGAAGTCTTTGTTACCCTAGGAATAGATCCTCCCCTGATCTTTTAACAATAAAAAAAATACAGGAAGAGCGTACACTAATGAGACCTGGAGGGGAGTCTCTCTGATGCACACAAAGAGGGCTTTTGTTAGAGAGTCTGTTAGAAAGAGCCCCCAGACATGATACAGGAGATGATCAGAGACTGTAGACATGATACAGGAGATGGTCAGAGACTGCAGACATGATACAGGAGATGGTCAGAGACTGCAGACATGATACAGGAGATGGTCAGAGACTGCAGACATGATACAGGAGATGGTAAGAGACTGCAGACATGATACAGGAGATGGTCAGAGACTGCAGACATGATACAGGAGATGGTCAGAGACTGCAGACATGATACAGGAGATGGTCAGAGACTGCAGACATAGTACGGGAGATGGTCAGAGACTGCAGACATGATACGGGAGATGGTCAGAGACTGCAGACATGAAACAGGAGATGGTCAGAGACTGCAGACATGATACAGGAGATGGTCAGAGACTGCAGACATGATACAGAAGATGGTCAGAGACTGCAGACATAGTACAGGAGATGGTCAGAGACTGCAGACATAGTACAGGAGATGGTCAGAGACTGCAGACATAATACAGGAGATGATCAGAGACTGCAGACATAGTACAGGAGATGGTCAGAGACTGCAGACATAGTACAGGAGATGGTCAGAGACTGCAGACATAGTACAGGAGATGGTCAGAGACTGCAGACATAGTACAGGAGATGATCAGAGACTGCAGACATAGTACAGGAGATGCCCAGAGACTGCAGACATAGTACAGGAGATGATCAGGGACTGCAGACATAGTATCGGAGATGATCAGAGACTGCAGACATAGTACAGGAGATGATCAGAGACTGCAGACATGGTACAGGAGATGATCAGAGATTGCAGACATAGTACAGGAGATGATCAGAGACTGCAGACATAGTACAGGAGATAGTCAGAGACTGTAGTTATGATACAAGAGATGATCAGAGACTGCAGACATAGTACAGGAGATGCCCAGAGACTGCAGACATAGTACAGGAGATGATCAGAGACTGCAGACATAGTACAGGAGATGCCCAGAGACTGCAGACATAGTACAGGAGATGGTCAGAGACTGTAGTTAAGATACGATACAAGAGATGATCAGAGACTGCAGACATAGTACAGGAGATGCCCAGAGACTGCAGACATAGTACAGGATATGGTCAGAGACTGCAGACATAGTACAGGAGATGATCAGGGACTGCAGACATAGTACAGGATATGGTCAGAGATTGCAGACATAGTACAGGAGATGATCAGGGACTGCAGACATAGTACCGGAGATGATCAGAGACTGCAGACATAGTACAGGAGATGGTCAGAGACTGCAGACATAGTACAGGATATGGTCAGAGACTGCAGACATAGTACAGGATATGGTCAGAGACTGTAGTTATGATACAAGAGATGATCAGAGACTGCAGACATAGTACAGGAGATGCCCAGAGACTGCAGACATAGTACAGGAGATGATCAGAGACTGCAGACATAGTACAGGAGATGCCCAGAGACTGCAGACATAGTACAGGAGATGATCAGAGACTACAGACATAGTCCAGGAGATGATCAGAGACTGCAGACATAGTACAGGAGATGTCAGAGACTGTAGTTATGATACAAGAGATGATCAGAGACTGCAGACATAGTACAGGAGATGATCAGAGACTGCAGACATAGTACAGGAGATGCCCAGAGACTGCAGACATAGTACAGGAGATGATCAGAGACTGCAGACATAGTACAGGAGATGATCAGAGACTGCAGACATAGTACAGGAGATGATCAGAGACTGCAGACATAGTACAGGAGATGATCAGAGACTGCAGACATAGTACAGGAGATGATCAGAGACTGCAGACATAGTACAGGAGATGATCAGAGACTGCAGACATAGTACAGGAGATGCCCAGAGACTGCAGACATAGTACAGGAGATGGTCAGAGACTGCAGACATAGTACAGGAGATGGTCAGAGACTGCAGACATAGTACAGGAGATGGTCAGAGACTGCAGACATAGTACAGGAGATGGTCAGAAACTGCAGACATAGTACAGGAGATGGTCAGAGACTGCAGACATAGTACAGGAGATGGTCAGAGACTGCAGACTTAGTACAGGAGATGGTCAGAGACTGCAGACTTAGTACAGGAGATGGTCAGAGACTGTAGTTATGACACAAGAGACGGTCAGAGACTGCAATCATAGAACAGGAGATGGTCAGAGACTGCAGACATAGTACAGGAGATAGCCAGAGACTGCAGACATACTACAGGAGATGCTCAGAGACTGCAGACATAGTACAGGAGATGCTCAGAGACTGCAGACATAATACAAGAGATGATCAGAGACTGCAGACATACTACAGGAGATGGTCAGAGACTGCAGACATAGTACAGGAGATGCTCAGAGACTGCAGACATAATACAAGAGATGGTCAGAGACTGCAGACATACTACAGGAGATGGTCAGAGACTGCAGTTCCTATGGACACTAGTACATAATGGCCAATCGGCCCTCTCACCTGACCCAGCGACACAGCAACGGTTCCTCTGATCAGGAGTCAGCTCACTCTGAATTGCCCATGGTGACTCCGCTGGGTAGCACCCAGATCTGTATTCCTGCAAAGACTCCATTCCTTTCTCTGCCAGGGATGGCACCAGGCTGTGTGGCTTTCCCTCTGGTGGCGCAGGGCAGCCGGGTTCTCTCTCTGATGGTGTTCTCTCAGCACTGTCTTCTCCCTCTGGAGTCCTGGGTGTACTTCCCTGAAAGCTTTCCCGGGCTCCTGTCTCTCTCTTTCTTTCCCATTCACCTGAGCATGCTGTGTGGGCTCCAGTTTCTGTGTTACAGTGGGGCTGCCAGTCCTCGGGACTATATGTCCCACAATCCTCTTCTCTGCTCCTTTTTCTATACTGTTTCCTCCCTGGTTGATATGAAGGCGGGGGAAGAAACATTGTGGGCAGCTGTGCTGGCAAGCACCGCTCACTAGTACAGCAGCACGCAGGAGGAGAGGGAGGGGGGAAAGGAGAGGGAGGGGGGAAAGGAGAGGGAGGGGGGAAAGGAGAGCCTGCAGCTGCATTGGCTTCACTAGGGTTAGGGTCACCCCCCTTCCACCAACTATAGTCGCCCCTTAGTACAGACCCCCCTCCACTACATATAGACCCCCCTCCGTCAGTGCAGAACCCACACTAAGTATAAACCCCTCCCTCAGTACAGACCTTACCCAGTACAGATCCCCCCCAGGTAACCCCCCCTCTATTAGTACAGACCCCCCCAGGACAGATCTCCCTCTCCATTAGTACAGACCCCACAGGACAAACCACCCCTTCATTAGTACAGACCTCCCAGGACAGACCACCCCATTAGTACAGACCCCCCTCCATTAGTACAGACCCCCCAGGAGAGACCCCCTCATTAGTACAGACCCCCTCTCCATTAGTACAGACCCCCCCTCCATTAGTACAGCCCCCCTCCATTAGTAAAGACCCCCCCTCAATTAGTACAGACCCCCCAGGACAGACCCCCTCTCCATTAGTACAGACCCCCCTCCATTAGTACAGACCCCCAGTACAGACCCCCCCATTAGGACAGACCCCCCCTCCATTAGTACAGACCCCATTAGTACAGACCCCACCACAGTACAGACCCCCCCCCCATTAGTACAGACCCCCCATTAGTACAGACCCCCTCTCCATTAGTACAGACCCCCCAGGACAGACCCCCCTCCATTAGTACAGACCCCCCTCCATTAGTACAGACCCCCCAGGACAGACCCCCTCTCCATTAGTACAGACCCCCCTCCATTAGTACAGACCCCCCAGTACAGACCCCCCTCCATTAGTACAGACCCCCTCTCCATTAGTACAGACCCCCCAGGACAGACCCCCTCTCCATTAGTACAGACCCCCCTCCATTAGTACAGACCCCCCAGTACAGACCCCCCCTCCATTAGTACAGACCCCATTAGTACAGACCCCCTCTCCATTAGTACAGACCCCCCAGGACAGACCCCCCTCCATTAGTACAGACCCCTCCTCCATTAGTACAGAGCCCATTAGTACAGACCCCCTCTCCATTAGTACAGACCCCCCAGGACAGACCCCCTCTCCATTAGTACAGACCCCCCCAGTACAGACCCCCCTCCATTAGTACAGACCCCATTAGTACAGAACCCCCCCATTAGTACAGACCCCCCATTAGTACAGACCCCCCTCCATTAGTACAGAACCCCCCATTAGTACAGACCCCCTCCATTAGTACAGACTCCATTAGTACAGACCCCATTAGTACAGACCCCCCTCCATTAGTACAGAACCCCCCCATTAGTACAGACCCCCCATTAGTACAGACCCCCCTCCATTAGTACAGAACCCCCCATTAGTACAGACCCCCTCCATTAGTACAGACTCCATTAGTACAGACCCCATTAGTACAGACCCCCGCTGGATTTGTACAGACCCCATTAGTACAGACCCCCTACATTAGTACAGACCCCATTAGTACAGACCCCCTCTGGATTAGTACAGACCCCCCATTAGTACAGCTCCCCCATTATTAGTACAGACCCCCCATTATTAGTACAGCCCCCCCTCCATTAGTACAGCCCCCCATTATTAGTACAGACCCCCATTATTAGTGCAGACCCCCCATTATTAGTACAGCCCCCCATTAGTACAGCCCCCTCTCCATTAGTACAGACCCCATTAGTACAGCCCCCCTCTATTAGTACAGTACAGCCCCCCTCCATTAGTACAGCCCCCCCTCTATTAGTACAGCCCCCCCTCCATTAGTACAGTACAGCCCCCCTCCATTAGTACAGCCCCCCTCCATTAGTACAGTACAGCCCCCCTCGCCCCCCCTCCATTAGTACAGTACAGCCCCCTCCCCTCCATTAGGGTACATAAATATACCCGGGCGGCAGCTGGAGAGGAGAGGACAGTGTGCAGCCAGCCGCGCCGCCCGGGTGGAGAGCAGAGCAGATCAAAGCAGGCATGAGCGGGAGCGGGAGACACAGAGAGGAGAATGTGTCAGGCACGGACCGCTCCACCGCTCCTCCGCTCCCCCCCGCGACATCACTGTGCGGCTGGTCTCTCTCCACGCAGAGACCAGCCGCTCTGCCTCCGATGTCATCTCCGGCTGGCAGCTGCTCTCTTTCTCCGAGGAGGGGCTTGAGCAGCAAACAGCGGCGCAGCGCCTCTTTCTTCTTGGAGCCGCCGCCGGACACAATCAAGGGGAGGAGGAGGAGGGAAGGGAGCAGTGGAGCACTCTGGCGCTTCAGCGCCCCCACCTCTCTGGCGCCTGGGTGCACTGCACCCCGTGCACCCCGTCTAGGACCGGCCCTGCATGTAATGGTTTATGTGTCGTATTGTATTTTCCCTGTTAAAAGAAAAATAGATAGAAGTGATATTTGGCTCTATTTAGCGATTTTATCTACACCTTATTTTAAAACAATATCAAGCCTTTTAATTAGATTGGAATAATGTACAGATGCAGACAGGGGCGTTGCTAGGTCTACAAAAGATCTGGGGCTAGAGCCCATAGCAGCGTAGTAAGAAAGTCATACGCTTGGGCGGGCATACACATGTATATACAGTAATATACTTGTGGGTGTATATATATATCCCCAGAGAGTCCCCCGCTTACATCAGAGTCCCTAGAGAGCCTCCCCCTTACATCACCTTACATCAGGGTCCCCAGAGAGCCTCCTCCTAACATCAGAGTCCTCAGAGAGCCTCCCCCTTCCATCAGGGTACCCATAGGCCCCCCACTGACATCAGGGTTCCCAGAGAGGCCTCCTTACATTAGGGTCCCCAGAGAGCCTCCCCCTTAAATCTGGGTCCCTAGAGAGCCTAGGCCTTAAAATCAGGGTCCCCAGAGAGCCTCTCCCTTACATCAGGGTCCCCAGAGAGCCCCCCCACTTACATAAGGGTCCCCAGAGAGCCTCCCCTCCCCTTGGGGACCCCTGCAGAGACTCGGGGCTATTGGCCTCAGATTCGGGGCTATAGCCTCAAAAGCCACCCCCTAGGAACGCCCCTGGATGCAGACATTCTACTGAAGTTAGGCTTAGGGGAGCCTTCTAATGCCGCGTAAACACGATCAGGATTTTGGTCGGAAAAAGATATGATGGCTTTTCCGACGGGATTCCGCTCAAGCTTGCCTTGCATACACATGGTCACACAAAAGTTCTCTGAACTGTCGACCGTCAAGAATACGGTGACGTACAACACTATGATGAGCCGAGAAAATGACGTTCAATGCTTCCAGGCATGCGTCAAATTGTTTCAGAGCATGCGTGATTTTTTGTGCATCCGAATTGCATACAGACGAACGCTTTTTCGGGTAGGAACTTTTTCCGACCAAAAAATAGAGAACCTGCTCTCAATCGTATTTTCCAACCAAAAGCTCACATTGGTCTTTTGCTGGCAGAATTTCAGATCGTGTCTACGGGGCATTAGTGGTGTCATTTGTCCGGTCAAACTATTTTTGTTTAAATTTTTGATAGATTGGAAAAGCATTCAAATCCCTGTTGGGTTTTTAGTGTTACCCAAATCCACTTCCCATCCGCTTACGCTAACATGCATTGTGTTAAGGCAGCCTTTTCAATCAGAATGTATTGACATTGCACAGCAATAGAAGAAAAACTAGACCTCAGCATTTTTCTGTAACTTAGCTCACCACAACACCGGTATGTGATACTTTTCAGGGTGAGTCTGCTGGCACCTTATATGCTGTGTGTTGGGTATACATACTAGTGTAATTATTATTAATATACAGGATTTATATAGCGCCAAAAGTTAGCTTCACACCTTAAAAGGTGTCATGCTTTACCGTGCCGTGCGGTAACATGTGCTAAAGCATGCATTTTAGTGCGTGTTACTGCAATGCATGAGTGTGAAGGGAGCCATTTACAGAAACAATGTGAGAAAGTGAGGGAAAATTGTTTGTTTTTGTATGTAATGCGGTGAAAAGTTAGGACCCCCTTCAGAGTTACAGTAAATGAGAGGAGATGTCTTTAACTGAGCCATGGATAGCAGTAAAATCCCAACAGCGGTCCTGGCGAAACTCACGTGATGTGAGTGAAATGCGTTGACGTCACAGTGTCATGTGACCTGGCTCCTCTCCCATTCTAACAGCGTTCACCATCCAATATCAGCCGTCCCATCTGACTAACATTCCACCCGCACAGCCTGCACTGAGGTTTGGAGGACTTCTCAGGTGACATGAGTGTTACTCATCTACTGACTTTCGCATCCGCCCCACAGCTACCTGGGAATTTCTGTGGAAATCGAGGAAGTTCATCGAGTATCGGGTCTGCTACCATTGTGAACCCCCTGTCGTGGAGGACAGAGCGTCATCAGGAGATCGGGTGAGACTGTTCCTGAACACCGTTCCCGATCCCTTATGCTATTAGCCCTCTGCCGTTACCACTGCCGTGTGGATGTTTCCAAGTTCATGACTAACAGGCCACAGTGACTAAACTAATATTCCCTTTTTCCATCTCCTTGGCTGTCACTTTTGTATGGCGATTGAAATATACCTCCTACCTCCAGCTTGTGCCTTTCTGTACTTTTCAACACATCTTTAAGTCCTCAGCATATTGCTGTTTGTGGCCCATCTACATGGGCTGTTCCTTTAGTGGCTCAATAAGGCTTAATAAGGTCTTCTGACAGTTCTCCATTCATTTTGGAATACCAGCCACGGCTGTTCATACCAGGTGCTTGATGTCTATTTGCCGCTTAAGCTAGCTGTATGCTTGTCAGTGGGTAATGAATGAGAGCCCAGGTCCTTTATTTTAATTTTCTGACAATGTTATCACGAATGGTTTTTATTATGGTGTGGTGAAGGTTTTGGTTTTTTTGTTTGTTTGATGAATTTTTGTACAAATAAACGTCATCAATTTGATAGTTACATCGCTGTGTGTTTCCCTTTGGAGTCCCTTCACTTTAGTATACTTTACCTCAGTCATTTTCTTTCATTCTAACTCTTTCCCACTCTCTGACACAAAAAAGTGTTTGACTTTACTGTACTTTAACAATTTAACTTATGGAAACAAAACAAGCTTTAAGACAATAGTGGAATATTTTAATAATATCTCTAATATTTACAATTATGTTTAGTTCATCCACACAGTCCAGTCTCATCATTTCAGATGTTTAATTTAGCTGCGTCACCTTAAGAGTCCCCCAATACAAAACGTTCTCCCTCTGGGTATAGGTGTCATAAGGCTCAAATTCTTGTGTGTCCTGCAAAGACAAAGGCAAATGTTTACACAATGGTTTTATTTTCAGGATGTACAGAAGTTACAGTATTATAGTTCACAGAAATCATAAAGAACACCCCCCCCATGAGAAACGTGGGACTTTAAAAATTTACTAACAAGGTAAAATATATGTAAACCTGTCAAGCTATGGAATGCTCTGCCTGCGTGTGTTTGTTTTTAATGTCTACACATCATTGCTGACACTCCTGGCCACACATGATTTTTCTTTCACCTCAGCTTTATTGTTGTGGCCACCCCTCCAGCCTGTTTTTCCCAGGCATCGTAACATAGTTCCGTTCAGACCTATCACAGTGTTCTCTGCCTTTAGCCACTCCCCCCAATCAGATTCTTATGGCCCCTAGCCCTATCCAACCATAGCTTGACGAAGGGGCGCGGCTGTCACGTCATTGCAGCCCGTACACCCAGGAAACGCGTCGCTTGCCAGTGACATAATTTCTCCCCGCCCGCTATCCATCCGCGCTCCAAGCCTCGTTCTGGTCCTTCGCTGTCACCACGGCCTGCATAACATCTTAGCGGTGTCCCTCCACACGCAGGCAGAGCATTCAGCAAGCAGGCAGGAGTTCTATGACCGATCTGATGACAACTTTATGATGGATATCCCACATTTACATGCCTTTTTGATGACTTTCTAAATGTGAGTGATATTGACACAAGATTTATAAATAAATTGTTTTTTAAGTCTACACCTAGAGGCGCCTCTCTCTCTTTGTGCTTCTTCTCATGACTTTGGAACGCGGTTTCAGTTCCCATTGAAGGCAGCCCTATATGTGGACTCACTGTCCTGGTTTTGGACCTTTGGACTTTTTTTCCCATATATACATGATTTCAATACTATAGAAATTTATACCCATTATTGTGGCTTTTTCATGCACCTGTCTTTGAATATATTCCCATATTCCGAGATATTTTAAAAGTTTTAAATGTTTTCATTCAGATACATACATGTTCTTTTCTTTTATATATACCAGCCTGTGGGTTAGGGTTGTTTTTGCTGCTTTCTCCAGTTTATTGGGCCTACTTGCATATAGGAGGACACTGTTAACCCTGTCTCTCCTAAAAAAACCTGTGGCATCAAAATCAAATCATTGGAGGACAAGGTGGACGGTTTGGAAAACCGTCTACGCAGAAACAACCTACGCTTGGTAGGCCTGCACAAGCGAGTTGAGGGTTCTGACCCGGTATCCTTCCTGGAAAGTTGGTTTACCCAGAAATTTTGGAAGGACTGTCTATCTCACTGCTTTGTCCTGGAAAGAGCTCACAGAGTTCCTGGCAGACCGCTCCCTACAGGTAATCCTCCCGGACCATGATGATCCGTCTCCTTTACTACCGGAACAGGGACTCCATTCTGCACTCTGCTCACCTGAAAGGGAGCCTAAAGATCAACAATGCAATGGTGTTCCTCTTCCCTGACTACTCCCCAGCTGTCTGTGCCTCGAGGGCCAAGTACCAGCACGTCAAGCAAAAATTAAGGGAGAAGACCATCCAATACTCCATGTTATTTCCTGCCACATTGAGGGTTGTCTACCAAGGCCAGGTGCATTATTTTCCAAACCCCTGTGAATGCTCTCTCCTGGTTTGAATCCCTGCAACAGCCTGGTCATTTGTCTGACTGGGCACCTAAAACCTGATTGGGACCTTTAAGGCAACCGTGCAGGGCTCCTATATCTCTAATATTGTTAAGCATAGGAAATCTACTCAGGCTACCCTTCGGACCCTTGAGTCCTCCTTAGAGACAGCTAGGGCCCAATATATGCACTCCCCACTCCGGACTCCCATGGTGTCTTGGTAGGGGCACATAAGGCACTGGATCTCCATAGGGTGGACACAACTCAAACAACAATTCTTTTTGTCGGCAAGGTTACACGTGCATAGTAGGAAAAATGGTAAGATGCTGGCCTATCTTTCTCACACGAAATACACGGATAGGTCCATACCACAAATCCAACTACCCGATGGTTCAATTTCATCGGATCCTTTTACCATAAATCAGACATTCAAGTCCTTCTATGAACGCCTATATTGGGACCAGCCCCCCCCCCAACCGAACTTGAGTCAGTGGGGTTCTTTGAATCCATCCCATTCCCTGAATTGGAGGACTCTCACAAACTTATTTTGGATAAACCCCTGACGATCAAAGAAATTACAGAGGCCATATACTCTCTCCTCCCTAACAAGACTCCAGGGTTAGACGGTTTACCTGCTGAATGGTAAAAGAACTATGCAGAAGACTTAGCACAGAAACTACATTCTCTGTTCGGACAGGCATTAGAGGAAGGTGAGTTTCCCGCCTCTATGTGGGAAGCCCTGATTGTAGTGTTGCCCAAACCTGAGAAAGATAAATTATTATGTGGGTCCTACCGTCCAATTTCACTATAAAATAGTGATGCTAAAGTGCTGGCTAAACTCTTAGCTACAAGACTACAAAAGGTTATTCTTCACCTTGTCCACCAAGATCAGACGGGGTTCATGCTTGTTAAGAGTACGTACGACAATATTCGTCGTCTTTATTTACATATTCATAGGGCGGCACTTACACTGCCCAGACAGAGCCAGCACTGACAGCCCGCTTGCATCCCCCCCGCCATGCACGGACAGGGGAGAAGAGTGACCTAGATCTACTCCTTCTCCCACCCACTGTCCTCCTGTGTGTGCCCATGGCCCCCCCCCCCCCCACACTCCAATTGGATTGGAGTGTGGGCGGGGAAGCCGGGGATTAGTGGGCGGGGGAGCCCAGCAGCCGGGAACAGCATGGAGAATGAACATGGAAGATATACAGACTGCATGAGCCTCCTTCCTCCTTGGGGTGAGTGAGCTCACATCCATCCATTCACCCCCTCCATTATCTCTCCTGCCTCTGAATCGGTACAATAATGTAAGGGGACCTCAGATTTAAGGGGTGCTCCACAGACTCTGATGTAAAGGGGGCTTTGGTGAGCAGAGACCCCCTTACATCAGAGTTCCCCTTTACACCAGAGTGCACAGAATTCCCCCTTACATCAGAGCACCCCCTTAAATCAGGGTTCCCAGAACACCTCTTCCATCAGAGTTCCCCTTTACATTAGAGTTCACAGAACTCCCCCTTACAGTGAAAGTCTGCTGGCCCTGATGTAAGGGGGAGCTCTGCAGACTCTGATGTAAGGGGGGCTCTGCAGACTCTGGTGGAAGGGGGAGCTCTGCAGACTATGATGTAAGGGGGGCTCTGATGTAAGGGAGGGCTCTGCAGACTCTGATGTAAGAGGGGGCTCTGCCCCCCATACCCCTCCTCCTGTCAGTCTCTCCTTCTTCTACCCTCCCCATTGGCTGCCCCCAGCCACTTCCCTCTTTTGGCATAATGTGGTTTTAAAGTTGATTTTCTTGGTTCACCGGTGTAACCCTAACCTTGTTACTGGTTTAGTTTCTGTACACTTCAATTTTGCTGACCTACACTGAGATTACTGTAATGTGCTAAATGTGATCTTTGTGCCTTATGGTTTATTGTATCTGGTTTGTCTTATCGTTTCCCTTGAGATAAATTTTAAAAAAAAACCTTTTCTCTTAAAAAAAGGGGGGCCTCCGCAGACTCTGATGTAAAGAGGGCTCTGCGGACTCTGATATAAGGAGGGCTCTGTGGACTCTGATATAAGGAGGGCTCTGCGGACTCTGATGTAAGGAGGGCTCTGCGGACTCTGATGTAAGGAGGGCTCTGCGGACTCTGATGTAAGGAGGGCTCTGCGGACTCTGATGTAAAGGGGGCTCTGCGGACTGTGATATAAGGAGGGCTCTGCGGACTCTGCTATAAGCTCTCTGCACTCTCATGTAGGAGAGACTCTTGGAACTCTGATTATGGGGAATGCTGGGAACTATGATGTAGTGGGGGCTCTGGTTACCAGAGACCTCCTTTTTATAAGAGTTCCCCTTTACACCAAAGTGTGCAGTGTTCCCCCTTACATCAGAGTTCCCTCCTTATATCAGAGTTCTCAGTGTTCCTCCTTAAATCAGGGTCCCCAGAGTTCTCCCTTACATCAGAGTCTACAGAGTCCCCCTTTCAGTGTAAGGGAACTCTGGGAGTTCAGATGTAATGGGGAACTCTGTGAGTTCAGATGTAAAGGGGAATTCTGTGGATTCAGATGTAAAGGGAGACTCTGTGGACTCTAATGTAAGGGGGACACTTGTCATTAAAACCATATGATTAGAAATGTTATTTAATGACAAAATATATGCATAGTGTATACTAAATTTTTTTTTGCTGATGTGCCGTTAAAGAAAAGGTGGCAACCCTACCTAAGATGGCAGGAAGGGGGCCTGCTGCAGAACATGTGTAAGGGTTCCACCTCAGGACCATAATATAGGGCCCTGTGATGGAAGTAAAGAGCCCCAGAATAGGTGGGAAGGGCCCCGGGCTCTGAGGGAAGGCTCCAGGACCAGAGGTCAGGGGGGCCCTTCATGGTTTCTTGCACTGGGGCCCTGAAGGTTCTAGTTACGCCTCGGATTCAACCTATTTCCTTTGAGCCCACTTCAGGTCCGCTCCACAGCAGTGTTACTGCTACAGGGTGGCACACGTGCGCATGATTACGTATATATACTTAGGGTGTGTGCTGGCATGCCACCAGCGGCTCGCTCCTGCTGTGATCACACAACAGGAGCCCAGCGGCGGGTACCGTCGATGTCCGCCAACACCCACCGATGATCTACACTACAGAGTGGCAGAACGACGGTCTGCTTATGTGAACAAATCAGATCGCCGTCCTTACTGGAGAGAGGTGCAAAGCAGGGACAAGGATCCATGTTTTCTCCTAGTTAAAGCGGTAGTAAACCACTAGAAACCCCCCCCAAAAAAACAAACCTGCAAGACAATGGCATAATGTGCTAGTATGCATTGCATACTAGCGCATTATGAAATACTTACCTTAGAACAAAGCCCCCGCAGCGGCGTCCAGTCAGGGTTGACATGTTCCCCGGCGTTTCTTCCGGGTTCGCGGGCTCTGACGCTGTAAGTGGCCGGAGCCATGATGACGTCACTCCTACGCATGCGCACGGGAGCCCCCGGTTCCGGCAAGATGCTCTGACGTCAGCGGCTGCATAAGATCATTTTATAAATGGTGTACGTTTAGGAGATATTAATTTTACCTACAGGTAAGGCTTATTATAGGCTTACCTGTAGGTAAAAATAACAAAGCGGGCTTTACTATCGCTTTAAAGCACCTCCCACACTGTAATAGATCGCTCTAGATGTTTAACCCCTTCCTCATTAGTACAGTGACAGTACTTTTTTTTTTACCACTGATTACAGTATTAGTGTCACTGGTCCCCAAAAAGTGTCAGTTAGGTGTCCGACTGTCCACCACAATGTCGCAGTCCTGCTATAAATTGCTGATTGCCCCCATTACTAGTAAAATAAATAAATAAATAAAAATATCCCATAGTTTGTAGATGCGATAACTTTTGTGCAAACACATTTTTTATTTTTTTTTACCATAAACATGTAGCAGAATACACATTGGCCTAAATTTATGAAGAATTTCATTTTTTTCAGTTTTTTATTGGATATGTTTTATAGCAGGAAGTAAAAAAAATTGTCATCAATTTTGTTTATAGCCCAATAAATAAAAACCGCAGAGGTGATCAAATACCACCAAAAGAAATCCCTATTTGTGGGAAAAAAGGACATCAATTTTATTTGTGTACAGCGTCTCACGACCACCAATTGTTAGTTAAAGTAACGCAGTGCCGTATCGCAAAAAATGGGTACATTTTCCAGAGGGCAAGTGGTTAAATAAAATACATTTAATAATGTAAAAAAAAAAAGCAAAAAGCTGCATGTTTTATATCGGCCTAGGCTTTAGGTAGCATGCAAATCTAATTGTAAGCTAAATAATGAATTTCTGATCATAGCAAAAAATCAAAATATCAAAAAATTTACTTTATTTCCAAGATTCCCATAAAAAACACGGTACAAAGTTTCTGGTAAATCACTATTACCTTAATCAGGCTTATAAAATATGCCCCATTGACAACGTCTGCTGATGATGAAAACGCGTCTGGTGGAAGGCACGTAGTGACGTCACCACGCGAGAGGAGTAGGACAGGCTCCGTTTTTGTGTATGCCGGCCGGCTCTTTTACATGCGATATTATCGCCTGCTACTTGTAAGTGCATTACGTTTTTTTTTTTAACAACAAGGTTGGTCTTTATTGAGAAGACATCATATAACAATTGGAAGACATACATTGGTTGTGTACAAGTTTTCAAGTAGTATGCATACATGAGAACAAGGGATAAAGAAAATAAATAAAAACAGAAAAATTATACAGGGTAATGCAGTCGACTCTCCTTATACATACAGTGCAGGAAATTAAATTGACACTCTCCTACCAAATAATGGTGGACGGGGGAAGGGGAAAACCACATACCAACATCTCTGTACCAGGAGGTAGTACCCAAAACCTACTTCAGTAAAGAGTTAGAATTGTTCAACCCATGGTAACCAGATCCGGTCAAACTTCTGCGGGCATCCCCTATTCAGGTATATCATCTTATACATAGGTAGTACTGCATTAATAGATGAGTCCCAGGACTCCACCTTCGGAGGAGAAGGCGAGGCCAATTTCTTTAAGACTTCTTTCTTAGCGTAAAAAAGTAAGAGTGAGACCAAGATCTTTGTATACCTGGGTCTCTGATCGTCTTCGTGAATACCTAACAAGGCCAATTCCGGCGATATTGGTAGTGATAGCTGAAGCCGGATATTAATACTTTCAAAAACCCCGGCCCAAAATGTCATAATTAAGGGACAGGTACAGAACATGTGTATGTACGTACTATCTGGAGATTGGCATCTGGGACAGTTTGGTGATCTATGGGGATAGAACCGGTGCAGTCTGAGGCGTATAATATATTCGATGCATAAATTTAGTTTGCAGCAACTTATCTCTAGAGGATATCACTAGTTTAGACCCCACCTCAAAGCATTCCTCCCAAGCTTCCCTATCCAAGCTAGGAATGTCAGCCTACCACTGTTCCCATAACTTGTCTATTTTAGGCGAATCCACTCCCAGCAGGGCAAGGTATAATGTAGATAGAGTCTTTTTAAGGGATTCCTGAGCAAGAATATTCTCAATGGGGTCTATTTTTAACCTGATAAGTCCAGGGAATTGGGCCCTGATGGCATGCCTCAACTGATAATATCTGAAAAGCATTCTTCCTGGGAGTCTGTATCTCTCTGTCAGATCCTGGAAGGAGAGCAATGTCCCCGCCTGGATGATGTCTTGTAAAACCTTAATCCCATATCGAGCCCATAACTGTGGGTCTGGAATAGTCCTAAAATGAGGGAGTGAGGGGTTACCCCACATTGGGCAGAATGGGGAATATTGGTGAGGCTGTATGAATCTTTTCCTCGCTGCTGACCAAACTTTGAGGGTTATTTTAGTGGGACCTGGAAGAGAAGGATAGGCCAAGGGTCCCCTGTATACCAAATTCCCTAATTCTCTAAAAGAGCCTAGGATTGCAGCTACCAAGCACGCGGCCGCATTCGTCCGTGATTGCTCAAACCACCATCTCACTGTGACTAGTATCGCTGCCCAGTAATACACCTGCAAACTGGGCAGCGCAAGACCCCCAAACTGCACCGGGAGCTGTAATGTCGTCTTTGCAAGTCTTGGGGAAGAACCTTGCCATAAAAACAAGCCTATGCATGTGTCCAAATCCCTAAAGAATGAATCGGGAAGCCACACCAGTTGCGGAATATATAGCTAAATCTAGGTAGGTATAACATTTTTAGCACATTAATGCGGCCCATGAGATTAGGGGTAAGTCCCGCTATCTGGAGCAGTGCTCCTTAAGTTTTGTGACAATAGGTTGAAGGTTAAGGCCCCGAAAGGCTTGAAGATCCCTAGTTACCCGAATTCCCAGATACCTGAACTCCACAACCCAGAGCAACGGAGTCGGTGAGGCCACCTCTCGGGCCCGAGGATCTATCGGGAATATGACCGATTTTGACCAATTAATCTTGACCCCAGAAAATTGACCAAACACGTTAAAAGTCTCCAGTGCCGCCTGCAGTGAGTTCTCAGTATCATGCAAGTAGAGCAAAGCGTCATCTGCATATAAGGAGATTTTCTCCTCCAGAGGGCCAACCCTGAGACCCTGAATAGCACAGGAGTCCCGAATCAAGATAGCTAGTGGCTCAAGGGCCAGAGCAAACAAACTGGGTGATAACGGACAACCCTGCCTGGTGCCCCTCTGGAGGAGAAAATAATCAGATATGGTACCATTCGTATGAATCCTGGCCTTAGGGGATTTATAGAGTAGGCCCAGCCAATGTAGAAACTTTGGGCCAAAGCCAAAGCGCTTCAGGACTTCCCAGAGGTACTCCCACTCCACGGAGTCAAATGCTTTCTCCGCGTCGAGGGAGACAATGACTCTGGTACCTCTATTATCCTGGGTCATGTCTAAATTGAGATATAATCTGCGAATATTGATATCGGTGCCCTTTCCCGGCATGAACCCCGTCTGGTCTTGATGAACCAGGTCCTCAATCACCGTGGCCAATCTAAGAGCCAGGATTTTAGCCAAAAGTTTGGCGTCGGCATTTATCAGTGATATGGGCCTGTACGAGGAACACTCTTCAGGGTCCCTACCGGGTTTGGGCACCAGGACCACCATCGCTTCAGACATGGAATCTGGGAGAGAACCTAAGTCAGCAAATTGTGAAAGGAGAGAAGTCAATTTAGGGGCCAGTAGCTCTTGATGGACCGAGTAAAATTCTATGGGCAAGCCATCTGGACCGGGGGCCTTCCCCGATTACATGCAGCTCATGGCCTTTTGTACCTCCTCCAACGTTATGTCCTTATCCAGAGACTGACTTTTGTTTGGGTCAAGCGTAGGAAATGGGATCTGGTCTAGGTAGTCAGTCAGATCTTTGTCAGTATAGTTCGCTTTGGAGGAGTATAGGTCTTGGTAAAATTCTAAAAATCGATTACTAATCATTTCTGGAGTGGTCAAAAGTGTACCATCCCCACCCCTCAACCTACCCACATGTGTAGATGCGTACTGACCTTTGGCTAACCAAGCCAGGAGCCTACCATTCTTGTCTCCATATTCAAACACCCTCTGTGCACTAGCTAACATAGATTTTTTTGTGAGATCAACCCGCAGTAAAGATAATTCTCTAAGAGCGCATTGCCAGGAAACATAATTATCTGGGTTTGGGATTAGGACATACTCCTTGTCCCTGTCCTGGGCCTGATTTTCAACCTGCCTAAGAGACTGCACCAATGACCTCTTTTTGTTTGCTATTTTTTTAATGTATTCATAGTATGAGTGGGCCCGAGGTTCCTGCATTACTTATCCAAAAGTTACACAGTGCCTCAGGTAGTTCTTCTTGAATCTCTGTGTCCATAATCCAGTATTTGGATAGCCTCCACACCCTCCGACCCCAGGCAGAGCCGCACGGACCGTGATCAGCAGAGGGGCATGATCCGAGATGCCTCGAGAGAGAATTTCAGTGGATGCCGCTTCTCTCAGCAGGCCACGGGTTGCAAAGGCCAAGTCTATACGGGACAGTGTCCGATAGGTGGTGGAAAGACAAGTAAACTGGGCATCGGAGGGGTGGAAGTGGCGCCAGAGATCCGTCAGGTCAAAGGTGTATGCCCATTGAGCCAACCCAGTGTGAGCAGGGGAGGTGGCACGAAGTCTATCCACTTCATTTGACATAACCAAGTTAAAATCTCCTACGTATAACACCCCATCTACCTCGTATTGTGTAACAGTTTGCATCAAAGAATGCAGTAAGGTGATATCAGCAGGCGGGGGCAAGTATATTCCCACTATTATGTAGGGTATCCCTACGATCAATGCATGTACAATAACTTACCCCCCCGGGATCAGTTTTGACTGTCACAAGCTGGAAAGCCAGGGATCTGTGCATAAACACACTCACCCCCCTAGCGTAATTAGAATAAGAAGCGTGGTAATGTGCACAGACCCAGGCTCTCTTCAATCCCAGAATCCTGGCACCCACTAAGTGGGTATCCTGTAAAATACAAATCTTGGGATTGTGTTGCTGAATATATTTGAATACTAGGGATCTTTTAATGGCAGAATTGAGGCCTCTGACGTTCCAAGAAAGCACAGTAAAGTCAGCCATATTTCCTACAGAGCCATAAATGAAGGATACTGATTTGTCAAGGAATTCCACCTCCATCCACGGGTGTGCAGCACCATGCCATCCTCAGTGCACTAGCCACCTCCACAACTAGACAGCATGACTGATACACACCTGCAGATGTTCCCCCGCAGCATATTATAGACATTAAATAAAGACCAACCAAAAACAACAAACCATAGATAATAAAAAAAACAGTTCCCATACTGATGGCAACGGCCATCCAAATCCCCCCCCCCCCACCCCGTGAACCTCTAAACAGCGAGTAGCACATGATCCCAGAAGTAACTGATATCAGAGTTAGGAAACTCAGGAGGCGTGCGCCCGATTAAGCCATGTCAACATTCGTAGTAACCGTTCAAAATTGATAGGAAAAAAAAAAAAAAAGTTTTTTTTAGAACAAAAAATAAAAAATATAAAATCTGCTGATTATAGGGCGTACACACAGTCGGACTTTGTTCGGACATTCCGACAACAAAATCCTAGGATTTTTTCCGATGGATGTTGGCTCAAACTTCTTTTGTCTACACACGGTCGCACAAAGTTGTCGGAAAATCCGATCGTTCTAAACGCGGTGACATAAAACACGTACGTCGGGACTATAAACGGGGCAGTGGCCAATAGCTTTCATCTCTTTATTTATTCTGAGCATGCGTGGCACTTTGTCCGTCGGATTTGTGTACACACGATCGGAATTTCCGACAACGGATTTTGTTGTCGGAAAATTTTATCTCCTGCTCTCCAACTTTGTGTGTCGGAAAATCCGATGGAAAATGTCCGATGGAGCCCACACACAGTCGGAATTTCCGACAACACGCTCCGATCGGACATTTTCCATCAGAAAATCCGACCGTGTGTACGGGGCATTAGAGTTGCTGGAAAGGTAGTGTCTCAGACATTAAAAGAATTCTTCTAAGGCAGTTCACTAGGTCATGTTACATAACCCATATACGACCTGCAGCTCTGTGACTCCATACCAGGATACAGTACAAGGAAAGTCACGGTCAGAAGAAAACTCAGCCCGGGAGCAACAGGAGCGCAACAACAGCTCAAAGTTCTCAGGGCCACATTCCCAGGCTAACCGGAACAAAACAGCCATCTCACCTCCTCAGTGCAAATCCTTCAAACCGCGGCCTCAATCAGAAGTTGGTAATCTTGGGAGAGGAAACTCGCTACGGAGGTAGAGTCTCCAGCCAGGCGCTGGCATCTTTGGAGCTTGTGAAGATCCGCACTGTTTCTCCGTCGACGACTCGTAGCTTTGTCGGGAACAGAATGCTATAGCCAATCCCCTTCACTCGAAGCGTTGCTTTCACAGCGTCGAATGAACGACGCTGCCTTTGTGTCTCCAGTGTATAATCCGGGAACATCATAAGTTTAACATTACAGTATGGGATATCCCTCACCTCATGGGCCGCCCGCAACAGCTCATCTCTGTCCTGGAAGTTCATTAATCATAGAATAAATGTACGGGGGGGAGCACCCTCCGGCCCCGGCCTCGGGGGTACTCGGTGAGCCCTCTCCACCGTGAAGTAAGGGGAGAGCCGAGCCGCTGGAAGCACTGATCGCAGCAGGTCTTCTGTAAATCCGGTAGGGTTGCGCCCCTCCACTCCCTCCGGCAGACCGACTATACGGAGGTTGTTCCTGTGACTGCGGTTTTCGGCGTCCTCCGCCTGACATTCAAGCGCCCGCACTTTTGTTTGGAGAGATCTGATAGAAGCCTCGTGGTCAGTCACGGTATCCTTCACTGTGCCAACACGCTGCTTCGCAACCGTTATTCTGGACCGGATCTTGTCTAGATCTTGTCGCAGTAAACCCACGTCCAGTTGTACAGCCTCTATTTTGGATGTGAGCGCCGTTTGGCAGGTAGTTATAGCCGCCATCACCTCCAGAATACCAGGTGGAGCGGCCTGTAACTGCTCCTCATGGTCTGTTTGCAAAGCCATGTTGCAACGCCGCGCTGGAGTGTGCTGCCGATCGGAGGACGGGGTCACCTCTTCCACAATGCTGGGGGGAAATTTCAGTTTCTTGCCCCGTTTTGGGCCCCCCGGAGTTCTAGAAGGCATACAGGGCTTTTTGTACCACCTAGTGATATATCTACCCAGATACGGATCTATATACGGATTTCTTGCCAGCAGAGCTCAGTCAGCACGTCTGCTCAGTCTTCCATCCCGGCCACGCCCCCCCGTAAGTGCATTACTTAATTTTATTAAAAACTTTGGAATTTATTACACTATGGCCAGTTCTTTTTTCTTCTGGGCAATGTACTAAATATGTGGATGCCGGACGTGGGTCCTAGTGAGCGATCTTCACCATCCGAATATGGTTCCTATTGTGGTCATCAGCAAGCTTAAAGGCCCAGGCTGGGCTATAGCCACCTGCCTTTTAAGCTTGCCGCCCGGTAAGCTCAATCTACAGCTACGGTGGTCGGGCACTTTATTTGTGTATGCACACTGTGGTGTTATTATGACCCTTCATATCTTCAATGGACACTCATTTGTCTTGATGTCAACTGTTTCGGATTTTATTTTTAGCGCAGCTTTCCCCATTCCATAGATTTTATAAAATATGTATCACATGGAAATTATTTGAAGACCGGTTTGAGATTTCACTTTCACAACTAGCAGTTTACCACATACCTCTGCAAAACCTTCCACTTGTTGCGGGGGAGATGTGTTAAGTGACTTTTTGGAGCACGTTCTGAAAAAAAAGGTCAGAAAATGAAAATATGAATTTCCAGAGAACCAGTCATGATTAGGTTTATGCAGCCGGATTATTTATTAAGTCTTGGATAGGGAAGGGTTAGAACCCTTGTTGGCTTTCTGTTGTCTTCCATTGGGAGAGTGGTTTTCTATTTCTATTTGATGGGTGACAGATAGGAAAGGCAAAGTAAATCTCCCCAATGGAATTACAGATGGTAACAAATAAATTTTTTTTCTAGTAGAGTATGGAAGAGTTAGAACCATACTGCTGTTTGTATACCCATTGGGGAAATTTCCCTGCGTTTCCTATTTAGGGGATGGGTATCAAGAAATGAGATTGGGTGTCAGTACATCAGGATTGTCCAATTTTCATACACAGTGGAACCTTGATTGACAAGTAACGCGGTTAATGAGCGTTTTGAAAGACGAGCAACTTTTAAAAAAAAAATCCTGACTCGGTTTTTTAAGTGTTATCTCGCAAAACAAGCAGAATTTAAGGTAATGGGGTGTGCAGTAGCGCATTTGGCCAGAGGTGCGGGGGGCGCCGGTGACACTCGGAACAGTTCAGAGCCGTTCGGAAATACTCAGAATCACTCGGAAATACTAGGACACACTAGGAAATACTCAGAAATACTTAGTTCCCGAGTGTTTCCAAGCCTTTCCGAGGGTTTCTGAGTTCAGCCGAGCTGTCCCCGAGTATTTCCGAGGCTCTCCGGCGCCCCCCCACCTCTGGCCACATGCGGTATTGCATGCAATAGAATTCAATGCGGAACGAGTTATCTTTGTTTCCATTGACTTCTATGGGGAAACTCGCTTTGATATGTGAGTGCTTTCGATTACAAGCATTCTTCTGGAATGGATTATGCTCGTAATCCAAGGTTCCACTGTATATATATCATAGTTTGTGGACTCTATAACTTTCCTACAGACTAAATATTATACACCAATTTGGGGAATTTTCACCAAAGAAATGTAGCAGAACAAATTTTGGCCTAAATTTGTGAAGAAAGATTATTTATTTGCAAAATAGAAATTAAGAAAAAACTTTTTTTTTTCAAAATTTTTGGTCTTTTTTCGTTTATTTAGCAAAGAATAATAAATCGCCAGCAGTGATTAAATACAACCAAAAGAAAACTCTATTTGTGGGAAAATAATGATAAACATTTCACATACTACAATACTACAGTCAGTGTTACATGACTGCGCAATTGTCATTCAAAATGTGACAGCGCTGAAAGCTGAAAATTGGCCTGGGCAGGAAAGGGGTAAAAGTACCCTGTATTGAAGTGGTTAAAGCGGAACTTCGGTCATTTTTTCATCTTTCCATCTGTTAAATCTTCTGCCCTTGATGTTGTTTTAACTTTGGATAGGAAAACATTTTTTTTTTGCCAGTAAATACCTCATACATCCCACTTCCTGTTTCTTGTCTGGTCATTAGCCTAGGCTTATGACATCATGCACAGCTCTCGTGAGAGTTTTCCAGGAAGGGAGGGGGGATCAGTCATAAGAGGGCCAATGAGAGCTGCAGAGCTGGAGTTGTGCCTCTGTGTGTCTGTGTAAATCCAGGAAGTGAACAGGCAGCAGCTTCAGCTGCCCACAGTTAAAATGGCTGCATCCAGACTCAGTGGAGGGAGATTTCTGCAGCATTTTTGGCAAGTACAGAATCACAGTATATATAAAATAATATGCAAAGTGGTTGGAGGGAAGCTTCAGAATGGCAAAGCTTTTTTTTATTACAAATTATGTGAACAGACTGCAGTTCCTCTTTGAACCCCTGGTAACCTCTGGAGGACCTCTGTTGAATACGGCTGCACTGGTCAATTTTTGAACAAACATTCCTACGAACAATTATTTGAAAAATTCCCAGTACATTCGATGACTTGGCTAATTCAAAACTCCAAATTGAATTTGCTTTTCACATTTAATTTTGGAATGTCAGGACCACGAAAGAATAAATTAGAGAAGTGGCCCCATGGGATTGTCACCCCTGACACCCATTTGTTTTATAAATAAATTTCACTCTTAATAGAGGGCTATGATAATTGTTAAGTACATGTCTCTCGATGGCGGCTTTGCTGGTTCTTTATGCTTTGTGTTTCAGGTGACAAGCTGCCTGCTGTTGCTAGGAAGATTTACCTCAGCTGCTGAGCACTGGATTGGTGACAAATCCTTTGGGCGGGAAACTTCTAGCCAATGAGTGTAACCTTTTACCTATATCCTCTCCTGTCACTGGGCGGAGTCAACATTTACCTCAGGTCTGTCAGCTGGACTCACCTCTGGATTCTCCTCAGCCTTCCTTTTGGATCTTTTGACCCGATCTCAGCCCAGAATGGATATTCGACTTTATGAACTACGTCAAAGGACTAATTCCCCTGGAGTAAGGCTTGCCTCAGTCATTTAATTATACATTTTTTTATTTTTTTTGCTTTTTCCTCCATCAGTTTTCATTGGTGACAGTTTTATCTTCACTACATCTGTGGGCCCTGGGCCTGGATTATGCCTCTCATTCCTGAAGTGCCAGGGCTGCCCTCTATACTGATGGAAATAGGTTACCTGAGGCCAGCCATGGAACTTTTCATCTACCTGTAGGCAGACCTGGTGTTTAGTCAGATTCGGCTACCACTCAAAATGTGTAACGGAAGTGACGTTCCATCGCCGCCATTTTGCTACACCCTGCACTCCTCCACAGTAAGGATACGGTGAGAAGGGGGAAAGCGGACATTTTGTTACACCCACCGGAGTTTTGCATTTTACACTTATTTTTAACAGTACTGTGAGTTTATATAGTGAATTACAGTAGTTAGGACTCCGTCTGTCTGGTTAGATGTTGAATTTTAAAAGCAGCGACAAGCCTGGTCATCTCATAGGTTTGCTAATCTGACACTGCTTTTAAAATTAAACATCTAAACATTTAGACGGAGTTCTGAGTACTGTATTTCACTATATAAACTCACTTTACTGTTAAAAATAAGTGTAAAATAAAAAAATGCAAGACTCCGATGGGTGTAACAAGATGTCCGCTTTCCCCTTCTCAGTGTACCTTACTGTAGAGGAGTGTGGGGTGTAGCAAGATGGCGATGACAAAACCTCACTTCTGTTACACATTCTGACTAAACACTGGCCCTGAGGCAAGACCATAGGATCATCACATCACCACTGGGACTTTACAGGGACCAGAAGAGGAGGACCGCTGACTGGAAGTGTCAGCACAGGCCGACAGGACGGAAGCTACCATGAAAGAATATGCAGGATGAGGAGGCCCTACTTAGACACCCAGAGTGCCACTGTTCCTGCCAGCGTGAGCCAGGTAGGCAGCAGGTCTAAAGCTGCTGCCATGGGCCGACAGCGTGATCAACACCTCTCCAACAGGACCCTCATCATCATCACCACAGACTAGGGGTGAGTGAAGGCTCTGAGGGCCGGGAATGTACACAGACTTCACTTTGTTCTGTCTGCTTCAGTCTCCTCTGTGTCCGTGTCTTCCCTGCTCAGTGTTCTCTGTCTGTCACCCTTTAGTCATCTCTTCCTGATCACTCTCAGCTCTCTAGTGCTTTCATTTATAGTTCACTTATCACACTTCTGACCTGTGAAATGTCTTCATTGTGCTTTTATTTGCTGCAGTTATTGCAGGTACAGTACTGTGCTAGAATGGTCAGTGCGCCTGTTCAGTATACAGCATGTCACTGTTGTTAGGGGAGATTGTTGTGGTTACATGTGTGCCTAACAGGCTGATTAGTCAGCTTATCATCATTGCCTTTTCTGAGGGTTTTATTTACTTCCTTCACAGGAATTAGGCTGTTTAGGGCTTGTAAGTTTTAAATCTGTGAATGAGTTGCCCGATATTGTGTTTTTACATATATTTTTTCCCACTTTGTTTTATTAGGAAAAGTTAAAGAGTAGTACACATACAGTACACAGAGTGTCACGGAACATGACATGTAGACATGATAGTGTTTTAAAATTTAAAAAATATATATAATCTATACGAGGTCTGGTTCTATTTATAATATATATGAGGTCTGGTCCTATTTATGGTGGAGTGTCATTGCGTTGCCTGACCCCCATTGAAAACGTCACCTATGACAAAACGCATCTGGGAGGGCATGCACTGTAGTCACCACGCTGTCTGTGAGGAGGACGGGCTCCTGTGTTTGCCGGCCGGCACTTGTTTTTATGCAAGTTTTTATCCTACCTATGTAAGTATTACTATTTATCCTTTAATAAACTGTTATACTGTATTATCTATGGTCAGTTTTCTTTTCCCTGAGCCCACGTGGAGTACATCTCAAGTATGGCCATGATCCAGTGAGTCGCTTAGGGGGTTGCCACTATTAGGTCCATTACCAGGTGCATTCCTGTGTGTGTCCAACAGCCGTCCTTGCAAGTTGAAGGCCGTGGCTGGGCTACAGCCGATCACTTCCTTTTGCCTACTATCTGGTAAGCAGGCAATTTGTACGGTGGTCGGGCACTTCTTTCATTTTGTGTGAAGTCACTGTGGTGTTGATCATGAACTGAATTTATGGACTGTGTGGATTTATGAATTTATGGACTACTTTCACTATTCATATATTTAATGTTATGGGCGCAGCTATTCCCCAACCTATCTATTTATTGTGTGTATCCCACATTTGAGTTGCTGCCTTTATTTATTAATTTTTTTTTTAATTTTTTTTTTTTCTAATTTTTAAGTCTAGCGCAGTTTTTCCTTCCTTTTTTTCTGACAATAAAGGGGTTGTAAAGGCTCGTTTTTTGTTTTTTTTTAAATTGAAGAGAGTTTAATAAGACTCGTGGCCACTCATTACAATTAGAAGAAAAGAGGTTTAACCTTAAACTACGTAAAGGGTTCTTTACTGTAAGAGCGGCAAGGATGTGGAATTCCCTTCCAAAGGCGGTGGTCTCAGCGGGGAGCGTCGATAGCTTCAAGAAACTATTAGATAAGCACCTGAACGACCGCAACATACAGGTATATACAATGTAATACTGACATATAATCACACACATAGGTTGGACTTGATGGACTTGTGTCTTTTTTCAACCTCACCTACTATGTATCTATATGTAACTATAAAATAACAAACATGTCATACTTACCTCCACTGTGCAGCTCGTTTTGCACAGAGTGGCCCCGATCCTCGTCTTTTAGGGGTCCCTCGGCGGCTGTCTCGGCTCCTCCCCACAAGAGCCATAGCCACTAAGTGTATCACTCGGCCCTGCCCCCGGCGCGCCGCTTCATTGATTAGATTGACAGCAGCGGGTACCAATGGCTGCGCTGATATCAATCTCTAATGAAGAGACGAGAACAGCTGAGAAGACAGGGGCGAGAAGCCAGCTCGTTCACGACGCGGGACTTTCGAAGGCTCAGGTAAGTAAACGGGGAGGGGGGCATAGGATGCCCCCGCCTGTAGGATGCATTAAGGTGAAAAAACGCAAAGCTTTACAACCCCTTTAAATCTTTTTGTTTATTCTCTGCTTTTAGTAAGGAGCTTGTAAGTCCCTGGTCATTCTTTTCTTGCTTCATCTCAAATTAATTTTCTTGATAAGCAGCATGAAGATTCAATAGTGAAGCATTGGAAGGCTTTTGGTGTAGCTACATGATCTCCTCAGAGGCTCTGCCACAGAGATCTGAATTCTCCAATGCTCCTCCTCCTCCTCTCAGTTCAGTACAGGGCTCTGATTTTATTTTAGTAAATCACAATGCATTTTTTCTACAGTGCTGCAGAAATCTGGTTTGCAAAACACTGTTGCCTGGTAGGAAGTTTGTTCTCAAAGCCAGAGTCCAGTGAGCATGGGGGAAGTGATCCCCTGGTCTTCCAGTTTGGTGGTATTCATGTCCCTTTGGCTGCTGAATCACAGTCCTGCCTTGCCCCACATTTATTTCCTGGTGTTGGTATAAGAGTTTGCCAGGATGGAGTTTTAGACTCCTACAAAAAAGACACGGTGTGTTTTCAGAACCACCTTATCAGAAACAAGTATACTGTTTATGTGATTCAGTTGTTCTTGGGCTTTTTGGTGTTTGTATCAGGCATTATGCCTATGAGCAGAATTGTAATAGTGGGCTGGGTGCTTCTCCTCTCAGGCCTTAAAGTGGAGTTCCACCCACTTTTACAACTCTTCAGCATCCCTCACTAAACTGTGCACTGTAAACTACCGTATTTATCGGCGTATAACACGCACCGGCGTATAACACGCACCCCAATTTAGGAGGGAATTTTAAGGAAAAAAAACTTTTAGGAGGGAAGTTGAAGGGAAAAAAAACTTACATTTAAATGCCCATCATTGCAGCCTTGTCAGTGCAGCCTTGTCAGTGCAGCCTTGTCAGTGCAGCCATGTCAGTGCAGCCATGTCAGTGCAGCCTTCCCCAGTGCAGCCTTGTCAGTGCAGACTTCCCCAGTGCAGCTTGTCAATGCAGACTTCCCCAGTGCAGCTTGTCAGTGCAGACTTCCCCAGTGCAGCTTGTCAGTGCAGACTTCCCCAGTGCAGCCTTGTCAGTGCAGCCTTCCCCTGTGCAGCCTTCCCCAGTGCAGCCTTCCCCAGTGCAGCCTTCCCTAGTGCAGCCTTCCCCAGTGATCCCAGCCATTCTGGTCTTCAAAATCGCCGACCGCGATTTGAAAATGGCGCCGCCGGCGCCGAAATACACAGAGCCGGTCCTCGGCTCTTTCCGGCGGCTCTCGTTCATTTTCGGCTCCACTCGTAGTCCCGAGCGGAGCTATCCGAACCTAGCCGACTAGGTTCGGATAGCTCCGCTTGGGACTACGAGTGGAGCCGAAAATGAACGAGAGCCGCCGGAAAGAGCCGAGGACCGGCTCTGTGTATTTCGGCGCCGGCGGCGCCATTTTCAAATCGCGGTCGGCGATTTTGCAAATCTGACAGGTCGGGATCGCAGGGGATCGGCGTATAACACGCACCTGCGATTTTCCCCTGGTTTTAAGGGGAAAAAAGTGTGTGTTATACGCCGATAAATACGGTAATTGGATATTTAAAAAAAAATTTTCTCAGCACCTACTGTATATCTGCTGTATTCATTTCTCACTTCCTCCTCCCTGGCCGCGGCCCATCGCATCATTTCCTGTTTGCAATGCCTTCTGGGAAGGGGCGGCAACTTCCTCTGACACTGCCGTTGCTATGGAAACCTGACCTGAAACCTATTACACTGCTTGTGCTGCACTGAGCATGTGCGAGATCTGCAAGGATGAGATCCAGGAAGAAATACAGTCTGGCTTCAGACGCCCACACTTAAGATGGCCACGGCCTGCTGTAAGTTTATAAAATAACAAACTACTGCTATAAACTAACAAAACAGACCTTAGTTTACAGACTAACTTTACTAGAATACATTAAGCTTGTGTATTATAGGGGGATTTTTATTTAAAAAGTATCATTTCGGCCGGAACACCACTTTAATCACATGCCCACCAGCCGCCGCAGTTGTACTACAGCAGAATGGCACGGCTGGGTAAAACGACGTTATGTAACATCGCTTTGGCCACTAGGGGGCGCAAGCACACCCCCCGAGCCAATGTGAGTGCCCGGCAGTCGCGGTTGCTCGGGGCACACGGAGAATCGGGATCTGTCAGTGTAAACACAGAGTTTCTGGTTCTCTGAGGGGAGAACTGACAGATCCTCTGTTCATACAGAGTATGAACAGAGGATCTGTTTGTTTCCCTGCACAGTCCACATCCCCCTTCAGTTAGAACACTTCCTAAGACACACATTAACCCCTTCACTGCCCCCTAGTGTTAACCCCTTCACTGCCAGTGACATTTTTAAAGTAATCAATTTATTTTTAATCACACTGATCGCTGTATTAATGCCAGTGGTCCCAAAAATGTGTCAAAATTGTCCGTCGTGTCCACCATAATGTTGCAGTCACAATAAAAATCGTTGATCACCACAATTACTAGTAAAAAAAAAAAAATTGATAATAAAAATGCCATAAAACTATCCCCTATTTTCTAGAAGCTATAACTTTTGCGCAAACAAATCAATCACCAAAAATATGTAGAAGAATATATATCGGCCTAAACTGAGGAAAACATTTTTTTTATATATATTTTTTGGGTATATTTATTATAGCAAAAAGTAAAAAATAATGCGTTTTATTCAAAATTGTCGCTCATTTTTTTCTTTATAGCGCAAAAAATAAAAACCGCAGAGGTGATCCAATACCACCAAAAAAAAGCTCTAATTGTGGGAAAAAAAAGGACATCGATTTTGTTTGGGAGCCACGTCGCACGGCCGCGCAATTGTCAGTTAAAGCGACGCAGTGCCGAACCGCAAAAAGTGCTCTGGTCTTTGGCCAGCCAAATGGTCCGGGGCTGAAGCAGTTAAATTCCCTTATTGGCATGTTGGTTTTGTTAGCAGGTAAAAGAGTATCTACTGGTTTTGGCACAAATTTATTTCAGCTTAAAATGTTAGCTCTATGTGGTAGGTGGAATTTGTTTTAGATGAGCATTTTCTAGTTGTCTATGGACGCAACAGAATCTATTGAATGTGGTAATTTCCGGTCTGGCAAATGTTCAGCGTTTTGACCAGAATATTGTATTTTCATGATATCCCTAAGAATATTGTTCACTTGGGCTCTTCCCTGTTGTTGTGGCACTTTGCAGCAAGCAGTTCACCCGCCAGAGCCTCTTATTGATGAATGTTAGAATAGCGTTTTTATGTAATTAATTGTCTAACATATATGGTTCTTCCTGGTCTTCATTTAATGTTTAGGTTAAACATTTTCAGGGTAGCAAAACATTTATTAGCAGATGCTTTTTTGCCTTGTTTCCACTGTTTCAGGACAACAGTTACCCCAGCAGTGAGCAATGGCCTAATATGTCCTTAAAACCTGTTTTTTGCTTGCAGTTATATCCCATATAATATTCCATTCCCTTGCTGAAAAAACCTGCATTATCTATGCCACTGGTTGCCTCTCTTTTGAGGACTCTGCAGAACTTTTTTGCCCTTTATATGACATGTATCAAAGTGGTTGTTTCCACACTCTTTCATCAAAACTGTTAGTAGGAGTTTGAGACTTTTCATATAATTCCCGTTTTTGGTTTAAGAGTTCTGAAAAGGATTTTAAAAACAGTGTTTATATGCTGCTATTGGGTCACAAATTTCATTCAACGTGTTATTTAACCCTTTCATGACTAAGCCTATTTCTGACAGTTAAAATCTGTATTTTTTGCTAGAAAATTACTTTGAACCCCCAAACATTATGTATATTTTTTTTTAGCAAAGAATCTAGAGAATAAAATGGCAATTGTTACAATATTTTATGTCACATGGTAATTGTGCAGTGGTCTTTTAAACGCAACTTTTTGGAGAATAAGACACTTTCATGAATTTAAAAAAAACGAAACAGTAAAGTTACCCCAATTTTTTTGTATAATGTGAAAGATGATGTTACGCCGAGTAAATAGATACCAAACATGTCACACTTTATAATTGCGCACACTCGTGGAATGGCGACAAACAACGGTACCTAAAAATCTCTATATGCGACAAATTTAAAAAAAAAATAATGGTTACCAGGTTAGAGTTACAGAGGAGGTCTAGTACTAGAATTATTGCTCTGGCTCTGACAATCGCGGCAATACCTCACATGTGTGATTTGAACACAGTTTACATATGTGGGCGTGACTTCCGTATGCAGGGACGGGGGCGCTTTAAAATAATTTTTTTTTCAATTTCATTTATTTTTATTTTTTTACATTAACCGGAAGTGATGTAATGACGTCACTTCCGTGTTTACAGAAAGAAGACTGGAACGAAGCTGTTTCCGGCTTAGTGCCAGTCTGTCTCTAGCCGCCGGAAGAGGCAAATCGATGATCGGGTCTCCCGGTGGGACGGGAGGCCCGGTAAGAGCGGAGGAAGGAGGCGGGAGGGGGGGTGTCCCCTCCCGCTCCTCCGGGATAACAACCGAACGGCTTTAAGCCGCATCAGTTGTTATCCCTGGAAAGCTGATCGTCGGCTCTAAAAAACAGTACCGCGATGATGCCTGCAGCTGCAGGCATCATCCTGGTATAACCCCCTAAACCCGAGGCGTAAGCTCAGTGGGAAGGGGTTAATTTCGCTACTGCTTTGGAATCAATCTGTCTGCATATAAAAATACATTAGAACTGCTTTACCACTCAGTTCAGTCTGGTTAGTTGAGGTAAGTTGTTAACTTGCTAGACAAAAGTGTTTGCAGAATTAGAATAGCAAGACAAGGATATGCAGTTATCATTTAATGCCTTAGGCCATTCCCATTGTCCAATAGAGCTGATTCAGCAGTTTCAACTATTCGCAAGGCTTTCCTTTCTTTTTCTGTCACATGTGAATGGCTCTCCTTTATCAGAATCATATTTTAAATCTGTCTCTAAAAGATGTTGATGGTGCAGGATATGCAGCTGCTACATAGGGAGTGTATCAGGATGTAGATGGGCGCACTGCTCTTTATGTCCATCCTGCTCTTTGCATTTATTACGCAAGTCCCTGTCTTTTATAATAATAATAATAAAAAAAAAAAAAATTAATAGTTTGAATAGTTGACATTCATATGTTGTCTGGTGCAAAGGATTTTATTTCCCTCCTGTTAAAAATCCAGTTCTCTTGCAGGGTATATGGGGTATGTATTTGGATTAGTTGGCTGATCATTTTCCCTATTTGCAAGTGTGAGCTGTGTTGGATATCCTTGTTGTTCACCTGGAAGGGAATGATTTAAGTGGATTTGAAATATTAGACTTTCTAAATAAAATGGGAACTGTTCTGTCTACAAATAAATGGTTTTCTAGGCCTGGGCTTCAGTTCATGGTACAGTTACCATAAAATTTAAAGATTCATATGCTGATTCACTGTATACTCATTATTAGTGACTTCATTTTTCCATATTGTGATCTGGAGAGTTTCTCATCAGAGGTCTAGCAGTATTTGGCATAGTGCCCAATTGTCCCTGCTTTGGGACCAAATCCCTCTGTCCCTCATGCAGCTTCAGTTGTCCCTCTTTTTAGTCTGATATGTGCATCTCTATACAAAATGTAATATTTTACTGCCAAAAGTGTTATGCTGTACTAAACTTTTTATCCAGCCTCTATATTACTGCATTTGTTATTTTGAAAAATCATTATAAAGGAAAAGTAGAGGTAAGAAAAAAAGCACGTGTGGTGTTTAGCCAATCATTTTCTGCATATTTGATCATTGAGGTCCCTGTAACTGGGGATATGTTCTTTGCTACTTACTGAGCAAAAGGGTGTACCTCTTTATAATTTCAGAAATTTGGGAGGTATGTTTTTGGTACATTTTCTCAGTCATTGGTAAGGGCATTTTCAATGCTGGATTGTAAGGAGTGATTTTTTTAGGCCGCAGTGGTGGGGTGGGGCCAGGTTGGTAACCTGGCTTTTGGGTAATGTCGCCCACTTTGTGGGTGGACAGTGGTTGGTAAACTGTTATTTGGTTGGTATAAGTTATTGCTGCTTGAGTTTTAGTGACTAAGCATGTTGGTCTGGTTAACAGCAATTCTGTTTGGTATTAAAGATTGAAGTTCATTTCATAATTAAAATTGTTTTGAACCCAATAAAGGGGCCGCAGCCTAAACTTTTCCACAATCCTTGTTGTGTGTTTTATGTTATATTTTAGGTATGTTCTTATGGTATGATGGGTGTTAATGGGGTGTACAATCCCATGAATGTAATTTCCTGAATGAAAACCACATTCACTGTTAGACATTTTTTAAAGAAAAAATTTCCATCCTGCTTTTTCTCACCACTGTGGTAGAAAACATACCGTATATACTCGAGTATAAGTCGAGTTTTTCAGCACATTTTTTTTGTGCTGAAAGTGCCCCTCCTCGACTTATACTTGAGTCAAGCACTTTTCTGCATCAAAAAATTTCATTTTCCGAACCGACTTTGGGGCCCTGTATCTCAGGGCCACTTGGTGCTAGGAACCCCAGATTGTGTATGCAAACCCAGTGGAACTGGTACCACAACATATCCAAAGATGAAGTTCCTAGCACTAAGTGGCCCTGAGATATGGGGCCCCAAAATCGGTTCAGAAAATGTCATTCTCTGCTGCAGAAAAGTGCTTGACATTTTCTGAACCGATTTTGGGGCCCTGTATCTCAGGGCCACGTGGTGCTAGGAACCCCACATTTGGTGTGCAAACCCAGTGGAACTGGTACCACAACATATCCAAAGATAGAGTTCCTAGCACCAAGTGGGCCCGAGATAGGGGGCTCCAAAACCGGTTCGGAAAATGTCATTCTCTGCTACAGAAAAGTGCGTAACATTTTCTGAACCGATTTTTGGGGCCCTGTATCTCGGGGCCACTTGGTGCTAGAAACCCCAGCTTTGTATATTGTATGATGCTAGTTCCACTGGGTTTGCACACCAAATTTGGGGTTCTTAGCACTATGTGGCCCCAAGATACGGGGCACCAAATTCGGTCAACTGTGTCCATCTGCAGCAATGTCATTTTGGGACCCTTTGGGTTCAGAGACCCCAAATTTTGGCTGCAGCTAGGGGGCATCTAGGAACCCTTAACTACCGAGTTTGAAGTTCAGGGGACCTATGGCTACAAATGGGCACAGTGAGGCTGCAAATGGGCATTGTGGACCCTCTTTTCCACTTACAGTAGCTGTGCATTTCTCACCCTCGTCTTATACTCGGGTCAATAAGTTTTTCCCATTTGTTTGTGGTAAATTAGGGCCTCGACTTATACTCGGAACGACTTATACTCGTGTATATACGTTACATCTATTTGCCCTCACTTAGCAGCTAGAAAAGTGAATGAACATTTTTAAAATGAAAAATTTAGTCCACAGCACTCACCGCTGCATGGGCCAGGCTGTGCCACGCGTGCTGCAGCCGTTCACACAAAGCCAATGCTACAGCTGTTCTCCCTCTTCTTGCCTGTTTTGTCAGATTAGATGACCCGTCAGATTTTGTAACTGAAGTGACATTCAGTCGCCGCCATCTTCCTACTCGTAAGGATACAGTGAGAAGGCGGCAAGCGGACATCTTGTTACACCCACCGGAGTCCTGTATTTCCATACCTCCCAACTGTCCCTGATTTCAAGAGACTGTCCCTGATTTGGAACAATGTCCCTCTGTTCCTCTTTCCTCTTCATTTGTCCCTCATTTTGGTCTGATCTCTATAGTTGTATATAAAATGAACTTTTTATCTTTCAAAAAGTGTTTCCCAGTGCTAAACCTTTAATCCAATTTCTAAATTGCTGCATTTGTAAATTTCAAAAGCCAATATAAAGGAATAGTAGTGGTAAAAAAAGCACTTTTGGGTTCAACTAATCATTTTTTTTTTTTTGTATGATTAATTATCCTTTAAGGGGCATGGCAGGGGGTGTGTCCTATGCCTACATACTTTTGCTAATAGGTGTCCCCCGTTCCCATCTCAAAAAGTTGGGAGTCTGGCATTTCACACTTATTATTACCAGTAAAATCAGCTTATATAGTAAAATTCAGTATTTTTAAAACCGTAAGACTGTTTTTATGTTGATTTTTCAAAGCAGCGGTGTTCTGTCATATTAGCAAACCTGTGAGATCAGCAGGCTCGCCGCTGCTTTTAAAAATTTAACATCTAAACAGGCAGACGGATTTTTAAATACTGTATTTCACTATATAAGCTGAGTATACTGTTAAAAATAAGTGTGAAATGTAGGGCTGGGGAAAAAAATCGATTTAAATCTTGAATCGAGTTGAGAGGTCAAATCGATTAAAAATTTAAGCAAATTGATTTTTTATTTATTTTTATTTTTTGACACCACGCCGGTCCTGAGGACCTGCGGGCTGGAGTTTTTAGGCGGACGCCAACGCCGTGGACTAGGCCGAAGCCGCAGCCTCGCCTAAAAACTCCTGCCCGCAGCTCCTCAGGACTGGCGTGGTGTCAAAAAAAAGAAAAAACTTGATTCGAATCATGAATCGAGTTTTCTTTAAAAAAAAATCTGCTTTTTTTTTTATTTAGAAAATCGCCCAGCCCTAGTGAAATGCCAGACTCTGGTGGGTGTAACAAGATGTCCGCTTGCCCCCTTCTCACTGTATCCTTTCTGTGGAAGAGTGCGGGGTGTAGCAAGATGGCCATGACGGAACGTCACGTCAGTGACAAAATCTGACGGGTCGCCTAATCTGACGAAACACCTGCCAGTGAGAAAAGGAGAAAGAGAGAGCACAGAACATTTGTAAGGCTGTGCTGCAGTGCTGCGTACAGACAGAGGAAAGCTCTTCCCACCATCTGGGAAAAAAAAGAAAGCAGTAATGCTGTTGCTGTGCAGCCTGGGAAAAGACAGAGCCTGCAGGGCGAAGCAAGGACTTGTGGGAGATGTAGTTCCCAGGGAGACTAGGCCTGGGCTGCAGATTGGCTCTGGGTGTAAAAATCTCAGCAAAAAGAGAGCTCTGCAGAGGAGGAAAAGGAAGGACTGTTTCTAGGCTTGAGGGAGTCATTGGGAGGACTTTGTAGAACACATTGTAGAACACACACAGTGCAGCAGTCTATTGATGGGATGAATTGCTGCAGTGTTGGGGATGCAGAGAGGTCAAGTCGCTGGCATCTCCTTGATTGTGAGAACACCACTGTCAAGCCTTGGCGTGGCTGCCTGGTTGTGGGGAAGACATCACTACAGCTGGTATCATTGAGCCCAGAACAGAGAGTGGGAGGAGACAAATGATCATCCTATGTGTCAATGAAAGGCCACTGTCCATTCCCTACGCACCCTATTTGAAGGAACAAAATGCAATAATCCTCACACACATGTTCCTGAAAAGGGCTGTAGTAATTCTGGGTGCTGTAATGACCACAGGCTGGAAACCATAGACAATCAGAGTGAAGAAATGTCATCAGCACACCCAAGGATTCCTCAAAAGGGTCCAAAGCTAAATTCACATGGTCACATGGTACACATACAGTATGTCACTTGCACATACGGCTTCGTCACTTGCCTGACGATGGGGCCCTGCGTGGCTCCTAAACGTTGCCGTATGTGTACCATGTGACCATGTGAATAAAGCTTTGGACTCCTTAGGAATCCTTGGTGTCATAGGCATATCATGAAATCAGTGCGCCCGTGTTCAAGATTAAAAGTGGGCCCGAGGTAAAAAAAAATGTGGCACACGTAGCGTGCCACTGTGAAATGTGGGCATGGCTTAAATTGTGCTAAATATTGGGCATGGCTTAAAGGAGGTGTGGTTTAAGAGAGTCTGAGATGCCTCACAGTGCAGAGTGTGGTAATGTTAAATAGGGAATGTACAGTGCAGAGTGTATGGCAGTAGGTAATATGTGCAGGAGAGGAGTATGGAGTGCATGGTGGTGGGTAGTATGTGTGGGTCACAGTGCCCCCCCCCCCCTCGGGGGCCCGTGTGCAGTGACCACTCTGCACCCATGGATGATACACCACTGCTTGATGTGCTGATGGGATTTCTTCACTCTCTTTAAGGCTGGGTTCACACTGCCGTACAGATCGGCTCACAGCAGGGGTCCCTGTTCACCGTTTCAGGTCCGATTTCGGTCCGAATGTTTGGCTGAATCCAGACCTGAAACAGACCAGAAGACACACAAGACTCCTGTGCAATTCGCTCCAGAACCATTGAGAGCTGGTCACAATCTCCTGACATGCAAATTGGATACAATTTGCAATAGTGTGAACCCAGTTTAAAGCGGTTGTATTCACTTGGTGATTTTTACCTAAAGGTAAGCCTATAATAAGGCTTACCTGTGGGTAAAAAGAATGTCTCTTAAATCTGCACGGTTTAGGAGAACTGGACCCTGCATGCAGCCGCTGTCAGCGGCACATGCGCTCTGCAGGTCCGGCGGCCTGTGTCAGAACAGAGGGCTCCCGCGCATGCGCGGGAGCGACGTCATCACGGCTCCGACCACTCACAGCGCCAGAGCCAGCGATCCTTGAAGAAACGCTGAGGGAACATGTCAGGTCCCTCAGCAGTGAATGGGTGAGCTGCGGGAGCTTCGTTCTAAGGTAAGTATTTCAAGGCATACTAGCACTTTATACTATTGAATTGCAGGGTTTTTTTGTGGGTTTTTTTCACGGTTTACTACCGCTTTAAAGGAACAGTATTAAGTAACTGAAATAATAATAATATTGCTTGGCTTGGACACTGTTTGGGCATTTATACCCGGGTTCAGAGGGACTTACGTTTGCGAAATCCAACAGAGGATTTGGGCCCCGACGCATAAAGCAGTGGGAGGGAGTTTGCCTGAGATTATCGGACCTCTATTTTTGCATTGCCCCTTAGTATAGGGATTAGAGGTAAAGTGATTACTCCACTTGTTACTTACTGAGTCACACATTATTTTGTAACTGTTTCCGTATACTTGGTAAAGTGTTTATTATTGCTTTTCCGTCTTTTGACTGTTGATTTATTGTTACAATATATATTTACCTTTCAGTCTTGATGTTTCAGAGGGGGTGTCATTTACATCTGAAGGACGCAAACATCAGCAGCTCCTTTGAGGGTAAGCACTACACTGGTGTAAGGAAAGCTTTAGATACTCCAGGGACCAACTTCAAAGTCCAAATGTTGCTTTGCCACACAAGGCTCACTTTTAGGAATTATTTAATCTCTTTTGGTAGCCCAAAGCTCTGTCCATGCATTGCAAAATAGTTAATGGAAGCAATTCTCGGGAAAATTGTTTTTAATAACTGACTAGCATCAGTCAGTGCCGTTTTACAGGTAAAACTTACAAAACTAATTTTGTATGTTAAGACATACCTGATTGTCTTTTGGTTCCAGTAGACAATACACAGGGCAGTGAATAGAAGGATGGCGAAGCCTACAAGGATCCAGATCAAATCCCTGGTTTTATCTGTAAAGAAACAAAAACATTGATTGACACATGATAATGGATAAAGTCAAAGTTGGGAAACTCAAGACTCAAGTGCCACTGGACCCAGCTGTTATGTGCAACCATGTATCTATTATCCACTCACTCTACTGCTACTGGATGTCTTCTTACTTCCCACCATAAGCATCTGTGGAAAGAGCTGGAGAGTAATCCAGTGCTCTCAGCAGTAATGAATGGCAGGAGGCAAAAAATAATCACTGTTTAGACTCTGGGGGGGGGTTGATTTACTAAGAATAAGGTGAAGCAATAGACATTAGACTCTGAATTGCAACCAATTAAAACAATTAAGACCTCACTGTGGTGAATGGAGAAGTGCCATCAAATAAGTGACCGCCTATTAGTAAATGTAGAATCGCCATAATTGTGCTGACATAGTAGAAAATGCTAAAAATCCCTAGAGGGCACAGGAGTGCAGGATTTAGCCAAGATGCCATTTGTTGCCATTTGTTTGTGTGTAAAAAGAAACAATTGGCAAGTGTGATTGGCTGCTTTTGATGCTAATAATATTAATTATCTTACCTGTTTTGTAGTGTTTTTATGTGCATGGTGTAGCAGGGATTCGGGACACTGACTAGGGACAGTATGTTAACCACTTCAGCCCCGAAAGGTTTTACCCCCTTCCTGACCAGAGCACTTTTTACAATTTGGCACTGCGCCGCTTTAACTGCTAATTGCGCGGTCATGCAATGCTGTACCCAAACGAAATTTGCGTCCTTTTCTTCCCACAAATAGAGCTTTCTTTTGATGGTATTTGATCAGCTCTGCCGTTTTTTATTTTTTGCGCTATACACGGAAAAAGACCGAAAATTTTGAAAAAAATGATATTTTCTACTTTTTGTTCTAAAAAAAATCCAATAAACTCAATTTTAGCCATACATTTAGGCCAAAATGTATTTGGCCACATGTCTTTGGTAAAAAAAATGTCAATAAGTGTATATTTATTGGTTTGCGCAAAAGTTATAGCGCCTACAAACTAGGGTACATTTTCTGGAATTTACACAGCCTTTAATTTATGACTGCCTATGTCGTTTCTTGAGGTGCTAAAATGGCAGGGCAGTACAAAACCCCCACAAATGACCCCATTTTGGAAAGTAGACACCCCAAGGAAATTGCTGAGAGGCATGTTGAGCCCATTGAATATTAATTTTTTTTGTCCCAAGTGATTGAATAATGACAAAAAAAAAAAAAAAAATTACAAAAAGTTGTCACTAAATGATATATTGCTCACACAGGCCATGGGCATATGTGGAATTGCACCCCAAAATACATTTAGCTGCTTCTCCTGAGTATGGGGATACCTCATGTGTGGGACTTTTTGGGAGCCTAGCCGCGTACGGGGCCCCGAAAACCAATCACTGCCTTCAGGAATTCTAAGGGCGTACATTTTTGATTTTACTCCTCACTACCTATCACAGTTTTGAAGGCCATAAAATGCCAAGATGGCATAAAACCCCCCCAAATGACCCCATTTTGGAAAGTAGACACCCCACGCTATTTGCTTTGAGGCATGTTGAGTCCATGGAATGTTTTATATTTTGACACAAGTTGCGGGAAAGTGACAAATTTTTTTTTTTTTTTTTTGCACAAAGTTGTCACTAAATGATATATTGCTCACACAGGCCATGGGCGTATGTGGAATTGCACCCCAAAATACATTTAGCTGCTTCTCCTGAGTATGGGGATACCACATGTGTGGCACTTTTTGGGAGCCTAGCCGCGTACGGGGCCCTGAAAACCAATCACCGCCTTCAGGATTTCTAAGGGTGAAAATTTTTGATTTCACTCTTCACTGCCTATCACAGTTTCGGAGGCCATGGAATGCCCAGGTGGCACAAACCCCCCCCCCCAAATGACCCCATTTTGGAAAGTAGACACCCCAAGCTATTTGCTGAGAGGCATGGTGAGTATTTTGCAGCTCTCATTTGTTTTTGAAAATAAAGAAAGACGAGAAAAACATTTTTTTTTTTCTTTTTTCAATTTTTAAAACTTTGTGACAAAAAGTAAGGTCTGCAAAATACTCACTATACCTCTCAGCAAATAGCTTGGGGTGTCTACTTTCCAAAATGGGGTCATTTGGGTTTTTTTTTGCCACCTGGGCATTCCATGGCCTCCAAAACTGTGATAGGCAGTGAAGAGTGAAATCAAAAATTTACGGCCTTAGAAAGCCTGAAGGCGGTGCTTGGTTTTCGGGGTTCCGTACGCGGATAGGCTCCCAAAAAGTCTCACACATGTGGTATCCCCGTACTCAGGAGAAGCAACAGAATGTATTTTGGGGTGTAATTTCACATATATGCCCATGGCATGTTTGAGCAATATATCATTTAGTGACAACTTTGCGCAAAAAAAAAAATTAAAAAAAATTGTCTCTTTCCCGCAACTTGTGTCACAATATAAAATATTCCATGGACTCGACATGCCTCTCAGCAAATAGCTTGGGGTGTCTACTTTCCAAAATGGGGTCATTTGGGGGGGTTTTGAACTGTCCTGGCATTTTATGCACAACATCTAGAAGCTTATGTCACATATCACCCACTCTTCTAACCACTTGAAGACAAAGCCCTTTCTGACACTTTTTGATTACATAAAAAAATATTTTTTTTTTGCAAGAAAATTACTTTGAATTACTTTGAACCCCCAAACATTATATATTTTCTTTAAAGCAAATGCCCTACAGATTAAAATGGTGGGTGTTTCATTTTTTTTTTCACACAAGATTTTTCAAACGCATTTTTTGGGGAAAAAACACACTTTTTTAAATTTTAATGCACTAAAACACATTATATTGCCCAAATGTTTGATGACATAAAAAAGATGATCTTAGGCCGAGTACATGGATACTAAACATGACATGCTTTAAAATTGCGCACAAACGTGCAGTGGCGACAAACTAAATACATTTTTAAAAGCCTTTAAAAGCCTTTACAGGTTACTACTTTAGATTTACAGAGGTCTACTGCTAAAATTACTGCCCTCGATCTGACCTTCGCGGTGATACCTCACATGCATGGTGCAATTGCTTTTTACATTTGACGCCAGACCGACGCTTGCGTTCGCCTTAGCGCGAGAGCAGGGGGGACAGGGGTGCTTTTTTTTTTTTTCTTTATTATTATTTTTTTTTTATCTTATTTTTAAACTGTTCCTTTCATTTTTTTTTTTTTTAAATCATTTTTATTGTTATCTCACGGAATGTAAATATCCCCTATGATAGCAATAGGTAGTGACAGGTACTCTTTTTTGAAAAAATTGGGATCTATTAGACCCTAGATTTCTCCTCTGCCCTCAAAGCATCTGACCACACCAAGATTGGTGTGATAAAATGCTTTCCCAATTTCCCAATGGCGCTGTTTACATCAGGCAAAATATAAGTCATAAAATGCTCGTAGCTTCCGGTTTCTTAGGCCATAGAGATGTTTGGAGCCATTCTGGTCTCTGATCAGCTCTATGGTCAGCTGGCTGAATCACCGGCTGCCGGTGGCAGCGGGACACTACTTGTGCTTGCCACCTCACCAGCTTGAACTGCACTTATGGGACTCGCCACGTCACCAAGTGTTACTGCAGTGCGGGTTTGACTACGACCGGGGTGTACTAGGCCGCTGGTGCTTGCCAGTTCACCAAAACGCTACCAAAAAAACTGTTAGCGATCGCAGGGATCAGGCCTGACTCTGCGAACACTGCAGTTATGCGTTTAGTGTTTTGTAAGTGACAGTTATCGATCGATACTGCACTTGGGTGGGCTGGGCTGGGCCGGGCGGAGGGGCAAAACGCAGGTGCTAGCAGGTATCTGGGCTGATCCCACTAACACTGCGTGTTTGGGAACCCTAAACTGCTGGGGACGCCAGTATAGATCTGATCGGATCAGATATTGATCCGTTCAGATACTATACCACTAAGGGAGGTGTACGGTGCGTGCATGGGTGTTAGCGGTACTGGCGCTAACCTGATGCTGCCTGGGGCTGGAGCTTGCCAGTTCACCAAAACGCTACCAAAAAACTGTTAGCGATCGCAGGGATCAGGCCTGACTCTGCGAACGCTGCAGTTATGCGTTTAGTGTTTTGTAAGTGACAGTGATTGATCGATACTGCACTTGGGTGGGCTGGGCTGGGCCGGGCGGAGGGGAAAAACGCAGGTGCTAGCGGGTATCTGGGCTGATCCGCTAACACTGCCTTTTTGGGAACCCTAAACTGCTGGGGACGCTAGTATAGATCTGATCGGATCAGATATTGATCCGTTCAGATACTATACCACTAAGGGAGGCGTATGCTGCGTGCGTGGGTGTTAGCGGTACTGGCGCTAATCTGACGCTGCCTGGGGCGACGCATATCACCGCCGGGCGATCAGGGTGCTAAACCTTAATTCGGTAATAAACGGCGGGTGCCCTGACACTATAAAAAATAAACGAACTAACCAGTGTCACCCGTAACACTTATACGGTAATCAGGGGTGAAAGGGTTAACTAGGGGGCAATCAAGGGGTTAAAACATTTATTAGATAGTATATGGGGGTCCCTGACGCTATAAAACGCTGACGGCGAACCTAAATATTTACGTCCCTAACTAGCGTCACCAGCGACACTAATACAGTGATCAGAAAAATGATCGCTTAGTGACACTGGTGACGGGGGGTGATCAAGGGGTTAAAACTTTATTAGGGGGGGTTAGGGGGGTACCCTAGACCTACAGGGGGCTAACCCTAACTGCCCTAACACAGTAACTGTCACAAACTGACACCATGCAGTAATCAGAAAAAAAAAAAAAAATACTGCTTGGTGTCAGTTTGTGACGGGGGGGGGGGTGATTGGGGGGGATCGGGGGGGGCGATCGGGGGGGGGGTCGGGGGTGTAAAGTATGCCTGGCATGTTCTACTGTGTGTGTGTGTGTTGTGCACTCACATGTCTTCTCTCCTCGGCGCTGGAACGGAAACTGCCAAGCCGAGGAGAGATGACATCACATCCTCTGCCTGTGTGAAACTACACACAGGCAGAGGAGGATTCCCATTGGCTGGGAGCGATAGCGAGGGGGGGGCCACGATCGGATGGTCTCCCCCTCGCCTCCCAACGCTCCCAGTGAAATGCCGACCGCCGCTGGCACCGGGGGGGTCCGATCGGACCCCCCGCCCGCGGGAGGCAGATCACGTATGGGTACGTGATTCTGCCTGCCCGTGCCATTCTGCCACAGTATATCTGCGTTAGGCGGTCGGCAAGTGGTTAAAAATGGGGGGAAAAAATAGAGCTCCTTACCATCACCCCCTGGCTCAAACAATTTCTATGAGCCACATATTTAAGTTTAAATATAAATGTAGCAGAGTCCCGGGCTCCCAGAGACCTAATGGTGACCTCCAGAGTTAGGGAGAGCTGACATTCTTTTTTGTAAAGTGGGTTACCAGGCATGGTGGGTGTGATGCATGATGAAATGATGGGCGCCAGTCACTTTTTGAATGCAAAGAGATTTATTGTCTCTTAACAAGAACTGTGGGAGTGCGAGTTAGGGCCAGGACACCCTTAGGTAGATGCAAAGTTAATTGTCAGACCCCGAAACACTATAGGAAGACAGCTATACAGAGAAAGGCCTCCAGCCGGATGCCACGAATGTAGAGGTAGGACCTCTGTCTCCTATAGCACTGAACTTGTAACAGTAGTAGTACATAAGTCTTGGTAACGCAGAACAGTCTGGTTCTTATCTCACAGTATCCCAGTATAGGTCTTCAATTGCTGAGCTCCCACTCTCACTAGACCTTCAGATCTCAATTGTTACCGGATCTCCTGAGCTCTTCCACAGCTATCCCGCTGTGTCCTCCTCAAGCGTCCCCCTGCTAACCTGCTGGGCCCCTGGCTTGGCACTAGCTGAAGCTTTCCCACTTCTTCACTGCCCCCGGCTGATGAGAAGACTGCTCTGGTACTTACTCGAGCTTACTCACTGAAGTCTCCGGTAATAAGGTGGAAGCTCCCTTAGTGACGACTGGTTCCCCTTTACCTCCAAAGACAACTGGTTCCCCGTCCGGCTCTTGGACTCCAATCCTGCAGTCCCAACCCTATGCTGTTTCTCCTGCTCCTGGATAGGCCTCAGGCAGCCCAGCAGCCAGGTGCCCCCAGGATAGGCCTCAGGCTTCCGGCCTAGCAGCACAGGGCGACATAACACACGTTCACTTGGACAGCCATCCAGGTGGCACAGGACCCTGATCACCTGTTTTCACCCAAATAAATAGGCTCTCCCAGCAGGCCAAGGGACTAAAAAAACCCTTGTCTATTGGCTGAGACACCCCATCCATTTATGGTCTGTCCTTGCTATGCCCTTGTCTAGCTAATGTCCCTCTACCCTATACAAGTTCTCCAAAAAGAAAAACAACACCCCTAGACTGGTTATTGAGGAAAAGTACTGTATGGCTGAGATTGTGTGCCTGGCTGTGGGGCAATTCACTGGGGAAGAACCTCCTATGGGTGTAAGTGCTACAGCAGCAACCTCTTATTGCCGAAAAAGTTTGTATTCCACTACGGTGGAAAGATCCTTGCGCACCATCGATTGCTATGTGGAGACTAAATGTAGAAGACATAAGAAGAATGGAGGATCTTGCCTAATTCTCAAAAAACAAAAACAAAAAAAAACAAGCATGAAACCTCTTATAACCCTGGTCTTACCGAAGGGAATGTCACTTTTCAGATGAAGGTAAAACTCTGATGTCCAAAATGTCCTGATTTCAGTCTGATCCTACTTCCATGTGTCCATGCTTCCCAAACCCTACCTTCCACCTTGCTTTTCCTATTTAGTCTTAGTACCTCCTTCTCCGATCCCCACTCCTTTCCGCTACTTACCTTACACCATTGCTCTCCCACAAACCCATCCCCCCATCCTATCTTTGCTTTCCATTACCTCTTGTCCTACTATACTTCCTTGCACACCCCCCACCCCAACCATTGGCTTGGAGAACATTTAATCCTCTAGCCCTGCTTATGTCAGTAGACCTGTACTGAAGGGAATTTTTTCTTTACATAAACAATTGGTTAGTTGTATTTTGCCCTCAGGAATAACCACTTGACCTCTGGAAGGTTTTACCCCCTTCATGACCAGGGCATTTTTTGCTTTTCAGCACTATGCTATTTTAGCTAGCAAATGCTCAGTCATGCAACACAGTACCCAAATTACTTTTATATCATTTTATTTTCACACAAATACAGCTTTCTTCTGGTGGTATTTGATCACCACTGGATTTTTTTAATTTTTTATTATATATATGAAAAAGGACCAAACATTTTGAAAAAAAAAACTTTCTAATTTCTGTTATAATACATAGTATATTTTAACCACTTAAGGACCGAGCCTCTTTCTGAGATTTGTTGTTTACAGGTTAAAAACATTTTTTTTTGCTAGAAAATCACTTAGAACCCCCAAACATTATACATTTTTTTTCGAACACCCTAGAGAATAAAATGGCAGTCGTTGCAATACTTTCTGCCACACCGTATTTGCGCAGCGGTCTTACAAGCGCACTTTTTTTTGGAAAAAATGCACTTTTTAAAATTAAAAAATAAGACAACAGTAAAGTTAGCCCAATTTTTTTTATATTGTGAAAGATAATGTTACGCCGAGTAAATTGATACCCAACATGTCACGCTTCAAAATTGCGTCCGCTCGTGGAATGGCGACAAACTTTTACCTTTAAAAATCTCCATAGGCAACGTTTAAAAAATTCTACAGGTTGCATGTTTTGAGTTACAGAGGAGATCTAGGGCTAGAATTATTGCTCTCACTCTACTGATCGTGGCGATACCTCACGTGTGTGGTTTGAACACCGTTTTCATATGCGGGCACTACTCAAGTATGCGTTCGCACGCAAGCTCGGTGGGACGGGGCGCCTTTAAATTTTTTTTTTTCCTTACTTATTTTACCTTTTAGTTTTTATTTTTACATTGTTCTTTAAAAAAAAAATTGTATCACTTTTATTCCTATTACAAGGAATGTAAACATCCCTTGTAATAGAAAAAAGCATGACAGGACCTCTTAAATATGAGATATGGGGTCAAAAAGACCTCAGATCTCATATTTACACTAAAATGCAATAAAAAAAAATTGTCATTTGGAAAAAAAAAAAAAGGCCCTTTAAGAGCTATGACGTTGTGACGTCTCTTTCCCCCTGCAATGGTATGGAGATGGGTGGGGGCCATCTTCCCCTCACTCGTCTCCATACCCAGGAAGGACAAGCATCCGATCACCTCCGCTGCTACCGACGGCTCTGGCAAGCGACAGAGGGCAGCGGAGGGCAATGAAAAGCAGCTATGATGCTGTACTGGTAATGGTGGTGATCAGCGACTTATAGTGTGACAATGACAGTGTGGCGGGAAATCTGGTGCTAACAGACACTGTCTGAAAGGGTCATTGACTGACTAACTGACACTGATGTCTCTAGTGACACTAATACAGTGATTACTGATAATACTGTACACTGTATGCTGTACTAATGACACTGGCCGGGAAAGGGTTAACATCAGGGGGCTAACTGTGTGCCTAACAAGTGTAATCTGTGTAATGTGCACTGCTTTTACGTAGTAATCTGGCTTCTTTTCTCCCTACTATTCAAGGAGAGGAAACAGCCAGATCGCCGTTCTCTGTAAACAGAGTTCTGTGTGCTTGTACACACAGAACTCTGTGTGTGATTGGACATAGCCAATCGGTAGGTTCCAGACGAAACCATTGGCTGAAATCTGCTGCCAAATTCGTGCTGTGTCCAATCCCCACACGGGTCAGCATGTGTGCCCCAAACCTGGAAGACAGGTGACAACGAACAGGTACATTGTCTGGCCTGACTATGCCGCCCGTCCGAAGCAAATCTACTATGGGTGGCTGCTAAGTTGTTAAATCAAAAATTTTGCTAGGCCACTGTGTAATACAAATTACATAAAGAAATTTCTCAAACAAAATATGTTTAAAAAATAAAAAGACAAATAAAATAAAATGATACAAAAAAAGTTTTTGGGTTTAAAGTTCAGCAATAAAGTGTCAGAAACAACCATTCACCTTTTAGATGTTGACTAATTATAATTCTCCCAATGCAGGCACCAACACCACCACCCAACACCAATACCACCACCGAATACCAACACCATCAGACTGGACACTGACTAAGTTCTCTGCTACAGCCCATACAGCATGATCACATAAACCAGCCATGGTATCAATAGACAGCTTCAGTATGGCATCTGCAGTGCACCCAAGGACCCTCTGCTCTCCAATAGTGATATCTAGGGATGAGCCGAACACCCCCCCCCGGTTCGGTTCGCACCAGAACCTGCGAACGGACCGAAAATTCGCACGAACGTTAGAACCCCATTGACATCTATGGGACTCTAACGTTCGAAATCGAAAGTGCTCATTTTAAAGGCTAATTTGCATGGTATTGTCCTAAAAAGGGTTTAGGGACCCGGGTCCTGCCCCAGGGGACATGTATCAATGCAAAAAAAACTTTTAAAAACGGACGTTTTTTCGGGAGCAATGATTTTAATGATGCTTAAAGTAAAAAAAAAAAAGTGAAATATTTCTTTAAATATTGTACCTGGGGGGTGTCTATAGTATGCCTGTAAAGTGGCACGTGTTTCCCGTGCTTAGAACAGTCCCTGCACAAAATGTCATTTTTAAAGGAAAAAAAGTCCTTTAAAACTGCTTGCGGCTTTAATGTAATGTCGGGTCCTGGCAATATGTATGAAAATCAGTGAGACAAACGGCATGGGTACCCCCCAGTCCATTACCAGGCCCTTTGGGTCTTGTATGGATATTAAGGGGAACCCCGCACCCAAATTAAAATAGGGAAAGGTGTGGGGCCACCAGGCCATATATACTCTGAACAGCAGTATACAAGACAGGGACTGTAGGTTTGTTGTTAAGTAGAATCTGTTTGTAATTTTGAACGGGTACATTTTTAACGTGTTTAGCTCCAGCCAAAAAATCTTTTTTAAAGCGGAGCGCCACCTAAAAAAAAATTTTTAAAAGTCAGCAGCTACAAATACTGCAGCTGCTGACTTTTAAAACACGGACACTTACCTGTCCAGGGCGCCCGCGATGTCGGCACCCGAGGCCGAAGCGTCTCTCCGTCCTCGGGTGCTGCCGCCTCCATCTTCGGTAAGGGAATCAGGAAGCGAAGCCGTACGGCTTCACTTCCCGGTTCCCTACTGCGCATGCGCGAGTCGCGCAGCGCAATCCGGATGGTCCCTGCTGCCTCTGGGACCCGTGTGTTTCCCAGCAGGCAGCGGGGAGGGAGCAGGAAGTGGCGTAAATACCCGCAGATTCTGCGGGTGTCTATGCCGGAAGTGGGTACAGATACCTGTAATATACAGGTATCTGTACCCCCCTCCCCCCTGAAAGGTGCCAACTGTGTCACCGGAGGGGGGGAGGAATCTAATGAGTGGAAGTTCCACTTTTGGGTGGAACTCCACTTTAAGCTTTTTGGAAAACATAGGGAAGGGTTATCACCCCTGTGACATTTGTTTTGCTGTCTGTCCTCCTCTTCAGAAGATTTCACCTCACTTTTTGTCCCAATGACAAATATTTTTTGAAAATTTGGGGTTTTTTGTGGAACAAGGATTGGAAAGCATCAGTGGAAAGGAGAAATGTTTTTCCTATATTAACTCTTACAGGAGAGAATTTCCCTTACTAGGGGTAGATTTCATCTCACTTCCTGTTGTCTCCTTCCGTTTGCAAGTAGGAGTTGTTTGTAAGTTGGATGTTTGAAAGTAGGGGCCTGCCCTATATACTCAGCAGAAATTTGGGCCTTAGGTGTTGTTGTGGCCACAACACTGTAATGCCCCGTACACACGGTCGGATTTTCCGATGGAAAATGTCCGATCGGAGCGTGTTGTCGAAAATTCCGACCGTGTGTGGGCTCCATCGGACATTTTCCATCAGATTTTCCGACACACAAAGTTGGAGAGCAGGAGATAAAATTTTCCGACAACAAAATCCGTTGTCAGAAATTCCGATCGTGTGTACACAAATCCGGCGGACAAAGTGCTTCGCATGCTCAGACTAAATAAAGAGATGAAAGCTATTGGCCACTGCCCCGTTTATAGTCCCGACGTACGTGTTTTACGTCACCGCGTTTAGAACGATCAGATTTTCCGACAACTTTGTGCGACCGTGTGTAGACAAAACAAGTTTGAGCCAACATCCGTCGGAAAAAATCCTAGGATATTGTTTTCGGAATGTCCGAACAAAGTCCGACCGTGTGTACGCCCTATAAGCCCTCACAGGGCCCTGCTGTGAAATATTAGTTAAAGAATTGTAATTACATGCCCCTGTTGAAGGGGCAGAAAAATTGGGCCTTTGGTGGTGGTGGTGGTGCTGGTGCTTGTACACACAGAACTCTGTGTGTGATTGGACATAGCCAATCGGTAGGTTCCAGACGAAACCATTGGCTGAAATCTGCTGCCAAATTTGTGCTGTGTCCAATCCCCGCACAGGTCAGCATGCGTGCCCCAAACCTGGAAGACAGGTGCTGGTGCCACAACACTGTAAGTCCTCACTCGCTCTTGGTGGCGCATAAATGGGCCCTGCTGTGAAATATTAGATCAAGAATTGTAATTACATGCCCCTGTTGAACAAGGGCAGAAAAATTGGGCCTTTGGTGGTGGTGCTGGTGCCACAACACTGTAATGCCCCGTACACACAGTCGGACATTGATCGGACATTCCGACAACAAAATCCTAGGATTTTTTCCAACGGATGTTGGTTCAAACTTGTCTTGCATACACACGGTCACACAAAGTTGTCAGAAAATCCGATCATTCTGAACGCAGTGACGTAAAAAACGTACGTCTGGACTATAAACGGGGCAGTAGCCAATAGCTTTCATCTCTTTATTTATTCTGAGCATGCGTGGCACTTTGTGAGTCGGATTTGTGTACACACGATCGGAAATTCCGACAACGGATTTTGTTGTCGGAAAATTTTATAGCCTGCTCTCAAACTTTGTGTGTCGGAAAATCTGATGGAAAATGTGTGATGGAGCCTACACATGGTCGGAATTTCCGACAACAAGGTCCTATCACACATTTTCCGTCGGAAAATCTGACCGTGTGTACGGGGCATAAGTCCTCACTCGCTCTTGGTGGGTGCAGAAATGGGCCCTGCTGTGAAATATTAGATCAAGAATTGTAATTACATGCCCCTGTTGAACAGGGGCTGAAAAATTAGGCCTTAGGCACTGGTGCTGGTGCCACAACACTGCAACCCCTCACAGATACTCTAGTTGGAATGCAGAAACGAGCCCTGCTGCAAAGTATTGCATCAAAAATTGTAATTACACGCTCCTGTTAAACAGGTGCTGAAAAATTGGGCCTTAGGCACTGGTGCTGGTGCCACAACACTGCAACCCCTCACAGATACTCTAGTTGGAATGCAGAAACGAGCCCTGCTGCAAAGTATTGCATCAAAAATTGTAATTACACGCTCCTGTTAAACAGGTGCTGAAAAATTGGGCCTTAGGCACTGGTGGTGGCGCCCAGAACCAAAAATGTTCTTACAAGCTATCAGCGTGATCATTGAGGAGGAAGAGGTTAATTACTCAGGGATAGTCACTCAGCATCAGCATAGGCAGTCTTTGAAGGGATCTGAGATTTCAAAAAAAATTATTCGGTTACATCAGCATCAGGTGCTTGGTAGCTGGTGGTGATCCAAGACTGATTCATTTTTATGAAGGTCAGTTGATCGACCGAGTCGGTGGACAGACGCACCCTGTGATCGGTTACAAAGCCTCCAGCAGCACTGAATGTGCGCTCCGAAAGAACGCTGGATGCAGGACAGGCCAGTAGATCAATTGCATACTGTGCAAGCTCTGGCCAGTGATCCATCCTCAAGACCCAGTAACCCAGAGGATTTTTGGTGGGAAAGGTGTCCAAGTCAGATCTTGCCCCTAGGTATTCTGCACCATGTAAAACAGACGCTGGCGATGGTTGCTGGAACCGATCATACCTTGGGGCTGCGGACCAAAAAATTGTCTGAACGCATCGGTCAGACGGCCACCTTCTCCACCGCTCCTTCTTTGACTGACCAAAGCCTCAGCAACACGTTGTCCAGAAACAGGAGTTTGTAACCTCCCAGTCTCTGGGAACGCGTTGCACAGACCTTTCTGCAAGGCCTCCCGAAGATGTTTCATCCTCTGCTCCCTCTGCGATGGCAAGATAAGGTCCACAACCTTACCCTTGTAACGTGGATCAAGGAGGGTTGCCAGCCAGTATTGGTTCTTCTCCTTGATACCACGAATACGAGGATTCTTACACAGGCTTTGCAGGATCAGGGAGGCCATGCAGCGTAGGTTTGCTGAGGCACATGGGTCATTTGTCCCTGACGGAGGGCAGAGAGGAGGTTGGTGCCATTGTCGCAAACCACCATTCCTGCCTTAAGTTGGCGTGGCGTCAACCACCTCTGAACCTGCCCCTGCAGAGCTGACAGAACCTCTGCCCCAGTGTGGCTCCTGTCCCCCAAGCACACCAGCTCAAGCACCGCATGGCATCTTTTGGCCTGCGCACTTGCGTAGCCCCTTGAATGGCTACGGAGCACCGCTGGTTCCGAGGACAAAGCACAGGAAGAGGCCATAGAGGAAGAAGAAGAGGAGGGGGTGGAGGAGAGAGGTGTGTCACAATCATTAGTAGTGGCATTTTGGAGGCGTGGTGGCGGAACAACCTCCAACACTGCTGCACCTTGTCCTGCATCCTTCCTAGCTGCCAGCAGAGTCACCCAATGCGCCATGAAACTTAGGTAACGTCCCTGTCCATGCCTGCTGGACCATGAGTCAGCGGTAATATGCACCTTACCGCTGACCGCCCTGTCCAACGAGGCATGGACATTGCCTTTCACATGCTGGTAGAGAGCCAGAATCGCCTTCCGTGAGAAAAAGTGACGTTTGGGTACCTGCCACTGAGGAACCGCACATTCCACAAACTCACGGAAGGGGGCAGAGTCTACCAACTGAAAAGGCAGCAGTTGAAGTGCTAGCAATTTTGCCAAGCTAGCATTCAACCGCTGGGCATGTGGATGGCTGGGAGCAAACTTCTTTCGGCGGTGCAGCAGCTGGGGCAGGGAAATTTGACTGGTACAATCTGATGTCGGTGTACCGAAAGCAGATTGCCCACAAGTACTTGGCTGTGACACACCTAATTCTGCACCTTCATTCCTCTCAGTGCAGGTCTCAGAGAGGACTGAAGGTATAGTGGGGTTGGAGATCTCAGCTGATGAGAAGCAATACCGCGGTATTCGGCTGCTAGCGGTGCGGTTTTAATCCCCCGCTGGCGGCCGAAAAAGGGTTAAAACCCCTCGTATAGCGTGGCTGTGAGGGGGCGCCGAAGAGCCTCGGAAATACTGGGGGACAGCTCTGCTGAACTTGGAAAGCCTCGGAAACACTCAGGAACTGAGTATTTCCGAGTGTTTCTAAGTATTTCCGAGTGTTTCCGAACGGCTCCGAACCGTTCCGAGTGTCCCTCGGGCCAAATGCGGTACTGCACACCCCATTAGCTTGAATTCTGCTCGTTTTGCGAGACAACACTCGCAAACCGAGTCAGAATTTAAAAAAGAAAGTTGCTTGTCTTTCAAAATACTTGTTAACCGCGTTACTAGTAAACCAAGGTGAAGGGCAAAATCATCTACTGTAACACTTTTGGTCTTCAAATGTGGAGGAAGACGGCTGCCTAGGGGAATCTAACATACTTCACATACACTCACTGATTTTACCTGGTGCTGCAATAGACTGGCTCCAGAGATTCACAAATGTGGGATGAGACACAAGGCATGTCACGTTGTCTCCATTAGACTGGTATGTGCTGATCACTGTCCAAGTATCATCCAAATCTTTCATTTTGATTATGTTTTTATCATCTGAATGTGAGATCCAGGAGATCTCTGCAGCCGGGAATCCACCACTTGCTCTACATTCCGGAGATCCATCACTGTTTATAACCAGAGACGCAGAAGGCTGAGCTACATGAAAAAAATATTAATAAATATTTATTGATTACACTATTGGTGCTGTTAACAATGGTGTATATACAGAAAAATTCTGGCGCAAATAATGGAGTGGACCATCTTACTGCTACCAAAGGGGCTGAACTTCCCTTACTGCCCCCCCCCCCACAAACACACACACACACCCTTCCTCAGGTTAGAAGTGTTTCAGTCAATTCAAAGCAGACCTAACCCCATTAATTTAACCACTTGAGCCCCGGACCATTATGCTGCCTAAGGACCAGAGGTCTTTTTCCAATTTGGCACTGCGTCGCTTTAACTGCTAATTGCGCGGTCATGCAATGCTGTACCCAAACAAAATTTGCGTCCTTTTCTTCCCACAAATAGAGCTTTCTTTTGATGGTATTTGATCACCTCTGCGGTTTTTATTTTTTGCGCTAAAAAAGGAAAAAGACCGAAAATTTTGAAAAAAAATGATATTTTCTACTTTTTGTTATAAAAAAAATCCACTAAACTCAATTTTAGTCATACATTTAGGCCAAAATGTATTCGGCCACATGTCTTTGGTAAAAAAAATGTCAATAAGCATATATTTATTGGTTTGCGCAAAAGTTATAGCGTCTACAAACTAGGGTACATTTTCTGGAATTTACACAGCTTTTAGTTTATGACTGCCTATGTCATTTCTTGAGGTGCTAAAATGGCAGGGCAGTACAAAACCCCCCCAAGTGACCCCATTTTGGAAAGTAGACACCCCAAGGAAATTGCTGAGAGGCATGTTGAACCCATTGAATTTTTTTTTTTTTCCAAGTGATTGAATAATGACAAAAAAAAAATATATATATATATTTACAAAAAGTTGTCACTAAATGATATATTGCTCACACAGCAATACACACGCCATGGGCCTATGTGGAATTGCACCCTAAAATACATTCAGCTGCTTCTCTTGAGTATGGAGATACCACATGTGTGGGACTTTTTGGGAGCCTAGCCGCGTACGGGGCCCCGAAAACCAATCACCGCCTTCAGGATTTCTAAGGGCATAAATTTTTGATTTCACTCCTCACTACCTATCACAGTTTTGAAGGCCATAAAATACCCAGATGGCACAAACCCCCCCCCCCAAATGACCCAATTTTGGAAAGTAGACACCCCAAGCTATTTGCTGAGAGGCATGTTGAGTCCATGGAATATTTTATATTTTCACACAAGTTGCGGGAAAGTAACACTTTTTTTTTTGCACAAAGTTGTCACTAAATGATATATTGCTCAAACATGCCATGGGCATATGTGGGATTACACCCCAAAATACATTCTGCTGCTTCTCCTGAGTACGGGGATACCACATGTTTAGGACTTTTTGGGAGCCTAGCCGTGTACGGGGCCCCGAAAACCAAGCACCGCCTTCAGGATTTCTAAGGGCATACATTTTTGATTTCACTCCTCATGACCTATCACAGTTTTGAAGGCCATAAAATGCCAGGATGGCACAAAACCCCCCCAAATGACCCCATTTTGGAAAGTAGACACCCCAAGCTATTTGCTGAGAGGCATGTTGAGTCCATGGAATATTTTATTTTTTGACACAAGTTGCAGGAAAGTGACAATTTTATTTTATTTTTGCACAAAGTTGTCACTAAATGATATATTTCTCACACAGGCCATGGGCATGTGTGGAATTGCACCCCAAAATACATTTAGCTGCTTCTCCTGAGTATGGGGATACCACATGTGTGGGACTTTTTGGTAGCCTAGCCGCATACGGGGCCCCGAAAACCAAGCACCGCCTTCAGAATTTCTAAGGGAGTAAAGTTGTGATTTCACTCCTCACTACCTATCACAGTTTTGAAGGCCATAAAATGCCAAGATGGCACAAAACCCCCCCAAATGACCCCATTTTAGAAAGTAGACACCCCAAGCTATTTGCTGAGAGGCATGGTGAGTATTTTTCAGCTCTCATTTGTTTTTGAAAATGAAGAAAGACAAGAAAAATGTATTTTTTTTTCTTTTTTCAATTTTCAAAAGTTTGTGACAAAAAGTGAGGTCTGCAAAATACTCACTATACCTCTCAGCAAATAGCTTGGGGTGTCTATTTTCCAAAATGGGGTCATTTGGGGGGGGGGGGTTGTGCCATCTGGGCATTCCATGGCCTCCGAAGCTGTGATAGGCAGTGAAGAGTGAAATCAAAAATTTACGCCCTTAGAAAGCCTGAAGGCGGTGCTTGGTTTTCGGGGTCCTGTGCGTGGCTAGGCTCCCAAAAAGTCCCACACATGTGGTATCCCCATACTTAGGAGAAGCAACAGAATGTATTTTGGGGTGTAATTTCACATATTCCCATGGCATGTTTGAGCAATATATCATTTAGTGACAACTTTGTGCAAAAAAAAAAAAAAAAATTTGTCTCTTTCCCACAACTTGTGTCACAATATAAAATATTCCATGGACTCGACATGCCTCTCAGCAAATAGCTTGGGGTGTCTACTTTCCAAAATGGGGTCATTTGGGGGGGGGTTGAACTGTCCTGGCATTTTATGCACAACATTTAGAAGCTTATGTCACACATCACCCACTCTTCTAACCACTTGAAGACAAAGCCCTTTCTGACACTTTTTGATTACATGAAAAAATTATTTTTTTTTGCAAGAAAATTACTTTGAACCCCCAAACATTATATATTTTTTTAAAGCAAATGCCCTACAGATTAAAATGGTGGGTGTTTCATTTTTTTTTTCACACAGTATTTGCGCAGCGATTTTTCAAATGCATTTTTTGGGGAAAAAACACACTTTTTTAAATTTTAATGCACTAAAACACACTATATTGCCCAAATGTTTGATGAAATAAAAAAGATGATCTTAGGCCGAGTACATGGATACCAAACATGACATGCTTTAAAATTGCGCACAAACGTGCAGGGGCGACAAACTAAATACATTTTTAAAAGCCTTTAAAAGCCTTTACAGGTTACCACTTTAGATTTGCAGAGGAGGTCTACTGCCAAAATTACTGCCCTCGATCTGACCTTCGTGGTGATACCTCACATGCATGGTGCAATTGCTGTTTACATTTGACGCCAGACCGACGCTTGCGTTCGCCTTTGCTCGAGAGCAGGGGGGGACAGGGGTGCTTTTTTTTTTTTCTTTATTATTTTTTTTGCTTTTTTATCTTATTTTTAAACTGTTCCTTTCATTTTTATTTTTTTAATTAATTTTATTGTTATCTCAGGGAATGTAAATATCCCCTATGATAGCAATAGGTAGTGACAGGTACTCTTTTTTTTAAAAATTGGGCTCTATTAGACCCTAGATCTCTCCTCTGCCCTCAAAGCATCTGACCACACCAAGATCGGTGTGATAAAATGCTTTCCCAATTTTCCAATGGCGCTGTTTACATCCGGCGAAATCTAAGTCATGAAATGCTCGTAGCTTCCGGTTTCTTAGGCCATAGAGATGTTTGGAGCCATTCTGGTCTCTGATCAGCTCTATGGTCAGCTGGCTGAATCACCGGCTGCATTTTCAGGTTCCCTGTTGGGACAGGAGAGCCAGAGAAAAACATGGAAGACGGTGGGGGTGGGCATTCCCTCCCACTGCTTGCAAAAGCAGTCTGGAGGCTAATTAGCCGCTAGGATTGCTTTTACATGAAAGCCGACCGCTGGCTGAAAAGAATGATACCAAGATGATACCTAAACCTGCAGGCATCATTCTGGTATAACCACTCAAAGTCCAGCAACATACCAGTACGTTGCTGGTCCTTGTTGGGCATATATTGTAAACTTTTTTTTCATGCAGCCTGTGGGCTGAACGAAAAAAAGATATTGATCGGTGGGTATGCCCACCATTAGAATACCTCCCTTCATCCACCCACTTCTAATGATGGGCATACATGCACCATTTATATATGCCGAAGCATGGGGGCATCCTCCCGCAAAAGGCAGGAGCAAATCGCTCCTCCACCCACTGCTGCCCCCACGCTTCGGCATATATGCTGAAGTATGTAACTGTGGTGGTGAAATCACCTCCGACAGCGCTGGAGTCACAGCTTTATATATCGTGGGAGCAAACGCTGTTGCTGTCAAGATAAATAAATCCGCGCTGCAACTGAATGGCGTACCTGCTAAGCAAATGATGGTTAACAATAAAACAAAGTAACATTACAGTATAACAGTAAGACTTACCATACCTGCAAAGCAAATACAAAAAAAAACATAGTAAAAAATAAAACATTTAACGCAACCTGTGCCTAAAATATATATATGCCGAAGCATGGGGGCATCCTCCCGCAAAAGGCAGGAGCAAATCGCTCCTCCACCCACTGCTGCCCCCACGCTTCGGCATATATGCTGAAGTATGTAACTGTGGTGGTGAAATCACCTCCGACAGCGATGGAGTCACGGCTTTATATATCGTGGGAGCAAACGCTGTTGCTGTCAAGATAAATAAATCCGCGCTGCAACTGAATGGCGTACCTGAAAACAATAAAATGGTTACCAACAAAACACAGTAAACAGTAAAGTATAAAAAAATTGCATATCTGAAAAGCAAACATGGTAAAACATAATAACAATAAAACATTGCAGAATAGAATAGAGTAAAAAAGAACAGAACAATAGAGAGAGAATAGAGAGAGAGAACAATAAAACAAGAACTATTTTTGGTTTTTTTATTTTATATTTTTTTTGTGTTTTTATTTTTTTTTTTTACATTTTTTTTAGTAACTTTTAACTTTTGTAACTGGTTCCAGGTTTGGGTCTCTCAAAATGCAATGGCATCTTGGGAGACCCTGTGAAAGTGTGTCCTAGTCTGTGCAGTGCTGAACCCTACGCTAATACTCAACTAGTGTATGGTAGCGTTCAAAGCATTCACCCATGCAAAGACCAGGATTGCCAGGACAGGAGGGACAATAACACCGGGTGTCACACCTAAATCAGCGCTTGCTGCAGACACGACATCTTTTTTGGGGGGCTCGTTGGGTAGGGGTACTCGGGAGGGCATAAAGAAAATGCCTCTCATGCAGCCGGCCTACTGCATTTGGATTGGGAAGGTGAGGTAGAGCACCGTCTGGAAACAGAAGGGCTCTGACGATCTCTTCCTGGAATTTAAGGAAGGATCCAGTCCGTCCTGAAGCTCTGTATAGCACCTGAGCGTTCAGCAAAGCCAATTGAAATAAATAAACAGACACTTTTTTGTACCAGCGTCTGGCCTTACGGGCAACTAGGTATGGCGCCAACAACTGGTCGTTGAGGTCCACCCCTCCCATATTAAGGTTATATTCGTGGACACAGAGGGGTTTCTCCACAACACCTGTCGCCGTAGTAATTTGGGTCGTCGTGTCTGCATGAAGGGAGGTGAGAACGAAAACATTCTTCTTATCCCTCCACTTCATAGCGAGCAAATTATTATACTTCAAGCAGGCTCTCTCCCCCAGCCTAAGACGGGAATCTACGAGCCGCTGGGGAAAGCCCCGGCGATTAGGTCGCACATGCTCCAATCTGATGATCAAACGAGTGACTAAAAAGTGGCACGCTCGTATAATAATTGTCCACGTACAAGTGGTACCCCTTTCCGAATAAGGGTGACACCAAGTCCCACACTATCTTGCCAGCGCTTCCTATGTAGTCAGGGCAGTTTGTCGGCTCTACGTGACTATCTTTGCCCTCGTAAACCATAAATCTACATGTATAGCCTGTGGCCCTGTCACAGAGCTTATACATCTTGACCCCGTATCTGGCACGCTTGCTGGGAAGGTACTGTTTGAATGACAAGCGGCCAGAAAATTTAATCAGGGACTCATCAACGCAGGGTAAACAAGTCTGCAAAACGTTGGTTGAAGTGGTTTACGAGGAGCCCGATTTTTGTAGAGCCGATCGTATGCAGGGTCTCCACGAGGACGACAGAGTTCATTGTCGTTGAAGTGCATGAACCGCAAAATCTGCTCGTATCGTGCCCTGGCCATGGAAGAGAGAACAAGGGCGAATGGTAAATTGGGTCAGTGGACCAATATGACCGCAACTTACTCTTTTTATTCAAGCCCATGAGGAGGGAAAGGCCCAGAAAGATCTTAAATTCGGAGACCGTAATTGGTCTCCAATCTCTGGCAAGGGAGGACTGGGGATTAGCGGCGATGTGTTGACCAGCGTATAAATTGCTTTGGTCCACAATAGATCTATAGAGATCTTCGGTGAAAAACAGTGAATAAAAATCCAGTGGCGTAAAGTCAACTGTTTCCACCTGAATTCCGGGTTGGTCAGTGAAAGGGGGAAGTACGGGTGCTGCAGAAGTGGTGGGTTCCCAATTCGGATTGGCGAATGCAGCAGGAAGGGCACTATGGGCATGACAGGGCCTGTCTTTGTCTTCTTGGTGGCAGCGGGACACTACTAGTGCTTGCCACCTCACCAGCTTGAACTGCACTTATGGGACTCGCCACGTCACCACGTGATACTGCAGTGCTGGATGTACGACCAGGGTGTACTAGGCCGCTGGTGCTTGCTAGTTCACCAGAAGGAATAGCGGCGCTAGTACTTCTCTGCTCCATACGAGGGTCCTGCGGTTCTTGCACTTCAAGGACAGAAGAAGTTCGGGGTCTGGTACGCCTGACCCTAGCAGGGACCACAACTCCGTCGTCAGAGCTATCTGTCATGGAGCCGCTGTCCTCTACAGGATCGTATTCTGAGCCTGAACTTGACAGATGAGTGACTTCCTCTTCACTATCTGTCATGCTCTGAAACTTGTAGGCCTCTTCACTAGTGTACCTTCGATTTGCCATTTTGGGCTCTAAATTTAGGGGTACACTAGTGAGACTCACAGGCAAAAAAGCTCCTGACTGTCAGCGACTGTATCAAAACGCTACCAAAAAACTGTTTGCGATCGCAGGGATCAGGCCTGACTCTGCGAACGCTGCAGTTATGTGTGCTTAGTGTTTTTTGTAAGTGTCAGTTATCGATCGATACTGCACTTGGGTGGGCTGGGCAGGGCTGGAACAAGGGGCAAAACGCAGGTGCTAGCAGGTATCTTGGCTGATCCCGCTAACACTGTGTTTATGGGAACCCTAAACTGCTGGGGAGTATAGATCTGATCGGATCAGATATCGATCCGCTCAGATACTATAGCACTAAGGGAGGTGTATGCTGCGTGCGTGGGTTTTAGCGGTACTGGCGCTAACCTGACGCTGCCTGGGGCGACGCAGACCTTATCTGACCCTAAAAACATAATTTATATCACCGCCGGGCAATTAGGGGTTAAACCTTTATAAGGTAATAAACGGCGGGTGCCCTAAAACTATAATAAACTCAAATAAACTATAATAAACTATAATAAACTACAAAAAACAAACTAGCTAACCAGCGTCACCCGTAACACTTATACGGTGATCGCTGGTGAAAGGGGAAACTAGGGGGCAATCAGGGGGTTAAAACCTTTAGCAGGTAGTATATGGGAGTCCCTCTCGCTATAAAACACTGACAGCAAACCTATATACTTACCTCCCTAACTAGCGTCACCTGTGTCACTAATAGAGCCATCAGAAAAACGATCGCTTAGCGACACTGGTGACGGGGGGTGATCACGGGGTTAACCTTTATTAGGGGGGGTTAGGGGGGTACCTTGGACCTAAGGGGGGGTACCCTAGACCTAAAGGGGGCTAACCTAACTGCCCTAACACTTATAACTGTCACAAACTGACACCAATGCAAAAAAAAAAAAAATGCTATTGGTGTCAGAGTGATAGGGGGTGCAGGGGGGTGATCGGGGGGTGAAGGGGGGTGACAAGTGTGCCTGGCGTGTTCTACTGGAAGTGTAGTGTTGTGCAGACTTACTTGATGTCTTCTCTCCTCGGCGCCGGATCGAAAAGACCGGCTCGAGGAGGGATGACATCACCTCTGTTTACATTACAGAGGGAAAGGAAGCATTTTCATTCGCCGGGAGCGATCGGGAGGGGGTGGCCAACAATGGATGGCCTCCCCCTGACCTCTCATCGCCCGGGAAGAAATGGCGACTGCCTCGGGCACCGGGGGGGGGTCCGATCGGACCACCCACCCGCGGAAGGCAAATCACGTGCATGTACGTGATTTTGCCTGTCCGTGCCACCTTGCCGACGTACATCGGCGTGGAGCGGTCGTCAAGTGGTTAACAGTTTTCAAAACAGTCACAGTCAAGGACTGCTGAGAATGACAACTGTCACAACTGCAGATCAAACAGAGGCTAAGATAGCAGCTTCCTTGGCTGTAAAGGATAGGAGGATTTAGTTCTGCTTTAAAGGGGTCCTTACCATTCACACAGCCATCATGAATAACCCCCATATTACATCTAATATGTTTATTTCTTATGATTGCCAGCTCCATCTAGTGCTCATAAAGGGGCATTTGCCTGATTTCAGCACTATATAACTCAAATACTCTCATAATACAGACACCTCTGATAAACAATAACCAAAATATTATCTAAATTGAAAAAAGTGTATATCAAATATTTCTTTTATCAGCTATCCAGCACTGACATGTGTTTTCACATCAAAGATAGAATCTCACTGAATAAAGTGCAGCGCTGCTGTAATCATACATTAATTAGACACATGCGGTTCATTTAGTTCCCAATCGAAATTCTGACAATTTTTTTTTACAATAGTAACGAATTTAAACAAATCCGAAATAAAGAAACAACATTTCGGAAGAAATTTGAGTTGTTTTCATATCCAAAATATAAGGGATAGAAGGGATAGAAGGGATAGAACAGGGTCACGTGGTGGGTGACGTCAATCGGGCAGTTCTAGTATCTGGGATCCACTACGCGTTTCTGAGCATGCGCGAAGCTCGCAACGGGCATGCGCGCTCCTTTCTCAAGTGTGACACTTGAGAAAGGAGCGCGCATGCCCGTTGCGAGCTTCGCGTATGCTCAGAAACGCGTAGTGGATCCCAGATACTAGAACTGCCCGATTGACGTCACCCACCACGTGACCCTGTTGGAACGCGGAAGTGACACTCGCTCACCGCACAACAGCCGGCGTCTCCGAGCGGAGGTCCGCGGCCATCCGCACGGCCGCCATCCATTCATACCTACACCTGGATGTGGCGACAATGGGAACAGTTCTCCTTGGAAGTCTACATTTTTACATGTAAGTGCTTTGATGTGATTCTTTTATTACAATAAATTCTGATACTTAAGAGGCGCTTTTCCTTTTGGATTTTTTTCATATCTTTCATGGAGAGCTGACTTCGCTCAACAGGAAGCTGCCCTGGGTATTGGATATATAGAGACCCACTTGACTCCTATATCTATCTACTACACCGATGATTTACATCCATAGACTTTACATTGTTTTTACAGTATTGGATTATCTTTTATTGGACATTGCTCCTATTTATTATTATTTTTTACCGGTCATTGCTTCCACTGGTCTGCTTGTCCTCACCAACTGATTTCTCTTTGATTGATTATACACACACATGTGTGTTTATATGTGTGTATATTATCCTTGAATGGACTAAGCGCTGTTACATTATATTTTATTTCCACAGTGAAACATGGTGGTGGCAGCATCATGCTATGGGGATGTTTTTCAGCAGTCAGGACTGGGAAACTGGTCAGAGTTGAGGGAAAGATGGATGGTGCTAAATACAGGGATATTCTTGAGCAAAACCTGTACCACTCTGTGTGTGATTTGAGGCTAGGACAGAGGTTCACCTTCCAGCAGGACAATGACTCCAAACACACTGCTAAAGCAACACTTGAGTGGTTTAAGGGGAAACATGTAAATGTGTTGGAATGGCCTAGTCAAAGCCCAGACCTCAATCCAACAGAAAATCTGTGGTCAGACTTAAAGATTGCTGTTCACAAGTGCAAACCATCCAACTTCAAGGAGCTGGAGCAGTTTTGCAAGGAGGAACGGGAAAAAATCCCAGTGGTAAGAGGCGGCAAGCTCATAGAGACTTATCCAAAGCGACTTAGAGCTTTGATAGCCCCAAAAGGTGGCTCTACAAAGTATTGACTTTAGGGGGGTGAATAGTTATGCACATTGATTTTTTCTGTTATTTTGTCCTATTTGTTGTTTGCTTCACAATAAAAAAATAAAAAAAAACATCTTCAAAGTTGTGGGCATGTTCTGTAAATTAAATGATGCAAATCCCCAAACAATCCATGTTAATTCCAGGTTGTGAGGCAACAAAACACGAAAAATGCCAAGGGGGTTGAATACTTTTGCAAGGCACTGTACATAAACTCCAACTCCAGTGCTCATAAAGAAATAGGTGTTCGGTGAAGTGATATATAACACATTTTATCCAAGTGTTTAACCAGTGCTCATTATGCTCTCACCTCTGTTGTTGACTGGTAAACATTTATAGGCCAAATTTAACCTCTTTAAGGAATTATATCCCCTCTTGAACCTTCAGTACTCCTTTACCTCCAATTCCACTTTCCACCTAATATCACACACAGGTATTGGCAACTCTTACCCTTTAAGTGCTTAATAGCTCCACAATCCACCTTATAGCAATCCACCAGACTTCAGAGTATCCTCTGAAGAAGTCACAACTAGTGACATAACACGTAAGGGAGAAGCCAGTGGCATTATCACGCAATTATAGGAAGTAGAGAGGCACCAAGCTGAGTGGGGCTGTCCACAAAGTATACATCTCTTAAGGGGACATTTGCATGGGAATTCCGCAGCGCACTGGATTAGTGCATGGATACATGTAAGTGTGTTTTTCTATTCTTAACCCCTTCAGATCCGCGCTATAGCCTAATGACGGCTACAGCACGGATCTGTTTTGCCGGGAGGGAGTCAATAGACGTCCTCCCCTTTGCAAGCTGGCCACGCCCCCTGAAGGGTGCGCGCGGCACGGTGATGTGATCACCCGAGTCAATGAGACTCGGGTGATCACAGTTCGGATTAAGGGGTCGATCCTGACCCCTTACCACGTGATCATCTGTCAGCCAATGACAGCTGATCAGGTGATGTAAACAGAAGATCGGTAATTGTTTTTTTTTCTTCTCATGCTGACAGCGTGGGGAGGAAAAAAAGCTGATCACCAGCTTCAGTTAAAGGGACATCGGTCCCGAAGAGGAAGAGGCGAAGCTGCCTCATATGTGCCCACCAATACCGCCTGCCAGTGCCACAAATCAGTGCCCACAGATCAGTGCCCACCAATCAGTGCCCACCAGTACATAAGTGAAAGCAATCAGTGCCACCTATGAATTCCCACGAGTGCCACCTGTCAATGCCCACCAGTGGTGCCAATCAGTGCCTCATCATTGCCACCTAGCAGTGCTGCCTATCAGTGTCACCTACCAGTGCCCATCACTGCCACCCATCAGTGCCCATCACTGCCACCCATCAGTGCCACCTATCAATGCCCTTCAGTGCCGCCCATCAGTGCCACCCATCAGTGCCCACCAATGCCACCTATCAGTGCCCACCAGTGTCGCCTATTAGTGCCCATCAGTGCTGCCTTATCAGTGCCCATCAGTGTCGCCTTATCAGTGCCCATCAATGCAGCCTATCAGTGCAGCCTATCCGTGCCCATCAGTGTAGCCTCATCAGTGTACATCAATGAAGAAGAAAAATTACCTGTTTGCAAAATTTATTACCAAAATATAAAACAGTTTAAAAATGGTTTTAATTTGTCTAATGAAAAATAAAAAACCCAGAGGTGATCAAATACCACCAAAAGAAAGCTCTATTTGTGGGAAAAAAATTGTCAAAATTTAGTTTGAGTACAGTGTTGTATGACCGCGCAATTGTCATTCAAAGTGCGACAGAGCTGAAAGCTGAAAATTGGTCTGGGCAGGAGAGGAGTTTACGTGCCCAGTAAGCAAGTGGTTAATAAAGGAAAGAGTTGCCAATTTGTGATAAAGTCTGAAGGAGTCCCGAAGGTGGAAGGTAGAGTCCCGAAGGTGGAAAGTAGAGTCCCGAAGGTGGAAAGTAGAGTCCCGAAGGTGGAAGGTAGAGTCCCGAAGGTGGAAGGTAGAGTCCTGAAGGTTGAAGGTAGAGTCCTGAAGTCGGTAGAGAGGAGAGTGAGGCTATGACCCCTTAAAGGGAAAAGTGGATATTTGACCTATACATGTTTTTCAATCAACAGCAGAGCTGAGAGTATAATGAGCACAGAGGGGTGAAACACTTGGATGAAATTTGTTATATATCACTGAGCACCTATTTCTTTATAACCACTGGAGTTGGACGGATCTATTTATGTATGGACTGGAATATTATAATTGATATTTTTGGTTTACAACTCTAAATGAACTAGAGATTTTTTTTTAAATAATAAGTGTGAGAACAGCACATGTCCATTTGTATAAAGGTTTGATATATGAAAGTTTTATTGAAATGCAGTAACAGCACACGTTACACTTATTTTCCAGCACGCTGGGCAATTTTGTGTTTAACTTTTTTTTATATATATTGAAGTACGTTTACAGCAGCTCTATACTTTATTCACTGAGATTAGCTCCAAACACTGCCTCAGGGGTGAAGTTACATGCTCTTCCATATCCAAAAGCATTGGGTATTGTCGCTGGCTGTAGAAAAGGAAGGAGCAGTGAGGGAGCACAGGAAAGGTGATTATTAGGGAGTTGGAGGTCACTTTGCACAGAAAATGCCATATTAACCTGCATGGACAAGAAGACAGTAGTGTTCACTGTTCAGGCTGTTCACTTTTTAAGTGGATTTTCCCTTAGCTTGGTGAATGTGGTGACAATTCACTTTGTAACAAATACCCAATCATGTTCAAGGAACATAAAGATTTTTTTTTTGCTTCCCCTGATTGAATGCTGGAAGTCAGCAGAGCTTCACCTCATTCATTATAATAAGGGCACATTCCATTGCAAAGTGAAAATTCCCTTGTCTTTATTTGCAGTATACATTTTGTTAAAGGTAAGGTTAATGTTCTAATTGTGTATTTTTGCCTGAGTATTTGAAGAAGCAACCATTTTTTATATTAAAAAAGAAAAATGAATAGGTTACAAAATACCTAATACTTGTAAAATAGTTGTAGTGATGTTGGTCCCTTCTTGATGTGACATCTCACAGGTATAATTTCCTCCATCAGATATCTGGGTGTTCTGGATGGTCAGTGTTATATTGGTAAATGTCATTCTTGTACCGCAGTTGTTGTATATCCGGGGTCCTCCTATGGCAAAGTCACCATATGAGGATAAACACGAAGAATTATTAATGTGATGGATCTTCCATATAACTCCGTTATATTATTTCCAGGATCACCTCCACATTGTAGAACTATAGAATTGCCTTTTCTTCCCACCACAACTGTAACATCTGTAATCCCAAAAAAATTATATAATTGCAATTATTGTGTGTTGAATTAAGCAGTTAAGAGTTATCACGGGTTCTATATTCTGAGATATAGATATTGGTATATATATATACACACACAAGTATCACCATAAAGGTCTATAAATCAGCAGGTTCCTTTCTAGGAGCATTTATCAGTATATCTGTAAAATTCTGGACCTTATAGTATTTATTATAAACATTCCATTTTAACCATTTGCTGACCAGCCGGCGCAGTTGTACTGCAGCAGAATGGCACGGCTGGGCGAAACAATGTTATGTAATGTCGCTTCACCCTGTGGCCACTAGGGGTGCGTGTGCTGCTCGCCCCCGGAGCCGATGCGAGTGCCCAGTGGTTGCGATCACCGCCGGGCTTTCACGATCGCTGGTGACACACCAAGAACTGGGATCTGTGTTTGTAAACACACAGTTTCCGGTTCTCTGAGAGGGGAAGAGACTTGATCGTCTGTTCTTACAAAGCACGAACAGCGATCTGTCTTCTCCCCTAGACAGTCCCATCCCTCCTTCAGTTAGTACACAGAGAGGGAACACAATTAACCCCTTGATCGCCCCCTAGTGGTTAAACCCTTCCCTGACAGTGACATTTTTACAGTAATCAGTGCATTTTTATAGCACTGATCGCTGTATGAATGCCAATGGTCCCAAAAATGTGTCAAAAGTGTCCGACATGTCCTCCATAATGTGGCAGTCCTGATAAAAATCGCCCACCATTACTAGTAAAAAAATAAATAAAAATGCCATAAAACTATCCCCTATTTTGCAAATGCTATTATTTTTGCGCAAAAACCAATCAATATAGGCTTATTGTGACTTTTTTTTAACAAAAATATGAAGAAGAATACATATCGGCCTAAACTGAGGAAAAAAAAATTTTTATATATATTTTTGGGGGATATTTATTATAGCAAAAAGTAAAAAGTATTGCGTTTTTTTTCAAAATTGTCGCTCTTTTTTTGTTTATAGCGCAAAAAATAAAAACTGCAGAGGTGATCAAATACCACCAAAAGAAAGCTCTATTTGTGGTAAAAAAAGAACATCAATTTTGTTTGGGTGCAACGCCACACGAACGCGCAATTGTCAGTTAAAGCAACGCAGTGCCGAAAAGCAAAAAGTGCTCTGATCAGGAAGGGGGTAAAATCTTCCGGGGCTGAAGTGGTTAATAACATATACATGCTACGGGAAAAAAAATATTTTAGAAAGCACAAATAATGTTAGAAGACGACATTGAATGATCGGTTAATAAGTAATGTTGCTGTTTGTGTTTGAATAAAAATGTGATTCTCCCTTATTATCTCATATTTCATTTGGGAATGCTTTACCCATTCCTCTGGGAGGGGGTGGATATCTGGGGCCCCTTTATTTTAAAGCGGGCTTTGAGATTCCTGCAAATCCCCCAAATAGTTTTTGGGGGACCAGATGTGGGGAGAAGACCTTATCTCTCATTATTGGCACAGGGTGCCTTGCAAGGGGGTAGGCTTTGTCTCCCTTCCTTGCAAGGTACCCCCAATATAATACCCTCACGTGGCCTGGTATGATACAGAAAGGGGGCCTCATATTCACTGCCCTCCTATTATTGGCCACCAAGGCCTTGGTCTGATCTGGCTGTTTTTTTTTTCATTTTTTTTAATGTGCATTGGCCTTTTCACATGTACACCAAATGTAGGTAACTGCTGTTTCCTCTAGTGCCTGTATCTGTATGTAGCACCCTCCTTTAGCTAGGCTGTCAGGTTAAGTTTAGTTGTTGGGTTCACTCTAGCCAGTGGAACAGTGATCTATTAGATGATGTCCATTAGGACGAAACGCGTCGTTAGCGTTCATGAAGTAATTGTGATTCTTGCCCTATATTCATGGATTTGATGACTGTATACATAGCGCTATTTTAAGTGGATACATGTAAGTGCACATCTGTTTTTATGAATAAACATTTTCATACAGTTTTACACCATGTGCGATTGCTTGCTGTTTCCTCCATATATATCCAAGAACTTCTTGCCAAATTTATAAAGTTGTCCATGCACTTGGAGCCTGTCTTTTGAAGGTTGAAACTCTTCATCCTATTCGGGGCCGGTGGATTCTCCTATTAACCCTCTGGGAGAGTGGAGTATGATTGGGGTGTTTCCCCAAAATTGCTTGGTTGACTCAATACCTACCAGTATATGAGTCCACAGCCTCTGGTAAGCATGCTGACCTTACTTCATGGTGGTGGATCACACAACAATGGTGAAGCCTGATAACATTGTGCCCTTTCATGGGTGACCCTTACCAGATTCATGGGATTTTGGAATATCACACATTTTTTTGATTCACTTATAAACTTTGTTTTGAATTCTGAATCTTATCATATTATTTGCTCATTTTGGATGTGTCAAGGTTTTTTCCATAATCCAGTTTTGATTTATACGGTATGTCAAGATATAGTTTGCATTTTGGACTAGTTATATATACAGTAGGTATCACATGTAATGGACACATTGTATGCCTTGAGGAATTTCACTGTACATATTGTTTACTGAGAATTCATTTTAATCCAAGGTCTCATATTGCTTTTTGCACATATCACTTTAAGCACTGCACTATTGTTTATTTTATCTATTATGTTTGTCTGAATGGGGCTTCCTAAGCTGGGTGTTTGATTTCTACCATCTGCTTCTGGAATAAGCTTCTGCAATATAGGGCAGGGAGAGTCAAATGTCCAGTATGAATATTTATTATGTCCCAGCCAATCCTTGTAAGGATGAGTCCAGAAGGTGGCTGGGAAGGTGATAAATGTTTGGGAGGCCTTGCCAGAGTGTTCCTCCTCTAATAGGAGGGTACCAATTCTCCTTACCTGCTGCCCCTGGGAGGCAGCTAGAAACAGACAAGAATTGCAGTCTGGGCCTTAGCAGGAGATGGTCTGAAGGCCTGGAGAGGAATGTTAAAAGTATTTTGTCTGGAGGGCATGGCTCTGAAGTCCTGGTCTGGAGAAGGATCTTTTATCTCCCTCCCTTGATCTACCTGTGCTTAGTTGCCAGCATTTCAAAAAAGTTTTTAGGGACAACTTTTTTTTCTGTGTGTATAGAAAGCTGCTGTAGGTGGAGCATGTACTTATATTAGGGGCAGAGCATACATTTAATATAGGCGTGGTTTTATAAGAAGGTTAATCATGTGCTTCCATCAGCGATCTAACAGTATATCATGTCCACCCACGAGGGATCTGCTAGCACTGAAAGGTTTAATTATATACAGCGAGCAGGAATCTGCTAGCAAAAGCAGGGTAATTCATGTCTTTAGCCATCAGGGATCTTAGGTAGGCCACAGACGGTGAAAATTGATTTCCTGCAAATTGTGGAAATTCACCCTCCAGCCGAGCAATTGTCTGCTCCCAGTGGGGAGCGGGGGAGAGCGGGGAAAGTCATCCCTGCTGGGAGAAGACAGTGATAATTGCTATATATATTTCTACTATATCAGCTGTTAGCAATAATCGCAAGTTAATCCGGCAGCACAGTGGTGTAGTGTATAGCACTTTCACCTAGCAGTAAAAAGGGTTGATTATTCGAATCCCAACCACAAAACACTACCTGCCTGGAGTTTGCATGTTCTCCCTGTGCCTGTGTGGGCTTCCTCCGGATACTCCAGGTTCCTCCCACACTCCAAAGACATGCTGGTAGGTTAATTAGCTTCTGTCTAAATTGGCCCTAGTACCGGTATATGTATGTGAGTTAGGGACCTGAGGGTAGGGACCGATATGAATGTACAATGTATATGTAAAGTGCTGCGTAAATTGACGGCGCTATATACCATAAGTACCTTAAATTAAAAAAAAAAATAAAAATAAGAATGTCTGCTAAGAAGCTTGTCCTCCTAATCATTGCCACTTTTGTTTTGGTGTATCTTGAATCCCCTGAAACCCTCTCTTCCTCCTCTCCTGTTTCAAGTTATTCAGCAATAAATTCTAAAAAGCCATCCCTAGACTGAGTCTGTATTGTTGGTATGCAGGGAACTGCACTTGTGGATAGCAGCCTCTGTCCTTATGTAGGAGAACCTGTGATATTCTGAGTGGCCCCTCCCGGAGTGAGAGCTACATGTAAATAGCTGTTACTTGGCAAGCACTTGCTTATCACAGAGTTAGTTGGTTATGGCTGGGCAAATGGGCGTACAGGTACGTCCACTTTAAAACGCAGAATTGTGGGCGTGCCCGCTGCGTAATCCGTGACTGTGCCCGCGGATCCCGCGGACTCGATGTCCGTCGGGGGGCCCGCGATCATGTCACGGAGCAGCAGAAGAGGGCGATGCCTTTGTAAACAAGGCATTTCCCTGTTCTGCCTAGCAACATGACAGAGATCTACTGCTCCCTGTTATCTCTGCCATGTTCTAGTGAGGCAATCCCCCCTTCCCTGCCAGTGTCATTTACACAGTAATCAGTGCATTTCTATAGCACTGATCGCTGTATAAATGACAATGGTCCCAAAATAGTGTCAAAAGTGTCCTATGGGTCCGCCATGTCGCAGTCCCGATAGAAATCGCAGATCACCGCCATTAAAAAATAATAATAAAAATGCCAAAAAACTATCCCCTATTTTTTAGACGCTATAACTTTTGTGCAAACCAATCAATATATGCTTATTGCGATTTTTTACCAAAAATATGTAGAAGAATACGTATCGGCCTAAACTGAGAAAGAAATTTGTTTTTTTATATATTTTTTGGGGATATTTATTATAGTAAAAAATATTGCTTTTTTTTCAAAATTGATGCTCTTTTTTTGTTTATAGCGCAAAAAAACACTGCAGAGGTGATCAAATACCACTAAAAGAAAGCTCTATTTGTGGGGCAAAAAGGACGTCAATTTTGTTTGGATGCAACGTCGCACAACTGCTCAATTGTCAGTTAAAGCGACGCAGTGCCGTATTGCAAAAAATGCTCTGGTCAGGAAGGGGGTAAATCCTTCCAGGGCTGAAGTGGTTAAAGACCGCCTACCGCAGATATACTGCGGCAGGGCGGCTCTATTGCGCGACGACATACCTGAACATAATATCGTGCTGTAGATAGCGGGGGCACGTGCATGCTGATTGGCCAAAGGGGGCTGCCGGGACACTCCGATCGTTCCCCAGAGAGGCAGAATGGCGATCTGCCTATGTAAACAAGGCAGATCGCCGTTCTGACAGGGGAGAACACAGTGATCTCTGTGTTCTCCCAGTCAGTTCATCCCCCACACAGTTAGCAAGCACCTCCTAGGGACACACTCAACCCTTTGATTGCCCCTGGTGTTAACCCCTTCTCTGCCAGTGTCATTATTACAGTAACAGTGCATATTTTTAGCACTGATCACTGTAATAATGTCACCGGTTCCCAAAAAAGTGTCAAAAGTGTCAGTTAGGGGTCCGATTTGTCTGCTGCAATGTCGCAGTCCCGCTAAAAATCACTGATGGCCACCATTACTAGTAAAGAAAATAAATAAATAAAAATGCCATAAAAATATCCCATCGTTTGTAGACACGATTACTTTTGCACAAACCAATCAATTTAAGCTTATTGGAATTTTTGTTACCAAAAATATGTAGAAGAATACATATTGGCCTAAATTGATGAAAAAAAACAATTTTTTACATTTTTTTAATGGATATGTGTTATAGCAGAAAGTAAAAAATATATTTTTTTCAAAATTGTCTGTCTTTTTTGGTTTATAGCTCTAAAAATAAAAATCGCAGAGGTGATCAAATGCCACTAAAAGAAAGCTCTATTTGTGGGGAAAAAAGGACATCCATTTTATTTGAGTACAGCGTTGCATGACCGCGCAATTGCCAGTTAAAGTAATGCAGTGCCGTATTGCAAAAAATGGCCTGGTCATGAAGGGGGTAAAACCTTTCGGGGCTGAAGTGGTTAAAGCGCCCCTGTACTCACATGTAAAGGCAAACACATGCGTCAGTCCTACATCAGTATGTAAACAGCAATCGCAACCACACATGTAAGGTATCACCCCAAACATCAGATCGAGAGAAATCATTCTTGCACCTCCTGTGTAAATCTAAAGTGGTAGGTTGTAAAGGCTTTTAAACCATCATCTATGGATAATATAATTGACATAGTTTGTTGCCATTCCACGGGTGTGCTCAATTTTAAGGTGTGACATGTTTGGTATCTATGTACTTGGGATAACATCATCTTTTATAATTTACCAAACATTTGAGTTACAGTATCTCACAAAAGTGAGTACACCCCTCACATTTTTGTAAATATTTTATTCTATCTTTTCATGTGACAACACTGAAGAAATGGCACTTTGCTACAATGTAAAGTAGTGAGTGTACAGCTTGTATAACAGTGTAAATTTGCTGTCCCTTCAAAATAACTCAACACACAGCCATTAATGTCTAAACCGCTGGCAACAAAATTGAGTAAACCCCTAATTGAAAATGTCCAAATCGGGCCCAAAGTGTCAATATTTTGTGTGGCCACCATTATTTTCCAGCACCGCCCTAACTCTCTCTTGGGCATGGAGTTCACCAGAGCTTCACAGGATGTCACTGGGGTCCTCTTCCACTCATCCATGAGGACATCACGGAGCTGGTGGATGTTAGAGACCTTAGGATGCCCCACAGATGCTCAATAGGGTTTAGGTCTGGAGACATGCTTGGGCAGTCCATCACCTTTACCCTCAACTTCTTTAGCAAAGCAGTGGTCATCTTGGAGGTGTGTTTGGGGTTGTTATCATGTTGGAATACTGCCCTGTGGCCCAGTCTCCAAAGGGAGGGGGTCATGCTCTGCTTCAGTATTTCACAGTACATGTTGGCATTCATGGTTCCCTCAATGAACTGTAGCTCTCCAGTGCTGGCAGCACTCATGCAGCCCCAGACCATGACACTCCCACCACCATACTTGACTGTAGACAAGACACACTTGTCTTTGTACTCCTCACCTGGTTGCCGCCACACACGCTTGTCACCATCTGAACCAAATAGGTTTATCTTAGTCTCATCAGACCACAGGACGGTTCCAGTAATCCATGTCCTTAGTCTGCTTGTCTTCAGCAAACTGTTTGAGGACATTCTTGTGCATCATCTTTAGAAGAGGCTTCCTTCTGGGACGACAACCATGCAGACCAATTTGATGCAGTGTGCAGCTTATGGTCTGAGCACTGACAGGCTGACCCCCCCCCCCACCCCTTCAACCTCTGCAGCAATGCTGGCAGCACTCATACGTCTATTTCCCAAAGACAACCTCTGGATATGACGCTGAGCACGTGCACTCAACTTCTTTGGTTGACCATGGCGAGGCCTGTTCTGAGTGGAACCTGTCCTGTTAAACCGCTGTATGGTCTTGACAACCTTCTTATAGCCTAGGCCATCTTTATGTAGAGCAACAATTTTTTTTTTCAGATCCTCAGAGAGTTCTTTGCCATGAGGTGCCATGTTGAACTTCCAGTGACCAGTATGAGAGAGTGAGAGCGATAACACCAAATTTAACACATCTGCTCTCCATTCACACCTGAGACCTTGTAACACTAATGAGTCACATGACACCAGGGAGGGAAAATGGCTAATTGGGCCCAATTTGGACATTTTCACTTAGGGGTGTACTCACTTTTGCTGCCAGCGGTTTAGACATTAATGGCTGTGTGTTGAGTTATTTTGAGGGGACAGCAAATTTACACTGTTATACAAGCTGTACACTCACTACTTTACATTGTAGCAAAGTGTCATTTCTTCAGTGTTGTCACATGAAAAGATAGAATAAAATATTTACAAAAATGTGAGGGGTGTACTCACTATTGTGAGATACTGTATACTGTCATTCTGTACTTGCCAAATATGCTGCAGAAATCTCCCTCCACTGAGTCTGGCTGCATCCATTTTAATTGTGGGCAGCAGAAGCTGCTGCCTGTTCACTTCCTGGATTTACACAGACACACAGAGGCATGCCTCCAGCCCTGCAGCTCTCATTGGCCCTATTATGACTCATCCCTCCTCCCTTCCTCTCAAACTCTCACGAGAGTGAGAGAGAGCGCTGTGCATGATGTCATATGCCTAGGCCTTTTTACCAGACAAGAAACAGGAAGTGGGCTGTATGAGGTATTTACTGGCAGGAAAAAAATGTTTTACTATCCAAAGTTAAAACAACAACAAGGACAGAAAAATTAATAGATGGAAAGATGAAAAATGGCTGAAGTTCCACTTTACAGACTAGTTAGATTTATTGAAAATAGTAGGGTTTGTTAATGATTATTATATAGTATATCAGGAATATGCAAATAGCGGACCTCCAGCTGTTGCAAAACTACAAGTCCCATCATGCCTCTGCCTCTGGGTGACATGTTTGTGGCTGTCAGAGTCTTGCTATGCCTCATGGGAATTGTAGTTCTGCAACAGCTGGAGGTCTGCTAATTGCATATCCCTGTAATATACGGTATGTTTGGTATTTTTTCTCCTATTATATTTGTACAACATTTTTTGACAAAGGGCTGCTGTGGCCATATATATCCAGTCATATAGGGTGTCTATATATTGTTGGGGATTGGGGTTCTACAGTCAGAGACCCTCCTCATCTGGAGGTTATAGGCTTTCAGCTACAATTGCTGTGCATGTGTTATTCTGCAATAATGAACCCGGGACTGTCCCTGACACTCAGGAAATGCTTGTAGCTCTTGCAAGATGCATTTGATAAGAGAAAATGTATTGCGGTGTCATCTTGATTCTAGAAAGCAGAGGAGTCCCCTTTGTACTGTTGCCTACAGAATGAAGGTTTTCCAAAAACGCCTATCTGCACCTTCACATTATATGAACTGTAAAGTCAGGAATTAAAATGATGTGTAAATGCTTGTCATGTTTTCTACTGACTCAGAACACTTTTTCATGTTTCCTACCTGTGACTTCTGCTTTCTGTTTCAGTAACTCTTTACACACATCAGAGAAGGCATAATCAGGCTTTCACTTAAAGTGATACCAAAGTCTCTCTTTTTAAAAAAAAAATAACAAACATGTTATACTTACCTCTTCTGTGCAGTGGTTTTGCACAGAGCAGCCCGGATCCTCCTCTTCTCGGGTCCCCCCACCGGCTCTCCTGGCTCCTCCCTCCTGTCGAGTGCAGCTTGCTATGGGGGCACCAGAGCTGAGTCACAGCTCTGTGTGTCCATTCAGACACATAGCCGTGGTTCTGCCCCACACCCTCTCTCTCCTCATTGGCTAACTGACTTTGACAGCAGCAGGAGCCAATAGCACCACTGCTGTGTCTCAGCCAATCAAGAAGCAGAGTCCCTGGTTGAGACACTCGTGCACATCGCTGGATTGAGATGGAGCTCAGGTAAGTATTAGGGGGCTGCTACACAGAGAAGGTTTTTTTAATCTTAATGCATAGAATGTATTAAGATAAAAAAACCTTCTGACTTTACAATCACTTTAACCACTTCAATACATGGCACTTAAACACCTTCCCGCCCAGACCAATTTTCAGCTTTCAGTACTCTCACACTTTAAATGACAATTACTCTGTCATGCTACACTGTATCCAAACAAAATTGTTATCATTTTTTTCTTACAATTAGAGCTTTCTTTTGGTGGTATTTAATCACCGCTGGGCTTTTTCTTTTTTGCGATATAAGCGAAAAAAGAGCGAAAATTTTGAAAAAAAAACACTTTTTTTTAACTTCTATTGTAAAATTTTGCAAATAAGTCATTTTTCCTCATAAATTTGGGCCAAATATTATACTGCTACATATATTTGGTAAAAAAAAACAAATTAGTGAATATTATTTAGTCTGTGTGAAAGTTATAGAGTTTACAAGTTAGGGTACAAATCACTGAAAATAGATCACACCTGATGTACTGAAGGCTTATCTCATTTCTTGAGACACTAGACATTCCAAGGTATTTAGTAAGAGGCAGGGTGAGTTTTTTGAAGTTGTAATTTTTTCCCACAATTCTTGGGAAAATTAAGACTTTTTTTTTTTTTAACGCAAACTTATTGTATTGACAGGTTATTTCTTGAACACAGCATGCATATACTTGCAACTACACCCAAAAATACATTCTGCTACTCCTCCTGAGTATGGCAATACCACATGTGTGAGACTTTTACACAGCCTGGCTACATACAGTGGCCCAACATGCAGGGAGCACCTCCAGGCATTCTAGGAGCAAAATTACACATTTAATTTCATGACGACCTATCTCCCTTTTGAAGGCCCTGGAGCACCAGGACAATGGAAACGCCCACAAAATGACCCCATTTTGGAAAGCAAACACCCCAACGTATAATCTATGAGGCATAATGAGTCTTTTGAATGGTTCATTTTTTCCCAGAAGTTTTCAGAAAACGTGGGAAAAAAATAAACGCATTTTTTTTACACAAAGTTGTCGATTTAGAAGATATTTTTAACACATAGCATGTACATGGCAAAAATGACACCCCAAAATACATTCTTCTACTCCTCTTGAGTTTAACAATACCACATGTGTGACACTTTTACACAGCCTGGCCACATACAGAGGCCCAACATCCAAATAGCACCTCCAGTCGTTCTAGGAGCATAAATTACACATATAATTTCATGACTACCGATCATATTTTTGAAGGCCCTTCATATTTCTAATACATAACATGTACATACCAAATAACAAAAGATTACCTGTGGTTTTAGTAGTGTAGTGGTCCACAGAGGAGAGCATCGGCCCAGGCAGCAGGCAGCGATGTGGTCAGCGACAGCAAAATTGGTTGTGATCAGCCTGCTGTCACTGTGCTGTACACTCCTCTGCCCCCAGGTGATGAAGAACACCCACTGTACAGTATTATGCTATGTGGCTCCCCTTCTTCATTTCTATATGGATTGTCTATCTGAGATGACCCGCGGGAAGGTTTGCTATTCATTTTGAGTACCCTCAGAAGTATGGATATGTATTGAAGCTTTACCACCGTCCAGTTGTGAAGTTCCCTTTCTTTGAATACCCATTGGGGTCACAAGCTTGATTGACTCATTGAACGTATGTTCTTATGAGTTCAATCCCTCTGGTAAGCCTTCATTTTGTCCGTGTGTGGAGGGTCCATCACATTTTTGCATGTGTTATCCACGTGGTGAATAAGGGACTTTATATACCTCTTGATTAACATCAGTCCTCCTCAGCTTTTTAAGCATTTAAAAACATCTGAAGAAATACCAGAGACTTTATTATTGTTTTTGTTTATTTTATATATCTGTCAAGCTATCTTATATTGCAAATGTTGGGGTTTGATACAGATATTTTTTACCTTTGTCTTATATCATCTTTAATTTTTATAATCCCATAACTCATAGCGCTACACTTGTATTTGCATTTGCAGCGACAGCAAAAGCAATCGTCCAGGCAGCAATACTGTCCATAGTTAGTTCAGGCAGAAATCCTGTCAGCACAGCCAAAGCATTGGTCCAGGTAGCAGGCAGAGATGTCCAGGCAAGAATACTGTCTATAGTCAGTAGAGGCAGCAGGCCGAGATATGGTCAACACAGCCAAAGTATTGGTCCAGGTCCAGGTAGCAGAAATAAACAGTCCATAAAGTCCTGGGTCATTACAGGCAGCGATATGGTCAGCACAGCCAAAGTGTTGGTCCAGGCAGCAGGAAGGACCATCAAGCTTAGGGCCAGGGGGACAGGGGTAGAGGCTTCTCTCAACCAAATCTCTTTGAAGCCTCCGGGCAACCAGACCCTGTTCTGGGAACACAGAAAACCAAAAACTGATTTCCTCTACTAAGAACGCTATTCTGAAGCCCCTCACATATGTGAGACCCCTGTGTACTGAAGTAGAAGGGCAAAAGATCAGTCCAAGTGGCAGGCAAAAACATGGTCGATTTAACAGGCCGAGGTCGGTGCACGTGGAAGTCAGAAACGTGGTTAAAACAGCAGGCAAAGGCATCGTCGGTAAATAGGCTGAGGTTGGTGCAAGTGGAAGTCAGAAACATGGTTAAAACGGCAGGCAAAGACATTGTCGCTAAACAGGCCAGGGTCAGTTAACATGGAAGGTAGAAACATGGTGGCAGGCAAATTATGCACACAGGTAATTGAAATGGGGAAATGGCAGTCTGTTACTAATAAGGGGAACTAATATCTGATGGATGTGTGATAATTTTTGAAGCAATCACCGATACACAGGCCAGGTTGGGAGGGACATTGGGGACAATAATAACTTGTATCTCTTCTAGCTCCTCCACTTGAGCATACACAACATCTCTTTTGGCGTCTCCTTCCGGATTCTGCAGGGGAATGGTAAATGTTGCTCATGAAGTCGACTCACACTATCAGAGTGAATGCTTCCTGGGGCGGGTCCTTGCTGGTAAATAAGGGCAGTGACAATGTTTTCTATATATTTGAGGCAGGTGATGGGTTGGTTTTTGGGTGATTTTTGATAGCAGACAAATGAATTGAACATGGACATATGAAAGAGATGAAATGCAACTTTTTTATACCAATATTTGGACTTGTGGGTTGACAAATATGGTTGCAGCATCTGATCATTTAAATCCACCCCCCCCCCCATATACAGATTGTAGTCATGGACACATTCAGGCTTTACTACGGGGCCACGTCTTCTCTGAACCTCGACCAAGGTGTCATTGTGAATGGTAGTCATCATGTAAACATCCTTCTTGTCCCGCCACTTCATGGCCAACACCTCCTCATTCCTCATGAATGCAGCTTCCTCCTTTTGTAGCCGTTTTGCAAGTAAATTCTGTGGGAAGCTCTTCCTATTTTTTCGGAAGGTACCGCAGGCCAGGGTTTTTTTACAATACAGGTGACGGAAAAGGGGCAGGCTGCTGTAGTAATTATCTACATATAAGTGGTAACCTTTTTTGAACGGGGGTATGGAAGGTCCCACACTGGTTCCTATGTATGTGGGGCACTCACGGGGCTGAAGCCCTCATAAATACGAAATGAGTACACGTATCTAGTGGCTCGGTCACATCATTTATTAATTTTCACCCCATACCTGGCTCTCTTACTTGGGATATACTGCTTGATATTCAGCCGGCCAGTAAAGTGGATAAGGGATTCGTTTACACAAATATTTTGGTCAGGGATAAAGACTTCAGAAAATCGTTTGGTAAAAGAATTTATTAGGGGGGGAAGCTTATATAATTTATCGTGGTTAGGATGATCTTGGGGAGGGCACTGCGAATTGTCATTGAAACGCATAATCATATCGTACCGTGTCCTGGACATAACAGAAGAATAAATGGGCATGTGGTGGATGGGGTGGGTGGACCAGTAGGCATGCAGTTCGTTTTTCTTTGTAAGCCCGATATTAAAAGTAAGGCCCAAGAACAACTTGAATTCGTCTAGTGTGAGACATCGCCAATGGAACATACGGGCGTAGGACGAACTGGGGTTGGCAGCAATAAATTGCTCTGCATAGAGATTTGTTTGGTCCACCATGTACTGCAACAAATCTTCCGGGAAAAACAAATAGAAATAGTCCACATATGAAAAATTTGAAGTGTTGGACTGCACACCTGGCTGTGCAGTGAAAGGGGGGATTGTAGCGGATCCTGAGTTGGCAGGCAACCATAAGGGTTTGCCAGGGCATCGGGAAGGTAGGACTGGGCCCGGATTCTTTGGGCTGGATGTGCAATTCCAGTACTTGTACTGGGCTAATCTTCCTGGGGTCTGGCGCTGCTGGTGGTAGGCAGGTTTTCTGATCTAGGTCCTGATCTCCTTACTCTTTTAGGAGGGGCGGTTTCCTCTGCTGACTTGGACGCTGATCCGCTACCCTCCACTGGCTCGTATTCCGAACCAGAATCGGATAATGAGAGCTCCCTGCTGCTCTCATCATCCGACATGGCAAGGATGTTATATGCCTCCTCAGCTGTGTAAACTCTTTGGGACATGATGGTGGTACTTTTGGCAGGCCTGTGTGTGACAGATAGGCTATGACAGATGGGCTGTCAGATCCAGATGGTACCAATGGCGGTACTAATAGTGGTACCGTTAGTGGTACTGATGGCGACCTGTGTGACAGATGGGCTGTCAGATCCAGATGGTACCGATGGTGGTGATGGTGCTGATGGCGGTACCGATGACGGGCTGTAAGGTTCTGATGGGCTGTGACAGGTTCTGATGGCTGTGACAGGTTCTGATGGGCTGTGACAGGTTCTGATGGGCTGTGACAGGTTCTGATGGGCTGTGACAGATCCTGATGGGCAGTGACAGGTTCTGATGGGCTGTGACAGGTTCTCTTTATTGGTGGGGGGGGAGGGTGCGTGTTGTGCAGACAGTAGATGTGTAAAAATAAAGGTGTTTCACTCACTGATCAGATCTCTCCTTCTCTCTCCTCACACGATCGGTGTGTGGGGAGAGAGAAGGAGAGATCCCTGGAAACCGCCACAGTGTTTATACTTGTGACCGGCTGTGATTGGACACAGCCGATCACGTGGGTAAACAGCCATTTCATTGGCTGTTTACCCTGATCGGGATGAGGCTATGTCCAAGGGACACTCGCCATCTCCGATCGGTGCGCTGCGCGCCCCCGGCGGCGCCCATCGCGCGCGAGCCCGATTTGTTTTGACATGTGACCGGCTGTTATTGGACACAGCCGATCACATGGTAAACAGCCAATTTCATTGGCTGTTTACCCTGATCGGGGATGCGCTGTGTCCGAGGGAGCGCAATAGCGGTGAATCCTGATCACGTCATATGACGTCCGGTCAGGATTATCAAACCACTTTGCCGCCGTCATTTTGTAATAGGGCGGGCGGCAAGTGGTTAAAGGAAAAGTAAACCCTCACCGTAAAAACAATCCATTCAGTTTAACCACTTACGGACCGCCCACCATCAGTATACGGCGGCACTTTGAAGGGGAAAATCGCTGTTATAGCAGCAGCTAGCTGCCATAACCCTGGTATACACTTCTTCAGTGGGCGGTCCGCTTTCAGATAAAAGTGGTCTCAGCGGGAGATTCGACGCTCTCCAGTGCCCTCTGCTGCTTACCGGAGACGCCTTTAAACTTTGCCTTTATGTTGGTGAGCACAAGAGCACCTAAATATGTGCTTAAAGCAGTGATAAACCCAAAAGCAAACATTTATTATATTGCAGATTACCAAGTCTTTCATGTGATGTCTGCATTTGTTTTCTTTTTTAGCCTTTCTTTCTTATATTTTCATCTGGTGATCTGGCCAGTAAGTCTGATTAGCTTTTATTTATTAATTTAAAACTACCCTAAAATGAAAAAAATGGTTTACTGTAGCTGCTTATAAAGTGTGAATTGCATTTTGGTTTCAATTTGTTAAATCTGCTAGTATAGTTAACACTCCCCTCCCCTCAGATTAACCAAGCTGCTGTCTCCTATGCCTCTTGTGCTCCTTCATCCAGAGTGGAGGCATTCTAATACAGGAAGTGTGTTACTGGCCAGATCACCAGTTAAAAACAGAGAGAAAACGAATTCAGCCACCACATCTAATGATTGGTAAGCTGCAATATATTGCATTTTTGGTTTTGGTTTTAATGTCACTTTAACTTGAACAGAAAGCTCCTCAGTGGAGGGTACTGTGGGCAATGGAATAAAAAGGACCATTTTGCTAATTCCACCTATGACCATCCAGATGGCAGAGCACCCCTGGGGCATGGGTAAGTCCACAATAAAATCCAAAGCTAAATAGGTCCATTTGGGTGAAGGACGGCAGGCTTGGACAGTTTAGTCTTACCATGGACACAGGTCTCAAAGACATCAACAAAAACTTGAGTGTCGGAATGAAGGAAAGGCCTTCAAAGGTCTGTAGAGTCAATCTCTAGTGTCTGCTTGAAGCTGGGATGTCCATCAAGCTTGGAATTATCGATTTGCTGCAGCACTTGAAGGCACACAAAAAGTGTAACAAGCAAAAGTCCCAGGTGGATAGTTGGTGGAGCTTTGGACAGGTAATAAAAGTTTAGAGAGTTACATACATTGAAATAGAATAAACAATATGTTCCATTCATCTCCCTGTTTTAAATGGCTTATAAGCCCCTCTCAAATCAAGTTTAGTGAAGATTTTAGCACCCTGAATTTGGCAGATGAGTTAAGTCATGAGTGGTAGTGGATAACAATTGAAACAGTAATTTTTTTAAAGTGATATTAAAGCCAATTATTATTACTTTTTTTTAAATAACAAGCATGTGATATCAACCTGCTCTGTGCAGTTGGTTTTGCACAGAGCAACCCCAATCCTCCTGTTCTCAGGTGCCCCATCGGCACACCTGGCTCCTCCCTTCCTGCTGAGTGCCCCCAGATCAAGCAGCTTGCAACGGGGGCACCCAATCAGACTTGCTCCTGAGCCACTGCTCTGCATGTCCATTCACATACAGAGCCACGGCTCGGCCCCGTCCTTGCTCGCTCCTTATTGGCTCACTGGCTGCCATAGCTCCTGCTGCTGTCTCAGCCAATGAGGAGGTAGAGTCTCTGAAGAGCTGGATCACAATGGGGCTCAGGCAAGTATTGGGGGGAGCTGGGGGGGCTGCTGGACAAAGAAGTTTTTTTAACCTTCATGCCTAGAATACATGAAGGTAAAAAAGCTTGAGCCTTTTGAACCACTTTAAGTCCATGCTAGTCAATACAAGGTATGAGGCTTCTATCTTTCTTTGGCACATGATGAATGTGAACCCAGCCCCTGTAGGTGACGTGAAAGGGCATATGAAGTCCTTTTCCAGGTTTTCCTGAGTAATGCAGGCCATACACGGTCGAATTTCAAACGAAATTTCTTTTCAAAATCAGAATGTTCATTTTTTTTGTGATCCGATGATGCCATCATTGACTTTCGAAATTCGGCCGACCAAACCTTCAATTTCACCGCATGTTGCCACAGAAAAGACGTTTCGTGGCTGGGAATCTTCTTTTCTCTCCGTAAATTTTCTTTTCTTATTACATTTCTTGCACGATTCTCCCATCATTATTTAGAAAATCGTTTGTTTTTCTAAAAATTTCCAACATGTCCGATTCCTAAAATTTGATTGCCGCACAAAAATCAGCCGTTGTTGCAGCCCACTAATGGTGCAAAATTCATATGAAAATTCTTCCATACAATTTTCGAAAGAAAATTCTAACGAAATTAGAACTGCGTATGGCTGGCATAAGGCTTGCAAGCCTTTATTCTCAGAATTAGAGAAGGAAAACACTCTGTCACAGGTGGGCAAGAATCAGGCAGAAGTTCAATGATGAGGGGGAAGAATGCCATTACAGAAGAGAGTGGTAGGAAGGCAGACCTTTAGGTTCGAAAGCCGCAGACTTTGGATGCAGGTGCTGTTTCAATAGGCTAATCATGAATATATTTCCTCCAGCTACCAGTCAATGGATGGATTATGACCTTATTAGACAAGACATTCCTAAGATTAGTGGAGGGAAGAGTGAATGGATGATTAACTAGAGAGTTATTTAAAGTGAAGGAACCTGATTTGGAGTTCAAAAGGCTGAGTGATGCAGTAGACTAGCCTTCTTTAACAGGTTGATTAGAAATGGACAGCAGATGAATAGGAGCTACCAGCTTGAGGATAGCAATAGCCAGCAGGTTAACTAATCCTTTGTGGACAAAGTTTCCTGTGGTCAATAAAGGCTGAGCAAGGAAATGGCCCTTTACTGTAGCCGTCCCTACGGACCATTATATGGAAGAGGGTCTGGAGCAGGACGAAAACCCTGGACCAGAACCCCACCAGTCTCAGCAGGACCACCAGGTATACAGGACATCTCCCCTTTCTCCACAAGTACGAAAGCATCTGTCACTACTCACCGGGAAAGTATGGGCGACCCGAGTAGGGACCCAGTACCCCTTGAAAAGAACCTTATACGTGGATTCAAGTGTATTTTTGTATTAAAAGAACATTTTACAACTGTTTTCCAAGCCTTACTCCAGTCCTCTAGATGTATTGGGGATCGGAGGTCCTGCTCCTATTAAGACATGTAGGAGAGATATTCTGATGATGGTCGTCTGTTCAAAGATGCATAGATGGCTGAGATGAGGCTGGGAGCCCCCGGGGCATGCTGGCTCGCATGTTCAAAGAAAGTTTTTGGCTAAGTGGACTTGCGGCGCAGGGCAGCAATTCAATGTTTAAGTTGATGAAAGCGAAAGTGCTCCTGGACTGGGACCTCATGCATCTCTCCAATGGCCTCCTAGGAAGCAAAGGATCAGGAGGAAAGAAAATCTTGGACCCGACTGAAGCCCCGGGAGAGCCACCAGGAGAAAGCCCAGGGTTCCTTCAAACCTGGGGGGAAGAGGGGGTTATGTATGATAGGCAGCAGCGGCAGAAAGGAAAATGCCCGAGTAGCGGACCGAATCCCATACCCTTATGCCGCATGCACACGGTCGGAATTTCCGACAACAAATGTTCGATGTGAGCTAGTTGTCGGAAATGCCGACCGTGTTTAGGCTCCATCGGACATTTGCTGTTGGAATTTCCGACAACAAAAATTTGAGAGCTGGATCTCAAATTTTCCGACAACAAAATCCGTTGATGGAAATTCCGATTGTGTGTACACAATTCTGATGCACAAAATTCCATGCATGCTCAGAATCAAGCAGAAGACCCGCACTGGCTATTGAACTTAATTTTTCTCAGCTCATCGTACGCGTTGTACGTCACCGCGTTCTTGACGTTCGGAATTTCCGACAACATTTGTGTGACCGTGTGTATGCAAGACAAGTTTGAGCCAACATCCATCGGAAATAAATCCACAGTTTTGTTGTCGGAATGTCCGATCGTGTGTACGCGGCATTGGACTATCCAACATCATGGAGCTCAAGGGGGGGCGTAACTTATGGGGGATCCAAATCAAGGCCTGTATTGAATATGGATTACAGTTGGGTAGTTCGAGCAACACACAAAAAGGGATATCCGAGACCGCTTGAAGCATAGCCAGCAGGTAGATCTGCACCGCTGCATAGTAGAAACGTTAGGGACCCCCAGGTTGCCTTGTAGCCTATAAACAGGAGGGTCTAGGAACTCTGGGATGTTTCTGGGCCCAAATAAATGGGGGAATACAAATCTGAAGGAGGGGAAGAAAAAAGGGGGGCACTCGCACTGGTAGAGAGATGGATATTGCCAGGAATGCATAAGGGAGTTTAGAGTGCGCAACAGAGGGTAATAGCGGAGAACAGGGAAGAGTAGGAAGATGTCAATTTATTTCCTAGATAATCGATCGAGTAGGGAGCCCAGCGGTATGGGAAGTGCTCTTTAGATTGTTCCACAACGTTGGTGGAGAGAGTTACATTCATTGCCGTTATCTTAGAAAAGTTAATCCAGAGACCCGAGAAGGCATCCAATCATGTTCAAGCAAAAATGCAGTTTGTTTTTTTTTTTTTTTTTTCATTACATGTGATTGGGTATTCTAGCAACAGTGCAAAAGTGGTCATACAGATTCAGTCATTCGTAATATCTCTGTGGGCCAATGCTTTAAATCTTATATTGTAACTGTACACAATTGAACGCTTTCTAGAGAGAGGCAGATTTACTCAATCTGTGATTACAACAGAAATGGTATAAAGACAAGCATCTAACAGAAACTTACAAAAGGGTGAGTCTTGTATGGATGGATTGGTCTCAGGAAAACAACTGCTAAATAAACCTATTGAAGATAAAACAACTAGGCTGAACCCAGCCACCTTCCTGACCTATATCAACTAAACTATTTGCCCATTCTATGAAATATTCACAAAGATCTCCAAAATTGGCACAAAGGCTTATTTTCTTGGTTTGGTCGGGCCGCCATAATAAAAATGAATATTATGCCACTGTATCCTGTACATCCCTCAAACAATACCTATCCATCTCCCCAAAGCTTTTTTCGCATCCTTTAGAAGGGCTTGTACACTTTTTGTCTGGGGATATAAATGTCCCAGACTCAGATAAGAACTCATCAAGATACCTAAACTAAAAGGGGGTATAGGATTACCAGACGTTCACAAATACTATATATCTTGGCACCTTACAAGAATTGTCAACTGGAACCTACATGCGAAAACGAAAGCCTGGGTTCAGATAGAAAATGCAGGAGCTCAAACCCCCTTACAACTGATTGCCTGGTTACCAGCCGCACACACAATTAAGCCTCACAAAGACCATTCAACCATAGGTCCGTCCCTTCAATGCTTACATCTCATCAACAAAAAATTAAAGCTGACCTCTTACCCAGGCCCATTAGGCCCCATTCAGTAAAACCCTGATATTACGCCAGGCCTTTCCTCCCAGTTCCTTAGTGAAGGGTGGCCATTTGAACAAATTTGAGCCAAACGTTTCTTTCAGAAGGACTCCCTAATCCATTATGAAACGCTCCAAGCTAAAATGTTTGACTCTAACTTCCCCTTCTGGACACACGTCCAGTTAAGAAACTTCTTTAAATGCCCAAACACACCCACAGATTGGTATAGGGAACACACACCTTTTGAATCTTTCTGCAAAAAACTCTCCCCACAACGCCATATAGTGTCTTTCATGTATTTCATTCAAACTATGAGGTGAACCTTGTCAAAGATGGCAAAAAAATCTTGACCTCTCCACGGAAAAGGAATAGAACAATATTCTACACAACATCCACAAAGGCACAGTAAACGTTACAATTCAAGAATCTGGCTACAAACTACTGGTAAATTGGTACCTAACACCTATACCTAGACTAAGCAAATTTTCCCTTACATCACCATCATCTCTCTGCTGGAGATGTGGAGTCGAACGTGGGTCCCCAATACACATCTGGTGGTCTTGCTCGAAAGTGCAACCCTTTTGGAAAGAGATACATGAAAGTATTAAAAAAAATGTCCACACTTGTGGAAAGTGGGGTCCCCCAGGGTTCTGTCCTGGGACCAATCCTATTTAATTTATTCATAAACGATCTGGAGGATAGGATAAACAGCTCAATCTCACTATTTGTGGACGATACAAAGCTAAGCAGGGCAATAACATCTACTTAGGATGTGGAAACCTTGCAAGAAGATCTAAACAAATTAATGGGGTGGGCAACTACAAATTAAAATGAGGTTTAATGTTGAAAAACGTAAAATAAATGCATTTTGGTGCCAAAAATATGAATGAAATCTACTCACTGTGGGGGAGAACCTCTGGTGGAGTCTAGGATGGAATAAGACCTTGGGGTCCTAGTAGATGACAGGCTCAGCAATGGCATGCGGTGCCAAGCTGCTGCAAACAAAGCCAACAGAATATTGGCATGCATTAAAAAGGGGATTTACTCCAGAGATAAAACAATAATTCTCCCGCTCTACAAGACTCTGGTCCAGCCGCACCTGGAGTATGCCGTCCAGTTCTGGGAACCATTCCTCAGGAAGGATGTGCTTGAACTGGAGAGAGTCCAGAGAAGGGTAACAAAGCTAATAATGGGACTGGGGGATCTCAGCTATGGGGAAAGACTACAAGCATTAAACGTATTCTCTCTGGAGAAGAGGAGCTTGAGAAGGGATATGATTTATATGTATAAATACCATACTGCTAACCCCACAATAGGGAAAAAACTTCTCAGCGAAATGGAATTTAAAAATACACGCGGCCATTCACTAAAATTAGAATAGAAGCCGTTTAACCTTAAACTGCATGGAGGGTTCTTTACCCGTAGGTAAGGAAGTGGAATTCTCTTCCACAAGCAGTGGTTTCAGCAGTGAGCATCGATAATTTCAAAAAACGATTAGATAGGCACCTTAACGACCACAAATACAGGGTTATTTGTACCATTGACATATAAGCACACATACAGGTTGGACTGGATGAACTTGTGTCTGTTTTTCAATCTCACCAACTATGTAACTATGTAACTTACTCTAGACTTTACACCCGCATAATACCTTCTGCACCACTCATCTCTTCCACACTCCACACATCACAAATCCTTGGCCCTACACCTTGTAAACGTAGCTAAAAGATGCATCCCACTGAAATGAGGCTCATCTATCCCACCAACACTAGTAGATTGGACCCACTGTGTACGTCAAACAGCAGAAATGGAAGAGCTGATACACATAACGAGGGACAATCCTACTAAATTTATTAATACCTGGGCATGTTGGATTCACTATTCAGACTCCCCTTAACATGAATCCCCTTTTAGCTGATCACATAAAACGTGTCAGTTGTTTAACTTCACCTTTAACTCGACTTTAACTCTGTCTAATTACAATACAACTTCAAAAAGTTAAATGTTAAAATTTGAAAATTCAATTATATTTCTTGAAAATAAGAAAGAAATATACCTGTGAGTGATGATTGGTCATGTTCCCACTCGGACACAGTTTGTTCCCAAAGGGGTCTCCAGAAGCATGGGTGATATGACCAATGCCACTGTTTTGCTGTAGATTTATTAACACACAATATCTGTTTGGTTTTATTTTGATCTTTTGACAGTTTATACATTGCTTAGGTCAAGTCTTGCTTTCATATACATAGCCTTCTATTGACAGAAATCTGGAAATGTTCTATTTGATTGCTTATATTTCTTAATTTGTTTTGAAAAATTTTCAATAAAAACATAGAAAAACAAAACAAAAAGCAACTAGGCTGATCATCACTTTTCCCATCAACATACTCAAATTCGTAATATTTTTTTATTGGCACTAGTTACAAGAAGAGGAAACTTATATTTAAGTAATTCCTCCTGATTCTGCTCTCACCTTCCAAAGTGCTCCATCATTGAGCTCTATAATTTGTCTTGATGTCCTATGAAAGGCAATTCTCTCGTATAATAAATAATTTGCTCATATATATATATTACTATCAGCAGCATTTGCCTAAAGAACATAATGCTCCTATACCCATAACTTTTTCTAAGTTTTGGATAGAGTGGCAAAGGATTAGATCTCATCTGGATTTACTGCAGTTGGCAACCCCATTGGAGAAACTTCTTTACTGACAATCCAGTACAAAGGTTGTCTCCAGGACAGGAAGAGATGGAAAATCTTTGGATAGCCCTACAATCTGACAGGGGCTCTAACCATTCTCTATGCTATCTAAAACAAGTAAAAAAAAAGTTTGGCTATAGACACATTGGCATTATTCATGCAAGCTTGGATATTTCCATGTAATTGTCTCCTCTGATAAATTTGCTGACAGACACATACATTATTATTGATGTGTCTTGCCATTTGGAGTGAACACCTGCATGATTAACAATACTGTCCCCTATTTGGATCAATCCATCACAAAGGTACCAATATTTGCCATTGGAAACAAATTGCCAATCAAGACTCTAAATTAGCAAGCACTCTGCCCTAAAGTGGTGCCCTGCACGTTCAGATCCTACAGTATTTAAGATCTTACTGTTGTATCACTTATTGACTCATCTCAGCACAATCTTTCATTAATAAATTGCGCACATTTTATCACATTGTGCGCATTTTGTTTGGGTGATTAACATACAGGCATACCCCAGTTCTAGGTACACAATGGGGTTTATTTACTAAAGCAGGAAAGTGCAAAATCAGGCTCACTTCTGCATAGAAACCAATGAGTTTCCAGGTTTTATTACCAAAGCTTAAATGAACAAGCTGGGGTTAGAAGCTCATTGGTTTCTATGCAGAAGTGAGCCTGATTTTGCACTTTCCAGCTTTAGTAAATAAACCCCATTGTGTACTTAAAACTGTAAAAAACAGCAAGAAGCGCCAATCTAAGTGCAGTATCATGTAACTTTAATAAAATGATGATGAACGGACAAACAGCCAAATGGCTACTCACAAAAATAAAATGGTTTAAGGCAAGGATAGGTGATGGGTCCAGGGACGTCCTCCTCAGATGTGGGCAGAGTGCTTGATGCAGGTTCTCCTGGAAGCGCGTGTCCACGTGGAGATGTACAAATGGTCACCGGGGTCACCGCTGGGCGCTTGGCTGCAAACAATGGAGGTGTCCGCAAAGAACAGCCAGCGTCTGGGTGGACATGGAGGGCCAGAGCCGTCGCGGTGGACGGAAACCGGAAGACGTGCGTGGAACGCAAAGCACTAGTCCAGAAACCAACGAGAGCGGAAGTGACGTATGGACGTGTCGGATGACGCGTTTCAATGCTTCCGCATTTTCTTCAGATCCGATAGGCCAATACAGCAAGTGTCCTTTTATGGGAGCTAGGAAATCGGTAACTAGGCAACAGCTAAAAACAAAAAACGATGTACTGAATACAGCAATGAGATGAGAAGATTGAGTCAAAAAACACCAGAAAAAATATGGAAGTAAGATATAAAAAGGTAGAAAAAAAGTGAAAAAAAGAAGAAAAGTGAAAAAAAGAAACAAAAAGAAAAAAAGAAGAAAAGAAGAAAAAAATAATAAAACAAAAATAAAAAAATAAATAAAAATAAAAATAAAAATAAAAATAAAAACAAAAATAAACGAAAATAGTAATAAAAAATAATAAAAGAAATTAAAGAAAACCAGAAAAATATATAAAAAATTATGCAAAGTATATCAAAATTATATGAAAAATATATATGTCAAAAATATAAAAAAAATATATATAACATTATATAAAATAAAGTATATATAAGGAAAATTATATATAAAAAGAAAAAAAGTGCATGCATATAAAAACACCTAAAAGGGACATCTATATACAAATAGAAGAATATAGTGACCCTAAAAAATAGGGAATTTATAAAAACCTGAAAACCTGTCAGTGAACTAAAGTGTGTATATAAGTATACACCCCCATGTATACACACACACACACATAATGGAAATATAATTGTTGATAAATTCGAAACAGAGTAGGAGAAAAAAATACCCAAAAATGGCTGAAACCGAATATGGCTATAGGTTGGGAGGGTATAGCCTGAAGTGAGAGGGAAAAATTATATATATAAGTTACAGTAAGGGAGGGAATAACATGAAATGAAATGGTGATGATAACAAGAGGAGAAATAAGGACTAACGTAAGTCCTAAAACTAGGTCATACGGAACTAGATGACTGTATTGATCTCTATGTCTTCGTTGAGACCATTGGGTGCCAAACTGTTTAAAGTAAAGATCCAGAAAGTTTCTTGCCTGCAGAGGCGCTGGAATCTTTCTGCAGGGGTGAATTGGTCTGGTATAGATTCGATAACCCACACATTTAGATCTGCAGTATTTTGTTGATGGTGAGTAGTAAAATGACGAGCAGTACTGTATAGGGGATTGTTGGCCTGTACTGCTCTTCTGTGTTCCCCAAACCTGGCCCGTAGGGTCCTGATGGTTCTGCCTACATACAACAGCCCACATGGACAGGAAATACAATATATGACATAAGTGGTGGAACAATTGAAAAATGATTTTAGGATGTATTGGTTCCCATTGGTATAGAAAGATTTCTGACCATGTGTGACATGGGAGCAAGTAAGACATAATGCTTTCTTGCATCGGTACATGCCTAACAATGGAATAAGAGTAAGTTGTTTAGATGTAGATGAGGTTTTATGAACTGGGATTTTGCTGGGAGCAATCTTAGTCTTGACATTGGGGGCCCTCCGATAAGCAAACTGAGGGACAATGGTTAAGGAAGGTGCTAGGTGAGGATCTTGAGCTAGAATCGACCAATGTTTTTTAATGATCCGTTCCATTCTTTTGTGACTGGAGTGGAACTGGGTGATGAATCTAGTGGTAGGTTCTGTTTTCTTAGCCTTGGGATTAGGTAAAGTGTCAGTCAGATAAAAGGAGGCTGCTTCGTTGATGGTACTAAGGGGATAACCTTTATCTGTGAACTTTTTGGAAAGAGTAGTACATTGAGAACTGTAATCTTCTAGTCTGGTACAATTCCTCTTGAGCCGATGGAACTGGCTCTTGGGTATGTTATTGACCCACCTAGGATGATGACAACTGGAAAAATGTAAGAAAGAATTTCCAGCAGTGGGTTTAGTAAAATTTTTTGTTACAATCTGATCATTTATGTGGAACAATTCCAAATCTAGAAAGCATATTGATTCTGGATCCATGGTCGATGTGAATGATAAGCCAAAGGAATTATTATTGCAATGGGCAATAAATTCTAGCACAGAACTAGGGGGGCCGTCCCAGATGATAATAATATCATCTATGTAACGGCCATAGAAGACCAGGTGTGCAGAAAAGGGATTATTTTCCCAAACACACCTGGTCTCCCATAGTCCCATGGTCAGGTTAGCATAGCTGGGCGCAAAATTTGCGCCCATAGCTGTCCCCTGTTTTTGTAGATAGAATTGACCATCAAAAGTAAAATAATTATGTTCTAAACAGAACTTGGTGGCAGAGATAATAAACTCAATCTGGGATGGATTAAGCAAGGGGTTGGAGTGAAGGTAGTAGGAAATGGCTTGAAGGCCTATTTCGTGAGGTATGGAGGTATAAAGTGAACAAACGTCCAAAGAAACCCAAAGGTACGAAGACTCCCATCTGTAGGGATGTAGAAGATCGATCAAGTGGGTACCATCTTTAATGCAAGAAGGAAGGGACTGGGCCAATGGCTGTAAGAACTGGTCAATATAAAGTGAGTAGCTGGTGGTAATGCTGTTCATGGATGCTACTATGGGACGACCTGGTGGCTTATTGGGATCTTTGTGTATCTTCGGTAGATGGTACAGATAAGGGACCTGGAAGAATGGTTTAAGAAAAAATGATGCTTCTAGTTTGGTCAAAATTCCCTGTCCAAGTGCTGATGTGACTAGAGTCTTAGATTCCTCAATGAATTTGGCTAATGGGTCTGTTTTCAATTCCTCATAGGTTTGAGTATCCGATAGAAGACGATACGTCTCCTGGAGATAATCGGATCTATTCTGTAATACGATCCCACCCCCTTTATCAGCAGATTTTATAATGATATCCAAATTGGTGCTGAGTGATTTTAATGCTGTGAGTTCTTGGGGAAAAGCAGAGAAAAGCAGAGAAACTTGTTATAGATCTTTTGTCCCTTCACCCACAGTTACCTACTGCGTGGCTTAAAACTTTTAAGATCAATACCAAAAAAAGTGAGAATTCATTAATTGAGAACAAACTAGGAAAACTTAGAAGAGATCTGGATGACTATTCCTACAATAGAGTTTTCAACTGGAAATCTAAACACATTCAGCCCCCCCCTCTCCTATCCCTACCACGTCCTATTCCCCCTCTCATTTCTGTACATACTTCCAGTTCACCTTCTCTACCTGACCCTATTCCTTCTAATCCATTACCTATATCTCCTCCTTTGGCTTCCCCCCATCCGGTTATGGTTGATCATTCACCCTCTGCCTTATCTGTAGTCGATCATACCAATCAGGTTTCCCTCCATGACCCTGAATTCCATCCCCATCTTCCCTCTGATTCACCTTCTGTTGTTTCCACTGATGTCAATCCATCTGCCACTAATCTTGTTTGCCCATTATCCACTACTAAGTCAAATCCCACTAAAGATATCAGGGTGAGCGAACACTCTTCCCCTGAAAAGTTGACCTCTTCTTTTTTAGTTCAGACCCCCTCTTCCAGCCTAATTCCATTCCAATCCAAAAGAAAAAACGTAGAAGAGGCAGACGAGGGGGACATCGTAATTCCAGAATCATCCCGCCCACTCAAAGTGCGGAAACTATAAAAATTTTTAATTTATCCTCTTATAATCTCAATGAATATGAAACTTCACTGTTATCTCGAGGTCTTAATTTTGCCCCACCACTCCTCCTACCCCATTCACCTTATTCAAGGATTTAAATAAATTTATTCGTGACCTCACACTTAGAAGATATTTCAATATCAAGGACAAAAAAATCTCCACTACAGTTACTCCTGTGCCCGAGGATCCGTCATTCTCATTGGATAGTTCAGTGGACCAACAAGCCATTCTTGATTTATGTGAACTATGGAACATCAATGAGGATGACGACCTGGTAGCATGGTCCCAATATTCTCAACCCACTGTGCCTATACAACACACTTCTTTCAGACCAAAATCCGTATTTAACCCCACTCAATCAAAAGGCCCTTTTTTGACAACTTTCTATGAAGTTGTCTATAAGGACCTTTTGGGTCTTTGTGCTTCTGAATCTTCCAAAAACTCATACTTCACTCGTAATCTCAATCCCCAAGAACTAACAGCATTAAAATCACTCAGCACCAATTTGGATATCATTATAAAATCTGCTGATAAAGGGGGTGGGATCGTATTACAGAATAGATCCGATTATCTCCAGGAGACGTATCGTCTTCTATCGGATACTCAAACCTATGAGAAATTGAAAACAGACCCATTAGCCAAATTCATTGAGGAATCTAAGACTCTAGTCACATCAGCACTTGGACAGGGAATTTTGACCAAACTAGAAGCATCATTTTTTCTTAAACCATTCTTCCAGGTCCCTTATCTGTACCATCTACCGAAGATACACAAAGATCCCAATAAGCCACCAGGTCGTCCCATAGTAGCATCCATGAACAGCATTACCACCAGCTACTCACTTTATATTGACCAGTTCTTACAGCCATTGGCCCAGTCCCTTCCTTCTTACATTAAAGATGGTACCCACTTGATCGATCTTCTACATCCCTACAGATGGGAGTCTTCGTACCTTTGGGTTTCTTTGGACGTTTGTTCACTTTATACCTCCATACCTCACGAAATAGGCCTTCAAGCCATTTCCTACTACCTTCACTCCAACCCCTTGCTTAATCCATCCCAGATTGAGTTTATTATCTCTGCCACCAAGTTCTGTTTAGAACATAATTATTTTACTTTTGATGGTCAATTCTATCTACAAAAACAGGGGACAGCTATGGGCGCAAATTTTGCGCCCAGCTATGCTAACCTGACCATGGGACTATGGGAGACCAGGTGTGTTTGGGAAAATAATCCCTTTTCTGCACACCTGGTCTTCTATGGCCGTTACATAGATGATATTATTATCATCTGGGACGGCCCCCCTAGTTCTGTGCTAGAATTTATTGCCCATTGCAATAATAATTCCTTTGGCTTATCATTCACATCGACCATGGATCCAGAATCAATATGCTTTCTAGATTTGGAATTGTTCCACATAAATGATCAGATTGTAACAAAAAATTTTACTAAACCCACTGCTGGAAATTCTTTCTTACATTTTTCCAGTTGTCATCATCCTAGGTGGGTCAATAACATACCCAAGAGCCAGTTCCATCGGCTCAGGAGGAATTGTACCAGACTAGAAGATTACAGTTCTCAATGTACTACTCTTTCCAAAAAGTTCACAGATAAAGGTTATCCCCTTAGTACCATCAACGAAGCAGCCTCCTTTTATCTGACTGACACTTTACCTAATCCCAAGGCTAAGAAAACAGAACCTACCACTAGATTCATCACCCAGTTCCACTCCAGTCACAAAAGAATGGAACGGATCATTAAAAAACATTGGTCGATTCTAGCTCAAGATCCTCACCTAGCACCTTCCTTAACCATTGTCCCTCAGTTTGCTTATCGGAGGGCCCCCAATGTCAAGACTAAGATTGCTCCCAGCAAAATCCCAGTTCATAAAACATCATCTACATCTAAACAACTTACTCTTATTCCATTGTTAGGCATGTACCGATGCAAGAAAGCATTATGTCTTACTTGCTCCCATGTCACACATGGTCAGAAATCTTTCTATACCAATGGGAACCAATACATCCTAAAATCATTTTTCAATTGTTCCACCACTTATGTCATATATTGTATTTCCTGTCCATGTGGGCTGTTGTATGTAGGCAGAACCATCAGGACCCTACGGGCCAGGTTTGGGGAACACAGAAGAGCAGTACAGGCCAACAATCCCCTATACAGTACTGCTCGTCATTTTACTACTCACCATCAACAAAATACTGCAGATCTAAATGTGTGGGTTATCGAATCTATACCAGACCAATTCACCCCTGCAGAAAGATTCCAGCGCCTCTGCAGGCAAGAAACTTTCTGGATCTTTACTTTAAACAGTTTGGCACCCAATGGTCTCAACGAAGACATAGAGATCAATACAGTCATCTAGTTCCGTATGACCTAGTTTTAGGACTTACGTTAGTCCTTATTTCTCCTCTTGTTATCATCACCATTTCATTTCATGTTATTCCCTCCCTTACTGTAACTTATATATATAATTTTTCCCTCTCACTTCAGGCTATACCCTCCCAACCTATAGCCATATTCGGTTTCAGCCATTTTTGGGTATTTTTTTCTCCTACTCTGTTTCGAATTTATCAACAATTATATTTCCATTATGTGTGTGTGTGTGTATACATGGGGGTGTATACTTATATACACACTTTAGTTCACTGACAGGTTTTCAGGTTTTTATAAATTCCCTATTTTTTAGGGTCACTATATTCTTCTATTTGTATATAGATGTCCCTTTTAGGTGTTTTTATATGCATGCACTTTTTTTCTTTTTATATATAATTTTCCTTATATATACTTTATTTTATATAATGTTATATATATTTTTTTTATATTTTTGACATATATATTTTTCATATAATTTTGATATACTTTGCATAATTTTTTATATATTTTTCTGGTTTTCTTTAATTTCTTTTATTATTTTTTATTACTATTTTCGTTTATTTTTGTTTTTATTTTTATTTTTATTTTTATTTATTTTTTTATTTTTGTTTTATTATTTTTTTCTTCTTTTCTTCTTTTTTTCTTTTTGTTTCTTTTTTTCACTTTTCTTCTTTTTTTCACTTTTTTTCTACCTTTTTATATCTTACTTCCATATTTTTTCTGGTGTTTTTTGACTCAATCTTCTCATCTCATTGCTGTATTCAGTACATCGTTTTTTGTTTTTAGCTGTTGCCTAGTTACCGATTTCCTAGCTCCCATAAAAGGACACTTGCTGTATTGGCCTATCGGATCTGAAGAAAATGCGGAAGCATTGAAACGCGTCATCCGACACGTCCATACGTCACTTCCGCTCTCGTTGGATTCTGGACTAGTGCTTTGCGTTCCACGCACGTCTTCCGGTTTCCGTCCACCGCGACGGCTCTGGCCCTCCATGTCCGCCCAGACGCTGGCTGTTCTTTGCGGACACCTCCATTGTTTGCAGCCAAGCGCCCAGCGGTGACCCCGGTGACCATTTGTACATCTCCACGTGGACACGCGCTTCCAGGAGAACCTGCATCAAGCACTCTGCCCACATCTGAGGAGGACGTCCCTGGACCCATCACCTATCCTTGCCTTAAACCATTTTATTTTTGTGAGTAGCCATTTGGCTGTTTGTCCGTTCATCATCATTTTATTAAAGTTACATGATACTGCACTTAGATTGGCGCTTCTTGCTGTTTTTTACATTGTTGTTTCAGAGTTGCCTGCTTCTACTCTCAAGTGAGCTGCCGCTGGTGCTTTTTATCAGACCTTCAATTTCAGTGACTATTGATTTTTATATATATACATATATATATATATGTAATTTTCTTATATATATGTATAACTTTTATTGACCATTACACCCTGGACAATTTTTATATTCACTTTGGACTCTTTATATGCATGTTTGTATGTTCTAGCTCCATTTCTCCTTTTTGTGTACTTAAAACTGCAATGTGTGATCTGGAGATGCAATAACACTTGAGGATTTTGAATGTAAGGGATAGTTCCTAAAATACATCAACAAAGCTTTTAGGATACATCTCTTACATCACTCTCCTCATCTTCTGCTGCTTCTCCCCTTCTCCGCTGTTATGTGCAAGTACCAGCTGTCAAAATAACATCCGATAATTGCTTTGTATAAGTCAAAATGCATCTGCATTAGTCTTCAAGTGTCATTGAGTAAATACAAAGAATTTATGTATTGTTTCAATGTATTTATTATTTAATCCATATGTAGTTCAAAAGTGTGACATTTGACCTGCATACAACATCATTTTACAACCTTAGGACTTACGTTTTTATTATATAAAATATATTCCTATTTAATCTCTTATTAACCCTTAGTTAATCCTAATCAGCTCCCATTAGCTAAGATTCTCTGCAGTTCATTTTTTATTTCTATTTAAATATATATATATATATATAGAGAGAGAGAGAGAGAGAGAGAGAGAATAAAAAGTCTACACACCCTTGTTAAAATATCAGGTTTCTGTGATATAAAAAAGATAAATGATTTCAGAACTTTTTCCACCTTTAATGTGACCTATAAACTGCACAACTCAATTGAAAAACAAGCTAAAATCTTTTAGGGAGGGGAAATAAAAAACAAAAATAATGTGGTTGCATAAGTGTGCACATCCTCTTATAACTGTATTCAGAATTAAGCAATCACATTCAAACTCATGTTAAATAGGAATTAGTACACACCTGCCATCATTTAAAGTGCCTTCGATTAACCCCAAATAAAGTTCAGCTGTTCTAGTAGGTCTTTCCTGACATTTTCTTAGTCACATCCTACAGCAAAAGTCATGGTCTGCAGAGAGATTCCAAAGCATCAGAGGGATCTCATTGTTAAAAGGTATCAGTCAGGAGAAGGGTACAAAATAATTTCAAAGGCATTAGATATACCATGGAACACAGTGAAGACTGCCATCATCAAGTGGAGAAAATATGGCATAACAGTGACATTACCAAGAACTGGACGTCCCTAAAAAATTGATGAAAAGACGAGAAAAAAAACGGTTTCAAAATGAATAGTGAAGGAAGCTTTACTAACATCAAAGAGGGACTCCGTGAAGACCACTGCTTGTGATCCATACATGCTGTAACCTTAGTAAGGTGAGGGGCTTGTACACACACACAGATGCTATAACAGAGGATTGGCCAGGCACCGGCTTTTGTTATTCATTCACGGTGGAGGGATCTACTATTCATTTTGAAACCATTAGACTGTCACAGCCTTGTTTGGATTGCACTTATATATTCATGATATTCATTCAGTAGTGCACATGGGACTTTTGATATCTATTCCTTGATTTTGATTCACTTGTTTATATACTTTATTGGTCTTATTGATTTTTATGATCAAGTTTTCACCAATGAATATGGATGTACCTAGTTAGTTTTTGACTGTATATATTTTATTGCACTAGCACTTTATTAATTTAGTTATTTTACAGAGCGCAACACTATCATTTATCCATTTACCCCTTTGTTAAGGATCAGCTTACCAGGTGTTTGCCGCAGTGTACCCTTAGTTTTGATTTTGACAGCGTGGGAGTTATATACTTATTCAAGTAAGGGACAATGTTGTTGAGAAGTACAAGTCAGGGTTAGGTCGTTAAAAAATATCCAAATCTTTGATGATCCCTAGGAGCACCATCAGATCTAACATAACCAAATGGAAAGAACATGGCACAACAGCAAACCTGCCAAGAGACGGCAGCACACCAAAACTCACGGACCGGGCAAGGAGGGTATTAATTAGAGAGGCAGCACAGAGACCTAAGGTAACCCTGGAGGAGCTGCAGAGTTCCACAGCAGAGACTTGAGTATCTGTACATAGGAGGACAATAACCCGTACACTCCATAGAGTTGAGCTTTATGGCAGAGCGACCAGAAGAAAGCCATTACTTTCAGCAAAAAACAAAATGGCACGTTTTGAGTTTGCGAAAAGGCATGTGGGAGACTCCCAAAATCTATTGAGGAAGGTGCTCTGGTCTGATGAGGATGGGTGGAGATGTTTTTCAGCAGTCGGGACTGGGAAACTGGTCAGAGTTGAGGGAAAGATGGATGGTGCTAAATACAGGGATATTCTTGAGCAAAACCTGTACCACTCTGTGTGTGATTTGAGGCTAGGAGGAAGGTTCAGCTTTCAGCAGGACAATGACTTCAAATACTGCTAAAGCAACACTTGAGTGGTTTAAGGGGAAACATGTAAATGTGTTGGAATGGCCTAGTCAAAGCCCAGACCTCAATCCAATAGAAAATCTGTGGTCAGACTTAAAGATTGCTGTTCACAAGCGCAAACCATCCAACTTGAAGGAGCTGGAGCAGTTTTGCAAGGAGGAATGGGCAAAAATCCCAGTGGTAAGATGTGGCAAGCTCATAGAGACTTATCCAAAGCGACTTGGAGCTGTGAGAGCCGCAAAAGTTGGCTCTACAAAGTATTGACTTTAGGGGGGTGAATAGTTATGCACATTGACTTTTTCTGTTATTTTGTCCTATTTGTTGTTTGCTTCACAATAAATTAAAAAAAAAAAACATCTTCAAAGTTGTGGGCATGTTCTGTAAATTAAATTATGCAAATCCTCAAACAATCCATGTTAATTCCAGGTTGTGAGGCAACAAAACACGAAAAATGCCAAGGGGGGTGAATACTTATGCAAGGCACTGTAAATGGAACAACCCTTCAAGCCTCTCTTCACACTCCTACACCACTTGGTGTGGGGATTTCTCACATGATATAAAGACTAAGTGAGCTTACCTGCTGAGACTGTATAGCCACAGATACACAATATCAGGAGAGGAACAATCATGTTGCTTGTAGATAATGTATTTCCGGCTTAATGTTGAGGATTAAAGCAAAAATATCATTCTTTGTTTTCCATGATCAAACCAACTCAGCGTCCGAGTGTACAACTGCTCAACTGTACATCTTCTCTACTGTAGAAGTTCCTTTAACACTGTTCACTGACACTTCCTGTTATCTACCTATTGACATTTTAAAGCAGAGAAGGCTATTAAAAGATCAGCAGATAACAAAAGAAAAAAATTGCACTGACTTGTCGTGTATAAAAAAAATCTCTAATAATACATTTACTAAAGATGTCATTTTGATGGGTGTTCTGTGACTTGCATTTCACTGTATTTATATATAGGATTACTGGAGATGAAGCATCTGATTATATATAATATACACTCACTGAACCCTTTATTAGGTACACCTGTTCAATTACTTGGTAACACAAATTGATTGCTAATCAGCCAATCACATGGCAGCAACTCAATCCATTTAGGCACCTAGACGTGGTGAAGATGACTTGCTGCAGTTCAAATCAAGCATCAGAATGGGGAAGAAAGGGGATTTAACCACTTGCCTACTGGGCACTTAAATCCCCCTCCTGCCCAGATAAATTTTCAGCTTTCAGCACTCTCACACTTTGAAAGACGATTACTCAGTCATGCAACACTGTAACAAATATGCATTTTTTTGTCCTTTTTTTAAATACAAATAGAGCTTTCTTTAAGTGGTATTACTTTTTAATTACCACTGGGTTTTTACATTTTTTTGTGCTATAAATGAAAAAAGACTGGAAATTGTGAAAAAAAATGCATTTTTGTTTGTTTGTTACAAAATTTTGCAAATTAGTAATTTTTCTTCATAAATTTGGGCCAAAATTTATACTGCTACATTGCTTTGGTAAAAATAACCCAAATTAGTGGATATTATTTGGTCTTTGTGAAAGTTCTAGAGTCTACAAGCTATGGTGCTAATCATTGAAAATTGATCACACCTGATGAACTGACGATCTATCCCATTTCTTGAGACCCTGAAATGTTAGGACAGTAAAAATACCCCCCAAATGACCCCTTTTTGTAAAGAAGACATTCCAAGATATTTAAGTTATCATTTTTTCCCACAGTTCTTTGCAAAATGAATTATTTTTTTTCACAAAATTGTCATATTAACAGGTTTTTTTCACATGACATATGCATACCACAAATTACATCCCAAAATACATTTTTCTACTCCTCCTTAGTATGGCGACACCACATGTGTGGGACTTTTTCACAGCCTAGCCACATAGAGAGGCCCAACATGCAGGGAGCACCATCAGGTGTTCTAGGAGCTTACATTACACATCTAACTTGTTGACTGCTTATTACAATTTTGAAGGCCCTGGAGCACCAGGACAATAGAAATGTCCACAAAATGACCCCATTTTGGAAAGCAAACACCCCAAGGTATAATCTATGAGGCATAATGAGTCGTTTGAACATTTAATTTTTTTCCACAAGTTTTTGGAAAATGTGGAAAGAAAATTTATAAACATTTTGGACCTCATTTTGGACAGCAAATACCCCAATGTATATTCTATGAGGCATGTTGAGTCTTTTGAAAATTTCATTTTTTTCCACAAGTTTTTGGAATTTGTGAAGAAAAAAACTTATGACACCGTGGCACTCATGACTGATGGGCACTGTGACACTAATGGGCACTGATGGCACTGTAGGCACTGTGACACTGATGGGCACTGTTAGCACTGATGGGCACTGTTAGCACTGATGGGCACTGATGGGTAGTGAGGACACGGTGACACTGATGGCACTGATGACACAGTGACACTGTAACACTGATGGGCACTGTTGGCATGGATGGCACTGTGGGCACTGATGGGCATGTGACACTGATAGGCACTGTGACACTGATGGACACTGTTGGCACTGTGGGCACTGTGACACTGATGGGCACTGTTGGCACTGAGGGCACTGATGGCACTGTGGGCACTCTGATACTGATGGGCACTCTGATGCTGATGGGCACTGTACTGTGACACAGATGGGCACTATATCGGTGTAGCGCTACCCCCACAGGAGCCACTTAAGTGTATTTGGTTCCGTACTCTGCCTCTGAACCCCAATAACAGCCTCAGCCCCCTCTGGCACACCTGGCAATAGTGTAAGTGCAAGGACCAATGAGAAACACACACATTATGATAAAACACAGAAATTGTCTTTACTGCAATATTTCTGCGGGAAAGTAACAAACAGTAACAGTATATATATATATATATATATATATATATATATATATATATATATATATATATATATATATATATATATATATATATATATATTCAAGCAATGATCTGGAGAGAAATAACTGAAATTAAGAGCAATATAGCTCAATACTATATTCGGGCTGCTTTCTGGGGATTCCAAACCTGAGAATGCCCCCAAGAACAGAGGCACACTTAAACAGGAATTGCAGTCTGCTCACATAATTTGTAATAAAAACATCTTTGCCATTCTGAAGCTTCCCTACAACCACTTTGCGCATTATTTTATATATACTGTGATTCTGTGTATGCCAAATATGCTGCAGAAATCTCCCTCCACTGAGTCTGGCTGCAATCATTTTAACTGTGGGCAGCTGAAGCTGCTGCCTGTTCACTTCCTGGATTTACACAAACATACAGAGACACACCTCCAGCTCTGCAGCTCTCATTGGCCCTCTTATGACTCATCCCCCCTCCCTTTCTGGCAAACTGTGCATGATGTCATAAGCCTAGGCTTTTTTCCAGACAAGAAACAGGAGGTAGGCTGTATGAGGTATTTACTGGCAGAAAAAAATGTTTTACTATCCAAAGTTAAAGCAACAAGGGCAGAAGATTTAATAGATGGAAAGATGAAAAAATGACTGAAGTTCCACTTTAGATGGCAAATAAATCACAATATTACACTTTATATCAGATTGGTTACCTCTACTCAAATTTGGCTCTATGCGTCCAGGCAGGAGGAGAGCAGAAGACTGACCCTCCTAATGATAGACCTCTCTCTTCTCTCTCCTGACACCACAGGCCCAACGACAAACACTGTATTTTAATCGATATTTAATGGCTTAGCTTCCCAGATAAACTATCCCACACACTACATATACAGAGCCCTGAACATGTGTCTTAGAGCCCATATGGCACTAGTAGCTTCAGTCCCTTTGAAGAAAGATGAGGCTTTGTATCTTCAACTAGCCACTCTTGTTGGTGCACTTAAACTCCTGAATAGCAGGGCCAAACAACACAACTGGCCCGGATCATCACGTAACGAATGCAGAATCTTCTTCAGCAAGGTAAAAGGAAAATGGCGTCTGTATACAGTGTCTCTGTATCTGAATGGCCTTGTGTCCTGTAGTAATACAGGTGTCAGCAAGGTGACTGAGAGCAATGATGTCTGTATACAGTGTCCATACAACTCTGTCTGTGTGCAGTGTCCTTGTTTCCTGCAAATGGGCAAAAGCCCTCTCACCCAATCCTGCGGTCAAGGCCAAAACGAATGTCCTGTAACAGGCAGGCTCTTCTAGTAACCCGACTAGTCATCTCACACTGAAACGCTTCACACTGTCGGTGCAGGTGCGTCTGGATATGCACCTGGGATCCCCCTTTTGCAGGCTGGATGTCCCGACTGCCTGTGGATGCCTAAAATCATGCAGTGGACTGACCTGCGAGGCAGACCCTTTCCCCTTGGTATAATCTCTTCCTCTGCCTTGTGTAGTCTGAATTACCTCAAATAAGCCAGATGGAGTCTTTAGTTTCCTGCTTTCTAGAGCAGGCTGGCTCTTGTAGTTCCGCTCTTATACAAGGCTATGGGGCCGTTTGGTAAGGGGACTTCACATTCCAGAATCCTTTGCAGCAGTTCCTGTTATTGCTTCTATAATTGGCTAGCTTCCCTCTGCCAATGAAGAAACAGGAGCTAGGGCAGAATGGGTTGTCCTGCCTGTGAATGTCTCTAAGTCGTATACAGTGAGAAGAAAAAAAAGGGAGGGGGGAAAATTCCTCATAGCTGCAGACATTCCGAATTTGTCCCTGTCAGTTTGGTTGTTTTCATTTAAGTCTCAGGCTGTAGCACCCGCTACATCGTTAAGGAAAAAGTTGGAGATCACTCATTGTGATCACAGATCACTCTCCCTCCTCATCCGCTGTGTCTGTGTAAGGAGGGAGAGCCGTCAATGAGATGATCTCATATATTTACATTTGAAATCATCTCTCATTGGACACGCAGATCACATGGTAAATGGTCACTGTGATTAGCCATTTACCAGGATCTGAGATTGGCTGTGTCCAAGGAACATGGCCATCACAGATTTTCCCCGATGCGCGCCCCGTGTTTCTGGGAGGACATACATGGATGGCCTTCTGGCAATTAAGGCCCACGCTGTAGCGCGGACGCAAGGTGATTAAGTGACTTTGAACATTGCATGGTTGTTGGTGCTAGACGGGCTGGTCTGAGTGTTTCATAAATTGGTGATCTACTGGGATTTTCACACACAACCATCTCTCGGGTTTACAGAGAACGGTCCGAAAAAAAGAAAATATCCACTGAGCGAGAGTTGTGTGGACAAAAATGACTTGTTGATGTCAGAAGAGAATGGGCAGACTGGTTGAAGATGATAGAAAGACAACAGTAATTCAAATAACCACTTGTTACAACCAAGGTATGCAAAATACCATCAATGAAACGCACAACACATTCAACCTTGAAGCAAATGGGCTACAGCAGCAGAAGACCATACCAGGTGCCACTCCTATCAGGTAAGAACAGGAAGCGGAGGCTAAAATTCGCACAGGCTCACCAAAATTGGACAATAGAAGATTGGAAATATGTTGCCTGGTCTGATGAGTCTCGATTTCAGCTGCGACATTCAGATGGTAGGGTCAGAATTTGGAGTAAACAACATGAAAGCATGGATCCATCCTGCCTTGTATCAGCGGTTAAGGCTGGTGGTGGTGTAATGGTGTGGGAGATATTTTCTTGGAACACTTTGGGCCCCTTAGTACCAATTGAGCATCGTTTAAAATCCACGGCCTACCAGAGTATTGTTTCTGACCATGTCCATCCCTTTATGACTACAGTGTACGCATCTTCTGATGGCTACTTCCAGCAGGATAATGCTCCATGTCACAAAGCTCAAATCATCTCACCACTGTTTTTTTGGTCACTACTCCAATGGCCTCCATAGTCGCCAGATCTCAATCCAATAGAGCACCTTTGGGATGTGGAGGTATGGGGGATTCACATCATGGATGGGCAGCTGACAAATCTGCAGCAACTGCGTGATGCTATCATGTCAATAAGGAGAAAAAAAATTAAATGTTTCCAACACCTTGTTGAATCGATGGCGCGAAGACTTAAGGCAGTTCTGAAGGCAAAAGGGGGTCCAACCCGGGACTAGCAAGGTATACATAATAAAGTGGATGGTGAGTGTAGATTAACCACTTGCCATCCACAGGCTGAATATAACCATCCTGGAACACAAGTGGTTAAATCAGCCAGCTTCCAATAAAGGTTATCAGAGTGCCTTTGGAGCCGCCTAATAACTTTTACAGTAGTGTGAAAGTGCCACCTCCCCCTGCTATACCACCCTGTCATGAGTCCTAGGCTCTCTTGATTTTCTGAGGAGCCTGGGACCATAGTAATTGATGTCAGGATGGCAAGCAGGAGCAAATAAAAAAGAAAGAAGGACGGCGCCCTCTAAGTGCAGCATGTATGTTAAAAATATTTATTACAATAGATAAAAACACTCACATTTGAGTTGCTAAAAACCAGCATGTAAAGTAGTTTCATCCGCGTGCTCTCGGGGGATGTGGGTGTCACGGGCCAGTGGAGGGGTTCCTGGGATGTGAGTCCTGTAACCTGGGTCCTGGTAGTTGTTCCGGTGGTGCCGAGGGTCCTCAGAGCCTCCGGGCGGCCAGGATATCGGTCATGGATCCTCAGTGGAGCGCCGTGCTGACCTGCGTCTTCACTTCCGGGAGCGGGGTGAGGCGGGCGGTGCTTCGCGTTCGGAGCATGCGTGCTCCTTCATCAGGCTATGCTGGTGGCCATATTCAGTGTGGGAATTTATACCATAGGCAATGGGAGGGGTGGAGAGGTAATTGAGAGGAGGGCGGGACTATGTATAATGATTGGGCACGTAGGTAACCATGGAGATGGGGTGTACACAATGTGGAAGGGGAGTGAAGGGAGATGGGGAGTGGGCGGGGCGGGGAGTGAGGAAGGGGGGAAAAAAAAGGAGATATGCAAATGAGTGTGTTGTGGTAAGAACATATATGTGTGTATATGGAATGTGGGGTAAGGAGAAGGCGGTCTATAGGAAGAGGAATGTTGTATTGATCATAGTGGACGGGAACAAAATATATATACATATATATACACACATACATACATACATACATACATACATATATATATATACACATACATACACATACACACACACATATCTACATATATACACATATACATACACGTCAACATATATGGGAAGGGAATACAAAAATGCAGAAAATGGTATATAATTAAATAGGTATATAATTATAGGGAGAGATTGGTGGTATATATGAGAAGAAATGACGCAATGATGGAAAAGGGATAAAACATGTACAATGTATATACGTGTGTAAACACAAAGAACCGTTTATAGATGAACTAAGATCGTACATTACACCCCTACCCACCTCATGGTACAAAAAAACTGAAACTTAACACTAAGTACCAAGAGGATTGCCTCATCAAATGTAAATTACAGAAGATACGCAGAGACTTTGACGATTACAACTCCAACAGGATCCACTGTTGGAAAAAACCCTGACGCAATACAACCCCCCCCAAAGTTAACAACCACCCCATTCTCCACACCCCATCAGGGCAAGAGAACCACGCCCCAGTCCCCCTGATGGAATGTGTACCTAGGCCCACCACGGCCCTCTTATCCTTTCAAGGCCCCTCCACCAAGCCTTATAAACCACATAGGCCACCGGCACCTTCCAGACGGCCACAGCCCACACCCACACCAAAAGAGGACCATCGTCGTCCACCACCCCCCGTGCCAGTTTCTTCCTCCAGTACACCCAAAACTTCCAAGAGTATAAAGAAGAAACCCCACACTGGCATCCATACCTCAATCCCTTCCATACCGGTTACCCTCAAAGAAACACAGACCGGCAGTGCCATATCAGATCACAGCACTTATGAGGACCCCCAGTCATCCACTCTGGATTTTGGTATTGGGAATCTACACACCGCACAGCTCAAGATCACTCATGCATCTGGGCCCACCATGGACCACCCCAGTATCCAGGCCATCTCATCACCCCCCCCATTTACAGTCCGACCAATAAACATATATCTCCCACCCCTACTCCCTCTTTTTTAGTGATCACCCCCCAACCCTGCCCAAAAAGAAAGCTCACCGACGAGGCAGGAGAGGGGGGAGACACAGACACAAAAAGGAGGGAGAAATTGCGCAGACTGTAAAAATCTTCAACCTCTCTGATCACACCTTATCCATGCCTGAAAAATCTCTACTAGCACGCGGGCTCACCTTCGCCCCCACAGCATCTCCCAACCCTTTCACTCTCTTCTTGGATCTCAATAGGTTCATTAGAAATATCACCATCAAACGATATTTCAACATTCAAGACACTAAGAAAGGTAATGGTACTCTAAACATTACCCCAAACACTACTCCATATACTACTAATGACCACGCTGAATGCAGTACTACTACAGAAGACTCCTCCACCCTAGGACCCGCAGAACTCATAGCCCTAGACCAGTTGGAAGATCTCTACATTGACGACCAGATTGAATCTCTAACTCAACATCCACCTACCTCTCCACCCATCTTACACACTAATTTCAAACCGAAATCTATCTTTTATCCCACATTTGCCAAAGGACCTTACGTCCAGACCTTCTATCAGGTTGTATATGCTGATATACTACGAATGTGTCAAATGTCCAACTCACGTTCCAATCCACCATCTAACTTAACCCCAGCAGAACGCACGGCTCTTAAATCACTCACAAACAACAGACAACTGGTTATTAAGCCCGCAGATAAAGGAGGTGGTATCGTAGTCCAGAACCGTGCAGACTACATGCTGGAAACAACTAGACTCCTATCGGACACATCCACATACAAAAAACTTTCCGGAGATCCCTTATCCAAATTCTCTATTGAAGCTCACAACCTAATAGATCGAGCACAAGCAGATGGTATAGTTACAGCATCCGAAGCCTCATTTCTTAAACACGACTTTTACAAAAGGCCCTACTTTTACCACCTTCCGAAGGTGCACAAAGACCCCACACACCCTCCTGGTAGACCAATAGTGGCGGCCATGGAAAGCATAACCAGCTACTTCTCTATCTACATTGATCATTTTCTACAAGGTATAGTACAGAACCTACCTTCCTACATTAAAGACAGCATCCACCTTCTGAACATGCTACGATACTACTCCTGGGAACCGACATACCGCTGGCTCTCGCTAGATGTGGTCTCACTATACACGTCCATGTTGTAATATGTTGGCCAATTTATGTATAATATTGTATTGGAGTGCCATGCTGACCAGAAATTCAGTTGCATTGTCCAACTGAATTTTAGCATAGCAAGGGAACAGCTGAAAACCCTTTGATGTGTAAGTCTCATGCAAGTCTACCTAGGGGTGTGAGGTATGGGCTGTTAACCTAATTGAACATTTCAAAGGGTACATTGTTTAAAGGACCATAGAAGAAATATTTATTGATGGTAATTAGACTTGAGGGGGTAACAATGGGATCAGGGAGTGTTTTGGGTTGGCCTAGCGGGGGCTCCCTCCTGTGGGGCTAATATATCAGGGGGGCTTGTTGATATGCAGGAATGTAGGTATTCCAAGGGCTCAAAAGGGTGTTCTGTTTATCTAATTAATATATCTAAAGGGGAGTTGTTGATGTTGATATGCGGGAGTGCAAATTGGGGTGGTTCACGGCTGTTCACGGCTGGGGGTTGTTGTCTGTTTGAAAGACTAAAGCTAATCAAAGTCCTAAATTGAAAGGCCAATCAAATTGCTCAGCCATTCAATATTTAGTGAATATAACACGGCATTCAGTCTATAGGTTTGGGAGAGTGAGGCTTGTCTGTGTATAGGTGAGGCTTGTCTGTGTATGCACACAGACCTATGAACATGAGGTTCTGAATTATATCTACTCTGTCGGATCTTTTTGTCATCTGTGGACTTTGGACTTTGTTCTGTGTTGGAAGTCAATAAAGTGCATCTCTCTGGAAGAATTGGGTTGCTGCGGAAGAGTACTTACATACTAATTCATAATCATACCCACTCTACATCTATACATCCAATATATATTTATATATTCGATCACTACAGTCCATTCCCCATAACATTGGTTTACAAGCTGTACGACACTACCTCAACAATGATCCATCACTCAACCCACGTCAGAACCAATTCTTACTGGAAATATTAGAATTCTGCCTAACCCACAATTATTTTGAATCCCACGGAGAATTCTATATTCAAACAAAAGGAACTGCCATGGGGGCCAATTTTGCCCCCAGCTACGCGAACCTTACCATGGGTTACTGGGAGCTACAATATATACACAACAATAACCCATATGCGCCCCACATAGTCTATTACGGGCGCTACATAGATGACGTAGTCATTATCTGGGATGGTCCAGAAACCACCATCCTACCGTTCGTCCAACACTGCAACAACAACTCCATGGGTCTATCATTCACATCAGTCACAGACAATAACAAACTGGCCTTTTTGGATCTGGAACTCTTCCACTATGAAAACACCATCTGCGCCCAGAATTATACAAAATCCACCTCAGGAAATTCTTACCTACACTCTAACAGTTGCCATCACCCACGATGGGTTAAAAACATCCCAAAAAGCCAGTTCTGCCGCCTGAAACACAATTGCACGCGCCTACAGGACTATGAAACACACGGCCTACTACTCAAAGCCAAATTCAAAGACAAGGGTTATCCAGACCACATCATAGAAGATGCCTTCCAATACTATCTCAGTGAAAACGCGAAGGACAAGAGACAAACCAGTACAGACGACACTACCCAACCCGTCAGATTTGTGACACAATACCACAACAGATTTAAGCAAATGGAAAAGATCTTCACCAAACACTGGTCCATTCTGCGTGAGGATCCGCATCTAAAACCCACCATAAGTGATAAACCACTGGTCACCTACAGACGGGCTAAGAATATAAAGGCCCAAATAGCACCAAGCAAAGTGAAAACAGCACACCCCACCGCCAGTGCCCCCTTAACCTTCTTTAACATCAAAGGCATGTATCAATGTAGGAAGCCCCTCTGCCTCACATGCGCCCATGTTACACATAGGCAAAAAGACTTCCACCATAAGGGTAAACTATATGTCATCCCCGACTTCTTCAATTGTGGTTCAGATTATGTGGTCTATTGCCTCACATGCCACTGCGGCCTACTATACGTAGGCCGCACTATACGCCCGCTCCGCAAAAGGTTTGGTGAGCATCATAACCTTGTAGAGAAGGGCATTGACAAGCATAGTGTACCAAGACATTTTAAAGAACATCATGGACAAACATCTTCAGGGCTACGCGTGTGGGTTATTGAGTCTATTTCACCCACCCTCCCTACCGCTGAACGCTACAAAAGGTTGTGTGAAAGAGAAAACTACTGGATATACACACTGGACACTTTATCACCAGGAGGCCTCAATGAAGGCATTGAAATTAACATTTTCAATGACCCCAACCATATCCCTGCCTCATCACATCATCTCATCTCAATTCACCACGTATTGTTTCATCCATTGTCCTACCTGTTGTCTCATTTATTGTTTTATCCATCATCTAGTCACTACCCCATTAACTTACAGTCTACGTGGAGAACGTGTATGGGTATACCCGTCTCCCACCCATTACCCCTATCCACATAGCCCTAGTGTACAACACATACCATTTTTATTTTTATTCCTATCTTTATTTTTATATTTATATTTATTTTTATTTTTATTAAAAAATATTTTATTTTTAATTTCCTTATTTATATATATATATATATATATATATATATATATATATATATATATATATATATATATATATATATATATATATATATATATATATATATATATTTTTTTTTTTTTTTTTATTTATTTATTTATTTATTTATTTGTACTTGTATTTGTATTTTTATTTTTACATATATATATATTTATCTTTATTTTTATTTATATTTCTATATATTTTTATTATTTTTACTTTTATTTATTTATTTCCCAGTACTTCCCATAACATTCCTCTCATTCCCAAATACCCGTCTGGAAACACACTCCCCCCTTCTTTTGTCCCAATCTGACGCGTCATTTAAATGTGCATATATGTGTATGTGTGTGTGAAGGGATCCTTATAAACGGTTCTTTGTGTTTACACACGTATATACATTGTACATGTTTTATCCCTTTTCCATCATTGCGTCATTTCTTCTCATATATACCACCAATCTCTCCCTATAATTATATACCTATTTAATTATATACCATTTTCTGCATTTTTGTATTCCCTTCCCATATATGTTGACGTGTATGTATATGTGTATATATGTAGATATGTGTGTGTGTATGTGTATGTATGTGTATATATATATGTGTATATATATATATATGTATGTATGTATGTATGTATGTATGTATGTGTGTATATATGTATTTATATTTTGTTCCTGTCCACTATGATCAATACAACATTCCTCTTCCTATAGACCGCCTTCTCCTTACCCCACATTCCATATACACACATATATGTTCTTACCACAACACACTCATTTGCATATCTCCTTCCCCCCCCCCCTCCTCACTCCCTACCCCGCCCACTCCCCGTCTCCCTTCACTTCCCTTCCACATTGTGTACACCCCATCTCCATGGTTACCTACGTGCCCAATCATTATACATAGTCCCGCCCTCCTCTCAATTACCTCTCCACCCCTCCCATTGCCTATGGTATAAATTCCCACACTGAATATGGCCACCAGCATAGCCTGATGAAGGAGCACGCATGCTCCGAACGCGAAGCACCGCCCACCTCACCCCGCTCCCGGAAGTGAAGACGCAGGTCAGCACGGCGCTCCACTGAGGATCCATGACCGATATCCTGGCCGCCCGGAGGCTCTGAGGACCCTCGGCACCACCGGAACAGCTACCAGGACCCAGGTTACAGGACTTACATCCCAGGAACCCCTCCACTGGCCCGTGACACCCACATCCCCCGAGAGCACGCGGATGAAACTACTTTACATGCTGGTTTTTAGCAACTCAAATGTGAGTGTTTTTATCTATTGTAATAAATATTTTTAACATACATGCTGCACTTAGAGGGCGCTGTCCTTCTTTCTTTTTTATTTGTTCCAGAGCTTCTTCTAGCTTTTATAGACTGGCTGCCTTCCATTTATTCAGCATCATTTTATCCTTACATGGACTAATACCCGAACTTGTTGTGAAAAATTAACTACCACCATCAAGTTCCCCCTCTCAGGAACCCCCAACCCACCCCCTTCCCCCCACCATTTTTAGTTATATGTACTCGGCTACCTCCATTGTGCGCCATATTAACCCCTTGATCGTTTTTTTATTTCCTCTTGGCAAGCAGGAGCAGAATGGGGAACAACCATTCCCTGATCTCCTCTGTGATCAATGAACCTGGAAGTGCTCAGGTCTGAGCACTTCCAGGTTCAGAGCCGTCAGCATCCCAGATAAAATGCTGTGATCAGCTTGGAGAGGAGGGCAGGGCAGAGATTAGGAGTCTTAAGCCGCGTACACATGAGCGGAATGTCCGACAGAAAATGTCCGACGGAAGCTTTTCATTGTCTATTCCGATCGTGTGAAAGCCTCATTGGACTTTTCTTTTTTCGAAAATTCTGACGGACCTAGAAATGGAACCTGTTCTAAATATTTCCGACGGACCCAATTCCTATTGGGAAAACTGATCGTCTGTATGCTGCTCCGACGGACCAAAAACGACGCATGCTCTGAAGCAACTACGAGACGGAAGCTATTGGCTGCTGGCTATTGAACTTCCTTTTTCTAGTCCCGTCGTAAGTGTTCTACGTCACCATGTTCTGGACAGTTAGACTTTGGTCGGACTTTGGGTTGACTGTGTGTAGGCAAGACCACTTGAATGGAATTCCGTCGGAGTTCCGTCAGAGAAACCTTCAGAGTTTATTCCGACGGCAAACCCGGTCGTGTGTAAGTGGCATAATAGACTTTCCATAAAGAAGATTAAATAAAGAAAGAATAAGGGCGCAATTAGATAGTGGAATCTGTGTTCCACAGAATGTGTGTAGTCTCATGTAGCCATAAAACCTGGGGCAAAAGAATATATCTTGGTGGGTAAACAAGAGTGTCTACCACCTACGTTAAGAGGCTACCTGCAGAGGCTAACACAGAATGAACCAGTATTTAATCAAAAACAGTAAACTTTATTAACAAATGTGTCTAAAAATGTAAATAAGTGTAAATAATACAGTAAAAAGTAGCAGCCATCACAAGTATAAAGACAACATTGTGTTTCCACAAACAAATACCCCCCCCCCCCCCAAGACATTAAATAGTAATCACACCAAGCAAGTAAATGGGCCAAGGACAAAGTAACCTTTTTAACCATTGACTCATCCACACCGCATCCTGTGTATCACCTCACAGAATGGCAAAACACTGCAATATGAGCTAGCCCAAAAAGCTCAGAGGAGTAAAACTAAATATACTGAAGACTCAGTAGCGTCATTGATGTAATAGTGTGCACAGCTCGGCATGCTTTTTGCTCTATGCCTGATATACCTTATACAAAGCCTTATATAAGGAAGACAGTATATACTAACAAGCAGTTTTTGCTGTGTGCACACTATTATCAGTGACTCTATTGAGTCTTCACTATATTTAGTTTTACTCCTAGAATGTACTTTTTTGGCTTGCCCATGTTGCATGTTATTTACACTTATTTACATTTTAGACAAATTCAGGTTAAATAAAAAAAAGTGTTAACCACTTCTGGGCCAGGCCTATGTCTGACATTTGTTGTTTACAAGTTAAAATTAGTATTTTTTGCAAGAAAATGAATTTGAACCCTCAAACATTGTATGTTTGAGGGTTCCCCTCTTTACATCACAGGGCACCCCCCCTTACCTTGTACTGCTGCTGGGAAGAAGCTATAGCCTGAGGTGGGAAGCAGAAAGTGCAGGGTCTGGTGGGGGACCTGAGGAGAGCTGGAGTTAGCTGAATACTGAGACCAGGGGAGACAGAGACTAGGGGGTGCTGTGGCTGCACAGAGAGACACTGTAGGAGGAGTTTTGTCCTCCTCTCTGCTGTCGACTGCTGAGACAGGGGGTCAAAGGTGAGCCTCTCTATGTCTGCACAGTATAGCGCAGGATCTGGCGGAGGAGTTTGGTCTTCCTCTCTGCTGCTGACTTCTGAGACATGGTAGGGGGATAGAGACGAGCCTCTACGTGGCTGCACAGAGAACCACAGGATTTGTCAGGGGGGGGTTCAGTCCTCTCTGCTGCTGACTGCTGAGACAGGGGGGCAGGAACGAGCCTCAACGTGCCTGCACAGAGAACCACAGGTTCTGGCGGAGGACTTCAGTCCTCCTCTCTGCTGCTGACTGCTGAGACAGGGGGGCAGGAAAAAGCCTCTATGTGCCTGCACAGAGAACCACAGGTTCTGGGGGAGGACTTCAGTCCTCCTCGCTGCTGCTGACTGCTGAGACAGGGGGGCAGGAACGAGGCTCTACGTGGCTACACAGAGAACCACAGGATCTGGCAGGGGGGCTTCAGTCCTTCTCTCTGCTGCTGACTGCTGAGACAGGGGGGCAGAGATGAGCCTTTCCGCACCTGCACAAAGATTTGCAGGATCTGGCGGAGGAGTTTGATCCTCCTCTCTACTGCTGACTGCTGAGACAAGGTGGAGGCAGAGACAAGGGGGTTGTCACAGCTGTAGGGGAGGTGTGAGGGCCACACGAGATGTCCTCTAGGGTCAAATTTGGCCTGCAAGCCTTGTGTTTGACACATGTGCTATAGAATGTCACTTGAGTGACAGCTCTGAGTCTGTTGCCATCACCTCCTAGATGGCCCGCATGCAGCAGCAGTCTCAGAGCTTTTGGATATCTAGGGAGGCTTTTACAGATAAATAATGAGCCTAAATAATGGTAAATGCACATATACAGTAAGATTTTTGGTAGAATGATTGGTCCGCTGACAGGGTCAATGTGAATGTCTGATAACAAAAAGCAGCTGCTGTGCAGCAAAGCTGTAAAGAGTTAACAAAAATCATTCTTAAAAATCTTGATAACTTAGTTGTAGCGAGGTCACTTTTCAAAGTTTTACAAAAAGTAACTTTATACATAATTGTTTTTAAAAGACTAGAGAGGAGGAAATGAAAGCAGAACCAGAAAGCAGAATGAAAGCAGTAAATGTATTTAACTGTTGAAAAAATACTTGTTTTGCTAGACTTATGTTCTCACAGATCAGCATTATCAGGGGTGTTGTTGGGGTTGCATGAGATCATCCGGGGACTATTGGGAACCATAACAAGCTCAATCACATGAACAGTGCAGGCCCCCCCCCCCCCCCCCCAAAAAAAAGTCATCATTTCCCTGTGATGTATACATCGCTCCTTTACCGCTCCTGCCCATTGAAATGAATAGGCAGCGCCACCAAACCACCGGCAAAGCGCCACTGCAGCGGCGATTTGCAGGTCATTTTAAACCTTTTTCGGCCGCCAGCAGGGGTTAAGAGCGCCCCGCTAGCGCCTGAAATCCTCTGCAAAAACAACAGTAAAGCGCCGCTAAAATTAGCGGCGCTTTGCGGCCGATGCCCCAGTGTGAAAGGGGTCTTATGCAGAGAATGCATTAAGGTAAAAAAAAAATACACACACACACAGCAATTATGTAGATTAAAACATAATAAATGCATCCTAAGTTAGCTCATCTGGCTGGTTATACTGTCCGGCAGGGCTGTGTGAATCTCATAACTGGATGGACAGAAATACAAATACTTTGGCTGGTAAAGCAGCTTTACTTTGAATATTTTAATGGTCTATTTAACTTTTAGATTGCCATTTACTGTTAAGGCTGGGTTCACATATACAGTTGTGTTCATAAAGTTTACATACCCTGGCAGAATTTATGATTTATTGGCCATTTTTCAGAGAATATGAATGGTAACACAAAAACTTGTCTTTCAGTCATGGTTAGTGTTTGGCTGAAGCCATTTATTATCAATCAACTGTGTTTACTCTTTTTAAATCATAATCACAACAGAAACTAGCCAAATGACCCTGATCAAAGGTTAACATACCCTGGTGATTTTGGCCTGATAACATGCACACAAGTTGACACAAAGGGGTTTGAATGTCTATTAAAGGTAACCATCCTCACCTGTGATCTGTTTGCTTGTAATTGGTGTGTGTGTATAAAAGGTCAATGAGTTTCGGGACTCCTGACAGACCCTTGCATCTTTCATCCAGTGCTGCACTGACATTTCTGGATTCTGAGTCATGGGGAAAGCAAAAGAATTGTCAAATTATCTGAGGGAAAAGGTAGTTGAACTGTATAAAACAGGAAAGGGATATTAAACGATATCCAAGGAATTGAGAATGCCAATCAGCAGTGTTCAAACTCTAATCAAGAAGCGGAAAATGAGGGGTTCTGTTGAAACCAAACCACGGTCAGGTAAACCAACTAAAACTTCAGCCACAACTGCCAGGAAAATTGTTTGGGATGCAAAGAAAAACCCACAAATAACTTCAGGTGAAATACAGGACTCTCTGAAAACATGTGGTGTGGCTGTTTCAAGATGCACAATAAGGAGGCACTTGAAAAAAGATGGGCTCCATGGTCGAGTTACTAGAAGAAAGCCATTACTACACAAATGCCACAAAGTATCCCACTTACAATACGCCAAACAGCACAGAGACAAACCTCAAACCTTCTGGCACAAAGTCATTTGGAGGAATGAGACCAAAATTTAGCTTTTTGGCCACAACCATAAACACTACATTTGGAGAGGAGTCAACAAGGCCTATGATGAAAGGTATGGAGGTGGATCGCTGATGTTTTGGGAATGTGTGAGCTACAAAGACACAGGAAATTTGGTCAAAATTGTTGGCAAGATTAATGCAGTATGTTATCAAAAAATACTGGAGGAACATTTGCATCAGCCAGGAAGCTGAGCATGGGACGTACTTGGACATTCCAACATGACAATGATCCAAAACACAAGGCCAAGTCGACCTGTCATTGGCTACAGCAGAATAAAGTGAAGGTTCTGGAGTGGCCATCTCAGTCTCCTGACCTCAATATCATTGAGCCACTCTGGGGAGATCTCAAACGTGCAGTTCATGCAAGACAGCCCAAGAACTTACAGGAACTGGAGGATTTTTGCCAAGAGGAATGGGCAGCTTTACCATCTAAAAAGATAAAGAGCCTCATCCACAAATACCACAAAAGACTTCAAGCTGTCATTGATGTTAAAGGGGGCAATACGTGGTATTAAGAACTGGGGTATGTAAACTTTTGATCAGGGTCATTTGGGTAGTTTCTGTTGTCATTATGATATAAAAAGAGTAAACACAGTTGACTGATAATAAATGGCTTCTACCAAACACTAACCATGACTGAAAGAAAAGTTTTTTGTGTTATCATTCATATTCTCTGAAAAATGGGCAAGAAATCATAAGTTCTGCCAAGGTATGTAAACTTATGAGCACAACTGTATGCAGTCTGTTTTGCAAACCGTTTTGGGGTGTTAACTTAACATTGACACCCCCTGCAATCTCAAAGAGGTGTGGTAAACGAACAGGGCTTGCTGCATTTCCTGCATCGCATATATGTGAATCGAGCCAATATGTCTTTCCCAATATACACTATCTCTTCATCACTGATACATGTCTACCGCAACTATTCTGTACATCTAAATTAAAATACGTACACATATTTTCATATATATATATATATATATACACGTGCTGTGGCTATTTGGTCAACTCATTATTAGCTCCTTGTAGGTGTTGAACACATCCTGTGTAAACCTAATGTGGTGAGGCCACAGGAAGAGCTGCTCAATCTTTCACCAGGATAAATGTCTCTTTAGCTGTACTGACATGTAGCATTGATAAATTGGACATACAGCTTCTTGAATCCTGCACTTCTGCCAATCCCATAGCCCTGTCTTCTTGGAGTGTAAAATGCCCATGTGCTTCACATTTAATATGTCACTCCTTCAAGAACTCACCCCCTACTCTGCTCCTTACACCTTTGGCCTCTCTGCTTCCTGCACTGCTCTTCCAACAGCAGCACAGTCCTAACTGGCTCAGTATAGATTTACTAACTGATATTCAACAAATGTATCCCCATCCCATCCTGGAACATTAGAGCTATGAATAATGTATAGCAGGGATATGCAATTAGTGGACCTCCAGCTGTTGCAGAACTACAAGTCCCATGAGGCATAGCAAGACTCTGACAGCCACAAGCATGACACCCAGAGTCAGAGGCATGATGGGCATGATGCAACAGCTGGAGGTCCGCTGATTGCATATCCCTGATGTATAGGAAAGATGTGTGTATTAATATACAAAATGTCCACCCACCAACCCACCAAAGCCTTTAGTAAAGGAATTATTTTCATACAGGGCGACTTTTGGCCCTCTGGGGGCAAAGTCCTTTAAGACTTTTAGCAGTAATCTACATAGTTGTTATCATCATTTCGACCAGCCTTTCTCAACCTTTTCAACACAGAGGACCCCTTAAAATGACTTTTTAGTCTCAGGGAACCCCTGCTAAAAATTACTCTATCTACAACTCATGATACATCAGTGTGATCATTGGGAAGAATTGCAGAATTAGCTGTCCTACAGACAGCCAAAAAGATCAACGACGTCAATGGGAACTTACCTGATGTCAGGGTTGGACTCATCCCTTCCTTCTCTGAGCTGGCCACTCAGCTGTCAGCTAATTGCCAGTTCCTATCTCTCCACAGTGACTCACCTGTTGATGATATCCTGCTCGCCAGTCCTGCCTACTTAAGCCGTCCAGTCTTGATGATCTCTGCCTTCACCTTGGTCACATCTCTAGAGATGCTCTCCTGTGTTTCTGTTAAAGACTTGCTTGGCTGACATTCCTTCTGGCTCCAGATCCTGCTTGCTGTTCTACTATGCTGTTCTCTGGCTCCCTGATGTTTTGGCTTGTCTGATCATCCGTTCCGGTTCCTGAACTCTGGCTATGTTTTGACTACGTTTACTCTGTTTACCTTTTTTATTATTATTAAACAAGTGTGATTTAACTGTACTTCTGTCTCAGTCTGATTCATGGTTTCTGACACACGAGAGGCAGAGACTGCCCGTTGCTCAAGGAGCCCCTAGCAACCTCTGGAGGAACCCTAGAATCTCTGAATTAAATATGGCAATAGATGGATTAAATGTTGGTCCGTTCAGATTTGATCCGTCTATGGGCAGGCTGATTGTACCCAAGTCAATATATTGATTGACTTGGGTACAACCAGCATGTCGGATTTTAAGCATGTGATTATTGCCAGTGGCTATAGCCACTAGCAGTAATCATTGTGCTCTCCCAGCAGTGATGGCTCCCCTGCCAGGAGAACACAATAGCTCAGTGGGAGGGATTCCCCCATCAACACTGACTGTGTTGATGGGGAACCAAGCAATTTACATAATCTACGGCCTGCCTTAGATAATCACACTGAAACCCAGACATTTGTAATCAGCATGTTGTAAAGTAGATATTCCAGTTTACAGCGCTCCTGAAACAATCCAGTCACAGGTAATCAAGCCCATTAGGCAAATATCTCCCAAGTCAACAGCCTACAGATAGCATTGTAAACTTTCAGTAGCAAAGGCTTTATGGCATGTCATAAAATAGCTTGCTTGCAGGTAAGCTAAGCTATGACCTTCTTCCTTTCATAGTTGACTGCATTTTATTCCCTACAATGTAGGAGGGATATGGCATTTACTTTGCTACACTGCATGGTTGTGAAGTAGGTCTAAATGTAACACTCATCAAGTGTCACATATCAAATCAATACATAAACCATAAAATGTACAAATCTGAACATGAAATATTTTCTCCTACCAGTAGGCATATTTACACCCTTCCTATCCCCACTGCTCAGCTTACATACAATATATACCCAATCTCTCTTCATCAACCATGTATATATCATCACCACCTAGCCTGTGTTTGGATATTGTCCCCCTTGCCCACAATAGCTACTGTAAAAATAATTTGGTCCAAGGACTCCTGACTTGAAGGTAGAACTCAGGTTGTGTACAGTGTTGCCCTCATTTCTGCAAAGTCCGCAATAAATCATTTAAATTTAAGTCTGTTGCTTGTGCACAGGCAGTGACATTTAAAAAAAAATACACTCTTTCTTTGATACTTCTCCCACACTAGAACATAGGCATAGTATATTTGGAATGGAATGCATTTAAACAGAATAAAACAACCACAAAAAATGTGAATACACAAACTTGTCAACAAAGACTCTCTATTAAAGAAGGAGTCCGGCGACCAATCCTTTTTTTTTTTTTTAAGGCATTGAGACACTTTGCTAATCCCAAAATAATACTCACAGTTTGGGTGTAATATTTCCACCTCTGTCTGTTTTTGTACTGAAGAATAACTTAAAAAATGTGATGCTGGCTGTTTCCATCTTGCTTGTGCCCATGTGAAGCCCACAAGCATTGATTTCCTGGATGGTGTATGCTGTTCATTCACAGCTTGTTCACGCACTGAATCTTGGGAAGCCTGACACTAAGCTCCCAGGAGACAGTGCGGTGTCGGGGAAAGGCAATAAACGCACTTACTCCCATGGGAGGAGAGACAGGAAGTGCCACAATAAAGTACAATATAAAGGTAATTACAGTGATAAAAAAAAAATTCATGCGGCATTTGAACCTCTATGCAATTAACTGAAGGGGGTAAGATTAAGTTCATAATTTGAGTGGAACCCTTTAAGCTTCAAAGGACCTCTAATAGGCCTTATAACAGCACCATTAAAGTGTTACTAAACCAAAAATATAAAATATTTTCTCTATTTAAACTTTATTTGCTTTATTTTCACCTGGTAATCCTGCAAACACGCTTTATTTATCTACAGTGCCTTGAAAAAGTATTCATACCCCTTAAAATTTTCCAGTTACAACCATGAATGTATTTTATTGTGATTTTAAGTGATAGACCAACATAAAGTGGCACATAATTGTAAAGTGTAAGGAAAATGATAAATGGTTTTCAACATTTTTTACAAATAAATATGTGAAAAGTGTGGCGTCCATTTGTATTCCGCCCCCTTTACTCTGATACCCCTAACTAAAATCTAGTGGAACCAATTGCCTTCAGAAGTCACCTAATTAGTAAATAGAGTCCACCTGTGTGTAATTTAATCTTAGTATAAATACAGCTGTTCTGTGAAGCTCTCAGAGGTTTGTTAGAGAACCTTAATGAACAAACGGCATCATGAAAGCCAAGGAACACACCAGACAGGTCAGGGATAAAGTTATGGAGAAGTTTAAAGCAGGGTTAGGTTATAAAAAAAATTTCTCAAGCTTTGAACATCTCTCGGAGCTCTGTTCAATCCATCATCGGAAAATGGAAAGAATATAGCACAACTGCAAACCTACCAAGACTTATCCGTCCACCTAAACTGACAGGACAGGCAAGGAGAGCATTCATCAGAGAAGCAGCCAAGCAGCCCATGGTAACTCTGGAGGAGCTGCAGAGATCCACAGCTTAGGTGGGAGAATCTGTCCACAGGACAACTATTAGTCATGCACTCCACAAATCTGGCCTTTATGGAAGAGTAGCAAGAAGAAAGACATTATTGAAAGAAAGCCATAAGAGGTTCTGTTTGCAGTTTGCAAGAAGCCATGTGGGGGACACAGCAAACACGTGGAAGAAGAAATTTTACTTTTTGGCCTAAAAGCAAAATGTTATGGGTGATGGAAAACTAACATTCCACGTTACCCTGAACACACCATCCCCACCGTGAAAGATGGTGGTGGTAGCATCATGTTGTGGGGATGGTTTTCTTCAGCAGGGGCAGGGAAGCTGGTCAGAGTTGATGGGAAGATGGATGGAGCCAAACAAAGGGCAATTTTAGAAGAAAACCTTTTAGAGTCTGCAAAAGAATTGAGACTGGGGCGGAGGTTCACCTTCCAGAAGAACAACGACCCTAAACATACAGCCAGAGCTGCAATGGAATGGTTTAGATCAAAGCATATTCATGTGTTAGAATGGCCCAGTCAAAGTCCAGACTTAAATCCAAGAGAATCTGTTGCAAGACTTGAAAATTGCTGTTCAGAGATGCTCTCCATTCAATCTGACAGAGCTTGAGCTATATTTCAAAGAAGAATGGGCAAAAATGTCACTCTCTAGATGTGCAAAATTGGTAGAGCCATCCCAAAAAGACTCAGGGGGGCTGAATAAAAATGAATGCCACACTTTTCACATATTTACAGTGGTAACGGAAAGTATTCAGACCCCCTTAAATGTTTCACTCTTTGTTATATTGCAGCCATTTGCTAAAATCATTTAAGTTCATTTTTTTTCCCTCATTAATGGCTGTATTAGATCAAAAGGGTGCTTCTACTAAATACTGAGCAAAGGGTCTGAATACTTAGGACCGTGTGATATTTCAGTTTTTCTTTTTTAATAAATCTGCAAAAATTTCAACAATTCTGTGTTTTTCTGTCAATATTGGTGCTGTGTGTACATTAATGAGGAAAAAAATGAACTTAAATGATTTTAGCAAATGGCTGCAATATAACAAAGAGTGAAAAATTTAAGGGGGTCTGAATACTTTCTGTCCCCACTGTACTTGTAAAAAAATTGGGAAAACCATCTATCATTTTGCTTCCACTTCCCAGTTATGTGCCACTTTGTGTTGGTCTATCATACAAAATCCCCAAAAAATATATTTACGTTTTTAGTTTTAATATGACAAAATGTGGAAAATGTCAAGGGGTATGAATACTCTTTCAAGGCACTGTAGGTGGCTACGTTACTCCTCCGCTGTAACTATGGAAGGAGACCTAGTTGTCACCCTAGGCTGCTCTTCTGATATGGACTACAAACATGTCTCTATCTCTTCATCTCCATTACATGGAGCACAGAGCAATTGGTAGTTTACAGAAGATAGCTAGGAAGGAAGATAGTCTTTAGTGCAGCTCATAGGAAGTGACAAGAATACTAGGGGGGAGTTTGGGACTTTAAATGAAGCATACGGTCTGTGCCTCCATCCCTGGTTCAGGTATAAGAAAAAGGAAGGTGGGACTTTGAATGAGGCTATTGATTTGTGGGGGTGAGATAATTAGAAAGTATATCTAATTGGCATATTGAGTCTGACAATATATAACAATGATGCACATAGTAGAAAAGGTTTAATATGTATACACAAACATGCATGGAATTGACCTCGAGATTTAATAGGGTAAAAATAATTATTTCAGATTCATATATGTACATGTCATCTAAATGGCACTATGCAGTGTAAACAATGGTAAAAAAACACGTATGATCATTTGGTTGTAGATAATGAGTCTAGGTAGGTTCCTATCATTAGGCATGAGAATGCATCCTAAAATCTTGACGCGTTTCATGGATAATACCACTCTTCAGGGGCAGATGCATGCAACTCTATAAAAAACAACAAAACATGAGTAGACCAGTATGATCGAACATTATACCCCTCATGTGTACAAGTGAAAAGGGAAAGAGTTACTCATCCCTCTGAGTACTTACATCATAATAAATCTGGATAATGGGGGAGGAGGAATCAGAGGCTGTCTAAAATTGTCTCATTCAAAGTCCCACTTTCCTTTTTCTTATATAGGAAGTGATTATTATTTGCTGCATACTACTATTTTCTATTTACTAACCCTGATGCAACCCTCCATGACAGACGCCCATCAGGCCGAGCAGACACAATTAATTAGGCTACCCGCCCTATCTTTTACATGGCTGTACCCAACCATGTGATAATCGTCCTCGGCCCTCACTGTTATATACTGCATTATGTAGTTTAACATCTATGGGTCTATGTCATGCCGGTGAATTGCATCAGTTTTAGGGTTTTTCATTAATCCCTAACCTATCAATTTTATGTCTCATTATGGCATCTTTCATCATACTTTTTATTATCAATGTGTTACTTTTTACTAATGTTTCTTTTTTCAACTGGTTAATCATTTTGTATACTGGGACCTTTCTGCTTCCCCCTTCTTGCCCCCTGACCCTGGCGCTGGTGTGCGGTCCTGCCCCTGTGCTTTTTCCGCGGCGGCCCGGTGGGGTCCCTGGCGGGGAGGTCGATCTCAGTCATGGGACCGCCCCCTCCTCTTGTACTCGTCCTGGCAGGGACTCTGTTCCCGTAGCCTCAGGGCTGGTGCGCATGCGCGGGCGCGCGACTATCTCGTGCGCGCGCGATGCGGGACCCCTGACCTTGCGACGTCATGCGCCGGCGTTCCACCGGCGTGTGGCAGCGTCGCTCGGTTGGGAGCTATTAAAGGCAGGCTTAGCCTGTCTATTCATTGACGGTCGGTTCCGGGTTCCGGGCATTGTGCAATATGGCCAGCTTACAGTAAGTTACAAGGGATTACTCTATTTACTCTATTTATCCTGCTGTCCCGTACCTCAGGGCACCAGCTTGGGTGTATAATGATTGTACATTTTCTTCCTTTTAGATGCTCCAGGCATGGGCGAATATGCCGTACTCCGCTTCCGCCCGCTGCCTGTAATCCTCAATTGCCCTTCCCCGGCCTCATATGGTATTGGCCCCCTTCTGGGCGCCTTCCCGGATACCTCCCCATGTTTTTACTTCAGCATTAGGTATTACTATGCCCTCTATCACTTCACCAAAACCCTCTTTCCCCTCTTTTCCCCCCCCTTCCCCTTCCCCCCAATTTTTCATTTTCCAGTCTTTCCTCTTGTCTCTGTCACCCCCATCCTGGTCCCCTACCTCTCCAGTCCTCCTTCCTCCTTTGTTTTCCCTTCCCCCACACTTTCACTTTCCTACACCATATCCCACTAATGTTCCCCACCTTTTCACCATGGTTATCATAATTTTTATGTTTCCCTCCGTTGGTTTGCAAATTGCAATCCTCACAGTAGTCCCCACACTCTTACCAATTTACTTCCCTCACCTTCCAGTGTCACTTTTTTCACTCGTTTTTTATTGGCAAAACAGTATACCCGACCATTCTCACGTTCTCTTTCCTATTATCCCCGTCATTGCTGCAGCTCCCCCGGGTCGCCGTGGGAGATCACTTCAGGGTGGTGGAGCCCCGCGCTTGGGGTCAATTGGGACATGGGTAAGCAGATTTGTCTTTTTCCCCCGTCAAACTTTATTATATGTCTCTAACTATGATGCAATTTTACTGTAGATGTCTCTTTGGCATATTACATTGTACTTTTTCTATTTTTCTTTATTTTATTAGGTTTAGCTATAATAAACCATCCTCAGACTCCCTCCTGATGAAGCGGTTATGTCCGCGAAACTAGTTGAGGAATTGACTTCTGAGATCAATTGTTTTATTGTACAACCACGTCCCTACCTGGCGCTATGTTTTTAACTCTATCATGCTGTATTGTATTATCAAGATTTGTATTTCTGCATCAATAAAATCTATTATACAATCTCATATCACTGATTTATTTTCTATATTATCACCAATGTTTATTGTACCGCAATAGTCCAATATGCCCCCATTTCTTTAGGTCGCCTGATTGGGGATCAGGCTTCCAAACCTTGTAAATTATTCATTCCTGGATGATGGTACATGTTTATAATTTTCTACCTTAATATTTCATTATAGAGGCCATCTATCTATAAAGACACTACGGGGTTGATTTACTAAAGGTAAAAAGACTGTGCACTTTGGAAAGTGCAGTTGCACACGGCAAGGGTAGTTGCTCCAGAGTTTAGAAAATGAGCAGAAGCTCTGCTGACTTTCTTCAACCAATCATGTGCAAGCAAAAATGCTGTTTTTTTTATTTTCCTTGCATGTGATTGGGTATTCTTTGCAAAGTGAAGCCTTACCTCATTTACTAAGCTTTGGAGCAACTGCACTTGCAGAGTGCAATTGCACTTTTCAAGGTGCACAGTCTATTGGCCTTTAGTAAATCAACCCCTATATTTCTGGCAAGATCAACAGGTATTTCTTTGTATAAGTGTTAAATGTTCTTAGCTTGAAAAAAAAAGAAAACAAATGCACCCCCCCCCCCCCCTTATATAAGGTTTGTAAGCCGCAACTGTATTTTATGTTCTTGGATTTGGTTATTCTTTAAGACTTTTAGCAGTAATCTGCATAGTTGTTATCATCGTTTTGAAAATCACACTGAAACCCAGACATTTGTAATCAGCATGTTGTAAAATAGACATTTCAATTTATGGTGACCCTGACACAATCCAGTCACAGGTAATCAAACTCATTAGGCAAACATCTCCTAAGCCAACAGCCTACAGATAGCATAATAAACTTCCAATAGCAAAGACTTTATGGCATGTCATAAAATGGCTTGAATGTAGGTAGGTCAAAAAACATTTTAGTCTGGGTATCTCTCACCGCAGAACTAAAATACAAACATAAATTATAAATCTTGACATGGTAGTACTTCATTAAAAACAAGAACCTATCCAAGTGTAGATGAAAACACCAATCATTAGGAGAACAAACATGATTGAAACACCCTCCCCGGGGCCCTAAAAATATGGTTACATCTGCTGCTCAGCTCTCTATTTAATATCAGAATTAAGCACGCTTGTCATTCTCACAGCAATTACCTCTGCTACGCTAGAATTTGAGTTTTGCTAGATGTAATTGCTGGAACCACAGCTCAGGGAAAACCTCATTAGGTACCTTTCAGTTCTAACCAATAACCATGTTTTTACTAATACAATTATTGTTATACCTTTCTCTGTAAATATTTTGCACTGTTTTTCTTTCATCAATTGATAATTAAAATCATTAAGCCTCATCTCTAAATGCTCTAAATAAGAATTAAAATAATTCTTTCTCTTTGAAGAGCGTTAAAATCTTACAGCCCCTGTCATATCCCTGCCTGGTGTGACAGTGTGTATTACAGACATTTCCTAGAAGTCAGAAATGCTACAGCAGATACTGTGAATGGTACTGGTTTTCATTAAAACATGTGGTGGCAGTTATTGTTTGTGTGTAAAGGGTTAACTGCCAAGTTTGCTGACCCCAGCGTTTATTATTCTCAGCCTGCTGGCTTTAGATTGCTGACCCTTGAGCTGAAATATCTCTGCAGTGTGAGACTGAGAGTGCCATCTATAAACTCCCTAGCAGCCATATATAGTCTATAGCAATAGCGGCCCATCAGTAAGGGGCACAGGGGCGCCGCCCCCCTGATCCATGCGCCCGGCTCCTAATCTACATGCAGGAAACCGGACGCATGGATTCCAATGGGTTTTTTTTTTTAAGCACATGATCAGAGCCTGAGGCTCTAATTGGCTTCAAAAAAGGGTGGGCTCGGGGCGCAGAGCACTGCGCCCTGAGACCACACAGTTGTGTAACAATAGCGAATTAATATTCATGATTGTCTTCCTTATTCTCCTCCTGGCTAATCAGGAAGCGGGTCCTGAAACCTATAGTAATGCAGTAATATTAGCACCCATAGATGCGGCCTCACCAGCACCCATAAATGCAGTAACATCAGCACCCATAAATGCGGCCTCACCAGCACCCATCAATGCAGTAACATCAGCACCCATAAATGCAGTAACATCAGCACCCATAAATACGCCTCGCCAGCACCCAAAAATGCAGTAACATCAGCACCCATAAATGCGGCCTTACCAGCACCCAAAAATGCAGTAACATCAGCACCCATAAATGCGGCCTCAGCAGCACCCAAAAATTCAGTAACATCAGCCTCCATGAATGCGGCCTTACCAGCACCCAAAAATGCAGTATCATCACCACTCATAAATGTGGCCTCACCAGCACCCAAAAATTCAGTAACATCAGCAGCCATAAATGCCGCCTTACCAGCACCCAAAAATGCTGTGCCAGCGTCTCTGACAATGTACGGAGGTAGAGAGGGCGTAGGATCACCAGCGGCCGGGTCCCCTAGGTGGCTGCCTAGTTTGCCTAGTGGTAGCGCTGGCCCTGTCTGCTTGGCACACACAGAGAATCGCACATGATGACTTTAAGTCATCATCATGTGCAATTCTGCGTGTGTTCCAGGCCCAAGAAGAAGCAAGCAGCCAATCAAATATAGTGCTCAATATGGATTAAATAAATATGCTTAGCCATAGATATAAATAAAGTGTAACAAAGTGATTTGTGCAAAAGCAGGTACTACTTGCACAAATCACTTTATTACACTTTATTTATGATATCTATGGCTAAGCATATTTATTTAATCCATATTGTTTGAATACTATATTTGATGATCAAAATTGTGGTGACTGACTGGTGACTTAAGTACTGTACTAGTACCTGCTGCTAGGCTGCAGTGCTAATCCTTCCAGGTGCTGCTGCCTGGGGATTCCAACTTTTTCTCTAGTGACGTGCGTTCTCTCTAGTGTTCTCTTCTCCAGCTTCCAGGTTCTCCTCCAGAGTCCTCACTGTCACGTCACCGACCTCATCACGGTCACGTGACGTCACACAGACGGAGCCCCTGCTTCGGGGAGAAGATGAAGCAGCTGCACAGAGGAGGGTAGGCGGAGCATTAGGCTCCCCCTCCGCCAGTTACCCTTCGGCTACATAGACGGCGGTCACTCTGGCCAGAGTCAACTCACCAGCCATCATGGGGACACCTGTCGCATCCCTCCTCACTTGCTAGTAAAGTGATGTGCCGGCGCCGCGCTCCAGCAGGCCGGCCATGGCGCCGGGGACTAGATTAGTGCGGGAGGTGGCCGCAAGAGGACGGGTGGGACTTTTTTTTGTGCGATGGGAACAGAGTTGTCATGGCTGCCATACCCTAGATACCCTAGATACTCCAATGATTTGCTGGGACAGTCACAGTTTTTACAAGGCTATCCTGACATGTTCTGGAAATTAGAGCCACACACAGACAGCAGCAGTGGAGGCTGGTGCTCAATATTTTGGGGGGAGAGCGGCAAACCAATGCCACAACCTCCCGCCTCCCTCCCTCGGGGGAGACAGAAAAGAAGATGGCGATCCCCCCCAGGAGATAGATGGGAATACAGCAATCCCACAACCCCCTGATCCCCCCCGCGGGAGACGGACATGAAGATGGCGATCAACACCCCCCTCCCACCCCCCCGCAGGAGATGGACAGACAGAGGTAGATGACAGGGATCTCGCTCCTCACTCCAGGGCCATTGCTTCTTCTCCCGGTCGAAAAGGAAGTTGGTCCTGAGACCCAAGAAACCAGATTGGCCAGGAGTCCTCAGACTCCTGATTGGCGGGGAGGAGAATCAGGAAGACAATACAAATATTAATTCGCTATTGTCACACAACATGGGTAGTCTCAGGGCGCAGTGCTCTGCACCCCGAGCCCACCCTTTTTTAAAGCCAATTAGAGCCTCAGGCTCTAATCACATGCTTAAAAAAAAAACAAACCTTGAAATCCATGCGTCTCGTGCCCTGATTAGAGGCCGGGTGCATGGATTCAGGGGGGCAGCCCTCCTGAGCCCTGCATGTAGATTATAGGCTGGGTGCATGGATTAAGGGGGCCCTGCACCCCGTATGGATGGGCCACCACTGGACAGCAGTGCTGCAGACAGTTTCTGTGTCATTGGCCGCGGCCACCTGTGGCTACGACTGAACTCTATACACATCAAGGCTTTGTCACATTGACTTTGTCACATTCAGGGTGATGTGTAGTGTTGGTTTTCTGCCACACATAGCGTTTTGCCTTTAGGCCAAAAAGTTAAATTTTGGTCTCATCTGACCAGACCACCTTCTTCCACATGTTTGCTGTGTCCCCCACTTGGCTTCTTGCAAACTGCAAATGGGACTTCTTATGGCTTTCTCTCAACAATGGTTTTCTTCTTGCCACTCTTCCATAAATCCCAGATTTGGAGTGCATGACTATGAGATGTCCAGTGGACAGATTCTCCCACCTGAGCTGTGGATCTCTGCAGCTCCTCCAGAGTTACCATGGGCCTTTTGGCTGCTTCTCTGATGAATGCTCTCCTTGCCTGGCCTGTCAGTTTAGGTGGACGGCCATGTCTTGGTAGGTTTGCAGTTGTGCCATGCTCTTTCCATTTTCGGATGATGGATTGAACAGTGCTCCGTGAGATGTTCAAAGCTTGGGATATTTTTTTATAACTTAACCCTGCTTTAAACTTCTCCACAACTTTATCCCTGACCTGTCTGGTGCGTTCCTTGGCCTTCAGGATGCTGTTTGTTCACTAAGGTTCTCTAACAAACCTCTGAGGGCTTCACAGAACAGCTGTATTTATACTGAGATTAAATTACACACAGTAAAAAAAAATATGAAAACCATTTACGTCACAATTATGTGCCACTTTGTGTTGGTCTATCACATAAAATCCCAGTAAAACACATTTACGTTTTTGGTTGTAACATGACAAAATGTGGAAAATTTCAAGGGGTATGAATACTTTTTCAAGGCACTGTATATAGAATGTATGGTGTCTATAGAGTATATATTGAGTGTATATGGTATATAGAGCTGTATATTGTATATGGTATAAAGAGTTGTATATAGAGGTGTATAAGCGGAGCACAGATCACACAATCACAGATTCTATAGTATGGATACATGATTGTTATAGAGACGGAGGGATCGGTGGGTGATGGGATGTGGATGATCGGTGTGCAGACATTGCTTCATCTATGGAGACATTTCATCTGCTCCTCCCTCCCGCACCATCCGGAGTATTATCCCCCTCCCCATACAGGACACACAGAGCTCACCTCTCCTCCGCCTCCATCCCCGCACACTGCACATGGCCTGAGCTCCGCCCACCCACCACACACACACTGGGGAGGAGTCACGCTACGCTCTTAACAGGAAAGCTGCCACTGATTGGATGAATGTGTGACTCCACCCTCCAAAATCGGGTCCTAACATTGTATGGGCACACACTCGCCCTCAGCTTATTTCCACTCACCAAATGCGAATAGGTGAGTGGAAATTTTGAGGGCTGTTCTAAGTAATTATTTAGCAAAAAAAAAGATGATTTTTACATGTAGGAGAGAAACGTCAGAATTGGCCCAGGAGGGAAGAAGCTAATAATTAAATGTTACATACAGTATATAAAGCACTGCATAAATTGCAGGTGCTATATATATATGCCTGCAACAAATAAATAAATATGTTAATGATATACTTCTTGTAGAACCACGCCCATTTTAAATGAATGCCACGCTCCCAATTAAAGTACAAAGTCCACCTACAATGACTTGCTGGACACAGAGCAAAAAGTGGTGACCCTGGAAACTTTTTTGAAATGTTGACAACTCTGTTCCCAAATACCTGGCAGAGACCACCGTCATGCCTGCCTATGTGCTGTGCATGCACCTCTGAGTAAAACACTGTCTCCTGAAATGTGTAACGTGGACATCATAGGATGCAGCAGGGGTCTTACTCCATTCTCATCTAGACAGGGAAGCAAGAAGTGTTGGTCTACAGATCAAGAAAAGGTACAAAAAGTTTTGAAGAATTCTCAAAAAAATGAGGAAACGTTCTCCAATGGTGTAAGAGGAAAGGGGAAGGAAACAGAGGAGAAAAAAGTTTTTTTTTAATGGGTGAAGTTTCACATGGAATTGGATATGTTGCATAGAACCGACTGACCAGATTTACTCTGGCAGGTGTTACTCTGCTGAAAGGTACAACAGTAAATATGTGAAATTCCAATGTGTATCTAACGGTTTGTCTGGAGTTTTACAAAATAGCAGAAGAAACCAAAAGTAATGTTTTTCCACTGCTTATTACTCATTAACTGAATAGAGAAATCATTATTCCATTCCTCTTTACAACTCTGTGAACTTACTGCACCTGCGACAAAATTGCTAAAACAAATAATAGCATCTTCATGAAATAGCATTGTGATGGATCAGTTAGGAGGATCCTGTGCTTAGCTTTGTATAAAGTGTTGTGTGTTAGCTGTATTAGATAATACTACATGAATAATAGTTGCTGGCCGCAGTTGTTTTATCTGTAACCACAGAAGAAAGCCGGAGACATACAGCCTGCCCACACTTGTAGCTTGTAGAAGCAGAACAGGATATGTGACTCCCGAAGTGAGAAACCAACTGTTTACTGACATTTAAAAAAACACTTATATATGGGAAATGCAACAAACCCTTCTTATATATGACAGAAAAAGGAGAGAATATTAACTTTTTCTCTGCCAAAGGCGTTTTTTCATTTTTGCACACATTAAAAAAACAATTTGAGGTCTGAAGATTACTTAAAATCCCCCAAAAACATTTTGTTATACTTTTCCTGAAAGCAAGACCCTGGAGAATAAAATAGTGGTAGTTCTAAATTTTGGGGGGGCATTTAGAGCAACGGTTTGTCAAGCTCAAAATTTCAGAAAGAAATACACTAAAGTTAATTTTCAGGGCACACAAAAATATATTACCCCATTTCTTGGTAAAATAAAAAAGATGAGCTTCTGCTGAGTAAATCAATACCCAACATGTCAAGCTTTAAAATTGTGTGTGCCCATGAAATTGAAACTTTGGTACCCTAAATTTTCACAGACAGTGCTTTAAATGGTTCCTTACTGGCCTATTGTCAAATGACGACCGAGCAGGAACTCTCCCATCCTGGGTAGTCATCATATGATATCCTCCCAGTCATGTGCTTCATGTGCGCCCTAGGGGCATAATCTGTCACCTGTTGTGTCCACCAGACACAGTGAATACCAGATCTGGTATTGGTACCGTGTGATCAATGTGACCAATGAAAGAGATCACATGACAATTGTATGCAATGAATGGCTTTCATTCATAACCATTCGTTATGTACTATTGTGTTGATCTCTGTGATTGGTCCCAGTGATAACATGGTACAGACAGCAACAATTACATTGCATCTGTACCATGTGATAGCTGTGGCCAATCGCAGCTTCACAATAGTACACAATGAATAGATGAATAATGTATAATGTACAATGTATAATAATAATATAATAATAATAGATGCCATTCATAAAAATTTTTGCTTATAACAGTAGTCATCACTGTTATAAACAATCATAGTGTGTAAGAAAATCCTTATCACTTCCCCAAATTATTACAGTGTCATTTTTGGTAACACTGTACTGTTCTGGTCACAGTATGTAACGGATTAATGAATAATATTTTTTTTATTTATGTATTCATTTTCCAAAAAATTGTGACAAAAGAATTACAACTTTAAAAAACCCACCATGCCTCTTACTAAATACTTTGGACTGTCTACTTCCCCTTCAGTCTGGTATGGTTTCTAAGGGAACCCTCCCACTCCAAAATAAAAAAAAATGACGTGGGGTCCCCCCCCAATTCCATACTAGTTCCTTATCTGAGCACGCATACCAGCAGGTCAGGGAAGGAAGGTGACGAGCGAGCATCCCCCCTCTTCTGGACCATAACAGGCCACATACCCTCAACATGGGGGGTGGATGCTTTGGGGCAGAGGCGACTCTGCACCACCCCACCCCAAAGCACCTTGTCCCCACATTGACGGGGACAAGGGCCTCCTCACAACAACCGGGCGGTGGTTGTGGAGGTCTGCGGGCAGGGGGCCTATCAGAATCTGGAAGCCCCCTTTAACAAGGGGGCCCCCAGATCCCACCCCCCCTATGTGAATGAGTAGGGGTACCCCTACTCATTCACCCAAAAAAAGTGTCAAAAATAAATAAAAACAGTACACTAGTTTTTGACAAAGTCCTTTATTAAAAATAAAGAACGTCCCCCATCGTAGCTCCAAGGTGTCGTCAATCTCCGGTGATGTCTTCTCCCTCCGGTCTTCTCTCTCCGGTTCTTCTCCCGCCGCTGATGTCTTCTTCTTCTGGTTTTTCCTCTGGTTCTATTCCCTCTGGTGATGTCTTCTTCCAACACTAGCTCCCGCTGTTGTGTCGGCTCCCTCTGTCTGCAATTTATTATAAAGCCATGGGGCGTGGCCATCTGATGACATCATCCAGGGACCCCACTCCTTGTGACGTGACCACCCAGGGCATCATGGGGCAGTGACGTCACAATGGGCGGGGTCTCTGGATGACATCACCAGATGTCTATAAAAGAACCAGCAGAGAGAAGAGCTTGCACAACTCTGAGAGGTAGCATCGGGAGAATATCAGAGGAAGGACCAACAGAAGAAGAGGACAGTGGAGAGAGAGAAGAACCGGCAGCGGAAAAAGACATTAGTGCAGCGAGAAGAGCCAGCAGCAGAAGAAGACATTGGCATAGCGAGAAGAACCGGAGGATGAAGACATCACTGGGGGGGAAGAAATCGGAGGGAGAAGAGACGAGCATGCCTGAGTGGCTTTCCCTGGGGGCACTCGCAGAAGAGAGGGGCCTGGAGCAGGGGACCCCAGAAAAGGAGGATCAGGGCTGCTCTGTGCAAAACCATTGGACAGAGCAGGTAAGTATAACATGTTTGTTATTTCAGTTTCAAAGAAAAAACAAGGTTTAATATTACTTTAAGTGCTGCTTCCTGGAGGCTGCTTAACCCTGTTGGGACCAGAGTCCTCGTAATCAGAGGTGGAGATTCATTTTCTAAAAATAAATAAATAAAAATAAATAAAGGGAGGTTAGCCCATTTAATAGAAAAAAAAGCATAGTGTATTGACAATTGAAGAGCTAACCATCAAAAGTTGTTTAATTAGTCCTTAAAAATGATTTTTGGTGTACAGATCTGAACACTAGACATGTGTAATTAGTTTCGTAACAAATCGATGCATCCGAATGTCTGAATAAAAAAATAACGAATTTCAACTAATACGAAAGAAAATATAGCGGATATAACGAATGAATTCAACATGATTAGGTAGTTCGTTGATCAACTCAAAGTAAATCTTACAGTCCAATCAGCTGATTCATTTTGTGCTGGAGGTTGGATTACTGGCAAAGTGCATTCCTGAGAACTGAGTGAGAAGGGTGTTGTATTGTATTTGAGCAGAGGAGAAGAGATATTGTCATCATGTGTGTTAATAGATTCAATAAACAAACGACTTTCCAGACTACGAATCATTATCACGAATATATATACGGTACATACATAAATATCAGATTTCAACTAATACGAAATAAATTATAGCGGATGTAACGAATAAATTCGACATGATTCGAGATTCAGTATAATGAATATCGACACTCTAAAGAAATAACGAATTATCCGAAAACGAATTAACATAACGAATATAACAGAGCGAAATTATGTATTTTACGAATGACAACGAACCAAAACTAAACAAAATTTTCCATTGTGCACAAGTCTACTGAGCACACAGGCAAGGCGAAAACATTTTTTTTACCCCAGCTCTGTAATTCAAAGAACTCAAGCATAATTTGTTGTGGTAGATTTAAACTCAACCTCTACAATCTTACATAAGTATGATATATATATATATATATATATATATATATATATATATATATATATATATATATATATAAATGCTATATTTCTTTAAAAAATAGCTGGTGATGCTACGGTATGGTGCTATGCTAATGGTACTTACGGTATTTGGGCACTTTGTGATATCGGGTGACAATGCTGCAAGTTACCAACATATATGCAATCAGATGTCTTTGTTTTAAATGCTACATAGTAATGAAGAGTGATCACTATGGGTTACTGCACTTTGTAGATTATTGTAGTGTACGCTGCCTGCAGAACAAGCATAGATGCCTTCTGTGTGTATTGTATATGTTATACCGCCACCTTGTGGATGATGTGCAAATTAACTATGACACAGGCAAAGTATGAAACAGTTTACACCCTTTGACATTTAAGTAGCTTAGAAGATATTGAAGATGCTTTGACAGTCTGCAGCAGAAAAAAATATATTTATTAGGTCTACAAGTGTGGAGACGTGACATTGAGGTTCACAAAAACAAACACAGTGGATGATCTCAGGAATGGAGCCATCTTCCATGTCTGGATTCCCATATATAGTCAATCATACAGTTTAGTTACCACTAAGCAAGCAGTAGTTTTATCTAATTACATTTTTAAAAAAATTAAAAGTGGAATTCCAGACACAGGAAGCAATAAAAAGCTCACAGAGGTTTCAACACCCTCTTAACCACTTGCCTACCGGGCACCTAAACCCCCTTCCTGCCCAGGCCAATTTTCAGCTTTCAGCGCTCTCACATTTTTAATGACAATTTCGCGGTCATGCAACGCTGTACCCAAATTACATTTTTCTCATTTTTCTTCACACAAATAGAGCCTTATTTTGATAGTATTAAATCACTGCTGGGTTTTTTATTTTTTGCTAAAAAAACGAAAAAAAAACCCCCCGAAAATTTGGAAAAATAAAAAATACAGTTTCATAGTTTGTTATAAAATTTTGAAAACAGGTAATTTTTCTCATTATTGATGTGCACTGATGAGGCTGCACTGATGGGCACTGATAGGTGGCACTGATGGTTGGCACTGATGGTTGGCACTAATGGGTGGCACTGAAGGGCACTGATAGGTGGCACTGAAGGGCACTGATAGGTGGAACTGATGGGAACTGGTAAGCACTGGTAAGTGACACTAATAGGCAGCACTGTTCAGTGGCACTGATGATGAGGCACTGTTCAGTGGCACTGATGATGAGGCACTGATGGGCATTGATTGGCTGCACTGCTGGGCATTGATAGGTGGCACTGTTGGGCAAAGGTAGGTGGCACTGTGGGCACTGGTAGGTGGAACTGGCAGGTGGCACTGGTGGGCACAGATGAGGCAGCCGTGGCTCTCTGTGTGAAGGGCCGATGTCCCTCTGACAGAAGCCGGTGATCTGCTGTTTTTTCCCTCACACTATCAGTATGAGGGGGAAAAAAAAAAGATTTCCGATCTTCTGTTTACATCACGTGATCAGCTCATAGACTCTGGGATCACAGGGGACGCGCAGGCAGCTCATGCACGGGAGGATGTCTATTGACGCCCTCCCAGCAATTAAGGCCCGCGCTGTAGCCGTCATTTGGCTATAGTCATTTAGCTATAGCTGTCGTCCCAGAAGGAAGCCTCTTCTAAAAATGATGCACAAGAAAGCCGCAAACAGTTTGCTGAAGACAAGCAGACTAAGGACATGGATTACTGGAACCATGTCCTGTGGTCTGATGAGACCAAGATAAACTTATTTGGTTCAGATGGTGTCAAGTGTGTGTGGCGGCAACCATGTGAGGAGTACAAAGACAAGTGTGTCTTGCCTACAGTCAAGCATGGTGGTGGGAGTGTCATGGTCTGGGGCTGCATGAGTGCTGCCGGCACTGGGGAGCTACAGATCATTGAGGGAACCATGAATGCCAACATGTACTGTGACATACTGAAGCAGAGCATGATCCCCTCCCTTCAGAGACTGGGCCACAGGGCAGTATTCCAACATTATAATGACCCCAAGCACACCTCCAAGATGACCACTGCTTTGCTAAAGAAGCTGAGGGTAAAGGTGATGGACTGGCCAAGCATGTCTCCAGACCTAAACCCTATTGAGCATCTGTGGGGCATCCTCAAATGGAAGGTGGAGGAGCGCAAGGTCTCTAACATCAACCAGCTCTGTGATGTCATCATGGAGGAGTAGAAGAGGACTCCAGTGGAAACCTGTGAAGCTCTGGTGAACTTCATGCCCAAGAGAGTTAAGGGAGTGCTAGAAAATAATGGTGACCACACAAAATATTATCACTTTGGGCCCAATTTGGACATTTTCACTTAGGGGTGTACTCACTTTTGTTGCCAGTGGTTTAGACATTAATGGCTGTGTGTTGAGTTATTTTGAGGGGACAGCAAATTTACACTGTTATACAAGCTGTACACTTACTACATTGTAGCAAAGTGTCATTTCTTCAGTGTTGTCACATGAAAAGATAGAATAAAATATTTCCAAAAAAATGTAAGGGGTGTACTCAGGGCTTTTTTTCTCAGAGAATAGGTGCAGGAACTCCCCCTTTCTGAGCCACCCCTTTTCTCCACCCCTACCCACCTCCAAGCACCGTTCCTTGGTTCTATCCCCTACCCACCTCCCATTACTGCCCTTTTAGACAATACAGAACCAAGTATCAAATTGTGGCGCTAATTAAGCCATAAGAAATTTGGTAATTATAACAAGAAAAGGAGTAAAATAGAACCCCTGCAGCCAGTAACAATAGAGCTCCAGCCAGCAGCAATAGAGCCCCCACCAGCAACAATAGACCACTTCACCAAAAAAAATCTCCCCCAGCAACAATAGACTCCCAGCAGCAACAGCAGATATCCCCACAGCCAGCATCAATAGATTCCCTGGCAGCCAGCAACAATAGACTCCTCCCTCAACAGTAGATCTCTCCCAGCAACTGACCCCCCAGCAATATAAGACCAACCCCCAGCAACAGTAGGTCTTCCACCAGCAGCAATAGACTTCCTTAAAAACAATAGACCCCCATGCAAAAATAGATACCCTCCAGCTTGAATAGATCCCCTAGCAGTGAGTATCAATAGACCCTGCAGCACACCCCAGCACCACTTACTGTCAGTGGTGAAGGTGCCGGAACTGCGTTCCCCCGCGTTTCCGCTGAAAAAAAGCCCTGGGTGTACTCACTTTTGTGGGATACTGTATATATACACAATACAAAATAAATCAAGTCCTTCAGTAATCTAAAAAAAGTAGTGCTTGAAAAGTTCATATAGACAGCTTATATATAAAGTTGGCTGTGCCCATCCGTCTCCTCCTTGTGTCCTTGTGCACAACAATTATAATTAAAGGGTAACTCCCCTTCCGTGAGGAAAAAAATATCAAATAGAGAAAAAAATAATATAGTGCATACAATTGCGACACAAGTCATATTGTAATTGAATGTTATTAAAAATTACTTTTCCTTTTCAATCTGCAGCTCTGTAATTTTATAAAAAAAAAAAACAATGCAATATGGCTACCTGGAGGTGTTCTGTACACAGAATGTGTAAAGAACGGCTCTAGAAACATAATTTCCTGCTTTTCTGATTGGCTCACTGATTTTCCCAGAAGTCTGCACTAAGATATAAGTCAGATATCCGGCATCCCCTGCAGCAAAAATGTAATTTTTGGTGAGGTACTCCCAATAGGAGCACGTCTAAAGGGATGCAGACCCAGAAGTTTTTCCTCATTAGTGCTCTGCAGGTGCAGCAGCTGGTTAATAATTATGAAACCACTCCCATTAGACTGACTCAAAACAAGGGCACAGAGGAACAAACAGCAATTTCTTCAGAATAACAAAAGGTAGGAATCTGCAACAAAATTTGTTACAATCCCCGCAATGTACATATATCACCCAGGGGGGAATGTTTTTTTCTCAACAAAAGTGGAGTTACACTTTAACCACTTGAAGACCAGCCTTTTTCTGGAACTTTTTGTTTACAAGTTTGTTTGTTTTTAACAGGAAAAAATGTTATCAAACAAATCTGTATAACAAAAAAGCATATCAACAGACATTTGACATTGTGCACGACATTATACGCAATTACAAGAATTAACTCTAGCTAGGGGGGTTACCCCTAAACATACATTATACAAGATAAATCATCCATAGCTAGCGTAATAGAGAGGGAAGGTTATACACAGTTTTGTATACCTATCTCCAGCAACTTCCTCTAGGTAACTCTGCAACAGAACCAGAGGGTCCAGTGGTATGTTAGTGTCACTGACCGAACTCAGAGTCTCAGCCACCTCCTCCCAGTAGGGACAAAGTTTGGGACAGGACCAGAACATATGCCAGAAAGTACCAGTCTCCAGAGCACACCTAGTGCACCCTGAATTAATCTGAGGATATATGTGGGCCAGTCTTTGTGGGGTGTAGTACACCCTGTGGAGGAATTTCAGTTGCACAAACCTATCCTTTGCCGCTATCATTGAGGGAAGGTAGGAAGAGACAGAGTCCTCCCAGATCTCCTTGTTAAGGACCAGAATATCCTCCCTCCACCTGTCTAGGGATCTAGTCGATTTAGCATCATAGGCCACTGTCAAATAAAGATAAAGGGAGGACAGGGGTCTCCCCATCACACCCGAGGTCAGGAGGAGATCAATGGAATCAGACTCGAGAACCACTGGTTCTGGAAACTGGGCCCTGATGGAATGCCAAAGTTGCCAATGTCTAAAGTGAAATGAACTAGGTATTGAACATAAGTGCCGCATTTCCAAAGAGGACATAAGTTTACCCTCCACTATTATGTGCTTCAGAGTAGTAATCCCCTTTTTAGCCCAGAGTGATCGGTCTGGGATGGTGAGTAAGTGAGGAAGCCTTGGATTGCCCCATAGGGGGTATGTGGGGAGACATGAAGCGGTTTCCAATATATTTATAGCAAGGTCCCAGGCCTCCTTTAGTCTAATGAAAACCTCCAGAGCCAGGGACAGCTGATATCCTTCCATATAAAGTGGGTTGCAAGGCATAGTGGGTTTAATACAAGGTAGATTCATGGGCGCCAGACACTTCTTGAATGCAAAGAGATTTTATATTCTCTTGAACAGAACAGTGAGAGAGAGGGTTTAGGGTCAGGACACCCTTAGGCAGTTGCAATGTCAGTTAGCAGACTTCAAGACTTCTACAGGTAGACAGTAGGGATGAGCCGAACACCCCGCGGTTCGGTTCGCACCAGAACTTGCGAACAGACCCCATTGAAGTCTATGGGACTCGAACTCTCAAAATCAAAAGTGCTCATTTTAAAGGCTAATTTGCATGGTAAAGCAAAAAATAATTAAACAAGTTAATTACAAACCACGCTCCTTTTAAAGTGCAAATGCAAAGTCCCACTCTAATGTGAAACAAGACCATAAAAAATGATTAAATAATATCAGTGATGATCACTACCAACTAAGTAAAGCATTAAGTTGTAGGAGAAAATACAAATTACTGAAATAGTGAGAATTATGTGGAGTGAAAAAATGTGAAATATAAGTCCAAAATAAATAATCCAAAGATATCAATGTGTTCAAAAAATGTTCAAACAATAATAGATCAAGAAATTTTCCTTGTCAAAAGAAGTTTATTGAGTATACAATATTATAAAGATACATAAAGTAAGTTTACAAGGATCTATAAAGTAAGCTCATTGTTTTACAGTAGGGTTTATATAGGTAAATATCATGAAATTTCAAATATTAAACATTGGGTTCACGTAAACCTAAATTAAAGATATATATCATTTCCTTAGTTACTTTTGTAGGTATTTAAATGATTTATACCTACTATACATATTGTTTACAGGTAGAGTGTATATAGGTCAAATAAATTCTGATAATGAGCTTTAATCGTAAGGTGGAGAAAAAGAAAGAGAAAGAAGAAAAAGGGTAGAAAGGTAGAGGTATGGTCCACAAGGTTGTCCCGCTCGTCAGTTTATTATTCTTTTTAGTTCTCTTTGAAGCCTTAGAATGGGTGTCTCTGTAAGTCATTTAATCTGTTACCATGGCAACAGGACAGAGTCATTGAAGTTTGACAGGAACTGTTGTTTTATCCAAGGATGCCAAAGTTTTTCAAATTTTGGAATTTGATTTTGATCGATGGCTACCATCTTAGCATGGGACATTGTATTATTCATTCTGTGAATTGTTTCTGCTAGTACCAATGTAGGAGATTTCCATGCCTTGGCCACTGTTTGTTTTGCAGCCGTTATTAGTTGGATCATAAGTTTGAATTGAGAGAGTGTTAACTAACCATTCTGGTTTTAGATTAAGTAAAGTTATATATGGATCTGGTTGTATTATTTTTTTAAATATTTTAGATGCAATCACGAAGACTTCCTTCCAGAAGGTTTGGATTACTGGGCACGTCCACCATATGTGTAAATGTGTGCCTATTTCTGGGCATCCTCGAAAACAAAGAGCTGAGGTTTTAGGTGAATATTTTGCCACTCTAGCGGGTACAAGGTACCAGCGAGTTAGGACTTTATAATTTGTCTCCAGTGCTAAGATGTTGGGTGAAGATGACTTAGATGTGAGCCATATGTTAGACCAGTCCGTGTCTTCTAAAGTTCGTCCCAGGTCCTCCTCCCACCTCTGAACGTAAGAGGGCCTATTAAGATTTGCTACTCCATATAATTGTTTATAAAGTGATGAAATTGTACCTTTAGCAAATGGATCTTTTGTACAGATTGATTCAAAAATGGATAATTGGGATAATGGTGTATCGCCCTTTAGGAATGGTGTATAGAAATTTTTGATTTGGAGATATCTAAATATCTCAGAGTTTGGTAGATCATATTTTTCTCTAAGCGATGGGAATGAAAGGAATGATTTAGATGCTATGAAGTCATTTAGTGTCTGAATGCCTGATGTTGTCCAAGCTTTAAAAGAATTTGGGTAGATCCATGCCGGATAAAAGGCCGGATTTCTGATAAAAGAAAGGAGAGGATTGTGTGGAGATTGTAACTGATATTTGGTTTTTAGTTTATCCCAGAGAGATAAGAAGTGTTTAGTTATGGGATTATGAATTTTAAAGCGGTCTTTAGGATCAAGCCATAATAAGTTTGATATTAATAGAGGGTCATTTTCTGAAGCCTCTATAAATACCCATAATGGGATTTCCTGTCTTGCATGGTATTTGGACAAACTGGCCAAATGTGCTGCTCTGTAGTAGTTAGTAAAATTAGGGTATCCCAGGCCTCCTTTATTTTTGGGAAGATGTAGTGTGTGTATAGGTATACGTGGTTTAGAAGAGCCCCATATAAACGAAGTTGCTCTTTTTTGTACTATTCTCAAAAAATAGGAAGGAATTGGAATAGGGAGGACTCTGAATAGATAAAGCAATTTGGGTAGAATAGTCATTTTGATTGCATTAATCTTCCCTATCCAGGATAAAGGAAGTTGCGACCATTGTTTTATTAGATTTGTGATCTGTCTTAATACAGGAGGATAATTGGTTGAGAATAAGTCAGAATGAGATGCTGTTAAATGAATTCCAAGATATGGGATTGATTTTACTGCCCATGTGAATGGGAGTGCAGCCCTAGCCGGGATCAATTCCATGTTTGTGAGTGAAATATTAAGCACTAGGCATTTCTTAGGATTAATCATAAGGCCGGATAGGGCTGCAAATCCATCAAGAGCTGGTATTAAGTTAGGACCAGAGACCTGTGGTGATGATAGAAAAAGTAATATATCATCTGCAAATATACATAATTTGTGTGTAATACCTCCTACTTCAATGCCAGTTATAGTTTGGTTTGTTCTGATGTATTGGGCCATGGGTTCGAGTATAAGGGCAAAAAATAAGGGAGATAATGGGTACCTCTTTCGATATTAAAGGCATCAGATTTGTATCCAGCATATTTTATATAGGCTTTGGGTTTATTATATAATGCTTTGAGCCATGTTAAAAAGTGGGGTCCAAAACCCCATTTTTGTAATGAATATTGCATATATTGCCAGGATACTGTGTCAAATGCCCTCTTAATATCGAGAGATAGAAAACATAAAGGGATTTTCAGTTTTTTAGCAATATGTGCTAATAACACTGCCCTGCGTATATTATCGCCTGCCTGTCTATTTAGCATGAAGCCTACTTGATCTCTATGTATTAATTTTCCTATAATGCTATTGAGGCGTTTTGCTATTATTTTTGCTAATAATTTAATATCAAGGTTTAACAGAGAGATAGGCTGATAATTCACACAGGAAGTATCATCAGAAAGGGGTTTTGGGATCATACAAACAATTGCCATTAGTGTTTCTTGCCGAAAAGAATGTCCATCTAGAAGTTTGTTAAAAGTTTCAGTGAGAATGGGAGAGAGTATTTCTGAGAATGTTTTATAGTATAAAGCCGAGTAGCCGTCTGGGCCTGGTCTTTTGTTAAGTTTTAGGTCTTTTATGGCGTTAGCAACTTCATCTATAGTTATAGGCTCATCCAAACTGCTTTTTTGATTTTGAGATAACTCAGGTAGGGTTATTTTTGAGAAGAAGGATTCAGCCTCTGTAGGATTAAATTCATTGTTTGTCTTGTATAAAGTTGCGAGATGTGAGTGAAATTTATGGACTATTTTAACTGGATTACAAGTATAAACATTTTTTGATAATTTCAAACGTATTGGTTTGAAAGATTTGTTAGTTGAATTTAATGCCCGAGCCAAATATGTACCTGGTTTGTTTGTATTCATGTAGAAATTGTGTTTGGAGCGTTTGAGGGATTTATCAACTGACTCAGTGAGAAATAGATCGTATTCCAATCTAGATTTTTCCAGATGAGATTTTGTACTCTGAGATGGATTATCTTGGAATGATATGTAGGCTGCATTAAAATTGAGTTCTGGTTTTTTTGCTAGATTTTTGCGTTCTCGTTTAAATAGTGCCATTTGTCTTTGTATTGTACCACGCAAGACAGGCTTATGAGCTTCCCACAGTGTTATTGGGGAGATGTCTGTTGTATTATTAATTGATATGTATTCCTTTAAAGCTTGTTCAATGGCCATCTGATGTAGTGGGTGTTTGAGCATTATGTCCGGTAAGTACCACGTTGGGTCATGCTCTTTTGGTATGGCTGAGGCTATAGTAGTGTATACTGCATTATGGTCAGACCACGGAATCGGAATTATATCTGATGCAATAATTTCTGGTATCATTCCTATTGTTAGAAAAATATGATCTATTCTGGTGAAGGTTTGATGAGGATGCGAGAAATAAGTGAATTTCTTTTTCATTGGGTTACTTTCTCTCCACGAATCTACCAGATTGTATTTGGAAAGAAGTGGAGGAAAAGGTAATCTAGTGGTTATTTTAGATGGTGTAAAAGGTGATTTATCTAGAAATGGGAGGAGGACCTGGTTCGAATCCCCGCACATTATCACTGTTCCTATTTTGTGTGTATTAATCACTTGTAATATATGTGAGAGCAATGGTGTAGGTTGTTTGTTAGGAGCATAGTAGGAAATCACCGTGATTGCTGTATCCATTATATAACCCATGAGTATCAGGTATCTACCTTCTGGGTCTTTAATTTCTGATGCTAAGGTGAATGGTGTGGATCGGTGAAATGCAATTAGAGTACCCCTTTGTTTGGTACAGGCAGAAGCCATGTAAATTTGTTGATAAAAAGGAGAAATATATTTTGGAGTAGAATCTTTGGTGAAGTGTGTTTCTTGGAGGCATACTATGTGAGCCTTCTTGTTATGGAAAGTACGGAAGGCTTTGGTCCTTTTTTGAGGGACATTTATTCCCTGAACATTCAGGGAAAGTATATTCAGTGGTGCCATGGCAACAGATCAAATGGTTTTGACTTACTTTTTGTTATGCAGACCTGACTGCGCAGATCAACCTGTGTGGACTGAAGAGATGAAAAGATAGAGAAGAAACCAGTGAATTCTGGAGTAAAGAGTAAACAAAAAACATATGAGATTAGATGATACATTGTATAAATTATTTTTTGCAAGTAATCACAATTTACCCGTGAAAGAGAATAAATATCTCTCTCAGGGGAATAAGTGCCTTCGTCACACTCCCACATAATATGGTTAGGAGAATGAGGAGGGCTAATGGGGGTACACGGATCTTCCGCTTACAGGAGAGAAGTGCTATGTCAAAAGACATCAAAATGATGATTCATTAATTGGAGTGCAGAATATATATTTTTGTTGAAATTATTTATTCCAGGGTGGTTGTATATGGTTAGTTTTGCCCTAGGCTAAATAATTCAGTTAGAAAGGTACTGTTAATAACTTTGGTATTGATGAAGATAGTTTGAATTATTTTGGGATTTTAACCCTTTTAGAGTAAACAATTACATATTTTATTCATATGTAACTGTTTAGATATGTTAACTCATAAAAGTGAGGTTGTATTGCTTCAGATTAGAATAAACAAAAACATAGTTCTAGGAACTAGTTAGGTAATAATATATTTGTTTTAAGAAAAGAAAGAAAAAGCTTCCATTACTTCTGGATTATTGAACATATTTGTCCTAAAAAGTAATAAATCTATTGTTATTACCTGAAAATATATAACTGAACTAGAATTTCCTTGTTTCACTTATATATTCCAAGGCTATATGAATCAGAAGTAATAAGAAATATAACTGGAATGTAACATGATCCCACACAGTGTGTGACTATCAGAATGCAGTTACATTCTGTTATAAATACAGGTTTTTTATAGAGAACCATCTCTTAGTATAATAAATGAAGAGATATCAGGAAATAGGATGTCAGTCCATTGAATCTTCTTGGTCCATGGATGATGTGGCATAACGGCCTCTTTTGTGAGAATGATGATTCCCATTTTGTTCTGATATTTTCTGGGTGCTGCCTGAAGGTGAAGATGATGCCATTCTTCTGCATGTGGGAGAGTTGCTGCTTGTGGGTTCTGTCAGATTTAATTTTAAAAGGGTTTGTTGTAGTTCATCTGCTGATCTGCTTCTGTAAATTGTACCTTGGTAGTTAAATCTGACTAAAAAGGGGAAGCCCCATTGATACATAATGTTGTGGCGTTGCAGTTCCATTAGTTGGGGTTTCATGGATCGTCTTTTAGTAATAGTAAGTTGGGATAGTTAAGCAAAAATTTGATAATTGTGTCCTTGAAAATTAAGTTCCTTTTTTTCTCTTGCAGCAATTAGTACTTGTTCTTTCGTTCTGTAATAATGAAATTTTGTGATTATATCACGTGGGGGTCCATCTTTCTTTTTGGCTGTGAGGGCTCTGTGTACTCTGTCCAGTTCTAAATGTTCAATAGGGATATCTGGCTTTAGTTCTTGTAATAGAGCAGTAATAGTAGATTGCAGGTCTGTCACAGTTTCAGGTATTCCCCTTATGCGCAAGTTTGAACGTCTGGCTCTATTTTCGTAATCTTCAAGCTTAGTTTGAAGTATTAAATTCTCTTCTTTTAATTGTTCCAATTCTGTTATATTTTCTTGGGTTGTAATTTTAATTTCATCCATTTTTATTTCTAAGGCTGCGGTGCGGTTTCCCAGCTCTCTTATTTATTTGGTTAGGCTTTTTGTTATTTGGTCTGAAGTTTGTTTTAAAGCCTTATGAAGCATCTTTTCAAATTGTAATAATATTACTGGGGATGTTGAGGAGGCTTGTGGAGAAGTTTGTGAGAGGATTTGTTCTGTATCTGACTCAAATGGAGAGTCTTGCTGTGACATTTTCTGTCTGTGAGAGCGCCCTGATGCTGTATATTGTGAGGGGACTGGAGCTGCTTCAGTTGCAGTGAGTGCCTGTGAGCTCTTTGTGAGGTGATTTTTATTTCTGCCACGGCTTCCTCCCAGTACCATATTTCCTGCCCAAACTTTCACAGTTTGTTCCCTGGGGCACCATCACCAGCCACACAGCCTACTCACCAGATTGAAGTGAGTTCCATGACAGGAGTCAAACGCGCTTCAAGAACAACCAACGGAGCTTCTCAAGGTCACGGCTAAGTGGGGGTGCTGGGACTCAGGTGCTGGAACTCAGATGCCTTAGATAACACTGTGGCTGCTTGGATGCATGCAAACGGACTTCCCAAGATGGGTCACAAAGACCATGGGTGTCATGGATGGGGAGAAAATAAATGAAGAACTCCCATAGTGAAGTATGCCAAAAATTTAATAGGCTAAAAACAGGCTTAAATCCGCATTACCTACAAATGGGTTCGTGCAGGCAAACAAACAAAAAGCAGGAAAAAGCAAACTAAGTTGCGAGCGGAAGTGGCATGTCACGTTCGTTACGTCCGACCGGTTTCGTCAGTGCGTTCTGACGTCATCAGGGATCTGATGACGTCAGAACGCACTGAGGTTCTTCATTTATTTTCTCCCCATCCAGGACACCCATGGTCTTTGTGACCCATCTTGGGAAGTCCGTTTGCATGCATCCAAGCAGCCACAGTGTTATCTAAGGCACCTGAGTTCCAGCACCTGAGTCCCAGCACCCCCACTTAGCCGGGACCGTGAGAAGCTCCGTTGGTTGTTCTTGATGCGCGTTTGACTCCTGTCATGGGAGTCACTTCAATCTGGTGAGTAGGCTGTGTGGCTGGTGATGGTGGCAGAATACTGTTATCTGATGCTATGCTGAACCCAAGGAAAATGTTACATATGGTTACATAGTAGGTGAGGTTGAAAAAAGACACACGTCCATCAAGTCCAACCTATGTGTGTGATTATGTGTCAGTATTACCTTATATATCCCTGTATGTTGCGGTCATTCAGGTGATTATCTAATAGTTTCTTGAAGCTATCAATGCTCCCCGCTGAGACCACCGCCTGTGGAAGGGAATTCCACATCCTTACCGCTCTTACAGTAAAGAACCCTCTACGTAGTTTAAGGTTAAACCTCTTTTCTTCTAATTGTAATGAGTGGCCCTGAGTCTTATTAAACTCTCTTCTGCGAAAAAGTTTTATCCCTATTGTGGGGTCACCAGTACAGTATTTGTAAATTGAAATCATATCCCCTCTCAAGCGTCTCTTCTCCAGAGAGAATAAGTTCAACGCTCGCAACCTTTCCTCATAACTAAGATCCTCCAGACCCTTTATTAGCTTTGTTGCCCTTCTTTGTACTCGCTCCATTTCCAGTACATCCTTCCTGAGGACTGGTGCCCAGAACTGGACAGCATACTCCAGGTGCGGCCGGACCAGAGTCTTGTAGAGCGGGAGAATTATCGTTTTATCTCTGGAGTTGATCCCCCTTTTAATACATGCCAATATTCTGTTTGCCTTATTAGCAGCAGCTTGGCATTGCATGCCATTGCTGAGCCTATCATCTACTAGGACACCCAGGTCCTTTTCCATCCTAGATTCCCCCAGAGGTTCTCCCCCCAGTGTATAGATTGCATTCATATTTTTGCCACCCAAATGCATTATTTTACATTTTTCTACATTGAACCTCATTTGCCATGTAGTCGCCCACCCCATTAATTTGTTCAGGCCTTTTTGCAAGGTTTCCACAGCCTGCGGAGAAGTTATTGCCCTGCTTAGCTTAGTATCTTTTGCAAATACAGAGATTGAACTGTTTATCCCATCCTCCAGATCGTTTATAAACAAATTAAATAGGATTGGTCCCAGCACAGAACCCTGGGGAACCCCACTACCCACCCCTGACCATTCTGAGTACTCCCCATTTATCACCACCCTCTGAACACGCCCTTGTAGCCAGTTTTCAATCCAGGTACTCACCCTATGGTCCATGCCAACGGACCCTATTTTGTACAGTAAACGTTTATGGGGAACTGTGTCAAATGCTTTTGCAAAATCCAGATACACCACGTCTACGGGCCTTCCTTTATCTAGATGGCAACTCACCTCCTCATAGAAGGTTAATAGATTGGTTTGGCAAGAACGATTCTTCATGAATCCATGCTGATTACTGCTAATGATATCGTTCTTATTACTAAAATCTTGTATATAGTCCCTTATCATCCCCTCCAAGATTTTACATACTATTGATGTTAGGCTAACTTGTCTGTAATTCCCAGGGATGTTTTTTGGGCCCTTTTTAAATATTGGTGCTACATTGGCTTTTCTCCAATCAGCTGGTACCATTCCAGTCAATAGACTGTCTGTAAAAATTAGGAACAACGGTCTGGCAATCACCTGACTGAGTTCCCTAAGTACCCTTGGATGCAAGCCATGTAATGTATCCAGAAGCTTATTTTACTCTGAAATTCTGATTTACCATTGTTTGAACATTTCTTGATCTATTATTGTTTGAACATTTTTTGAACACATTGATATCTTTGGATTATTTATTTTGGTCTTATATTTCAAATTTTTTCACTCCACATAATTCTCACTATTTCAGTAATTTGTATTTTCTCCTACAACTTAATGCTTTACTTAGTTGGTAGTGATCATCACTGATATTATTTAATCATTTTTTATGGTCTTGTTTCACATTAGAGTGGGACTTTGCATTTGCACTTTAAAAGGAGCGCGGTTTGTAATTAACTTGTTTAATTATTTTTTGCTTTCTCATTATTGTTACAACGTGCTGCTCCCTAACTAATTCATTTAATTTAATTTTCCATATGCGCGAGTAGGTAGTTTCTACCATTTTGTATTCTAATTTGCGTGGTATTGTCCTAAAAAGGGTTTGGGGAGCCGGGTCCTGCCCCAGGGGACATGTATCAATGAAAAAAAAGTTTTAAAAACGGCCGTTTTTTCGGGAGTAGTGATTTTAATAATGCTTAAAGTGAAACAATAAAAGTGTAATATTCGTTTAAATTTCGTACCTGAGGGGTGTCTATAGTATGCCTGTAAAGGGGCGCATGTTTCCCGTGTTTAGAACAGTCTGACAGCAAAATGACATTTCAAAGGAAAAAAAGTAATTTAAAACTACTCGCGGCTATTAATGAATTGCTGGTCCGACAATACACATAAAAGTTCATTGATAAAAGCGGAATGGGATTTCCCCACAGGGGAACCCTGAACCAGAATTAAAAAAAAACTGGCGTGGGGGTCCCCCTAAATTCCATATCAGGCCCTTCAGTTCTGGTATGGATATTAAGGGGAACCCCGGGCCAAAAATTTAAATAAAAATGACGTAGGGGTCCCCCTCAAAATTCATACCAGACCTAAAGGGTCTGGTATGGATTTTAAGTGGAACCCCGCGCCAAAATTAAAAAAAATTGGCGTGGGGTCTCCCCAAAAATCCATACTAGACCCTTATCCGAGCACTCAACCTGGCAGGCCGCAGGAAAAGAGGGGGGACGAGAGAGCGCCCCCCCTCCTGAACTGTACCAGGCCACATGCCCTCAACATTGGGAGGGTGCTTTGGGGTAGCCCCCCAAAGCACCTTGTCCCCATGTTGATGAGGACAAGGGCCTCATCCCCACAACCCTTGGCCGGTGGTTGTGGGTATCTGTGGGCGGGGGGGCTTATCGGAATCTGGAAGCCCCCTTTAACAAGGGGACCCCCATATCGCGGCCCCCCGCTGTGTGAAATGGTAAGGGGGTACAAAAGTACCCCTGCCATTTCACAAAAAAACTGTCAAAGATGGTAAAAATGACAAGAGACAGTTTTTGACAATTCCTTTATTTAAAGTCTTCTTTTTTCCATCTTCTTTCTTCTATCTTCCTTCGGTTTCTTCCTCCATCTTCTTCCTCCTCCGATCCTCTGATTCTTACTCCGGTGTTCTCATCCGGTGTCTTCTTCCCTTCTTCTTCTTCTCGGGCCGCTCCGCATCCATGATGGGAGGCTCCCGCTGTGTGACGCTTCTCGTCTTCTGACGGTTCCTAAATAACTTCCCTATGGGTTTCCCGTGACGTCAGAGGGGGGCGGGGTCACCCGTTACGTAATGGGTGACCCCCTTTGACGTCACGGGGAATGCCACAGGGAAGTCCCTGTCAAGTCCCCGTGCGTCAGAGGGGGGCGGGGTCACCGGGTGGCCCCGACCCTCCGTTATTTAAGAACCACCAGAAGACGAGAAGTGTCACACAGCTGGAGCCTCCCATCATGGATGCGGAGCGGCCCGAGAAGAAGAAGGGAAGAAGACGCTGTTGAGGAAGATGCCGGACGAGAACACCGGAGCAAGAAGCAGAGGATCGGAGGAAGAAGAAGATAGAGGAAGAAACCGAAGGAAGATAGAAGAAAGAAGATGGAAGAAAGAAGATGGAAAAAAGAAGACTTTAAATAAAGGAATTGTCAAAAACTGTCTCTTGTCATTTTTAACATTTTTGACAGTTTTTTTGTGAAATGGTAGGGGTACTTTTGTACCCCTTACCATTTCACACGGGGGGGCGGGATCTGGGGGTTCCCTTGTTAAAGGGGGCTTCTAGATTCTGATAAGCCCCCCCCGGCTGCAGACCCCCACAACCACCGGCCAAGGGTTGTGGGGATGAGGCCCTTGTCCTCATCAACATGGGGACAAGGTGCTTTGGGGGGCTACCCCAAAGCACCCTTCCAATGTTGAGGGCATGTGGCCTGGTACAGTTCAGGAAGGGGGGCTCTCTCTCGTCCCCCCTCTTTTCCTGTGGCCTGCCAGGTTGCGTGCTCGGAAAAGGGTCTGGTATGGATTTTTGGGGGGCCCCACGCCAATTTTTTTTTAAATTTTGGCGCGGGGTTCCTCTTAAAATCCATACCAGACCTGAAGGGCCTGGTATGGAATTTAGAGGGACCCCCACAGCAGTTTTTTTTTTAAATTTTGGTTCGGGGTTTCCCTGTGGGGAAATCCCATGCCGTTTTTAGCAATGAACTTTTATGTGCATTGTCGGACCGGCAATTCATATAGCCGCGAGTAGTTTTAAATGACTTTTTTTCCTTTGAAATGTCATTTTGCTGTCAGACTGTTCTAAACACGGGAAACAGGCACCCTTTTACAGGCATACTATAGACACCCCCCAGGTACGAAATTTAAACGAATATTACACTTTTATTGTTTCACTTTAAGCATTATTAAAATCACTGCTCCCAAAAAAACGGCCGTTTTTAAAACTTTTTTTCCCTTATCGTCTTTCAGGACAGCACTTGAGAGAGTGACTCCTCCCCTTGCCAACAGGAAACACCTCTTCCACCAAACTTTAAAAGGAGGCTCCTTTCCACATCTTGTCAGTTTTTGTGTTTCCTCCGGAGGGAACACTTCGTGGGGAAGTCAGGGCTCTCAGGTGCTGTCCTGGGAGCTCAGGTTTCCTGGTTTTTTTCATCAAACACTTTGTTACTTCATGAGAGCTGTTCCTCCCATTCCACAGCTGAGGTGAAGTGCTGCTGGCTGGGCTCCCTCTCCCTCTTCATATGGGCTCAGGGTGAGTCCGACTGTCGTGGGCATCGCTCCTAGGCGGCGGCAAGACAGGCGGTGGCCGTTTACTGTGTTTTTTTCTCAGGTCCACCGCCTGTTGCTTATTGCACCGCCGCCATCTTGGGGATGGCAGCGGGGCTCCATCCGCCGGAAGTGAGGCATCCGGAGGGGGCGGAGCCCACGGAACAGGCGTTTTCATTGATACATGTCCCCTGGGGCAGGACCCGGCTCCCCAAACCCTTTTTAGGACAATACCACACAAATTAGAATACAAAATGGTAGAAACTACCTACTCGCGCATATGGAAAATTAAATTAAATGAATTAGTTAGGGAGCAGCACGTTGTAACAATAAGAGTAAAGCAAATGATAATTAAACAAGTTAATTACAAACCGCACTCCTTTTAAAGTGCAAATGCAAAGTCCATGTCCCCTGGGGCAGGACCCAGGTCCCCAAACACTTTTTATGACAATACCATGCATATAAGCCTTTAAAATTAGGACTTTTAATTTCTCCCATAGACTTTTAAAGGGTGTTCCGCGGCTTTCGAATTTGCCGCAAACACCCCAAATTGTTCGCTGTTCGGTGAACTGGCGAACAGCCAATGTTTGAGTCGAACATGAGTTTGACTCAAACTTGAGGCTCATCCCTAGTAGACAGCCATGCAGGGAAAAGCATCCAGCAAGACACCACATCTGCATGTGCAGGAGCGCTGTCTCCTATGGCAACAGTCTTAGAACAGTTCCTAACACAAATTGTAATGAACTCCTTTACTTTTATACAGTTGCTTCTTGCAGGTTCTCAACTCACTGAGCTCCCAGTCTCTCTAGACTTGCTGATTCACTGCCACTGAATCCCATGAGCTCTTCTAATTTTCACTTTAGTATCTTCCTCAAGCGTAACCCCCCGCTTCTCTGCTGGGTATCTAGCTTGGCACTCCAAATGTTACGCCAAGTAAATTGATACCCAACATGTCACGCATGAAAATTGCGCACGCTCGTGGAATGGCGTCAAACTTTTACCCTCAAAAATCTCCATAGGTGACGTTTAAAAAATTCTAGAGGTTGCATATTTTGTGGTACAGAGGAGGTCTAGGGCTAGAATTATTGCTCTCGCTCTACCGGTCGCTGCGATACCTCACATGTGTGGTTTGACCACCGTTTTCATATGCTACTCGTGTATGCGTTTGCTTCTGCGCGCGAGCTCGTCGGGACGGGGGGGGGTTTAAAAATTTTTATTTTTTTTAATTATTTATTTTACAATATTTTATTTATTTTTGCACGGTTTAAAAAAAAAAAAAATGGTGTCACTTTTATTCCTATTACAAGGAATGTAAACATCCCTTGTAAGAGAAAAAAGGATGGCAGGACCTCTTAAATATGAGATCTGGGGTCAAAAAGACCTCAGATCTCATATTTACACTAAAGTGCAATAAAAAAAAAAAGTAATTTAGAAAAATGACATTTGAAAAAATGTGCCTTTAAGAGGAGTGGGCGGAAGTGACGTTTTGACGTCGCTTCCGCCCAGCAGTGTCATGGAGACGAGTGGGCGCCATCTTAGCCTCACTCGTCGACAGACACACCACAGGGAAGGACGCGATCACCTCCGCCACTAGCGCCGGCTCCGGTAAGCGCCGGAGGGCACCGCATCGCGGCGGGAGGGGGGCCCCTCTCCCGCCACCGATAAAAGTGATCTCGCGGTGAATCTGCCGCAGGGACCACTTTTATCTGAAAGCCGACCGCCGCACGAACACGGGGATACCGGAGTTATGGCAGCTAGCTGCTGCCATAACAACGATATCCCCGTTCAAAGTTTGGATGTACATAGGCGTGCGGCGGTCCTTAAGTGGTTAAGAAAACCCCTGCCCATTGGCTGAGATACCCCATATACTCCTAATTAGGGATGAGCCAAACACCCCCTGGTTCGGTTCACATTCAGAACATGGGAACAGGCAAAAAATTTGTTCGAACATGTGAACACCGTTAAAGTCTATGGGACACGAACATAAATAATCAAAAGTGCTCATTTTAAAGGCTTATATGCAAGTTATTGTCATACAAAGTATTTGGGGACCTGGGTCCTGCCCCAGGGGACATGTATCAATGCAAAAATTTATACAAAATGGGCATTATGTTCGGGTCGAACATGAGTTCGACTTAAACATTGGCTGTTCGCCTGTTCGCTGAACAGCGAACAATTTGGGGTGTTCGCTGCAAATTCAACCTTTAAAGTCTATGGGAGAAATCAAAAGTGCTAATTTTAAAGGCTTATATGCATGGTATTGTCATAAAAAGTGTTTGGGGACCTGGGTCCTGCCCCAGGGGACATGTATCAATGCAAAAAAAAGTTTTAAAAACTGACGTTTTTTTGGGAGCAGTGATTTTAATAATGCTTAAAGTGAAACAATAAAAGTGTAATATTCCTTTAAATTTCGTACCTGGGGGGTGTCTATAGTTTCCTGTAAAGGGGCGCATGTTTCCCGTGTTTAGAACAGTCTGACAGCAAAATGACATTTTTAAAGCAAAAAAAGTCATGTAAAACTACTATCGCTAGCGCCGGCTATAATGAATTGTCGGTCCGGCAATATACATAAAAGTTCATTGGTAAAAACGGCATGGAATTTCCCCACAGGGGAACCCCGAAACAAATTTTTTTGAAAAAATGCGTGGGGGTCCCCCTAAATTCCATACCAGGCCCTTCAGTTCTGGTATGGATATTAAGGGGAACCCAGCGCCAACATTTTTTTAAAAAATGGCGTGGGGGTCCCTCTCAAAATCCATACCAGACCCTTCAGGTCTGGTATGGATTTTAAGGGGAACCCCACACCAATTTTTTTTTTATAAATGGCGTGGGGTTCCCCCAAAAATCCATACCAGACCCTTATCCAAGCATACAACCTGGCAGGCCGCAGGAAAAGAGGGGGGGCGAGAGAGCGCCCCCCCTCCTGAACTGTACCAGGCCACATGCCCTCAACATTGGGAGGGTGCTTTGGGGTAGCCCCCCAAAGCACCTTGTCCCAAGTTGATGGGGAGAAGAGCCTCATCCCCACAACCCTTGCCCGGTGGTTGTGGGGGTCTGCGGGTGGGGGGGCTTATCAGAATCTGGAAGGCCCCTTTAACAAGGTGCCCCCCCCGTGTGAATTGGTAATGGGGTACAAAAAAGTGTCAAAAAGGTTAAAAAACACAAGAGAAGGTTTTTGACAAGTCCTTTATTAATTTCTTCTTCTTTCCTCTTCTTCTTCCATCTTCTTTCTTCTGGTCTACCTTCGGTGTTCTTCATCTTCCTCCATCTTCTTCTTCCTCCGCTCTTCTCATCCCGCATCTTCCTCCGGCTTCCTCTCCAGTCGGTCCACACGATCCGCCTCAGTGGGAGTCTTCCACCGTGTGACGATTCGGTTCTTCTGACACTTCTTATATAATGGTGGGCAGGGCCACCCGGTGACCCCGCCCTCTTCTGACGCATGGGGACGCACGGGGACTTCATCATGTTTCTGGAGCCGTTCTTTACACACTCTGTGTACAAAACACCTCCAGGTAGCCATATTGCAGTTCGACTCGAACATAAAGCCCATCTCTACTCCTAATCTGCCCTTGCTTTGCCCTTCTCTTATATAATGTCACCAGGTACCTGGCCACCTAGCGGCAGAAGAGAAAAGTGCAGCAATTCCAGACTTAGGGTGAACTCAATTGATCCCTAACAATGAGCCAAGGTAACTACACCTGGCAGGTAAATTTAGGAGCAACCCTGTCTAAACATCAGGGTGCTACATATTGCTTTAGAATTCTGCCAAACCCGAATTGTAGTTTTCATAGGAGTAGTCATGTTTACAAGTTTAAATCAGCATCTTTTGCTAGAAAATTACTTAGAACCCCCAAACATTATACATTATTTTCATAAAAAATAAAATAATAAAATGGTGATCGTTGCAATTGTAGCACCCTCTACCATAGGTAGGTAGGTGCTAGTATAGGTTTTTGTGTAAGCTGCCAGCACAGGTAAATTTTAGCAGTGGAAAGCTCTGGAAGAGGCATGCCAGGGGATCTGGATGTAGAGCCAGAGGGAGAGACTGTGGGAGTTTGTGTCAAGTCGATACAGCCAGGAGGGTGGGCAGGATTTGCAAGTCGGACTTGCTGGGATCAGTAGCCCATCAAGTATATTTATTCTTCTCAAGTAAATCGGTTGCTACCACAAAGGGGTACTGCAGGCCCCGGCCTACAAAGGGCCATCAAGTAAAGACACTGGGACTTATTCAGAGTGAGGCCTAGTCATGTTCTAATGGTGTGACAGGATTACTAAAATTGGACAGTGAAGTAGTGTGCTGGAGGAAGTGAGCTGGAAAAAGTGTTCTGAGGTAAAAGTCTGTCAAGTTTAGGGTCAGCCATCTTGTTCTTCTGAAAAGTGTGACACACTTTTATTCTACAAAGTACAATTTATCCTATGGGCATCCCATGTCCCTTTCCCCCAATCAAGTTCAATTCCCTAATAAAAACAACAAAAACAAGCAAAAGACTGTTCATTGAATGAGAAGTGTGTCTAATGGATGTCTGGCAGCAGGGTGAAATGTGTGGATGCTGTAACACGTAGCAACCCCGCGGGGCCATCGCTACACAATATTTTATGTCACAACATATTTGCGCAGAGGTTTTTCAAACGCAATTTTTTGGGAAAAAAATACACTTTTTTAAATGAAAAAACAAAACAGTAAAAGTTAGTCCAATTTTTTGTATAATGTGAAAGATGATGTTACGCCGAATAAAGAGATACCTAACATGTTATGTTTTAAAATTGCACATACTAGAATTATTGCTCTCACTCCAACGATTGCGGCGATACCTCATGTGTTGTTTGAACACTGTTTACATATGTGTTTTTCTTATTTATTTTACTTTTATTTTTACACCGTCCCTTTATTTATTTATTTTTTTATCACTTTTATTCCAAGGAATGTAAACGTCTCTTGTAATAGAAATAAGCATGAAAGGTCCTCTTTGAAGCAATAAAAGAAAAAAGTAATTTTGCCTTTAGGAGAAGAAAAAAGTCATCCCTTTAAGACCAAAAGGCAGAAGTGGTGTCGGACGTTGCTCCAGTCCTCCAAGGGCATAGAGCCGAGTGAGGGCTATCTTGCCCTCACTCTGCTTCCTGCCCAGCTTTGGATTGGATCGGCTCAGGGCTATCAGACAGGTCCAGAAAGCCCGGAGACGACCGGGAAGTGGCAGCTCTCACACCGCCTTTAAAAGTGATCCTGTGGCGAATCCACCGCCGGGACCACTTTTAACAGACACGAGAATCGCCCACAGTATAAAAAATACCAGGTTTATGGCAGCTAGCTACTACCATAACAACGGTATTTAAATTCAATATAATGTCATATATATATATATATATATATATATATATACTGTGGAACAGTCGGCAAGTAGTGCTTCCGTGTCACCACCATGCTTTTAGAGAGAAGGATGGCTGCTTACCAAACTTATAAATCCCACATAGGAGATCATAAGTGCATAGAGAAAACCTCAACTAGCAGACAGCAGCTTCTTGCAGTCTGGTCTCTGAGGCTCGAGGTGAATACAGGATCTCGACTCACGGAGTATTAAAAACAATAGAGAGGACTCGTAGTGTATTACCATTTAAAATAAATGTTTCATAAAAAAAATGTATCATACTTACAAAGTAATCTCTTTTATAAGGTAAACAGTGTCATATATGCGCGGCTTACAGGCCGGTTCGTGTGTCCTGATGTCACACGCTTGCTCCGCCTGACGTGTTTCCCCTCAGAAGTATTCAACTGGGATTGGAGACTGTGTCTCAGACAGTGTCTCCAATCCCAGTAGTAGCGGCTCTGGTGCCCCCAAAGCAAGCTGCTTGCTGTGTTGGCACTCGTCAGGAGAGAGGGGCCAGGAGCGTGGGACCCGAGAAGAGGAGGATCTGGGCTGCTCTGTGTAAAACCAATGCATAGAGCAGGTAAGTGCTGTAGCTGTGAATGCCATTGAGGGGCGAACCCAGATGCCTTTAGACTATTTGTAGTACTCCAGAACAACACCATTTTTTTGGACAGCATCAGCTAAATTGTATTCTGGCATTCCATATTTTGATACTTGTAAACTTTTACATTCAGCTTAGCCTAAATATAGCAGCAGTCCCCCAATCTGTTTTCTTTCAATCTGGAAAATTAGAGCCTATTGCAAATCATTGAAGATTGTGAACGTAAGCACGACAATTTTTGGGGGCTTTTTTTTCTGCAAATAAATGACACTCTAATGCAGATTTCTCCATTTTTAAATGGTTGTTGGGGGCACTGTTGAAATAGGGGCATAGTGAAAATCAAATAATTATTATACTATGAATGTAGTCTTTGTAATCTTTTAGGGGAATTTTTTTCTGTTGATAAATGACACTCAGATGCTGATTTTTATATTTTACAATGGCTGTTGGGAGTCCTGTTCAAAATATACCTTTGTGTAAATAAGGTAATACTGCACACATAGCCACCCCCATCTTTTGGGGTGTATTTTTGTCTGTCAATAAATGACTTTCTAATGCTAACTTCTACATTTTACTATGGTTGTTGGGGGTCTTGTTCAAATAGGGGCCTTTAGTGCAAATAATATTATACTGCACACGTAGGTGCTACAAACCTTTGTTTTTTTTCTGTAAATACATTTCATCCTAATGATAATTTCTAGAATGTTGGGGGTCCTGTTGAATTTGGGGCCTAGTGAAAATATTTTCATGCTGCAAATGGAGGCACAACAGTCTTTGGGGGTCATTTATCTACAAATAAATGGCACTCTAATGTTGATTTCTTGTTTTTACAATGACTGTTGGGGTCCTGCTGAAAATGGGGCCTAGTGAATATATTTCATACTGGGATCGTAGGTACAACAGTCTTTGGGTTCTTTAAGCCTCTTCGGCCATGAAAGGTTTAACCCCCCCCCCTTCATGACTAGGCCATTTTTTTAGGATACAGCACTGCATTACTTTTACTGACAATTGCGCGGTCGTGCAATGCTGTACTCAAACAAAATAGCTTTTTTTCCCAAATAGAGCTTTTGGTGGTATTTGATCACCTCTGCGGTTTTTATTTTTTGCGCTATAAACAAAAAAAGACAATTTTTGAAAAAAACTATTTTTTTTACTTTCTGCTATAAAACATATCCAATAAATTTTTTAAAAAATCGAATTTCTTCATCAATTTCAGCCACTATGTATTCTATTTGCGTAAAGGTTATAGCATCTACAAACTATGGGATAGATTTCTGGCATTTTTTTCACTAGTAATGGCAGTGATCAGCGGCTTATAGCGGGACTGCGACATTGCGGCGGACATATCTGCCACTAAGTGACACTTTTTGGGGACCAGTGACACCAATACAGTGATCAGTGCTAAAAAAAATCCACTGTCACTATGACACTGGAACGGAAGGGGTTAACATCAGGGTCAATTAAAGGGTTAAACGTGTTCCCTGGGAGTGTTTGCTAACTGTGCGGGAGGTGCTTTGACTGGAGGAAGACAGAGATCCGTGTTCCTGCTTAGCAGAAACATCTCCATCTTCCCCTCTGACAGAACGGCGATCTGACTTGTTTACATAGGCAGATCGCCGTTCTGCCTCTCTTGGTTAACAATCGCCAGGTGCCGGCGAACATCGTGTCCAGTCACAGCGGAAGCGGGTTGCCGCTCCCAGACCCAGACAGGAGTCAATTTGGGTGGGGGGCTTGTGGAACTCAGCTTACCTTGGAGAGCTCTGGAAACTCTGTGTCCAGCTTCCCCGGACCCTCTTATGTGTAAATCACCCTGTGTCCATTACAGTGGCGGCTGGTGAAGTTTTAGGATGGGGGGGCGCCAGACCCCGCCCTTCCTTTTTGACCCCTCCCACTTGATGGAAATGGGCGTGGTTTCAGCGAAATAGTGGGCGTGGCTCTAAGGTGGTGTGGTTAGCGTCTGAGATGAACGAGAGATGGAGGGAGAGGGCGAGGGAGAGAGGGACAGCAGGCCTAGATCCTACACAACAAAAGAAATGTGTATTCTACCAAGTTTAACAATCAGCAGATAAAGATACTCCAAACACCTGGTGTTAGCGCTTCAATCATCCCGGCACCATGGTTGTTATGGTGTCAGGATGATTGAAGCTCATTATTACTATTATTACATTGTAATATAAAATGAAATCGTTCAACTCACCATAATGCAGAATCAGTGGGAGCCCCGAGTGTGTCACTAGCCACGTCGCCTGTCACCAGATGCCATCAGGTGTCCCCAGCAGTCCCTTCTTACATGCAGCCTGTGTCACATCAAATGCAGCCTCTGTCACATCAAATGCAGCCTCTGTCACATGAAATGCAGCCTATGTCCCCCCCCCCCCAAATGCAGCCTCTGCCCCCCCCCCCAAAATGCAGCCTCTGTCCCCTTACATCAGAGTTGCCATCAGTGTCCCCCCACAGCATGTGTCCCCATCAGAGCCCCCCACAGCAGGGTGTCTCCATCAGAATCCCCCCACAGCAGGTGTCTCCATCAGAATCCCCCCACAGCAGGTGTCCCCATCAGAGTCCCCCCACAGCAGGTGTCCCCATCAGAGTCCCCCCACAGCAGGTGTCCCCATCAGAGTCCCCCCACAGCAGGTGTCCCCATCAGAGTCCCCCCACAGCAGGTGTCCCCATCAGAGTCCCCCCACAGCAGGTGTCCCTATCAGAGTCCCCCCACAGTAGGTGTCCCCATCAGAGTCCCCCCACAGCAGGTGTCCCCATCAGAGCCCCCCCACAGCAGGTGTCTCCATCAGAGCCCCCCACCAGAGCCCCCCACAGCAGGTGTCCCCTATCAAAGCCCCCCACAGCAGGTGTCCCCTATCAAAGCCCCCCACAGCAGGTGTCCCCTATCAAAGCCCCCCACAGCAGGTGTCCCCTATCAAAGCCCCCCACAGCAGGTGTCCCCCATCAAAGCCCCCCACAGCAGGTGTCTCCCATCAGAGCCCCCCACAGCAGGTGCCCCCTATCAAAGCCCCCCACAGCAGGTGTCCCCTATCAAAGCCCCCCACAGCAGGTGTCCCCCATCAAAGCCCCCCACAGCAGGTGTCCCCCATCAGAGCCCCCCACAGCAGGTGTCCCCTATCAAAGCCCCCCACAGCAGGTGTCCCCCATCAGAGTCCCCCCACAGCAGGTGTCCCCCATCAGAGCCCCCCACAGCAGGTGTCCCCCACAGCAGGTGTCTCAATCAGAGTCCCCCCACAGCAGGTGTACCCCATCAGAGTCCCCCCACAGCAGGTGTCCCCCATCAGAGCCCCCCACAGCAGGTGTCCCCCACAGCAGGTGTCTCAATCAGAGTCCCCCCACAGCAGGTGTCCCCATCAGAGTCCCCCCAAAACAGGAGTCGCCCATCAGAGCCTCCCACAGCAGGTGTCCCCCATCAGAGCCCCCCACCAGAGCCCCCCACAGCAGGTGTCCCCCATCAAAGTCCCCCCACAGCAGGTGTCCCCCATCAGAGCCCCCCACAGCAGGTGTCCCCATCAGAGTCCCCCCAAAACAGGAGTTGCCCATCAGAGCCCCCCACAGCAGGTGTCCCCATCAGAGCCCCCCAACAGCAGGGTGTCTCCATCAGAGTCCCCCCACAGCAGGTGTCCCCCATCAGAGCCCCCCACCAGAGCCCCCCACAGCAGGTGTCCCCTATCAAAGCCCCCCACAGCAGGTGTCCCCTATCAAAGCCCCCCACAGCAGGTGTCCCCATCAAAGCCCCCCACAGTAGGTGTCCCCCATCAGAGTCCCCCCCACAGCAGGTGTCCCCCATCAGAGTCCCCCCCACAGCAGGTGTCCCCCATCAGAGTCCCCCCCACAGCAGGTGTCCCCCATCAGAGTCCCCCCCACAGCAGGTGTCCCCCATCAGAGTCCCCCCCACAGCAGGTGTCCCCCATCAGTGTCCCCCCCACAGCAGGTGTCCCCCATCAGAGTCCCCCCACAGCAGGTGTCCCCCATCAGAGTCCCCCCACAGCAGGTGTCCCCCATCAGAGTCCCCCCACAGCAGGTGTCCCCCATCAGAGTCCCCCCCACAGCAGGTGTCCCCCATCAGAGTCCCCCCCACAGCAGGTGTCCCCATCAGAGTCCCCCCCACAGCAGGTGTCCCCCATCAGAGTCCCCCCCACAGCAGGTGTCCCCCATCAGAGTCCCCCCACAGCAGGTGTCCCCCATCAGAGTCCCCCCACAGCAGGTGTCCCCCATCAGAGTCCCCCCACAGCAGGTGTCCCCCATCAGAGTCCCCCCCACAGCAGGTGTCCCCCATCAGAGTCCCCCCCACAGCAGGTGTCCCCATCAGAGTCCCCCCCACAGCAGGTGTCCCCCATCAGAGTCCCCCCACAGCAGGTGTCCCCCATCAGAGTCCCCCCACAGCAGGTGTCCCCCATCAGAGTCCCCCCCACAGCAGGTGTCCCCCATCAGAGTCCCCCCCACAGCAGGTGTCCCCCATCAGAGTCCCCCCCACAGCAGGTGTCCCCCATCAGAGTCCCCCCCACAGCAGGTGTCCCCCATCAGAGTCCCCCCCACAGCAGGTGTCCTCCATCAGAGTCCCCCCCACAGCAGTTGTCCCCATCAGAGCCCCCCACAGCAGTTGTCCCCATCAGAGCCCCCCACAGCAGTTGTCCCCATCAGAACCCCCCACAGCAGGTGTCCCCATCAGAGCCCCCCACAGCAGTTGTCCCCATCAGAGCCCCCCACAGCAGTTGTCCCCATCAGAGCCCCCCACAGCAGTTGTCCCCCATCAGAGTCCCCCCACAGCAGTTGTCCCCATCAGAGTCCCCCCACAGCAGGTGTCCCCATCAGAGTCCCCCACAGCAGGGTGTCCCCATCAGAGCCCCCCACAGCAGTTGTCCCCATCAGAGCCCCCCACAGCAGTTGTCCCCATCAGAGCCCCCCACAGCAGTTGTCCCCATCAGAGCCCCCCACCAGAGCCCCCCCTCAGCAGGTGTCCCCCCGATTCTTCACACAGCGGTACTTACCTTCAGTCTCCTCCTGCGCTGTCCTCCTCCTCACACTGGCAGCAGCATTCTTCCTGCTTCCTCTCTCGGGCGCAATGAGAGAGAGAACCAGGAAGTGACATCTGCCTCAGGGCAGATGTCAATCAAATCTGAAGTGCCAAGTAGCTTCCACCCGGCGCCTGTAGTATGTATTGCTATGGCTGAGTGGAAGCTACTCGGCGCTTCAGAAAACGCCCCCAAGGCGGGCTAAACGCCCGCAAATGCAGCGCCACGTCTGCAATCTCGTGATTGCATAGACGTGGCGCTTCCTATAAGTGCACTGTGTCCGGCGTCGCACTGTATCCGGCGTCCGAACACAGTGCACTTAAGGACCTTTTTTTTCCTTTTTTTTCCTTTTTTTTTTTTTTTTAAAGGGCCAGTATTAAAAAATAGCAGGTGTCCCCCATCAGAGTCCCCCCACAGCAGGTGTCCCCCATCAGAGTCCCCCCACAGCAGGTGTCCCCATCAGAGTCCCCCCCACAGCAGGTGTCCCCCATCAGAGTCCCCCCCACAGCAGGTGTCCCCCATCAGAGTCCCCCCCACAGCAGGTGTCCCCCATCAGAGTCCCCCCCACAGCAGGTGTCCCCCATCAGAGTCCCCCCCACAGCAGGTGTCCCCCATCAGAGTCCCCCCCAAGCAGGTGTCCCCCATCAGAGTCCCCCCCACAGCAGGTGTCCCCCATCAGAGTCCCCCCCACAGCAGGTGTCCCCATCAGAGTCCCCCCCACAGCAGGTGTCCCCATCAGAGTCCCCACCACAGCAGGTGTCCCCCATCAGAGTCCCCCCCACAGCAGGTGTCCCCCATCAGAGTCCCCCCACAGCAGGTGTCCCCCATCAGAGTCCCCCCACAGCAGGTGTCCCCCATCAGAGTCCCCCCCACAGCAGGTGTCCCCCATCAGAGTCCCCCCCCACAGCAGGTGTCCCCCATCAGAGTCCCCCCCACAGCAGGTGTCCCCCATCAGAGTCCCCCCCACAGCAGGTGTCCCCCATCAGAGTCCCCCCCACAGCAGGTGTCCCCCATCAGAGTCCCCCCCACAGCAGGTGTCCCCCATCAGAGTCCCCCCCACAGCAGGTGTCCCCCATCAGAGTCCCCTCCACAGCAGGTGTCCCCATCAGAGTCCCCCACAGCAGGGTGTCCCCATCAGAGCCCCCCACAGCAGTTGTCCCCATCAGAGCCCCCCACAGCAGTTGTCCCCATCAGAGCCCCCCACAGCAGTTGTCCCCATCAGAGCCCCCCACAGCAGTTGTCCCCATCAGAGCCCCCCACAGCAGTTGTCCCCATCAGAGCCCCCCACCAGAGCCCCCCACCAGAGCCCCCCCTCAGCAGGTGTCCCCCCGATTCTTCACACAGCGGTACTTACCTTCAGTCTCCTCCTGCGGTGTCCTCCTCCTCACACTGGCAGCAGCATTCTTCCTGCTTCCTCTCTCGGGCGCAATGAGAGAGAGAACCAGGAAGTGACATCTGCCTCAGGGCAGATGTCAATCAAATCTGAAGTGCCAAGTAGCTTCCACCCGGCGCCTGTAGTATGTATTGCTATGGCTGAGCGGAAGCTACTCGGCGCTTCAGAAAACGCCCCCAAGGCGGGCTAAACGCCCGCAAATGCAGCGCCACGTCTGCAATCTCGTGATTGCATAGACGTGGCGCTTCCTATAAGTGCACTGTGTCCGGCGTTGCACTGTATCCGGCGTCCGAACACAGTGCACTTAAGGACCTTTTTTTTTCCTTTTTTTTTTTTTTAAAGGGCCAGTATTAAAAAATTTCTTTTTCTTTTTTTTTTTTTTTTGTTTGTTTTTTTTTTTTTGCTGCCTGGAGGGGGGGGCGGCGCCCAGGCGCCCCCTATGGACGGGCCACCACTGGTCCATTAGAGGCCCAGGGTACCTGAGAATCCCACTATGATCTGTGCTATTTAGAAAAACTGTACAGCCACACTGGAATGTTGTATATATGTATATATTGTGTGTTGTCTCATGCTATTGTGGACTCTTTGCTGTGATCGTTTGGGGTGGGGTTGTATTCCAATGTTCTATTGTGTCTGTCTGCCTTGGATATTATGGGATGTGTATGTAAATTAGCTGTGAGATTGGTGGGGGCGAATTCCTCCAATAGCTCTCCCTGCTGATAAGACTGTTTACTGATGAGAAATTTGAATACACCTGACTTGTGTGTCTATTGTCATTGGACAGTTTACCCCACCCTAAATCCAAGGGTGGGGGGGGGGAGTATCTCTGAGTTGTATATCTGTTGTAACATGTGCTTGAATAAAGCAGTTTTGATGTTGTTGTTCACCCTACACTGAGTTACGGCTGGTGACTGGGTGGGCTAAAGGGTCTTGGACAGTGGCGTCGCTAGGGGGTGGCTTTTGGGGCTATAGCCCTGAATCTGGGGCCCCTAGCACCGAGTCTCTGCAGGGGTCCTCAAGGGGAGGGGAGGGTCTCTGGGGACCCTGATGTAAGTGGGGGCTCTCTGGGGACCCTGATGCAAGAAGGATGCTCTCTGGGGACCCTGAATTGAAGGGGGAGGCTCTCTGGGGACCATGATTTAAGGGGGAGGCTCTCTGGGGACCCTAATGTATAGGGGGGCTCTCTGGGAACCCTGATGTAAGTGGGGGGCTCTCTGGGGACCCTGATGCAAGGGGAAGCCTCTCTGGGAACCCTGATGTAAGTGGGGGGCTCTCTGGGGACCCTGATGCAGGGGGGAGGCTCTCTGGGACCCTTATGCAGGGGGGGGGGCTCTCTAGGGACCCTGATGCAAGGGGGGGCTCTCTGGGGACCCTGATGTAAGGGGTGGCTCTCTGGGGACCCTGATGTAAGGGGGGCTCTCTGGGGACCCTGATGTAAGTGGGGGGCTCTCTGGGGATATACACACACACACATGTATATTACTGTATATACATGTGTATGCCCGCCCAATCGTATGACTTTCTTTACTACGCTGCTATGGGCTCTAGCCCCAGATATTTTGTAGACCTAGCAACGCCCCTGGTCTTGGATAGTGCTGGTTCTGGACAAAGGAAGCATTTACGGCGGATATAGTCCTGTTGAGGACAAGCGGTCGTCACAAATACATGTACGTGATTTTGCACTGAAGGGCAGCTCTGCTACAGTAAATGTACGTGGGGTGTTCTGGCCAGACTGGGGCCTAGTGCAAATAAGTTCATATTGCGCACATAGGTACTACAAACTTTTGAGGTGCTTTCCTTTTCTGCAAATAAAGGACACTGATTTGCACTGATGTTGATTTCTAAATTTTACAATGTTGAAACTGTGACCTAGTGAAAATATTTTTATACTGCAATTGGAGACACAGCAGTCTTTGGGGGGTATTTATCTATAATTAAATGACACTCCTATGTTGATTCATTGGTTTTACACTGGCTTTTGGGGGTCCTGTTCAAAATAGGCTCTGCGAAAAGTTTCATATAGGTTCATAGTTTTTAATGTGGGTACAACAATATTTTGAGGTGGTTTTTCTATGAATAAATGACACTCTAATGTTGATTTCTAGATTTTACAATGCCTATTGAGAGTCCTGTTCACATTGGGGCCTAGTGCAAATAATTTCAAACTGCAAACACAGGCACAAAAAATGGCACAAAAACTGGAGTTAGACTTACCGGTAACTCCTTTTCCAGTGGTCTTCCAGGACAGCCCTTGAGAGATGGAGTCCCTCCCATCGACCCAGGAAACACATTGCCAAAACAGTTCAAAAGGCGGTCCCTCAGGTCCCTGGTCAGTCATTCACCAAGAACCGAAGGATGGAACTGCAAAAAACATAACCATAACAGGTAATAATGTTAGTACATTCACATAATCAAAAAAGGGTGGGATCGTGCTGTCCTGGAAGACCACTGGAAAAGGAGTTACCGGTAAGTCTAACTTCAGTTTTCCCCAGTTGTCTTCCAGGACAGCCCTTGAGAGGATCCCCAAGTACTCACCAGATTAGGGGGGGACCACGGCTTGGAGAACTTTTCTCCCAAAAGCCTGATCCTGACTGGACATTAAGTCCAGTCGATAATGCCTTGTAAAGGTGGAAAAGCTTGACCACGTGGCTGCTTTACATATTTGCTCCGGGGTGGCACCAGCTCTTTCTGCCCAGGATGCTGATAATGCCTTTGTGGAGTGGGCTTTAATACCCCCAGGAGGATCTTTGTTTACTGTCTTATAGCCCTCTGCTATAGCTAGCCTAATCCACCTAGCTATGGTGACTTTAGAAGCTTTTTGCCCCTTACGTTGTCCAGAAAAAAGAACAAAAAGTGAATCTGAGATTCTAAATGGATTGGTTACCCTAAGATACTCTAGGATACACCTCCTCACATCTAATAAATGAAAACGCCTTTCTTTCTCGTTTGAAGCTTTTTGACAGAAAGAAGGGAGGACAATATCTTGTGACCTATGGAAATTAGATGCCACCTTTGGTAAGAACCCTGGGTCTGTCTTTAGGATGACTCTGTCTTCCAGAATTTGGAGGAATGGCTCTCTGACAGAGAGAGCTTGGATCTCACTAACTCTGCGTGCTGAAGTGATTGCCACAAGTAGTACTGTCTTGAAAGTGACCAGTCTTAGAGAGGCCTCTGAGATAGGTTCAAAAGGTGACCCCAAAAATGCCCTTAGAACAACTGATAGATCCCAGGATGGGGCGATGTTAAGTCTAACCGGTTTGCGTCTGGAGATTGCTTTACAGAACCTAGCAATAAAGGGGTCTTCCTGCAATCTTTTCTCTAAGTACACACTTAAGGCCGCTATTTGGACCTTAATAGTACTAGGAGTTAGCCCTTTGTCTATCCCCTCCTGGAGAAACTGCAGGATATTTGCTGTATCCGAATTTACCTCCCCTCGGCTGTTCAACCAGCTGTTAAATTTTCTCCAGACTTTCCTGTAAATGGCCTGAGTGACAGGTTTTCTACTTTGTAGCAGGGTCTGAATCACTCTGTCAGACAGGCCCTTGCTCCTCAAAATTTCCTCCTCAGTAACCACACTGAGAGGTTCAACATGGACACTTGTGGATGAAAGAGAGGTCCCTGCGACAGCAGGTCTGGTCTGCAGGGAAGCCTCAGAGGAGGTTGGTCTGTCAACCGTAGCAACGTTGTGAACCATGGTCTCTTGGGCCAAAACGGTGCCACTAAGATTAGACACGTTTCCTCTACTAGAAACTTTGCCAAAACCCTCGGGATAAGGTGAAGCGGAGGAAACTCATATGCTAAACTGAAGGTCCATGGGGTCTGTAAGGCGTTTACTGCCCAGGGCTGATCTCCTGGGTGTAGCGAGCAAAAATTTGGAACTTTTGCATTCTCCTTGCTTGCAAACAGGTCCATTACTGGATTTCCCCAGTAAGCTGCTATATATTTGAACACCTCTGGGTGTAGAGACCATTCTTGATTCGACACTCGCTGTCGACTCAAGAAATCTGCCGTGTTGTTGAGCTCCCCTTTCAGGTGAACTGCAGAGATGGAAGTCAGATTGGATTCTGCCCATAGAAACATGCGATTGGCCACCAGCATTAGTCGACGACTTCTGGTGCCCCCTTGCTTGTTTATATACGCTACAGCCGTCATATTGTCTGAACGGACCTGTAGATGATGACCTTGTATTGCATTCTGAAAGAATAACAGAGCCCTGAGGACCGCTGTTAGCTCCTTCCAATTGGACGAGAGGAGCTTCTCCTCTGCCGTCCACCTGCCTTGTGCCCAATCTGAGTTGAGGTGGGCTCCCCACCCCCAGCTGCTCGCATCCGTAGTTAGTATGGATGTGATGGGAGAGATCCAGAGAACCCCTTTGTTCAAATTCTCGGAGTCTTTACACCACCAGAGGGAGCGTTTTACTCTGGTGGGGATTGAAACCTCTTCTTCCAGATCCCTGTCTTTTAATTTTTCCAACAGAAAACTCTGAAGGTCTCTTTGGTGGAACCTGGCCCATTGTACAGCTGGAATGGCTGCTGTCATCAGTCCTAAGACCGACATCACCTCCCTCACTGTACACTTGGTGCTGCTTTAAAGAAAAGACATTCTGTGGCGTAAATTCAATATCTTCTCTTCTGGCAGGACTATCCTCTGCTCTACTGACAGGATCTTGTACCCCAAATACAAAATTTCCTGTGTTGGGGTAGTCTTGGACTTTTCCAGACTGACTATCCACCCCAACTGCTTCAGGTTGAGTTGTGTCAACTCTAGGTCCCGACGAAGTTGTTTCTCCGAATGGGCCGTGAGGAGTAAGTCGTCTAGATAAGGAATAATTGTGACTGATTGTAGTCTTAACGGAACTAATGCCTCCCCGAGAACCTTGGTAAAGATTCTCGGGGAGGACGACAGTCCGAAAGGGAGTGCTCTGCACTGGAAATGATAAATCTTTGTGTCCATCTGAATCGCCATCCGAAGAAATTTCTGGCATTCCTTCCTTATTGGGATATGCAGATAGGCGTCCCTTAAATCCAGGGTAGCCATGAACACCTTTTTTTGGAGTAGATTTCTTATTGAGTAGATAGACTCCATCCGGAATTTTTTGTATCGGATGGAGCGGTTCAGAGGTCGGAGGTTCATGATTAGTCTGAATCTCCCGGACGGCTTTTTTACCACAAAAATGTGCGAGTAAAAACCGTCCCCCTGTTCCTGAATAGGGACTGGTGTCAATACCTCTTGATCCACCATTTCCCCTATTAACAGAGGCAAGGCCTTGGCCTTTTCTGAGTGTCTTGGAAGCTTTGTCACAAGAAACTTTGAGGGTGGGTCGCTGTGAAACTCCAGCGCATACCCTCTTTTTATAATGTTCAAGACAAACTCGTTTGAGGTTGTCTTTTCCCACTGTGGGAGAAAGTTCATTAATCTTCCTCCCACCGTGACCCTGATGTCACTGGGGTTTGGGGTTTGAATTGGGGCAATTAAAAAGTATGCCCCCTTTTCCTTTCCCTTTTTGTCCTGTCCAATGCTTTTTGGGCTTGAACTCCTTCTCTGACTTAGAGGGTTCCTTTGAGGGACGAAAAAATTTTCTTTGAAAATTTTTCTTTTTAATGGGAAAGGTTTTCTTTTTATCCGCCGTTCTTTCCAAGGCGGTATCTAGTTCAGGCCCGAAGACTAAGTCTCCTGTAAAGGGGACACTGCACAAGCCTGTTTTAGACACCGTGTCTCCCCCCCAAGTTTTCATCCAGACTGACCTCCTAGCTGCGACCGAAAGCGCTGCTGTTTTAGCCGTAAATTTAGTGGAGGCGTCAGAGATGAAACTTGTCGCCTTAAAAAGCATAGGGAAGGTTTTTAAGATCTCCCCCCTAGGCGTGCCTGCCTTTAGATGTTCTTCTAGTTGGGCTAACCAGAACTCTAGATTCCTGGCTACACAAGAAGTGGCCAGAGCTGGTTTTAAACCTGCCATAGAAGCATCCCAGGCCCTCTTTAAGACTATGTCTGTTTTCCTGTCCATTGGGTCCTTTAAATGACCCATATCCTCAAAAGCAAGGTCAGACTGCTTTGAGACTTTGGACAGAGGGGCGTCTAGTTTAGGATTTTTATTCCAGACCGCCTCTGGGCTCTCATCAAAGGGGAATCTCCTTTTTAGGGAATTTGGGAAGAAGACTTTTTTATCTGGCTCGGCCCATTCCTTGCGGACAAGGTCAGAAAGCACATTATGTATAGGGAATACCTTAGCTTTCTTTTTCCCCAGAGCCTCATACATTTTATCATGTCTGGTTAATTGAGTTTCTTCTTCATCAATTTCCAGCGTATCATAAATGGCGCTCAACAGCTCGTCTACATTCTCCAGAGACAGCTTGTATTTTGCGACTTTGTTAGCCACAGCCTGATCCTCATCTGAATCTGCGTCAGAGGATTCAGGGCTAACTAACACGGGGCTATGCTCCCTGACTGTACGGGGCTCCCCTGAACTGGGTGTTGTAAGGCATGGTGAGGAGGGAATCGCAGCTTTACTGGTGGAAGCAGACGTGCCTACATCTGCGATTAGCTCGCGGAGAGATTTAAAGGTTGATGCCATCTCATCTTTAAAGGAGCCAAGGAATTTTGCCAAAGGAGAGTCTGCCTCTGTTTTTAGTAAGCCTGCAATACACTGCTTGCATAAGGCTTTGTTAGAGCCTGAGGACAACTTATTTCCACAGTTAGGGCATTTTTTGCGGCCTGACTTGTCTTCCCTTGGAGCTTCCTTCCCCTAAAATAAAGAATAGACTTTTTTAGCATCAGGAAACCTCTTAACTCTCAAAACACCTGTGCTGCAACCACCACTGTATCCACCCGGGACTGTGAGGTAACCACCACCATGGGGTACTACAAATCCCAGCCTTACAACAAAAACCCCAGAAAAAACCACAGTAAGGGCTTGCCCAGCAGCCTACCTGGGTTTGGCTAGTGCCTGCCTCCACCGGAGTGTCCTGGGAAGTCGCCTCCATGGTCCCCCTCACGCTCCGGGTCCCGCCGCTAGTCCGGTATGGCTGGACGCTGGTCGGGACTTGCAGGCCTCAGCGTGGGCCTTCCCCTCCTCCTTGTGCCTGTAGAGACCCGGAACCGGAAGTCTCGGCACACAGGATGACGCGGTTCCGCCGGAAATGACGCTTGGCGTCTCCGACCCCCACCGCTATTGTAGCAAGGAGCTTGTGATGGAAGGAACCATCTGTACTGCTCCTGGGGGGAACCTTCGCCGACCTGTCCCTGGCACACCTCGGCACTGGAGGGGGTCTGCTCCTGTCAGCTGGACGGTACCCGAGCCCCAATTTAAGAAGGTAGGACTAGATTGGAGCCGCTGGATAGGACCCGGTCCCCCTGTGCGGCTCCGCTCCCCTCAGGCAGCCCCTGAGAGATAGAGTCCTTCTCTGGTTCCTGGCAACATGTTCCTCCGACGGAGGAAACACAAATGACTGACCAGGGACCTGAGGGACCGCCTTTTGAACTGTTTTGGCAATGTGTTTCCTGGGTCGATGGGAGGGACTCCATCTCTCAAGGGCTGTCCTGGAAGACAACTGGGGAAAAACGGATCACATGCCGTAGAGTGCCATCACATGGCGTACAGTGGCATCACATGCCGTGCAGTGTCATCACATGTTGTGCAGTGTCATCACATACCGTACAGTGTCATCACATGTACAGTGCCATCACATGCCCTGCAGAGTCATCACATGGTGTACAGTGCCAGCACATGCCGTGCAGAGTCAACACATGCCGTACAGTGCCATCACATGCCATGCAGTGCCATCACATGCCGTACAGTGCCATCACATGCCGTACAGAGCCATCACATGCCGTACAGAGCCATCACATGCCGTACAGTGTCATTACATGTTGTACAGTGCCATCGCATGCCGTACAGAGTCATTACATGTTGTACAGTGCCATCACATGCCATACAGAGCCATCACATACCATACAGTGTCATCGCATGCCGTACAGTGTCATTACATGTTGTATAAGAGTACAGTGACAGTGATTTGTATGTACATTAAAGGAGACTCTGGGGACATATAAGGGTCACTTTAGATGTGGGGGAGTTGTCAGTCTCCTCTCCTATGTACTGTACACAGGTATGCTCTATACACATAGCACTGTGTACATTTCAGAGAACAGACATAGGGCACAGGTCACTATGCTCCTCACCATGTCTCCTCTTCTGATATAACACAGTGCTATGTGTAGAGAACTTACCTGTGTTCATTTCTGGACATGAGAAGTGACTCTCCCCATCCTCTCATCTGCTGGAGGAGAAGCTGATACAGACCTTGAATGAGTGAGGGGAGGGGGGGAAAGAATTTGCAGGACACATGAACATCAAAGCCCAAGAGAGAGGTGTTGGAGTCTCTCAGAGGAGAGCTTGCAGATAACAGCCAGGGAAAGGTGAGGATTTCACTGCTTGTATCACACTGTCTCTGCTTCCAGGTTTTAGTTGGGAATACGCTGCCATAGAAACAGAGGCACATGAAGAACGTGCTTGTTCTAGATAGCAGCCTGGGTGTGCACTTCCTCACCAAACACACCCACATGTCCTCCAGAGGGAGGGAGTGAAGGAGTGGCTGAATTGTGGAGATGTTTTGAACTGGAAACTTTTGAACTGAGAAAGAACCGTTAGAGGCTGATTCTGGGATTTTTCTAGGGAGAAAAGCAGTGGCATGGTGAAAGTTGGACCATAAGGAAGGCTGAGCGCCGAAGAATTGATGCTTTTGAACTATGGTGTTAGAGAAGACTCTTGAAAGTCCCTTGGATGGCAAGAAGATCAAACCAGTCAATCTTTATGGAAATCAACCCTGAATATTCACCGGAAGGACAAATCCTGCTGAAACTTGAATACTTTGGCCACCTAATGCGAAGAGAGGACTCATTTGAAAAGACCCTGATGCTGGGAAACATGGAAGGAAAAAGAAGAAGAGGATGACAGAAAACAAGCTGGATGGATAGCATCATCGAAAAAAATTAACAAAAGTTAAGCAAGCTCCAGGGGCAGTGGAGGACAGAAAAGCCTGGTGTGCTAAACGACTGAACAACAACAAGAAAGTAAACTGTAGCTTAGTCTAAATAAACTAATAAAAATAACTGTTTAAAGTGGGAATCTAGGCACCGACAGCAATAAAAAGCTTACAAAGTTCTAACACCCTCTTACACAGAGAACTATCATTTTCAAAAACAAAGCTTTGACTGGGGTTCTACTTTAAATATGGAATTTATTAAAAATAGAATAACAAATAAAGATCTATCCAGGGAACATTTTTTTAATAAAGAATACATTTTAATGTATTAGAATATCACTACTGCTATAATAAGCTGCACCTATTAAGTTATGAGATAAGAATATGAAGAAGAGAAGAATGTCCACATAAAATCGATTGTATCTATTAGAAAACTATAGGGAGAAGCCGATGCGCTTCAGGCATAACAAGTATTCTTCTTCAGGATTGATTAGTTATTTTTAAGCAATGGTCATATACAGCACAGAGAAAATAAAATAAATTGTATGACTGTTAGATTAAAAGGAAATTTTTTTTTTCTTTTCGTTTTTTTGTTTTTTCTTTCTTTTTGTATGAAAATGTACAAACGTTTCAAGTCTTTTCTTTATATAATTAACATATTTCTCCTCTTCAAGCATATATTTCTGAATGTAGAACACAGCAAATGGTTGTACTGGACGCGTCTTGGTTTCCGGAACAAGGTTACAGTAGAATTTTTAGGTCGGCTCATCCTGATTTGCAGTGGTCTTCTAAAACACAGAGAAAGATTGTTATTACTGGCAAACAGCTATAAACGTTTTTTTTTGTTTTTTTTTTATTAGTTTTGTTTCCTTTGTACTGTGATAATATTTCAGACACAAGTAATTTTACTATTATTATAATATTTTATTCAGATTAAATACGCATCTGAGCTTAGGTGAACATAGCCACTTAATGCGTAGGTGTGGCTGAAAATACTTCCCAGATACTGACAGCACTCATGTGACTACTCATCCGTGGTTAGTATGGATGAGCAAAAATTTGAGTTTTGTTATCCTCTAACATTGTCAAGAATTTGGGAGATTTAAGAGAGATTTTGCAATTTTTGTGCAATGCATTGACATCAATGGGAAAAGCTAAATGAAGATGATGTTTGATTTTTTTTTAGGGTGCAATAGGCTTTAACCACTTCTGGACCACCCCACGCAGAGATACTGGGGCAGGGGGTCCCTCCTGCATGAAATCACGTGCCTGTACATGATTTTGTGCACGGAGTCTGAGGCGCGTGCCGGTCGCCAGTGGCCCACTTCCGCTGTGATTGGGACCCGCCGATCGTTCTGAGGAGAGGCAGAATGGCGGTCTGTCTATGTAAACAAGGCAGACAGCCGTTCTACCAGTGGGGGAAATGGAGATCTATGCTTTCCCCTAGTCAAAGCACCCCCCACACAGTTAGGAAGCACCCCCCAGGGACACATTTAACCCTTTGATCGCCCCTGATGTTAACCCCTTCCCTGCCAGTGTCATTTTTACAGGGACAGTGCATTGTTTTTACCACTGATCACTGTATTGGTGTCACTGGTCCCCAAAAAATGTCACTTAGTGTCAGATTTGTCCGCCGCAATGTTGCAGTCCCACTAAAAATCGCTGATCACCACCATTACTAGTAAAAAAATAAAAATAAATAAAAATTCCTAAATATATCCCATAGTTTGTAGATGCAGAAACTTTTGCACAAACCAATCAATATGTGCTTATTGGGAATTTTTTTTAACAAAAATATGTAGCAGAATATATATTGGCCTAAATTGATGAATAAATTAGATTTTTTACATTTTTTTATTGGGTATATTTTATAGCAGAAAGTAAAAAATATTGTTTTCCTTTTGAAATAACTGTATGTTATTTTTTGAGTTCCGCTTTGGGTTATGTTTCTCTTTCTACCTTGGACTTGTATCTGTTGTACAAAAAGATTCCAATGACAACACAACTGAAGATGATGAAGGCAATAATCCTCCAGATACAATGATGTGAAATATACAGATGATCACCTAAAGACAAAGGAAATTACATAAATTATAATCATGTTTACAATCTTGTCTGGATTAGTTGTCTCAGTGATTTGATAATATAAAGGAACACATACAGTTTTCATTGCAGTGTACAGTGACCCCTGCAGGATGTCCCTTTCCATTGCAGCGTGAGTTCCCTATCTTCTTTAGTGACACCCACAGTCACAAGAATGAATGGGATCCTATCGTAAGGTGATCAGAGTTTCAAAATTAAATCCAGGGACATCTTACTGACCACACCCACTTATAACTACACTTTCAAAAAATGATATTCCCATTTGAAGCCACACCCACATAGTAATACCCTCCATTTATATCACACCATAAAACTTACATCTTATGAGAAGCAGATAATAAAAGTATAAAGACAATATAAACAGATTTCAATAAGAGGCACCATAATATGCATGTAGGGCATAGCGCACCACCTGCCGTACACCTGGAGGTATGGCCAATAAGGTGGGTGTTGCTTCATGGTGTATGGCTTGTAGTGTAGTAATAAAGAATCTCCCAGCACTCTGCAGACATACCCCAGAACAGCTAATGGCAAAGGCTTTCATGAGGCACCTGATCAACAATCTCCGCAGAAGCGTCCTAAGGTGACTCTGCTCAGGGGCCACAGAACAAACCAGGAAAGGCCCCTAGAGAAAATGAGGGAAGGGATTAAAGCGATATTAAAGTCTTGGGTTTTTTTTCTAAAATAAAAAAACATGTCATACTTACCTGCTCTGTGTAGTAGTTTTGCACAGAACAGCCCAGATCCACCTCTTCTCGGGTCCCATGCCAGCGCGCCTGGAACATCCCTCCTGCTCCACAGCAAGCAGCTTGCTCTGGGGCCACCCAAGTAGGAGTGCTCCTGAGCCACGGCTCTGTGTGTCCATTCACACAGAGAGCCGTGGGTCAGCCCTGCCCCCTCTGTCTCCTCCACCAAATTAAAGAGGATAATTTCCTATTATTACTATTATTATTTCACTAGAATTTACTACAAGGTAAAATACATTTTACATAGCTGACTTGTAAGTGAATGACCTACCTATGGGGTAATTAAAATAGAACGATGGCCACCCAGTAAAATCAATAAGTACTGCACCACTTATAGTGATATTCAGACCCCCTTAAAATTTTCACTCTTTGTTATATTGCAACCATTTGCTAAAATCATTTTTTTTTTTTCCTCATTAATGTACACACAGCACCCCATATTGGCAGAAAAACACAGAATTGTTGACATTTTTGCAGATTTATTGAAAAAGAAAATCTAAAATATCATATGGTCCTAAGTATTCAGACCCTTTGCTGTGACACTCATATATTTAACTCAGGTGCTGTCCATTTCTTCTGATCATCCTTGAGATGGTTCTACATCCTCATTTGAGTCCAGCTGTGTTTGATTATACTGATTGGACTTGGTTAGGAAAGCCACACACCTGTCTATATAAGACCTTTCAGCTCACAGTGCATGTCAGAGCAAATGAGAATCATGAGGTCAAAGGAACTGCCCGAAGAGCTCAGAGACAGAATTGTGGCAAGGCACAGATCTGGCCAAGGTTACAAAAAAATTTCTGCTGCACTTAAGGTTCCTAAGAGTACAGTGGCCTAAATAATCCTTAACTGGAAGACATTTGGGACGACCAGAACCCTTCCTAGAGGTGGCCATCCGGCCAAACTGAGCTATCAGGGGAGAAGAGCCTTGGTGAGAGAGGTAAAGAAGAACCCAAAGATCACTGTGGCTGAGCTCCAGAGATGCAGTCGGGAGATGTGAGAAAGTTGTAGAAAGTCAACCATCACTGCAGCCCTCCACCAGTCAGGGCTTTATGGCAGAGTGGCCCGACGGAAGCCTCTCCTCAGTGCAAGACACATGAAAGCCCACATGGAGTTTGCTAAAAAAAACACCTGAAGGACTCCAAGATGGAGAAATAAGATTCTCTGGTCTGATGAGTCCAAGATAGAACTTTTTGGCCTTAATTCTAAGCAGTATGTGTGGAGAAAACCAGGCACTGCTCATCACCTGTCCAATACAGTCCCAAAAGTGAAGCATGGTGGTGGCAGCATCATGCTGTGGGGGTGTTTTTCAGCTGCAGGGACAGGACTTGGTTGCAATCAAGGGAAAGATGAATGCGGCCAAGTACAGGGATATCCTGGACGAAAACCTTCTCCAGAGTGCTCAGGACCTCAGACTGGGCTGAAGGTTTAACTTCCAACAAGACAATGACCCTAAGCACACAGCTAAAATAACGAAGGAGTGGATTCACAGCAACTCCGTGACTGTTCTTGAATGGCCCAGCCAGAGCCCTGACTTAAACTTAATTGAGCATCTCTAAAGAGACCTAAAAATGGCTGTCCACCAATGTTTACCATCCAACCTGACAGAACTGGAGAGGATCTGCAAGGAGGAACGGAAGGGGATCCCCAAATCCAGGTGTGAAAAAAACTTGTTGCATCTTTCCCAAAAAGACTCATGGCTGTATTAGATCAAAAGGGTGCTTCTACTAAATACTGAGCAAAGGGTCTGAATACTTAGGACCATGTGATATTTCAGTTTTTCTATTTTAATAAATCTGCAAACATGTCAACAATTCTGTCTTTTTCTGTCAATATGGGGTGCTGTGTGTACATTAATGAGGGAAAAAAATTAACTTAAATGATTTTAGCAAATGGCTGCAATATAACAAAGAGTGAAAAATTTAAGGGGGTCTGAATACTTTCCGTCCCCACTGTATATAAACAGCAGTTTCCTCCTAGACCTCCTGCAATGTCACACAGATACCTATTGATCCTGCCCATGAAATTCAACTAACTACTGCAGTCTCCTGTGATGGGGTGGCAACGTTGTTGCACTTCTCAATTTGGAACAGAGTTGCCTCTGTCACGCAGAGCTTTGTCTGCTTGCTCTACAATGCAAAAGAACCTTGAGGGCCGTAGATTGAGATCCTCCAACACTTTGGCCTTTGAATGTAGAATAAGAAGGCTGGATGTCTATGCCTGTTAGGGGAATCTAACATTCTTTACATACACTCACCAGTTTTACCTGGTAATAATATTAACTGGCTCCAGACATTCAGAAATGTTGGATGAGACACAAAGCATGCCACATAATCTCTGTCATAGTTGTATGTGCTGATCACTGTCCAGGTATCATACAAATCTTTAATTTCTGATGTGTTTATGTCATCTGAATGTGGGATCCAGGAGATCTCTGCAGCCGGGAATCCGCCAATGGCTCTACACTCCGGAGATCCATCAGTATTTATATCCAGAGACACAGAGGGCTGAGCTGGAATGATAAATAAGAACTCATTACATAAATAATTACTAGCAATGGTTTAGCTCATGTAAATATGGAAATCTGTGAAATATGCGCATTAGGAAAATAAGAACAATTCTAGGTATGGATATTGTTTACACAGCTACACTGGTCTGGCTTGGACCAATGTAAGTATGTATGTTCCAATAGGTATGTAAACATCCCTTGTAATAGAAAAAAGCATGACAGGACCTCTTAAATATGAGATCTAGGGTCAAAAAGACCTCGGATCTCATATTTACACTGTAATACAATAGAAAAAAATGTTGTCATTTAAAAAATCCGCCGCAGAGGCCACTTTTATCTTGAAGCGGACTGCCCGCTGAAGAAGAGGATATTGGGGTTATGGTAGCTAGCTTCTGCCATTACAACATATTCCTCTTCAAAGTACCGACGTAAAACGGCGGTGGGCAGTCCAGAAGTGGTTAAATGGCGTGGGCCCCCCCCCAAATCCATACCAGACCCAAAGAGCCTGGTATAGACGGGGGGACCCATGCTGTTTTTTTTCTTAATTCTGTCATAGGGCTCCCTCTAACCACTTCAATACTCTATATTATATATTGTACACTGCACTATATACCCTGCACTGTATTACTGCATATATACTACACTGAGTGCACTATATACTCTGAACTGAAGTATATATACTATACGGAGTGCACTATATACTCTGCTGGAAAATTGGGCCTTAGGTGTTGGTGGTGCCAGAACATGGTAACCCCTCACAGTTACTCTTGTTGGGTGCAGGAACGGTCCCTGCTGTTAAATATTATTTCCGAGACTGCTTGCCCTCTTTTAGTGGCCTGTGAGCGTCTGCATCTCCTTGGAGGCCTTCCAAACATAATGGGTATTTTTTTTTTTAACACCGCACTACACTGTATTATATACTGTGTACACCGCCTGCACTGTATTAGAAACTGTACACCGCAGAATGCACTGTATATATAGGCTACGCTGAATGTAGAGTATATATATATAATATAATAATATAATATATATAACTTGCCTGCCTAATCTAGCTCAATATCGCTATCTCCATCCACTATAACACACTATACAGGTGCTGTGTAAGCAGCCTTATAGAGAGTGGGGCGTGGACTTAGTCCCCCCGAGCCATGATTGGCCAAAGGCAGGTCATCCTTGACCTATCACGAAACGCGTAGGGCGGAGCAGGACGACACGCTGACGTCATCTCCAGTCTGTGAGCTCTCTTCCAGCAGGACGGGTTTGTCCGTGTGTGATCGGCCGACACCACGGACTTTAGGCTTTATCACTGACGATTTATGTAAGTGTGTTTTTGTCCTTTTATGAGAATAAAGTTTGAAGGTTTTACACGATCGGAGCTTTCTACTCGCTTTGGAAACTCCCGGCTTGGCATTGCATGCTATTATTAAGCTTATTATCCACCAGAACACCCAGATCATTGTCCACCTTTGATTTCCCCAGCTGTACTCCCATTAGTATGTAAGATGCATAAATATTCTTAGCCCTCAAGTGCATAACTTGACATTTATCAACATTAAACTTCATTTGCCACGTATTTGCCCAATTAAACAGTGCATTGAGATTGACTTTTAATTTTGAGACATCCTGCAAAAACGTTATTCCACTTTTTAGGAATAATTATATTTTCGGTTAGTGGTATGCTTTTATATACTATGGAAGACAGAAAATAATTTTACGAAATTGGTTTGACTTTCTCATGATGGTGAAATCACATATTACTCACCTAACACTTGTAACATAATTGTCTTGATGAAGGTTCCTGAAGGAGATGATATATCACAGATATATTTTCCTCCATCAGATATCTGGGTGTTCTGGATGGTCAGTGTTACATTGATAAGTGTCATTCTTGTACTGCAGTTGTTGTATACCTGGGGTCTTCCTTTGATGTATGGAGCATATGAGAATAAACAGTGAGAATTATTCATGTGATGGATCATCCATATAACACTCGTTATTTGATCTCCAGGATTATCCCCACATCGTAGAATGGATGAATCGCCTCTTCTCCCCACCACAACTGTAACATCTGAAATCAGAAGATTGGCTTTTTTAGTGCATTGACCTTCAATGTCATCTATTATGTATTATCACCAGGACTATTTACAATTAGTCACAGTGGTGACCCGTCCATAGGCGGCACACGGGCGTCTAAAAAAAAAAAAGGTCACTTTAAGAGTGACCAGGGGCCGGACACACGGCGGCCTATGGGAAGCTTCCCAGCCTGCAATCAGCTGATTGCAAACTGGGAAGCTGATTTGCCCGTGTTTAGGGCATGTTTGAGGTGCAAGCGGTGAGCCCGCAAACACTCCCATTCTTCACTCATTTGTCTAATACTCCAGTAACTCGTTTTGTATTGGCGGGGACCGGAGGACAGTGGGCGGTGCGGTGGAGTCGACCAGTGTGGGTGCAGTGGACTGGATTAAAGCCTGAGCAGCGCCAGTGTCTTGCCGAGAAAGTTCCCTTGGCGGATAAGTTCCCCCCTGTACTGCACAGGCGCCGCGCCTGCGCAGTACGAACTACTAGCAGCCGCCGGAGATAGCCGAACGACAAAATCTACAATCAGCTGTACATGGCGCCTGCGCCCTGGGTCTAGATTTCTTCCCCACCATCCAAGTGGACCTAGAGGGGGAATCTAAAAGAGCCGAGCGAAGCGAGGCCGTGCCCAAAGCGTGGCGAGCGAAGCGAGCCCGCGAAGGGCCCTCTTACAGGCGCCGTGTACAGCTGATTTTCCCCTATTTATCTTCGGCTATTTCCGCCTGCGCAGTAGAGGGGGGTCCTTACCTGCCGAGCAGAACTTTCTCGGCAGAACACCGGTGCCTGTGGGTAAAGGTAAGTGCCGATGCCGCTGGCCTCAGCCTCAGACAAGACTGCACTCCTCTCTGAGATCTTGCTGCCCGCCCCTAGTTCCGCACACACTGACACTTCCCTGCACAGTGCTGATAGTCTGACTGATTTCAATCTCCACTCTGACACTGACACTGGCCAGGACGGATAATTGCAATGCGGGTCTGGATTGGAGCCATCAGGGTGACATGTCTGCATTTGATGGGCACAGTGAAGGCATTTGAGGGGCACAGTGGCTGCAATTGATGGCACAGTGGCAGCATTTGATTGACACAGTGGCTGAATTTGATGGGCACAGTGGCTGCATTTGATGGGCACAGTGGCTGCATTTGATGGCACAGTGGCTACATTTGATGGGCACAGTGGCTGCAATTGATGAGCACAGTGGCTGCATTTGATGGCACAGTGGCTGTAATTGCTGGCACAGTCAGGGCCGGATTAACATAGGGGCTGGTGGAGCTGCAGCTCCAGGCCCCTCCTTCAATATAGGCCCATGGCAGTGGCTTGTCAATTCCTGTGTGCCTTCCTGAAGGAAGAGGAGCCCTCTGTGCACACATGGAGGAGACAAGAGAGTGCAGCCGAGTCCTGTCTCTGCCGATGCCTGACTCCTATCACAGGATCTGTTACACTCACACAGATCCTCCTCAGTGTCTGGGAGCTGTCTGGGGGAGGGGCGCTGATGTTCTAACCAGCAGGAGCCCGGGAGGAAGGACATCTCCCATGCTGTTGTTAAGATAAGGTTAGTACATTTGTTAGGGAGGGGTTTTATTGTGCTAGGGGAAAGACTGCTGCTTCCCCCCATGTAATGTGCTCTCTTGTACCCAGTGTCCACCATGTCATGTGCATTGCAGTGCCCCCCATGTAATGTGCTGTGCCCACTATGTCATGTCATGTGCATTGCAGTGCCCCCCATGTAATGTGCTGTGTCCACCATGTCATGTGCATTGCAGTGCCCCCCATGTAATGTGCTGTGCCCACCATGCCATGTCATGTGCATTGCAGTGCCCTCCATGTAATGTGCTGTGCCCACCATGCCATGTCATGTGCATTGCAGTGCCCTCCATGTAATGTGCTGTGCCCACCATGTCATGTGCATTGCAGTGCCCCCCATGTAATGTGCTGTGCCCACCATGTCATGTGCATTGCAGTGCCCCCCATGTAATGTGTTGTGCCCACCATGTCATGTCATGTGCATTGCAGTGCCCCCCATGTAATGTGCTGTGCCCACCATGTCATGTGCATTGCAGTGCCCCCCATGTAATGTACTGTGCCCACTATGTCATGTGCATTGCAGTGCCCCCCATGTAATGTGCTGTTCCCACCATGTCATGTGCATTGCAGTGCCCCCATGTAATGTGCTGTGCCCACCATGTCATGTCATGTGCATTGCAGTGCCCCGCATGTAATGTGCTGTGCCCACCATGTCATGTGCATTGCAGTGCCCCCCATGTAATGTGCTGTGCCCACTATGTCATGTGCTGTGCATTGCAGTGCCCCCATGTAATGTGCTGTGCCCACTATGTCATGTGCTGTGCATTGCAGTGCCCCCCATGTAATGTGCTGTGCCAAATATGTCAAGTGCTGTGCATTGCAGTGCCCCCCATGTAATGTGCTGTGCCCAGTATGTAATTTGCTGTGCATTGCAGTGCCCACCATGTCATGTGCTGTACATTGCAGTGCCCACCATGTCATGTGCTGTACATTGCAGTGCCCACCATGTAATGTGCTGTGCCATGCAGTGATCCCACCAAGTAATGTACAGTGCCCACCATGTAATGTGATGTGCCATGCAGTGCCCACCATGTCATGTGTAGTTCCCACCATGTCATGTGCTGTGCCCACCCTGCCGTGTGTTGTGCCCACTGTGCAATGTGCTGGGCTGTTCAGCAGTGCCCACCATGTCATGTGCAGTTCCTAACATGTAATGTGCAGTTGCATTGCCCACCATGAAATGTGCTGTGCCATGCAGTGCCCACCATGTAATGCGCTGTACCCACCATGTAATGTGCTGTGCCATGCAGTGCCAACCGTTTCATGTGCAGTGCCCACCATGTAAATTACTGTGCAGTGCCCAACCTGTCGTGCTGTGTTGTGCCCACCATGTCATGTGCTGCGCCATGCAGTGCTTACCATGTAATGTGCTGTACATTGTCCACCATGGCATGTGCCGTGCAGTACCCACAATGGAATGCGCTATGCAGGGCTCACCATGTCATGTGTGGTGTCCACCAATTAATGTGCTGTGCTGTGTCATGCAGTGCCCACCATATCATGTGGTGTCATGCAGTGCCCACCTTGCCATGTGCTGTGCAGTGCCCACCATGCCATGTGCAGTACCCACCATATAATATGCTGTGCCCACCATATAATGTGCTGTGCAGTGCCCACTTGTAATGTGCAGTGCCCACCATGTAATGTGCTCAGCTATGCCCGCCATGTCATGTGCTGTGCCCACCATATAAGGTCCTGTGCCCACCGTGTGCATGTGCTGTGTCCACCATGCAATGTGCTGTGTTGTGCAGTACCAACCATGTCATGTGCTGTGCCCACCATATAATGTACTGTGCCTACCTTTTAATGTGCTGTATTGGGCAGTGCCAACAGTGTAATGTGCTGTGCCCGCCATGTAATGTGCTTCGCCCACCTTTAAATGTGCTGTATCCATGTATCCACCATGTAATGTGTAGTGCCAACCATGTAATGTACTGTGCTATCCCCCCCCGTGTAATGTACTATGCTGTGCCCCCCACAGACTCACCCCCTCACTCTCACCCCCCCTCTCCCTCTTTCACCCCCCTCTCTCTCTCATCCCCTCTCACCCTGTTCTCTCTCTCACCCCCTTCATCCCCCATTCTCTCTCTCTTGCCCCCTTCAACCCCCTCTTTCCTACCACCCTCTCTCTCTTTCACCCTCTCTCTATTCCCCTTTTTCTCACCCCCTCTCTCTCATCCCCATCTCTCTCATTCAACGCCTTTCTCTCTCTTTTCCCCTCCCTCTCATCCCCTCTCTTTCAGCCCCCTATCTCGCTATCACCCCCCCCCCCCCTCTCTCTCTCTCTCTCTCTCTCTACCACTCTCTCACACCCCTCTCTCTCTTTAATTTAATTCAACAAAAAATTGTTTGCGTTTTCATTTTATTTATTTTCATAAAAAGGCCCACCAAAATCCTTAGCACCAGGCCCATGTTGCTCTTAATCTGGCCCTGGGCACAGTGGCTGCATTTGATGGGCACAGTAGCTGCAATTGATGGGCACAGTGGCTGCAATTGATGGGCACAGTGGCTGCAATTGATGGCACAGTGGCTGCAATTGATAAGCACAGTGGCTGCAATTGATGGGCACAGTGGCTACATTTGGTGGGCACAGTGGCTGCATTTGGTGGGCACAGTGGCTGCAATTGATAGCACAGTGGCTGCATTTGATTTTACACAGTGGTTGCATTTGATGAGGACAGTGGCTGCATGTGATGGGCACAGTGGCTGCAATTGATGGTACAGTGTCTGAATTTGATGGCACAGTGGCTGCAATTGATGGGCACAGTGGCTGCAATTGATGGGCACAGTGGCTGCATTTTGTGGTCACAGTGGCTGCAATTGATGGGCACAGTGGCTTCAATTGATGGGCACAGTAGCTGCAATTGATGGCACAGTAGCTGCATTTGATGGGCACAGTGGTTACAATTTATGTGCACAGTGGCTGCATTTGGTGGGCACAGTGGCTGCAATTGCTGGCACAGTGGCTGCATTTGATGGGCACAGTGGCAGCATTTGATGGCACAGTGGCTGCATTTGATGGGCACAGTGGCTGCAATTAATGGCACAGTGGCTGCAATTGATGGCACACTGGCTGCAATTGATGGCACAGTGGCTGCATTTGATGGGCACAGTGGCTGCAATTGATGAGCACAGTGGCTGCATTTGATGGGCACAGTGGCTGCATTTGATGGGCACAGTGGCTGCAATTGATGGGCACAGTGTCACCATTTGGTGGGCACAGTGGTTGCAATTGATGACACGGTGGCTGCATTTGATGGGCACAGTGGTTGCAATTGATGAGAGCAGTGGCTGCATTTGGTGGGCACAGTGGCTGCAATTGCTGGCACAGTGGCTGCATTTGATGGGCACAATGGTTGCATTTAATGCCACAGTGGTTGCATTTGATGGGCACAGTGGCTGCAATTGATGGGCACAGTGGCTGCAATTGATGGGCACAGTGGCTGCAATTGATGGGCACAGTGGCTGCATTTGATGGGCCCAGTGGCTGCAATTGATGGGTACAGTGGCTGCATTTGATGTGCCCAGTGAGGCTGCAATTGATGGGTTTTTTCAGTATTTATCAGAATTTTTCAGTTTGTTTGCACCCCCCAAAAGTTTTGAGTACCAGCTGCCACTGTTTAGTCATGTATATTTTGGTCCTTACAACCTTACATGGAATTAAAATGTAGATTATCATTCTTAATCTGCAAAAGCTAGTTGCCTATCTGACCCTTTTGTTTTACTACTTTCAGTCACTGACTCATTTATACAGTGCCTTGAAGAAGTATTCATACCCCTTGAAATTTTCTACATTTTGTCATGTTATAACCAAAAACATATATGTATTTTATTGTTTTTTTTTGTGATAGACACAAAACACAAAGTGGAACATAATTGTGAAGTGGAAGGAAAATAATAAATGGTTTTCAACATTTTTTACAAATAAATATGTGAAAAGTGTGGCGTCCATTTGTATTCAGCCCCCTTTAACTCTAATACCCCTAACTAAAATCTAATGGAACCAATTGCCTTCAGAAGTCACCTAATTAGTAAATAGAGTCCACCTGTGTGTAATTTAATCTTAGTATAAATACAGCTGTTCTGTGAAGCCCTCCGAGGTTTGTTAGAGAACCTTGGTGAACAAACAGCATCATGAAAGCCAAGGAACGCACCAGGCAGGTCAGGGATAAAGCTGTGGAGAAGTATAAAGCGGGGTTAGGTTATAAAAAAATATCCCAAGCTTTGAACATCTCACGGAGTACTGTTCAATCCATCATCTCCAATGGAAAGAGTATGGCACAACTACAAACCTACCAAGACATGGCCGTCCACCTAAACTGACAGGCCGGGCATGGAGAGCATTAATCAGAGAAGAGACAAGAGGTCCATGATAACTCTGGAGGAGCTGCAGAGATCCACAGCTCAGGTGGGAGAATCTGTCCACAGGACAACTATTAGTTGTGCTCTCCACAAATCTGGTCTTTATGGAAGAGTGACAAGAAGAAAGACATTGTTGAAAGAAAGCCGTAAGAAGTCCCGTTTGTAGTTTGCGAGAAGCCATGTGGGGGACACAGCAAACATGTGAAAGAAGGTGCTCCTGTCAAAAAAATTTGAAAACCATTTATCATTTTCCTTCCACTTCACAATTATGTGCCACTTTGTGTTGGTCTATCACATAAAATCCCAATAAAATAAATTTAAGTTTTTGGTTATAACATGACAAAATGTGGAAAATTTCAAGAGGTATGAATACTTTTTCAAGGCACTGTATATGATCGCTTCTGACTTCCCTCATATGCATAATTGTTCCAGGGCTGCATATAATCCAAATGGAAAAACAAAAACAAAAAAAACCTGTTGATCCTGACAGACACATAAATCTACACCGTGTCATGTTTGCTCAAGCAGACAAATAAGCTCTCTCTGTTCTTAGACTCCAAAATACCTCCCCTATGGTGTGGAGAGAGGGAGGGATTCTCTAGTTTGGAAAAAGGAAGCCAGTAAGAACTACATGTTACATGGGGGAATACATTTACAGTGCCAGCAGCAGCTCCTAGGTTATTCATTTGGTTAGGTGGCAGCGCAGGACTATCGTTAAAAATAAGCTGTGCAGGGCTGACACCATTTCTTTGGATTCCAATACAGAAAAGGCAGCGTGTTGTCAGCTCACAACAGAAAATTAGGAGCTGATTGCATTACTGTCGGGATCAACAGCCTTCTCCAGCCTGAGACTGGATGGTGAAACTTTTTTGTAGTTTTGGATAATGTATTGAAGTGTTAGACCTCTGTCAAAGTTTATTACTGTTTGCATACCTCCCAACTTTTTGAGATGGGAATGAGGGACACCTATCAGGAAAAGTATGCAGGCATAGGACACACCCCTTGCCACGCCCCATTAAAGGAGAATTGTACAAAAAAACAAGATTAATTAACCATTACTATTCCTTCATATTGGCTTTTGGAATTTACAAATGCAGCAATTTAGAAATCAGATGAAAGGTTTAGTGCTGGGAAACACTTTAAGATAGATAAAAAGTGCATTTTATATACATTTATATAGATCAGACCAAAATAAGGGACAAATGAGGAGGAAAGAGGGACAGAGGGACATTGCTTCAAATCAGGGACAGTCCCTCCAAATCAGGGACAGTTGGGAGGTATGCTTGTGTTCTTGTAACATTACTTCTCTATTTGTCCTGCTGACTATTCCCTAGTACAGTAAATGATGGGAATATCAAAAATGTTTAGGTTGTCACCAAAACAGAGGGCGAGAGAAAATCATCTATAGGGAACACTTGTTTTGGTGTATGTAAGAGGGGATTTCCTGTCTGCTTTGGGGAGATTTCCTCTCACTTCCTGTTGGGTCTCTGAGACAGGAAGTGAAGAGGAATTTCCCTGACGGATCACTTTTCTTACGCACCAAAACTAAAAATAAAAGTTTTTTTTTTTTTTCAGGCACTTTAAATGCAAACTCTCTTTTTATAGTAGTAACCTCCCTGCCCCCACCCTTCTCTCCTCATCCCCAATATAAAGCTCTCACCTGCGGAGGATACATCCCGGTATAGAAGCAGCAGAACAGCCAGAAGATACATTGTCTGCAGGTAGGACGTTGACAGTGAAAAAGAAAAGAGTACTATGACAGTGTTTCCGACGCTCAAAGCTATTAACAGATTCACACATCCTGTGTATGTCTAATGGAACTTACATATTCTGCCCAATCAGTGGTTTCTAGCTAACCCATCAAGAAAACTTTGAAATTAGGTTTGAGAATTTTTTTTTTCTACACTAAATGGTATATTTATAAAAAATAAAAATAAAAAATTGCAGAGCTATTTGTTCTTCAAAGCCACTTGCACGTTAGTTTGTGTGAACTGGGGAAAAAAAATCAAATGTTACAAGAATGTTTTCTCTCCAGGTTGAAAGTTATTAATTAAAAAAAAATAAAGTGAATCAGTAAAAGGCCATATTGTGGCCCCTAGATGGAGTTAGCGTTCATAGGAAATAAATACTTTTTTACTAGGATCGTCGTCTATTGGCCAAAATGCGGCCTTTGCCTGGTTCACTCTATTCTTTATAAATGAATAACATTCAACCTAGAGATTAAATAGCCTAATAATATTCACTTTTTCCTCTTCAAATGTACATGCAGTTTTGCAGGATGAATCGTTGTTTTTTTCATAAATACACCTTTTAAGCTACAAATTTAAATACATTTTTTATTTATCCGTATTTATCGGCGTATAACACGCACCGGCGTATAACACGCACCCAAAGTTTAGGAGGGAATTTTAAGGAAAAAAACTTTTAGGAGGGAGTTTTAAGGAAAAAAACTTTTAGGAGGGAAGTTTAAGGAAAAAAATTACATTTAAATGCCCATCAATGCAGCCTTATCAGTGTCCATCTGCAGCCTTGCCCAGTGTCATTGCAGCCTTCTTGCCCAGTGTCATTACAGCCTTCTTGCCCAGTGTCATTACAGCCTTCTTGCCCAGTGTCATTACAGCCTTCTTGCCCAGATTGCAGACTTCTTGCCCAGTGTCATTGCAGCCTCCTTGCCCAGTGTCATTGCAGCCTTCTTGCCCAGATTGCAGCCTTCTTGCCCAGTGTCATTGCAGCTTTCTTTCCCAGATTGCAGTCTTCTTGCCCAGTGTCATTGCAGCCTAAATTATCATTTAAAATGACCACCGCCGAGATACACAGAGCCGGATGTCCTCTGTACTCGGCTCCTTTTGGCTTCTCTCGCAGTCCTGCCCAGTCCCGCCCCTTGGCCCGGCTCCTATGATGGACATAACACAGGTCCAATGGCGGGACTGGGCGTGACTGAGAGCGGAGCCGAGCGGAGACGAGCCTAGTTGAGTACACAGTACACTCGGCTAGGTGTATATCAGCAGCGCTCGCTCCACCTGACAGCAGGGATCGGCAGGGATCGGCTTATAACACGCACCCACGATTTTCCCCTGATTTTAAGGGAAAAAAGTGCGTGTTATACGCCGATAAATACGGCATTTATATGGAAACATAATATATAGTCTTTTTTCATGGAAAACCAATGATGAATCCCTTTTTATTTTTTTATTCTTTACAAATTAAAAAATGTTTTAAATAAAAAAAGATTTTGTAAATAGACCTCTTAAACTACACACCTATACATGTTTTTACAGTGCCTTGAAAAAGTATTCATACCTCTTGAAATTTTCCACATTTTTTCATGTTACAACCAAAAACGTAAATGTATTTTATTGGGCTTTTATGTGATAAACCAACACAAAGTGGCACATAATTGTGAAGTGGAAGGAAAATGATAAATGGTTTTGAACATTTTTTTAAATTAAATATGTGACAAGTGTGGAGTGCATTTGTATTCAGCCCCCCTGAGTCAATACTTTGTAGAACCACCTTTTCCTGTAATTAGGGATGGGCCGAACGAGGCCCTGTTCGGTTCGCACCAGAACTTTCAAACATCGGGAAAGTTTGGAACCGAATAACGAACCCCATTGAAGTCTATGGGACCCGATCGGCAAAAATCAAGAGTGTCCATTTTGAAGGCTTATATACAAGTAATTGGGCATACAATGGTTATGGGTGTCCGGGTACTATCCTGGGGGACAGCTATCAGTGAAAAAAAACGAAAAAAAAAACCTCTTTGTTAAATGAGCAGTGATTTATTGATGCTTAAAGTGAAAGTATAAAAATAAAAAAATCCTTTCAATATAGTGCCTGGGGGGGGGGGGTCCCATTAGACCACCTGTAAAGTGGCACATCTGTACTGTGTATAGAAGCTGCTGCAGTAAGAATTGCAATTATAAAGCCCAAAAAATGACATTTTCCCTGCAAGCTTTCTTTATCTTGTAAGCAATGGCTTGGGGAGCCATTCTGTATGATGAGGCCACAATGTAGTGCACTGGGAATAAGATTAGAGATTTTGTTGGATAAATTCTGGTGTGTCTACCACACACTTTGGATTTCTACTTCTGTAACGGGTGCAGAAAAATTGTTCTTTGGGTGTTGGGCGTCTTCACACCGCAACCCTATAGAGGTACTCTTGATGAAAGCAAGAATTGGCCTTGCTGTCAAAAATTGTAATGATATGCACCTGTCAAACAAAGTGCGGAAAAATAGTTTTTTGGGTTTTAATTGTGCCCATGAAACCTGCACCAAAAACATTCTTCCAGATCAGATCAACACCCACAACACTTGGCAGCCTAGAAGTCCTGCATCGATTCCACATCCCAAAAACAGTTAATAGGCGACATCGACATCCGGGGCTTCATAGCTGGTAATCCAGGACTGAATAATTTTGATAAAAGTCAGACGGTCCACAGAATCCGTAGACAGACACGTTCAATGATCAGTAACAAAACCTCCAGCAGCACTGAATGCCCGTTTAGAAAGCATGCTGGATGCAGGGCAGCTTAGCAGCTGAATAGCATACTGGGCAAGTTCTGGCCAGTGGTCTATTCTTATGACCCAGTAAGCCAGTGAATCGTCGACTGGTGAGCTTTCCATCTCTGTTTTTGCCCCTAGATAATCCTCCACCATGTGATGCAGACACTGCCGATGGGATGTGGAAGCTGACAGCCCTGGGCTGCGAGGACTAAAAAAATTCAGAAATGCATCACTTAGGCGGCCGCCTTCTCCACCACTCCCCTCTTGACTACGTTTTCCAAAACACTAATCTACTAGAGCTGGGAAAATTGTTTGATAAACTTCTCTTTAAGGTGTCCTCAAGTGATTTCATCTTCTGCACTCTCTGTGGGGACGGATATGTTCTGAGACTTTCCCCTTATAATGGTGGTCAAGGAGGGTTGCCAACCAATAGTGATTCTTTTCCTTTACACCACGCATTCTATGGTCCTTTCGCAGGCTTTGAAGCATGAGGGAGCCCATGCACTGCAAATTTGTGGAGGCATGAGAAGCAGACTCCTCTGGGTCACTGAGGATTAGAGCATCTGGAACTGCCTCTTCCCAGCCACGTACTACTCCCAAGGGTTCTACAGATGGAAAACCATCTCCTACTGTTTGACGTATGTCATCCTCTGCTTCAATGCCTCCAAAACTGCCAGAATCCACCTCCTCCTCCTCTCTCTCCTCTTGTGTGTTCTGTGACATGGGAACAATGGTGTCTGCGTAAAGTGGGCCTTGAGAGAAAGGAAGTCTTCCTCTTTGTCCCGCTGCTCTGCCTCGAGTGCCCTGTCCATAATGCCACGCAGAGTCTGCTCCAGCAGGAACACAACAGTGTCACTGATGTATGCATTGTCAAGGCTCACCATCCTTGTGGCCTCCTCAAATGGTGACAGTACAGTGCATACATCCTTTAGGAGCAGCCATTGGCGTGGGGGAAAAAAGCAGAGCCGGCCTGAGCCTGTTGTTGTGCCATACTCACACAGGTACTCGTTGACGGCCCTCTGTTGTATGTACAGCCCCTGCAGCATTGCCAAAGTTGAGCTCCACCTGGTGGGCATGTCACAAATCAGGCGGTTTATGGGCAGGTGGAATTCCCGCTGAATTTCAGCCAACCAAGCACTGGCTGTGTATGACCGCCTTAAATGGCTACACACTCTTCTGGCCTGCTTTAGTAGATCTTCCAACCCTGGGTACCTATTTAGGAAATGCTGCACCACCAAATTGAGTACATGTGCCAGCATGGCACATGTGTCAACTTTCCCTGTCTAGGGAAGGACAGGAGGATTGTGCCATTATCACACACCATCATTCCTGGCTCCAGCTGGCGTGGCGTGAACCACCTCTGGCCCTGTCTCTGCAGAGCTGCAAGAATCTCTGTTCCAGTGTGGTTCATGTCCCCTAGACACACCAGCTGAAGCACTGCATGGCATCTTTTAGCCTGACTCATTGAATAGCCCTTTGAACGCTTAGGGGGTACTTGCTGTGAATGAAATATGTTGTCTATGCCCATGCTTGCTGGACCACGTGTCAGCAGTAACGTGAACTTTGTGGCTGACTGTCTTGCCCAATGATGCCACAACATTGCCTTCCATGTGAGAGATGGAATGGCCTTACGTGAAAAGAAATACCGACTGGGAACTTGCCATTGTGGTACAGCACATTCTGCAAATTCACGGAAGGGGGCAGAATCCACCAGGCGGAAAGGCAGAAGTTGTAGAGCCAGCAGCTTTGACATGCTTGAATTTAGACGCTGGGCATGTGGGTGGCAGGAACTTTTTTTTACCGCTGCAGCAGATTGGGCAGAGATATTTGCCGGCTATAGTCTACAGCTGGTGGTGTGCTGCTGGCAGATGTGCTGCAAGGACCTGGGACACCCTGTGCTATACCATTTTCCCTGTCAGTGGAGGCTGCTGAGAGGTCATGAGGTATAGCAGGGACAGACTCAGGTTAGTAAGGAGGAGGGACAGAATTGAGCCCCTTTTGCGTGGCTTTTAGGTGATCTTGTCAATGGACTGAGTAGTGGGAGGTTAAATGCCTTGTCAAACATGTGGTACCCAAATGGTTGTTGTTTTTGCGACATTTGATGTGCTTGAGACAAAGTTTGCAAATAGCAACAGTGCGATCGGCTGCACATGTACTAAAAAACGCCCAGACAGCTGAGCTGTGGGAAGTGGGCCGGGAAATAACAGCTCCACAATGTGATGGAGTAGGGTGGCTGCTCTCTACTCTTTCATGATGGTTGCCACATTGGGGTTGTGCCTCACCCTCACTTTCCCCCCCTGCTCTATCTGGCACCAAAGTCGAGTCAGTGACATCTTCATCTCCTCCATCCTCATTACCACTGGAGACAACTTGGCAATACGCTGCGGCTGAGGGAACATGACTAACAATTTGTGTACCAGTTTTCTCCCTTTTCTGTAGAACCAAAATCTGAATCAAGTAATGGCTGTGCATCGTCAAGGGGCAAGTGGCTGACGCTGTGTTCAAATAACTCAGCTGACTCCTCCATGCCTGATGCTGGGGCTATGGCAGGAATAGCTGTGGACAAGGAGGCAGGTTTTGCCACTCTGGCAGCTGCAGGGGACTGCACACTTGTCTCTGCTTGGGTGACGGAGGATGAGGACGGTTTAGTAAGCCAGTTTACCACCTCCTCTGCATGCTGTGGCTGGATAGCACAGGCAACATCACTAAACAGAGGAAATGATGCCCTGACTGAGGACTGAACACGTCCACCTTTGCCTGTGACACATACGCCATAGGAACATCTGCCTCTCCTTGCTGTCTTTCCAGACATGATGGGGGGAGTGGGGGGTGCTTATTAACAAAATGTAATAAAGATGTGTAAATGTGTACGTGGATGCACTTTAATCAATGGAAAGTGGTGTTTGATGCACTTTAACTTGAGTTTTCATGACACAGACACATTCTATGGATACACTATAATATACTACAGTATACTGCGCTAAACTTGCATTAAAGGGGTTGTAATGGTTCCTTTTTTTTAAATTAACAAACATGTAATACTTACCTCCACTGTGCAGCTTGTTTTGCAGAGTGACCCCGATCCTTGTCTTCTGGGGTCCCTCAGCGGCTGTCTCGGCTCCTCCCCGCATCAGCTCACCCCCGTTCTGGGGAGCGCTCTCCCAAGGGGGTTAGCTTGCGGGCGCGCTCCCGTGATATAGTGATACAGTCGGCGGCTATAGCCTCCGACTCTATCACTCAGCTCCACTCCCTGCGCGCCGCGCCATTGATTTGATTGACAGCAGCGGGAGCCAACGGCTGAGCTGCTATCAATCATCCAATGAATTAGCCGAGAAGAGCCGAGAAGCCTGGTCAAGAAGCCAGCGCGTTCACGACGCGGGACTTTCGAGGGCTCATGTAAGTAAACGGGGGGCTGGGGGGCCGCTGATCGTCGGATGTTTTTTCACCTTAATGCATAGAATGCATTAAGGTGAAAAAAAACATGTACCTTTACAACCCCTTTAACGTACAGAACTATATGGCGTTAAACCCGCAGTAACGCAATGAAATATACTATGTTAAACCGTCACTACACTCACACTGACTGAACTATCCCTACATTCACACTAATGTAAAGATGAATGGTCGCACTACACTCACACTGAACTATCCCTAGATGCACACTAAACTGATATTCTACACTGACAATAGAATCAGAATGGAACACTATAGCACCCTAACTGTCTAATAGCACTGAACAGAGCCCTGTTCAATCCCTCTCCACGCCGCTATCACAATACAAATGACAGCTGTGGAAAGAATACTTTTATAGTTTGGGGTGGGATTAGGAGCAATGAGCCATGATTGGATACAGTCATCAAGACAGCGTCCAATCATTGCTCTGACAGTGATCTGTGCCCTGATTGGGGGAAGCTTTCTTTGCTTCAGCCAATCAGGGCTTTCAATGCACTGTGCGATGGTGTAGTGCATTGTGGTCGTTCGGCAGGCCGAACAAACAGTCCAACGACCCTATAGTTTGGTTGTTCGGAGAACTTCCGAACAGCCAGTGTTCTGCCCGAACTCATGCTCGGGCTGAATCGTTCGCCTATCCTTATCTGCTATTACAGCTGCAAGTCTTTTTGGGGATGTCTCTACCAGCTTTGCACGTGTAGAGAGTGACATTTTTGCCCATTCTTTTTTGCAAAATAGCTCAAGCTCTGTCACATTGAATGGAGAGCGTCTGTGAACAGCAATTTTCAAGTCTTGCCACAGATGCTCAATGGGATTTAGGTCTGGACCTAAACTGGGCCATTCTAACATATGCTTTGATCTAAACCATTCCATTATAGCTCTCGCTGTATGTTTAGGGTTGTTGTCCTGCTGGAAGTATGTTTAGGGTTGTTGTCCCGCTCCAGACTCAAATCTTTGGCACACAGGTGAACTCTATTTACTAATTAGGTGACTTTTGAAGGCACTTGGCTCCACTAGATTAGAAAAATTTGGAAAACCATTTATCATTTCCCTTCCACTTCATAATTACAGTATCTCACAAAGGCGAGTACACCCCTCACATTTTTGTAAATATTTTATTATATCTTTTCATGTGACACCACTGAAGGAATGACACTTTGCTACAATGTAAATTAGTGAGTGTAACAGTGTAAATTTGCTGTCCCCTCAAAATAACTCAACACACAGCCATTAATGTCTAAACCGCTGGCAACAAAAGTAAGTACACCCCTAAGTAAAAATATCCAAATTGGGCCCAATTAGCCATTTTCCTTCCCCGAAGGTCTCAGGTGTGAATGGGGAGCACGTGTGTTAAATTTGGTGTTATCGCTCTCAATCTCTCATACTGGTCACTGGAAGTTCAACATGCATCTCATAGCAAAGAACTCTCTGAGGATCTGAAAAAAAGAATTGTTGCTCTACATAAAGATGGCCTAGACTATAAGAAGATTGCCAAGACCCTGAAACTGAGCTGCAGCATGGTGGCCAAGACCATACAGCGGTTTACCAGTACGGGTTTAACTCAGAACAGGCCTTGTCATGATCGACCAAAGAAGTGGAGTGCACATGCTCTGCACCATATCCAGAGGTTGTCTTTGGGAAATAGATGTATGAGTGCTGCCAGCATTGCTGCAGAGGTTGAAGGGGTGGGGGGGTCAGCCTGTCAGTGCTCAGACCATACGCCACGCACTGCATCAAATTGGTCTGCATGCCTGTTGTCCCAGAAGGAAGCCTCTTCTAAAGATGATGCACAGGAAAGCCCGAAAACAGTTTGCTGAAGACAAGCAGACTAAGGACATGGACTAATTGAACTATGTCCTGTGGTCTGATGAGACCAAGAAAAACTTATTTGGTTCAGATGGTGTCAGGCGTGTGTGGCGGCAACCAGGTGAGGAGTACAAAGACAAGTGTGTCTTGCCTACAGTCAAGCATGGTGGTGGGAGTGTCATGATCTGGGGCTGCATGAGTGCTGCCGGCACTGGGGAGCTACAGTTTATTGAGGGAACCATAAATGCCAACATGTAATGTGACATACTGAAGCAGAGCATGTACCCCTCCCTTCAGAGACTGGGCCGCAGGACAGTATTCCAACATGATAACGACCCCAAACACGCCTCCAAGACGACCACTTCCTTGCTAAAGAAGCTGAGGGTAAAGGTGATGTACTGGCCAAGCATGTTTCCAGACCTAAACCCTATTGAGCATCTGTGGGGCATCCTCAAATGGGAGGTGGAGGAGCACAAGGTCTCTAACATCCACCAGCTCCGTGATGTCATCATGGAAGAGTGGAAGAGGACTCCAGTGGCAAACTGTGAAGCTCTGTTGAACTCCATATCCAAGAGGGACATTTTCACTTTTGTTGCCAGCGGTTTAGACAATAATGGCTGGGTGTTGAGTTATTTTGAGGGGACAGCAAATATACACTTATACAAGCTGTACACTCACTACTTTACTACAATACCTACAACTCTGTCTCCTCCTCTCCATTTCCTCTTTCTGTAGGGGTCCCCCCAAGGCTCTGTTCTTGGACCCCTTCTCTTCTCTAGCTACACCTCCTCCCTTGGTCACTTGAAATCCCCCCATGGCTTCCAATACCATCTCTACGTCGATAACACCAAAATCTATCAATCTTTTCGCTTCACCTCCTTCAGTCTCCTCTCGCATTACTAACTTACTAACTGACATATCAGCTGGGATGTCGCACCACTTTCTTAAACTAAATCTCTCTAAAACTGAGCTGATAATATTCCCCCCTGCCCGTCCCCCCCTCCATGAATTTTCCATGAAGGTCAATAATGCAACCATCAATCCCTCCCTTCACGCCAAGGTTCTAGGTGTAATCCTAGACTCTACCCTCTCCTTTTAGCCCCAAAACCAATCATTGTCAAAGCTTGTAGAGTTCACCTCAGTAACATCTTTAAAATGCTTCCCTTTTTAGCAAATTAAACCAGAGGCTATCTGCTCTTATCAGCCTATCAGGAATGCTGCTGCCAGACTCATCTACCTTACCAACCACTCAGTGTCTGCTACTACACTGGCTTCCGTTCGCCCAGCAAATTAAATTCAAAATAGTAACAACAACAAAGCCATTTACAACTCTGCCCGAGCTACATCACCAATCTTGTCTCCAAATACCACCCAAACTGTCCTCTCGGTCCTCTCTAGACCTCCTGCTCTCAAGCTCCCTTGTCTCTTCCTCCCATGCTCATCTCCAGGACTTCTCCAGAGCCTCTCCCATCCTTTGGAACTCTCTACTTCAATCTGTCTTCCTATCTCCTACTCTGGGTGACTTTAGGTGATCCTTGAAAACCCATCTCTTCAGGGAAGCCTATCACACCTCCAACTAATCTTTTACCACTTCCATCAGCTCATTCTCCAAAGTTACAAACTTTTGTACCACTTGCTCCACCCTAGTAGATTGTAAGCTCTTATGAGCAGGGTCCTCTTAACCCGCTTGTATTTTATTGTATTGTAACTGTACTGTCTCCCTTTTATATTGTAAAGTGCTGCGTGAACTGTTGGCACTATATAAATTTTGTATAATAATAATAATAATAATGAAATATGAACAAAGCATATCACTCTCTAGTGTGTACATGTTTTAAGACAGAGCACTAAGTGTCATTTCTGTCTGCTGCTTTGTTCCTCTGCTATCGGTAATTTCCGACACATTTTCCAGACATCAAGAGAAAAATGGTGACGGGGAGGGGCCTCCAGCTAATTGCCAGCCTCAGCTCTGTTCCTGTGTGCTGTGTGAAGGGGGATAGGGGTCCCTTCCCTCCAATCAGCTCTCAGGGAGCTCTGCAGAGTGTAACTTCAGCTCTCCGCCCCCTTTTTTCGGAACTCGCAGACAAGCTTTAAAATTCAGAACTTTGAACAGGTGTAGAGAAGAGAAGACTGCAGATAAACAGATACAACTTATGTAGGGGGATTTGTTTAATCTCTGTGTATCACCTGAGGCCAATCCCTTCACTGGGTATATGGAAGGGTTTACAATCACTTTACCTCCACACTGCCTGGTTCCCTTCCAGTAAGTCATGTATGACCTGTGCTTAATTGACTCCCCTCCGATCCGAGCTCCAGACCAGCCTTTATTGCAAAAGCTTTCTTGGTATGTGGTGAGCTTACTCTATTCATTTAAATATATTGTGCTACAGGTTGTTACACTGTTTAGAGTTGGTTGCAAAATAGAGCAGCTAATAGTGGTGTGCAGACCCTTATTTCTAATTAAATGCCTGGTTATGCCTAGGGTGCCAGTAATCTCACCCCTCACTCCCTCAGCAGCCAGCACTTACTCAAATGTTCTCCTTCACTCTCTGGCTTGTGGACAGTCCCTCAGCATCCTTATCCACAGTGGCAGCCTGTAAAGCAGGGCTCAGGGGCACCACCCATGCATCCGGTCCCTTAATCTGCATGCGGGGCGCTGGACGCATGGATTCTAATTGTTTTTTTTTTCTTAAGCATGTAATTAGAGCCAGAGGCTCTAGAGGCCATAAATGGGGTAAGTGGTGGGGCTAGCAACCGACTGACTGACTGGGGGGGTGTTGAAGGTGACCGACCGGGGGGGTGGCTGTGGTTGTATTGTTTGCTGCCCCCCCCAAAAAAAAATATACCACCAGCCTCCACTGCTTATGCACAATGCAAGGCTGTTGGCCAACAGCAATAGCCGAGGGAGCACTTAAAAGCTAACTCCACCTTTTGCAACATATTACATGTTACACCTGTATTTAGGGTGTAACATTTAACATGGTGCCAAGTGAACCCCCCCACTCCCCTAAAAGCGCCCTGTGATAGTGTACAGTAAGTTCATCTCCCCCACAGCCGTTTCATTCATTCGCAAAGATGTGTAAATGCATGAACTACAAATCCCATCCGTCACCATGGCAGACTGACTTGTAGTTCTCAATGGAATAGTCCACTAGCATTTGCTCCAGTTCTCCAACAGAAAGCCCGGTACACACACATAGCCCATAGAAAAGTCTGCAGGAGCCTGGCATTGCACCCGCGATCCACTGCTTACTGATACTATGCTTCTTTGCAGGTTGTTATGCAAAAAAACAATAGGTGAACATTTGTTTTCCTGTAAAGTTAGGTGCATTTATTTTTTTAAAAAGGTGGACTTAGCATTTAACCTTTTCTTTCATAATGTAATAAAGGGTCTTCAATCCGACCTGTACTTTGTTATAAATGAGCTTAAAGTCCATTAAAATAATAACAGCATACATCAAAAAAAGAAGAAAAAAAAAAACGGACAAAAAAATGTAATTCTGAAGTGTGATATTCACCTCCCAATCTTTACTTTTTTTAGTCTTTATATATTTGTATATCCAGGGCTGGACTGGGACAAAAATTTGGCCCTGGACTTCATCCAGACTGGCCCACTTTAATTTTACAAACACACACAAAAACAGTATATAAACTATACAAACTTGTGCAAAAAAAACATAAGTAAAAACATTCCACTGTAAGTAAACGGCTTTTTTTTAAAACTCTTTATTTAGAGAAAAAGATGCATTCCAACATTACAGATGCCTTTAGAATGAAATGTGTAAGTTATATAAAAGGTATTGGGCATGGGACAGAAAACATATCTGTCATCCAAGTTTTACAACATTTATTTTTCTGTATGAAAATGTGTTAACTGAAAATATACTCTAACTCTGTCCTCACTCACCTCTTTTATTATTTCACTTATTCTCCTCTGTATTTTTCTCTGTAGTGCCCTGGGGTTTAGTCAGGGGGCTCCTCACCAAATTCCTTGTCAGGGGTAGCTACCATAATTGTTAGAGATCCACTGATTTCTCCCTAAGTTTGGCCCTGTAGTACTTTTCTCTTCTACCACTAGGTGGCTGGGAACTTGGTGGTACTAGATATGAGAAGGACAACTCAAGGTCAGGTTATGGGTATATGGGGTATCTCAGCTAATGGGCAGGGTTTTTCTTGAATCCCTTGGCCTGCTGGGAGAACCTATATATTTGGGTGGAGTCAGGTGATCTAGGTTCTGTGCCACCTGGACTGCCGTCTGGGTGGATGTGTGTTGTCTGCCCCGGGTTGCTAGGCAAGAGATTGGGCCTATCACGGGGGCATCTGGCTGCCAGGGTGTGTGAGGGCCTGTCCAGAAGTAAGAGTGCAGCGCAGGGTTGGGACTGCGGCTTGCAGTCCAACCAAAAGTGACGGTTCTGCTGGCCGGAGAACTAGCTAGGGATCCAGCAGGGAAGAATGGGTGGCGCTTGAGGGAGATACCACCGCAAAAGCCTTGAGGAACTCACAGGATTCAGAGTTAGTGACTCAGAGGGTCCGGTGAGAGACCAGGAGCTTAAGGGGCTGAAGAACTACAAGGAGAATTGTAGTAAAGCTGAGAGAACTGTTACGTTTGTATTAGGAACTGTTAAGTACTGTAGCCATAGGGGGCAGCAAACCTGCACATGCAGAAGTGGTACCTTGCTGAGGCCTTTCCCTGTACGACTGTCCTCCTATTGAAGCCTCTGAGTCTGCCTTTTAAAATTGCAACTACTTAAGGGTGTCCTGGCCCCAACCCTCTTTCCCTTGCAAAATATAAAAGGACTGTTGAAAGAAATAAAACCTCCTTTGCATCCAAGAAGTGTCTGGCGCCCAATGACTTTTACCACCTTTGCACCCACTATGCCTCACAAAACAGGACAGACTGACCCTCTGCTGTGCCCATAGAGACTGTGAGATACTGTGTTGAGAGGGACTGGGTACAGTGCCACCAGAGGGCCATGTGCTTTTGGACTGAGCTGTGTGCCGTATGCCAAGGCTGCTGGCTATACCAATAAACTGAGCTGTTGTTCTTGGGAGCCACTGTTCTAATGTTCTGGGTTGCTGTTCCAGTAATGCTGCATCAGAGACTTCAGAGATACCGGAAGGAGGCCACAGACATTGTCCTTCATTGAACCATCAGGAGTGGTGAAAGGCCTCTGGTCATTTGTGCTTATTTTACTTGATCTTTTGGATTGCAAATACCCTCCAGAGTTCTACTTTAGATTACGTTTCTATTCCTACATAGGTATTGCCTTGGACTTGTATCTGCAGTATAAAAAGAGTCCTATGACAAGACAACTGAAGATGATGAGGCCAATAATCCTCCAAAAATAATGAGTACCACCTAAAGACAAAAGAAAAGGCACTGTGAAGGTTACTGTCATTGTTTATAATCATATTTACAATCTTGTCTGGGTTGGTTATGTCAATGATCTAATAATGTTATCTAAAGAAACACATACTGTTTCCATTCCATTGTGCAGTGACCCCTGCAGGAAGCCCTTTTCCATTGCAGCATGAGTCCCTCGCCTTCTCTATTGACACCCAGTCCCAAGTATGAATGTGATCCTATGGTAAGGTGGCCATATTTTCAAAATGAATTCTGGGATAATCCTATTGGCCACACCCACTTACAACTACACCTTCACAAACACCATATCTCCATTTGTAACCTCACCCACATAATCATGCCCCCCCATTTATAACACACCTTTAAACCCACATGTCTTAGCAACAGGAGGCAGACATTCAAAGTATAAAGGCCATATAAAAAGACTTCAATAAGAGGTACTATAATATGCATGTAGCACATAGTGCACCACTGGCTGTACACCTGGAGGTGTGGCCAATAAGGTAAGTGCAGCTTCATGGTGTATGGCTTGTAGTGTGGTAATAAAAAATCCCCCAGCATTCTACAGACAAACCACAGAACAGCTAATGGCAAAGGCATTAATGGGGCACCTGATCAACAACGTCCACTAAAGGGCTCCAAGGTGACTTTGCTCAGGGGCCACAAATTAGAGCAAAGAGGGCGTTAGGTGGGTGTGAGAGACTTAGGGGGAGCCTCAGGCCCCAAGAGAAGAGGAGGAAGTGGTTAATAACGCATCAGGCAGAGAGGGGCCTTCAAAGTTCTACTCAGAGGTCTTAGGATATCTAGAAGCAGGACCAGGCTGGAGGTCTCCAGTGAGGGGCTTATGGAAGGTTCTGGGGCAACAGGCTGAGCTATGGATGGATGTGCTTTTATAATCATCAGAATAATGTAACTGATAACAGTGCAGCACAGGTGGAGAGGACAGATATCAAAACAATTTCAATAGTATATTTCATAAACTAAAAGGGAGAAAATCAGAAAAGTTCAGTGTTAGGGTTTACATACACTTTAATGATGACACACATAAGATATTTGTGCCAGCAGAGTGAAAAATAGGGTCCACTCCATCAATCCAAAGGGGAGAATTTCCTGTTATGCATTACTACTAGGAAAGATATATTTTTTCATAACCACCCTGTAAGGGAATATCCTACCTATGGGGTATTTAAAGTAGAACTATGGCTGTCCAGTGAAGTAAATATGTACTGCAGCACTTATAAAATTATAAGGACATTCATACATTTACAATTTTCTCTTAGTCTCCCTACAAAGTCCATCAATACCTATTGGGCCCCCCAGCGAAGTGCACCTAATGCAGCTTCTAGTGATGGGGTGGTAAAACTGTTGCACTTCTAAATTGGGAGCAGAGCTGCCACCATCATGTAGGCTGTGTCTGCTTGAGCTATATGGGAAAGAACTTTGAGGTCCATAGAGTGGGATCCTTCAACATTTTGGATTTTGATTGTACACCTTGTAGAGTAAGAAGGCTGGTTATACAGGTGTATGTCCATTAGGAGAATCTAACATACTTTCCATACATTCACCAATTTTACCTGATAATACAATAGACTGGCTCCAGACATTCACAAATGTGGGATGAGACACAAGGCATGCCACGTTGTCTCCATTAGACTTGTATGTACTGATCACTGTCCAAGTATCATCCAAATCTTTAATTTTGGTTATGTTTATATCATCTGAATGTGGGTTCCAAGAGATCTCTGCAGCCGGGAATCCACCACTTGCTCTACACTCTGGAGATCCATCACTGTTTATATCCAGAGACACAGAGGGCTGAGCTGGAGAAATAAAGAAGAACGCATTACTAAACCATATATTACTCAATAATTGTTGTTAATGGTTTGTCAGATGTACAGATAAAACTTTCTTTGAAATATGCATATTAGGAGTAGGAAATGAGTTTTAATATAACAAAGAAGATGTCAGGTATGGATATTTTTTACACAGTTACGCTTGTCCTGATTGGACCAATGTAAGTATGTATGTTCAATATCTGTGTAATCCCTATAGAAGCTGGAAATCAGTGTAGTAGACACCACTATTTCAGTGATCTCAACTAGCTTCTGGGTTCCAATTTCTGGACCAATGGAAAAAACTATGTAACTATGTAAAAATATCCATACCAGGAAATATTTTTTAAGGATTTATGTAAACCAGGGGTCTCCAAACTTTCTAAACAGGGGGCCAGTTTACTGACCAGCAGACTTTAGAGGGGCTGGTAAAGGTCCCGACATCAGTGGGAAAAAACAATGCCCCTTTGGTGTCAGTGGGAGAAATTGTGCCCCATCGTTGGTGTCATTGGGAGCAATTGTGCCCCATCATTGGTGTTATTAGGCCCAATTGTTGGTGTCATTGGAAGGAATTGTGCCTCATCGTTAGTGTCATTGGGAGGAATTGTGCCCCATCGTTGGTGTCAGTGGGAGGAGTTGTGCCCCATTGCTGGTGTCAGTGGGAGGAATCATACCCCATTATTGGTGTCATTGGGCACAATTTTTGGTGTCATTGGGAGGAATTGTGCCTCATCGTTGGTGCCAAGGGGAGGAATTGTGCACCTTCACTGGTCTCAGTGGGTGGGGGAGAATTAAGCCCCATTGTTGGTATCAGTGAATGAAATAGTGCCCTAAGTGCCAGATAAAAGCAAGCAAAGGACCGCATCTGGCCCCCGGGCCACAGTTTGGAGACCACTGATGTAAACAAAGCAGTAAACCTACTTTCATTGAATACTGTAAGTTTATACAGAAGCTTGTAAATTCCAGTTCTGGATGCATCTGGAGTTACAGAAGTTGGAAATAAGTCTTAGTGGTCTAGTATTGGTGCTGATAGGGTGGTCATGGACTTAATAATAATCATATCTGTATACTAGATAAGACTATAAACAGTAACAAAGCCTAAATACTACCACACTAAAAGGAAATTAATGGTAAATAAAGAGGGAAGTTCACCTATACAATATTTCTCCTAAAACCCAACTCCAGGTGTGGCAACATTTCTCCCCACCCCGGATCTAATCACCCTCTGCCATTATGTTTTTTAATTTTTAATATACATAGCTTTATTTCTGGTGTCTTTTGGACAGTCACATGACAACAGGATCCTCTTTTCCGACAGGGGCAATACTAAATACTGCAGAGAACCAAGGTGACATTATGACGTCAGAGCCATTCTCTGCAGCATTGTACTGTGTTAGTTCAAGCCAACGTCGTGACATCTTTGGTTTCAGTAATAATTCAAAATGGAATTCTAATCTTTGCCCACTAAAAAAAAAAAAAACTGCCTGGACTTGCAATTTAATTGTTAACACTCCTGCACCCAAGGTGATTCAATACATTCCCCTATTGGGAGTGTCAGACCTGAAATAAAATAAATAATAAGGAAGAGAGGAACAGCTAATGTAAATTCCCCTGTCTGCAGCTCTGGTAGTCTCGGGTTTCATGCACCAGAGGTACAGGGGAAGTAAAAGATACACATAATTCAAATTAAAGCTCACAGAATACTGTAAAAAGAATTACAATATTGGAAGACTTTGGATGACACTAGTGGAAACAAGGACTGGCTACAGGAAAAAGACAGAAAGTGGCCTTTCTAACTGCCAAAGGGCTTGCAGGCAGGTGCAGTCTATTTTCTCCACTGCAGGTGGCGCTTAACCGAAGTGGCATAGTAGTGAGAGAGCAAGTCAGGAGGAACATGATTCCTCTATGGTTTCCAGGGTCATTGGGGAAGCTATCCAATTGGATGCTGCCACTCCATGTGACCCTAGCAGCCATCTTGGGTCAGACAGTGCCTATTTAAGGCCCTGGCTCTCAGGTTTGGCACACATTTCATGTGTGAGTAGTGTAGGGACAGGTCATCCATCTGTCAGGGACATTATTAGCAGCAGGGAAAGGTTCCAGACAAAAAGATTAGGACTCAAAATCATCTTGGACATCTTCCTGCTGGGTAGGAGATGGCTGGGCCGCATTATGCTGCACCAGACAGATGCTGTCACTTCGTCAAATACTGTACCTGCTCTGCTACATGCTGCTGGCATTAAGTGTTGTGAGTGTTCTCTTGTGCCACAGACATTAACACTGGCGGCTGTGGGAGGGTCCTGGCTCCCTACCACAATTCTAACAATACTGCCTGACAGGGCTGTACACATGTTGTGGTCGCTGCAAATTTTTTTCACTTGGGCTGCAGAGTTCGGCAGGTGGCACCACCTGACAAACTCACCCATTGAGATCAATGGGGGTCTCACCGCAACCATGAGCCAAATGCTTGGCTTGCAGTTGAGGCATGGTCCCACAATGGTGAAAAAATTATTAGACCGCTTATGGTGAAAATGAAAAATGAGGAGCTGCAGCCTCTATCAATAAATTCACCCTAAGGTGAATTTAGAAGAAATGTGAAAAAAGAGGGGATAGGTATGGCGCTGCTCTTATTAAGAGGTGACCTACAACCTCTAAATACTTGAAGGGTGTGTGTGTTAGAATATTATTCCAAATTCATAATTCGGCACTTATAGGTGTTATAATATATTCATGGCAAGCTTGCAAAACATATTTGGTTTTATGATTAATCATGATAAATAGAGTATGTGTGAATGACCTTGATCAATTGATTTGACATGATTCTTCATCTACAGCTGAGCATTGCTGGATTTTTCTGGTGTAGCCAATTTGAGTATGACATTTAAGGTATCTTGGTATAGAATGTCATGAGAAGACAAAAATAGACACGTGTCCACGTAGCTAAAGGAATAAACATTGCGAATTATATCCTGTTAAGTTAAGTTAGTTTGAAGTTCCAATCATATTAATAAGTATTAGTATATAGTTATTTAATGTAAAGTTGGTAAAATGTGTTCATATTACGTAGATGTTTGGTTATATGACATTACATGATCAGCCCATTACTTCATGTATGGAGTGTTACATGTGGAGTTGTCAATCCTATGCCATATATGACTCTGAGTTAGAATCTTCATTTGGATAGCATATTGCTGAATTTAGCAGAAATGAATATGTGCCACACAAGGTTCTAAGTTGGTGTGAGGTTATGACGTTCACACGTTCACATGTAACATATAAAGCCAATGCTTCAATATTGAAGGTCACACAGACAGACACACACACACACAGACACACAGACACTAGGATAGAATGACACTGACATGATCACAAGACACTTTGAGACAAGTTGGGACAGCTGTCAATTCTGCCAGAAGTCTAAGAACGTCATTTCCTGTTTCTTCTTGGATGACACACAAGACAGCATGGAGACAGGAGGGCAGCATCCATGAAGCACACATGCTTTCATAAGCTTATTACAGCTTTATAACTTTTTATTCTATTTCATATATTTTTACCTACACTGAACTGAACTATTATATTTTTTACATTGTATTTATGATGCCAATTGTGTGACAATAAACTCACATTTTGTTTTAAGTCAGTTTGACTATCAATGCTATTCATCCGGAAGCGCCTCTGAGATACAAGAATATTAGATATTAATAATATTCTTCATTTTGGCGAGCCAGACAGTTCCGTCATTTCTCAATTTTTACGGAAATCTCGATCCTTGCTGAGGGGGGAGAGATTAGCGCAGTTTTGCGTATATTTAAGTCTCGAGAAAAAAGACGGTTCAGAACCTATCAACCAAGAGGCGTTTGTGTTACGTCAGATGTGGACAACAGTCCAGTAACAGACGGTTGAAGACGAGAAATTCTTCTAAATACGGTGAGTAAAAGTTATGGAATTTATTGATGAAATAGCGAGAGAAATCAAACTAGAGTTTAAAGATGTGTCTTTTTATCCAAATGACAGTCACTTATGGGCATATATGTACAATGAATGTTTTCAAGCCAATGTGCAGATAGACAAAAATAAATTTACTGTTAACAAACAGCGTAAAAAGATATCTAATATCTTAAGCTTAGTGAGAATATTTAACAAAATGATTATTAATGTTGATTTACCTGCTAAAAATGTGTATACACTAAAGCAGACAGAAACTAACAATGTACAGAACACAGGAATACATGAAAATGTGTCCCAAGATTCTCTTAGTTGTCCAAACTGTGAGATTTTTTGTAATTACATAGAGAATCTTGAAGAGCAATTAGAATCTAAAAAAATGATTTTGCCAGAGTTACAAAATAACAGACAGATTGCTGTAATAACTACAGATGACAAAAAGACTGAATCCAAATGTAAGCAACAATCCTCTTATATTCCGGAAAGTTCGGATATGGAGAACGTTGATGCTACTGATGAAAAAGAAATGAAACATAAAAACTTATTATGTAGAACTGCAAAACTAAAGTTGCAAATACATGACCAACTTATGAAAGTTTTAAAAGATTTTCCTATTTATGACACTGAGGCAACTGTATTTTCCAATTGGGATTTATTTGAAATGTTTGCGGATCGTTTTAATCTGTCAAATGATCAACGCAATTAAATTTTTCAGTTGTGGGTTCCTGTTAATTTCGCTAAACGAATTAACACACCTGTTATTGATGACGAAGGTCAGGAAAAACAAAATGACGCGACAGATAGACTGCGACAATTATTGCTATGTATGGCCGGTGAGCAAATACCGACCATAGAAATGTTAGATCTTTTACAGACTACTGCAGAAGAAAATCCAATTGATTTTAACCACTTAACAACCGGCCCATAGCCAAATGACGGCTACAGGGCAGTTGCTTAACTCTGGGAGGGCGTCCAGGGACGTCCTCCCAGAATTCTGCTCTCGCGCGCCCCCTAGGGCGCGCACTCGAGAGCATCCGTGACCGCCGGGTCCAGAGGCCGTAATCGCGGCTGTTTACCATGTGATCGCTCCGTCAAATGAAGGAGCGATCACATGTAAACAAACCGGCGTCATCTGATGACGCCGGTTCCTCTCCTCCCCTCCTGTGTACCGATCGGTACACTGTGAGCGGAGAGGGGGATGGATGGATGGTAGCAGCGTTGTGGGCTGCATCTGTAGTGCCCACAGCGCTGCACAGAGACATCCAGCCATCCATCCATCCATGCTCAGCCATCCCCACTACTCTGCATGCCCTGCAATGCTGTGCAATACTCTGCAATGCCCTCTGCAATGCCCCACAATACCCCACAATACCCCTGCAATACTCTGCCATACCCTGGAATACCCCGCAATACTCTGCCATACCCTGGAATACCCCGCAATACTCTGCCATACCCTGCAATACCCCGCAATACTCTGCCATACCCTGCAATACTCTGCCATACCCCGTAATACTCTGCCATACCCTGCAATACCCCGCAATGCTCTGCCATACCCTGCAATACCCCGAAATACCCCGCAATACTCTGCCATACCCTGCAATACCCTGCAATACCCCGCAATACTCTGCCATACCCTGCAATACCCCGCAATACTCTGCCATACCCTGCAATACCCCGCAATACCCCGCAATACTCTGCCATACCCTGCCATAACCCGCAATACTCTGCCATACCCTGGAATACCCTGCAATACTCTGCCATACCCTGCAATACCCCGCAATACTCTGCCATACCCTGGAATACCCCGCAATACTTTGCCATACCCTGGAATACCCCGCAATACTCTGCCATACCCTGCAATACCCCGCAATACTCTGCCATACCCCGCAATACTCTGCCATACCCTGCAATACCCCGCAATACCCTGCCATACCCTGAAATACCCCGCAATACTCTGCCATACCCTGCAATACCCCGAAATATCCCGCAATAATCTGCAATACCCCGCAATACCCAGCCATACTCTGCAATACTCGGTGATACCCAGCCATACTTTGCCATACTCTGCCATACCCAGCCATGCTCTGCAATACCCCGCAAAAATCTGCAATACTCTGCCATAACCCGCAATACTCTGCCATACCCAGCCATACTCTGCAATACCCCGCAATACCCAGCCATACTCTGCAATACTCGGTGATACCCAGCCATACTCTGCAATACTCGGTGATACCCAACCATACTCTGCAATACTCGGTGATACCCAGCCATACTCTGCCATACCCAGTCATACTCGGCGATACTCTGCAATACCCAGCCATGCTCAGCCATACCCAGCCATGCTTAGCCATACCCAGCCATGCTCAGCCATACCCAGCCATGCTCAGCCATACCCGGCCTCTGTATGTGGCCAGGCTGTGGAAGTCTCACACATGTGGTATCGCCGTACTCAGGAGGAGTAGGAAAATCTATTTTGGGGTGTCATTTTTGGTATGTGCATGCATTGTGTTAGAAATATTGTATAAATGGACAACTTTGTGTTAAAAAAAAAAAAAAGCGTTTTAACCACTTCCCACCTTCCGTCATACGACGTCCTTGACTTTGTGCGTGGATATCTGAATGATGGGTGCAGCTACAGGCATCATTCAGATATCAGCTTTTTCAGCCGGCGATTCCCTAGACCATAAGAATGATCATAGCGGCTGTTACACTGCTTGATCGTTCTTACGGGAGGCGAGAGGGGATACCCCCCTCCCGCCGCCCTCCGGTGCTTTTACCGACTCACCGCTACGATCGAAGCCAGGATCTTTTTTTTTTTTTTATTTCAGGCACAGCCTAGAGGTGAGATGTGGGGTCTTATTGACCCCATATCTCACTGTAAAGAGGACCTGTCATGCCATATTCCTATTACAAGGGATGTTTACATTCCTTGTAATAGGAGTAAAAGTGATCAAAAAAAAATTTTTTTGGAAAAAAGTGTCAAACTAAAATAAATAAAGTAAAATGAACAATAAAAAAAAAATAAAAATTTTTTAAAGCGCCCCTGTCCGTGTGCTCGCATGCAGAAGCGAACGCATACATAAGTCCCGCCCACATATGAAAACAGTGTTTGAACCACACATGTGAGGTATCGCTGCGATCGGTAGAGCGAGAGCAATAATTTTGGCCCTAGACCTCCTCTGTAACTCAAAATTTGTAACCAGTAAAAAATTTTAAAGCGTCGCCTATGGGGATTTTTAAGTGGCGAAGTTTGGCGCCATTCCACAAGCGTGTGCAATTTTGAAAGGTGACATGTTAGGTATCTATTTACTCGGCGTAACTTCATCTTTCATATTATATAAAAACATTGGGCTAACCTTACTGTTTTGTTTTTTTTTTAAGCAAAAAACTGTTTTTTTTCCCAAAAAAACGCGTTCGAAAAATTGCTGCGCAAATATCGTGTGAGATAAAAAGTTGCAATGACCGCTATTGTATTCTCTAGGGTCTTTGCTAAAAAAACATATATAATGTTTTGGGGTTCTATGTAATTTTCTAGCAAATAAATGATGATTTTTACATGTAGGAGTGAAATGTCAGAATTGGCCTGGGTGCTCCAGAACGCCTGAAGGTGCTCCCCTGCATAATGGGCCTCTGTATGTGGCCACGCTGTGTAAGAGTCTCACATATGTGGTATCGCCATACTCAGGAGTAATAGCAGAATGTGTTTTGGGGTGTAATTTGTGGTATGCATATGCTGTGTGTGAGAAATAACATGCTAATATGACAATTTTGTGAAAAAAAACAAGAAAAAAAAAACTTGATTTTTCAAAGAATTGTGGGAAAAAATGACAACTTCAAAAAACTCACCATGCATCTTTCTAAATACCTTGGAATGTCTTCTTTCCAAAAAGGGGTCATTTGGGGGGTATTTGTACTTTTCTGGCATGTTAGGGTCTCAAGAAATGAGATAGGCCATCAGTACTTCAGGTGTGATCAATTTTCAGATATTGGCACCATAGCTTGTGGACGCTATAACTTTCACAAAGACCAAATAATATACACTAATTTGGGTTATTTTTACCAAAGATATGTAGCGGTATAAATTTTGGCCAAAATATATGAAGAAAAATTACTAATTTTCAAAATTTTATAACAGAAACGAAGAAAAATTTATTTTTTTACAGATTTTTCGGTCTTTTTTCTTTTATAGCGCAAAAAATAAAAAACCCAGCGGTTATTAAATACCACCAAAAGAAAGCTCTATTTGTGTGAAAAAAAGGGCAAAAATTTCATATATATACAGTGTTGCATGACTGAGTAATTGTCATTCAAAATGTGAGAGCACCAAAAGCTGAAAATTGGTCTGGTTATTAAGGGGGTTTAAGTGCCCAGTGGTCAAGTGGTTAAAGTAAAATTTTGCAAGGTTTATGAAATAATATTTGGAGTAGATGATAACAATGACCCAGGTTTAAAAACAGCTTTCATAAAAAAATTTAAATACCTTGACCCAACTTCAGTAGCCATAGCACAGGAACGTCAAAATTTAAATGATATAGTAAGCTTCATTGATGAAATTAGGAGACAATTGAATCAAAGCAGTCTCACACATGAGGTAGCTATAATTCAATGTGACAAAAATAGTCAGGCTGCAGACATGTCAGAAATGACAGGTCTTGGCAGGAATGACAAGGACAGCTGCAGACAAGTGAGGCAAGTAGACCCTATCACGTGTCTTTACTGTCATAGGTCTGGTCATATGAGAAAACATTGCTGTAAATTTAAGAGAGACTCACAAATAAAAACTAAAGATATGGAGAATGAAAAATCAGCTTTTGTACAACCTGTTTTTTCATGTCAAGATAAAATTTTGACTGAATTGCCTTATGCCACAGAAGTCAAACAGATCAGTAATTTGACTGTTAACAGCAGTTCAGACAACACTGTCACTGAAAAAAAGGGTTTATTGCCATTGCCAAAAATAGAATCACATCGGGATTCAATTTCCCTGCCATTACAATATGTAGCACCAATTATTTTGGACGAGAATGGTAGGCCATATATACAATGTTTGCTGAATGGTAAAACTATTAATTGTCTTATTGACAGTGGATCTGAGATTAGCCTTACCAAAGAAAACATACCTGTGAAACCAAATTCTCCTATGTGTAATATAGTGGGTTTTAATAATACAGGTAATTCCACTGCTAGACAGGTATCTAATGTAACATTTGAAGTACCGGGAATAGTGAAAACTAACATTAACATTTGGGTATGTCACAAAGCAGAGAATATACTCGGCATTGATGTAATCAATGAACAAAAATGGGTGATCGATTTGGCTAATAAAAGTATTTGGAAAGATCCATCTAGGCCCAAATCAGTGCTTATTGATCCCTCTGTATACAGTAAAGTTGGTTCCATTACCAATATGTCTAGAGAACAAAAGTGGCCTGATGTTGATGGTAATTGTGCTTTAAAGGAAGTGGTACAACGTTTTCCAAGTTTGTGGTCAAAGTTCAAAAATGACATTGGAACTTTGAAAAATACTGAATTGAATATTGAGGGAAAAGATCCAGAACCCCTTAATCAGTATGAGTTACCACTAGAATCAATTGGTCCACTTTCTGCCATTATTCAAGAGTTTGTACAACTTGGAATTGTAAAGAAAGCTAAATCAGTGGTAAATAACTGTATTTGGCCTATAAAAATACTGATAATTCATATTCTTTATCAGTTGACTTAAGGACATTGAATAAACATATCACAAATAACCCAGTTCTTCCTGATAAATCTAACTTAAAGTTAAATTTGAATGCTGAGGACAAAGTGTTCTCTGTATTAGAAATAGTTAATAGCCATTTTTCTCTTCCTTTAACGAATAGCAGCCAGTACAAACTCGCATTCACATTCAGAAAAGAGACTTATACGTTCAGTCGATTAATACCTGGCCTAGGTATTGGTGATGGTATAGTTCATGAAACTATAGCAAAAATACTTTCAAAATTTTCTAGGCCAGAATGCATTTGTCAGCATGTGGATACGATTTTGCTGAGTACTCAGAATATCGATGAACATATGGCTCTTTTGTCTGAGTTGTTTATGATGTTACAAGCTGAAGGTTTAAAATTAAACACAACAAAAGTTCAGCTGATGAAAAGTCAAGTGAAATACCTTCACATGCAAATTAGTCAAGGAAAGAGACAATTGTTGCAAGAAACAGTTAGAGATATCACTGCAATCCCAACTCCAACAACTCATAAGGCATTGCGTCAATTTTTGCATAAAATAAATCATTGCAAAGAGTTTGTACACTGTTTCGCAGAAAAAGTTAATCCACTATATAATCTTTTGAGAAATAAAGGTAATATAGTTGACCAATGGGGTCCAAATGAGAAAAATACTTTTGAAATGTTGAAAAAAGATTTGCGGAATGCTCCAGCATTAAGTACAATAGAGGTTTGCTCTGAAGCATCTTTTGTTTTGAAAACTCATGTATCTGAGAATGCCATCTCAGTAATGTTGTCTCAATTACAAGAAGGTAAGGAGAAAATAATTGCCTATTTCTCCAGAGTTTTATCATTTTTGGAAAAAAACTTTTGAGTCAGGTGTAAAGCAACTGCTAAGTGTTTACTATGCAATTAAAGCTACAGAGAGCATAGTGAAATCAAACAAAATCATTGTACAGACACCTGACTGCTCACTAAAAGGTATTTTTGAGGAAGATAGTTTTAAAGAATGTCGTAAAACATATCCTCTATGGTTCAGAGCTTTATCATCCAAACACATTCAGATAGATGTAAAAGGAAGACATCTTCAGGAATGTACACCAGTACATGTTTATACAGCTGTATCTGAGAAGTCTTTATCTCAGGTTTCCAGAATAAGAACAGAGAAGGACATAGAGCCAGTATTTGTTACTGCAGAACAGTCTAACACTAGAATAAGAGCTTCAACACAGAATACAGTTACGCACATTTCTAATCTTTTAGAGGTGAGAACAAAGGCATAGTCCATTGTCATCTCTGGGTTATACAAAACTTTTCTTTTGTTTGTGAAAACAGAGATTTGTATCATGACCAAAAGGAGGTGTTGCGTCCTGTCATACCTAAACTTCAAAGTACATATGATTTATAGTTTAGGCCATCTTAGACAGGACAAGGACAGTACATTGTCATACAGAAGTTCTCTTTGAAGGAAAATATAAGATAGTGTTATTTTACATATAGTTTAACAAATTCACAAAGTTATTGTCTCATAATGTTTTAACATTTGTTGGAAAAAAGGTACAAGAATTTAATGAAAATATTTTATGCCTGATTAATGATACTGCATTTCTTTTACAGAAATGGCATCTAAAATCAAATAAATATGGAAGATAACAAGCTCATATGAACAGCAAAGAGAATATCAAGAAAATTCAAAGTTAAAGAAGGAATCCTCTAGGGACGAATGTTGGACAAAAGATTTATACTTCAGATTTATGACTGTTTTATCTTATTCAACAAGATTTTTCTAATCTATCATAACTTGAAGAAGAAACTTTAAAGACATTTCATGAAGAAAAAAATTAATCAGAAGAAACTTTATCTACTATAGATAAACAATTTGGGACTCAAACATTTGTCCACATATACATTTTTTGATAATCCGATTATTCTGATATTAATGTTCATATTAAGTTAGGATTATCATTATTATTTTTATTTATTTTTCCTTATTCATATATTGAATATTTTTAGGTAACAACTGCACACTCATTCTAGTTTATAGAACATCTTTTGTTCATAACTTAAGAAACATATCACTCTTAATAGAACTATGGAAAGTTATGACAAGTTTTAGAGTGTAAAGTATATTTCCAAAGAGCTAAAATATTATTTGAGCACAAATATGGAAATATATTATTGCATAATTTATTTTAATAATAATAATAATTATTATTATTGTTATTATTATTAATAATAGTAATTATAGATATGAGTCATCATTATGTTATACATTTTTAAATTCTATATCATTATTTTAAGATTTTGCATAGATAGATCTAAGAGAAGTTAAAGTAAAGAGAAAAGCAATTAGAAGGAGAGTTATTTCTAGCTGCTTCAGTTCTGAGGAATATTGTGTTTGATCATTTGATACAAGGATGTGTAAATGTGACATGGGCTGTACACATGTTGTGGTCGCTGCAAATTTTTTTCACTTGGGCTGCAGAGTTCGGCAGGTGGCACCACCTGACAAACTCACCCATTGAGATCAATGGGGGTCTCACCGCAACCATGAGCCAAATGCTTGGCTTGCAGTTGAGGCATGGTCCCACAATGGTGAAAAAATTATTAGACCGCTTATGGTGAAAATGAAAAATGAGGAGCTGCAGCCTCTATCAATAAATTCACCCTAAGGTGAATTTAGAAGAAATGTGAAAAAAGAGGGGATAGGTATGGCGCTGCTCTTATTAAGAGGTGACCTACAACCTCTAAATACTTGAAGGGTGTGTGTGTTAGAATATTATTCCAAATTCATAATTCGGCACTTATAGGTGTTATAATATATTCATGGCAAGCTTGCAAAACATATTTGGTTTTATGATTAATCATGATAAATAGAGTATGTGTGAATGACCTTGATCAATTGATTTGACATGATTCTTCATCTACAGCTAAGCATTGCTGGATTTTTCTGGTGTAGCCAATTTGAGTATGACATTTAAGGTATCTTGGTATAGAATGTCATGAGAAGACAAAAATAGACACGTGTCCACGTAGCTAAAGGAATAAACATTGTAAATTATATCCTGTTAAGTTAAGTTAGTTTGAAGTTCCAATCATATTAATAAGTATTAGTATATAGTTATTTAATGTAAAGTTGGTAAAATGTGTTCATATTATGTAGATGTTTGGTTATATGACATTACATGATCAGCCCATTACTTCATGTATGGAGTGTTACATGTGGACTTGTCAATCCTATGCCATATATGACTCTGAGTTAGAATCTTCATTTGGAAAGCATATTGCTGAATTTAGCAGAAATGAACATGTGCCATACAAGGTTCTAAGTTGGTGTGAGGTTATGACGTTCACACGTTCACATGTAACATATAAAGCCAATGCTTCCATATTGAAGGTCACACAGACAGACACACACACACAGACACACAGACACTAGGATAGAATGACACTGACATGATCACAAGACACTTTGAGACAAGTTGGGACAGCTGTCAATTCTGCCAGAAGTCTAAGAACGTCATTTCCTGTTTCTTCTTGGACGACACACAAGACAGCATGGAGACAGGAGGGCAGCATCTATGAAGCACACATGCTTTCATAAGCTTATTACAGCTTTATAACTTTTTATTCTATTTCATATATTTTTACCTACACTGAACTGAACTATTATATTTTTTACATTGTATTTATGATGCCAATTGTGTGACAATAAACTCCCACTTTGTTTTAAGTCAGTTTGACTATCAATGCTATTCATCCGGAAGCGCCTCTGAGATACAAGAATATTAGATATTAATAATATTCTTCAGTGTGTCACGGGTGCATTTAGTGCAAAAAGTGACAATAAAAGTGCAGAAAATAAATATTTGTATATTCACAAAAATCCACAAAAAAATCCTACTGTGTAAACTACCTAACCGCTTAGGTTATGTCCCATTGACGAAACACATAGGGTGGGACTATACAGCGTCATTGCATCACTTCCAGTTTCAAGTCGTGGAGCGCAGTTTCCTGTTTTTAAATACTGTTTTCGCTTTTAATGATTTTTAATAAATGTGTGTACCCATCAGTATTATTAATAAATGTTCGGATATTTGTACGGTATCACACTATGGAGTCTCTTTCCTCTCTACATGTGGGCAACATCTAAGAGGTTAACAGTGAGGAGACCACTTACATCGCAGACAAGGAGGCACTTGGAGAACACAGGACAGGAAGTTTCCTCCCACTCCACAGGCTGCACAGTGGCTCGTACTATGAAGGTGAAATACCTCCTTGTGGGGTGAATAATAGCGGTGAGTGCGTTTCTTATGGGGCACTGTTTTCCAAGAAGCACAGAACAATTTGAAGGAGCACATTGTCACTCTGTTGGACTTTTTTATACACCAGGGTTTAAGGATGGTATATGCATATTTCTGAACCCAGTTTCACAGCAACAATATACACCAGTCATATATGTTGGATTTTTTTGCACAGAAATGTCACTTTGAATTGCAGGTTTTGCACAGGATTGTGTTTTCGTTTGAACAATATGCATTATATATAAGCAGTTAGGTAGTTTACACAGTAGGATTTTTTTGTGGATTTTTGTGAATATACAAATATTTATTTTCTGCACTTTTATTGTCACTTTTTGCACTAAATGCATCCGTGACACACACCCCTCAAGTATTTAGAGGTTGTAGGTCACCTCTTAATAAGAGCAGCGCCATACCTATCCCCTCTTTTTTCACATGATCCCACAATATACAATTTTCTGTTCTGCAATTTAAAAAAAAGCAAAAAAAACCCAAAAAGCAAGGGAAGTTGAGTCTCCTGAACACCTGCCAGTCGCTGTTATAAAGCCCTCTGAAAAGTGATAAGCATTAAAGAGCCATTAAACAGACTTTCCTTTTTACTTTGGTTTTGTTATCCAGAATGTAAGGTAGCAAATGGAGTAATAAAACTTTGCAGTAAATGCAGGGTGTACATAAATATATAAATATTCTACTCTTTTCCCCCCTGTACCTGGTGATGGAAAGAGGTGGCCAGAACAGGGAAGAGACTACCAGTGCTCATACCATATCCACAGAGAAAATTGGGATAAATAAAACTGGTTACAGAATATTTAAAGTTTGCACTGTCCTCTATTTGGGTTGTTAGGCTAAATTTAGTTTTTGGCCTTATTGTAGTCAGTGGAGCAGTGATCTGTAGTTTTTGGTTGGTCAGGGCTTCCTAAGCTGGGTGTTTGATTTCTCCTACCTGCTTCTGGGAGAAGCTTCCAGAATATACAGTAGGGCAGAGAGAGTCAAATATCCAGTTATGAATATTTATCATGTTTCAGCCAATCCCTAGAAGGGGGCGTCCAGGTGGCTGAGGGGGTGATCAATGTTTTGGGAGGCCTGAGTGTTTTTCCTCTGCTAGGAGGGTTCCAGTTCTCTTGGGGCTGCTGCCCCTGGGAGGCAGCTATACTAAGACAAGATTTGCAGTTTGGTCCTCAGCAGGTGCTGAGCTGAGGGCCTGGGGAAGATTAATCATTGCTGGAGGGCACTGCCCTAAAGTCCCAGTCTGTAGAAGGATCTTTTTTATCCCCCTCACCGTGGAACTAGCTGTGGAAGGTGGGTGGCAGTCAGCTCCTGGGACTTTGTAAATAAGACCTACAGCTTTCATATGTGCCTGCAGCTATAAGGATTTGTGCTAGAAGTTTGTCCTATTAGTTGTTTTGGAGTATCCTGAAGCATACCACCTAACTTTTTGAGATGGGAATGAGGGACACCAATAAGCAAAAGTATGAAGGCATAGGACACACCCCCTGCCACTCCCCTTAAATGAGAATTATACAAAAAAAGATTAGTTTAACCCACGAGTGCATTTTTTTTACCACTACTATTCCTTTATATTGACTTTTGAAATTTACAAAAGCAGCATTTTAGAAATTGGATGAAAGGTTTAGCACCGGGAAACACTTTTTTTTATTGAGTTTTACATATTACAGGTTATGAAGTCATAGTAAGGAACAGGAACATGAACATGTAAATGGAAGTTTACAGATTACATATTGTAAGTATAGTCTGAATAGCGATTTTTTGAATAACGTTCTATGAGAAAGAAAAAATCGTTAACAAAGTGATTATAAACATAGGGTAGAACAGTTGACCTGGAATGATAGGAGGGGGGTGGGGTAAGGAGGGGAGGGGTGCAAGAGGAAGGATGGGCAAGGAGGGATAAGGGAAGGGGGGGAAGGAGAGCTTCAAGTGGAAGGCGAGTAGAGAGACAGGGCATTCAACTGTTAAACCTTACTTCAATCGTTAATTCTTTTTTGAGTATCAAAGGACCCATGGGTTCCAGCGAGTTAGTGTCTTTATATGGGATTGTTTGCTGCGTGACAAAAGGGTTTCATAAGTGAAATGGGTTTGTACTAAGTTAGTAACTTCAGTAAGGGAGGGAATGTTGTCAGATTTCCAGTTTCTAGTGATCAAGAGTTTGGTAGCTAGGAGGACGTGTGTAATCACTGTTCTTTGGTGTATGGGAAAATCTTCTATTGTCAGATTAAGAATGGCTAAGTGTGGAGTAATTGTAACCGAGCTATGGAGTATGTCTTGGAGTATGGATTCCACATTTTTCCAAAGCTGGGTTACATTTGGGCAAGACCAAAGAATATGGAGGAGGGTGCCCGTATGGCCACAGTTTCTCCAGCAGTCGTGTGAGGCGTGTTTGTGGAATTTGGCCAGTCTGGACGGAGTTAGGTACCATCTCATTAGCGTTTTTTCAGTGATTTCCCAAAGGGAGGTACAAGTTGTTGCTTTGTAAATAGATGTGATTGCCTGTTGCCATTGGGCATCTGTGAATTGTGTCTGTAGGTCAGTTTCCCAGTTAAGGAGAGGTTTGGTTTTGCTGAACATGTTTTTTTCCTGTAGGAATGAGTATATGAGGGAAGTCCCTTTAGTGTTAGAGTGTTCTGTAAAGAAGTAGTTCCATAGTTTCAAGGGTAGTTTTCCTTCTAGAGATGTGTGTGCCTTCAAGCAGTTTTGTAATCTGAAGTAGATGAGGAAGTCTTTGGAGGGTGCATTGAGGTCTTTGCCTATTTGTGAGAAGGATTTGCAGGTTGTTAGATCCCGAAGTTCTTGTGTGTATGTTACCCCGTCAGTAATCCAGGATGGGAGTGTTAAGTCAGGAGTAAGAAGCTTTAAAGTGTTTAAAGGAATGTGTAGTGGTTTCGTCAGTACATGTGACCATTTGGTATTGTGTAGTGTACGCAACACTTTAACTGAGGCTTGGACAGTGGGTGAGTAGTGGAAAATGTGAGGATTATGTGTAGAGGCACTAAATAACCAGTTGGCGAGGTTCGTGTCTGGTGTCTTGTGATTTTCTATATCGCTCCAGAGAGTTTTGGATGAGGTATTCATCCATTCTTTCATTTGTGATAGAATGGTGGCATTGTAGTAGACTTTGATGTCTATGTATCCCATTCCCCCCACGGATCTGTGTTTAATAAGTTTCGTGTGACTACATCTAGATTTTTTCCCTTGCCAAACAAATTGGCTTAGGATGGATTGGAGAGATTTCAGGTAGGTAGATGAAAGTGGTATAGGAAGCGTGCGAAATATGTAGAGCAACCGTGGCAATACGATCATTTTAAAGGCTGCCAGGCGGCCTGTCCATGAGAATTCATGCTTGGAGAGTTTTGTGGTTTCAGTAAGCATCATCTGTTTGGCGTCTGTATAGTTGTGTGCGAAAATACCTCTAGTGGATTTGGTGAGATTAATGCCGAGGTAGGGAATACTATCCTCCGCCCATGGGTAAGGATATTGGGTCTGGAGTAGATTACTAGTGGTTGCATCAATGCCCAGGTCTAGAATGTAGGATTTATGTTCATTAACTTTGTAGTAAGATAAAGTACTAAACCTTTTCAGTAGCGATTGTACCGAAGCCAGGGAAGAGTGAGGGTTTGTGATCATCATTATCACGTCATCTGCAAATACATTTATTTTGTGTTCTTTAGATCCAATAGTGAAGCCTGATATTGTAGAGTGGGATCTGACATGTTCTGCTAAGGGTTCCATAATTAGGTTAAAAATGATTAGTGAGAGCGGACGACCTTATCGGGTGCCATTAGTGATGGAGAATGGCTTAGACAGCATCTCCGACGAATAGACCTGTGCTGATGGGGAGGAATACAGAGCCATTATGGCTGCCAGAATGGGGCCCTGAAAACCAAATTTGCCAAGGGTTGCTTCAAGATATTTCCAATGGACCCTATCGAACGCCTTCTCTGCATCCAAGGATAGGAGCAGAGAAGGCGTTCTAGATATCTCAGTGTGATGGATTATGTTGATAATTCTGTGAGTGGCATCAGTTGTCTGCCTCCCTTTTGTGAAGCCTGATTGGTCCTTATGTATTAGAAGGGGCATTAGGTTGAGTAATCTGTGGGCTGTTAGTTTGGCATAGATTTTTGTGTCCACATTGAGAAGAGATATGGGTTGGAAGTTTTGTGCAGAGGTAGGCTCTTTCCCCGGCTTCGGTAGTGTAACAATTAAGGCACTTAGCATTTCTGAGGGGAGGGAGGAGGAGGAGGCAGTGTCATTGTACACTTTGGTCAGATATGGTATTAGCACAGTTCCAAATTGTTTGTAATACTCTCCTGTAAGACCATCTGGGCCAGGAGATTTGTTAGAGGGAAGTGATGAAATTATATTTTTGATTTGTAGATCTGTAAATGGGGTGTTCAGGGAGTCTAGTTGTTCTGTGTTCAGTTTAGGGAGGTTGATCTCATTGAGAAATGCCTCTATGTCAGGTAGAGACGGCTGTGTGACAGATGTGTCATCTTTTAAATGATAAAGTGTATTGTAGTAGTAACTAAATGCGTCTGCAATAGCTTGTGGATCTATCAGTTTCTGTTTAGTAGCTGGGTGGAATAGATGGGTAATTTTGGTTTTGGAATAGTAACCTTTGATTCTATTGGCCGTTGCCTTTCCGGCTTTGTTACCAGTAGAGTAGTGTTGAGCTCTAAAATGCTTATGTGCTCTTTCAAAGGATTCTAGAAGAAGAGATTTTAATTCCTGTCTAAGGGAGTCTAATTTAGTCTTGGTTAATGGATCTGGGTTAGTTTGGTTTTGGTGTTCTAGCGTTTTAATATTGGCAGTAAGTGTGTTTAGACGCTGTGATCTCCTCCTCCTCTCTCTAGCAGTAAGTTGAATAAGGATCCCCCTTATGAATGCCTTATGGGCATTCCAAAGAACGGTATCATTGCTAACAGATCCTGCATTAGTATTAAAGTATTCTGTTAAACGCTCTCTAATAAAAGAAGAATGGATCGGTGAGTGGAGAATCGCAGCATTCGCTCTCCATATCCATGTACGGGAAATCTTCGGCGAGTCTTCTATGGTCATTGTAACCGTGGTCAGACCACGTAATGGTAAATATCTCCGTGGAGGAGATTTTGGGCAAAGTCCATTTATCCACTAGGAAGTAGTCAATCCGAGTGTAAGAGTTGTGTCTAGGGGAGAAATAGGAGTAGACCCTTTCGGTGGTGTGATGGCATCTCCACACATCAAATAGGTGATGAGATCGAATGAACGGTCCCATAGGGGATGTAACTCTGGTTGAGTGGGAAGAAGAGTCGATGGAGTTGTCAGTTACTATGTTAAAGTCCCCACACATGACAAGGTGTCCTTGTTTAAAGCGATTGATTTTTTTCATCAATTTGGACAGAAAGTGAATCTGTTTCTTGTTGGGGGCATATACTGATATGATGGTGTAATTATCGTTGTTTAATATACAATTCAATGCCAGATATCTACTATCAACATCCTGAAGGCTGTCATGTAGGGTGAATGAGCATGTAGATTTAATGGCTATCATGACTCCGTTTTTTTTGTCAGGACCGGAGGCTTTAAAGATGTTTGAAAGATTCTTATTGGAGCACTGAGGTTTGGCGCTGGTTTTAAAGTGCGTTTCTTGGATGCACAGGACATCGCAGTGAGAAGCCTGTGCAGTTCGCCACAGAGATGTCCTTTTGGCAGGGTGATTGAGTCCTTTTAAGTTCAGTGACAGAAATTTGGCCATTTTGAAAGTGGTGCGTATAGGTAGTGGAGTAAGGTACTACTTACAGTTACTCAGATGGGTAAATTGCTCGAGGAGGGTGGTTGTTGTTAGAAGTCCTGGATCTGAGGGACTTGAGCTCTCGTGGATAAGGAAGGAAGGGAGAAAAACAGCAAGGTAGTTAGTGATAAACAAGAGGGTAGGGGAAAACAGGTGTCAGCAGTGTGTTCGGGACTGCTGAATGTGGCTGAGGGTAAAGTTCGTAAACTAACTGCAACGGGCAGGCACTAAATCGGAGTGCTTATCTGAGATTGGATTCACAGCATCACAGATTTGGAATCATTTGTTGTAGTGGTGAGAATGACCGGAGTTGAAGGATTGCGCGTTTGGTTTGTGGGTCACTGAGGTTGGAGGTTTCATCGTCAGGAATGATACCCCATGTTTTTAGCAATTGTATGCCCTCTTGGACGGTATGGATATTGTGGCGTGTTTCATTTCTGGTAACCATCAGCTTGGTTGGGAACCCCCATTGATATGGGATCTTATGATTATTGAGGGGTTTTGTGATTGTTTGCAGTTGACGTCTCTGTTGACGAGTGTATTGAGAGATGTCAGCAAAAAGTTGCAGCTTTGCGTATGGATGTGGGAGCTGTCCCAGGCGTCTGGATTGTGTAAGGAGCATCTCCTTGGTGTGGTAGAAATGGATGCGCATCAGAGTATCCTGAGGTACTTCTGCGGGTAGGGGAGGAGGTTTTGGGAAACGATGGATGCGATCGATGATCGTCTTGATCGGTGGGAGATCTGGTAGAAGTGTTGAGATCAACTTCCTAGCGTAGGAGTTGAGATCTGCTGGTAGGATAGTTTCAGGGATTCCTCTTACCTTGATATTTTGGCGCCGTGAGCGATCTTCAAGATCCGCCATTTTGGCACGCACCCAGCGGTGTTCTTCTCTGGTGTGGTCATGTGCGTCTACCAGGTCATTAACTGTTTCTGTCATGACGCTCATCTGCTTTTCAATAATCCCCACTTTCTGCCCTGTGTGCAGAATTTCTGTTTTAAATGCTGTAAACATTGAAGAAATGTCAGACTAGAGGGAGCTGTGAAGTGACATCAGCATTTCTTTCAGCATAGTGTCTATGACAGGCTGATTTGTAGTAGGGAAGGCTGCTATGGGGGAAGCTGCAGAAGGCTGTGTGAGGAGATTTTCTAATGCAGGCCTTACCTCCTGTGACTGTTTCGCTATATCCAGTCGCATCCTTGCTTTTGCAGGGCTGTTGGAGGTGGATGAGGGGCCTGAGGATAGCTCTGAGCCTGATGAGTTGTGCTGGCTGAAATGGAGGATTTTTCATCATCAGGCAGGTCAATGTAGGAATCCTCTGTGTGCTGTGCAGTGCCGCGGTGGCCATCTTGGATTTTATCTCCCTGAGGGAAGATGAGGAAATCTGTGATTTTTGTGGGAATCCTATATTCTTTCCTCTTTCTAGAGGTTCCGGTCTGGTTCCCCAGGTTGTGGGGGTCTGAAGTTTGCATTTTGTGGGGTCTGAGGCAGTGATTTGAGGTCCGGTTCTCCGTTCAGTGCAGGAGCTGTGAGATCAGGCTTCCATTCAGCTCGGCAGCTAGCCACGCCCCCCGGGGGAAACACTTTTTGAAAGACAAAAAATATATTTTATATACAACTATATAGATCAGACCAAAATGAGGGACAAATAAAGAGGAAAGAGGGACAGCTGGACTTAGTTTCAAATCAAGGGCAGTCCCTCCAAACCAGGAACAGTTGCCTGAACCCCTCAAACCCCTCTTCTGTTTCAAGTTATTCAGCGATACATTCTAAAAAGACATCCCTAGACTGAGGCTGTATTGTCGGTGTGCATGGAACTGTGCTTGTGTAACTGGCAGCCTGTGTACTACTTTGGGGGGGGGACCTGTCTATTCTCCCCACCAGGAGTGAGCACTACCAAAGGATATCTAAACTTTCCACCTGGTGATCCAGCCAGTAACACACTTCCTAGCTTAAGGTGTCTCCACTCTGGATGGAGGAGGAATGGAGACACCCTTGGACAGCAGTATTGTCAGTCTGGGGGGCGGATAGTGTTAAGCTGGATACACACTATACAATTTTCTGAATATTTTTTAATTCAGTTTTACCAAAACCATATAATATGACTTCAAACCTTAAGAGCCCTTTCACACTGGGGCGTGGGGGCAGCAGCAGTAAAGCCCTGCCAGTTTTAGTGGCACTTTACTGCTGTTATAGTGGCACTTTGGCGCCGCTATTCGAACGGGGCGCTTTTAACTCCCTAGAAGGAGTTAAAAAGGGGTTAAAAGCTATTGTGTAGCGCCGTTGCCGAATTGCTTTGCAGGCGCTTTGGCAGCGCTGCCTATGCATTTCAATGGGCAGGGGCGGTGGAGGAGCGGTGTATACACCACTCGCAAACCGCCCCAAAGATGCTGCTTGCAGTACTTTTTCTAACATCCTGCAAGCGTACCACTCCATTGTGAAAGCACTCAGGTTTTCACACTGGGACTGCAGATTAGGCATTTTTCAGGAGCTGTACAGATGCTATTTTTAGTGCTAAAGCTCCTGAAAAACGCCCCAGTGTGAAAGGGGTCTTAAGCCTCGTACACACGGTACAATTGTTGGCAGGGGATTGTCTGTTGACAGACTGTTATTCTGTTATTCCCGTTAGTACGCTCCTTTTGACAGTTGCTGTCCAATTTTCGGCCAACAAATGTTGGATGGTAGTCTAATAAATTTTCGGCGGATAACGGTTTGACGTCAGATTTTCATATGGTCAGTACACAAATCCGTCACACAAAAGTCGAAAGTACAAACACACATGCTCGGAATCAATGCTCACTAAACACGAAATTAGCAGAAGGGGCCCAAAGGGTGGCGCTCAAGAGCTGAAGTTCCTCGTAGTACGTCACTACATTTGTGTTTGTTGCACGACAATTGTGTACCGTTAGTATGCAAGACAGGATCAGTTGGCCAACAATCGCACCGTGTGTACGAGGCTTTAGACCCCATACACACTATTAGATTTTCTGCAGACTTTTGTCTTCAGATTTACCCAAACCACATAATATGAGGTAAAACCTTAAGAGTTTCCATTTGTATGCAATCAGGTAGGCCCCTGCACTACATGGTTTTGGTAAATCTAAAGGAAATCAGAAAACAAAAGTTGTGTAGTGTGTATGGGGCTTAAGGCCTGTACACAAGATACAAAAATCAGATGGAAAATTTGTACAACGGGCTGTCTGCCGATTTTCGGATCGTTAGTACGGTGCTTTCGACAAACGATTTTGCTTTTTCGTCAGACAGAAGCTGGATGTGTAGACTATAAAATTTTTGTCAGGTGTGAACTCAACGTTCGATTTTCGTTTCATTAGTACAGTTTTCGTATAAAAAAAAACGTAAGCACAAGAATACGCATGCTCAGAAACGAAAGAATACATACAAAACTATTCAACACATGACATTACTTCTGAAGTTGAATTCTGTTGGACCAAAATTTTCGTATTGTGAGTAACCTCTTCACTTTCGACATGAGACCAGTGAGTAGAATTATAGGGGTCTGATAATGTTGAGTGTTTATACATATATGTAGCAGGCATTTTTGTAATGCAATTTCTCCTTTTGGCCACAAGATGAAGACAGAGAGATGCTGACTTGTCCTTCCAAAAAACTGAGAAATAAAAGAGCTCTCTGGGAAAAAGGGGGAGTGCCAGGAAGTGTGAGGAGAATGAGGAGAGGAGAAGGACTGAGGTAAAAGAAAAAGGGAGTGCTGACAGGGGACTGAGGAGAGAGGCACACACTGACACCAGGGACTGTGTGCCCCTACAGAGGAGGGATATCCTGAACCCTGAGAAAAGGAGTCTGTGAGGAGAATAAGGAGAGTGGTCTGAAGAGAGAGAGAGAGAGAGACAGAGAGTGGGACTCTGGCAGCATCAGAGGGGGAGAAAGCCAAGCTTTTACAGAGACTGCCTGGAGACGGAGGAGTGAGGATGCCTGAGGAGAGCCAGGAGCAGAGACAGCCACATGGTCCACTACTATTTAGTCCAGGGACCCTACTCAGCAGCCCAGCACCACTCAGCTCAGCATAGATGACCCACGCCTTTCAGGGATTGAGATACCCATCTGGGTATCAGGTCGGCCACTGCCTGTTCACCTTGCGAGTTTTACTATCAGTCATATCGATCAGCCATCAGCAAGAGATTCAGTTCCTTACAACATCGCTAGGAGCATCAGGAACCTGAACAAGGACCTGGGATTATCATTGTGTCATCGCACCGAGGATGGCTGAGAGGTTGCAAACCCAACATCCTTCTTGACACCATACTGACACTGCATGCAGACACCAATTTCCCTTTTAAGTGTCACGGGATGCTTGTTTGGAAGCTACCATCTCTAGTAATTTGCCCTTAATCTCTACCTAACGGAACATAGTAGGGGATTACTGCTCCATGCAAGCTTGTTTGAATCTACAAGGGCCCCACCGTTTGCTAGTCGAAGACACTAGTATTCTTCACCTCAGGACCTGCAACATTACAGGACTGTGTTTACTGTACTTGTGTAACCCATTCTTTTCTTTGCATGTTTGCCTCTCAAGGGTGTTTGCGGCCCAGAAGGAGCTGAGAAGTTGACAAGTCTTCTCTCCTCCCTCTCAGCACCTGTGTTAAGGGCAGGGGCGGACTGAAAACTCATGGGGCCCCCGGGCAATAGGAGATTATGGGGCCCCTAGGTAATCAGAGATTATGGGGCCACACAGTATACACATACATGTACACACAGTATACACAGACAGATGTAAAAAAAACACAGATTTATACATACTGTCCCTGGTTTTACTAAGGCTGGCAACCCTGATGGGGCCCCCTAGTGACCCAAGGCCCTCGGGCAGTGCCCGAGTGGCTCAATGGTCAGTCCGCCCCTGGTTAAGGGCATATAGATTACTGCCCTTCCTTACCTGCAGTTGCTAAATATTGAAGGTTATGATTTCTAATGTATTAGCTATTTGTAGCAAGGTTTAACAGTGTTGTAAGTTTCCATATGCTTTAAACCGTACTAATATATTCAACTTGTTTATCACTACCAGGTGTGTGTTTATTTTTGGTGATAATCCACAGCCAGGATAACGGTATTTACCGCATGTGTCCTTAAATGTGTTTGCAGTAATTTTATTAAACCAGGTGTGTCAGAGGGGTTGAGGTCATTCTTGGAGTTGAGGCGAAGATCAGGGAATCCAAATTCACCAAGCGGCTCCTTCGGGGGTGGCGCTACATATATATTTAAAAATTTGTAAAGCACTTTCTTGCTTCTTTTTAGACACATAGTTTTCAGTCCATGATGACCTTCACTTTCAGATAAGAAGCAACAGTTTACTCCTTTACTCCCTTTTTGCTCCAAGAAATGGACAGTCTTATCTAGCTGGTCTGATCCAGTACCTTTATGGCAGCGCCCATGTTTTCTTTCACTTTCTATCAGTCACATGATGTAACCACCTACTTAACTGTTCCCTTGCTGTTAAGAAGATATGAATGCTAATTGGACTAAACTATACGGTCACACCTATAACATGCCTAGAGCCTATGCATAATTATAAAGTATATATTGTTAAACTTGATGCTTGTAGGTCAGAGACACTTTCTTCATTCCACCCAGCAGAGCTGGAAGTCGGTGTGTATTGTGTCTCTCCACTGCAATGTATGAATAAAGCACCTACTTATATTTTACAAAGATCTGGATCTACTATCTCATCTGAGACTTCCTAACCTGATTTAACAGAATGGTGCCTTTCGACTCGGATACAGTCTGTTGGGTTCCCGGCCAGAGAGACACGAAACTCACGTTGAGCAGACAAGTGGCCACGGTAAGAAACTGTTATTCTTACTTATTCTGCTCTCCGTGGCGAGTAATTAGTCGGTGTCTGGGGTCCATTGGCTGAAGGAGTCTTATGGTGTTGATGAGATGGTGAGATTAAGGTAAAATTTAGTGTAGACTAGAGTAATATTGATGTTACACAGTTTGACCCAAATAACTCCTTTACTTTACCTGTTGCAAAAATAATAGAGCTGATAATAATTGTCAATGTTGATGTTTTGTTCTTGTGCTTGGGGTGTCAATAGATTTATGAGGTTTGTAAAAAGGTCTGACCAGAGGACTGTAATAGTGAGCCTGTGTGGCGAGTAATGCCTATGTGGCAAGTGTACAGGCCTGTGTGGCCATTTGGCCATTTGACAGCTACTGTGTGTAGCCCAGGAGAAATTTTGGGCGACGACCCACAAGTTTTGTAAGTAGAGACTCGAGAGTGAGGAATCTAGATTGGGAGCACGGCTTTCCCATGGACCTCTTGAAGCCGGGAGAGGTAGAAGTGGCACAAGTGAATGACAGACATGAAACACAGATATGGACAGTGGTTAAGAAATGACACCAAGACTTTTATAGGCTGGACCAAAACAGAGCAGATCTAATACCAGCAGAAGGAGTTATGATCAACTTGGGTTTCTGTGTATATTCATTTTTTTATGTCAGATTGACAGAGTTGGATGAGAGGATTAAATGTGTACAATATCGGATTTTTGAAAGTATGCAACGTGATGGAACTTTAACTAGTTATGAGCCTGACAACGTTTTTCTAATGCATATCACTGATGGGTCTAGCAAAAGAGAATTAGGGCAATGCAAATGTTATCTAAATGTTTAAGAAATGTTTGATAAGCAGAAAGATAGCTAAGTACAGCTGAGTTAAAAAAAAATGAGTGTGAGAATTCATTGGGGATATGAGAAGTCTGCTCGTCTTTTGCAGTTTCCTCACCTTCTCCTCTCGCGTGTATTTCTGTGTAAGAAAGGAGTGAGGTGCCCCTCCCCTTCACATTGCTGTGTAACATTGTGTATTTGTAGAAAAGAGAAATAGGCGGTTTGCAGATATTTTCTTAAAAAGATGGTGCCGTCTGAAGCCAGAGATTTTTGAACATCTAAGTACTATAGAAAGTTGTAAATGAGAAAAGTGAACAATACAGAAGAGTTAAATTGTAGATACTGAAACTGAGGAAATGGTATATGAGAAAGATGGGAAGCCTTTGTAAGAAATTCTTTGTAAGTTTAATTGAGAAATCATTTGTAGAAGAGGAGAGAAGTGAGACGGGCATCCAGCTTCCCCCCTTGACCCCCCTTAATTCTCCTTCTTTGATGGACACATCCTGTATGAGAGACTGTATCTGTAAAATGTTAACTCTTGACCAGCTATGAAATTACTAGTATAACGTGATGTTCAAATGTGAGTGATATACAAGACCAAGGGAAATGTTTAACTATGTTGCAGAAGTGGAATCCTAGTTGAAATTGTTAGTTTTTGTTATGTAACTCTAGGATTCATTTTAAACAAAGAAAGAAAAGCTGATTTAAATTCCTAAAAGATAGCCATGATTGTTATATTTAAATGTTTAGTTCTCCATTCCAGCCTACTGAGCTTGAAAAGGGAAAAAGTTCCACACACTGATAAGACCGGGCTGATTTAGTATTTTAGCATGCCAGAATATTAAAGGAACTATGCAAGTTAAGAAGCAGTAGTTAGACAAGGAAGCACATGCCAGAAGAGAGAAATCAGAAGGTTATTGATGGTTTAAAGAAGTAGATAGGAAACATGAAAGTGAATGGCTCTAGAAGAAAGTGGGAAGAATTTTGTAGATTTATTAACCACTTCAGCCCCGGAAGAATTTACTCCCTTCCTGACCAGTGGGTTTTTTTGCTATTCGGCACTGCGTTGCTTTAACTGACAATTGCGCGGTCGTGCCACGTGGCTCCCAAACAAAATCGACGTCCTTTTTTTCATACAAATAGAGCTTTCTTTTGGTGGTATTTGATCACCTCTGCGGTTTTTATTATTTGCGCTATAAACAAAAAAATAGCGTCAATTTTGAAAAAAACGCATTCTTTTTTACTTTTTGCTATAATAAATATCCCCCAAAAATATATAAAAAAAACATTTTTTTCCTCAGTTTAGACCGATACGTATTCTTCTACATATTTTTTGAAAAAAAATCGCAATAAGCGATTATTGATCGGTTTGCGCAAAAGTTATAGCGTTTACAAAATAGGGGATAGTTTTATGGCGGACACGTCGGACATTTTTGACACATTTTTGGGTCCATTGTCATTTATACAGCAATCAGTGCTATACAAATGCACTGATTCCTGTGTAAATGACACTGGCAGTGAAGGGGTTAACCACTAGGTGGCAGTGTAGGGGTTAAGTGTGTCCTAGGGGCGTGTTTCTAACTGTGAGGGGTATGGCTGTGTGTGACACGTCACTGATCTCTCCTCCAATGACAGGGAGCAGAGATCAGTGACACTGTCACTAGGCATAACGGGGAGATGCTTGTTTACATTAGCATCTCCCTGTTCTTCCTCCCCGTGAGGCAATCGCGTGCTGGCCGGCTCTTAAAGGGCAATGTACAGGTACGTGATTCTACCTGTACGAGGCCTTCTGCCAACATATATCATCGGTAAGTGGTTAATGAGGATTGCTGGATGTGAGACAAGGCTGAGGATGTTTTGATTACTTTAAAGAGGGAGTCCACCTAGAAAAAAATATTAAAAGCCAGCAGCTACAAATACTGCAGCTGGCTGACTTTTAATAAATGGTCACTTTTAATAAACAGCTGCTGCCGCCATTCTCTGTGGGGGAATCAGGAAGTGAAGCGCTGTGGCTTCACTTCCCGGTTTCCTACTGCGCATGCGCGAGTCGCGCCACGCGTTCTAAGTGGTCCCGCTATCTCCTGGGACCTGTGTGTTTCCCAGGAGACAGCTGGGGGGGGGTGCGGGAAGGGGCGTGACTCCCGCAGGAGTCTATTCCAGGAAGTGGGTGCAAATACCTGTAGTAGACAGGTATCTGCACCCCCCTCCCCCCTTAAACGTGCCAATTGTGGCACTGGAGGGGGGTAGAAATCAGATGAGCGGAAGTTCCACTTTTGGGTGGAACTCCGCTTTAAATGTGTCCAGTCCATGGCAGAGACAGTAAATGTGGATGTGACGGAGTACTAACTTTATTGCCATAATAGGGAAACAAGGATTTGAATGGGCTTTGCTAAGAGAAGTGTGCAGTACAGTAGTGTTATTTAGGTTTTGTGCTGCCCTAGGCATGACTAAACTCGTGCACCCCCTAATTTAAATATGACCCACCCTTTCCTGTCAAGGCCACACCCCTTGCTGTTTAAGACCCGCCCTGAAATTTTTGAGTGGGGACACTAGTTCTCAGGGCCTGAGGGGAGGAGCAATAGATTCCCTTAATTTACATTCACTTCCTGTTTGGCTATGGGGCAGGAAGTGAAGGGAAATCTCTGCAACGGGACAGGGATGGTAAAGAATAAACTGACAGGGGCTATAACCCTCTCTTACTCTATCCAAAATGAAAAAAAGAAGTGTTGCCTATAGTTCCACTTTAAGCACAAATTTCTGATAATTTTATGGAGAGGACTAAGAAGATATAACCATGCCAATGGTTCAGCAGAAAACATAGCACAGTGAGGAAGGTTTGTGGTCCAGGATGATAGGACAGCCAAAATTAGAAGCAGCGCCCCCCCCCCCCCAGTTGCAGAATGCTGGCCGCCAACATACTGGAAGCAGTGCAGCCGCTTTATGGGGGCGCTAGACTAATTTGCCTCTCAGCCCAGTCCGCCCCATAAGACTGGCGTTACACTAACAGTGTAGCGCAAGCTGGCGGGGACTCTTTCCATGCTGCCCCCCTGCAAAGTGCTGCCCCAGGCCTGGGCCTTGTTGGCCTAGGCCAGGATACAGCGTTGGTGCTGTAGCATTGAAGCCCAGAGAGAGGAGAGAAAAGAGAATACAACAGACTTAATGCTTTTATAGCCTAAGATGAGGAGCAAATGTTTATGTTCATCTGATGCCAGAGACCAGTAACATGAAGAAAAAGATGAGGATGAAAGCAAAGATGGGACTGGTGCCAGTACTTTAGCATTAAGTTCAACTGAGAGGTGTCCAATTTGTCCGAACAGTCTTTCCCTGGAGGTTGGCTTTCCAGAAGATTGTTGTCATGTTTTCTGTATATCCTGCAATCTTACATGGTGTGAAACCTCCTCATCCTGCCATGTTGACCGCAAACCCTTTCAAACCGTGCATAAAATAGATCCGGTTGGCGAAAAAAGTTATAGCGTCTACAAACTAGGGTACATTTTCTGGAATTTACGCAGCTTTTAGTTTATGACTACCTATCTCATTTCTTGAGGTGCTAAAATGGCAGGGCAGTACAAACCCTCCAAATGACCCCATTTTGGAAAGTAGACACCCCAAGGAAATTGCTGAGAGGCATGTTGAGCCCATTAAATATTTTATTTTTTTGTCACAAGTGATTGAAAAATGACAAAAAAAACCCCAAAAATTACACAAAGTTGTTACTAAATGATATATTTTTCACACATGGCATGGTTATATGTGGAATTACACCCCAAAATACATTCTGCTGCTTCCCCTGAGTATGGGGATACTTCATGTGTGAGACTTTTTGGGAGCCTAGCCGCGTACAGGACCCCGAAAAGCAAGCGCTGCCTTCAGGATTTCTAAGGGTGTACATTTTTGATTTCACTCCTCACTACCTATCATGGTTTTGAAGGCCATAAAATGCCAAGATAGTACAAAACCCCCCAAATGACCCCATTTTGGAAAGTAGACACCCCAAGCTATTTGATGAAAGGCATGTTGAGTCCATGGAATATTTTATATTTTGCCATAAGTTGCGGGAAAATAAATTATTTTTTTTACACAAAGTTGTCACTGAATGATATATTGCTCAAACATGCCATGGGTATATGTGGAATTACATCCCAAAATACATTCTGCTGCTTCTCCTGAGTATGGGGATACCACATGTATGAGACTTTTTGTGAGTCTAGCCGTGTACAGGACCCTGAAAACCAATCACTGCCTTCAGGCTTTCTAAGGGCGTACATTTTTTATTTTACTCCTCACTGCCTATCACAGTTTTGGAGGCCATGAAATGCCCAGATAGCACAACCCCCCCCCCCCCCAAATGACCCCATTTTGGAAAGTAGACACCCCAAGCTATTTGCTGAGTGGCATTTGAGTATTTTGCAGATCTCCCTTTTTGTCACAAAGTTTTGAAAAAAATAAAAAAAAATACATTTTTCTTTCTTTATTTTCAAAAATAAATGAGAGCTGCAAAATACTCACCATGCCTCTTAGGGGGGGGGGGGGGGGGGGGGGGGGGGTTACGCTATCTGGACATTTTAGGGCCTCCATAATTGTGATAGGCAGTGAGGAGTAAAATCACAATTTTACGCCTTTAGAAAGCCTGAAGGCGGTGCTTGGTTTTTGTGGTCCTGTACGCGGCTAGGCTCCCAAAATGTCTCACACATGTGGTATCCCCTCCTCTGAAGTCACGTACTTATTTCCCAGGGCTCATCTGTGTGGCACTTGGTACTGTCGTTCTTCTGACACAGTGCACATTTTTTCATATGCTTTTTTTGGTCACTGAGTCCCACTCACACTGAGTGTGTGGATAAATACTGGTTGGTACTGTGATGTACCCTACTCTATTGGTTCCCTTCCCTCTCTTTTATGATGTGCGCATCAAGGCCTTCGGGTAAGACTGTGTAGGTTAAGCATTTTAATAAATAGATAAATAAATAAATATTTATATATATAAGCTACCTTAGGGTGCCAGGAGAGGAGGGGCACTAAAGCCGAGGGTCCTCCAAGTGCTTATGCTGGTGCCACCCTGCTCACACCTGCTCAGCACAGCAGACCCATGACAGGTAGACGGGCGCTGGGAACTTCAGGTGCTGCCTCCACACTAACTTTCACCAGCTCTCACGGCCCCTACACCTCCTCCTCTCTCCCTGATGAAAGGCAGATGATGGGGACAAAACAAGACATCAACAAAATGGCCCTTTTTACACGGGACAGACTCTGCTTTGCTTAGCAGGGGATCTGTCTGCTGATCCCCTGTTGAGCAGAGCTGGAGGATAACAGGTCCGTGTCCCCTCTGCTTATGCAGAGCAGACACAGACACAGCCCACTTTGCTCTATGGGTAGTTGGATATAAACCTGTCCGTTTACACCCGACTGGCGTCTGTCCTGATCCGCCCAGCAGAGGGTGTCTGTCCGCCCCACCAGTTTGTTTTTGGCGGATTGGAGGGCTCAGAGCCCTCTTTCATCATAGTTCCCCCTTACAGCATAAAGGGGAACTCTGCATATTCTGATGAAAGTAGTCATTCAGACAGGCACTGATTTCTGTCCTCCATGCAGAGCTTCTGTCTGCTGTGTGTCAATCCATCTTGGAGCTGCGTGCAGGCAGCCCATAGAAGTGGATGCAGACGCAGCAGCTGCTTTCAGATCTGTGAATCTGCTCCTGCCCCCATGCAGTTTTGTCTGTGGGGACACTGTGTCTGCAAACATTTCTGTAGGCTGCCTGCACGCAGTTCCAAGGTGGATGTATATACAGCAGCTCAGTATGGAGGACTCATCTGAATGAGCCCTAAGGGGGAACTCTGCGGACTCTTATTTATGGTTGGAACTCTTCAGAGTATGATGTAAGGGGGAACTCTGTGGACTCTGATGTAAAGGGGGCTCTGGGACCCTTGTTTGTAAGGTGGGAATGTTGGGGACTTTGATGTAAAGGGGAACTCTGATGTACAGTGCCTTGAAAAATTATTCATACCCTTTGACATTTTCCACATTTTGTCATGTTACAACCAAAAATGTAAATGTATTTTATTGGGTTTTTTCTGTAATAGACCAACACAAAGTGGCACATAATTGTGAAGTGGAAGGAAAATGATAACTGGTTTTCAAAATGTTTTACAAATAAATATGTGAAAAGTGGAATGGAAAGCGTATGGCAACTGCAAACCAACCAAGACATGGTCATCCACTTAAACTGACCGGGCGGGCAAGGAGAGCATTAATCAGAGAAGCAGCCAAGAGGCCCATGGTAACTCTGGAGGAGCTGCAGAGATCCACAGCTCAGGTGGGAGAATCTGTCCACAGGACAACTATTACTCGTGCTCTCCACAAATCTGGCCTTTATGGAAAAGTGGTAGAAAGAACGCCATTGTTTCAGTTTGCAAGAAGCCATGTGGGGGACACAGCAAACATGTGGAAGAAGGTGCTCTGGTCAGATGAGACCAATATTTAACGTTTTGGCCTACAAGCAAAACGCTATGTATTAGAAAAACTAATACTGCACATCCTCCTGAACACACCATCCCCACCGTGAAACATGGTGCTGGAAGCATAATGTTTTGGGGATGCTTTTCTTCACCAGGGATAGGGAAGCTGGTCAGAGTTGATGGGAAGATGGATGGAGCTAAATACAGGGCAATCTTAGAAGAAAACCTGTTATGCCCCATACACACGATCGGACATTCCGACAACAAAATCCATGGATTTTTTCCGACGTATGTTGGCTCAAACTTGGCTTGCATACACAAATGTTATCGGAAATTCCGAACATCAAGAACGCGGTGACGTACAACATGTATGACGAGCCGAGAAAAATGAAGTTCAATAGCCCGTGTGGCTCTTCTGCTTGCTTCCGAGCATGCGTGGAACTTTGTGCGTTGGAATTGTGTATACACGATCTGAATTTAAGACAACGGATTTTGTTGTCGGAAAATTTGAGATCCAAATCTCAAATTTTGTGTAACAAATATTCCGATGGAGCCTACAAACGGTTGGAATATCGGACAACAAGCTCCCATCAAACATTTTTCGTCCTCCGCCCCAGTCTGCAAAAGACTTGAGACTGGGGCGGAGGTTCATCTTCCAGCAGGACAATGACCCTAAACATACAGCCAAAGCTACAATGGAATGGTTTAGATCAAAGCATATTCATGTGTTAGAATGGCCCAGTCAAAGTCCAGACCTAAATCCAATTGAGAATCTGTGGCAAGACTTGAAAATTGCTGTTCACAGACATTCTCCATCCAATCTGACAGAGCTTAAAGTAGAATGGGCAAAAATGTCACTCTCTAGATGTGCAAAACTGGTAGAGAGATCCCCAAAAAGACTTGCAGCTGTAATTGCAGTGAAAGGGGGTTCTACAAAGTATTGACTCAGGGGGGCGCTATACAAATGTACCCCACACTTTTCACATATTTATTTGTAAAAAATGTTGAAAACTATTTAACATTTTCCTTCCACTTAACTTTCCTTCCACTTGCCACTTTGTGTTGGTCTATCACATAAAATCCCAATTAAATACATTTCCGTTTTTGGTAGTAACAAGACAAAATGTGGAAAATGTCAAGGGGTATGAATACTTTTTCAAGGCACTGTAAGGGGGGCTCTGGGAACCTTGATTGTAAGGAAAGAATGCAGGGGAATTCTTTTGTAAGGAGCGACTTCTGGGGACTTTGATTTGGGGAAAAATCTGTGCACTCTGATGTAAGGGAAGGGCACTAACGTATAAAGAGACGTCAATTTTGGGGGAACTCTGTGCACTCTGATGTAAGGGAAGGGCACTAACGTATAAAGAGACATCGATTTTGGGGGAACTCTGTGGATTCTAATGTGTAAAGGAGGAAAACTGGAGACTCTGAGGTGAGAGGTGACTCTGGGGACATTGATGTAAGGAGGGAATCTGGGCAACCTGATGTATAGAGTAATGGTGTGGACTTTGATGCAAAGGGGGGGGGGCTCTGACGTAAGAAGGGATTGTGATGTGCAAATAAAATGTATGCCATATGGGGGTTGGGGGTTGCATTGAGGGGGTGGCAGGAGGATGGTGGGAAGGGCATCAAAATGCACCTTCGCCTAAGTAGACAAAAATCATTGCACTGGCCCTGCACCTCGTCCATTCAGAAAATGTTTTGCACAATAACTATACTTTATTAGGATGATTATATTTCTGGTTTGTGATATGCATATATACAATATGGTAGAAAGCGTAGTGCTAAATCTGAACTGACCTTCTCACTGTGGTGAAATCAGATATTACTCACCTAATACTTGTAAAATAGTTGTACTGATGAAAGTCCCCCGATTACATGAAATCGCACAGGTATAATTTCCTCCATCAGATATCTGGGTGTTCTGGATGGTCAGTGTTATATTGGTAAGTGTCATTCTTGTACTGCAGTTGTTGTATATCTGGGGTCCTCTTTTGGCAAGGTCAGCATATGAGAAGAAACACAAAGAATTATTAATATGATGGATCTTCCATATAACTCCCACTATATTATTTCCAGGATCCTCTCCACATTGTAGAACTGTAGAATTGTCTTTTCTCCCCACCACAACATCTGGAATCAGAAGAATCAAAATTAGTTTTTTGTTAGCATGCTGTTTATTGACCTTGAAAGTCATGCATTATGTATTATCTCTCTCTCTTTACAATTAGGCATGTCGATTTTGGTCTAATATTTATATACAGTACATATACAGAGTCTTTTTAGAAGACAGTGCTGGAACCTTATCTGAGATTAAAATGTGGATTGTCATTCTCAGTCTGGAAATGCTAATTGCCTGGCTGTCATGCTCACCCTTTTCTATATTTTCAGTTACTGACTCGTAACAAAATTATATATGATCACTTCTGACTTTCCTTGCGTTCCTGCTCCAGGACTACTTATATTTCAAATGCACCCCCCCCCCCCCCCAAAAAAAAAATGGTTGATCCTGCCAGAAACATGGAGGCACCCTGTGTCTTGTACACTCAAGCAGTCAAATAAGCCCTCTCAGTTCTTATCTTAGTCTACAAAATCACCTCCCCCTAAGTGTGATATAATACACACTTGCTCATTGCTTAGTCTGACATATGCTATAGAGGAGGGGAGGTGCCTAACTGTCATGGGTTTTGCACTTATGAATATGGTTTGCTGAATTCATGTTTTTAGGGGAATTGTTACCCCAAAACTTCTGAATGGATTTGTCATAAATGCATTTTTTTAAACAAAATAAGATTACGTAGGTGTATTACTCTGGCAGAAGGATTCAACACCCTAAAAGTCCCAAGGTTTCTATATAACATTTTTTTTCTATGCAATTAGGGGACGTGGTGTTGATTAATACAGCTGGAAACATTTATATGACATTTCCTCTTACTTCCTGTTATGTCTCTGGGACAGGAAGTGAAGGGAAACACTTTTTTTACTTCATCCAAAGCTAAAAATAAAACTTTTGGTTTTACATACACTTTAAATACATACTCTGTTTTTTATAGCAGTAACCTCCCTGCCCCCACCCTCCTCTCCTCACCCCCAATATAAAGCTCTCACCTGCGGAGGATACATCCCGGTATAGAAGCAGCAGGACAGCCAGAAGATACATTGTCTGCAGATGAGATGATGACACTGAAAAAGAGAAATGTGCTATGACAATGTCACCGATACTCACAGCTATTAACAGAATCACACATCCTGTATGTCTAATGGCGTTCTTGGAAATTACATATTGTGGCCAAACAGTGGTCACTAGCAAATCCCATCAAGAAAACTCTACAAATTAAATTTGATAAAATATTTTTGTGTTACACTAATGCCCTGTACACACGCTCGGATTTTCCGATGGAAAATGTGTGATAGGACCTTGTTGTCGGAAATTCCGACCGTGTGTAGGCTCCATCACACATTTTCCATAGGAATTTCCGACACACAAAGTTTGAGAGCAGGCTATAACATTTTCAGACAACAAAATCCGTTGTCGGAAATTCCAATCGTGTGTACACAAATCCAAAGCACAAAGTGCAACGCATGATCAGAATAAATTAAGAGAGGAAAGCTATTGGCTACTGCCCTGTTTATAGTCCCGACGTACGTCTATTACGTCACCGCATTCAGAACGATTGGATTTTCCGACAACTTTGTGTGACCGTGTGTATGCAAGACAAGTTTGAGCCAACATCCGTCAGAAAAAATCCATGGATTTTGTTGTCGGAATGTCCGAACAATGTCCGACCGTGTGTACAGGGCATAAGGGGTGTAATTATACAAAAAAATTGCAGGGCTATTTATCCTTCAAAACCACCTGTAGATTTGTTGTGTGTAAATGAGGGAAAAAATCAAATGTTGCAAGGATATTTTCTTGTCTGATTGAATGCTATTAATTCATAAAAGATAGAGTGAATCAGAAAAATACAGCATCATGGCCACTAGATGGAGCTGGTGATCCTAGGAAATGAATACCTATTTACTATTGTCATCAGCTCCATCTGTTGAACAAAATTTGATATTTGCCATGGTGAGAGATGAGCTAATCTCTCTGCTGTCCTGCCTCACCTCCAGCAGTGTAGCGTCTAGACATGTGCATTCGTTTTCGTCCGAATGCATTTTCGTCTGAATTTCAGGTATTTTCGTTATCGTTTTAACAAACGATAACGAAAGCGCAGAATACGAAAACCGAAAGATCCGACATAAACAAATGCTTTATTTTTGTTTTTGTTGCGACAACAGTTCGATATAGATAGGAGATTCGACGTGACGCTGACAATAACAATCTGTGTCTATCGAACCTGTGATCGAATGTGCCTAACCTTAACTCTATAGTCCATCCATAGTAGTCCAAGATTATTCTAAAAGATTTGACATAGAGAGAAAAGATTCGACATAGAGAGAAAAGATCGCTGCTGGAATTGGGTGGGGGAAGTAAAATAAAAATGATGATGATGAATGTTATTGGCCGATTGTAACCAAAGAGGAGAGGCAGTAAAATAGCTAGAACCACACACGTACAGCCAACTTACTTTCAGTTATGATTTTCTAGCAGAGAGAGACACACACACTGAATCATTTCAGAAGACAGTCAATCTTAGCTGGTCCGTTTGTCACTTTGTCAGAGAACCTGAATTATTTATCAATTGAGCATAAGCACTGCAGCAGAACAATAGTGAAGCAAGCTACAGATCAACTTAACTTTTGCACAATAATCTGCTGCTATTGTGTTAGTGTTGTGAACTTGATAGATAGAGATTAGGGATGAGCTTCGAGTTCAAAACGAACTCATGTTCGACTCGAACATCGGCTGTTCGCCGTTCGCCGAGCAGCGAACAGTTTGGGGTGTTCGCGGCAAATTCGAAAGCCGCGGAACACCCTTTAAAAGTCTATGGGAGAAATCAAAAGTGCTAATTTTAAAGGCTTATATGCAAGTTATTGTCATAAAAAGTGTTTGGGGACCTGGGTCCTGCCCCAGGGGACAAGGATCAATGCAAAAAAAAGTTTTAAAACGGCCGTTTTTTCGGGAGCAGTGATTTTAATAATGCTTAAAGTGAAACAATAAAAGTGTAATACTCCTTTAAATTTCGTACCAGGGGGGTGTCTATAGTATGCCTGTAAAGTGGCGCATGTTTTCCGTGTTTAGAACAGTCTGACAGCAAAATGACATTTCAAAGGAAAAAAAGTCATTTAAAAGTACTCGCGGCTGTTAATGAATTGCCGGTCCGACAATACACATAAAAGTTCATTGATAAAAACGGCATGGGAATTCCCCACAGGGGAACCCTGAACCACAATTTTAAAAAAAAATTACGTAGGGGGTCCCCCTAAATTCCATAACAGGCCCTTCAGGTCTGGTATGGATATGAAGGGGAACCCCGGCCAAAATTTTCATCAAAATCTATACCAGACCCTTCAGGTCTGGTATGGATTTTAAGGGGAACCCCGCGCCAAAATTTTTTAAAAAATGGCATGGGGTCCCCCTAAAAATCCATACCAGACCCATATCCGAGCACGCAACCTGGCAGGGCACAGGAAAAGAGGGTGGATGAGAGAGCACTCCCCCTTCTGAACGGTACCAGGCCACATGGCCTCAACATTGGGAGGGTGCTTTGGGGTAGCCCCCCAAAACACCTTGTCCCCATGTTGATGGGGCGAAGGGCTTCACAAGGGCTTCATCCGGTGGTTGTGGGGGTCTGCGGGCGGGGGGCTTATCGGAATCTGGAAGCCCCCTTTAACAAGGGGACCCCCAATGCTTCTTCTTTCTTCTATCTTCTCTCTTCCTTCAGTTTCTTCCTCCATCTTCTTCTTTTTCTGGTTCTTCTGGTTCTTCCTCCGGTGTTCTCGTCCTGCATCTTTATCCGCGGCGTCTTCTTATCTTCTTCTCCTCCAGCCACTCCGCATCCATGATGGCATGGAGGGAAGATCCCGCTGTGTGACGCTTCTGCTCTTTTGACGGTTCTTAAATAAAGGGGGGGCCCCCCATTATTTAAGAACCGTCAGAAGAGGAGAAGTGTCACACAGCAGAAGCCTCCCTCCATGCCATCATGGATGCGGAGAGGCCCGAGGAGAAGAAGATAAGAAGACGCCGCGGATGAAGATGCAGGACGAGAACACCGGAGGAAGAACCAGAAGAACCAGAAGAATAAGAAGATGGAGGAAGAAACCGAAGGAAGAGAGAAGATAGAAGAAAGAAGAAGCATTTAAATAAAGGAATTGTCAAAAACTGTCTCTTGTCATTTTTAACATTTTTGACAGTATTTTTGTGAAATGGTAGGGGTACTTTTGTACCCCCTTACCATTTCACACAGGGGGGAGGGCCAGGATCTGGGGGTCCCCTTGTTAAAGGGGGCTTCCAGATTCCGATAAGCCCCCCGCCTGCAGACCCCCACAACCACCGGCCAAGGGTTGTGGGGATGAGGCCCTTGTCCCCATCAACATGAGGGCAAGGTGTTTTGGGGGGCTACCCCAAAGCACCCTCCCAATGTTAAGGGCATGTGGCCTGGTATGGTTCAGAAAGGGGGGCCGCTCTCTCGTCCCCCTCTCTTTTCCTGCGGCCTGCCAGGTTGCGTGCTTGGATAAGGGTCTGGTATGGATTTTTAGGGGGACCCTACGCCTTTTTTTTTAAATTTTGGTGCGGGGTTCCCCTTAAAATCCATACTAGACCTGAAGGGTCTGGTATAGATTTTGAGGGGGACCCCACGCCATTTTTTAAAAAAAATTTTGGCCGGGGTTCCCCTTAATATCCATACCAGACCTGAAGGGCCTGTTATGGAATTTAGGGGGACCCCCTACGTAATTTTTTCCTCCCAATCTGGGCAGCAAGGTAGACTCACTAACCAAGAATAGGCAACGTGTCTACATGCCCATGGTGTATGTGTGGGGTCATTATCCTCCCTTTCTCCCTGGTGCCTCATTCTATATCAAAGCCAATATTCAGATGAAGAGCAAGCAGCCACTACACCAATAATCCACTACCTTCCCTAGCTAACTACACCCAGTTTTGGGAAGATAACCACCCTGAATGGGAACCCCAAGTCTACACCCTACCTACAGGCAGCCTTGCTCTATGGGAGAGAGCCGTACTGTGCACAACTTGCATTTAAATTGGCATTCTGCCCAAGAGCATGGAACTAACACTCACCCCTTAGCCACCCATTGCAAACATGGTTAACACTTTAACCACCCCTACAGGTTAGAGACACCAACTCCCCGGGGAACAGCAATGTAGGGACTGGACAGCAATACCCTGTCACCTCACTCCCAGTGACATACAAGCAGGTTGCTACTGGATACAGGTTTACTCAGTACACCAACCTGTAATTACATGCTTTTACTCCTTCAGAGGCGTCTATGTCTCTCACCCGTGACTTCCTAGGCTAGGTCCCTAGGTACTCTGTGCTGCAGGGCCACTCCCAGAAATGTAGGCTCCGGGTGCTATTGAAGGGGCCAAGCTTAACACCTCTTCACCACCAGAGTAGCCAACACCCTTCTCAAGTCACCATTACCCTGGATAGTTGGCTGCCACAATAACATAGTTATCCCTAGTTTCAGCAATATGGCCATCACTAGACAGCAGACCCATACTGGACTCTATGTGCAGTGTCTACTTTAACCTAAGTCCCCTTACTTACAAGCCCTGGTTCTTTGAATACGCCATGCAATATATCACTTAGGAGAAAGGGTTCAGACCCAGCAGTAACCAGAACTTTAATGAAGTAAGACAGATTTACAGGAACAGTTTTTGTAGGCAACTTCTTATGTATAATCCCATACAGAGGTGCTCTAATGCCCACAGGGTAATCAAAAATGCATAACAGCATAGTCCATTAGAAGCATAGTCCATAATCGGCAAATAGCCCATATGAGGTAGCACAGAGTCCATATGGTCCATGTTTGGCAAAGATCCTTACAAAGCTATCAGTCCATGATTTGTAGTGTTCAGGCTCCCAGTCCCTCAGGGAGCCTCAACTGGCCCCTACAGCTGGGGAGCCATCTGGCAGCATAACGGCCTACATCTTGTCAGTATTTCCAGATACTCATGGACATACACAGACAGAGAGGGACCTCAGGATTATTTCCCTGAACTGTACGGCCTGAGGAAAGAGGATTGGAGTCATCCTGTGGCCAGTATGGGATTGTTTCCCCTTCCTCCCATCTGTGAACTGTGCTGGAGATTAAACTTCTAGCCTGCATGACCTTCCATAATAGAGGGTCCAGGCTCTTTGGTAAGAGTCCATTTCTAATTGTGGTGGCGGTGTATTTACCTGGTGAAAGGATTCTGATTCATCTTGAATACAAGACTTTTCACTTCATTTAACACATGTGGAATCCATGGTCTGTTTGAGAGTTTTCTTTTTATTAGAGCAACACATTTATTGCACAGTATTTCCAGCAGCTTTCTCCTGGGGCACTGAAGGGTCCCTTTTTATGTGGATCTGTGGAAAATTGATGGGAAAATATAGCCAATCAGACCACAGCCTCTCGATAGCAGGGAGGGATATTATAACTCCTGGTGGTGAACCGGATGGGGAATATCTGGAACCGGGTACAAACATTTCTGTGATGGAGGGGCTTACAGGAGGGATCGGTAAGCACCCTGGAAATGGCTCTCTGGGAGAGAATAATAATACTACAAGGCCCAGCAGATATTACCAGCAGCCACAGAACAGGTACAGTATGTTAATTCCCAGTCTCACGAACTTATTAATGGACATGGCATACCTCAGTTAGATCTAACAGTAGATTGGGATCTTAGACACCAGCGGAGAGCACTCCCAAGAAAGAAAGATATTTAGTTACTTATAACTGTGGGTGAAGTTTCATGTAAACAGGCTGTGGAGGGACTTAGGGAGGACATTGCAGTGCTGGGGGAATAGAGTGGAAGAAGTGGAGATGGCCCAGGATAATATCAGACAAGCAGTGGCTGATATCTAGGATATGACTAAATATCATGAGAGAGTTTTGAATACCCTTATGGATCAGATGGACGATCATGAAAATACAGAACGTCGGCAGTATATACGTAAAAGGGGCTTGCCTGAAACAATACAGCCTTCTGAGCTGCCTAAAATGGCTACACACTCTTCTGGCCTGCTTTAGTAGATCTTCCAACCCTGGGTACCTATTTAGGAAACGCTGCACCACCAAATTGAGCACATGTGTCAACTTTCCCTGTCTCAGGGCGGACAGGAGGATTGTGCCATTATCACACACCACCATTCCTGGCTCCAGCTGGCCTGGCATGAACCACTTCTGGGCCTGTCCCTGCAAAGCTGCCAGAACCTCTGTTCCGGTGTGGTTCATGTCCCCTAGACACACCAGCTGAAGCACTGCATGGCATCTTTTAGCCTGACTCATTGAATAGCCCTTTGAACGCTTAGGGGGTACTTGAGGTTCATAGGACAATTCAGCAGAGGAGGGCATGGAAGAGGAGGAGGGGGTAGAGCTGTCAAATCTGGCATCATCACCATCTGTATGGAGATGTGGGGGCACAACAAGCTACAGCACTGAGCCCTGTCCTGCATCCTTCCGAGTTACAAGCAGAGTTACCCAGTGTGCTGTTAACGAAATGTATTGTCCTATGCTTGCTGGACCACGTGTCAGCAGTAACGTGGACTTTGCGGCTGACTGTCTTGCCCAACAGTACCACAACATTGCCTTCCACGCGATGGTAGAGAGATGGAATAGCCTTACGTGAAAAGAAATACTGACTGGGAACTTGCCATTGTGGTACAGCACATTCTGCAAATTCATGGAAGGGGGCAGAATCCACCAGGTGGAAAGGCAGAAGTTGTAGAGCCAGCAGCTTTGACACGTTTGCATTTAGACGCTGGGCATGTGGGTGGCAGGAACTTTTTTTTACTGCTGCAGCAGATTGGGCAGGGATATTTGCCGGCTATAGTCTACAGCTGGTGGTGTGCTGCTGGCAGATGTGCTGCAAGGACCTGGGACACCCTGCGCTATACCAACATCCCTGTCAGTGGAGGCTGCTGAGAGGTCATAAGGTATAGCAGGGACAGACTGAGGTGAGTAAAGAGGAGGGACAGAATTGTGCCCCTTTTGTGTGGCTTTTAGGTGCTCTTGCCAACGGGCTAAGTAATGGGAGGTTAAATGCTTTGTCAAGCATGTACCCTAATGGTTGGTGTTTTTGCTACGTTTGATGTGCTTGAGACAAAGTTTGCAAATAGCAACAGTGCAATTGGCTGCACATGTACTAAAAAATGCCCAGACAGCTGAGCTATGGGAAATGAATGTGATGTAATAGGGTGGCTGCTCTCTACTCTTTCATGATGGCTGCCTCGTGGGCGTTGTGCCTCACTCTCACTTTCCTCCTCTGCTCTATCTGGCACCCAAGTCGAGTCAGTGACCTCATCATCATCATCTCCTCTATCCTCATTACCACTGGAGACAACTTGGCAATAATCTGAGGGAACAACACTGACAATTTGTGTACCAGTGTTCTCCCTTCTCTATAGGCTCATGTTTCTGCCTTCCTCAACCTCAGAGTCAGAACCAACATCTAAATCAAGTAATGGCTGTGCATCGTCAAGGAGCAAGTGGCTGACACTGTGTTCAAATAACGCAGCTGACTCCTCCGTGCCTGATGCTGGGGCTATGGCAGGAATAGCTGTGGACAAGAAGGCAGGTTTTGCCACTCCGGCAGCTGAAGGGGGCTGCACACTAGTCTCTGCTTGGGTGATGCAGGATGAGGAGGATGAGGACGGTTTAGTAAGCCAGTCCACCACCTCCTCTGCATGCTGTGGCTGGATAGCACAGGCAACATCACTAAACAGAGGAAATGATGCCCTGCCTGGGGACTGAACACGTCCACCTTTGCCTGTGACACATACGCTATAAGAACATCTGCCTCTCCTTGCCTCTCCTTGCTGTCCTCCCAGACATGATGGGGGAGTGGGGGGTGCTTATGAACAAAATTTAATAAAGATGTGTAAATGTGTATGTGGATGCACTTTAATCAATGGAAAGTGGTGTTTGGTGCACTTTAATTTGAGTATTCATGACACAGACACACTCCACGGATACACGATAATATACTGCAGTATACTGCGTTAAACTTGCATTAACGCACAGAACTATATGACGTTAAACTTGCAGTAACGCAATGAAATATACTATGTTAAATGGTCACTACACTTACACTGACTGAACTATCCCTACATTCACACTAATGTAAAGATGAATGGTCGCACTACACTCACACTGAACTATCCCTAGATGCACAATAAACTGATATTCTACACCAGTGTTTGTCAACTCCAGTCCTCAAGGCGCCCCAACAGGTCATGTTTTCAGGCTTTCCATTATTTTGCACAGGTGAATGGATTAGTTTCACTGCCTTAGTAATTACCACAGACATTTCATCTGAGGGAAATCCTGAAAACATGACCTGTTGGGGCGCCTTGAGGACTGGAGTTGAGAAACACTGTTCTACACTGTCAATAGAATCAGAATGGAACACTATAACACCCTAATTGTCTAATAGCACTGAACAGAGCCCTGTTCTATCTCTTTGAAGGATATTTCCAAATAAGTGTGTACTCTCACAGGGTGACACTATGGATGCACAGGTAGAAGTGTGCCAGCGTCCTAGAAGGGTATGTAGGTACTAGAAGAACCAAGGAATGGACTTTATAGGCACACAGGTAGATTTTCTAAAAATCATAAAACTAATTTATTGAGTATAAAATTCATTAATTAATGTTTTATAACCCCCACACAACCTAGACCCCACTTTATACGATACGTAGAGCTGGTGATGTGACCAGCAGTCGGGAAATAGAAATTCCCGTAATGGTGATTCTGTTGAAAGTATGAACAGGCAGACTTGTGGGTCAGGTTGTGAGTCCGGGTATACATGAACTTTTAGTTGCTTGACATGTTGCGCGTGGGAGCACGCTTCCTCAGGAGCACATGAAATTCATGCATAAATCAGATGCGAGATAGAAGGTGTCAGGAAAAAGCTAAACGGCACGGTTTTCTGGGTCTCATCCAGAGACCACAGAATGTGTAGCAGTGCGGTACTGGTGAGTAAGGATACTATTTGGTAGCCTAGTATGGGTGTAATCTGATGGTCTGCATATAACAGCATTAGGATAAAAGCGAAATCAACACCTAGGAGAGGTAACCCCTTAAACAGGGCCAGACTGTGGACACCGTGTGTTCAGCCTGATAGCTGGTTCGCATCTGCTTTATGCATGAATTTCATGTTCACCTGAGGAAGCTTGCTCCCACACGCAATATGTCAACCCTATTGAGCATCTGTGGGGCATCCTCAAACGGGGGGTGGAGGAGCACAAGGTCTCTAACTTCCACCAGCTCCGTGATGTCATCATGGAGAAGTGGAAGAGGACTCCAGTGGCAACCTGTGAAGCTCTGGTGAACTCCATGTCAAAGAGGAACATTTTTACTTTTGTTGCCAGCGGTTTAGACATTAATGGTTGTGTTGGGTTATTTTTATGGGGACAGCAAATTTACACTGTTATGCCGCGTACACACGACCGTACTTTCCGGCAGACGTTTCAAATCTTTCCGATGGAATCAGTTCCTATTGGGAAAACTGCTCATCTGTATGCTATTCCGACGCAGCTATTGGCTACCGGCTATTGAACTTCCTTTTTCTAGTCCCGTCGTACATCATCGTGTTCTAAACGATCGTACTTTGGTGTGATCGTGTGTAGGCAAGTCCGTTTCACCGGAACTCCGTCGGAAAGACCGTCGGAGTCTATTCTGACGGAAAGTCCGGTCGTGTGTACGTGGCATAATACAAGCTGTACACTCACTACTTTACATTGTAGCAAAGTGTAATTTCTTCAGTGTTGTCACATGAAAAGATATAATAAAATATTTACAAAAATGTGAGGGGTGTACTCACTTTTGTGAGATACTGCATATGCCACTTTGTGTTGGTCTACAACATAAAATCAGAATAAAATACATTTATGTTTTTGGTTGTAACATCACAAAATGTGGAAAATTTCAAGGTGTATGAATACTTTTTCAGTGCACTGTATTTATGTATATGCAAACAGAATATACTGTATAGTATTTTTTTAATGGAAAGACTAATGACAAATCCATTTTTTTTTTATAAAGTTTTTTTTTTAATATCTCCCTTAAGCTACATATCTATATACATTTTAATTTAATTTCTGAAAATACAAAATACAATATATAGTATATTTTTTCAATGCAAAGACTAATGACAGGTGCTATCTATAAATTAGTTCCTCAGTTGTGAACAAGATTCCACAACTGGATCTTGAAAATTACAATTTTGGAAAAGCGCTATAGAAGCCGGGTGTATTATATGGCCGCATTTCTGTGTCTCCTGCCATAGGTAAGAGTTTCTTGAGAAAGGGGATTTCTACAACCCTGAAACATTGGGTTTTCTTCCTTCTCTCTATTTTCACCAGGGTCTGGCTCTGCTCTCTTTCTCATCATTCTATTCTGGGTACCGACTTCCTGTATGTAGTTCTGAACATCAGATGCTATATGAGTACTGTAAGTGGTGCTCACTTTACTGTGTACATGCTTGTATTCTTTTTTTTTATATACATTTTGATTAGGATTGCAATTATTTGTGAAGTAGATACCTTTTGCTGTATTATGCTCGATGTGATATGACATGCCTGGATATTTCTACCCATATCCTAAATACAACTTGACCAGGGTAGATCAGAGGTCACCTGCGTACCAACGTCCATCTGATTATTCTTCCTAACATGACCTTCCTACATCCCTCCCTCTGAAAGAAAACACAATACTCTGAAGTTGCGTTAAATAGCCATAACCATCTTTTATTTTAAATAACATACAAAATTGAAATAACAAAAACATAACATGACAAATCCAAACAGGTTGCAGGTCCTTGAAAGTGCCAAAAAACCATATAAAAAAACTTGTGTCTGTAGCACCAGTTAGCTAAGGTATGTCCCCACCCATAAAAGACTGCCTCCGGGACTATCCCAGCTGACCTCAGACATGTACTAGCCTACAACTACCCGATCACTATGAGCTGACCAGACCAACTATAGGCTACCATACTAAACATGATTGATTCACTGATTGCCCACCTTTTCCTAGAACAACACCAGATGTAAACCACCTTCAAGGACCCCAAACTGCCAACTTCTACTATAACCTAAATCCAGAACATCAGGAACCAATAAATAGGGTGGGAGGGAGAAACATTCACTGGATGACTTCAGATCTCCATCTGGATCCTCCCATGCTCCATCCCATCAGCCTGCTTCTTCTGACCAATCCAGTAAGTGTCACTATTTTATTTATTTCTTTATTTTTGAAAAACAATTAAAGTGGTTGAAAACCTCAGACATGAAATACCTACAACTCTGTCTCCTCCTCTACATTTCCTCGTTCTGTAGGGGTCCCCCATAACTGACATATCAGCATGGATGTCCTTAAACTAAATCTCTCTAAAACTGAGCTGATAATATTACCCCCTGCCCGTGCCCCCCTCCATGAATTTTCCATGAAGGTCAATAATGCAACCATCAATCCCTCCCTTCACGCCAAGGTACTAGGTGTAATCCTAGACTCTGACCTGTCCTTTCAGCCCCAAATCCAATCATTGTCAATGCTTGTAGACTTCACCTCAGTAACATCTCTAAAATTCTTCCCTTTTTAACAAAATAAACCAGAGGCTATCTCCTCTTATCAGCCTATCAGGAATGCTGCTGCCAGACTCATCTACCTTACCAACTGCTCAGTATCTGCTACTCCTCTCCACTAATCCCTACACTGGCTTCCGATCGCCCAGCAAATTAAATTCAAAATAGTAACAACAACAAACAAAGCCATTCACAACTCTGCCCCGAGCTACATCACCAATCTTGTTTCCAAATATCACCCAAACTGTCTTCTCTGGTCCTGTCAAGACCTCCTTCTCTCAAGCTCCCTTGTCTTCTCCTCCTATGCTCATCTCCAGGACTTCTCCAGAGCCTCTCCCATCCTTTGGAACTCTCTACCTCAATCTGTCCGCCTATTTCCTACTCTTGGTGACTTTAGGTGATCCTTGAAAGCCCATCTCTTCAGGGAAGCCTATCACACCTTCAACTAATCTTTTACCACTTCCACCAGCTCATTCCCCACAGTTACAACCTTTTGTACCACTTGCCCCACCCTATTAGATTGTAAGCTTTTATGAGCAGGGTCCTCTTAACCCTCTTGTATTTTATTGTATTGTAACTGTACTGTCTCCCTTTTATATTGTAAAGTGCTTCGTGAACTGTTGGCGCTATATAAATCCTGTATTATAATAACAATAATAATATTAATAATAATGAAATATGAACAAAGCATATCACTCTCTAGTGTGTACATGTTTTAAGACAGAGCACTAAGTGTCATTTTTGTCTGCTGCTTTGTTACTCTTGGTAATTTCCGACACATTTTCTGGACATCAAAAGAAAAATGGTGACGGGGAGGGGACTCCAGCTAATTGACAGCCTCAGCTCTGTTCCTGTGTGCTGTGTGAAGGGGAGGGGGTCCCTTCCCTTCAATCAGCTCTCACTGAGCTCTGCAAAGTGTAACTTCAGCTCTCCGCCCCCTTTTTTTGGAACTCTCAGGCAAGCTTTAAAATTCAGCACTTTGAACGGGTGTAGAGAAGAGAAGACTGCAGATAAACAGATACAACCTTTGTAGGGAGATTTGTTTAATCTCCGTGTATCACCTGAGGCCAGTCCCTTCACTGGGTATATGGAAGGGAAATACTATAGAGCTAACTCCACCTTTTGCAACATATTACATGTTACACCTGTATTTAAGGTGTAACATGTAACATGGTGCCAAGTGAACCCCCCACTCCCCTAAAAGCACCCTGTGATAATGTATAGTAAGTTCATCTCCCCCACAGCCGTTTCATTCATTTGCAGAGATGTGTAAATGCATGAACTACAAATCCCATCCCTCACCACGGCAGACTGACTTGTAGTTCTCAATGGAATAGTCCACTTGCATTTGCTCCAGTTCTCCAACAGAAAGTCCAGTACACACACACAGCCCGAGAAAAGTCTGCAGGATCCACTGCTCACTGATACTATGCTTCTTGTTAGGTTGTTATGCAAAAAAAAAAAAATAAGTGAACATTTTTTTTCCTGTAAAGTTAGGTGCATTTATTATTTATTTAAAAAAGGTGGACTTAGCATTTAACCTTTTCTTTCATAATGTAACAAATGGTCTTTAATCCGACCTGTACTTTGTTATAAATGAGCTTAAAGTCCATTAAAAATATTAAAATATTAACAGCATACACCAAAAAAGAACAGAAAAAACAACAAAAAAATTGTAATTCTGAAGTGTGATATTCACCTCCAAATCTTTTTTCAGTCTTTATATATTTGTATTTCCAGGGCTAGACTGAGACAAAAATTTGGCCCTAGACTTCATCCAGACTGACCCACTTTAATTTTGCAAACACGCAAAAACAGTGTATAAACCATACAAAATTGCTAAAAAAAAAACATAAGTAAAAACATTCCACTTTAAGTATAAACTACTTTTTTTAAAAACTCTTTATTTAGAGAAAAAGATGCACTCCAACATTACAGGTGCCTTTAGAATGACGTGTGTAAGTTATATAAAAGGTATTGGGCATAGGACAGAACATAAATCTGTTATCCAAGTTTTACAACATTTATTTTTCTGTATGAAAATGTGTTAACTGAAAATATGCTCTAACTCTGTCCTCACTCACCTCTTTTATTATTTCACTTATTCTCCTCTGTATTTTTCTTTGTAGTGCCCTGGGGTTTAGTCAGGGAGCTCCTCACCAAATTCCTTGTCAGGGGTAGCTACCATAGTTAAATTGTTAGAGATCCACTGATTTCGCCCTAAGTTTGGCCTTGTAGTACTTTTCTCTTCTACCACTAGGTGGCTGAACACTTGGTGGTACTAGATATGAGAAGGACAACTCAAGGTGCGGTTATGGGTATATGTGGTATCTTAGCCAATGGGCAGGGGTTTTCTTGAATTCCTTGGCCTGCTAGGACAGCCTATATATTTGGATGGAGTCAGGTGATCTAGGTTCTGTGCCACCCGGTCTGCCGTCTGGGTGGATGTGTGTCGTCTGCCCTGGGCTGCTAGGCCGGGGATTGGGCCTATCCCAGGGGACATCTGGCTGCCAAGGTGTGTGAGGGCCTATCCAAAATTAAGAGGGCAGCGCAAGGTTGGGACTGTGGCTTGCAGTCCAACCAAAAGTGAAGGTTTTGCCAGACGGAGAACTAGCTAGGGATCCAGCAGGGAAGCGTGGGTGACGCTTGAGGGAGATACCACTGCGAAAGGCTTGAGGAGCTCACGATATATAGAGTTAGTGAAACAGAGGGTCCGGTGAGAGACCAGGAGCTCAAGGGGCTGAAGAACTACAAGGAGAAGGTGTAATAAAGCTGAGAGAACTGTTACGATTGTATTAGGAACTTTTAAGTACTGTAGCCATAGGGGACAGCAAATCTGAATGTGCAGAAGTGGCACCTTGCTGGGGCCTTTCACTGTACGGCTGTCCTCCTTTCTGCCTTTTAAAATTGCAACTACTTAAGGGTGTCCTGGCCTCAACCCTCTTTCCCTTGCAAAATATAAAAGGACTGTTAAAAGAAATAAAACCTATTTTGCATCCAGGAAGTGTCTGGTGCCCAATTACTTTTACCACCTTTGCACCCACTATGCCTCACAAAACAGTACAGACTGATCCTGTGCTGAGCCCATAGAGACCATCTGCTGTGATATACTGTGATGAGAGAGCTGCTGGGGACTGGGTACAGTGCCACCAGAGGGCCATGTGCTTTAGGACTGAGCTGTGTGCCTTATGCCAAGGCTGCTGGCTCAACCAATAAACTGAGCTGTTGTTCCTGGGAGCTGCTATTCTATTGTTCTTTATAGCTGTTCCAGTAATGCTGCATCAGAGACTTCAGAGATACCGGAAGGAGGCCACAGACATTGTCCATCATTGAACAGTCAGGAGTGGTGAAAGGCCTCTGGTCATTTGTGCTTAATTTACTTGATCCTTTGGATTGCAAATACCCTCCAGAGTTCGACTTTAGATTCTGTCTCTATTTCTACATAGGTATTGCCTTGGACTTGTATCTGCAGTATAAAAAGAGTCCTATGACAAGACAACTGAAAATGATGAAGGCAATAATCCTCCAAAAATAATGAGTACCACCTAAAGACAAAAGAAAAGGCACAGTGAAGGTTACTGTCATTGTTTATAATCATATTTACAATCTTGTCTGGGTTGGTTATGTAAATTATCTAATAATGTTATCTAAAGAAACACATACAGTTTCCAATGCAAGGTGCAGTGACCCCTGCAGGAAGCCCTTTTCCATTGCAGCATGAATCCCTCCCCTTCTCAATTGACACCCAGGTGTCCGTTTATGAAGCAGTGAAATCTATTCACTGCTTCATTCTCCGGCATTCACAGTGAAGATCTTTCTCCTCTGTGTGCCAGTTTATGAAGCTTTATAGATCGCTTCACCTTCTGAGGAGTGAAGCAATCTGCAAACGCTTCCAACAGTGGAGAACGGCCCCTGATACTGGAATCTCGTGAGACTTTACAAGATTACAGCACCAGAAATTCACTGAAATACAGAGATGTCAGTTTATTAAGCAGTAGGGATGAGCCGAACACCCCCCGGTTCGGTTCGCACCAGAACCCGCGAACGGACCGAAAGTTCGCACGAACGTTAGAACCCCATTGACGTCTATGGGACTCGAACGTTCGAAATCAAAAGTGCTCATTTTAAAGGCTAATTTGCATGGTATTGTCCTAAAAAGGGTTTGGGGACCCGGGTCCTACCCCAGGGGACATGTATCAATGCAAAAAAAACTTTTAAAAACGGCCGTTTTTTCGGGAGCAGTGATTTTAATGATGCTTAAAGTAAAAAAAAAAAAGTGAAATATTCCTTTAAATATCGTACCTGGGGGGTGTCTATAGTATGCCTGTAAAGTGACGCGTGTTTCCCATGTTTAGAACAGTCCCTGCACCAAATGTCATTTTTAAAGGAAAAAATCTCATTTAAAACTGCTTGCGGGTTTAATGTCATGTCGGGTCATGGCAATATGGATGAAAATCAGTGAGACAAACGGCATGGGTACCCCCCAGTCCATTACCAGTCCCTTTGGGTCTTGTATGGATATTAAGGGGAACCCCGCACCCAAATTAAAATAAGGAAAGGTGTGGGGCCACCAGGCCCTATATACTCTGAACAGCAGTATACAGGCGGTGCAAACAAGACAGGGACTGTAGGTTTGTTGTTAAGTAGAATCTGTTTGTAATTTTGAACATTTTTAACGTGTTTAGCTCCAGCCAAAAAATCTTTTCTAAGCTTTTTGGAAAACATAGGGAAGGGTTATCACCCCTGTGACATTTGTTTTGCTGTCTTTCCTCCTCTTCAGAAGATTTCACCTCACTTTTTTGTCCCAATGAAAAATGTTTTTTGAAAATTTGGGTTTTTTTGTGGAACAAGGATTGGAAAGCATCAGTGGAAAGGAGAACTTGTTTTCCCATATTAACTCTTACAGGAGAGAATTTCCCTTCCTAGGGGTAGATTTCATCTCACTTCCTGTTGTCTCCTTCCGTTTGCAAGTAGGAGTCGTTTGTAAGTTAGATGTTTGAAAGTAGGGTCCTGCCCTATATACTCAGCAGAAATTTGGGCCTTAGGTGTTGCTGTGGCCACAACACTGTAAGCCCTCACAGGGCCCTGCTGTGAAATATTAGATCAAGAATTGTAATTACATGCCCCTGTTGAACAGCAGCTGAAAAATTAGGCCTTAGGCACTGGTGCTGGTGCCACAACACTGCAACCCCTCACAGACACTCTAGTTGGAACGCAGGAACGAGCCCTGCTGCAAATTATTGCTTCAAAAATTGTAATTACACGCCCCTGTTAGACAGGGGCAGAAAAATTGGGCCTTAGGCACTGGTGCTGGTGCCACAACACTGCAACCCCTCACAGACACTCTAGTTGGAACGCAGGAACGAGCCCTGCTGCAAATGATTGCTTCAAAAATTGTAATTACACGCCCCTGTTAGACAGGGGCAGAAAAATTGGGCCTTAGGCACTGGTGCTGGTGCCACAACACTGCAACCCCTCACAGACACTCTAGTTGGAACGCAGGAACGAGCCCTACTGCAAAGTATTGCATCAAAAATTGTAATTACACGCCCCTGTTAGACAGGGGCAGAAAAATTGGGCCTTAGGCACTGGTGCTGGTGCCACAACACTGCAACCCCTCACAGACACTCTAGTTGGAACGCAGGAACGAGCCCTGCTGCAAATGATTGCTTCAAAAATTGTAATTACACGCCCCTGTTAGACAGGGGCAGAAAAATTGGGCCTTAGGCACTGGTGCTGGTGCCACAACACTGCAACCCCTCACAGACACTCTAGTTGGAACGCAGGAACGAGCCCTGCTGCAAAGTATTGCATCAAAAATTGTAATTACACGCCCCTGTTAGACAGGGGCAGAAAAATTGGGCCCTAGGCACTGGTGCTGGTGCCACAACACTGCAACCCCTCACAGACACTCTAGTTGGAATGCAGGAACGAGCCCTGCTGCAAAGTATTACATCAAAAATTGTAATTACACGCCCCTGTTAAACAGGGGCTGAAAAATTGTGCCTTAGGCACTGGTGGTGGCGCCCAGAACCAAAAATGTTCTTACAAGCTATCAGCGTGATGATTGAGGAGGAAGAGGATAATTACTCAGGGATAGTCACTCAGCATCAGCATAGGCAGTCTTTGAAGGGATCTGAGATTTCAAAAAAAATTATTCGGTTACATCAGCATCAGGTGCTTGGTAGCTGGTGGTGATCCAAGACTCATTCATTTTTATGAAGGTCAGCCGATCGACCGAGTCGGTGGACAGACGCACCCTGTGATCGGTTACCACGCCTCCAGCAGCACTGAATGTGCGTTCCGAAAGAACGCTGGATGCAGGACAGGCCAGTAGCTCAATTGCATACTGTGCAAGCTCTGGCCAGTGATCCATCCTCAAGACCCAGTAACCCAGAGGATTTTCGGTGGGAAAGGTGTCCAAGTCTGATCTTGCCCCTAGGTATTCCTGCACCATGTAAAACAGACGCTGGCGATGGTTGCTGGAACCGATCATACCTTGGGGCTGCGGACCAAAAAATTGTCTGAACGCATCGGTCAGACGGCCACCTTCTCCACCGCTCCTTCTTTGACTGACCGAAGCCTCAGCAACACGTTGTCCAGAAACAGGAGTTTGTAACCTCCCAGTCTCTGGGAACGCGTTGCACAGACCTTTCTGCAAGGCCTCCCGAAGATGTTTCATCCTCTGCTCCCTCTGCGATGGCAAGATAAGGTCCGCAACCTTACCCTTGTAACGTGGATCAAGGAGGGTTGCCAGCCAGTATTGGTCCTTCTCCTTGATACCACGAATACGAGGATCCTTACGCAGGCTTTGCAGGATCAGGGAGGCCATGCAGCGTAGGTTTGCTGAGGCATTCGGTCCGGAGTCCTCTGGGTCACTAAGAACGACATGGTCCGCAGCCACCTCCTCCCAGCCACGTACAAGTCCATGTGTTTCTTGGGACTGATCCCTTAAAGACTGCTGCTGATGCTGAGTGCCAGGCTCCACCTCCATACTGACACAATCTTCCTCCTCCTCCTCTTCCTCCTCGTCCTCTTCCTGTGTGATCGGCGGGCACGCAGGAACACTGTCTGGATAAAGGGGGCCTTGAGAGCTAAGGAAGTCCTCCTCTTCCTGCCTCTGTTCTGCCTCAAGTGCCCTGTCCATTATTCCACGCAGCGTGTGCTCCAACAGGTGGACAAGGGGGACAGTGTCACTGATGCATGCACTGTCACTGCTCACCATCCTCGTGGCCTCCTCGAATGGTGACAGGACAGTGCATGCATCCCTGATCATGGCCCACTGGCGTGGGGAAAAAAAACCAAGCTCCCCTGACCCTGTCCTGGTGCCATAGTCGCACAGGTACTCATTGATGGCCCTCTGCTGCGTGTGCAGCCGCTGCAGCATGGCCAACGTTGAGTTCCACCTGGTGGGCATGTCACAGATTAGGCGGTTCTTGGGCAGGTTAAACTCCTTTTGGAGGTCCGTCAGCCGAGCACTGGCATTATATGACCGGCGGAAATGCACACAGACTTTCCTGGCCTGCCTCAGGACATCCTGTAAGCCCGGGTACCTGCCCAAGAACCGCTGCACCACCAAGTTAAGGACGTGAGCCAAACAGGGCACATGGGTCATTTGTCCCTGTCGGAGGGCAGAGAGGAGGTTGGTGCCATTGTCGCAAACCACCATTCCTGCCTTAAGTTGGCGTGGCGTCAACCACCTCTGAACCTGCCCCTGCAGAGCTGACAGAACCTCTGCCCCAGTGTGGCTCCTGTCCCCCAAGCACACCAGCTCAAGCACCGCATGGCATCTTTTGGCCTGCGTACTTGCGTAGCCCCTTGAACGCCTACGGAGCACCGCTGGTTCCGAGGAAGAGGCCATGGAGGAAGAAGAAGAGGAGGGGGTGGAGGAGAGAGGTGTGTCACAATCAGCATTTTGGAGGCGTGGTGGCGGAACAACCTCCAACACTACTGCACCTTGTCCTGCATCCTTCCCAGCTGCCAGCAGAGTCACCCAATGCGCCGTGAAACTTAGGTAACGTCCCTGTCCATGCCTGCTGGACCATGAGTCAGCGGTAATATGCACCTTACCGCTGACCGCCCTGTCCAGCGAGGCATGGACATTGCCTTCCACATGCCGGTAGAGAGCCGGAATCGCCTTCCGTGAGAAAAAGTGGCGTTTGGGTACCTGCCACTGAGGAACCGCACATTCCACAAACTCACGGAAGGGGGCAGAGTCTACCAACTGAAAAGGCAGCAGTTGAAGTGCTAGCAATTTTGCCAAGCTAGCATTCAACCGCTGGGCATGTGGATGGCTGGGAGCAAACTTCTTTCGGCGGTGCAGCAGCTGGGGCAGGGAAATTTGCCTGGTACAATCTGACGTCGGTGTACCAAAAGCAGATTGCCCACAAGTACTTGGCTGTGACACACCTAATTCTACACCTTCATTCCTCTCACTGTAGGTCTCAGAGAGGACTGAAGGTCTAGTGGGGTTGGAAATCTCAGCTGATGAGGAGCAAGGAGAGATCCTCTTTGTTCTTTGGTGTGGGTCTTTTAGATACGCTTGCCAACGAACTGCATGGCAGGTCAACATATGTCTGGTCAAGCATGTGGTACCCAAGCGGGAGATATTTTGGCCACGCGAGATACGCTTGAGACATATGTTGCAAATAGCAGCGGTGCGATCTGATGCACTCGTCTCAAAAAAGGCCCACACCAAAGAACTTTTTGAATAACGCGCAGAGACTGCAGCGCCCTGCACATGTGGAGCTTTGGGGTGTGATGCAGTCAATGTGCTGCCCTTAGGCTGGCCCCTGGAGGGCATCCTGCCTCGTTGGTGATGTGCTGCCGCCTCCTCCTCCTCCTCCTCCTCCTCCTCCTCCTCCTCCTCCTCTCTCCTATCAGGCACCCACGTTGAGTCAGTGACCTCATCATCCCCTCCCTCCTCATCACTGGAGCAAACCTGGCAGTATGCTGCAGCAGGGGGAGCATGACTGCCAGATTGCTGTCCTTCTTGGGCACCCCCTCTGTCCGCGCTCATGTTACTGCCTTCATCGAGCTCAGTATCGTCATCAGAGCCTTCCAAACGCTGGGCATCCTCCTGGAGCATGTACCCAACACTGTGGTCAAACAGTTCGAGGGAATCCTCATGAGGACATGGTGGAGCTAGGGAAGGAGTCACTGATGACATTGAGCTGAGGGAAGAGGCCGCTGCTTTGCCAGACAAAGCACCCTGGGCATGGGTGAGAGAGGATGAGGAGGATGAGGACGGCTTGGTCATCCACTCGACCAAGTCTTCCGCATGTTGCGGCTCAACATGGCCAGCTGCCGAAAAAAAGGCCAAGCGTGTCCCATGGCCACGTGCTGATGAGGATGCACCGTCTCCACGACCAGCACTAGACACAGAGCCTGCTTGCCCTCTCTTATTGGCTTGTGACTGTCTGCCTCTCCTTCTTGGCCTTCCAGACATACTAATGGCCTGTAGCTGCACTAAGCTGGGATAGAACACCTGTAATTTTCTTCAAGTAGCTTTATATACTGTAACCAGACAAGCCTGCCTGTCAGTAGGAAGATAACAGGAACGGATCTAGCTGAACACTGTGAGCAGGACGCACTGTACTAAATGTAAATAGTCTAGCTGCCTGACCGTGGTACTAATAGGATCAAATAGAACACCTGTAATTTTCTTCAGGTAGCTTTATATACTGTAACCAGACAAGCCTGCCTGTCAGTAGGAAGATAACAGGAACGGATCTAGCTGTACACTGTGAGCAGGACGCACTGTACTAAATGTAAATAGTCTAGCTGCCTGACCGTGGTACTAATAGGATCAAATAGAACACCTGTAATTTTCTTCAGGTAGCTTTATATACTGTAACCAGACAAGCCTGCCTGTCAGTAGGAAGATAACAGGAACGGATCTAGCTGAACACTGTGAGCAGGACACACTGTACTAAATGTAAATAGTCTAGCTGCCTGACCGTGGTACTAATAGGATCAAATAGAACACCTGTAATTTTCTTCAGGTAGCTTTATATACTGTAACCAGACAAGCCTGCCTGTCAGTAGGAAGATAACAGGAACGGATCTAGCTGAACACTGTGAGCAGGACACACTGTACTAAATGTAAATAGTCTAGCTGCCTGACCGTGGTACTAATAGGATCAAATAGAACACCTGTAATTTTCTTCAGGTAGCTTTATATACTGTAACCAGACAAGCCTGCCGGTCAGTAGGAATTTAACAGGAACGGATCTAGCTGAACACTGTGAGCAGGACGCACTTCATTAAATGTAAATAGTCTAGATAGAAGATAACAGGAACGGATCTAGCTAAACTGAATACAGTGTATATATATATATGCAACACCTGGGATGCATATATATACACAATACACTGTAAGTGCAGCTAACTGACTGACTGTTCTGCCTAATCTATCTAACTCAAATCAAATGACACTGTCTCTCTCTCTCTCTATCTCTCAGCACACCGGAACACACACTACACAGGGCCGCCGTGCAGGCGGCCTTATATAGTGTGGGGTGTGTACTAAATGCCCTGAGCCGTAATTGGCCAAAGCCACCCTGGCTTTGGCCAATTACAGCTCTCTCTACTGACAGCGCTGTGATTGGCCAAGCATGCGGGTCATAGTGCATGCTTGGCCAATCATCAGCCAGCAATGCACTGCGATGCCGCAGTGAATTATGGGCCGTGACGCGCCACACGAATTTAGCGCGAACGGCCCATAACGTTCGCAATTCGGCGAACGATCGAACAGCCGATGTTCGAGTCGAACATGGGTTCGACTCGAACACGAAGCTCATCCCTATTAAGCAGTGATAAATTATCACTGCTCAATACACGGACAGACGGCGTGGATTAATGTTAATAAAATAATGAGTCCCCCTACATTATATACATATGTATACACACACACACATTATATATACATGTATATACACACATATTATATATATATACATATACACATTTTATATATATATATATGTATATATATGTATACACATAAATATGACAGAGGGACATGCTTACAGTGTTGGGGGGTCTGAACGAGGCATAAGGAAGTTAAAAATCTTCCTCCTTCCCCTTCAGATCCCCCAGGATTCTCTCTTCACTCCCCGATTCACCACCTCTGAGCTGGTAAACCTGGGAGTGTGAATTCTGACACAGATCGCCAGTGAAACGGTGAGATCACCGCTTCATAAACTGTCCGTTACTGTGTCAGTCAATGAGGATTCTCCATGTGTAGAGATAATCGTCGGGAGAACAAGTTCAAACATGTTCTCCCCCGATTATCACTGTTTCATAAACTGTTTATGGACTATGATCAACGACGATCCTTAGGATCACCGCTGATCATTGCTTCATAAACGGACACCCCATTCCCAAGTATGAATGTGAACCTATAGGAAGGTAGCCATATTTTCAAAATGAAATCTGGGATCATCCTATTGGCCACATCCACTTACAACTACACCTTCACAAACATCATATCCCCATTTGTAACCTCACCCACATAATCATGCCCCCCCCATTTATAACACACCTTTAAACCCACAAGTCTTAGCAACAGAAGACAGACATTCAAAGTATAAAGGCAATATAATATGCATGTAGCACATATCGCATCACTGGCTGTACACCTGGAGGTGTGGCCAATAAGGTAAGTGTGGCTTCATGGTGTATGGCTTGTAGTGTGGTAATAAAAAATCCCCCAGCATTCTACAGACAAACCCCAGAACAGCTAATGGCAAAGGCATTAATGGGGCACCTGATCAACAACGTCCACTAAAGGGCCCCAAGGTGACTTTGCTCAGGGGCCACAATTTACAGCAGAGAGGGCATTAGGTGGGTGTGGGAGACCTAGGGGGAGCCTCAGGCCCCAAGAGAAGAGGAGGAAGTGGTTAATAAAGCATCAGGCAGAGAGGAGCCTTCAAAGTTCTACTCAGAGGTCTTAGGATATCTAGAGGCAGTACCAGGCTGGAGGTCTCCAGTGAGGGGCTTATGGAAGGTTCTGGGGCAACAGGCTGAGCTATGGATAGATGTGGTTCTGTAATCATCAGAATACTGATATCATCAGAATAACTGATAACAATGCAGCACAGGTGGAGAGGGCAGTTTTTTTCTACTTATTGAACAGATATCAAAACACTTTCAATGTATATTTCATAAACCAAAAGGGAGAAAATCAGAAAAATTCAGTGTTAGGGTGTACATACACTTTATTGATGACACACATAAGATATTTTTGACAGCAGAGCAAAAAATAGGGTCCACTCCATCAATCCAAAGAGGAGAATTTCCTGTTATGCATTACTACTAGGAAAGATATATTTTTTCATAACCAACCTGTAAGGGAATATCCTACCTATGGGGTATTTAAAGTAGAACTATGGCCGTCCAGTGAAGTAAATATGTACTGCAGCACTTATAAAATTATAAGGACAGTTATACATTTACAATTTTCTCTTAGTCCCCTTACAAAGTCCATCAATACCTATTGGGCCCACCTAATGTCGCTTCTAGTGATGGGTTGGTAACACTGTTGCACTTCTGAATTGGGAGCAGAGCTGCCACCATCATGTAGGCTGTGTCTGCTTGAGCTATATGGGAAAAAACTTTGAGGTCCATAGAGTGGGATCCTTCAACATTTTGGCTTTTGATTGTACACCTTGTAGAGTAATGCCCCATACACACGGTCGGATTTTCCAACGGAAAATGTGCGATCGGAGCGTGTTGTCGGAAATTGCGACCGTGTGTGGGCTCCATCGGACATTTTCCATCGGATTTTCCCGACACACAAAGTTTGAGAGCAGGCTATAAAATTTGCTGACAACAAAATCCGATCGCGTCAATTCCGACCGTGTGTGGACAATTCTGACGCACAAAGTGCAACGCATGCTCAGAAGAAATTCCGAGACGGAACAGCTCGGTCTGGTAAAATTAGCGTTTGGAATAGATACAGCACTTTCGTCACGCTGCAATGTTTTAAATTGTTTAATACAGCGCACACTCTCTTCTTCTTTATAATGTGAAAAGAATGAAGTAGTTTTGCTGCTCATATTCACACAGACTTCTCACAAACTTCTTTCTTTATTATTTATCGTGATTCCCTCAATATATTTTGATTTGTCACATCTGACCAAATTTTTTTTTTTGTTGTTTTATTTTTTTATTTATTTTTTTTTCAAGGCTGTTTTTTTTTGGGGGGTTTGCATTTTTTTCAAGGCTGATCTTTGTTTTATTTTATTTTTAGTTTTACTCCATAATATTTTTGTGTGTGTTTTGTGTGTCAAGTTACCACAACTCCACTGATATCTTGTATTATTTAATCTCAAGGAGATTGCTTGGTGTTGGTGTCCCTTGTTAATTTCACATTGTATTTTTGAAATGTACCTGAATCCTCACAAACAAACTGTCCTTTTTGAAGGCGAACACACATAGGCGAGTATAATTGAAACAAAAATTCCTTTATTAAGGGCTCAGAACCAAACAAAGAGGGATGCAACGCTGTAGAAACATCATAAATTGGCGAAGCCTTGGACCACCAGGGCACACATCAATTCTTTTACTGCAAAATTGGTGGCCTGAGGAGTCCATATCTAAGGGAGTGCAGTCTGGTCCAGAAGTCCCAGAGATCATAAAAGCAGCAGATGACATCTGTGACCCCAGGCTGTGGTACTACAAGAGCCTGCATCTTTTGCCAGACCAGACTGAACCCAGGGTCATCACTCTCTGGTCTTCTTTCCACACTTCCTTCCAGGCTGTGGCTCTGGTGTTGGAGATGTGGCAGGAGGAGGAGTAGGACCTGAAGGAGTAGGACCTGGAGGAGGAGGAGTAGGATCTGGAGGAGAAGGAGGAGGAGGACTATGTGTGAGGTTACAAATGTGGGTTTGGACCCTCAACCCCTTATTGAGAGCTTCCAAAATTAAGGACTCACACAGGAGTCGTTGGCCCTCCTCCATCTGCATCATTTTGCAGGCAGTTATGCCAGCAAAGTCCTCCTCCACACTGTGGGGGCTTCTCAGGGCCTCTGTAGCCTTCCAAAAGAGGCCTATGGCAGCCTCCTTCAGGTTACTCCTCTTCCTGCCACTTTGCCTTTGAAGGTGTAGGGGAGGGACCTGGATATCAGGCAGCCTGCTTGGCCCAGCCACCTCCTGGTTGAGACTTCCCTGTGTATGAAAAAGGGACATGGTTTTAGTTTTTGCATCATCAATCACAATCATAAAGTAGTACTCCAAACTAACATCTAGTTAACATGACTGATTGGACAACCATGAAGATTTAGAGGAATGCTATACCTGGCTCAAGCTGGGCTCCTCCACATGTTGCTGCCTGGAAGGCCCAGGTTGGGCTTCAGAAGCCTCAGCTGGGGGGGAAGGAAGCCTGGAAGGAAGATTGGAGAGTGCTGGCCTGGGTTCAGTCTGACCTGCCAGAAAATGCAGTCTGTCATAGTACCACGGCCTGGGGACATAAATGTCATCTGCAGCTCCTGATCTCTGGGAATCCTGGACCTTCTTATGCTCCCTTAGATAAGTGCTCCTCAGGCCACCAATTAGGATCTTCAAATAGGTGATGTCTGCCGTGGGGATCACTGTCTTCACAAATTCCAACAAATTATCCAGCGCTTCCTTCCTCTTTGTTTGGTTCTTATTTTCAGGGTGGTTTATCTCCCATAGACAGGGCAGCTCCCTGAACATATCAATGAAGATTGGCATAAAGTCCTTATCTTTCAAGATATCCATTTTCACTGCAAGACACAACACAAGACAAACCCTAATGTCAGCCTAAAGTTTTCTAAACTTGTGCAAATACAGGCCTCAATCTAGAAGCAGTATAGGCCCAATGTTAAATCTTACCTTCGCAATCACGTTTGGCGCCTCCGTTACTCCTTCGCTCACAGATCGTACGTACTATGCACGCATGTTACGCTTTATAGACACTCGCATGCATGAAACTTCGCCCGCCCCTGACGTTCTTTCTAGTCTATTCCCCGTCCCTTCTCATTCGTCGCAGTGGGGAAGAGCACATGGCGGAGTTAGAGCAGGTGTCTGATAATTACACCAACGAGGAGGAGGAGGAGGAAAGCCCGGAGGCAGAAACGTCCCGATCCAGAAACAGACGATTTAAGGCATCAAATATGTCCTTTGGGGAGATGTTGGAGATGGTCGACATCCTGAAGAAGGCCGACTATGACGGGAAGTATGGACCTTACCCCAACCCCAATGTCCGAAAGGCCAAGATCATGGCGAAAGTGGTCAAATATCTGCACCGGAATTTCGGGGTACGCCGATCGAAAGATCAGCTCAGGAAGCGGTGGTCGGACCTAAAATTAAGAGAGCACGAGCAGTACAGAAAGATCCGGAGAGTGCTGCAAAAAAGTAAGTAGTTGTGCTGTGTTCCTATTTTTTTTATGTTTATTGCGTTCGTGCTGCTCCATGTGCTTTTCTTAACTGTTATCCAGTTTAAAATGTCAACTTTCATGTTCATGGGCACATTATTCGTTCGTATCAAACATTTTTCTTTCGGCCTATAAAACACCATTGTTTTGGCCATATGCATTTGCCCACATTTTTAGGGCCTACTTGTGTGAAACTAATTTGGTTGTGTAGATGGGTTTGTTACTAGAATAAATTGCAAACTAGATTCTGTGTAAGGAGAGGACACTCAGCAGCTGTTTACACATCTGGACGCTGGAGCACTAGTGTGGGACACAAGAACACCCTTTTTATTAGGGGCCCACACAGGTGCTCCAGTGTATACTATAGGGGTGTCTCTATCTGTGAAGCTTGTACAAAACAGGTAAAGTATTGAAGCTTCACAAAGGACAAGAAAAATGCAACATCTTGGAACTCTGCCAAAATAGACACTTGTACCCCACTTCCAAGCAATGTTTCATATTTATAGTTCTGCCATCAAATATCTGTGTGCTAAGTAGACCTATTTTTTTTACATAGGGGAGAAAAGACTCGGAGGACGCCCCTCATCCGAGGAGACCAGAGACCCCCAACCTCTGGAAGAAGGGGAAATCCACCCAAGCCAAGCAGAGCAGGAGAAGGAAGACGTGGTGGAAATTGGCACCACAACAGGTGAATGTCTGCGACCACAGGCTCAGGTAAGAGATGGATGCCGGCATATTTATAATACATGATGTTTTTTGGTTTCTATCTTTTTAGGTGATCGTGATGTTGTGGATCCAGATCCTTTCACCTCAGAAAGTGCACAGATCCTGATCGGGGAGATCATGGGGTGTAATAGGGACTTGGAAAACATCAGTGATGTTCTTCAAAAAATAAAGAACATCATTGATGTTTTAGGGAGAGTTTAAAACCCCTCAAAATCCCTTTGTTTTTTGTGTGCTAAAATTTTTTGACATTTTTTGACAAATTTGAGAAAAGCCAAATTTTGAAGATGCACACAGTGTGTCAACAAGTTCAAGATTTGTGTCTTTCTTGTTGGTTTTAAACATGCCTGTTTTATCTTAAACGGACATTTCTACTTTTTCTAATGTGACCCCAAAAATTGTTATACCACAAACATGTTGATTAGTTTTAAAAACCTTTTCTAAATGCACATGTGATTGTGCTGGTATTAAAAAGATTGATAATCAAGAATGTGTGGATTATTGTTTCAATGCTCCAACACTTTTGTGGTGCTCTAATTGTTTTTTTCTGTGACAATGGGTGTTATTTCCTAAGGGCAAATCCACTTTGCACTACAAGTGCAGTTTCAACTGCACTTGTAGTGCAAAGTGTCTTTGCCTTTAGTGAATAACACCCACCAGTGCTTTGTAAGGTTACACAATCACGCCATTTTCAGGACTCAGCACATTTCTGTCAGGGTCAGCTAAAACAAACGCAAGCAGTAAATGTCACCAAAGATTTGAGTAGTTATTTGTTTTTTTTTATTTGAAAAAGGTTTCAAACATTGTCTGGCATATTGATAGCCCCCCTACCCGCAAAGAATTCAAGGTATCTTAGCCGGACATCACGGGCATTCAGGGGGGGCAAGCCAGGACGGCCGCTTTCAAGTGCCGTCAGGATTGTTTCATTTTGAAGTCCAGCCTCAGGCCCAACTGAGCCAGCATAGTTGGCAGAATGTTGCCGTAAAAAGTTGTGTAGAACACAGCATGCCAGGATAATATGATTCAGTTTGTACTCCGCCATGTGTATGGGTATAAGAAATAGGCGGAACCAGCTGGCCATAATTCCAAATGTGTTCTCCACCACTCTTCTGGCTCTGGCCAGCCGGTAATTAAAAACCCTCTGGTCCGGGGTGAGGGTCCTCATTGGGAATGGCCGCATAAGATGGTCCCCCAGCGCAAACGCTTCATCCGCAACGAAGACAAATGGGAGTCCTTCCACATTGTCTTCTGGAGGTGGCAAGTCCAACCTGCCATTCCTGAGACGCCTGTAGAACTCCGTCTGGGCGATGACTTCACCATCGGACATCTGGCCATTCTTCCCCACGTCCACATACAGGAACTCATAAGTAGCCGACACCACCGCCAACATCACAATACTATTGAACCCCTTATAATTATAATAGTATGACCCCGAGTTGAGGGGTGGGACGATGTGGACGTGTTTCCCATCAATTGCCCCTCCGCAATTAGGAAAGTTCCACCGCTGGGCAAAGTGGGAGGCCACAGTCTGCCATTCCTGTGGCGTGGAAGGAAACTGTGGAGTCAAACAAAAAAAAAAATTAGTCATTTTGCACATAAACAGGGAAAGCTGATTAGACACAAACATTCTTGGCCAACATCAAGATAACATTTATTTGAGGGAGTTTTTAAAGACCAAAGTATAAGGTACACCTATCAGATTCCCCCTCCCCCCTCTCATGGGCCATTTCTAACATTATAGGGGGGGGGACTCTTGGACAGGTAACCCTCTCCACTTCATTGAGAGATGCATGCCTAAATAATGGGTTTTACTTTGAACAGCCCCTCCTTAGTTACACTATTGGCAGCCCACTGGACAGGTAAGAAGTGTCATAATACAAAGATATAAATACACATTGTACACATTTGGACATTCTGCTATTACCTATCAAGATAATAATAGTATACAGAAACTTGAAACAGTACCATTTGAAAGTATACAGGCAGGCCCTTGCACTACATGCATTGGGGAATTCATCCATAAATCTGACCACAAAAGAGATGGGTATAGTGTGTATGGGTTTGGCAAAGTCAGCAGATAGATGATTGAGGATAGATAGAGAATTGGTATCAGCTGACTTAGCAGTTGGGGGGAGGGAGGGTTAAAAATGATTTGGGGACCTCCAAAAAAGCCTCTGGCACTCTGCTTGAATTTAAAGCACAAATCACATTTGAAAACATTTTAGGGGGTGTTTGGGGTAAAGCACTACTATGGAGCTGATAAAATACATTGTTAAGTGACTACATGAGGTGAATATAGGGCCAGGAGAGCATGCTGGGGAGGTAAGTGAAGGCAAATATGTATGAAAGACAAAAAAAATGATTACAAAAAAATCCAGCATGCATGAGAACAAAGGGGACATTCACAGCATATTACAATAATGGTAATTAGGGAATGAGGAAAGAAATACAATATATTATCAAACATTAAATACAATAAAATGTGATGTTAAAGGATAAATCTTACCTTAATATACTCCTTCTGCAGGACCTGGATGATGGCAGAACAGGTCTCTGGAATAATGATCCCCAGAGCCTGGGGGGAGATGCCTGACGAGAACTTCAAGTCCTGCAGGCTTCTCCCCGCCGCCAAGCACCGCAGGGTGGCGACGAGCCTCTACTCCGGAGTGATGGCTTGCCTCATGCAGGTATCCTGCCTGCTAATATAAGGGGTCAGCAAAGCCAACAAACGGTGAAATACGGGGTCCGTCATCCGGAGAAAGTTCCTGAAATCATCAGGATTATTCTCACGGATCTTACGGAGCAAAGGCATATGACAGAACTGGTCACGCTGAAGCAACCAATTCTTGGTCCATGAACTCCTCTCCACCCTGTTCATGGACTGGACTTGTGTCAAGGTAAGGACCCCAACACCAAGCCCCCGCACAGCACGAGCTCTACGAGGAGTACGTATACGCAACATGGCTAGAAAACGGTCGGCTGCTCAGAACGAAGTAACAGAACGCACTGAAGAACAGCAAGGCCTGTGAAGAGCGACCTGAAAAACAGCAACGAACGAACAAGAACAGAATGACAAGAGTCACGCATCACTTGCTGCACGCACTGAAGAGCAGATACAAACCCACAAGCACAAACTGAACAGCAGAAAACGATCTGAAAACCACGAGTCTGAAAAAGCGCGAATCGTCTCTCACCAAACTTTTACTAACACGAGATTAGCAAAAGGAGCCCAAAGGGTGCCGCGCTTGGTTCTGAACTGGTCTTTTCTAGTCTCGTCGTACGTGGTGTACGTCACCACGTTCTTGGCGATCAGAAATTCCGACAACTTTGTGCGACCGCATGTACGCAAAACAAGTTTGAGCCAACATCCGTCGGAAAAAATCCATGGATTTTGTTGTCGGAATGTCCGATCAATGTCCGATCGTGTGTACGGGGCATAAGAAGGCTGGATGTACAGGTATATGTCCATTAGGAGAATCTAAACAGAGAAAAGGAGGGTGCACCGACCTTGTGCATTACCAATGGTACATGGTACAGCAAGACTGCAGGCACTGTCTGATTTAGAGGGTTGGTCACACCACTTATTTATAGACTAAGCACCCAAGTGCAGGAGATTATTATTGTTTTGTTCATTAGGAGAATCAAACATACTTTCCATACATTTACCAATTTTACCTGATAATACAATAGACTGCCTCCAGAGACTCACAAATGTGGGATGAGACACAAGGCATGTCGCCTTGACTCCATCAGACTTGTATGTACTGATCACTGTCAAAGTATCATCCAAATCTTTAATTTTGGTTATGCTTATATCATCTGAATGTGGGATCCAGTAGATCTCTGCAGCCGGGAATCCACCAATTGCTCTACATTCCGGAGACCCATCACTGTTTATAACGAGAGACACAGAGGGCTGAGCTGGAGAAATAAAGAAGAACGCATTACTAAACCATATATTACTAAATAATTGTTGTTAATGGTTTGTCAGATGTACAGATAAAACTTCCTTTGAAATATGCATATTAGGAGTAGGAAATTAGTTTTAATATAATAAAGAAGATGTCAGATATGGATATGTTTTACACAGTTACGCTTGTCCCGATTGGACCAATGTAAGTATATATGTTCAATATCTGTGTAATTCCTATAGAAGCTGGAAATCAGTGTAGTAGACACCACTATTTCAGTGATCTCCACTAGCTTCTGGGTTCCAATTTCTGGACCAAGGCAACTATGTAAAAATATCCATACCAGGAATTCTTTTTTAAGGATTTATGTAGACCAGGGATCTCCAAACTTTCTAAACAGGGGGCCAGTTTATTGTCCAGCAGACTTTAGAGGGGCTGGAAAAGGTCCCGACGTCAGTGGGAAAAAACATTGACCCTTTGGTGTCAGTGGGAGAAATTGTGCCCCATTGTTGGTGTCATTGGGAGCAATTCTGCCCCATCATTGGTGTCATTGGGCCCAATTGTTGGCATCATTGGAAGGAATTCTGCCCCATCGTTTGTGTCATTGGGAGGAATTGTGCCCCATCATTGGTGTCAGTGGGGGGATTTGTGCCCCATTGCTGGTGTCAGTGGGAGGACTCATACCCCATCATTGGTGTCATTGGGCCCAATTTTTGGTGTCATTGGGAGGAATTGTGCCTCATTGTTGGTGCCAAGGGGAGGAATTGTGCACCTTCACTGGTTTCAGTGGGGGGGGGGGATTAAGCCCCATTGTTGGTATCAGTGAATGAAATAGTGCCCCAAGTGCCAGATAAAAGCTAGCAAAGGACCGCATCTGGTCCCCTGGCCACAGTTTGGAGACCACTGATGTAAACGAAGCAGGAAACCTACTTTCATTAAATAGCTGGTAAATGCTGGTTCTGGATGCATTTGGAGTTACAGAAGTTAGAAATAAGTCTTAGTGGTCTAGTATTGATGCTGATAGGGTGGTCATGGACTTAATAATAATCATATCTGTATACAAGATAAGACTATAAACAGTAACAAATCCTAAATACTACCACACTAAAAGGAAATGAATGGTAAATAAGGAGGGAAGTACACCTATACAATATTTCTCCTAAAACCCAACTCCAGGTGTGGCAACATTTCTCCCCATCCCAGATCCAACCACCCTCTGCCATTATGTTTTTTACATTTTCAGTATACATACCTGTATTACCGGTGTCTTTTGGACAGTCACATGACAACAGGATCCTCTTTTCTGACAGGGGCAATCCTAAATACTGCAGAGAACCAAGGTGACATTATGACGTCAGAGCCATTCTCTGCAGCATTGTACTGTGTGAGCCCAAGCCAACGTCGTGACATCTTTGGTTTCAGTAATAACTCAAAATGGAGTTCTAACCTTTGCCCACTAAAAAAAAAAATTGTCTGGACTTGCAATTTAATTGTTTACCACTCCTGCACCCAATGTGATTCAAGTCATTCCCCTATTGGGAGTGTCAGACCTGAAATACAAGCAATAATAAGGAAGAGAGGAACAGCTAATGTATATTCTCCTGTCAGCAGCTCTGTTAGTCTCTGGTTTCATGCACCAGAGGTACAGGGGACGTAAAAGATACACATAATTAAAATTAAAGCTCACAGAATACTGTAAAAAGAATCACAAAATTGGAAGACCTTGGAGGACACTAGTGGAAACAAGGACTGGCTACAGGAAAGAGACAGAAAGTGGCTTTTCTAACTGCCAAAGGGCTTGTAGGCAGGTGCAGTCTATTGTTTTCACTGCAGGTGGCGCTCAACCAGAGTGGCATTGTAGTGAGAGAGGAAGTCAGGAGGAACATGATTCCTCTATGGTTTCCAGGGTCACTGAGGAAGCTATCTGATTGGATGCTGCCACTCCATGTGACCCTAGCAGCCATCTTGGGTCAGACAAAGTCCATTTAAGGCCCTGGCTCTCAGGTTTGGCACACATTTCGTGTGTGAGTAGTGTAGGCACAGGTCATCCATCTCTCAGGGACATTATTAGCAGCAGGGAAAGGTTCCAGACAACAAACTCCACCTGACAAACTCACCTATTGAGATCAATGGGGGTCTCACCGCAACCATGCTTGGCTTGCAGTTGAAGCATGGTCCCACAATGTAAAATTTTCTGTTCTGCAATTAAAAAAAAAGCAAAAAACTCCCCAAAAAGCAAGGGAAGTAGAGTCTCCTGAACACCTGACAGTCGCTGTTATAAAGCCCTCTGAAAACTGGTAAGCGTTAAAGAGCCATTAAACACGTCAGCCCCGGAAGATTTTACCCCCTTCCTGACCAGAGCACTTTTTGTGATTCAGCACTGCGTCGCTTTAACTGACAATTGCGCGGTCGTTCGAAGTTGTACCCAAACAAAATTGATGTCCTTTTTTTCCTACAAATAGAGCTTTCTTTTGGTGGTATTTGATCTCCTCTGCGGTTTTTATTTTTTGCGCTATAAACAAAAAAAGAGCAACAATTTTGAAAAAAACGCATTTTTATTTACTTTGGTTATCGCGACCGTCGGCCACAAGCATTGGCACCACCGCTGTGCTGAAGGTGCACGCGTCTGCTATCCTGACCCCGTGGGTCAATGTATAGTTACGTGATTTCGCACAGGGGAGCCAACCTGCAGGGCCGGTGCTACCACTAGGCGGACTAGGCAACCGCCTAGGGCGCACTTCCGCCTAGGGAGCCCGGCCGCATGTTATTTAGTCCCACACTGTCCTCCAGAGAGCTACCGCACTGACATGTCAAGCAGCGCCGCCGCCCCCCGCCCCGCTCCGCTCTTCTGTGTTTCCAGTCCAGACTGTCAGTAATCCGATTCCCCCCTCTTCTCTGCTCTTCTATCATGAGTGTGTGGTCACAGACGTCCAGCAACCCCCAGGGCGCTCTGGCGCTCTCTGATGTGTGTGTCAGGCAGGCGGCAGCAGCAGCCCCCCTTCCTCCCCCCTCTCTGCGCTCTCCGCCTGACACTGTGATGAATGTAAAATGTCCCGCCGAGGCCGCTCTCCGCTCTACAGTACAGTGTCCATGTCACTCAGTCAGTGTGTCCAGCAGCCCCGCCCCCCGCTCTCCTGGCCGTGTCACTACTAGAGCGGAGGAGTACATGGATGGAGGAACTTGGAAGCATCATGGGATAGATAAGAACATGGAGTGGCGCCTGGCAGTGGCTCTCCGGGCTTGGGGACAGGTGGAGCCTACCTGGGCTGGCTGGAACAGAAGCAGCAGGCAGGTACACAGGCAGGAGTGAGGACAGCAGAGTTGGTGCAAGTGAGAAACAGGTGTTACTGGTGTGGTAAGTAAAAACTGCTGCTTTCTCTCTGACTTAATGAAATTGTATATGTGATGACAATGAAATGTAGTTTTAAAATGTGTTTGTATTATTATGTATGTAAATTGATGTATGTGTAATATTATATGTATTATATTGACTGATCTACCAAATGGCCCCCCCTGAAGCTGTATATGATGGGCGCTGGTGAGGCTGTATATGATGGGCGCTGGTGAGGCTGTATATGATGGGCGCTGGTGAAGCTGTATATGATGGGCGCTGGTGAAGCTGTATATGATGGGCGCTGGTGAAGCTGTATATGATGGGCGCTGGTGAGGCTGTATATGATGGGCGCTGGTGAAGCTGTATATGATGGGCGCTGGTGAAGCTGTATATGATGGGCGCTGGTGAAGCTGTATATGATGGGCGCTGGTGAGGCTGTATATGATGGGCGCTGGTGAGGCTGTATATGATGGGCGCTGGTGAGGCTGTATATGATGGGCGCTGGTGAGGCTGTATATGATGGGCACTGGTGAAGCTGTATATGATGGGCGCTGGTGAGGCTGTATATGATGGGCGCTGGTGAAGCTGTATATGATGGGCGCTGGTGAGGCTGTATATGATGGGCGCTGGTGAAGCTGTATATGATGGGCGCTGGTGAGGCTGTATATGATGGGCGCTGGAGAGGCTGTATATGATGGGCGCTGGTGAGGCTGTATATGATGTAGTGGTCATTAAAAAGGTGGGGTGTACATGGGCAGGGCAAAGGGGGTGGAGCCAAGGGGGGGGCGGCAAAATGAGGTTTCGCCTAGGGTGTCAAAAATCCTTGCACCAGCCCTGCCAACCTGCCACAGTAAAACTGCGGCGGCTGGTCCAGAAGCGATTAAAAAGACTTTCCTTTTTACTTTGGTTTTGTTATCCAGAATGTAAGGTAGCATACCCGGGATATCTACTAGACTCTTATTTGGACAGATTTAAGTGTGTTATTGCTAAGAATTATAGGCCTACAATAGAAAACGCCAAATTTCTATGCAAAATAATTGTACCGCTTTGAGACGCAAAAATCTGACATCATACCGCCAGGGAGGCTACACAGACTTTCCTTTTTATTTTGGTTTTGTTATCCAGAATGTAAGGTAGCAAATGGAGTAATAAAACTTTGCAGTAAATGCAGGGTGTACATAAATATATAAATATTCTACTCTTTCCCTGGAAGAGCAATTTAGTGTTTTTTCCCCCCTGTACCTGGTGATGGAAAGAGGTGGCCAGAACAGGGAAGAGACTACCAGTGCTCATACCTTATCCACAGAGGAAATCAAGATAAATAAAACTGGTTACTAAATATTTAAAGTGTTGCACTGTCCTCTAATTGGATTGTTAGGCTAAATTTAGTTTTTGGTCTTATTGTAGTCAGTGAAGCAGTGATCTGCAGTTTTTGGTTGGTCAGGGCTTTCTAAGCTGGGTGTTTGATTTCTCATACCTGCTTCTAGGAGAAGCTTCCAGAATATACAGTAGGGCAGAGAGTCAAATATCCAGTTATGAATATTTATCATGTTTCAGCCAATCCCTGGAAGGGGGCGTCCAGGTGGCTGAGGGGGTGATCAATGTTTTGGGAGGCCTGAGTGTTTTTCCTCTGCTAGGAGGGTTCCAGTTCTCTTGGGGCTGCTACCCCTGGGAGGCAGCTATACTAAGACAAGATTTGCAGTTTGGTCCTCAGCAGGTGCTGAGCTGAGGGCCTGGGAAGATTAATCATTGCTGGAGGGCACTGCCCTAAAGTCCCAGTCTGTAGAAGGATCTTTTTTATCCCCCTCACCGTGGAACTAGCTGTGGAAGGTGGGTGGCAATCAGCTCCTGGGACATTGTGAATAAGACCTACAGCGGGGCTTTCATATGTGCCTGCAGCTATAAGGATTTGTGCTAGAAGTTTGTCCTATTAGTTGTTTTGGAATATCCTGAAGCATACCTCCTAACTTTTTGAGATGGGAACGAGGGACACCGATAAGCAAAAGTATGTAGGCATAGGACACACCCCTTGCCACTTCCCTCAAATGAGAATTATACAAAAAAAATATTGGTTCAACCCACGAGTGCATTTTTTTACCACTACTATTCCTTTATACTGGCTTTTGAACTTTACAAATGCAGCAATTTAGAAATTGGATGAAAGGTTTAGCACCGGGAAACACTTTTTGAAAGACAAAAGTATATTTTATATACAACTATATAGATCAGACCAAAATGAAGGACAGATGAAGAGGAAAGAGGGACAGAGGGACTTTGTTCCAAATCAAGGGCAGTCCCTCCAAACCAGGGACAGTTGCCTGAACCAATCAAACCCCTCTCCTGTTTGAAGTTATTCAGCGATAAATTCTAAGAAAAAATACCTTAGACCAGTGGTTCTCAACTCCGGTCCTCAGGACCCACTAACAGGCCAGAATTTAAATATTACCTTGGGGAGATGCAGACTAGACTACTGCAATCACTGAGCAGCAAATGATATCACCTGTGATGTATTTCAGTTATCCTGCAAACCTGGCCTGTTAGTGGGTCCCGAGGACAGGAGTTGAGAACCACTGCCTTAGACTGAGGCTGTAATGTCGGTGTGCATCAAACTGTGCTTGTGTAACTGGCTGGCAGCCTCTGTACTACTTTGGGGGGGGGCTGTCTATTCTCAGTGGCCCCTCCAGGGGTGAGCGCTACAAAAGCACATCTAAACTCAAGAGCAAAAATGCAATATGTTGCGGATTACCAGTCCTTAGGCGTGGTGTTTGCTTTCGGTTTTACCTTTGTTTTTTATACTTTCCACCTGGTAAACCAGCCAGTAACACACTTCCTAGCTTAAGGTTTCTCCACTCTGGATAGAGGAGGAATAGAGGCACCCTTGGACAGCAGCATTTTCAGTCTGGGGGGCGGATAGTGTTAAGCTGGATGCACGCTATACAATTTTCTGAATATTTTTTCATTCAGATTTACCAAAACCATATAATATGATTTCAAACCTTAAGAGTCCTTTCACACTGGGGCGGTGGGGGCTTAATAGTCTGTACTATATAAAGCATAATTTCCAGCCATTTGCTACCTCGGCTATCTTAGCAGAGGGGCTTACAACCACCTGGGAGTCTTTTCTGTATGGTCCTTTTGGAACCCGGAGGAGTATTTATGCTTTATATAGTACAAACTATTAAGTCATGTTTTTTGCAATGCCTTTATTGGGATTCGTTTGCATCCAGCTGTCCTGTAGAGGATGAATGGCAGGCTTAGATGTATGGTGGATTTTGGACTCTCTTCTGATCTGACTTTGGGAATGCACCTGTTATGCTTTGAATGTGCTTATGGAAAATATAGTGATACAATATCCCTGATGAAGATTCACTGAATAAGATATATTGAAACCCGTTGGATTACCGATACTCAGCGCCACCTCTTTGTATCAGTGGTTACTGAACTATGCAGTAGGCTGTATCACTCACAATTATTCCAATAGGCAATGTCACTTTTAAAAATTTTATCTTTTGTATGTTTGTAATATCTATAGATACAATGAATTTGTTCTATTTGATGATTACAATAAATTACTTTTATTTAAGATTTAATTATTTTATTGTCTCAAAAACCCCACAATAGTTTTTTTCATATTTTTTCAAATATTATATGGGATGATGGCAATCACATGTCCAACTACATGAGTCTATCAAAGCTGATCAGAAGATATGAATGCTGATTGGACTAAACTATACAGTCACACCTATAGCACGCCTAGAGCCTATGCATATTCATAAAGTATATATTGTTAAACTTGATGCTTGTAGGTCAGAGACACTTCCTTCTTCATTCCACCGGTAGAGCTGGAAGTCGGTGTGTGTCAGTGTATGAATAAAGCACCTACTTATATTTTACAAAGATCTGGATCTACTATCTCATCTGAATGTCTTGTTTTGGAGACTCCCTGACCTGATTTAACAGAATGGTGCCTTTCGACTCGGATACAGTCCGGTGGGCTCCCGGCCAGAGAGACAAAACTCACGTTGAACAGACAAGTGGCCACGATAAGTAACTGTTATTCTTACTTATTCTGCTCTCCGTGGCGAGTATTTAGTCGGTGTCTGGGGTCCATTGGCTGAAGGAGTTTTATGCTGTTGATGAGATGGTGAGATTAAGGTAAAATTAAGTGTAAACTCGAGTAATGTTGATGTTACACAGTTTGACCGAAATAACTCATTTACATTACCTGTTGCAGAAATAATAGAGCTGATAATAATTATCAATGTTGATGCTTTGTTTCTATGCTTGGGGTGTCAATAGATCTATGAGACTTGTGAGAAGGTCTGACCAGAGGACTGTACTAGTGAGCCTGTGTGGCGAGTAATGCCTATGTGGCAAGTGTACAGGCCTGTGTGGCCAAGTGTAATAAAGTGCCATTTGACAGCTACTGTGTGTAGCCCAGGACAAATTTTGGGTGACGACCCACAAATTTTGTAAGATGAGACTCGAGAATGAGGACTCTAAATTGGGAGCACGGCTCTCCCATTAACCTCTCGAAGCCGGGAGAGGTAGAAGTGGCACAAGTGAATGACAGACATGAAAGACAGATATGGACAGTGGTTAAGAAATGACACCAAGACTATTAAGACTATTATAGACTGGACCAAAACAGAGCTGATCTAATACCAGCAGAAGGAGTTATGATCAACTTGGGTTTCTGTGTATGTTAATTTTTTTTATGGCCGATTGACAGAGTTGGATGAGAGGATTAAATGTGTACAATATTGGATTTTTGAAAGTATGCAACGTGATGATCTTTAACTAGTTATGAGCCTGACGTTTTTCTAATGCATATCACTGATGGTCTAGCAAAAGAGAATTAGACCAGGCAATGCAAATGTTATCTAAATGTTTAAGAAATGTTTGATATGCAGAAAGATAGATAAGTATGGCTGAGTTGAAAAAAAATAAGTGTGAGAATTCTTTGGGGATATGAGAAGTCTGCTCGTCTTTTGCAGTTTCCTCACCTTCTCCTCTCGCGTGTATTTCTGTGTAAGAAAGGAGTGAGGCGCCCCTCACCTTCACATTGCTGTGTAACATTGTGTATTTGTAGAAAAGAGAAATAGGTGGTTTGCAGATATTTTCTTAAAAAGATGGTGCCCGTCTGAAGCCAGAGATTTTTGAACATCTAAGTACTATAGAAAGTTGTAAATGAGAAAAGTGAACAATACAGAAGAGTTAAATTGTAGCTACTAAAACTGAGGAAATGGTATATGAGAAAGATGGGAAGCCTTTGTAAGAAAGTATTTGTAAGTCTAACTGAGAAATCATTTGTAGAAGAGGAGAGAAGTGAGACAAGCATCCAGCTTCCCCCTTTGACCCCCCTTAATTCTCCTTCTTCGATGGACACATCCTGTGTGAGAGACTGTGTCTGTAAAATGTTAACTCTTGACCAGCTATGAAATTACTAGTATAACATGTGATGTTCAAATGTGAGTGATATACAAGACTAGGGATGAGCCGAACACCCCCCTGTTCGGTTCGCACCAGAACATGCGAACAGGAAAAAATTAGTTCGAACATGCAAACACCGTTAAAGTGTTTGGGACACGAACATGAATAATCAAAAGTGCTAATTTTAAAGGCTTATATGCAAGTTATTGTTATAAAAAGTGTTTGGGGACCTGGGTCCTGCCCCAGGGGACATGGACCAATGCAAAAAAAAGTTTTAAAAACAGGCGTTTTTTCGGGAGCAATGATTTTAATAATGCTTAAAGTCAAACAATAAAAGTGTAATATCCCTTTAAATTTCGTACCTGGGGGGTGTATATAGTATGCCTGTAAAGGGGCGCATTTTTCCCGTGTTTAGAACAGTCTGACGGCAAAATGACATTTTAAAGGAAAAAAAGTCATTCAAAACTACTCTCGGCTATTAATGCATTGCCGGTCCGACAATACACATAGAAGCATACACCCTTCAGGTCTGGTATGGATTTTAAGGGGAACCCCACGCCAAAATTTAAAAAAAAAACGGCGTGGGGTCCCCCCAAAAATCCATACCAGACCCTTATCCAAGCACGCAACCTGGCAGGCTGCAGGAAAAGAGGGGGGGACGAGAGAGCGCCCCCCTCCTGAACCATACCAGGCCACCTGCCCTCAACATTGGGAAGGTGCTTTGGGGTAGCCCCCCAAAATACCTTGTCCCCATGTTGATGAGGACAAGGGCCTCATCCCCACAACCTTGGCCGGTGGTTGTGGGCGTCTACTGGCGGGGGGCATATCGGAATCTGGAAGCCCCCTTTAACAAGGGGACCCCCAGATTCCGGCCCTCCCCCCTGTGTGAAATGGTAAGGGGGTACAAAAGTACCCCTACTATATCACTAAAAAACTGTCAAAAATGTTAAAAATGACAAGAGACAGTTTTTGACAATTCCTTTATTTAAATGCTTCTTCTTTCTTCTTTCTTCTATCTTCTATCTTCCTTCGGTTTCTTCTTCCATCTTCTTCTTCACGGGGAATGCCACAGGGAAGTCCCGTCATGTCCCCGTGCGTCAGAGGGGCCCCCCGCCCCCGTTATTTAAGAACCGTCAGAAGAGGAGAAGCGTCACACAGCGGGAGCCTCCCTCCATGCCACCATGGATGCGGAGCGGCCCGGAGAAGAAGATGAAGAAGAGAAGAAGATGAAGAGAAGAGCGGGAGCCTCCCTCCATGCCATGGATGCGGAGCGGCCCGAGGAGAAGAAGGGAAGAAGACGCCGCGGAGGAGATGCTGGACGAGATCACCGGAGGAAGAACCAGAAAAGCCAGAAGAACCAGAAAAAGATAGAAGAAAGAAGAAAGAAGAAGAATTTATATAAAGGAATTGTCAAAAACTGTCTCTTGTCATTTTTAACATTTTTGACAGTTTTTTAGTGAAATGGTAGGGGTACTTTTGTACCCCCTTACCATTTCACACAGGGGGAGGGCCGGGATCTGGGGGTCCCCTTGTTAAAGGGGGCTTCCAGATTCCGATAAGCCCCCCGCCCGCAGACCCCCACAACCACCGGCCAGGGTTGTGGGGATAAGGCCCTTGTCCTCATCAACATGGGGACAAGGTGTTTTGGGGGGCTACCCCAAAGCACCCTCCCAATGTTGGGGGCATGTGGCCTGGTACGGTTCAGGGGGGGCGCTCTCTCGTCCCCCCCTCTTTTCCTGCGGCCTGCCAGGTTGCGTGCTCGGATAAGGGTCTAGTATGGATTTTTGGGGGGACCCTACGCCGTTTTTTTTCTAAATTTTGGCGCGGGGTTCCCCTTAATATCCATACCAGACCTGAAGGGCCTGGTATGGAATTTAGGGGGACCACCAACGTCATTTTTTTTTTATTTTGGCCGGGGTTCCCCTTAATATTCATACCAGACCTGAAGAGCCTGGTATGGAATTTAGGGGGACCTCCCACCTAATTTTTTTTTTTCAATTTTGGCCAGGGTTCCCGTTAATATCCATACCAGACCTGAAGGGCCTGGTATGGAATTTAGGGGGACCCCCCACGTCATTTTTTTTTTTTGGTTCGGGGTTCCCCTGTGGGGAATTCCCATGCCGTTTTTATTAATGAACTTTTATGTGTATTGTCGGACCGGCAATACATTAATAGTAGTTTTAAATGACTTTTTTCCTTTGAAATGTCATTTTGCTCTCAGACTGTTCTAAACAGGGGAAACATGCGCCCCTTTACAGGCATACTATAGACACCCCCCAGGTACGAAATTTTAAGGGATATTACACTTTTATTGTTTCACTTTAAGCATTATTAAAATCACTGCTCCCGAAAAAACGGCCGTTTTTGAAACTTTTTTTTGCATTGATACATGTCCCCTGGGGCAGGACCCAGGTCCCCAAACACTTTTTATGACAATACCATGCATATAAGCCTTTAAAATTAGCACTTTTGATTTCTCCCATAGACTTTTAAAGCGTGTTCCGCGGCATTCACATTTGCCGCAAACACCCCAAATTGTTCGCTGTTTGGCGAACTGGCGACTCGAACTCGAAGCTCATCCCTATACAAGACCAAGGGAAATATTTAACTATGTTGCAGAAGTGGAATCCTAGTTGAAATTGTTAGTTTTTGTTATGTAACTCTAGGATTCATTTTAAACAAAGAAAAAAGGGCTGATTTAAATTCCTAAAAGGTAGCCATGATTGTTATAATTATTTTAATGTTTAGTTCTCCATTCCAGCCTACTGAGCGTGAAAAGGGAAAAGGTTCCACACACTGATAAGACCGGGCTGATTTAGTATTTTAACATGCCAGAATATTAAAGGAACTATGCAAGTTAGGCCCCTTTCACACTGGGGCGGTGGGGGCGTCGGCGGTACAACAGCGCTATTTTTAGCGCTGCTGTACCGTCGTTCTAGCAGCGGTATTCGGCCGCTAGCAGTGTGGTTTTAACCCCCCGCTGGCGGCCGAAAAAGGGTTAAATCCCTCGTACAGCGCGGCTATAGCCGCGGTATTACAGCGGTATAGCCGCGCTGTCCCATTGATTTCAATGGGCAGGAGCGGGGAAGGAGCGGCGAATACACTGCTCCTTCCCCGCTCCAAAGAAGCGGTTTGCAGGACTTTTTTCACCGTCCTGCCACCGCAGCGCTTCAGTGTGAAAGCCCTCGGGCTCTCACACTGAACAAACAGCGGCAGCTGTTTAGGGGCGGTTTTCAGGCGGTATTTTTAGCGCAATACCGCCTGAAAACCGCCCCAGTGTGAAAGGGGTCTTAAAAAGCAGTAGTTAGACAAGGAAGCACATGCAAGAAGAGAGAAATCAGAAGGTTATTGATGGTTTAAAGAAGTAGATAGGAAACATGAAAGTGAATTGCACTAGGATAAAGTGGACAGAATGTTGTAGAATTATTAATGAGGATTGCTGGATGTGAGACAAGAAAAGGCCGAGGATGTTTTGATTACTTTAAATGTGTCCAGTTCATGGCAGAGACAGTAAATGTGGATGTGACTGAGTACTAACTTTATTGCCATAATTAGGAAACAAGGATTTGAATGGGCTTTACTAAGAGAAGTATGCAGTACAGTAGTGTATTTAGGTTTTGTGCTGCCCTAGGCCTGACTAAACTCGTGAATCCCCTAATTTAAATATGACCCAACCCTTCCTGTCAAGGCCACACCCCTTGCAGTTTAAGACCCGCTGTCAGAGAAACAACCAAGATCAATCCTGTCAGCATCGCCGTTTCCCTGCGCGGGCCGGCTGAACGGCGCATGCGCAATGGCACACGCATAATGTGAGTCCTCTGCCTGCCTATAAAAAGCTGCCTTGCTGTTTAACAAATTGCTGGTTTGTCTCTCAGCTTCCCTGTGATCTTGTTCCTGTTACCTGCTTATCGAATACCTGTTGTGACCCGGATTGCCTTGACCTACTCTGACTCTCTCCTGGATTTGACCCCCTGGCTTGTTTTACGGACTTTGCTTACCTCTGGTGTTTGACCCTCAGCCTGTACTTGGATTGCCTTCTCCTGCCTTGACCCTCAGCCTGTGACCCGGATTTACCTTCAGTCTCCAGTACCTCGAACCTCTGCCTGTTTGGAACTTTGCTGCTGTCTCCTGTGTTTGACCCTCGGCCTGCTCTTTGATTTGCTCTCAGTCTTGTATCCTGGTTCCTAGCCTATCCTGGACTCTGTTTGACCCGCTGGGTCCGTCACCTGCCAACACCTGCCCAGCTATCCAGCTCCTCGCTGACCTTCACGCAAGATTTACCGATCCTGCTGGTAGCTTGTGCCTCTTCGTGCAATTTACCCCCTGTACCACCTCCAGGGGGTGGAGCGCGCTTAGTCGCAAGAGTGAACCGCTCTCTGCATCTTGGCCTCGGTGAGTACATTAACTTGCCACCCGCCCTGAAATTTTCAAGTGGGGACACTAGTTCTGAGAGCCTGGGGGGGAGCAATGGATTCCCTTAATTTACATAGATTTCCTCTCACTTCCTGTTTGGCTATGGGGCAGGATGTGAATGGAAATCTCTGCAATGGGACAGGGATGGTAAAAAATAAACTGACAGGGGCTATAACCCTCCCTTACTCTATCCAATATGGAAAAAAAAGTGTTGCCTATAGTTCTATTTTAAGCACAAATTTCTGATAATTTTATGGCGAGGACTAAGAAGATATAACCATGCCAATGGTGCAGCAGAAAACATAGCACAGTGAGGAAGGTTTGTTGTCCAGGATGATAGGACAGTCAAAATTAGAAGCTGCGCGCCCCCCCACAGTTGCAGAATGCCGGCCGCCGCATACTGGAAGCAGTGTGGCCACTTTATGGGGGCGCTAGACTAATTTGCCTCTCAGCCCAGTCCGCCCCATAAGACTGGCGCTACACTAACAGTGTAGCGCAAGCTGGCGGGGACTCTTTCCGTGCTGCCCCCCTGCAAAGTGCTGCCCTAGGCCTGGGTCTTGTCGGCCTAGGCCAGGATTCAGCGTTGGTGCAGTAGCATTGAAGCCCATAGAGAGGAGAGAAAAGAGAATACAACAGACTTAATGCTTTTATAGCCTAAGATGAGGAACAAATGTTTATGCTCATTTTATGCCAGAGACCAGCAACATGAAGAAAAAGATGAGGATGAAGGCAAAGATGGGACTGGTGACAGTACTTAGAATTGTTAAATTGAGAGGTGTCCAATTTGTCTGAACAGTCTTTCCCTGGAGGTTGGCTTTCCAGAAGATTGTTGTCATGTTTTCTGTATATCCTGCAATCTTAAATGGTGTGAGACCTCCTCATCCTGCCCTGTTGACCGCAAACCCTTTCAAACCGTGTATAAAATAGATCCGGTTGGCGAAAAAAGTTATAGCGTCTACAAACAAGGGTACATTTTCTGGAATTTATGCAGCTTTTAGTTTATGACTACCTATCTCATTTCTTGAGGTGCTAAAATGGCAGGGCAGTACAAACCCCCCAAATGACCCCATTTTGGAATGTAGACACCCCAAGGAAATTGCTGAGAGGCATGTTGAGCCCATTAAATATTTAATTTTTTTGTCACAAGTGATTGAAAAATGTAAAAAAAAAACCCCAAAATTACACAAAGTTGTCACTAAGTGATATATTTATCACACATGGCATGGTTATATGTGGAATTACACCCCAAAATACATTCTGCTGCTTCTCCTGAGTATGGGGATACCTCATGTGTGAGACTTTTTCGGAGCCTAGCCGCGTACAGGACCCCGAAAACCAAGTACTGCCTTCAGGATTTCTAAGGGTGTAAATTTTTGATTTCACTCCTCACTACCTAGCACAGTTTCGAAGGCCATAAAATGCCAAGATAGCACAACCCCCCCACCCCAAATGACCCCATTTTGGAAAGTTGACACCCCAAACTATTTGATGAAAGGCATGTTGAGTCCATGGAATATTTTATATTTTGCCACAAGTTGCGGGAAAATTAATTATTTTTTTTTTTGCACAGTTATCACTGAATGATATATTGCTCAAACATGCCATGGGCACATGTGGAATTACATCCCAAAATACATTCTGCTGCTTCTCCTGAGAATGGGGATACCACATGTGTGAGACTTTTTGGGAGTCTAGTCGTGTATAGGACCCTGAGAACCAATCACGGCCTTTAGGCTTTCTAAGGGCGTAAAATTGTGATTTTCCTTCCTCACTACCTATCACAGTTACAGAGGCCATGAAATGACAAGATAGCACAACCCCCCCTCCCAAATGACCCCATTTTGGAAAGAAGACACTTCATGATATTTGCTGAGAGGCATGTTGAGTCCATGGAATATTTTATATTTTGCCACAAGTTTTTTTTTTTTTAGTTCACACTAAATGATATATTGTTCAAACATGCCATGGGCATATGTGGGGGTAGGAATGTGGTAGGAATGTTGGGGACTTTGATGTAAAGGGGAACTCTGATGTACAGCTCCTTGAAAAATTATTCATACCCCTTGACATTTTCCACATTTTGTCAGGTTACAACCAAAAATGTAAATGTATTTTATTGTTTTTTTTCTGTAATAGACCAACACATAGTGGCACATAATTGTAAAGTGGTAGGAAAATGATAACTGGTTTTCAAAATACAAATAAATATGTGAAAAGTAGAATGGAAAGCGTGTGGCACAACTGCATACCTACCAAGACATGGCTGTCCACCTAAACTGACAGGCCGGGCAAGGAGAGCATTAATCAGAGAAGCAGCCAAGAGGCCCATGGTAATTCAAGAGAAGCTGAAGAGATCCACAGCTCGGGTGAGAGAATCTGTCCACAGAACAACTATTAGTCGTGCCCTCCACAAATCTGACCTTTATGGAAGAGTGGTAAGAAAGAAAGCCATTGTTGCAGTTTGCGAGAAGCCATGTGGGGGACACAGCAAACATGTGGAAGAAGGTGTTCTGGTCAAAATTTAAAGTTTTGGCCCAAAAGCAAAACCCTAGGTGTGGCAAAAAACTAACACTGCACATCCTCCTGAACACACCATCCCCACCGTGAAACATGGTGGTGGCAGCATCATGTTGTGGGTAGGGATGAGCCGAACACCCCCCGGTTCGGTTCGCACCAGAACCCGCGAACGGACCGCAAGTTCGCACGAACGTTAGAACCCCATTGACGTCTATGGGACTCGAACGTTCGAAATCAAAAGTGCTCATTTTAAAGGCTAATTTGCATGGTATTGTCCTAAAAAGGGTTTGGGGACCCGGGTCCTACCCCAGGGGACATGTATCAATGCAAAAAAAACTTTTAAAAACGGCCGTTTTTTTGGGAGCAGTGATTTTAATGATGCTTAAAGTAAAAAAAAAAGTGAAATATTCGTACCTGGGGGGTGTCTATAGTATGCCTGTAAAGTGACGCGTGTTTCCCATGTTTAGAACAGTCCCTGCACCAAATGTCATTTTTAAAGGAAAAAATCTCATTTAAAACTGCTTGCGGGTTTAATGTCATGTCGGGTCATGGCAATATGGATGAAAATCAGTGAGACAAACGGTGGATCAAGGAGGGTTGCCATTACCAGGCCCTTTGGGTCTTGTATGGATATTAAGGGGAACCCCACACCCAAATTAAAATAAGGAAAGGTGTGGGGCCACCAGGCCCTATATACTCTGAACAGCAGTATACAGGCGGTGCAAACAAGACAGGGACTGTAGGTTTGTTGTTAAGTAGAATCTGTTTGTAATTTTGAACATTTTTAACGTGTTTAGCTCCAGCCAAAAAATCTTTTCTAAGCTTTTTGGAAAACATAGGGAAGGGTTATCACCCCTGTGACATTTGTTTTGCGTCTTTCCTCCTCTTCAGAAGATTTCACCTCACTTTTTTGTCCCAATGAAAAATGTTTTTTGAAAATTTGGGTTTTTTTGTGGAACAAGGATTGGAAAGCATCAGTGGAAAGGAGAAATTGTTTTCCCATATTAACTCTTACAGGAGAGAATTTCCCTTCCTAGGGGTAGATTTCATCTCACTTCCTGTTGTCTCCTTCCGTTTGCAAGTAGGAGTCGTTTGTAAGTTAGATGTTTGAAAGTAGGGTCCTGCCCTATATACTCAGCAGAAATTTGGGCCTTAGGTGTTGCTGTGGCCACAACACTGTAAGCCCTCACAGGGCCCTGCTGTGAAATATTAGATCAAGAATTGTAATTACATGCCCCTGTTGAACAGGAGCTGAAAAATTAGGCCTTAGGCACTGGTGCTGGTGCCACAACACTGCAACCCCTCACAGACACTCTAGTTGGAACGCAGGAACGAGCCCTGCTGCAAAGTATTGCATCAAAAATTGTAATTACACGCCCCTGTTAGACAGGGGCAGAAAAATTGGGCCTTAGGCACTGGTGCCACAACACTGCAACCCCTCACAGACACTCTAGTTGGAACGCAGGAACGAGCCCTGCTGCAAAGTATTGCATCAAAAATTGTAATTACACGCCCCTGTTAGACAGGGGCAGAAAAATTGGGCCTTAGGCACTGGTGCTGGTGCCACAACACTGCAACCCCTCACAGACACTCTAGTTGGAATGCAGGAACGGGCCATGCTGCAAAGTATTACATCAAAAATTGTAATTACACGCCCCTGTTAAACAGGGGCTGAAAAATTGTGCCTTAGGCACTGGTGGTGGCGCCCAGAACCAAAAATGTTCTTACAAGCTATCAGCGTGATGATTGAGGAGGAAGAGGATAATTACTCAGGGATAGTCACTCAGCATCAGCATAGGCAGTCTTTGAAGGGATCTGAGATTTCAAAAAAAATTATTCGGTTACATCTGCATCAGGTGCTTGGTAGCTGGTGGTGATCCAAGACTGATTCATTTTTATGAAGGTCAGCCGATCGACCGAGTCGGTGGACAGACGCACCCTGTGATCGGTTACCACGCCTCCAGCAGCACTGAATGTGCGTTCCGAAAGAACGCTGGATGCAGGACAGGCCAGTAGCTCAATTGCATACTGTGCAAGCTCTGGCCAGTGATCCATCCTCAAGACCCAGTAACCCAGAGGATTTTCGGTGGGAAAGGTGTCCAAGTCTGATCTTGCCCCTAGGTATTCCTGCACCATGTAAAACAGACGCTGGCGATGGTTGCTGGAACCGATCATACCTTGGGGCTGCGGACCAAAAAATTGTCTGAACGCATCGGTCAGACGGCCACCTTCTCCACCGCTCCTTCTTTGACTGACCGAAGCCTCAGCAACACGTTGTCCAGAAACAGGAGTTTGTAACCTCCCAGTCTCTGGGAACGCATTGCACAGACCTTTCTGCAAGGCCTCCCGAAGATGTTTCATCCTCTGCTCCCTCTGCGATGGCAAGATAAGGTCCGCAACCTTACCCTTGTAACGTGGATCAAGGAGGGTTGCCAGCCAGTATTGGTCCTTCTCCTTGATACCACGAATACGAGGATCCTTACGCAGGCTTTGCAGGATCAGGGAGGCCATGCAGCGTAGGTTTGCTGAGGCATTCGGTCCGGAGTCCTCTGGGTCACTAAGGACAACAACGTCCGCAGCCACCTCCTCCCAGCCACGTACAAGTCCATGTGTTCCTTGGGACTGATCCCTTAAAGACTGCTGCTGATGCTGAGTGCCAGGCTCCACCTCCATACTGACACAATCTTCCTCCTCCTCCTCCTCCTCCTCGTCCTCTTCCTGTGTGATCGGCGGGCACGCAGGAACACTGTCTGGATAAAGGGGGCCTTGAGAGCTAAGGAAGTCCTCCTCTTCCTGCCTCTGTTCTGCCTCAAGTGCCCTGTCCATTATTCCACGCAGCGTGTGCTCCAACAGGTGGACAAGGGGGACAGTGTCACTGATGCATGCACTGTCAGTGCTCACCATCCTCGTGGCCTCCTCGAATGGTGACAGGACAGTGCATGCATCCCTGATCATGGCCCACTGGCGTGGGGAAAAAAAACCAAGCTCCCCTGACCCTGTCCTGGTGCCATAGTCGCACAGGTACTCATTGATGGCCCTCTGCTGCGTGTGCAGCCGCTGCAGCATGGCCAACGTTGCGTTCCACCTGGTGGGCATGTCACAGATTAGGCGGTTCTTGGGCAGGTTAAACTCCTTTTGGAGGTCCGTCAGCCGAGCACTGGCATTATATGACCGGCGGAAATGCACACAGACTTTCCTGGCCTGCCTCAGGACATCCTGTAAGCCCGGGTACCTGCCCAAGAACCGCTGCACCACCAAGTTAAGGACGTGAGCCAAACAGGGCACATGGGTCATTTGTCCCTGTCGGAGGGCAGAGAGGAGGTTGGTGCCATTGTCGCAAACCACCATTCCTGCCTTAAGTTGGCGTGGCGTCAACCACCTCTGAACCTGCCCCTGCAGAGCTGACAGAACCTCTGCCCCAGTGTGGCTCCTGTCCCCCAAGCACACCAGCTCAAGCACCGCATGGCATCTTTTGGCCTGCGTACTTGCGTAGCCCCTTGAACGCCTACGGAGCACCGCTGGTTCCGAGGAAGAGGCCATGGAGGAAGAAGAAGAGGAGGGGGTGGAGGAGAGAGGTGTGTCACAATCAGCATTTTGGAGGCGTGGTGGCGGAACAACCTCCAACACTACTGCACCTTGTCCTGCATCCTTTCCAGCTGCCAGCAGAGTCACCCAATGCGCCGTGAAACTTAGGTAACGTCCCTGTCCATGCCTGCTGGACCATGAGTCAGCGGTAATATGCACCTTACCGCTGACCGCCCTGTCCAGCGAGGCATGGACATTGCCTTCCACATGCCGGTAGAGAGCCGGAATCGCCTTCCGTGAGAAAAAGTGGCGTTTGGGTACCTGCCACTGAGGAACCGCACATTCCACAAACTCACGGAAGGGGGCAGAGTCTACCAACTGAAAAGGCAGCAGTTGAAGTGCTAGCAATTTTGCCAAGCTAGCATTCAACCGCTGGGCATGTGGATGGCTGGGAGCAAACTTCTTTCGGCGGTGCAGCAGCTGGGGCAGGGAAATTTGCCTGGTACAATCTGACGTCGGTGTACCAAAAGCAGATTACCCACAAGTACTTGGCTGTGACACACCTAATTCTACACCTTCATTCCTCTCACTGCAGGTCTCAGAGAGGACTGAAGGTCTAGTGGGGTTGGAAATCTCAGCTGATGAGGAGCAAGGAGAGATCCTCTTTGTTCTTTGGTGTGGGTCTTTTAGATACGCTTGCCAACGAACTGCATGGCAGGTCAACATATGTCTGGTCAAGCATGTGGTACCCAAGCGGGAGATGTTTTGGCCACGCGAGATACGCTTGAGACATATGTTGCAAATAGCAGCGGTGCGATCTGATGCACTCGTCTCAAAAAAGGCCCACACCAAAGAACTTTTTGAATAACGCGCAGAGACTGCAGCGCCCTGCACATGTGGAGCTTTGGGGTGTGATGCAGTCAATGTGCTGCCCTTAGGCTGGCCCCTGGAGGGCATCCTGCCTCGTTGGTGATGTGCCACCTCCTCCTCCTCCTCCTCCTCCTCTCTCCTATCAGGCACCCACGTTGAGTCAGTGACCTCATCATCCCCTCCCTCCTCATCACTGGAGCAAACCTGGCAGTATGCTGCAGCAGGGGGAGCATGACTGCCAGATTGCTGTCCTTCTTGGGCACCCCCTCTGTCCGTGCTCATGTTACTGCCTTCATCGAGCTCAGTATCATCATCAGAGCCTTCCAAACGCTGGGCATCCTCCTGGAGCATGTACCCAACACTGTGGTCAAACAGTTCGAGGGGATCCTCATGAGGACATGGTGGAGCTAGGGAAGGAGTCACTGATGACATTGAGCTGAGGGAAGAGGCCGCTGCTTTGCCAGACAAAGCACCCTGGGCATGGGTGAGAGAGGATGAGGAGGATGAGGACGGCTTGGTCATCCACTCGACCAAGTCTTCCGCATGTTGCGGCTCAACACGGCCAGCTGCCGAAAAAAAGGCCAAGCGTGTCCCATGGCCACGTGCTGATGAGGATGCACCGTCTCCACGACCAGCACTAGACACAGAGCCTGCTTGCCCTCTCTTATTGGCTTGTGACTGTCTGCCTCTCCTTCTTGGCCTTCCAGACATACTAATGGCCTGTAGCTGCACTAAGCTGGGATAGAACACCTGTAATTTTCTTCAGGTAGCTTTATATACTGTAACCAGACAAGCCTGCCTGTCAGTAGGAAGATAACAGGAACGGATCTAGCTGAACACTGTGAGCAGGACGCACTGTACTAAATGTAAATAGTCTAGCTGCCTGACCGTGGTACTAATAGGATCAAATAGAACACCTGTAATTTTCTTCAGGTAGCTTTATATACTGTAACCAGACAAGCCTGCCTGTCAGTAGGAAGATAACAGGAACGGATCTAGCTGAACACTGTGAGCAGGACGCACTGTACTAAATGTAAATAGTCTAGCTGCCTGACCGTGGTACTAATAGGATCAAATAGAACACCTGTAATTTTCTTAAGGTAGCTTTATATACTGTAACCAGACAAGCCTGCCTGTCAGTAGGAAGATTACAGGAACGGATCTAGCTGAACACTGTGAGCAGGACGCACTGTACTAAATGTAAATAGTCTAGCTGCCTGACCGTGGTACTAATAGGATCAAATAGAACACCTGTAATTTTCTTCAGGTAGCTTTATATACTGTAACCAGACAAGCCTGCCTGTCAGTAGGAAGATAACAGGAACGGATCTAGCTGAACACTGTGAGCAGGACGCACTGCACTAAATGTAAATAGTCTAGCTGCCTGACCGTGGTACTAATAGGATCAAATAGAACACCTGTAATTTTCTTCAGGTAGCTTTATATACTGTAACCAGACAAGCCTGCCTGTCAGTAGGAAGATAACAGGAACGGATCTAGCTGAACACTGTGAGCAGGACGCACTGCACTAAATGTAAATAGTCTAGAAGATAACAGGAACGGATCTAGCTGAACACTGTGAGCAGGACGCACTGCACTAAATGTAAATAGTCTAGAAGATAACAGGAACGGATCTAGCTGAACACTGTGAGCAGGACGTACTGCACTAAATGTAAATAGCAGGAACGGATCTAGCTGAACACTGTGAGCAGGACGCACTGCACTAAATGTAAATAGCAGGAACGGATCTAGCTGAACACTGTGAGCAGGACGCACTGCACTAAATGTAAATAACAGGAACGGATCTAGCTGAACACTGTGAGCAGGACGCACTGCACTAAATGTAAATAGTCTAGAAGATAACAGGAACGGATCTAGCTGAACACTGTGAGCAGGACGTACTGCACTAAATGTAAATAGCAGGAACGGATCTAGCTGAACACTGTGAGCAGGACGCACTGCACTGAATGTAAATAGCAGGAACGGATCTAGCTGAACACTGTGAGCAGGACGCACTGCACTAAATGTAAATAACAGGAACGGATCTAGCTGAACACTGTGAGCAGGACGCACTGCACTAATGTAAATAGTCTAGAAGATAACAGGAACGGATCTAGCTGAACACTGTGAGCAGGACGCACTGCACTAAATGTAAATAGCAGGAACGGATCTAGCTGAACACTGTGAGCAGGACGCACTGCACTAAATGTAAATAGCAGGAACGGATCTAGCTGAACACTGTGAGCAGGACGCACTGCACTAAATGTAAATAGCAGGAACGGATCTAGCTGAACACTGTGAGCAGGACGCACTGCACTAAATGTAAATAGTCTAGAAGATAACAGGAACGGATCTAGCTGAACACTGTGAGCAGGACGCACTGCACTAAATGTAAATAGCAGGAACGGATCTAGCTGAACACTGTGAGCAGGACGCACTGCACTAAATGTAATTAGCAGGAACGGATCTAGCTGAACACTGTGAGCAGGACGCACTGCACTAAATGTAAATAGCAGAAACGGATCTAGCTGAACACTGTGAGCAGGACGCACTGCACTAAATGTAAATAGCAGGAACGGATCTAGCTGAACACTGTGAGCAGGACGCACTGCACTAAATGTAAATAGTCTAGATAGAAGATAACAGGAACGGATCTAGCTAAACTGAATACAGTGTATATATATATATGCAACACCTGGGATGCATATATATACACAATACACTGTAAGTGCAGCTAACTGACTGACTGTTCTGCCTAATCTATCTAACTCAAATCAAATGACACTCTCTCTCTCTCTCTCTATCTCTCAGCACACCGGAACACACACTACACAGGGCCGCCGTGCAGGCGGCCTTATATAGTGTGGGGTGTGTACTAAATCCCCTGAGCCATAATTGGCCAAAGCCACCCTGGCTTTGGCCAATTACAGCTCTCTCTACTGACGGCGCTGTGATTGGCCAAGCATGCGGGTCATAGTGCATGCTTGGCCAATCATCAGCCAGCAATGCACTGCGATGCCGCAGTGAATTATGGGCCGTGACGCGCCACACGAATTTGGCGCGAACGGCCCATATCGTTCGCAATTCGGCGAACGACCGAACAGCCGATGTTCGAGTCGAACATGGGTTCGACTCGAACACGAAGCTCATCCCTAGTTGTGGGAATGCTTTTCTTCAGCAGGGACAGGGAAGCTGGTCAGAGTTGATGGGAAGATGGATGGAGCCAAATACAGGATAATCTTAGAAGAAAACCTTTTAGAGTCTGCAAAAGACTTGAGACTGGGGGTTCAGCTTCCAGCAGGACAACGCCAGAGCTGTATGTACAATGGAATGGTTTTGATCAAAGCATATTCATGTGTTAGAATGGCCCAGTCAAAGTCCAGACCTAAATCCAATTGAGAATCTGTAGCAAGACTTGAAAATTGCTGTTCACAGACGCTCTCCATCCAATCTGGCAGAGCTTAAACTATTTTGCAAAGAAGAATGGGCAAAATTGTCATTGCAAAGCTGGTAGAGACATCCCCAAAAAGACTTGCAGCTGTTATTGCAGAGAAGTTGGGTCTAGAAAGTATTGACTCGGGGGGCTGAATACAAATGCACGCCACACTTTTCACTTATTTACCGGTATTTGTAAAAAATTTTGAAAACCATTTATCATTTTCCTTCCACTTCACAATTATCTGCCACTTTGTGTTGGTCTATTACATAAAATACCAATAAAATACATTTACGATTTTAGTGGAAACATGACAAAATGTGGAAAATTTCAAGGGGTATGAATACTTTTTCAATGCACTGTAAGTGGGGCTCTGGGAAACTTGATTGTAAGGAAAGAATGCAGGGGAACTCTTTTGTAAGGAGGGACTTCTGGGGACTTTGATTTGGGGAAAAATATGTGCACTCTGATGTAAGGGGAGGCCACTAACGTACAATGGGAATGCTGGGGACATTGATTTTGGGGGAACTCTGTGGATTCTAATATGTAAAGGGGGAAAACTGGAGACTCTGAGGTGAGAGGGGACTCTGGGGACATTGATGTAAGGAGGGAATCTGGGCACCCTGATGTATAGAGTAATGGTGGGGACTTTGATGCAAGGAGGGGGGGGGGCTTTGACGTAAGAAGGGATTCTGATGTGCAAATAAAATGTATGCCATATGGGGGTTGGGTGTTGCATTGAGGGGGTGGCAGGAGGATGGTGGGAAGGGCACCAAAATGCACCTTCGCCTAAGTAGGCAAAAATCCTTGCACTGGCCCTGCACCTCGTCCATTCAGAAAATGTTTTGCACTATAACTATACTTTATTAGGATGATTATATTTCTGGTTTGTGATATGTATCCCTTTCATGACTAAGCCTATTTTTGAAATTTGGTGTTTACAAGTTAAAATCCGTATTTTTTGCTAGAAAATTACTTAGAACCCCCAAACATTATATATATTTTTTTAGAAGAGAGTCTAAAGAATAAAATGGCGATTGTTGCAATATTTTTTATCACACGGTATTTGTGCAGCGGTGTTTTAAACGCAAATTTTTGGAAAAGTGACACTTTCATGAATTTTAAAAAATCCAAACAGTAAAGTTACCCCAATTTTTTTGTATAATGTGAAAGATGATGTTACGCCGAGTAAATAGATACCAAACATGTCACCCTTTATAATTGCACGCACTCGTGGAATGGCGACGAACTACGGTACCTATGAATTTCCATAGGTGACGCTTTAAAAAATTTTTACGGTTACCAGGTTTGAGCTACAGAGGAGGTCTAGGGCTAGAATTATTGCTCTCGCTCTGACGATCGCGGCGATACCTCACATGTGTGGTTTGAACACCGTTTACATATGCGGGCGCGACTTCCGTATGCGTTTTCTTCGCTGCGCGAGCTCGCGGGGACGGGGGCGCTTTAAAAAATTTTTTTTTTTTTTTTTTTTTTATTTTATTTATTTTTGTACTTTTATACATTGTGTTTAAAAATTTTTTTTTTTTTTTACTTTTATTGCTGTCACAAGCAATGTAAACATCCCTTGTGACAGTAATATGTGGTGACAGGTACTCTTTATGGAGGGATCGGGGGTCTAAAAGACCCCCCATCCCTCCTTTACACTTCAAAGTATTCAGATCGCCGAAAACGGCGATTCTGAATACTGTGTACTTTTTTAAATTCGGCGCCATTGGCAGCCGAGTAAACGGGAAGTGACGTCATGACGTCGCTTCCGCGTTTACAATTAGAAGGCTGGAACGAAGCCGCTCACAGCTTCGTTCCAGCCCGCCCCCAGCCGCCGGAGATTCCCGAACGGACACCGGGCCTCCCGATCGCACGGGAGGCCCGGTAACAGCGGCGGGAGGCGGCGGGAGGGGGGGGATGTCCCCTCCCGCTCCTCCGGTATAACAGCCGAGCGGCTTTTAGCCGCATCGGTTGTTATATTCGGGTAGCCGATCGCCCGCTGAAAACAACGGTACCGGGATGATGCCTGCAGCTGCGGGCATCATCCCGGTATAACCCCGGAAAGCCGAGGACGCATATGTGCGTTCGGTCGGCGGGAAGGGGGTATATATACAGTATGGTAGAAAGCGTAAATCTGAACTGACCTTCTCACTGTGGTGAAATCAGATATTACTCACCTAATACTTGTAAAATAGTTGTAGCGATGAAGGTCCCTTCAAAATATGAATTCTCACAGGTATAATTTCCTCCATCAGATATCTGGGTGTTCTGGATGGTCAGTGTTATATTGGTAAATGTCATTCTTGTACTGCAGTTGCTGTATGTCTGGTGTCTTCCTTTGGCAAGGTCAGCATATGAGAATAAACACAAAGAATTATTAATGTGATGGATCTTCCATATAACTCCCGTTATATTATTTCCAGGATCCTCTCCACATTGTAGAACTGTAGAATTGTCTTTTCTCCCCACCACAACATCTGGAATCAGAAGAATCAAAATTTTTTTTTTTTGTTAGCACACTATTTATTGACCTTAAAAGTCATGCATTATGTATAATCACCAGGACTCTTTACAATTAGGCATGTCAATTTTGCTCTAATATTTATATACAGAACATATACAGAGTCTTTTTAGCAGACAGTGCTGGAACCTTATCTGAGATTAAAAGATTGTCATTCTCAGTCTGGAAATGCTAATTGCCTGGCTCTCATGCTCACCCTTTTCTATATACTGTTAACAAAACAAAATCATATATGATCCTGCTCCAGGACTACTTATATTTCAAATGCAAAAAAAACACCCCCAAAAAATGGTTGATCCTGCCAGAAACATGGAGGCACCCTGTGTCTTGTACACTCAGGCAGTCAAATAAGCCCTCTCAGTTCTTATCTTAGTCTACAAAATCACCTCCCCCTAAGTGTGATATAACACACACGTGCTCATTGCTTAGTCTGACATATGCTATAGAGGAGGGAGGTGCCTAACTGTCATGGGTTTTGCACTTATGAATATGGTTTGCTGAATTCATGTTTTTAGGGGAATTGTTACCCCTGAATGGATTTGTCATAAATGCATTTTTTTAAACAAAATAAGATTACGTAGGTGTATTACTCTGGCAGAAGGATTCAACACCCTAAAAGTCCCAAGGTTTCTATATAACATTTTTTTTTTCTATGCAATTAGGGGACGTGGTGTTGATTAATACAGCTGGAAACATTTATATGACATTTCCTCTTACTTCCTGTTATGTCTCTGGGACAGGAAGTGAAGGGAAACACTTTTTTTACTTCATCCAAAGCTAAAAATAAAACTTTTGGTTTAATATACACTTTAAATACATACTCATTTTTTTAGAGAAGTAACCTCCCTGCCCCCACCCTCCTCTCCTCACCCCCAATATAAAGCTCTCACCTGCGGAGGATACATCCCGGTATAGAAGCAGCAGGACAGCCAGAAGATACATTGTCTGCAGATGAGATGATGACACTGAAAAGGAGAAATGTGCTATGACAATGTCACCGATACTCACAGCTATTAACAGAATCACACATCCTGTATGTCTAATGGCGTTCTTGGAAATTACATATTGTGGCCAAACAGTGGTCACTAGCAAACCCATCAAGAAAACTCTACAAATTAAATTTGAGAAAATATTTTTGTGTTACACTAAGGGGTGTAGCTATACAAAAAAAATGCAGGGCTATTCATCCTTCAAAACTACTTGTAGATTTATTGTGTGTAAATGGGGGAAAAAATCAACGGTTGCAAGGCTATTTTCCCATCCGATTGAATGCTATTTATTTATAAAAAGTGAATCAGAAAAATACAGCATCATGGCCACTAGATGGAGCTGGTAATCATAGGAAATGAATACTTATTTACTATTGTCATCAGCTCCATCTGTTGAACAAAATGTGATATTTGCCCGATTCACTCTATTCTTTAGAGCGCTCGAACTAAGGAGTTCATGAACTGGGAGTGTTCTAATGTGTTGCCGTTTCAACAAGCTTCTTAGGATACAATCTGGAGTCTCCATACGTGCCTGTTCTAGGTTACCCACTTCCCTGTACTCAGTCCCCGTCCCCCCCAGAATCCAGGCCTCTTCCCTTTATATCAAACAGGAGGGAGGCTGGACCCCAGAGGAAAACCAGCAAACACACAAGGGAAGCTGGCACGAGCATTAACCCCTTCCCATCTGGGCAGCTAGGTAGACTGACTAACCAAGAGTAGGCAACGTGCCTACTTGCCCATGGTGTATGTGTGGGGTCATTATCCCCCCTTTCTCCCTGGTGCCTCATTCTATATCGAAGCAAATATTCAGATGAAGAGCAAGCAGCCACTACACCAATAATCCACTACCTTCTCTAGCTAACTACACCCAGTTTTGGGAAGATAACCACCCTGAATGGGAACCCCAAGTCTACACCCTACCTACAGGCAGCCTTGCTCTATGGGAGAGAGCCGTACTGTGCACAACTTGCATTTAAAGTGGCATTCTGCTAAGGAGCATGGAACTAACACTCACCCCTTAGCAACCCATTGCAAACTAACTTCATGGTTAACACTTTAACCACCCGTACAGGTTAGAGACACCAACTCCCCGGTGCACAGCATTTAGGGACTGGACAGCAGAGCAGGCTCCAGTCACCATCAACACAGCAATACCCTGTCACCTCACTCCCAGTGACATACCAGCCGGGTTACTCATTACACCAGCCTGTAATTACATGCTTGTACTCCTACAGAGGCATCTATGTCTCTCACCTGCGACTTCCTAGGCTAGGTCCCTAGGTACTCTGTGCTGCAGGGCCAGTCCCAGAAATGTGGGAGCCGGGTGCTAGTGAAGGGGCCAAGCTTAACACCCCTTCACAACCAGAGTAGCCAACACCCTTGCCAAGTCACCATTCCCCTGGCTGGTTGGCTGCCACAATAACCTAGTTGTCCCTAGTTTCAGCAATATAGCCATAACTAGACAGCAAACCCATACTGGACTCTATGTGCAGTGTCTACTTTAACCTAAGTCCCCTTACGTACAAGCCTTGGTTCTTTGAATACACCATGCAATACATCACTTAGGAGAAAGGGTTCAGACCAAGCAGTAACCAGAACTTTAATGAAGTAAGGCAGATATACAGGAACAGTTCTTGTAGGCAACTTCTTATGTATAATCTCATACAGAGGTGCTCTAATGCCCATAGGGTAATCATAAATGCATAACAGCATAGTCCATTAGAAGCATAGTCCATAATCGGCAAATAATCCATAAGAGGTAGCACAGAGTCCATATGGTCCATGTTTGCAAAAGATCCTTACAAGAGTATCAGTCCATGAATTGTAGTTAAGAGTCCTCAGGCTCCCAGTCCCTCAGGGAGCCTCGACTGGCCCCTACAGCTGGGGAGCCATCCGGCAGCATAACGGCCTACATCTGATACTCGTGGACATCGCTGGACAGAGAGGGACCTCAGGAATATTTCCCTTAACTGGACGGCCTGAGGAAAGAGGATTGGAGTTATCCTGTGGCCAATATGGGATTGTTTCCCCTATCTCCCATCTGTGACCAGTGCTGGAGATTAAACTTCTAGCCTGCATGACCTTCCATAATAGAGGATCCAGGCTCTTTGGTAAGAGTCCATTTCTTTCTTTCTTTTTTTTTTTTTTAATAATCTTTATTCGTATTCTTCAGTTCCAATTTGTGATTTATAAAAATATCAAAAATAGCCACATTAAAAATAATACAGGATACATTTGAGAACATTCTACGGTATTTACCTCTTTATCCCCCTATTTTATTTGCTACTCCCTTTTATCCCTTCCCTCCCCGCTTTACATATATTCTGGGTCATACTTTCTTCTGCTCCTGTATATTAATTTCCACAGAGCCTTCCATAGCCTTTCTTTTAATGCTTTACATAGGATATCCCATCTTCTCCAACCAGGGTTTCCACATCTTTTTTAAATTCTTTAATATTTCTTCTCCTTGTATACACTGTTTTCTCTCTCCATATCATCTCTGTTACTATGCTGACCCATTCTCTTACCGTTGGGGTTTTTTTTGCTTGCCATCTTTGTGCTATTAATTTTCTTGCTTGAAAAGGACACCTCAGCACTGCTTTAGTTACCCCGGGCATACCATCTATTCCCTCTCCCAAGCCCAAGATGCAGAGTCTGGGATCCATCTCAAGTCTAGACCTATATATCCTGTTTATTGTTTCAAGGATCTCTGACCAATAGCGAAACAACGTAGGGCACCTCCATATCATATGCAGCAAATCCCCTGTGTCCTGACATTGAGGGCACCCCGAATCTACTCTCCATCCAAACTCAAACATTCTCTTAGGTGTATAGTATGTCCTGTGAACCAGCATCAAAAATGAAACCTTCTGTGCGGGCGAGACCGACACTAAGTGACCTCTCTCTAATACCTTCCTCCATTGGCCGTCCGATATTGCCCCTAGATCCTCCTCCCATTTCCTCCTACTCTTAAGGGATTCAGGGCTCTCAATACTTCCTCCACATAACTCTAAATATATGTCAGATATAAATCCCCTACTCTTTCCAGGGCCAGCGATATTTTGATACAAAGGAGTATTCCACCAGACTGGGCCTTGTTCCTCAAACTGGGCATTTAAAGCATGTCTAATTTGTAAGTATTTATAGAATGTATGTTTAGGTATATCATATTCCTCTCTCAATGCAGTGAATGTTTTTAACGTTCTTCCCTCGTACAGCTGGACCAACCTACCTATTTCTTTCCTTTCCCATTCTTTAATCCTCCCTATCTTCTCCAGTTCCCGCAGATTTTTATTCTCCCAGAGGGGAGTTTGTTCTGTCACCCCACCTTGTCCCCTAAGTGATTTAACTGCTTTCCAAGTTTTTATGGCTAGTCCTACTGTGGGGGTTTTACTGAGAAAGGAATTAGCCTCCAATACCTCCACTACTGATTTATGCAGACTCCCAAATATCATTAATTCCCTATACCTCTTTCTCTTTCTCTATTCCCTTTTAGATGTTGAAGTTGGGCTGCCAAAAAGTAACTTCGTGGGTGCGGTACCGCCATGCCCCCCTCCCTTGTTGATAGCTGTAGGGTTTGTAGACTTATTCTGGGTTGGCCACCTTTCCATATTAAACCATTAAATAGAGAATCAATTTTTTTAAACCATTTCTTATGTATCCAAGTTGGGGAATTATGCAATACATACAATAATTGTGGCAGCCACACCATTTTAATCAGTTTGCATCTCCCTGCGACCAATAAAGGAAGTTGCCGCCAGATTTCTATTTTACTTTTAAATTTAGTCAAAAGGGGGACTATGTTGTTATCTATAAATTTATTTGGGTCTCTAGATATATATATTCCCAGATATTTCATTGTTTCAACTACTTCCACTTGGGGGCTACCGGAAGATATTTGGTTCCCAATGGGGTCCACTGGCATAAGCGCTGATTTTTCCCAGTTTATAACTAAACCAGAGAATCTTCCAAAGTCTCTGAAAATACACATCGCCTGCTTTAATGATTGCTCTGTGTCTCCTAGGAAGAGGAGAACATTGTCTGCATATAATGCGATTCTCTCCTCCCCTATTGTTCTCCTGAACCCAGCCATGTTTGTGTTTGATCTTATTGCAATAGCCAGAGGCTCCATCGCCAGAGCAAAAAGCAGCGGTGACAGTGGGCACCCCTGTCTCGTTCCCCTCTCCAATTGGATTTTACCTGAGTAATCATTATTAACTCTGATTTTTGCGCTAGGTGCATTATATATTATTTTTATCCACCTAATAAACGAGGGGCCAAAACCAAATTCTTCCAGTACTCGCCATATATATTCCCATTCTAGGCTATCAAAAGCCTTAACCACATCTAGTGACATTACTGCTCTTTCTCCAGTGCTATCTGTTGGTATCTGTAGATTAAGGAATACCCTCCTAATATTCATGCAGGTTGATCTACTAGGGATAAACCCTGTTTGATCTGGGTGTATCAGTTTGGATATTAGCTTATTTACTCTAGCTGCCATTATTTTAGCCAGTATCTTAGCATCCGAACAGAGTAGGGAAATGGGTCTATAGGAAGTAGTTTCCAACGGGTCCTTCCCCTCTTTATGCAAAACTATTATCGTTGCTTCAGTCATAGAAGTGGGCAGTTTCCCCTCCACCTCCGCCCAGTTCAGCACTTTAAGAAACTCCGGGAGCAGTATTTCCCCATAATATTTATATGTTTCTACTGGGAGACCATCTGGTCCAGGGGATTTCTGATTGGCCATCTTTGTCACAGCTAACTGTATTTCTTCAAGGGTTATTGGGGCTTCCATTCCTTCTTTATCTACTTCAATAAGGGAAGATATCTCTATTTTCCCCCAAAAATTGTCCAGTTCCTCTCCTCCCGCAGTCCCCTGCGACCTATACAGATTTTCATAATATTGTCTAAACGTATTTGTGATCTCTGATACTCGGGAGGTAATTTCTCTCCTCCCCGTCCTGATCCCCGGGACTGCAGAGGGGGAGGAATTTGTTCTCACCAAGTGAGCTAACATCCGCCCACGTTTTCTCCCTCTCCAAAAGCGACTTGCTTCTGGAATAATCGTTTATTTTCAGATTTCCTGGTCACAACCACTTTATATTCCTCTTGCTTATTTAACCAAATTCTTTGTTTCTCTGGGGAGGGGGCTTCCACATATTCCTTTTCTGCGTTTTCCAATTCCTTCCTGATCTTATTCTCCCATTCCCTAGATGTATTTTTAATTCTTGCCACCTGCTGTATACATATACCCCTGATAAATGCCTTCAGTGTGTCCCACATCACTCCCCTCGTCACTGTGCCCTCATTGAATTCTATAAACTCTTTTATTTTGCATAATATCTCTTCTGTATTCCCCATTAACTCAAACCAGAGAGGATTCATTTTCCATACCCCTAATGTTTTGTTCCCTTCTAAGTTCACCGAAACCATCACTAATGAATGGTCAGACACCCCCCTGGGATAGTATGCTATATCTTTTATTACCTGGGATGCTTCCTCATTACCTAGAACCAGGTCTATCCTGGAAAGTGTAGAGTAAGTGCTTGAAAGGCATGAATATTGTAGCGTATTTGGGTTCCTCGTTCTCCACATATCAAATAATCCAGCTTCCTGTAAAAACTGATACAACCTGCTCTCAGAGGTGTACTGCCCCTGTTTTACTAATGGGAACCTATCCAATTTTTTATCTATAACCTCATTAAAGTCCCCTAATGCTATAATGGGTATCCCCGTTTTATCCATCATGAATTCCATTAATCTATACAGGACTTCTAATTTAAAGGGTGGAGGAATGTAAATATTTGCAAGAACATATTCCCTATTTTCAATAATACAATGGAGAAAGATATAGCGTCCCAGCTCGTCTATGCTGATCTGCCTGCAGGTGAACGCCACACCTCTCTTAATCAGCACTGTTACTCCTCTTGGATAAGAGGAGTGCACTGAATGATATTGAAATTGAAACCTTGTATTTCCAACCTTCAGCTTAGTTTCTTTGGTTAAATGTGTCTCCTGCAGGCAGACCAGCCCTATCCAGGGCCGTTTTTAAGGCAGGGCAAAAGGGGCAGCTGCCCTGGGCCCTGTCATTGTTGTGGGGCCCAAAGCAGCGACCTCATACTTGCCAACTATCCTGGTTTAAATTCCCTTGTCCCTTGAGGTTTTAGTCCTGTGCTGTGTCCCAATATCTCAGTGCGAAGTGCTGCTACTAATGCTGCCCAGTTCTTCCTTATTGTTGTGTACAGATGACTCACCTGCAGACCCTGTGTTTAGATGTAATTTATCGTCATTCATATATAAATAGTGACAGCATTCATATGTAAATAGTGGCGGCCGGTAGCATTGATATGTATATCATGCCCCCCTGAGTTCATATCCACAGTAATTTCTAGCAACCAATCAACAAGCAGAAATCATGTGCTGTAGCCTCTAGCAACTAATCAGTGAGCCATAATGTGTGCTGTAACCTCTAGCAACCAGACAGTGAGCATTAATGATACACTGTAACCTCTGGCAACCAATCGCAATAGCTGCCTGATCTGATTCAGTAAACTTATTTTGAGTCTAGCTGCTATTTATTGTATGTCTCAGAAAAGGTGGAGAGCAAAACTGCATGGGGGGGCCCCAAGAAAAGTTTTGCCCAGGGTCCAATCAATATTAAAGACGGCCCTGGCCCTATCTCGTGTGTCTCTAAAGCGTCAAAGATTGCTGCTCTCTTTGCTGGATTACCCATCCCACGGACATTCCAAGAGCCAATCTTTAATACTCTAGATTGCATTATGAGTCAAACAAAAGAAGAAAAAAACAGAAGACAAAACAAAAAACAAAAAAAAAAAACTAAACAAAATGAAAAACCCTGTGCACACAAAAAAACTATTTCTCTTGTCCATAAACATCCCCTAATGCCTAACGCAATCCAGTATACCTGCATTCCATTTTGTACACCAGTGTCATTTGTCATTTGTCATTACCCCTGGATGTGCTCTATGTACAAGCTTTCTCATTCATTTTCCTCTTGAAAGTGTTTTATGTGCATAATTTATCATTAATATTGTGTTTATATTTAATTCTGTGCTTTCCTCCTACTATTTTAAAGATTATATTTTCCTGGAGATACCTATGTGCATATTTTATCAATACTTTTGTGCTTTCCCATTTATATCCTCTTTTTAATTTAACTATAAAAATTATATCTTCCTTCTGACCCCTCCATAACCTTAATATGTACCCATTGTAATACCTTACTACCCTCCCCACCCCTATTCTCCCTCCCCCTCCCTCCTTACACCTATCTAGGTAATCCCTTAGGGCTTTTTTTGTGACCGGCACATACACACTCCCACTCTTCTCTTCACCAACCCCCATGACTCTTCCCCCCCCCCCCTCATCCCCTAACAAATGTTATTTTGATACATTTTCCATACATTCATTAGACTGTGTGTCTCCCTCCACCCTCCAAACAATATGCATTTTACTTTTCCCACTAAACCTCAATATGACCCATCTTCGAGCTATGTATTTCCACGTCTTGCTAATTGGTCCTTTTTGTCCTCCAGCCATGTTATTGCTCCCTCAGGGGAGTCAAAAAACTGAGTCCCTCCCAGAGCTACCACTCGTAGCTGAGCTGGATATAATAATGCATAGGTAACCTCAAATTTTTGAAGACTGCGCTTAATTTCCGTGAACCCCGCTCTGCGCTTCTGCAGGTCTGGTGAGAAGTCAGGGTACATCGAGGTCTTAGCTCCGCCATAAAAGATATTCCCCACCTCCCTCCCCTTACGCAGCAGAGTTACTTTATCCTTATAACTTAAAAATTTCATTAACATTGGTCTAGGGTATCCGCCTGATGGTGGGGGTTTAAAGGATACTCTATGCGCTCTTTCGATCGAAAACTGTTGAGAAAATGTTTCTCTTCCAAAAAACTCAATGAACCATTTTTCCAGAAATTCTATTGGATTAGGCCCCTCACTCTTTTCCGGGAGTCCCACCAACCCCACATTGTCCCTGCGAAGCCTGTTTTCCATCTCATCCACTTTTCCAACAAACTTGCCCATTTGATCTGTCAAAAATTTTACTTCTTGTTTTGCTGGATATAGGTCATCCTCTATTTGGCTTATTCTCCCTTCCACAACAGTCATTCTCTCGGCAGTTTTTTGAAGATCATGCCGTACCAACGTCAGTTCCTCTTTGACGCCCTTCATTTGTGCGCATAGCTCCTCCAATGACTGCTTGCATACATTGACCGCCAGTATTACATCATTTAAAGTGGGGGTTCCCTCAACAGGGGGGCTGTTAAGGAGATTGGTACTACATTTTCTACCAGAACTGTACTTTTATCGCCTATATTTTTGGCTACTGCAGTTACCGTTTGGCCTTGACTTTTCCTGTCCGTTGGCGCTTTGGTCTGGGACTGTTGCCCCCCTTTAATTGGGGTATGATCCGGAGTATGGGCATATTTTTCCAGTTTAGCTGCGGCTGCAGCTGCTGCGGCTTGGCTCCCCCTGTCTTTATTTTCTTTTGCCGACCGCAAAGACTGTGGCCCCACATTCTCCTGGCTGGGATGCTCATCCCCTCTTCTCCTTGCTGACATGTCCAATCTCCAGCTATCCAGCCCAGATATTTAAGGAGTATCACAGGCACTCAAACCAGTTGCAGAAAAAGCCAAGGAAAATGTAAGAGTCTATGAGAGAGTCTATGAGAGAATTGTAGATGAGAAAAAAAAAAAAACAAGAAAAATCACAGGGAGCTTATTCTGTGCTTGTATTTTACAGGGGACAGCAGTATCCTATATATCCAATTTATCCAATATATCCAGTATCCAGCACATCAAATATACTGCATTACACTATGGCTCACCATATACACATATGCTAATATGCCAACATCTTGTCCAGCATTATCTCTAGCTCCACATATCTCTGCTTATCTCCTTTACTTCTTACTGTACTTGATATATAACCGGTACAAGCCAGTATTAGGCAAATGCAATAAATAATAAGCTGTCCACAGCGTGCAGTATACAATATGTAGATCAATTACTCACACCACCTTTGCTGTGACAGACGGAACTCCCACGATCCGGATAACTGGCTTGTGTGCAAGGGCGTCGGGAATGTGCCCCCGAAAAGCCCCGAGCCTCAGGCATGCAGCTCTTCATTATAAGCCCCGAGCAGCGAGCGCCAGGACCGATCTGATCCCGAGCGCCGCCGAATTTGGCCAAGTTTGGCCGAGTGCCGTAGCAGGTCCCGCCTTCTGGAGCCTGCAACGCCTATGATGGACGTCCCCCTGGTCCAATGCTGGGACCGCGGGACGTGTGACGTCCATCATAGGCGCTGCAGGCTCCAGAAGGCGGGAATTACAATGCGGCCGCCGTGCCACTGTGAGATTCCCCCTCAGCGCTCGGGCAGCTCTCCTCTCCTCCTCGGCTCCTCCTCCTCCTCTGATTGACTGACTTTCTGACTGCCTGGCTGCTGTGACACCGCACACCACGGCTGAGCTGAGGTAGGTCAGACAGTGTATGTGGGTCAGGCAGGTCAGTGTAGGTATGTCAGTGTAGGTAAATGTCAGTGTAGGTAGGTCAGTGTAGGTAAATGTCAGTGTAGGTAGGTCAGTGTAGGTATGTCAGTGTAGGTATGTCAGTGTAGGTAGGTCAGTGTAGGTAAATGTCAGTGTAGGTAAATGTCAGTGTATGTAAATGTCAGTGTAGGTAGGTCACTACGGTCAGTGCAGGTAGGTCACTACGGTCAGTGTAGGTAGGTCACTACGGTCAGTGTAGGTAGGTCACTACGGTCAGTGTAGGTAGGTCAGTGTAGGTAGGTCACTATGGTCAGTGTAGGTAGGTCAGTGTATGTAAATGCCAGTGTAGGTAGGTCAGTGTACGTAGTTCACTACCGTCAGTGTATGTAGGTCAGGTAGGTCACGGCCCAGCCAAAAAAAAAAAGACCTGCATCACGTGTACACACGCACGCCCCCCCCCCCCCCCGTTTCCGACCTTGGACTTCGGGCTGAAGCCCCTGGGTTTTTTGCCACCTAGCAACGCTCCTGCTTGTGTGATATTAAATGCACACGCATATGATCACTGCATCCATAGCACTGAGCCACAGTATGGAGACGTGGGGGCACAACAAGCTACAGCACTGAGCCCTGTCCTGCATCCTTCCGAGTTACAAGCAGAGTTACCCAGTGTGCTGTTAATGAAATGTATTGTCCTATGCTTGCTGGACCACGTGTCAGCAGTAACGTGGACTTTGCGGCTGACTGTCTTGCCCAATGATGCCACAACATTGCATTCCATGTGATGGTAGAAAGATGGAATGGCCTTACGTGAAAAGAAATACAGACTGGGAACTTCCCATTGTGGTACAGCATATTCTGCAAATTCACGGAAGGGGGCAGAATCCACCAGGCGGAAAGGCAGAAGTTGTAGAGCTAACAGCTTTGACATGCTTGCATTTAGACGCTGGGCATATGGGTGGCAGGAACTTTTTTTTACTGTTGCAGCAGATTGGACAGAGATATTTGCCGGCTATAGTCTACAGCTAGTGGTGTTCTGCTGGCAGATGTGCTGCAAGGACCTAGGACACCCTGTGCTATACCAACATCCCTGTCAGTGGAGACTGCTGAGAGGTCATATGGTATAGAAGGGACAGACTGAGGTGAGTAAAGAGGAGGGACAGAATTGTGCCCCTTTTGTGTGGCTTTTAGGTACTCTTGAAAAAGGGCTGCGTAGTGGGAGGTTAAATGCTTTGTCAAGCATGTGGTACCCAAACGGTTGGTGTTTTTGCCACGTTTGATGTGCTTGAGACAAAGTTTGCAAATAGCAACAGTGCGATTGGCTGCACATGTACTAAAAAATGCCCATACAGCTGAGCTGTGGGAAGTGAGTCGGGTGATAACAGCTCGCCAATATGATGGAATAGGGTGGCTGCTCTCTACACTTTCATGATGGCTGCCTCGTTGGGGTTGTGCCTCACCCTCACTTTCCTACTCTGCTCTATCTGGCACCCAAGTCGAGTCAGTGACCTCATCATCATCATCTCCTCCATCCTCATTACCACTGGAGACAACTTGGCAATAAGCTGCGGCTGGGGGAACATGAATGACAATTTGTGTACCAGTGTTCTCCCTTCTCTGTAGGCTCATGTTTCTGCCTTCCTCAACCTCAGAGTCAGAACCAACATCTAAATCGAGTAATGGCTGTGCATCATCAAGGCGCAAGTGGCTGACGCTGTGTTCAAATAACTCAGCTGACTCCCCCAATGCTTGATGCTGGGACTATGGCAGGAATAGCTGTGGACAAAGAGGCAGGTTTTGCCACTCTGGCAGCTGCAGGGGACTGCACACTAGTCTCTGCTTGGCTGACGGAGGATAAGGAGTATGAGGATGGTTTAGTAAGCCAGTCCACCACCTCCTCTGCATTCTGTGGCTGGATAGGACAGACAACATCACTAAACAGAGGAAATGATGCCCTGCCTGAGGACTGAACACGTCCACCTTTGCCTGCGACACATACGCTATAGGAACATCTGCCTCTCCTTGCTGTCCTCCTAGAGATAATGGGGGGAGTGGGGGGTGCTTATTAATAAAATGTAATAAAGATGTGTAAATGTGTATGTAGATGCACTTTAATCAATGGAAAGTGGTGTTTGATGCACTTTAATTTGAGTATTCATGACACAGACATACTCCAAGGATACACTATAATATACACTTAAACTTGCATTAACGCACAGAACCATATGGCGTTAAACTTGCAGTAACACAATGAAATATACTATATTAAACGATCACTGCACTCACACTGACAGAACTATTCCTACATTCACACTTATGTAAAGATAAATGGTCGCACTACACTCACGCTGATCTATCCCTAGATTCACACTAAACTGATATTCTACACTGACAATAGAATCAGAATGGAACACTATAGCACCCTAACTGTCTAATAGCACTGAACAGAGCGCTGTTCTATCTCTCTCCACGCCATTATCACAATACAAATGACAGCTGTGGAAAGAATACTTTTATAGTTTGGGGTGGGATTAAGAGCAATGAGCCATGATTGGATACAGTCATCATAACAGTGTCCAAACATTGCTCTGACAGTGATCTGTGCCCTGATTGCGCGAAGCTTTCATTGCTTCAGCAAATCAGGGCTTTCAATGCACTGTGCAACGCTGTAGTGCATTGTGGTCATTCGGCGGGCCGAACAAACAGTTCAACGACCCTATAATTTGGTTGGTAAGCAAGAGAGGGAAAAGGGGTAAAAAACACCAGGGACATTTTTATAGTCTTCCCATCCTGGTAGCGTCTGACATCATAATGTATAATGAGGGAAACCTCAGGATCAGGTGTGCGGATAGGAACCAGGGCGGGGGCCGATCGCGCATTGCCTGTACTGCGCATGCATCGGAACACTGAGCTATGAAGGACGCATCCGCCGTCAACACCGAGATCGTTTGCGCCATTTTTAAAGAAGGAAAGAAGGCATATATAGCAATACATCATGTCCAATTGGGATCAAACAAATTGTATAATGGTAAAGATCAACAATATTTGTTCATAGAAGGAAAATGAGTATATGTAAATAGGGACACTGAGTATTGATGAACAGTATAACCATGAGGAGAAAAATAGAAATCAACAAAGTGCCCCTATCCACAGCTTGATCCTAGATGAGGTTATGTACCACTAGGGCTCCCCCTGGGGCAGCGATTGATTACTCGCATGCTGGAAAGGGTGCCCCTGGCGTCCGTGTGGACCAAAAATAATTTGGGAACAGGGAACTGAACAAGAAAGGACCTAAATAGTTTATAATAATATACAACAATTTTTATAATGAGGGAAAGTTTGTTTAGAAGCAGCCTGGGGAGAATTTAGAAAAAGTGCATCTAGAGCAAACCGGAAAGGATAAACAACATAAACCATTTTTAACATTTGGGTCAAAAAATGTATACAAATTAGAAAACAAAATAAAGAAATAAAAACAATGAAAAAATGATGAAAAAATGAAAAAATAAAATAAAAAAAGAGAGGGATAGGAAGAAATAATGATAATAATTCAAAGAAAAGGTTTGAAACCAAAGGCATCGTTAAGGCCGGGATATTTTAAAGCTGATAAATCATGTATCCAGGGAACCTTTACTCAACAAGGACTCTTTTATAGCTCTGATATACACTAGAGATTAATGTTGTACCAATGTATATCCCATTCATCATTTGAAAGTCTGATGAGAATTTCATTAATATTTTTTGTTGATTGTTATTATGTTTTTTGTGTAATGGAGTGATTTCTCAGCTCCATATATTATGACATGTTATCCATTTCTATCCATACCAAAGTTGTTTCAATCATGTGATATAAACTTTAGTGATACATGTGATATCTTATTCCTTGTCTCTTTTATTATTTTATTATTTTATTATTTCCAGCATACCACAAATCATACCTAAACTCCTGAGGAAGCTCCAAATGAGCGAAACATGTTGAGTGGTAGTTAGTGAGTGGTATTTTTTCCATCAATTATATTGTTGGATGTGGACATTAGGAGATTTTTTTAATCATGTTTTGTAATGTTATATAATTGTATAAACAAATAAATTTATATTTTTATATACATGTCTTTCTACTCTATTTACTTCATCTATCTAAGCACCTTAAAAGTCCCTGGGGTTTTTTTTACCCCTTTTCCCTCTCTTGCTTACATTGTTCATATGGGATGTGGTGCTAAAGTTTAACTGTTTCTGCCCTCTGCATAATAAAAATCTATTATTTGGTTGTTCGGAGAACTTCTGAACAGCTAATGTTCTGCCTGAACTCATGCTCGGGCCAAATCGTTCGCCTATCCTTATCTGTTATTACAGCTGCAAGTCTTTTTGGGGATGTCTCTACCAGCTTTGCACATCTAGAGAGTGACCTTTTTGCCCATTCTTCTTTGCAAAATAGCTCAAGCTCTGTCAGATTGGATGGAAAGTGTCTGTGAACAGCAATTTTCAAGTCTTGCCACAGATTCTCAATGGGATTTAGGTCTGGACTTAAACTGGGCCATTCTAACATATGCTTTGATCTAAACCATTCCATTATAGCTCTGGCTGTATGTTTAGGGTCGTTGTCCTGCTGGAAGGTGAACCTCCGCTCCAGTCTCAAATCTTTTGCACACAGGTGAACTCTATTTACTAATTAAGTGACTTTTAAAGGCAATGGTTCCATTAGATTTTAGTTAGGGGTATCAGAGTAAAGGGGGCTGAATACAAATGCATGCCACACTTTTCACATATTTATTTGTAAAAAAAAAATTATTTGGAAAACCATTTATAGTTTTCCTTCTACTTCATAATTACAGTATCTCACAAAAGTGAGTACGCCTCTCACATTTTTGTAAATATTTTATTATATCTTTTCATGTGACAACACTGAAGAAATTACACTTTGCTACAATGTAAAGTAGTGAGTGTACAGCTTGTATAACAGTGTAAATTTGTTGTCCCCTAAAAATAACTCAACACTCAACCATTAATGTCTAAACCGCTGGCAACAAAAGTGAGTACACCCCTAATGCCCTGGACACACGATAGGATTTTCCAACAACAAAACCATGGATTTTTTTTCCGAAGGATGTTGGCTCAAACTTGTCTTGCATACATATGGTCACACAAATGTTTTCGGAATATTCCGAACGTCAAGAACGCGGTGACGTACAACACGTATGACGAGCCAAGAAAAATTAAGTGCAATAGCCAGTGCAGCTCTTCTGCTTGATTCCAAGCATGCGTGAACTTTTGAGCATCGGAATTGTGTACACACGCTCAGAATTTTCCGGCAACAGGTTTTGTTGTTGGAAAAATTTGAGAACTTGCTCTCAAACATTTGTTGGCGGAAATTCCGCCAACAAATGTTCTATGGAGTATACACATGTTCGGACTTTCCAACAACAGGCTCACATCCAGCATTTGTTGTCGGAAAATCCTATCGCGTGTACAGGGCATAAGTGAAAATGTCCAAATTGGGCCCAATTAGTCATTCTCCCTCCCCGATGTCATGTCACACATTAGTGTTACAAGGTCTCAGGTGTGAATGGGGAGCAGGTGTGTTAAATTTGGTGTTATCGCTCTCAATTGATCATACTGGTCACTGGAGTTTCAAAATGGCACCTCATGGCAAAGCACTCTCTGAGCATCTGAAAAAAAGAATTGTTGCTCTACATAAAGATGGCCTAGGCTATAAGAAGATTGCCAAAACCCTGAAACTGAGCTGCAGCATGGTGGCCAAGACCATACTGCGGTTTAACAGTACAGATTTCACTCAGAACAGGCCTTGTCATGGTCGACCAAAGAAGTTGAGTGCACGAGCTCTGCGCCATATCCAGAGGTTGTTTATGGGAAATAGAAGGATGAGTGCTGCCAGCATTGCTGCAGAGGTTGAAGGGGTGGGGGGTCAGCCTGTCAGAGCTCAGACCATATGCCACACACTCCATCAAATTGGTCTGCATGGCTGTTGTCCCAGAAGGAAGCCTCTTCTAAAGATGATGCACAAGAAAGCCTGAAAACAGTTTGCTGAAGACAAGCAGACTAAGGACATGGATTACTGGAACCATGTCCTGTGGTCTGATGAGACCAAGATAAACTTATTTGGTTCAGATGGTGTCAAGCGTGTGTGGCGGCAACCAGGTGAGGAGTACAAAGACAAGTGTGTCTTGCCTACAGTCAAGCATGGTGGTGGGAGTGTCATGGTCTGGGGCTGCATGAGTGCTGCCGGCACTGGGGAGCTACAGTTCATTGAGGGAACCATGAAAGCCAACATGTACTGTGACATACTGAGGCAGAGCATGATCCGCTCCCTTTGAAGACTGAGTCACAGGGTAGTATTCCAACATGATAACGACCCCAAACACACCTCCAAGACAACCACTGCCTTGCTAAAGAAGCTGAGGGTAAAGATGATGGACTGGCCAAGCCCTATTGAGCATCTGTGGGGCATCCTCAAACGGGAGGTGGAGGAGCGCAAGGTCTCTAACTTCCACCAGCTCCGTGATGTCATCAAGTAGGAGTGGAAGAGGACTCCAGTGGCAACCTGTGAAGCTCTGGTGAACTCCATGTCCAAGAGGGACATTTTCACTTTTGTTGTCAGCAGTTTAGACATTAATGGCTGTGTGTTGAGTTATTTTGAGGGGGCAACAAATTTACACTGTTATACAAGCTGTACACTCACTAATTTACATTGTAGCAAAATGTCATTTATTCAGTGTTGTCACATTAAAAGATATAATAAAATATTTACAAAAATGTGAGGGTGTACTCACTTTTGTGAGATACTACATATGCCACTTTGTGTTGGTCTATCACATAAAATCAGAATAAAATACATTTATGTTTTTGGTTGTAACATGACAAAATGTGGAAAATTTCAAGGTGTGTGAATACTTTTTCAGTGCACTGTATTTATGTATATGCAAACAGAATATACTGTATAGTATTTTTTTTTAATAGAAAGACTAATGACAAATCCATTTTTTTTAATAATTTTTTTTTATATCTCTCTTAAGCTACACATCTATATACATTTTTTTTTCATTTAATTTCTGAAAATACAATATATAGTATTTTTTTCAATGCAAAGACTAATGACAGGTGCGATCTATAAATTAGTTCCTCAGTTGTGGACAAGATTCCACAACTGGATCTTGAAAATTACAATTTTGGAAAAGAGCTGTAAAAGCTGGGTGTATCATCTGGCCGCATTTCTGTGTCTCCTGCCATAGGTAAGAGGTTCTTGAGAAAGGGGATTTCTATAACCCTGAAACGTTGGGTTTTCCTCATTCTTTCTATTTTCACCAGGGTCTGGCTCTGCTCTCTTTTTCATCATTCTCTTCTGAGTACTGACTTACTGTATGTATTTCTGAACATCAGCTGCTTTTTGAGGACTGTAAGCGGCGCTCACTGTATTACAGTACCTGTGTACATGCTTGTATTCTTTTTTTATATAGATTTTGATTAAGATTGGAATTATCTGTGAAGTAGATACCTTTTGCTGTATTATGCTTGATGTGATATGACATGCCTGGATAATTCTACTCATATCCTAAATACAACTTGACCAGGGTAGATCAGAGGTCACCTGTGTACCAACGTCCATCTGATTATCCTTCCTAACATGACCTTCCTACATCCCTCCCTCTGAAAGAAAACACAATACTCTGAAGTTGAGTTTAATGGCCATAACCATCTTTTATTTTAAATAACATACAAAATTAAAATAACAAAAACATAACATGACAAATCCAAACAGGTTGCAGGTCCTTGAAGGTGCCATAAAACCATATAAAAAAAACTTGAGTCTGTAGCACCAGTTAGCTAAGGTATGTCCCCACCCATAAAAGACTGCCTCCGGGACTATCCCAGCTGACCTCAGACATGTACTAGGCTACAACTACCCGGTTACTATGAGTTGACCAGACCAACTATAGGCTACCATACTAAACATGATTCCCCACCTTTTCTTAGAACAACACCAGAAGTAAACCACCTTCAAGGACCCCAAACTGCCAACTTCTACTATAACCTAAATCCAGACCATTAGGAACCAATAAATAGGGTGGGATTGAGAAACATTCACGGGATGACTTCAGATCTCCAGCTGGATCCTCCCCGCAGACTATCCTCCCATGCTCCATCCCATCAGCCTGCTTTTTCTGACCAATCCAGTAAGTGTCACTACTTTATTTATTTCTTTATTTTTGAATACCAATTAAAGTGGTTGTAAACCTCAGACATGAAATACGGTACCTACAACTCTGTCTCCTCCTCTCCATTTCCTCTTTCTGTAGGGGTCCCCCCAATGCTCTGTTCTTGGACCCCTTCTCTTCTCTATCTATACCTCATCCCTTGGTCACTTGAACACCCCCCCATGGCTTCCAATACCATCTCTACGCCGATGACACCAAAATCTATCTATCTCTATGCCTCACATCCTTCAGTCTCCTCTCGCATTACTAACATACTAACTGACATATCAGCTGGGATGTCGCACCACTTCCTTAGACTAAATCTCTCTAAAACTGAGCTGATAATATTACCCCCTGCCCGTGCCCCCCTCCATGAATTTTCCATGAAGGTCAATAATGCAACCATCAATCCCTCCCTTCACGCCAAGGTACTAGGTGTAATCCTAGACTCTGACCTGTCCTTTCAGCCCCAAATCCAATCATCGTCAAAGCTTGTAGACTTCACCTCAGTAACATCTCTAAAATTCTTCCCTTTTTAACAAATTAAACCAGAGGCTATCCCCTCTTATCAGCCTATCAGGAATGCTGCTGCCAGACTCATTTACCTTAACCAACCGCTCAGTGTCAGCTAATCCTCTCCGCCAATCCCTACTCTGGCTTCCGATCGCCCAGCAAATTAAATTCAAAATAGTAAACAACAAACAAAGTCATTCACAACTCTGCCCAGAGCTACATCACCAATCTTGTCTCCAAATATCACCCAAACTGTCCTCTCTAGTCCTCTCAAGACCTCCTGCTCTCAAGCTCCCTTGTCTCCTCCTCCCATGCTCATCTCCAGGACTTCTCCAGAGCCTCTCCCATCCTTTGGAACTCTCTACCTCAATCTGTCTGCCTATCTCCTACTCTGGGTGACTTTAGGTGATCCTTGAAAATCTCTAATCCATCCCTTCGGGGAAGCCTATCACACCTCCAACTAATCTTTTACCACTTCCACAAGCTCATTCCTCACAGTTACAACCCTGGCCCTGGACTTCATCCAGACTGGCCCACTTTAATTTTGCAAAAAACAGTATATAAACTATACAAAATTGTGCAAAAAAAAAACCATAAGTAAAAATATTCCACTGTAAGTATAAATGGCTTTTTTTTAAACTCTTTATTTAGAGAAAAAGATGCATTCCAACATTACAGACACCTTTAGAATGACACGTGTAAGTTATATAAAAGGTATTGGGCATAGGGCAGAACATATATCTGTCATCCAAGTTTTACAACATTTATTTTTCTGTATGAAAATGTGTTAACTGAAAATATACTCTAACTCTGTACTCTCTTACCTCTTTTATTATTTCACAAATTCTCCTCTGTATTTTTTTTGTAGCGTCCTGGGGTTTAGTCAGGGGGTTCCTCAACAAATTCCTTGTCAGGGGTAGCTACCATAGTTAAATTGTTAGAGATCCACTGATTTATCCCTAAGTCTGGCCTTGTAGTACTTTTCTCTTCTACCACCAGGTGGCTGGGCACTTGGTGGTACGAGACATGAGAAGGACAACTCAAGGTCAGGTTATGGGTATATGTGGTATCTTAGCCAATGGACAGGGGTTTTCTTGAATTCCTTGGCCTGCTGGGACAGCCTATATATTTCGCTGGATTCAGGTGATCTAGGTTCTGTGCCACCCGGACTACCGTCTGGGTGGATGTGTGTCGTCTGCCCCGGGCTGCTGGGCCAGAGATTGGGCCTATCCTGGGGCATCTGGCTGCCAGGGTGTGTGAGGGCCTATCCAGAATTAAGAGTGCAGCGCAGGGTTGGGACTGCGGCTTGCAGTACAACCAAAAGTGATGGTTCTGCCGGCCGGAGAACTAGCTAGGGATCCAGCAAGGAAGCGTGGGTGACGCTTGAGGGAGATACCACCGCAAAAGGCTTGAGGAGCTCACGAGATTCAGAGTTAGTGAATCAGAGGGTCCGGTGAGGGACCAGGAGCTCAAGGGGCTGAAGAACTACAAGGAGAAGTTGTAATAAAGCTGAGAGAACTGTTATGTTGTATTAGGAACTGTTAAGTACTGTAGCCATAGGGGACAGCAAATCTGCACGTGCAGAAGTGGCACCTTGCTGGGGCCTTTTCACGTATGGCTGTCCTCCTTTTGAAGCCTCTGAGTCTGCCTTTTAAATTTGCAACTATAAAAGGACTGTTAAAAGAAATAAAACCTCTTTTGCATTCAAGAAGTGTCTGGTGCCCAATGACTTACCACCTTTGTACCCACTATGCCTCACAAAACAGGATAGACTGATCCTGTGCTGAGCCCATAGAGACTATCTGCTGTGAGATACTGTGTTGAGAGAGCTGCTGGGGACTGGGTACAATGCCACCAAGGGCCATGTGCTTTAGGACTGAGCTGTGTGCCTTATGCCAAGGCTGCTGACTCAACCAATAAACTGAGCTGTTGTTCCTGGGAGCCGCTTTTCTATTGTTCTGGGTTGCTGTTCCAGTAATGCTGCATCAGAGACTTCAGAGATACCAGAAGGAGGCCACAGACATTGTCCATCATTGAACCATCAGTAATGGTGAAAAGGCCTCTGGTCATTTGTGCTTAATTTACTTGATCCTTTGGATTGCAAATACCCTCAAGAGGTCTACTTTAGATTATGTTTCTATTCCTACATAGGTATTGCCTTGGACTTGCATCTGCAGTATAAAAAGAGCCCTATGACAAGACAACTGAAGATGATGAGGCCAATAATCCTCCAAAAATAATGAGTACCACCTAAAGACAAAGAAAAGGCACAGTGAAGGTGACTGTCATTGTTTATAATCATATTTACAATCTTGTCTGGGTTAGTTATGTCAATGATCTAATAATGTTATCTAAAGAAACACATACAGTTTCCATTGCATGGTGCAGTGACCCCTGCAGGAAGCCCTTTTTCATTGCAGCATGAGTCCCTCGCCTTCTCTATTGACACCCAGTCCCAAGTATGAATGCGATCCTATGGTAAGGTGGCCATATTTTTAAAATGAAATCTGGGATCATCCTATTGGCCACATCCACTTACAACTACACCTTCACAAACATCATATCCCCATTTGTAACCTCACCCACATAATCACCCCCCCCCCCCCCCCCATTTACAACACACCTTTAAACCCACAAGTCTTAGCAATAGGAGGCAGACATTCAAAGTATAAAGGCAATATAAACAGACTTCAATAAGAGGTACTATAATATGCATGTAGCACATAGCGCACCACTAGCTGTACACCTGGAGGTGTGGCCAATAAGGTAAGTGTGGCTTCATGGTGTATGGCTTGTAGTGTGGTAATAAAAAATCTCCCAGCATTCTACAGACAAACCCCAGAACAGCTAATGGCAAAGGCATTAATGGGGCACCTGATCAACAACGTCCACTAAAGGGCCCCAAGGTGACTTTGCTCAGGGGCCACAAATTACAGCAGAGAGGGCATTAGGTGGGTGTGAGAGACCTAGGGGGAGCCTCAGGCCCCAAGAGAAGAGGAGGAAGTGGTTACTAAAGCATCAGGCAGAGAGGGGCCTTCAAAGTTCTACTCAGAGGTCCTAGGATATCTAGAGGCAGGACCAGGCTGGAGGTCTCCAGTGAGGGGCTTATGGAAGGTTCTGGGGCAACAGGCTGAGCAATGGATGGATGTGGTTCTGAAATCATCAGAATAATGTAACTGATAACAGTGCAGCACAGGTGGAGAGGACAGTTTTTTCTTCTTATTGAACAGATATCAAAACAATTTCAATAGTATATTTCATAAACCAAAAGGGAGAAAATCAGAAAAGTTCAGTGTTAGGGTTTACATACATTTTACTGATGACACACATAAGATATTTGTGCCAGCACAGCAAAAAAATAGGATCCACTCTATCAATCCAAAGAGGAGAATTTCCTGTTATGCATTACTACTAGGAAAGATATATTTTTTCATAACCAACCTGTAAGAGAATATCCTACCTATGGGGTATTTAAAGAAGAACTATGGCCGTTCCAGTGAAGTAAATATGTACTGCAACACTTATAAAATTATAAGGACATTTATACATTTACAATTTTCTCTTAGTCCCCCTACAAAGTCCATCAATACCTATTGGGCCCGCCAGTGAAGTCCACCTAATGCCACTTCTAATGATGGGGGGGTAACACTGTTGCACTTCTAAATTGGGAGCAGAGCTGCCACCATCATGTAGGCTGTGTCTGCTTGAGCTATATGGGAAAGAACTTTGAGGTCCATAGAGTGGGATCCTTCAACATTTTGGCTTTTGATTGTACACCTCGTAGTGTAAGAAGGCTGGTTGTACAGGTATATGTCCATTAGGAGAATCTAACATACTTTCCATACATTCACCAATTTTACCTGATAATACAATAGACTGGCTCCAGACATTCACAAATGTGGGATGAGACACAAGGCATGTCACACTGTCTCCATTAAACTTGTATGTGCTGAGCACTGTCCAAGTATCATCCAAATCTTTAATTTTGGTTTTGTTTTTATCATCTGAATGTGGGATCCAGGAGATCTCTGCAGCCGGGAATCCACCAATTACTCTACACTCCAGAGATCCATCACTGTTTATATCCAGAGACACAGAGGGCTGAGCTGGAGAAATCAAGAAAAACGCATTACTAAACCATATATTACTAAATAATTGTTGTCAATGGTTTGTCAGATGTACAGATAAAACTTTCTTTGAAATATGCATATTTGGAGTAGGAAATTAGTTTTAATATAATAAAGAAGATGTCAGATATGGATATGTTTTACACAGTTACGCTTGTCCCGATTGGACCAATGTAAGTAGGTATGTTCAATATCTGTGTAATCCCTATAGAAGCTGGAAATCAGTGTAGTAGACGCCATTATTTCGGTGATCTCCACTAGCTTCTGCGTTCCAATTTTTGGACCAATGCAAGTATGTAAAAATAGATATCCATACCAGGAATACTTTTTAAGGATTTATGTAGACCAGAGGTCTCCATACTTTCTAAACAGGGGCCAGTTTACTGTCCAGCAGACTTTAGAGTGGCTGGAAAAGGTCCCTATGTCAGTGGGAAAAAACAATGCCCCTTTGGTGTCAGTGGCAGAAATTGTGCCCCATCGTTGGTGTCATTGGGAGCATTTGTGCCCCATCATTATTGTCATTGGGCCCAATTGTTGGCGTCATTGGAAGGAATTCTGCCCCATCATTGGTGTCATTGGGAGGAGTTGTGCCCCATTGCTGGTGTCATTGGGAGGAATCATAACCCATCATTGGTGTCATTAGGCCCAATTTTTGGTGTCATTGGGAGGAATTGTGCTTCATCGTTGGTGCCAAGGGGAGGAATTGTGCACCTTCACTGGTCTCAGTGGGGGGGGGGGGGTATTAAGCCCCATTGTTGGTATCAGTGAATGAAATAGTGCCCCAAGTGCCAGATAAAAGCAAGCAAAGGACCGCATCTGGCCCTCGGGCCACAGTTTGGAGACCACTGATGTAAACAAAGGAGGAAACCTACTTTCATTGAATACTGTAAGTTTATACAGAAGCTGGTAAATGCTGGTTCTGGGTGCATTTGGAGTTACAGAAGTTAAAAATAAGTCTTAGTGGTCTAGTATTGGTGCTGATAGGGTGGTCATGGACTTAATAATAATCATATCTGTATACAAGATAAGACTATAAATAGTAACAAAGCCTAAATACTACCACACTAAAAGGAAATGAATGGTAAATAAAGAGGGAAGTACACCTATACAATATTTCTCCTAAAACCCAACTCCAGGTGTGGCAAAATTTCTCCCCATCCGGATCCAACCACCCTCTGCCATCATTGTTTTTTTTTATTCCCCTATTGTGAGTGTCAGACCTGAAATAAAATAAATAATAAGGAAGAGAAGAACAGCTAATGTAAATTCTCTTGTCTGCAGCTCTGTTAGTCTCGGGTTTCATGCACCAGAGGTACAGGGGAAGTAAAAGATACACATAATTAAAATTAAAGCTCACAGAATACTGTAAAAAGAATCTAATTATTGGAAGACCTCGGAGGACACTAGTGGAAACAAGGACTGGCTACAGGAAAAAGACAGAAAGTGGCCTAAGTGCCAAAGGGCTTGTAGGCAGGTGCAGTCTATTTTCTCCACTGCAGGTGGCGCTCAACTGAAGTGGCATAGTAGTGAGAGAGGAAGTCAGGAGGAACATGATTCCTCTATGCTTTCCAGGGTCACTGGGGAAGCTATCCGATTGGATGCTGCCACTCCATGTGACCCTAGCAGCCATCTTGGGTCAGGCAGAGCCCATTTAAGGCCCTGGCTCTCAGGTTTGGCACACATTTCGTGTGTGAGTAGTGTCGGGACAGGTCATCCATCTGTCAGGGACATTATTAGCAGCAAGGTTCCAGACAAAAGCTTAGGACTCAAAATCATTTTAGACATCTTCCTGTTTGAGTAGGAGATGGCCGGGCCGCATTATGCTGCTCCAGACAGGTGCTGTCACTTCGGCAGATACCTGCTCTGCTACATGCTGCTGGCATTGAGTGTTGTGAGTGTTCTCTTGTGCCACAGACTTTCACACTGGCGGCTGGGGGAGGGTCCTGGCACCCTACTACAGTTCTAACAATACTTCCTGACAGGGCTGTACACATGTCTTGGCCGCTGCAAATTTTTTTCACTTGGGCTGCAGAGTTTGGCAGGTGGCACCACCTGACAAACTCACCTATTGAGATCAATGGGGGTCTCACTGCAACCATGAGCCAAATGATTGGCTTGCAGTTGAAGCATGGTCCCACAATGTAAAATTTTCTGTTCTGCAATAAAAAAAATAAAACGCAAAAAACTCCCCAAAAAGCAAGGGAAGTAGAGTCTCCTGAACACCTGCCAGTCGCTGTTATAAAGCCCTCTGAAAAGTGATAAGCGTTAAAGAGCCATTAAACAGACTTTCCTTTTTACTTTGGTTTTGTTATCCAGAATGTAAGATAGCTAATGGAGTAGTAATACTTTGCAGTAAATGCAAGGTGTACATAAATATATAAATATTCTACTCTTTCCCCGGAAGAGCAATTTAGTGTTTCTTTTTCCCCCCTGTACCTGGTGATGGAAAGAGGTGGCCAGAACAGGGAAGAGACTACAAGTGCTCATTCCTTATCCACAGAGGAAATCAAGATAAATAAAAACTGGTTACTAAATATTTAAAGTGTTGCACTGTCCTCTATTTGGGTTGTTAGGCTAAATTCAGTTTTTGGCCTTATTGTAGTCAGTGAAGCAGTGATCTGCAGTTTTTGGTTGGTCAGGGCTTCCTAAGCTGGGTGTTTGATTTCTCCTACCTGCTTCCAGGAGAATCTTCCAGAATATACAGTTGGGCAGAGAGTCAAATATGCAGTTATGAATATTTATCATGTTTCAGCCAATCCCTGGAAGGGGGCGTCCAGGTGGCTGAGGGGGTAATCAATGTTTTGGGAGGCCTGAGTGTTTTTCCTCTGCTAGGAGGGTTCCAGTTCTCTTGGGGCTGCTGCCCCTGGGAGGCAACTATACTAAGACAAGATTTGTAGTTTGGGCCTCAGCAGGTGATGAGCTGAGGGCCTGGGGAAGATTAATCATTGCTGGAGGGCACTGTCCTAAATTCCCGGTCTGGAGAAGGATCTTGTTTATCCCCATCACCGTGGAACTACCTGTGGAAGGTGGGTGGCAGTCAGCTCCTGGGACTTTGTGAATAAGACCTACAGCGGGGCTTTCATATGTGCCCGCAGCTATAAGAATTTGTGCTAGTTGTTTTGGAATATCCTGAAGCATATCTCTTAACTTTTTTAGATGGGAACGAGGTCCACCAATAAGAAAAAGTATGTAGGCATAGGACACACCCCCTGCCACTCCCCTTATACGAGAATTATACAAAAAAAATATTAGTTTAACCCACAAGTGCATTTTTTTTACTACTACTATTCCTTTATACTGGCTTTTTAAATTTACAAATGCAGCATTTTAGAAATTGGATGAAAGGTTTAGCACCGGGAAACACTTTTTAAAAGACAAAAAGTATATTTTATATACAACTATATAGATCAGACCAAAATGAGGGACAAATGAAGAGGGACAGAGGGACTTTGTTCCAAATCAAGGGCAGTCCCTCCAAACCAGGGACAGTTGCCGGAACCCCTTAAACCCCTCTCCTGTTTCAGGTTATTCAGCGATAAATTCTAAAAAGACATCCCTAGACTGAGGCTGTATTGTCGGTGTGCATGGAACTGTGCTTGTGTAACTGGCAGCCTCTGGACTACTTTGGGGGGGGGGACCTGTCTGTTCTCAGTGGCCCCTCCAGGGGTGAGTGCTACAAAAGCATATTTAAACCCAAGAACAAAAATGCAAAATGTTGCAGATTACCAGTCCTTAGATGTGGTGGTTGCATTAGTTTTTACCTTTATTTTTTATACTTTCCTCCTGGTGATCCAGGCAGTAACACACTTCCTAGCTTAAGGTTTCTCCACTCTGGATGGAGGAGGAATGGAGACACCCTTGGACAGCAGCATTCTCAGTCTGGGGGGCGGATAGTGTTAAGCTAAATACACACTATACAATTTTCTGAATATTTTTTCATTCAGATTTACCAAAACCATATAATATGATTTCAAACCTTAAGAGCCCTTTCACACTGGGGCGGTGGGGGTGGTAGCAGTAAAGCACTGCTAGTTTTAGCAGCACTTTACCGCTGTTATAGCGGCACTTTGGCACGCTATTCGAGCGGGAGTGGGGTGCTTTTAACCCCCTAGGAGGGGTTAAAAGCTCTCATGTAGCACCGCTGCTGAAGCGCTTTGCAGGTGCTTCGCCAGCGCTGCCCATGCATTTCAATGGGAGGAGCGGTGTATACACCACTCGCAAACCGCCCCAAAGATGCTGCTTGCAGGGCTTTTTCTAACATCCTGCAAGCGCACTACTCCAATGTGAAAACACTCAGGCTTTCACACTGGGACTGCAGATTAGGCTTTTTTTTTTTTCAGGAGCTGTACAAGTGCTATTTTTAGCGCTAAAGCCCCTGAAAAATGCCCCGGTGTGAAAGGGAACTTAAGCCTCGTACACACGGTACGATTGTTGGCAGGGGATTGTCCGTTGACAGACTGTTGTCCTAAAATCTTACCGTTAATATGCTCCTTTTGACTATTGCTGTCCAATTTTCAGCCAACAAATGTTGGATGGCAGGCTAGTAAATTTTCGGCGGACAACGGTTTGACGGCAGATTTTCGTATGGTCAGTACACAAATTCGTCACACAAAATTCGAAAGTACAAACATGCATGCTCGGAATCAATGCTCACCAAACATGAAATTAGCAGAAGGGGCCCAAATGGTGGCACTCAAGAGCTGACATTCCTCATAGTACGTCACTACGTTCGTGTTTGTTGCAAGACAATTGTGTACCATTAGTATGCAAGACAAGATCCTGCAACACGCCCTTTTGACAAAAATCAGACGTTTGGTTGGCCAACAATCATACCGTGTGTACGAGGCTTAAGGCCCCATACACACTATTAGATTTTCTGCAGATTTTTGTCTTCAGATTTACCCAAACCATATAATATGAGGTCAAACCTTAAGAGTTTCAATTTTTATGCAATCAGGCAGGCCCCTGCATTACATGGTTTTGGTAAATCTAAAGGAAATCAGACAACAAAAGTTGTATAGTGTGTATGGGGTCTTAAGACCTGTACACACGATGGAAAAATTCGTACAACGGGCTGTCTGACGATTTTCGGATCATTACTACGGTGCTTTCGACAGCCGATTTTGCTTTTTCTTCAGACAAAAGCTGGATGTGTAGACTATAAAATTTTTGTCGGATGTGAACTCAACGTTCGATTTACGTTTCATTAGTACGGTTTTCATACGAAAAAGCGCAAGACTACGCATGCTCAAAAACAAATGAATACTATTCAACACATGACATTACTTCTGAAGTTGAATTCCAAAATTTTCATATTGTGAGTAACCTCTTTACTTTCGACATGAGACTAGTGAGTAGAATTATAGGGGTCTGATAATGTTGAGTGCTTGAAGCTAAGGAGGCCTGGTGACCATTGTTTGCACACCAAGGCAGCGTTTCTCTGCACGTTTTAAAGTGTTTTGATGTAAGTGTAATATCTTTGGATTTTATGAATAAACCTCGCAGTATTACACTATATACATTCTTTTTCCTTCATTGCTATACATCTTTATGGGTGCCTGATCGCTGAGTAAGATGGGAAGGATCAAGGATGTCCATATGTTTTAATCATACCGGTGGAAGATAGTCGTTATCCCTATGTAGTGTCCATACAATCCAGCTATCACTGATGGGAGATGCTGATCTTGGGATACTAAAAGGCATATTTACTGCCTTTTTCTGGTGAGTGGGGACCCAGGAGGGGAGCACGAATAGTCACTTGAAAACCATCACCACAACTGTTTACAAGTTCAGCATACCACATTGGATGGTCTTTATATGATTGCACTTTATATATCTTTGCACTTTATATTGGCACTGAGCACCTTATATTGTGTTGTTAAGTTATATCATGATATTGTATATGTTGATATAGGTTTACTTAATATTGTATTGATTAATTGAGTTTAAGGAGCAGCGCTGAGAAAGATGGGGTTCCAAGCATGGCATATGCGGTGACAACATTGGAGGAAGTGATTAAGACCCAACTACTTCCGTCATCACTTTCAGCGCAGTTTGCCAAAGTGGTAGCATTCACAAGAGCCTGTGAGACCGCAGAGGACCAAACAGCCAACATCTACACTGATAGCAAGTATGCTCTCCAAGTAGTCCATGATTATGGACCTATAAGGAACAACAGAAGATTCACAACTGCTGCAGGAGAACCAATTCAAAACTGGAAATATGTTCAAGAACTTTTTGAAGCAGTCACGCTCCCAAAGGAAGTAGCCATCCTGAAGGTCAAGGCACATACTGGAGGACACCCCATGGAAGAAAAAGGAAACCAGTTGGCTGATACTACTGCCAGGAAGACTGCTGAAACACCAATGGAAGCAATCATGACCCTAATCAATGATTTTGCAAAGGAATAAGAAGAAGCCGGTAACAGGTTGAAGAAAAGGAAGAAAACAAATACAGAAAGCGAAGGAACTGATTAAAAATTGCGAGAATCTTCACCTGATGATTGGAATGAAATCATGGAAAGGGACAGAGCAAAGAAAGACCAAGATGGACTCTTGTGCAAGGAAAATGGAATATGTGTCCCACCTCAAACGGAGAAGATGATCATGCAACTAGCCCATGGCCCGAGTCATGTAGGCCCTAAGGCAATGGAGAGAAACATAAGCAAGGCTGGATGGTTTATTCAATACTCCAGAAATACATGTCAAGACTTTGTTGAGGGATGCATAATCTGTGCTAAAACAACCCAGGAAAACCGACCAGAGTAAGACATTTGGCCAAGCCACTATTCCCTTTCCAAAGACTTCAGATTGATTACATCCAATTGCCCAAATCAGGCCAATATCAATGTTTTGTTGTGTGTAGACATGTTTTCAAGCTGAATAGAAGCATGACTGGCGGCTAAAGCAAATGCAAAGACAACAGCAAAGAAGCTCCTTTCCGAAGTAATATGCTTCTTTGGAATCCCTGAAACTATAGAGAATGACAGAGGAACACATTTTACTGGACAGATCATGCAAATTATATGCAAGGACCTGGCAATTGATTAGGCCTTCCATGCCCCTATCATCCTCAGAGTTCAGGGAAGGGAGAAAAATATAGTGGAATCATTAACCACTTCAGCCCCGGAGGATTTGGCTGCTCAATGACCAGAGCACTTTTTACAATTTGGCACTGCGCTGCTTTAACTTGTAATTGCGCGGTCATGCAATGCTGTACCCAAACGGAATTTGCGTCCTTTTTTCCCCACCAATAGAGCTTTCTTTTGATGGTATTTGATTGCCTCTGCAATTTTTATTTTTTGCAATATAAATGGAAAAAGACTGAAAATTTTGAAAAAAAAATTATATTTTCTACTGTTTGTTATAAAAAAAAATCCAATAAACTAAATTTTAGTCATACATTTAGGCCCAAAATGTATTCAGCCACATGTCTGTGGTAAAAAAAATGCCAATAAGCGTATATTTATTGGTTTGTGCAAAAGTTATAGCGTCTACAAACTAGGGTACATTTTCTGCAATTTACGCAATTTATGACTGTCTCATTTCTAAAATGGTGCTAAAATGGCAGGGCAGTACAAACCCCCCAAATGACCCCATTTTGGAAAGTAGACACCCCAAGGAAATTGCTGAGAGGCATGTTGAGCCCATTGAATATTTTATTTTATTTTTTTGTTACAAGTGATTAAAAAATGACCAAAAAAAAAAACAAAGTTGTCACTAAATGATATATTGCTCAATAATGCCATGGTTATATGTGGAATTACACCCCAAAATACATTCTGCTGCTTCTCCTGAGTATGGGGATACCTCATGTGTGAGACTTTTTGGGAGTCTACGGCGTACAGAACCCCGAAAACCAAGCACTGCCTTCAGGATTTCTAAGGGTGTCAATTTTTGATCTCACTCCTCACCACCTATCACAGTTTCGAAGGCCATAAAATGCCAAGATAGCACAAAAAAAACAAATGACCCCATTTTGGAAAGAAGACACTTCAAGCTACTTGCTGAGAGGCATGTTGAGTTCATGGAATAATTTATATTTTGACACAAGTTTTGGGAAAAATTAAAATTTTTCTATTTTCTTTTTTTTTCACAAAGTTGTCACTAAATGATATATTAATCAAACATGCCATGGTTATATGTGGAATTACACCACAAAATACATTCTGCTGCTTCTCCTGAGTATGGGAATACCACATGTGTGAGACTTTTTGGCAGTCCAACCGCGTACAGGACCCCCAAAACCAATCACCGCCTTCAGGCTTTTTAAGGGCTTCCATTTTTAATTTCACCCCTCACTGCCTATCACAGATTCAGAGGCCATTAAAATGGCCAGATAGTACAACCCCCCCCCCCAAATGACCCCATTTTGGAAAGTAGACACCCCAAGCTATTTGCTGAGAGGCATGTTGAGTATTTTGCAGATCTCCCTTTTCGTCACAAAGTTTTGAAAATTGAAAAAAGAAAAAAAGAAATATTCTTTTCTTTCTTCATTTTCAAAAATAAATGAGAGCTGCAAAATACTCACCATGCCTCTTAGCAAATACCTTGGGGTGTCTACTTTCCAAAATGGGGTCATTTCAGGGGGGGGGGTTATGCTATCTGGACATTTCAGGGCCTCCGTAACTCTGATAGGTAGTGGGGAGTAAAATCACAGTTTTACGCCTTTAGAAAGCCTGAAGGCGGTGCTTGGTTTTTGGGGTCCTGTACGCAGCTAGGCTCCCAAAAAGTCTCACACATGTGGTATCCCCACATCCTCTGATGTCACGTAATTATTTCCCAGGGCTCATCTATGTGGCACTTGGTACTGTGTCGTTCCTCTGACACAGTGTACATTTTTTCATATGCTTTTTTGGTCACTGAGTCCCGCTCACACTGAGTGTGTGGATAAATACTGGTTGGTACTGTGATGTACCCTACTCTATCGGTTCCCTTTCCTCTCTTTTTTGATATGTGCATCGAGGCCTTCAGGTAAGACTGCGTAGGTTAAGCATTTTAATAAATAAATATAAATAAATATAAGCTACCTTAGGGTGCCAGGAGAGGAGGGGCACTAAAGCCGAGGGTCCTCTAAGTGCTTATGCTGGCGCCACCCTGCTCACACCTGCTAAGCACAGCAGACCCATGACAGGTAGACGGGCGCTGGGAACTTCAACTGCTGCCTCCACACTAACTTTCACCAGCTCTCACAGCCCCTACACCTCCTCCTCTCTCCCTGATAAAAGGCAGACGATGGGGACAAAACAAGACATCAACAAAATGGCCCCTTTCACATGGGACAGACTCTGCTTTGCTTAGCAGAGGATCTGTCTGCTGATCCCCTGTTGAGCAGAGCTGGAGGATAACAGGTCTGTGTCCCCTCTGCTTATGCAGAGCAGACACAGACACAGCCCACTCTGCTCTGTTGGTAGTTGGATGTAAACAGATCGCCTGTCCGTTTACACTCGACTGGCGTCTGTCCTGATCTGCTCAGACAGAGGGTGGCTGTCCGCCCCACCAGTTTGTTTTTGGTGGATTGGAGGGTTCAGAGCCCTTTTTCTTCATAGTTCCCCCTTACAGCATAGAGGGGAACTCTGCACATTCTGATGAAAGGGATCATTCAGACAGGCAATGATTTCTGTCCTCCATGCAGCGCTGCTGTCTGCTGTGTGTCCATCCATCTTGGAGCTGTGTGCAGGCAGCCCATAGAAGTGGATGCAGACGCAGCAGCTGCTTTCAGATCTGTGCATCTGCTCCTGCCCACATGCAATTTTGTCTGTGCGGAGACACTGTGTCTGCATCCATTTCTGTAGGCTGCCTGCATGCAACTCCAAGGTGGATGTATATACAGCAGACAGTGGATGCCCTAAGGGGATGGCAGCATAATGTTGTGGGGATGCTTTTCTTCAGCAGGGACAGGGAAGCTGGTCAGAGTTGATGGGAAGGCGGATGGAGCCAAATACAGGGCAATCTTAGAAGAAACCTGTTATGCCGTGTACACACGAGCAGACTTTTTCGACCGGACTGGTCCAACGGAACGAATCCGTCGGACAATCCGACCGTGTGTGGGCTTCATTGGACCTTCAGTGGACCTTTTCTGTCGAAAATCAGACGGACTTTAGATTTAGAACATGTTTCAAATCTTTCCGATGGACTCGAGTCCGATCGAAAAATCCGTTCGTCTGTATGCTAGTCCGATGGACAAAAAACGACGCAAGGGCAGCTATTGGCTACTGGCTATGAACTTCCTTATTCTAGTCCCTTCGTACATCATCACGTTCAAACGAACGGACTTTCAAACAGACTTTAGTCCAGGACCCTAAACATACAGCCAAAGCTACAATGGAATGGTTTAGGTCAAAGTCTAGACCTAAATCCAATTGAGAATCTGTGGCAAGACTTGAAAATTGCTGTTCACAGACACTCTCCATCCAATCTGACAGAGCTTAAACTATTTTGCAAAGAAGAATGGGCAAAAATGTCACCCTCTAGATGTGCAAAGCTGGTAGAGACATCCCTAAAAAGACTTGCAGCTGTAATTGTAGTGAAAGGAGGTTCTACAAAGTATTGACTCAGGAGGACTGAATACAAATGCATGCCATACTTTTCACTTATTTATTTGTAAAAAATGTTGAAAACCATTTATCATTTTCCCTTCCACTTCACAATTATGTGCCACTTTGTGTTGGTCTATCACATAAAATCCCAATAAAATACATTTACGTTTTTGGTTGTAACATGACAAAATGTGGAAAATTTCAAGGGGTATGAATACTTTTTCAAGGCACTATAAGGGGGGCTCTGGGGACCTTGATTGTAAGGAAAGAATGCAGGGGAACTCTTTTGTAAGGAGGGACTTCTGGGGACTTCGATTTGGGGAAAAATCTGATGTAAGGGGAGGGCACTAATGTACAAAGAGACATCGATTTTGGGGGAACTCTGTGGATTCTGATGTGTAAAGGGGGAAAACTGGAGACTCTGAGGTGAGAGGGGACTCTGGGGACATTGATGTAAGGAGGGAATCTGGGCACCCTGATGTATAGAGTATTGGTGGGGACTTTGATGCAAGGGGGGGCTCTGATGTAAGAAGGGATTGTGATGTGCAAATAAAATGTATACCATATGGGGATTGGGGGTTGCATTGAGGGGGTGGCAGGAGGATGGTGGGAAGGGCACCAAAATGCACCTTCGCCTAAGTAGACAAAACTCCTTGCACTGGCCCTGCACCTCGTCCATTCAGAAAATGTTTTGCACTATAACTATGCTTTATTAGGATGATTATATTTCTGGTTTGTGATATGTATATATACAATATGGTAGAAAGCGTAGTGCTAAATCTGAACTGACCTTCTCACTGTGGTGAAATCAGATATTACTCACCTAATACTTGTAAAATAGTTGTACTGATGAAAGTCGCTCCAGTAGATGACATCTCACAGGTATAATTTCCTCCATCAGATATCTGGGTGTTCTGGATGGTCAGTGTTATATTGGTAAATGTCATTCTTGTACTGCAGTTGTTGTATATCAGGGGTCCTCTTTTGGCAAGGTCAGCATATGAGAATATACACAAAGAATTATTAATGTGATGGATCTTCCATATAACTCCCGTTATATTATCTTCATGATCACCTCCACATTGTAGAACTGTAGAATTGCCTTTTCTCCCCACCACAACATCTGGAATCAGAAGAATAAAAAGTTTTTTTTGTTAGCACACTGTTTATTGACCTTGAAAGTCATGCATTATGTATTATCACCAGGACTCTTTACAATTAGGCATGTCGATTTTGGTCTAATATTTATATACAGAACATATACAGAGTCTTTTTAGCAGACAGTATTGGAACCTTATCTGAGATTAAAATGTGGATTGTCATTCTCAGTCTGGAAATGCTAATTGCCTGGCTGTCATGCTCACCCTTTTCTATATTTTCAGTTACTGACTCGTAACAAAATTATATATGATCACTTCTGACTTTCCTTGCTTTCCTGCTTCAGGACTACTTTTATTTCAAATGCAACCCCCCCCCCCAAAAAAAAACAAAAAACAATTGACCCTGCCAGAAACATGGAAGCCACCCTGTGTCTTGTACACTCAAGCAGTCAAATAAGCCCTCTCAGTTCTTATCCTAGTGCCGGTTCACACAGGGGCGATTTGTCAGGGGTCTTAGCCGCCTGACAAGTCGCGTCCCGTTCTGTACTACGGAACCATTCTAATAGGAGCGACGCACTTAGAAAAAGGTTCCTGTAGTATTTTTGGGGCGACTTCAGGCGACTTGCATTGACTTCTATACAGAAGTCGTTTTGCAAGTCGCCGCTGAAGTCGTGTGCAGGTCGCCTCTGTGAGGCGACCTGCAAGTTGTGCCGCCCCTGTGTAAACCGGCACTTAGTCTACAAAATCACCCTCCCCTAAGTGTGATATAACACACACTTGCTCATTGCTTAGTCTGACATATACTATAGAGGAGGGGAGGTGCCTAACTGTCATGGGTTTTGGACTTATGAATATGGTTTGTTGAATTCATTTTTTTAGGGGAATTGTTACCCCAAAACTTTTTAATGGATTTGTAATAAATGCATTTTTTTTTAAACAAAATGAGATTACGTTGGTGTATTACTCTGGCAGAAGGATTCAACCTAAAAGTCCCAAGGTTTCTATATAACAATTTTTTTTCTATGCAATTAGGGGACGTGGTGTTGATTAATACAGCTGGAAATTATATGATATTTCCTCTTACTTCCTGTTATGTCTCTGGGATAGGAAGTGAAGGGAAACACTTTTTTTTACTCTGTCCAAAGCTAAAAATAAAACTTTTGGTTTTACATACACTTTAAAGCGGGATTCCGTCCTAAAAAAAAAAATAATAAAGTCAGCAGCTACTAACACTGTAGCTGCTGACTTTAAATAAGTACTTACCTGTCCTGGGTGCCCACAATGTCGGCCGCCCGAGGCCGACCCGTCCCTCGGCTCTCGGGTCCCGGCACCGCCATCCTAGGAAAGGGAAACAGGCAGTGGAGCCTTGCGGCTTCACTGCCAGTTTCCTACTGCGCACGCGCGAGCGGCGCGGCGCTCCGTTCTGTGAATGGCCCCCTGGTGTTCTGGGAACACACACAGTTCCCAGAAGACAACGGGGCCACTCACCAAGGAGAAGAACTCACCGCGGAATAGGAAGAGGCAGATTAGGAATACTGCCTAGCAACAAGCGTTTAGGTAAGTTTAATTTTTTTTTTTTTTTTTTTCAATTTTTTTTTAGGATTTTTGGTGATTTTTTTTTTTTTTTTCAGGGTGGCCCTCCACTTCAAATACATACTCTGTTTTTTATAGCAGTAACCTCCCTGCCCCCACCCTCCTCTCCTCACCCCCAATATAAAGCTCTCACCTGTGGAGAATACATCCCGGTATAGAAGCAGCAGGACAGCCCGAAGATACATTGTCTGCAGGTGAGATGATGACACTGAAAAGGAGAAATGTGCTCTGACAATGTCACCGATACTCACAGCTATTAACAGAATCACACATCCTGTATGTCTAATGGCGTTCTTGTAAATTACATATTGTGGCCAAACAGTGGTCACTAGCAAACCCATCAAGAAAACTCTACAAATTAAATTTGAGAAAATATTTTTGTGTTACACTAATGCCGCGTACACACGGTCAGACTTTGTTCGGACATTCAAAATCCTAGGATTTTTTCCGACGGATGTTGGCTCAAACTTGTCTTGCATACACACGGTCACACAAAGTTATCGGAAAATCCGGTCGTTCTAAACGCGGTGACGTAAAACACGTACGTCGGGACTATAAACGGGGCAGTAGCCAATAGCTTTCATCTCTTAATTTATTCTGAGCATGCGTGGCACTTTGTCCGTCGGATTTGTGTACACCCGATCGGAATTTCCGACAACGGATTTTGTTGTCGGAAAATTTTATAGCCTGCTCTCAAACTTTGTGTGTCGGAAAATCCGGTCGTTCTGAACGCGGTGACGTAAAACACGTACGTCGGGACTATAAACGGGGCAGTAGCCAATAGCTTTCATCTCTTAATTTATTCTGAGCATGCGTGGCACTTTGTCCGTCGGATTTGTGTACACCCGATCGGAATTTCCGACAACGGATTTTGTTGTCGGAAAATTTTATAGCCTGCTCTCAAACTTTGTGTGTCGGAAAATCCGATGGAAAATGTCCGATGGAGCCCACACACGGTTGGAATTTCCGACAACACGCTCCGATTGGACATTTTCCATCGGAAAATCCGACCGTGTGTACGGGGCATAATGCTGCGTACACGCGGTTGGACTTTCCGACAAGAAATGTTTGATGTGAGCTTGTTGTCGGAAAGCCTGACCGTGTGTATGCTCCCAGAAGGCAGCAAAAACCGCTCACAGGATACCAAACACTAAGCCAGTATAGGATATTACTCCCACAGCCACACAGGTGCCGGCTCTGCACGATAAGTAGATAATGAATTGAGGAGGTCTGGATAGCTGCACTGCCATGAAAAAAAGCACCTTTATTTCATTAAAATGTTGCAGGTCACATCAAAGTGGATACATAGGACAAAAAGCAGCTAACGCGTTTCACATCAATGGATGCTTACTCATAGCTAGGGAACAGTTATCACAACTGAGGTATATAAAGGGAGGTGATTAATCAAAAACGTGTATAACACCTGGAGCTGAAACACTGAGCCAAGCGGATAAAGACCACACCTCTCAGAATCCATACAAGTTGTGATAACCTGTGAATGCCCAATTACAATGACAAACAGACAAAAAATTAGTTAAACGTAAGAGAAAAATTTGTGAATTTTCATGGAATGGAATAACATGAAATACAATCATGCAAAACTGAGCAGTCATGAAGTAATAACACGATGTAGCAATACATAAAAAATACATAAAAAATGAAATGAAAATGAGAAACAAATAATGGAAGTAAAAAACAAACATATAAGTTGTTATGTTTATAATAAATGGTGCCATTGTAACAGACATGATCTAAACCCCTGTAAATATAGAAGAGTAAAGTCTTTTAAAGGTACATCCGTCAAATGAAACTCCATTAAATATCATAACATCAGACATGCTAGGTGGTATTATACTTCATGAGCCCAACCACCATACACCAGATAAGTATTCAGAAACCCTAAATAGTATGGAGCTAACACTGGAGCATATCGGAACGGGATTGCCAGAGATCATCGGAAGACCGATAGAATCTGTGGCAGCCATTCCCAAATCAAGTGTCCAGAAACCATAATTAAACTATATCTCAATTAGACTGAGGGATATGCCGGAGTACGGGGAGGAACGGAAAGATCGAACAAATAACCAATATGTGCTCTGGTATTTTAGAAAACAAAAACATATAAATGTGTACATATATGTCCCCAAAGGGTAATGATACGCCAGGAACAAAAACAAAAAACAAGACTAAGTATATGTATTGAATGACCACAAATACTGTATATAATATAACATTCATGAGAGTAGAAAAGAAAAGTGGCACAGAGGGTCAGACCATATGGTTCATGGATTATGAATCATGATCAATGAAATGCAGCTCGGAAACCGAGAAAAAAGCTACAAAAAGCTACAAGAAGGAGGAACTGACAAAATAACATAAGAAAAAACCCATAATCAAGAGGACCAAAATAGAAAAGGGACAAGCAACCAAACACTGGGTTTGAAGAGTCTGTATATATGAAAAAAGTCACTGGAAAATTACGGGTTAAATATTGGAAAACCAGTCTTCAGCGTTACAAAGCGGGAAGTCTCACTTCGCATGCTGCAAAGTTGAATCACAAAAGAGCCAAATGCCTAGAGTATCTCTATCATAATACACCATAACAGGGATCCATATATGTAAAAAATGCCGCTAAAGAAACTACAGACTGTATATTGGAAAGTCAGACTGCAGCATTACGGGGCGGGAAGTCTCACTTCGCATGCTGCAGGCTTCAATTGCAGAGAGAAGACCAGTGCCTGACAGGCTTAAATCACAAATGACCCTAGTTCCTAATGTGTCTCTATAATGCTGTGTATGTAAAAAATGCTACTAAAGAAGCTACAGACTGTGTATTAGAAAGCCAGACTGCAGCATTACGGAGTGGGGAGTCTCACTTCGCATGCTGCAGGCTTCAAAAGCAGAGAAAAGACCAGTACCTGGCAGGCTTAAATCACAAACATACCTAAAGTCTAAAGTATCTTTACCATTATGCACCATGGCAGAGATCCGTATGTGTGAGAAATACTGCCAGAGAGTTATCGTTTCGAGGCACTTTTAAATGCGGAAACCATGGGTGTGCTTATTGTTCTTTCATTCTAAAAGGTGACAAAGTGGTATCAACTTCTACAGGTCGTACACACAAATTACACTCATTTATAAATTGTAACACAAGGTACATCGTATATGCAATCACCTGCAAAGAATGCCAAGTACAGTACGTTGGCAGGACTCGTAGACTAAAAGATAGGCTTTATGACCATCTATACGACATTACTACCCTGTTTCCCCGAAAATAAGACCTAGCGTGATTGTCGGTGATGGCTGCGATATAAGCCCTACATCCCATATAAGCCCTAGTTAAAGTCCTTGTAGGTCTTATTTTCAGAGTAGGGCTTATTTTCAGGGAAACAGGGTAGGGCTTATTTGGGGGGTGGGGCTTATATTGCAGCCATCACTGACAATCACGCTAGGTCTTATTTTCGGGGAAACAGGGTAAGAACCATCCAACCAATGTAGCACGGCACTGGAATGTCCACCATCTGAAGGACACTACCAGTCTTGCTATTCAGGGTTTAGAGAAAATTAAGAGACCACCTAGAGGAGGAGACAAATTTAAAATTCTGTGTAGACTGGAGGTTAAATGGATTTTCTTTTTAGACACCCATCAACCATCAGGGTTAAACTTTGAATGGGATGTATCCCATTTTTATTAGTTGTTTTAGAGGCTTACTTACCATACCCTATAACATACTACATCCATGTTATGGTTGGATCAATGCTGACAATAATGTCTTTGGTTGGCTCTCTAAGGATTTGATTTTATTCCATATTTAGTCATATTATGAGGTGTGACATGCTGCAGTGAAAACTAGTACTGCATCCCCTACTCTCTTTTACTTCACGTCACCACGACACTGTGGTGTGAAATGAACAAATAGGACACAAGGGAATTTGCCTTGTCAATGTGTTCAGACTGTTCTGGACAAGGCTGCCCACTGCAGCCCAACACAACACACATGTTGTGAATGGGCCCTTAACCTCCCTGGTGGTATTATTATATCAGATTTTTAATGCTAAAAGCGGTACAATTATTTTGCATAGAAATTTGGCGTTTTATATTGTAGGCCTGTAGTTCTATGTTTCAATATTTTTATTTTCAAAAGAGAAGGGAGAGGGGACGTAGGGAAAACATTACATGTCATTACAAAAACTTTTGAGACAGTAAAATACAGATGACCATCACGGTCATATTATGTATAACTTAATAAGGCTTTGGTATACAGAACAGTGTATTATAAAATGAACAAACTCGGTCATTTACTTTGAGCAAGGTGAACATAGGAGAGCCATAAATCAGGTTTAGATTAGTTTGTATGCGATATTGGGAGGGAGAGGCCCGCCACCCCAATTGGGTACACACTGTGGCGGGACTCCTCCTCCCCCAACATCTTTCTCACTAGAAAAAGCAAAGTGTCAAATACCTATGTGGAAGGGCGGTGATGACGACCTAGGCTATCAAATCCATGTTCACCGCAGTACATGACCGAACCGAATCGGTGTCTACGGAAATTAAACTAGTAACGTCAGAAACTGTTTATCAATAGCAACTGAGATGGTAAATATAGAAACAAATGAAATAGAAAACTGGGAATCAGGGCGCCAATAAGGTTGTTCTGGTTTGGGCCAGGAACGGGGACCGACTCAGGAGGATCCCCGTCCGAGGCCAGGTTATGATCCTTTGAGCACAGGTCAAAGCCTAATACCATTAATAAAGAGGGAAAGTGAGGTGAGAAAGGGAGGAGAGAAGTATAGAGAAAAAGAAAAAGGGAGGTTGTAGAGAGAAGGGGTAGAGGAGATGAGGGTAGAGAAAGATGCGTAGGAGTCGACTGGGGAGGAGAGAAATGTCGATGTGTAATAGCTCTAGGGGAAGAGTCAAAGCGAGACCCCAATGTACTTCGCCCAAGGTTCCCAAATTTGTTGGAATTTGGCTGAGCGTTCCAGGATCACACTTGCCATTTTTTCCTGGTTCATAATCCAGGAAATCTTTCTTTTGGCTAAGAGTGTGGATACTGTCGGTTTTTTCCAGGCTTTAGCTAGGGTGAGCTTGGCTCCTAGGATGATAAAGAAGATGAGGCGTTGTGTGATCCTGGAAACTTCTCTTACTGGGAAATTGAGGAGTGCCACTAGAGGAGACATTTGGATAGGCCTTTCGGCAATTCTACTAATCCAAGTGAAAATCTTGTGCCAGAATTGTCTGATTCTGGGGCAGGTCCACCATGTATGGAACATATCACCCTTAAGGCCACATCCCCGATAACAGAGGGGGGATGCTGAAGGGTAAAAGTGAGATAATTTGGAGGGAACCAGGTACCATCTGGTTAGTACTTTCAGGCTGCTCTCCACTAGCCCAGAGTTCAGGATGCCTTTGTAAGATTGGGAAAAGTTCCTATGCCAGGTTTCCAGTTGCCAGCTTTGAGATAGATCTTCCTCCCAGGCTAGCATGTAAGGTGCCTTGGATTGCGCAGAGGATAAGACTTTGTAAATCACCGAAATGCCACCCCTCTGCTCGCTGGCCTGGCCACACCATAGTTCATAAGGAGTCATTTGGGTTCCATTCGGGAGTGATCTACACTTATTGTGTAAGTAGCTTGATATTTGGGAGAATCTAAAGAGTTCAGATTGTGGCATATCTAGATTGCTGACACAAAAAGCTTTAGAGATTGGGCCTAATGGTCTAAGGAAGTGTCCTATTCTGTACATCCCTTTATCGAGCCACCATTTGAAGTCAGAAATGTTGAGACCTGGGGGGAATTCGGGATTGTTAAATAAGTGCTGTAATGGTGCCATGGGGGATGTTAATCTTTCGTTGCTTTTCAATCTGTCCCATAATGCAAAGGAATGCGACAACGTTGGGGAAAGAATGGAGGGTCTGAGTTTTCTTGGGCTCCAAAGGAGGAAGTCTAGGGTGTGGAGGGGGACCGCTTGTCTCTCTATGTGAACCCAGTCAGGATGTTCCCATCTAGAGTAGACCATGGATAGCTGGGCCAATTGTGCTGCTTGTAAGTACCAGATTAGGTTCGGTAATCCCATGCCGCCTTCTGACCTAGGTCTAAACAGGATTGCTTTGGAGAATCTGTGACCCCCTTTACCCCATATGTATTTAACAATGTTGGCTTGGAAGCGTTTTAGGTGGGTATTATCGATCGATATTGGAAGAGCTCTGAAATAGTTTAGGATACGGGGGGAGTAGGGTCATCTTTATCATGTTAATTCTGCCTAGCCAAGACAGGGACAGCCTGGACCAACGCGAGAGGTCCTCCTCCAGTTTTTTGTAGAGAGGAGGAAAGTTAGCCTGATACAGAAGTTCAGTTTTAGGAGTTAGCCGAATCCCTAAGTAAGGGATGGAGGAGTCACTCCTCGAGAACCGGAAGCTATCCCTGAGTCTGGCCAGGAGAGGTTCCTGAATATTAATATTTAACGCCTGGGATTTGTCGTAGTTGACCCTGAGGCCTGAGATTCGTCCAAAGTCATCTAGGAGATTGCATATATTGGGAAGCGAAGTTAGCGGGGATGATACAAATAGTAAGATGTCATCCGCAAATAATGCGCATTTATGGCACCGGGAACCACTTTGAACACCTTGAATGTTCGGGTTGTTTCTGATGGCTATTGCAAGAGACTCGATCGCTATGGCGAAGATCAACGGGGAGAGTGGGCACCCCTGTCTTCTACCTCTGGATATGGGGAAGGAGTCCGAGTAAAACCCTTGCAGACGTACCTGAGCTGAGGGAGTTGAGTACAGTGCGTGAATGATATTGAGAAACGAGTCCCCAAATTCCCATTTTTTAAGCAAATGGAATATATAGGGCCATTGGACAGCGTCAAACGCTTTTTGTAGGTCCAGAGAGAGTAGGCAACCCTGTCTGGATGGGCCCCCATCCCAGTTGGAATTAAAAAGGGATACTATATCAATTGCTCTGCGAATTTGATCGGGACCCTGCCTCCCCAGTATGAAGCCCACCTGGTCTTTATTAATGTATAAGCTAATGAAGGAGGCTAGGCGGTCTGCAAGGATCTTAGTCAGGACTTTCAAATCATTGTTAATGAGCGATATTGGTCTATAGTTGCTGACTGAGCTTGTGTCTTTATCTGGCTTAGGGAGGACCGTGATGTAGGCTGTGTTAAGTGAGGTGTCGAGAGTGTCCCCCGTCCTAAGAGCATTGAAGAATCTAGCCATATAAGGGGCGAGCAAAGTGGAGAATGACTTGAGTTGGAGAATGACTTGAGTTGACCCTGAGGCCTGAGATTCGTCCAAAGTCATCTAGGAGACTGCATATATTGGGAAGCGAAGTTAGCGGGGATGATACAAATAGTAAGATGTCATCCGCAAATAATGCGCATTTATGGCACCGGGAACCACTTTGAACACCTTGAATGTTCGGGTTGTTTCTGATGGCTATTGCAAGAGACTCGATCGCTATGGCGAAGATCAACGGGGAGAGTGGGCACCCCTGTCTTCTACCTCTGGATATGGGGAAGGAGTCCGAGTAAAACCCTTGCAGACGTACCTGAGCTGAGGGAGTTGAGTACAGTGCGTGAATGATATTGAGAAACGAGTCCCCAAATTCCCATTTTTTAAGCAAATGGAATATATAGGGCCATTGGACAGCGTCAAACGCTTTTTGTAGGTCCAGAGAGAGTAGGCAACCCTGTCTGGATGGGCCCCCATCCCAGTTGGAATTAAAAAGGGATACTATATCAATTGCTCTGCGAATTTGATCGGGACCCTGCCTCCCCGGTATGAAGCCCACCTGGTCTTTATTAATGTATAAGCTAATGAAGGAGGCTAGGCGGTCTGCAAGGATCTTAGTCAGGACTTTCAAATCATTGTTAATGAGCGATATTGGTCTATAGTTGCTGACCGAGCTTGTGTCTTTATCTGGCTTAGGGAGGACCGTGATGTAGGCTGTGTTAAGTGAGGTGTCGAGAGTGTCCCCCGTCCTAAGAGCATTGAAGAATCTAGCCATATAAGGGGCGAGCAAAGTGGAGAATGACTTGTAATATGGTACGGAGAAACCATCAGGGCCAGGGGCCGACTGTGATTTCAGGTTTTTAATGACCGCGCAAATTTCCTCAGCTGAAATAGGGGATTCTAGTTTCTGGCGGTGTCTTGTTTCTAATTTAGGGATCTGTAAATTATTTAGGAAGATGTCCATTGCCTCTGGAGAAGGGCTGTTTCCACTACTGTATAAGGTTTTATAAAAGGTTTGGAATTCCCCCATGATCCGTTGAGGGTTTTGGGACAAAGTGCCACCCTGAATCCTGATCTTTGGTAAGGCCGGAGATCTAAATTTCGGGGATAATTTGCTTGCAAGCATAGGACCTATTCGATCGGCGTTACTATAAAATCTGTTTCTGTTCCACCGAAGCCATTTTTCAGCCTTGGTAGTTAAGGCGAGATTTAAGGCCGTGCGTGCTGCGTCTAGCTGAGAGATAGGAACAGCATTTCGATCTGCTTTGTGTCGCTTCAACAAGGCTGTGTATTCCCTATCCAGCTTTTCAATGTCAGATTTGTTTTCCTTATTAATTTGAGAGGCTAGTTGGATCAGGTGACCTCTTATTACTGCCTTGCGGGCCGCCCAGAGGCAAGAGGGAATAGTATCTGGTGTATCATTATTGAGAAAATAGTTGCGTATGTGAGTTTCGATTGTTTTAGTTCTTATCGGATCACTCAAGATGGATTCGTTGAGCCTCCACCGCCGGACAGGTTTATGTCCTCCGGGGCGCTGAAGTACAAGGATTACCAACAAGTGGTCCGACCAGACTACATCTTTGATATGTGCCTTGTGTGCTAGTGGAACGGATGCAGAGGTTATAAGGATGTGGTCGATTCTCGCAAAAGACCTATGGGGGTTGGAGAAATGCGTGAAGTCTCTCAGCGTAGGATTCACTTCCCTCCATATGTCAATGAGGCCCTGCTGGAAGATAAGTTTAGCTATGCGTAGACTCTGTTTCGTCGGTCTAGTGAGGCGTTTGCCTGGGGGTCGAGACTTGTCCAGACCCTGGTCAAAGGCCGAGTTAGAATCGCCTCCGTAGATCACTGTGCCCTCCAATAGAGGCGCTAGTGTTGCGAACATTGTTTGAAAGAAGGCATACTGGCCTCTGTTGGGGGCATAATACGAGATTAGAGAGTATAGACGGTCATCTAAGTCCCTAACCAAGAGGACAAAGCGCCCGTCAGGGTCCCTGAACTCAGATTTGGGTGAAAATTTGCATTTTTTAGATACCCACCCCCTTCGTTTTATTCTCAGCATTGGCAAGTTTGAAGAATGGGAATTTGGAGTGGATAAAGGAGGGGTTGAAACTTCTGGGAAAGTGAGTTTCCTGCATAAGGATCACGTCTGCTTTTTGGGAATGTAAGTATTGGAAGACCTTGCGCCTCTTGGATGGGGAGTTCAGACCTTGAGCATTATGGGACACTATTTTAAGGGGTGTATTAACTGGTGTGTCATCAGCCATCGAGCAGAGGTAGGAGCAAAGCTGGGCAATTCACAGCACTTACCCACTGGTATCCACAGGGTCCCAGGCATCTCAAACGACAGGCCGAGCATGGTGAGAGCATCAGATGATGTTCGAGGTGTACTCCCCAGTCGACTCCTGTGGTAAAAAGTATGTTAGCGTAAGTGTGGAGAAGGGGAAAGAAAAGACAAGGAGGAGAGACGGGGAGCAAGGGAGATCCCCGGAGAATGGAGGGGACAGTGTCCTCCAGCAGAAGGTGTGAGTCACAAAAGAATCCCTCCAAGGGGTAGGGATTTACCCTGTCCAATGGCATTTGGGGTACCAAATCCACTAGACAGAAAGGGGGGCATGGACACCACCCCAGCAGAGGGACCGCCTAATAGGGTAATTAGAATATCAATCTTGAAGAAGGCACTTGAACCTACAGATACACTTTAACCCCCAGAAAAATACGCTTTCGCATGAAGAAAAGCCCGGGGGAGAAAGTGTACTGACCAAAAAACTATGATAGTATCTAATAAACAAATATTAAAATTGTGTGAATGAACCTGGAGTAACAAGGGATATCGGGGATTACGCCTCATCCAGCCGGGGAGAAGCACTACTGGGCGCTCCCCCACAGTCAGCATAGCTGATATAGGGAAGTTCCCAGGAGCAACCTGGATAGACGTTTACTTGCCGTCCCTCCTCCCCACTTGAACCGGCAAAAAGCTATGGTGAAGTAGTACTGAGTCCATGTATCAGGAGAAATGGGATATAACAGCGTCTCCGAGAGTTGAGTCCCCTGAGATCGCCTCAAGAGAGGCGTGAGGGTGTTCCAATTTGACACGCATCTCAGGGGTCACACATGTGGAGATTCCCACCCCACAGCCAGCATCTGAAGGGGGAAGGAAAAAAAAAAATAAATAAAATACAGGGTCAGTGGACCTCAAAGGAATGATACACCGTGGGCAAATAGAGGACTGAGAGTCATGGAGGATTAGTTTCCTTGGACTTCTTGGTTCTCGTCTTCTCCCAAACCGGATTCAGAGGACTCGTGGGCAGATGTCTCTTTGCAGAGTTGGGCTGAGATCCTGTTTGGCGTGCAGTCGGGTCCTGGTTGATGAGGCCTAATTGCAGGAAAAGCTTTTCTCCTTCCTGCAGGGATCCGAAGGTATACGCCTTGCCTTTGTGGAGCAGTTTAAGTTGAAATGGGAAAAGCCACCAGTATTTGATTTCTCTATCCATCAGGATTTGAAGGAGTGGTTTAAGGGTTCTCCTTTTTTGTATAGTTGAATGTGAGAGGTCAGCAAATATTTGCAAACGGTGCCCTTGAAAGACTATTTCAGACATGGATCTTGATTTCCTCATAACCTCTTCTTTGATGGAGAAAAAGTGCGGTTTTACCACTACGTCACGGGGTAGACCGTCTGCTCTGGGGGGCCTGAGAGCTCTGTGGGCTCGATCCAGTTCAAGTTTGTGCTGTGGAGTATCTGGAAGCAATCTCTGTATGAATGATTTTATAGTTTCAGGGATGTCCTTGTAGGATTCAGGGAGCCCCCTGACCCTAAAATTGTACCTTCGATTACGGTTTTCAAGGTCATCAATTTTAGCATTGGCAGTTTCTAGTTGTTCCTGCAAGGTCTGGATACAGGCAGTATTTTGGTTTGTTCTGGAAATAGTGGATTCCAGGTTAGATTCAATGATTTCCATGCGATAGCCTATGTTCTGAAGATCTGCTTTAATGTCACTTGTGATTTTGTGTGCAGTGTTATGAAGGCCTCTGTCTAGTAGTTCTGCAAACTTTGTGTATAAGTCCGCCACTGAGACCGGCTGGAGCAGGCCTGGATCCCCCTGCTGTATTAGCTGGTGTGACTGGGGAGGGCCTGCATCCATTGGGGAGAGTCCCAGTCCTGCTAGGTTGTGGTCTAGGAGGGATGCAGTGGATGCTGGAGAGGCTGGGTTCGAGGGAATATTACCCTCAAGAGACTCTGGCTGAAGCAGGGAGGGGGATGCTTCGGATGAGGGATATGGCTTATAGGCCGCAGAGCTGTGAGGAGCGGTCGCCATCTTGGCCGTCTCGGCCAGCGGTATAATGGCTTCAAAAGCCGGCTTCAGGTTCCTTCTTACCGCTCCTGCGTACATCGGGGAAGTCCCCGGGGATTCAGGAGACCGTGTGGGGTTATGCCGATGTTCGATCGCCGGTCCAAGTGCCGCTATTCGGTCCGGTCTGCTGAGGCGGGACGGAGCTCCCGGACTAGGCGTCCATCTTAGGTGCCTCCGCGCATGCGCCTTTCATTTCATTTTTTATGTATTTTTTATGTATTGCTACATCGTGTTATTACTTTATGACTGCTCAGTTTTACGTGATTGTATTTCATGTTATTCCATTCCATGAAAATTCACAAATGCATATATTGTGTTTTTAAAACTAATTTTTCTCTTACGTTTAACTAATTTTTTGTCTGTTTGTCATTGTAATTGGGCATTCACAGGTTATCACAACTTGTATGGATTCTGAGAGGTGTGGTCTTTATCCGCTTGGCTCAGTGTTTCATCTCCAGGTGTTATACAAGTTTTTGATTAATCACCTCCCTTTATATACCTCAGTTGTGATAACTGTTCCCTAGCTATGAGTAAGCATCCATTGATGTGAAACGCGTTAACTGCTTTTTGTCCTATGTATCCACTTTGATGTGACCTGCAACATTTTAATGAAATAAAGGTGCTTTTTTTTCAGGGCAGTGTGGCCATCCAGATCTCCTTGATTCATTATCTACTGTGTGTATGCTCCATCGAACATTTGCTGTCGGAATTTCTGGCCACAAATGTTTGAGAGCAGGTCCTTAAGTTTTCCGATAACTTCACTTGTTGTCGGAAAGTCCGATCGTGTGTACACAAGTCCGTTGCACAAAAGCTCACGCATGCTCGGAATCAAGCAGAAGGCTATTGAACTTCCTTTTTCTCAGCTCCTCGTACGTCTTGTACGTCACAGTGTTCTTGATGTTCGGAATTTCCGACAACATTTGTGTGACCGTGTGTATGCAAGACAAGTTTGAGCCAACATCTGTCGGAAAAAAATACACGCTTTTGTTGTCAGAATGTACGCAGCATTAGGGGTGTAGCTATACAAAAAAAATTGCAGGGCTATTCATCCTTCAAAACCACTTGTAGATTTGTTGTGTGTAAATGGGGGAAAAAATCTAATGTTGCAAGGTTATTTTCTTGCCCGATTGATTGCTATTAATTCATAAAAAATAGAGTGAATCAGAAAAATACAGCATTATGGCCACTAGATGAAGCTGGTGATCCTAGGAAATGAATACTTATTTACTATTGTCATCAGCTCCATCTGTTGAACAAAATGTGATATTTGCCCGATTCACTCTATTCTTTAGAGCGCTCGAACAAAGGAGTCCATGTTCTGGGAGTGTTCTAATGGGTTGCCATTTCAACAAGCTTCTTAGGATATAATCTGGAGTCTCCAAACGTGCCTGTTCTAGGTTACCCACTTCCTTGTACTCAGCCCCCCCCCCCCACCCAGGAATCGGGCCTCTTCCCTTTATATCACACAGGAGGGAGGCTGGACCCCTACATGCCCATGGTGTATGTGTGGGGTCATTACCCCCCCTTTCTCCCTGGTGCCTCATTCTATATCAAAGCAAATATTCAGATGAAGAGCAAGCAGCCACTACACCAATAATCCACTACCTTCCCTAGCTAACTACACCCATTTTGGGAATATAACCACCCTGGGTGGGAATCCCAAGTCTACACCCTACCTACAAGCAGCCTTGCTCTATGGGAGAGAGCCGTACTGTGCACAACTTGCATTTAAAGTGGCATTCTGCCCAAAAGCATGGAACTAACACTCACCCCTTAGCAACCCATTGCAAACTAACTTCATGGTTAACACTTTAACCACCCCTACATTTTAGAGACACCAACTCCCCGGTGTACAGCAATTTAGGGACTGGACAGCAGAGCAGCCTCCAGTCACCATCAACACAGCAATACCCTGTCACCTCACTCCCAGTGACATACCAGCAGGTTGCTACTGGATACAGGGTTACTCATTACACCATCCTGTAATTACAAGCTTGTATTCCTCCAGAGGTGTCTATGTCTCTCACCTGTGACTTCCTAGGCTAGGTCCCTAGGTACTCTGTGCTGCAGGGCCAGTCACAGAAATTTAGGAGCCGGGTGCTAGAGAAGGGGCCAAGCATAACACCCCTTCACCACCAGAGTAGCCAACACCTTTCCCAAGTCACCATTCCCCTGGCTGGTTGGCTACCACAATAACATAGTTGTCCCTAGTTTCAGCAATATAGCCATAACTAGACAGCAGACCCATACTGGACTCTGTGTAGTGTCTACTCTAACCTAAGTCCCCTTACTTACAAGCCCTGGTTCTTTGAATAGGCCATGCAATACATCACTTAGGAGAAAGAGTTCAGACCAAGCAGTAACCATACCTTTACTGAAGTAAGGCAGATATACAGTAACAGTTCTTGTAGGCAACCTCGTATGTATAATCCCGTACAGAGGTGCTCTAATGCCCATAGGGTAATCATAAATGTATAACAGCATAGTCAATTAGAAGCATAGTCCATAATCGGCAAATAATCCATGAGAGGTAGCACAGAGCTTATATGGGCCATGTTTGGCAAAGATCCTTGCAAGGCTATCAGTCCATGATTTGTAGTTAAGAGTCCTCAGACTCCCAGTCCCTCAGGGAGCCTCGACTGGCCCCTACAGCTGGGGGAGCCATCCGGGTGCATAACGGCCTACATCTTGTCAGAATTTCCAGACACTCGTGGACATCGCTGGACAGAGAGGGACCTCAGGATTATTTCCCTTAACTGGACAGCCTGAGGAAAGAGGATTGGAGTCATCCTATGGCCAATCTGGGATAGTTTCCCCTATCACCCATCTGTGACCAGTGCTGGAGACTAAACGTCTAGCCTGCATGACCTTCCATGATAGAGGGTCCAGGCTCTTTGGTAAGAGTCTATTTCTAATTGTGGTGGTGGTGTATTCACCCGTTGGAGGGATTCTGATTCATCTTGAATACAAGACTTTTCACTTCATTTGACACATGTGGAATCCATGGTCTGTTTCAGAGACCACCGACACTTGGACATTTTTGTTTGTTCTACACAAGTTTTCTTTTTATTAGCGCAACACATTTATTGCACAGTATTTCCAGCAGCTTTCTCCTGGGGTACTGAGGGGTCCCTTTTATGTGGATCTGTGGAAAATTGATGGGAAAATCTAGCTAATCAGTCCATTAAATCCACCACACATCAACATTGTAACAATTTCACAGGAAAGACAACAGACTTGACCCAGATAACTGCAGAACATGAAAAAAACATTAACCCTTCTGTAGGTACCTGCCTACAACAGTACCCTTCCATACCCCCCCGTCTTCAGGATGATACACCCTGGTATAGGAGCAGCAAGAAGGCCAGAAGATGCATTGTTTGCACATGAAAACAAGAGAAGCATACCATGACAATGTCCCCAGGTATTCATTATTAAAAATATATTAAATTATTAGCAAACTATTTAAATTACACTTCCTATGTACTTGTTTTCCTCAGAACTGAGCAAGGAGGTAACTTGGATGGATAGGGAAACATCTTCTACATTACAGAACAATTGCAGTTCAATGTGACTAACTACTAATAGTGTTACAAATACTACTAGCGGGGAATGAGCAGACACGCTGACTGAGAATGCTGAGATCCCCAGGCTCCAGGAAGGCTGGCAACGATAGCCGACAGCCTCTCAACCCCCTAGAGGCATGTCCATGCACCGCCGCACAGCCACACAAACGCACGGTGGGGTGAAGACACAGGCGAGCGGGCTCAGAGCGTTCCTGATGGCGCAGAGCGTGGACTCCGGTCATACAGCAAAAATGGCATCGGCCCAAGAGGGAAGGAAACGCGGCTCCCCCAATTTGAAGGGAGGACAAAAGACACCCGAATGCAGCCCCTTAGTGCTGGGCCGAGGACCACCCGGATTCGGAAGGGGGTGCTGTAACGTCCAGCTGCGGCCATACAGTTTTAGGTCGGGGTCAGGGCCTTCAGTCCCCGGACCACAGCCTCTCAATAGCAGGGAGGGATGCTATAACTCCTGGTGGGGACCCGGATGGGGAATATCTGGTACAAACGTTTCTGTAATGGAGGGGCTTACAGGAGGGATCGGTAAGCACCCAGGAAATGGCTCTCTGGGAGACAGTAATGGCACTACAAGGCCCAGCAGTGAATCACCAGCAACCACAGAACAGTTGCAGTATGTTAGTTCCCAGTCTCACAAACTTATTAATGGACATGGTACACCCCAGTTAGATCTAACAGTAGATTGGGATCTTAGACAGCAACTGAGAGCCCTCCCAACATAGAAAGATATTCAGTTACTTATAACTGCCGTTGAAGCTTCATGTAAATAGGCTGTGGAGGGACTTAGGGAGGACATAGCAGCGCTGGGGCATAAAGTGGAAGAAGTAGAGATGGGCCAGGATAATATCAGACAAACGGTGGCTGATATCCAGGTTATGACTAAATATCATGAGAGAGTTTTGAATGCCCTTATGGATCAGATGGACCATAATGAAAATAGAGAACGTCGGCGGTATATACGTATAAAGGGCTTGCCTGAAACAATACAGCCCTCTGAGTTGCCTCCACCTGTGATTGGCCTATTTCATTTAATTCTGGGGGCCTCGGCACCCAAGAAGATTGACATATATAGGGTGCATCATGCCTCTTTTACTTCTCAAAATGCAGATAAACCAAGAGATGTTATATGTAAAGTGTACAGATGTACGGTGAAGGAAGCCATTATGAAAGCAGTTCGTAATAGGATGACCATTCTGTCCCTTACCCCTACGCACGCCGACACAAAGGAAATGACACATCTTCCTCAGGGGGATTGGATTAGAATACTGACTGAAAGCCAGGATCCGTACCTGCCTTCACAAATGTTCTTTTTGCTGAATGGGCACACACATTTCCACAGACACACTCTAATATTTTGTGGAAAGCTTTCCAAGGAGAGTGCATGTAGGAATAGCTACAAAGAAAGGACCAACTTCATAATAATACCCAAATATTTTTGGAACAATATGTCCAACAAAATTCTAGAAGTGTGATGGTCATATGCCCACAAAGTTTTGTCTACATAATGCACATCATTATTGACATGCATTTTTCACCTGGATTTGAGCAGTTCATAACTCTTCAATTACACCAAAAATGCAACCCTTGACCGGGCCTAATCTATTATTTTAAGGGAAGCTGGAGAAGGAATTTTCCATAAGGCATTCACTATCGTCTGGTGATAGAGTATATATTCATACACCTCCATTATTAATATAATTTACCTTAATTGCTAGTGTCCTACACTCTTTAATTTCAGTTTGATCCATGGAGAGAAAACATCCATCCAGAAGTTGGAGGGACCCCCGCATATACAGGTGCATCTCATAAAATTAGAATATCATAAAAAAAGTTAATTTATTTCAGTAATTCAATTCAAAAAATGAAACTCATATATTATATATATTCATTACACACAGAGTGATATATTTCAAGCAAATTAAAAGATTTTGATGATTATGGCTTACAGCTAGTGAAAACCCTAAATTCAGTATCTCAGAAACTTGGAATTTTACGTAAGACCAATTAAAAATAAGAATTTTTAACACAGAAATGTTGGCTTACTGAAAAGTATGTACAGTATAGTATGCACTCAATACTTGGTCGGGGTTGCTTTTCCATGAATTACTGCATCAATGCGGCGTGGCATGGAGGCGATCAGTCTGTGGCACTGCCAAGGTGTTATGGAAGCCCAGGTTGCTTTGATAGTGGCTTTCAGCTCATCTGCGTTGTTGGGTCTGATGTCTCTCATCTTCCTCGTGCCAATACCCCACAGATTCCCTATGGGGTTTAGGTCAGGTGAGTCTGCTGGCCAATTAGGGACAGTGATACCATGATCATTAAACCGGGTATTGGTACTTTTGGCAGTGTGGTCAGGTGCCAAGTCCTGCTGGAAAATGAAATCAGCTCCCTAAAGCTGATCAGCAGAGGGAAGCATGAAGTACTCTAGAATTTCCTGCGCTGACTCTGGACTTGATAAAAACACAGTGGACCAACACCAGCAGATGACATGGCTCCCCAAATCATCACTGACTGTGGAAACGTCACACTGGACCTCATGCAACTTGGATTCTGTGCCTCTCCATTCTTCCTCCAGACTCCGGGACCTTGATTTCCAAATGAAATGAAACATTTTCCACAGTCCATAATGAAGTCCAAAGTCAGCGCAGCCCTCTAGCAGAAAATTCTAGAGCACTTCATGCTTCCCTCTGCTGACCAACTTAATGGAGATGCTGATTTAATATTCCAGCAGGACTTGGCACCTGCCCACACTGCCAAAAGTACCAGTACCTGGTTTAATGATCATGGTATCCCTGTGCTTGATTGGCCAGCAAACACGCCTGACCTAAACCCCGTAGAGAAGCTGTGGGGTATTGTCAAAAGTAAGATGAGAAACACCATACCCAACAATGTAGACGAGCTGAAGGCCGCAATCAAAGAAACCTGGGCTTCCATAACACCTCAATAGTGCCACAGGCTGATCGCCTCCATGCCACGCTGCATTGATGCAGTAATTCATGCAAAATTAGCCCCAACCAAGTATTGAGTGCATACTATACTGTACATGGACATACTTTTCAGTAAGCCTATGTTTATGTATTAAAAATCCTTTTTTTAATTGGTCTTATGTAATATTCTAATTTTCTGAGATACTGAATTTTGGGTTGGTTACTAGCTGTAAGCCATAATCATCAAAATTAAAAGAAAGAAATGCTTGAAGTACATCACTCTGTGTGTGTAAGGCATCTATATAATATATGAGCTTCATTTTTTGAATTTAATTGCTGAAATAAATTCACTTTTTGATGATTTTAAAAATTTTTGAGATGCACCTGTATGTTTTTTTTTATTACTGATATTTTTCAGATATCTTCAGATTGTACACAGGGTGAAGAGCAGCCTTGACAAAATTATGTCAGTACTGTTCTCTGAATCAATACTCTCTGAATTAAGGGACCCATGGTGAGGCCAAGGCACCCACCCATACATAGTGTATTCTCCAGGTTGAATGATACTGGGCGCCATATGACCGAGGACATTTTGTGGCAGAAAAGAAGTTCTGCAGGGGACATCCCTGTATTGAGAGTGAGTGTTGCAGTTGCTTTTTATTTTGCAGCCTGTTTACATTTTTGAAAAAATTGCCATGGCATGGGCTTTAAATGCTGTTTGTGTGGACTTTGTGTACAACTTCTGGGCTGACAATCTCCGTAGACGTTTGTTATGTTGACTTGTTTCAGTTCATTTCATTGGTTTCCATGGTCATATCTGGCTGATACCTTGTTCTTCTCTCACACCTCGCCATCTTGTTCTTCATCTTCCGCCAGTCTAATACTATGTAGATAATGAGCACAGTGTAGAAGACACAGATCACACCATGTGACAGGAGGTGACCCCGACTTGACCATATCACAGTCCAACGCTCTAATAAATGGAGATACAAAAAAATTATTAAAATATGAAGATACAATGTGCCAGTTATACAGAACAGTACTATATAAAATACAGTTGGATCATTCAGTACAACAGTGTGAATGTAGCAGTACAGCTACAATATTTTAGAGATGTTGGTTGTCATGAAACATGATAAAGCTAAATCCCAAGCAATCAACTAAATACACAAATATGGGAACTGTTTTAGCTGCCAACATATTTGATGTTTTTCTCCATCCGGCCCTGAGGTTTTTGCACAACTATGCCTGACATCCTGTCATTCTGATCCCAACACCAAACTGCAAGCCTTGTGCATTGTAGAACACCTGAATGGCTCCTTGTGCTACCCCCCCCCCCCTTTCTCCCTCTCTGAGCTAAGTGTACTTACATTGCTTGCAATAAAAATACTATTTTTTATAAAGTGACGCTATGGCCAAAATTAAAACTGAGACACCTGATATAGTCTGTCAGTAGCATTAACACTGTAGTCTTCAATCTCCTGAGCCCCCCAACATGGTTTATTACCTGGTGATCCTACCAGTAAGTCTGTTGTTTTTCAGTTTCCTTAACAGGTGAAGAGTTAGAGGGTTAAGACTCTCTCCTCTCTATTCATCCTGTTTACCATTATCATTGAAAGTGAAATGAAAAGAAAAGCACAAATTTTGGGTTGTCCCCAGAAAAGTAGTAGAGGTGAAATTTTCCAATAGGGACATTAGTTCTGGTGACCTAGGGGACCCCAAGGGAGTTCCTTAATCTGCACGGATTTCCTCTCACTTCCTGTTTTGGCTATAGGACAGGGAGTGAGGAGGTTGGGGAAGGCCAGAAAGCACAATGTATGAATGAGGAAGGACAGGAAGCACAATGTATGAATGAGGAAGGACAGGAAGCACATTGTAAGATGGGGAAAGGACAGAAAGCACATTGTAAGTATGGGGCAGAACTGGAAGCAGTGTAAGATCGGGGAAGGACAGGAAGCACAGTGTGAGAGGGGGAAGGACAGAAAGCACAGAAAGTAGTTTTTGATTTGAAGGACTGTTTTGTGGGTGATTGCTCCCCCCTGTGACCCCCACACTTTATTGAGGATTTGTGGTAGATTAAGGGGTGCCATCCAGTTCCATGTCCTGGACTAAACCTGCACAAGCAAAAAAACAGCATTGTAAGAGATAGAAGAGCTAGTCCTTCAGCTGGTGCTTTCCAATGCAACACAAGAAGAGAGTAACCATTTGCTGGCCAGATAGACTGTCTTACAAAATGCAGTGACTTAAAAAGCTGAGCAAAGCTCCAAGATAGCTCCTTAACACCAGCTGACCCTTAGAAACCTTTGCAAAGGGCCTACAAAAAAAGACCACAGAGGACAGTGTTGAAGTCTACCTGACGCTGTTTGAGTGTACTGCCTTGAAAGAAGGGCTGTCACAGGTTGATTGGGCAGATGTGCTGGCCCCTTTTCTGATTGCGAAACATCAGCAGGTATACTTTTGATTTGGTCCCAGAATAAACAAGTGACTTCAAGCTGTTGAAGGTTGAAAGGTTGAAGGCTAGGGTGTCTCCTACCATGAGGGAAAGGTGTTTTTGTGCTTAGCGCTTTGAGAAGACTAATCCTGCTCGTGCATACCTGTATAGCATTTTTTCCACAGATTTGTTAAGGAAATGTAACATTGATGGCCACTGCAGTTAACTAATACAACTGTGTGGCGGGCTTTCTAGAGGGCCCTTCATTAACAAAAGAGGCACTCTGGCACAAGGGATGACCGTAGTTTGTCAGCCTAGAGGGCATAATACTCCTGCCAAATGCAATGCACCACCTAACCCTCCAGAGAAATGGAGGGTTGTTAGAGAACCCGGCAAAGTTCATTGCTAGACCTGCCACATACTGGTTATCCTGGTGGTCCTGTTCCCAAAGAGGCATGAGCCAATGTCATGTGACAAGAGCCACCAACACCCCATGTGTGTATATGGCATGTTCTGCTTAAATTGTAAATCTGAAAAAGTGCACGACATAAAATAGGTTGGAGATCTAAAATGTCCCTGTTTTCTCACAATAAATCAAGTACAGTACTCTACTTCCTTGGGATGGTGGGATATTATTGGAGACTTATCCCCAACAATGTCAGTTTGGCCACCCCCTTGAGGGTAAAACATCTATTGTTATACACTAGAATCCAACTATTATCCATCAGATGTCTGCACCATGGATAATAGTTAAAACTTGACCAGAGTTCTAACCCTTCCCTACTCTAAACGTAGGAAAAACTATTTGGGTTGACATACACCTTAATACACTGGACTCAGCAGGGACAGGACACACAAGTCTTTTACCTGGACAAGCGGCATGCGTCTGAATGATGGATCTCTCACTGATATTGTTTGTCGCAGTACAGTTGATATTCCAGAAATCTGACAATGACACAGGAGGCACAGTGACCCGGACTGTCCGTGATGAGCTGGTGGTGTTATATAATGTTGTATCTGCACTCACAGTCAGGTACAAAGAGGTGCAAGTCCCATTCTCTACCCTGCAGGAGATCACAGCGCTGTCATTCTGGAGACACGTAACATCCAGGACTGGAGCCGACACTGGCACTGAGAAACACAGAGATGGAAGGTGATGTGTCAGTAACCAAGAACTGAAAAGTGGCATGAAAGTGAAATAAGACCCATTCCAATACCCATGCCAACCCCCATTTCTTACATTCATAAAAAGGCACAACAATCCAGAAACAACTGTTCCAGGATTGAATAGTGCTCAGCCAAATGCCTTGGCTTGTTTTAAGGGAACTCTGCAGAAAGGGAGCATCAGCCAGCTGAAACCCAACTTTTCTTTAGTTTAGGCATTTGGCAACACAAATACAAAATCTTATTTTATAAATAACTGGTAAAAACATTGTTAGTTCCGCTTACAGCACACAGCCATAAGGGGACCGTACAGCATCCAGAGCCTGCATAAATATTTTCCTGGGACCCACAGCTAAGTACAGCTACTCATATGCTAACATGAATTAAAAGTTGCATATGTACGCAGGTATTTCCCACAGGTTTGCGTAAAGCACATCCATGTGCATGGACATATGCCCCAGACACAAACTGTCATCAATAAGGATGACCCCGCGGTTCGAGTCGAACGTACGTTCGACTTGAATTAAATTTAGATTTCGAATTTGTTTTGATTTTCATCGATATTGCCGGGATCTGGCAATATATTACAGCTGTAAGGATTTTTCATTGAAATTTTGTTGCGGCACAGTAAAACACATCAGAAACCAGAGCTTGCAAAGGAAAAAAAGGAAATGGCGGCACAGACCAGCAAAAAAATGTAGTTTTATTTCAGATCCATTAAAAAAGAGGACACAGCCTGCACACACATCTCATGTGGCTTCAGCAAACGCGTGAGATGCGTGTGCGGGTTGTGTCCTCATTTTTAATAGATCTAAAATAAAACCAAATTTATATGCTGGTCAGTGACGCCATTTCCTGAGGACAAGGTTTAGAGTGGGTTTGAAGCTGGTGGCAGGAACTCTATTGGAGAGCATCCTGTAGGAAGCAGCCAATTTACCTGTCAGAGCAGTTTCATTTTTTAAAGGTTTTTGTTTGTTATTTTTGTTGTTTTTCCTAGTTGTCACAAGGGATTTTTATAGAAGGAGGGGCGCACTTCAGTTAGTGGGGGGGGGGGGTGGGTATACCCACCTTTCCTAATTAGACAAGATAGATGTCTCATTAGTATTTTTTAAAGTGGTGGGCTCCTGACAAAGCCAATTTCAATGCTACGAACGAAGATCTTGGAACGTGGTGGGAGAGGTGATGGTGGAATATGGATTTGGAAGGTCATATGGGCTGGGGTCCCCTCATGGCCATTTTAGTTTTGATCGGTGTTCCAAGGCCAGTTGTGGAGTAAAGGGGGCCAGTGGCAGGTATGTAGGGGGACCTGTTCAGTGTACCCGAGAACTGAGTATATACACGTGGATACTTAAAATTTGTCTATATTTCACAAATTGACTGTTCACAGAAATAGGGCACTTTTTTTTAGCAATGGGCCACATATGTTGCAGATCATTCACTTCTTCAGGCAGAAATGGTCTCTCACACCTCCGACAGATGCGGCATGCGGCTCACAGCAGGGGGTCCGGTGCGTCCCTGTTCTCCGTTTCAGGGGCGAATCAGGGGCAAATTTTTGCCTGAATTCGACCCTGAAACAGAGCCAAAGACACACAGTGTTCCTGTGCAAGCTGCTCCGCAGCCACAACAGAGATGTGTGAACCGGCTCCATAGTGAGCTGGTCACAATCTCCTGTCATGTGAATTGGATGCGGGGAAATCCACATCAAATTCACATAGTTGTGCACCCAGCCTTAGACAAATTTCCAAATTACACTAGTAACGAATTTAAAAAAATTCAAAATACTGAATCAAAATTTCAGATGAAATTCGAATTCAAATAGTTTTTAAATCGAAGACGAATAGTTTTCAAATCAAATTTGAATTTGGAAAATAATAAAATAGAATAGAAAACAAAGGAATAGAATGGAAAAAATAGAATAGAATAAAATGTATATAACGAATCAACACGAAAAAACATTTTTTCGTTCTGCACATGTCTAATGTCATGTAATTTTTTTTGTCACTCTGGGTTTGATTTACTAAGGCTGGGTTCACACCATTGCGAATCAGATGCATTCTCACATTCAATTCGCAATAGCAGGAGATTTTGACGGTCTCTCTATGGAGCTGGTTCACATACAGTATCTCACAAAAGTGAGTACACCCCTCACATTTTTGTAAATATTTTATTCTATCTTTTCATGTGACAACACTGAAGAAATAACACTTTGCTACAATGTATAGTAGTGAGTGTACAGCTTGTATAACAGTGTCAATTTGCTGTCCCCTCAAAATAACTCAACACACAGCCATTAATGTCTAAACCGCTGGCAATGAAAGTGAGTACACCCCTAAGTAAAAATGTCCAAATTGGGTCCAATTAGCCATTTTCCCTCCCCGGTGTCATGTGACTCGTTAGTGTTACAAGATCTCAGGTGTGAATGGTGAGCAGGTGTGTTAAATTTGGTGTTATCGCTATCACTCTCTCATACTGGTCACTGGAAGTTCAACATGGTACAAGCTGTACACTCACTACTTTATATTGTTACAAAGTGTCATTTCTCCAGTGTTGTCACATGAAAAGATATAATAAAATACCTACAAAAATGTGAGGGGTGTACTCACTTATGTGAGATACAAAGTTTAATTGAACAAGCTGGGGTTAGAAGCTCATTGGTTTCTATGCAGAAGGGAGCCTGATTTTGCACTTTCCAGCTTTAGTAAATATACCCCATTGTGTACTTAAAAGTGGGGTATGCCTGTACTGTATCTCCATTGCGGCTCCAATGCAAATTTGCACAGGAGCCCTGTGTGTCTTTTGGTCTGTTTCAGGTCAGAATTCAGCCAAAAATGTGTGCTGAAATCGGACCTGAAACAGTGAACCAGGACTAGGGATGAGCTTCGAGTTGGCTGTTCGGCTCTATGGGAGAAATCAAAAGTGCTAATTTTAAAGGCTTATATGCATGGTATTGTCATAAAAAGTGTTTGGGGACCTGGGTCCTGCCCCAGGGGACATGTATCAATGCAAAAAAAAAGTTTTAAAAATGGCCGTTTTTTCGGGAGCAGTAATTTTAATAAAGCCTAAAGTGAAACAATAAAAGTGTAATATTCCTTTAAATTTCGTACCTGGGGGGTGTCTATAGTATGTTTCCCATGTTTAGAGCAGTCTGACAGCAAAACGACATTTCAAAGGAAAAAAAGTCATTTAAAACTACTCGCGGCTATTAATGAATTGCCGGTCCGACAATACACATAAAAGTTCATTGATAAAAACGGCATGGGATTTCCCCACAGGGGAACTCCGAACCGAAATTTAAAAAAAAACTGGCGTGGGGGTCCCCCTAAATTCCATACCAGGCCCTTCAGATCTTGTATGGATTTGAAGGGGAACCCCGTGCCAAAATTTAAAAAAAAAATGGCGTGGGTGTCCCCTTCAAAATTCATACCAGACCCTTCAGGTCTGGTATTGATTTTAAGGGGAACCCCGTGCCAAGATTTTTAAAAAAATGGCGTGGGGTCCCCTCAAAAATCCATACCAGACCCTTATCCAACCTGGCATGCCTCAGGAGAAGAGGGGGGATGAGAGAACTTTTATGTGTATTGTCGGACCGGCAATTCATTAATAGCCGCGAGTAGTTTTAAATGACTTTTTTCCTGTGAAATGTCATTTTGCTGTCAGACTGTTCTAAACACGGGAAACACGCGCCCCTTTACAGGCATAATATAGACACCCCCAGGGACAAAATTTAAAGGAATATTACACTTTTATTGTTTCACTTTAAGCATTATTAAAATCACTGCTCCAGAAAAAACGGCTGTTTTTAAAACTTTTTTTTGCATTGATCCATGTCCCCTGGGGCAGGACCCAGGTCCCCAAACACTTTTTAGGACAATACCATGCAAATTAGCCTTTAAAATTAGCACTTTTGATTTCGAACGTTCGAGTCCCATAGACTTCATGGGGTTCTAACGTTCGTGCAAAGTTTTGGTCTGTTCGCAAGTTCTGGTGCGAACCGAACCGCGGGGTTTTCGGCTCATCCCTAACCAGGACACACCGGACCCCTGCTGGGAGCCTCATGTGGCAATGGTGTAAACCCAACCTTAAGGATAATAGACACACTTTGCAAATGCAATTGCGCCAGAGCTTAGTAAATGAGGGGAAGCTCTGCTGACTTCCATCATCCAATCATGTGCAAGCAAAAAATGCTGTTTTTTAAATGTTCCTTGCACGTGATTGGGCATTCTTTTCAAAGTAAGGCTCCCCCTCATTTTCTAAGCTGTGGAGCAACTGCATTTGCAGAGTGTACATTCCATTTGCCTTTAGTAAATCAACCCCTCTGTGGCCTAAATGGTACCTGATCATTATTTTTTTGTACATTTGAAGGTTAGGGGAGGCCAATTTGGATCTACCACAAGTCATCTGTATTACCTGTTGCAATTCTTTCTGCCTAGGTTATATGGCCTGTACACACAATCCAAAAATCGCAAGAAAAATGCCGTTTTCAAATCGATTCTTACAATAATCTGATGGTTAGTACACAGCTTTCAATAGCCGATCACGAGAGTTCATCCGATATTATCCGATTGGACATGCAGGAAAATATTCCTCGTATGTTACCAGATCGTACGATTTTCGTTTTAATCAGTACAGTTGTCATGCGAAAATACACTACAACACATTACTTCCGAATTTTTATTCTGTCGTACAAGAATTTTTGTAACTGTAGTAACCTCTTAAATTTCTACTTGCAATAAGCAAGCGAAAAAAGTTAAACGATTTGTTATCCGATTTTCGGATCGTGTGTATGGGCCATTAGATCAAGCAAAGTGAAGGAATTGTAATCATTGGTTCAATGACTTGGAGTTCCAGAGTCAATGCTCCAGGTGAAAAATGATGAGACGCTCCACAGCTTCTTCTATTTCTTCTATAAAGTTGTGGTGTGGACTATTTTGCAGTTACATTGGTCTTGCTTTGACCAATGTAAGTATGCCTGTGGAATCTCTGTGGAAGCTGAAAATCACTGTAGTGGGCACCGCTACTACAGTGACCACCGCTAACTTCCAGGTCCCATTCCAAGCAGCTACCCTGCTGCATTGTGATCACAGGAGGTTGCTCGCTCAGAAAAGGTGGCATTCAGAGAACAGAGCATTTTCTCAAAGAAGGCAAAGCGTTCTCTGATTCAATGAGGAGAAGATTGTGATTTCATAGCCCCGACACTATAGCATTTCTTCTAATAAGGCTTAAAGTGAAACATCAAAAAATGTGCCTAAAGGATATCTAAAGGTTTGTTAAAAGAAAAATAACAAACATGTCATACTTACCTCCTCTGTGCAAGGGTTTTGCACAGACTGGCCCCGATCCTCCTCTTCTGGGGTCCCTCAGCTGCACTCCTGGCTCCTCCTCTTCTCATGTGCCCCGTTGGAGAGCCGCTCTCCCTCAGAGCACTTGTGCGGGCACGCTCCCGTGTCCGGCTGCTGCGTCTATTGGCACAGACAGCAGGACTCGGCCCCGCCCCCGACTCCTGCGTCACTGGATTTGATTGACAGCAGCGGGAGCCAATGGCTGTGCTGCTATCAATCTATCCAATCAGGACCCGAGACACCGGCTGGAGCTGGTGTTCTTATACCCGTCGCTGAAAACACCTGGTTCAGGTAAATAAAAGGGGGGTTCTGGGGGGCTGCTGCATCACAGGAGATTTTTCACCTTAAGGCATAGAATGCCTTAAGGGAAAAACCTCAAGGGTTTACAACCCCTTTAACTCCTTTAACCAGTTGACATCCGCGCTATAGCCGATTGACGGCTACAGCACGGACCTGAATTCCCGGGAGGCCGTCGTATTACGGCCTCCCCTGTGAATGCGTCCTGCGTGCGCACTACAGGCCGCGCATGGAGCGCGCTGTGATCACCGAGTCACCGAGACTCGAGTGATCACCGATCCAAGTAAGGGGCCAGTCCCGGCCCCTTGCCATGTGATCAGCTGTCAGCCAATGACAGCTGATCACATGATCAAAACAAAAGCTCTGTGATTGTTTTTTTTCTCCTCACGCTGACAGTGCGAGGAGAAAAAAAAGCTGATCACCTGCTCATCAGCAAGGCACATCGGTCCAAAAGAGGAGGAGGCAATAATGTGTGCCACCAGTACCCCCTGCCAGTGCCACCTGCCATTGCCACCTGACAGTGCCCACAAGGCCCACCAGTGCCACCTATCAATGCCCATGAGTGCCACCTATCAATGCCTACAAGTGCCACCTATCAATGCCCACAAGTGCCACCTATCAATGCCCACTAGTGGTGCCAATCAGTGCCACCTAGCAGTGTACCAGATCAGTGCCCATTATTGCCACCCATCAGTGCCCATCACTGCCACCTATCAATGCCCATCAGTGCCAACTCATCAGCGTACATCAATGAAGGAGAAAAATTACCTTTTTTGAAATTTTATAACAAAATATTAAAAAAAATATATTTTTTTTAAAAATTTGGTCTTTTTACAGTTTTTTAACAAAAAATAAAAACCACAGAGGTGATCAAATACCCCCAAAAGAAAGCTCTATTTGTGGGATAAAAAATGATAAAAATTTGAGTACAGTGTTGTATGACCGCGCAATTGTCATTCAAAGTGTGACAGCGCTGAAAGCTGAAAATTGGTCTGGATAGGAGGGGGGTTTAAGTGCCCAGTAAGCAAGTGGTTAAATAACATGCTTGTGGGATGCCTTCAACCTGCTTGTGGAGTGAATATTCTGAATATTTTTTCATTCAGATTTACCAAAACCATATAATATGCTTTCAAACCTTAAGAGCCCTTTCACACTGGGGCGGTGGGGGCGGTAGCAGTAAAGCACCCCTCGTTTTAGCGACACTTTACTGCTCTTATAGCGGCACCCCTAGAAGGAGTTAAAAAGGGGTTAAAAGCTCTTGTGTAGCGCCGCTGTGTAGCGCTGCCCATGCATTTCACTGGGCGGGGCGGTGGAGCAGCGTTGTATACACCACTCGCAAACCGCCCCAAAGATGCTGCTTGCAGGACTTTTTCTAACATCCTGCAAGCACACCGTCCCATGTGAAAGCATTCAGGCTTTCACACTGGGACTGCAGATTAGGCATTTTTCAGGAGCTGTACAGATGCTATTTTTAGTGCTAAAGCGCCTGAAAAACGCCCCAGTGTGAATGGGGTCTTAAGTCTCGTACAAACGGTACGATTGTTGGCAGGAGATTGTCTGTTGACAGACTGTTGTCCTAAAATCTTACCGTTAGTACGCTCCCTTTGCCAATTGCTGTCCAATTATTGGCCAACAAATGTTGAATGGCAGGCTAGTAAATTTTCGGCGGACAACAGTTTGATGTCTTATTTTCGTATGGTCAGTACACAAATCCGTCACACAAAATTTGAAAGTACAAACACACATGCTCGGAATCAATGCTCACCAAACACGAAATTAGCAGAAGGGGCCCAAAGGGCGGCACTCAAGAGCTGACATTCCTCGTAGTACGTCACTACGTTTGTGTTTGTTGCACGACAATTGTGTACCGTTAGTATGCAAGACAAGATCCTGGCACACGCCCTTTTGACAAAAATCAGACGCTCGATTGGCCAACAATCGTACCGTGTGTACGAGGCTTAAGGCCCCATACACACTATTAGATTTTCTGCAGATTTTTGTCTTCAGATTTACCAAAACCATATAATATGAGGTCAAACCTTAAGGGTTTCAATTTGTATGCAATCAGTCAGGCCCCTGCACTACATGGTTTTGATAAATCAGGGATCAAGGAAGGAAAATCAGACAACAAAAGTTGTATCGTGTGTATGGGGTCTTAAGGCCTGTACACACGATACAAAAATCAGATGAAAAAATTTGTACGATGGGCTGTCTAACGATTTTCAGATCAATGTGATTTCCCTTCTTCACTACCTATCACAGTTTCAGGGGCCATGAAATGACAAGATAGCACAACCCCCCCCCCAATGGCATGTTGAGTATTTTGCAGATCTCTCTTTTTGTCACAAAGTTTTGAAAATTGAAAAAAGAAAAAAAAAAATTTTCTTTTCTTTCCTCATTTTCAAAAATAAATGAGAGCTGCAAATTACTGCAAATTACTCACCATGCCTCTTAGCAAATACCTTGTGGTGTCTACTTTCCAAAATAGGTCATTTGGGGGGTTTTGTGCTATCTGGTCATTTCAGGGCCTCCGTAACTGTGATAGGTAGTGAGGAGTAAAATCACAATTTTACGCCTTCAGAAATCCTGAAGGCGGTGCTTGGTTTTTGGGGTCCTGTACACGGCTAGGCTCCCAAAAAGTCTCACACATGTGGTATTCCCACATCCTCTGACATCACGTAATTATTTCCCAGGTCTCATCTATGTGGCGCTTGGTACTGTGTCGTTCCTCTGACACAGTGCACATTTTTTCATATGATTTTTTGGTCACTGAGTCCCGCTCACACTGAGTGTGTGGATAAATACTGGTTGGTACTCTGATGTACTCTACTCTATTGGTTCCCTTCCCTCTCTTTTTTGATATAAGCTACCTTGGGGTTCCAAGAGAGGGGGGGCACTAAAGCCGAGGGTCCTCTAAGTGCTTATGCTGGCGCCACCCTGCTCACACCTCCTCAGCACAGCAGACCCATGACAGGTAGACGGGCGCTGGGAACTTCAGCTGCTGCCTCCACACTAACTTTCACCAGCTCTCATGGCCCCTACACCTCCTCCTCTCTCCCTGATGAAAGGCAGATGATGGAGACAAAACAAGACATCAACAAAATGGCCCCTTTCACATGGGACAGACTCTGCTTTGCTTAGCAGGGGATCTGTCTGCTGATCCCCCTTTGAGCAGAGCTGGAGGATAACAGGTCTGTGTCCCCTCTGCTTATGCAGAGCAGACACAGACACAGCCCACTCTGCTCTATGGGTAGTTGGATGTAAACAGACCGCCTGTCCGTTTACACCCGACTGGTGTCTGTCCTGATTCGCCCAGCAGAGGGTGTCTGTCTGCCCCACCAGTTTGTTTTTGCCGGATTGGAGGGCTCAGAGCCCATCATAGTTCCCCCTTACAGTGTAAAGGGGAACTCTGCACATGCTGATGAAAGGGAGTCATTCAGACAGGCACTGATTTCTGTCCTCCATGCAGAGCTGCTGTCTGCTGTGTGTCAATCCATCTTGGAGCTGCGTGCAGGCAGCCCATGGAAGTGGATGCAGATGCAGCAGCTGCTTTCAGATCGGTGCATCTGCTCCTGCCCACATGCAATTTTGTCTGTGCGGATACTGTGTCTGCATTCAATTCTGTAGGCTGCCTGCACGCAGCTCTAAGGTGGATGTATATACAGCAGACAGTGGCTCAGTATGGAGGACTCATCTGAATGAGCCCTAAGGGGGAACTCTGCGGACTCTAATGTATGGTTGGAACTCTGCAGACTCTGATGTAAGGGGGAACTCTGTGGACTCTGATGTAAAGGGGCTTCTGGGAACCTTGATTGTAAGGTGGGAATGTTGGGGACTTTGATGTAAAGGGGATCTCTGATGTACAGTGCCTTGAAAAATTATTCATACCCCTTGACATTTTCCACATTTTGTCAGGTTACAACCAAAAATGTAAATGTATTCTATTGTTCTTTTTTTCTGTAATAGACCAACACAAAGTGGCACATAATTGTGAAGTGGTAGGAAAATTATAACAGGTTTTCAAAATGTTTTACAAATAAATATTTGAAAAGTGGAATGGAAAGAGTATGGCACAACTGCAAACCTACCAAGACAAGGCCGTCCGCCTAAACTGACAGGCCAGGCAAGGAGAGCATTAATCAGAGAAGCAGCCCGGAGGCCCATGGTAACTCTGGAGGAGCTGCAGAGATCCACAGCTCAGGTGGGAGAATCTGTCCATAGGAAAACTATTAGTCGAGCTCTCCACAAATCTGGCCTTTATGGAAGAGTGGTAAGAAGAAAGCCATTGTTGCAGTTTGCGAGAAGCCATATGGGGGACACAGCAAACATGTGGAAGAAGGTGCTCTTGTCAGATGAGACCAAAATTTGGCCTAAAAGCAAAACGCTATGTGTAGCGAAAAACTAACACTGCACATCCTCCTGAATACACCATCCCCACTGTGAAACATGGTGGTGGCAGCATAATGTTGTGGGGATGCTTTTCTTCAGCAGGGACAGGGAAGCTGGTCAGAGTTGATGGGAAGATGGATGGAGCCAAATACAGGGCAATCTTAGAAGAAAACCTGTTATGCTGTGTACACATGATCGGACATTCTGACAACAAAATCCATGCATTTTTCTGACGGATGTTGGCTCAAACTTGTCTTGCATACACACGGTCACACAAATCTTGTCGGAAATTCCGAACGTCAAGAACGCGGTGATGTACAACACGTACGACAAGCCGAGAAAAATAAAGTTCAATAGCCAGTGCGGCTCTTCTGCTTGATTCCGAGCATGCGTGGAACTTTGTGCGTCGGAATTGTGTACACACGATCAGAATTTACGACAACAGATTTTGTTGTCGGAAAATTTGAGATCCAGATCTCAAATTTTGTGTGACAGAAATTGCGATGGAACATGTCCGATGGAGCCTACACACAGTCGGAATTTCCGACGACAAGCTCCCATCAAACATTTTCTGTTGCAAAATCCGACTGTGAGTACGGGGCATTAGAGTATGCAAAAGACTTGAAACTGAGGCGGAGGTTCACCTTCCAGCAGGACAACGACCCTAAACATACAGCCAGAGCTACAATGGAATGGTTTAGATCAAAGCATATTCATGTGTTCGAATGGCCCAGTCAAAGTCCAGACCTAAATCCAATTGAGAATCTGTAGCAAGATTTGAAAATTGCTGTTAACAGACGCTTTCCATCCAATCTGACAGAGCTTGAGATATTTTGCAAAGAAGAATGGGCAAAAATGTCCCTCTCTAGATGTGCAAAGCTGGTAGAGACATCCCCAAAAAGACTTGCAGCTGTAATTGCAGAGAAAGGCGGTTCTACAAAGTATTGACTCAGGGGGGCTGAATACAAATGTACCCCACAATTTTCACATATTTATTTGTAAAAAATGTTGAAAACCATTTATCATTTTCCTTCCACTTCACAATTATATGCCACTTTGTGTTGGTCTATCACATAAAATCCCAATAAAATACATTTACGTTTTTGGTAGTAACATGACAAAAGTTGGAAAATGTCAAGGGGTTTGAATACTTTTTAAAGGCACTATAAGGAGGGCTCTGGGAGTCTTGATTGTAAGGAAATAATGCAGGGGAACTCTTTTGTAAGGAGGGACTTCTGGGGACTTTGATTTGGGGAAAAATCTATGTACTCTGATGTAAGGGGAAGGCACTAACGTACAAAGGGAATGCTGGAGACGCCGATTTTGGGAGAACTCTGTGGATTCTAATGTGTAAAGGTGTTAAACTGGAGACTCTGAGGTGAGAGGGGACTCTGGGGACATTGATGTAAGGAGGGAATCTGGGCACCCTGATGTATAGAGTAATGGTGGGGACTTTGATTCAAGGGGGGACTCTGACATAAGAGGGGATTCTGATGTGTAAATAAAATGTATGCCATATGGAGGTTGTGGGTTGCATTGAGGGGGTGGCAGGAGGATGGTGGGAAGGGCACCAAAATGCACCTTTGCCTAAGTAGACAAAAATCCCTGAACTGGCCCTGCACCTCGTCCATTCAGAAAATGTTTTGCTCTATAACTATACTTTTTTTAGGATGATTATATTTCTGGTTTGTGATATGTATATATACAATATAGTAGAAAGCGTAGTGCTAAATCTGAACTGACCTTCTCACTGTGGTGAAATCAGATATTACTCACCTAATACTTGTAAAATAGTTGTAGTAATGAAGGTCCCTTCTATCTGTGATGACATCTCACAGGTATAATTTCCTCCATCAGATATCTGGGTGTTCTGGATGGTCAGTGTTATATTGGTAAATGTCATTCTTGTACTGCAGTTGTTGTATATCTGGGGTCCTCTTTTGGAAACGTCAGCATATGAGAATAAACACGAAGAATTATTAATGTGATGGATCTTCCATATAACTCCCGATATATTATTTCCAGGATCACCTCCACATTGTAGAACTGTAGAATTGCCTTTTCTCCCCACCACAACATCTGGAATCAGAAGAATCAAAACATTTTTTTTCTTAGCACACTCATTATTGACCTTGAAAGTCATGCATTATGTATTATCACCAGGACTCTTTACAATTAGACATGTCGATTTTGGTCTAATATTTATATACAGTACATATACAGAGTCTTTTTAGCAGACAGTGCTGGAACCTTATCTGAGATTAAAATGTGGATTGTCATTCTCAGTCTGGAAATGCTAATTGCCTGGCTGTCATGCTCACCCTTTTCTATATTTTCAGTTACTGACTCGTAACAAAATTATATATGATCACTTCTGACATTCCTTGCGTTCCTCCTCCAGGACTACTTATATTTGAAATGCACCCCCACCCAAAAAACAAACGGTTGATCCTGCCAGAAACATGGAGGCACCCTGTGTCTTGTACACTCAAGCAGTCAAATAAGCCCTCTCAGTTCTTATCTTAGTCTACAACATCACCTCCCCCTAAGTGTGATATAACACACACTTGCTCATTGCTTAGTCTAACATATGCTATAGAGGAGGGAAGGTGCCTAACTGTCATGGGTTTTGCACTTATGAATATGGTTTGCTGAATTCATGTTTTTAGGGGAATTGTTACCCCTAAACTTTTTAATGGATTTGTAATAAATGCATTTTTTTAAACAAAATGAGATTACGTTGGTGTATTACTCTGGCAGAAGGATTCAACACCCTAAAAGTCCCAAGGTTTCTATATAACAATTTTTTTCTATGCAATTAGGGGACGTGGTGTTGATTAATACAGCTGGAAACATTTATATGATATTTCCCCTTACTTCCTGTTATGTTGCTGGGACAGGAAGTGCAGGGAAACACTTTTTTTTTACTCTGTCCAAAGCTAAAAATAAAACTTTTGGTTTTACATACACTTTAAATACATACTCTGTTTTTTATAGCAGTAACCTCCCTGCCCTCACCTTCCTCTCCTCACCCCCAATATAAAGCTCTCACCTGCGGAGGATACATCCCGGTATAGAAGCAGCAGGACAGCCAGAAGATACATTGTCTGCAGGTGAGATGATGACACTGAAAAGGAGAAATGTGCTATGACAATGTCACCGATACTCACAGCTATTAACAGAATTACACATCCTGTATGTCTAATGGCGTTCTGGGAAATTATATATTGTGGCCAAACAGTGGTCACTAGCAAACCCATCAAGAAAATTCTACAAATTAAATTTGATAAAATATTTTTATGTAACACTAAGGGGTGTAACTATACAAAAAAATTGCAGGGCTATTCACCCTTCAAACCACTTGTAGATGTGTTGTGTGTAAATGGGGGAAAAAATCTAATGTTGCAAGGCTATTTTCTTGTCCGATTGAATGCTATTAATTCATAAAAAAATAGACTGAATTAAAAAAGTACAACGTCATGGCCACTAGATAGAGCTGGTTATCCTAGGAAATGAATACCTATTTACTATTGTCATCAGCTCCATCTGTTGAACAAAATGTGATATTTGCCCGATTCACTCTATTCTTTAGAGCGCTTGAACAAAGGAGTTCATGTTCTGGGAGTGTTCTAATGGGTTGCCGTTTCAACAAGCTTCTTAGGACATAATCTGGAGTCTCCATACGTGCCTGTTCTAGGTTACCCACTTCCTTGTACTCAGTCCCTCCCCCCCCCCTCTTCCCTTTATATCACACAGAAGGGAGGCTGGACCCCTACATGCCCATGGTGTATGTGTGGGGTCATTATCCCCCCTTTCTCCCTAGTGCCTCATTCTATATCGAAGCCAAAATTCAGATGAAGAGCAAGCAGTCACTACACCAATAATCCACTACCTTCCCTAGCTAACTACACCCAGTTTTGGGAAGATAACCACCCTGAATGTGAACCCCAATTCTACACCCTACCTACAGGCAGCCTTGCTCTATGGGAGAGAGATGTACTGTGCACAACTTGCATTTAAAGTGGCATTCTGCCCAAAAACATGGAACTAAAACTCACCCCTTAGCAACCCATTGCAAACTAACTACATGGTTAACACTTTAACCACCTCTACAGGTTAGAGACACCAACTCCCCGGTGTACAGCAAATTAGGGACTGGACAGCAGAGCAGCCTCCGTCACCATCAACATAGCAATACCCTGTCAACTCACTCCCAGTGACATACCAGCAGGTTGCTACTGGATACAGGGTTACTCATTACACCAGTCTGTAATTACATACTTGTACTCCTTCAAAGGCATCTATGTCTCTCATCTGTGACTTCCTAGTCTAGGTCCCTAGGTTCTCTGTGCTGCAGGGCCAGTCACAGAAATGTGGGAGCTGGGTGCAAGTGAAGGGGCCAAGCTTAACACCCCTTCACCACCAGAGTAGCCAACATCCTTGCCAAGTCACCATTCCCCTGGCTGGTTGGCTGCCACAATAACATAGTTGTCCCTAGTTTCAGCAATATAGCCATAACTAGACAGCAGACCCATACTGGACTCTATGTGTAGTGTCTACTTTAACCTAAGGCCCCTTACTTACAAGCCCTGGTTCTTTGAATACGCCATGCAATACATCACTTAGGAGAAAGAGTTCAGAAAGAGACCAAGCAGTAACCAGAACTTTACTGAAGTAAGGCAGATATACAGGAACAGTTCTTGTAGGCAACTTCTTATGTATATTCCCATACAAAGGTGCTCTAATGCCCATAGGCTAATCATAAATGCATAACAGCATAGTCCATTAGAAGCATAGTCTATTGTCGGCAAATAATCCATAAGAGGTAGCACAGAGTCCATATGGTCAATGTTTGGCAAAGATCCTTACAAGGCTATCAGTCCATGATTTGTAGTTAATAGTCCTCAGGCTCCCAGTCCCTCAGGCAGCCTTGACTGGCCCCTACAGCTGGGGGAGCCATCCAGCAGCATAACGGCCTACATCTTGTCAGGATTTCCAGACAATCGTGGACATCGCTGGACAGAGAGGGACCTCAGGATTATTTCCCTTAACTGGACGGCCTGAGGAAAGATGATTAGAGTCATCCTGTGGCCAATCTGGAATTGTTTCCCCTATCACCCATCTGTGACCAGTGCTGGAGATTAAACTTCTAGCCTGCATAACCTTCCATAATAGAGGGTCCAGGCTCTTTGGTAAGAGTCAATTTCTTATTGTGGTGGTGGTGTATTCACCTGGTGGAGAGATTCTGATTCATCTTGAATACAAGACTTTTCACTTCAGTTGACACATGTGGAATCCGTGGTCTGTTTGAAAGACTACCGACACTTGGACATTTTTGTTTGTTTTACACAAGTTTTCTTTTTATTAGCGCAACACATTTATTGCACAGTATTTCCAGCAGCTTTCTCCTGGGGCACTGAAGGGTCCCTTTTTGTGTGGATCTGTGGAAAATTGATGGGAAAATCTAGCCAATCAGACCACAGCCTCTCGATAGCAGGGAGTTATACTATAACTTCTGGTGGTGAACCAGATGGGGAATATCTGGGACTGGGTACAAACGTTTCTGTGATGGAGGGGCTTACAGGAGGGATCAGTAAGCACCCTGGAAATGGCTCTCTGGGAGAGAGTAATGGCACTACAAGGCCCAGCAGTGAATCACCAGCAACCACAGAACAGGTGCAGTATGTTAATTCCCAGTCTCACAAACTTATTAATGGACATGGTACACCCCAGTTAGATCTAACAGTAGACTGGGATCGTAGAAAGCAACTGAGAGCCCTCCCAAGAAAGAAAGATATTCAGTTACTTATAACTGTGGTTGAAGTTTCATGTAAACAGGCTGTATAGGGACTTAGGGAGGACATAGCAGCGCTGGGGCAAAGAGTAGAAGAATTGGAGATGGATCAGGATAATATCAGACAAGCGGTGGCTGATATCCAGGATATGACTAAATATCATGAGAGAGTTTTGAATCCCCTTATGGATCAGATGGACGATCATGAAAATAGAGAACGTCGGCAGTATATACGTATTAAGGGCTTGCCTGAAACAATACAGCCACCTAAAATGGCTATGCACTCTTCTGGCCTGCTTTAGTAGATCTTCCAACCCTGGGTACCTATTTATGAAACGTTGCACCACCAAATTGAGCACATGTGTCAACTTTCCATGTCTCAGGGCGGACAGGAGGATTGTGCCATTATCACACACCACCATTCCTAGCTTCAGCTGGCGTGGCGTGAACCACCTCTGGGCCTGTCCCTGCAGAGCTGCAAGAATCTCTGCTCCGGTATGGTTCATGTCCCCTAGACATGAGCTATGCAATTGTTTTTGTCTTACACTGCATGGCATCTTTTAGCCTGACTCATTGAATAGCCCTTTGAACGCTTAGGGGGTACTTGAGGTTCATAAGACAATTCAGCAGAGGAGGGCATGGAAGAGGAGGAGGAGGGGGTAGAGCTGACGAATCTGGCATCATCACCATCTGTATGAAGACGTAGGCACAACAAGCTACAGCACTGAGCCCTGTCCTGCATCCTTCCAAGTTACAAGCAGAGTTACCCAGTGTGCTGTTAACAAAATATATTGTCCTATGCTTGCTGGACCACGTGTTAGCAGTAATGTGGACTTTGCGGCTGACTGTCTTGCCCAACGATGCCACAAAAATTGCCTTCCACGTGATGGTAGAGAGATGGAATGGCCTTACGTGAAAAGAAATACCGACTGGGAACTTGCCATTGTGGTACAGCACATTCTGGAAATTCACGGAAGGGGGCAGAATCCACCAGGCGGAAAGGCAGAAGTTGTATAGCCATGTCATGGTTATGCAATAGAGTCTGTTTGTCAGCCTACCTGTTTCCATGTGTTCATCTCCTAAGACCAGCTGTCTCTCACCTGACTGCTTTTATTAACTCTCCTCTAGCATGGCTCCACCCCAGCTCCTATCAGAGAACTCTATATTAACCTCTGCACTGCAGGTCAGCCCTGCTGATCAACCTTTGTGTGTTTGACTTCCTGTTCCTGCCTGCCGTGTGCTCTACATTTATCTCTGTTACCGACCTTGGCGTGTTCTATACTATTCCTGTCTGCTCATGACCCTGACCTTTTGGAGTGTCCCTGACTATCCTTGTTTGTCTGTGACCCTGAACCTTGGCGTGTACCCTGTTGTCCTTGTCTGCATGTGGCCCTGACCTTGGCTTTCCTTTACTATCCTTATCCTTCTGTTGCCTACTGTGGGTGTGAGCTGGGGGACCCTGGGGGTCGCGACCTGGAGCCAGTTACAGCCCAGTCCATCCTCACCTCTAGAGGCTCTGGTGAACACCTGCTGGCTCTTAGACTCCACGCCCCAGGGAATCATATGCTCTAACCCCGGTGGGATCCGTGTTGGTGTTCCAGCGATCCTGCCTTCCTTGTACCCAGACTCCCATCCGCAGCAGTCAGCCGTAGGGTCCACTGCCTTGCGGTGCACTCCTGATCCCAACGGTGTGCATCTGTCACCTAGCCTCAAGGTGACCTGACAAGCCAGCAGCTTTGACATGCTTGCATTTAGATGCTGGGCATGTGGGTGGCAGGAACTTTTTTTTACTGTTGCAGCAGATTGGGCAGAGATATTTGTCGGCTATAGTCTACAGCTGGTGGAGTGCTGCTGGCAGATGTGCTGCAAGGACCTGGGGCACCCTGTGCTATACCATCATCCCTGTCAGTGGAGGCTGCTGAGTGGTCATAAGGTATAGCAGGGACAGACTGAGGTGAGTAAAGAGGAGGGCCAGACATGTGCCTTTTTTGTGTGGCTTTTAGGTGCTCTTGCCAACGGGCTGAGTAGTGGGAGGTTAAATGCTTTGTCAAGCATGTGGTACCAAAATAGTTGTTTTTTTTGCCACGTTTGATGTGCTTGAGACAATGTTTGCAAATAGCAACAGTGCGATCGGCTGCACATGTACTAGAAAATGCCCAGACAGCTGAGCTGTGGGAAGTGGGCTGGAAGATAACAGCTCCACAATGTGATGGAATAGGGTGGCTGCTCTCTACTCTTTCATGATGGCTGCCTCATTGGGGTTGTGTCTCACCCTCACTTTTTTCCTCTGCTCTATCTGGCACCCAAGTCGAGTCAGTGACCTCATCATCATCATCTCCTCCATCCTCATTACCACTGGAGACAACTTGGCAATAAGCTGCGACTGGGAGAACATGACTGACAATTTGTGAACCAGTGTTCTCCCTTCTCTGAAGGCTCATGTATCTGACTTCCTCAACCCCAGCATCGTCAAGGTGCAAGTGGCTGACGCTGTGTTCAAATAATTCAGCTGACTCCTCCATGCCTGATGCTGGGGCTATGGCAGGAATAGCTGTGGACAAGGAGGCAGGTTTTGCCACTCTGGCAGCTGCAGGGGACTGCACACTAGTCTCTGCTTGGGTGACGGAGGATGAGGAGGATGAGGACGGTTTAGTAAGCCAGTCCACTACCTCCTCTGCATGCTGTGGCTGGATAGCACAGGCAACATCACTAAACAGAGGAAATGATGCCCTGCCTGAGGACTGTACATGTCCACCTTTGCCTGTGACACATATGCTATAGGAACATCTGCCTCTCCTTGCTGTCCTCCCAGACATGATGGGGGGAGTGGGGGGTGCTTATTAACAAAATGTAATAAAGATGTGTAAATGTGTACGTGGATGCACTTTAATCAATGGAAAATGGTGTCTGGTGCACTTTAATTTGAGTATTCATGACACTGACACACTCCACGGATACACTATAATATACTGCACTATACTGCATTAAACTTGCACTAACGCACAGAACTATATGGTGTTAAACTTGCAGTAATGCAATGAAATTTACTATGTTAAACGGTCACTACACTCACACTGACTGAACTATCCTACATTCACACTAATGTAAAGATGAATGGTCACACTACACTCACACTGAACTATCCCTAGATGCACACTAAACTGATATTCTCTACTGTCAATAGAATCAGAATGGAACACTATAGCACCCTAACTGTCTAGTAGCACTGAACAGAGCTTTGTTCTATCTCTCTCCATGCCATTATCACAATACAAATGACAGCTATGGAGAGAATAGTTTTATAGTTTGGGGTGGGATTAAGAGCAATGAGCCATGATTGGATACAGTCATCATGACAGCGTCCAATCATTGCTCTGACAGTGATCTGTGCCCTGACTGCACAAAGCTTTAATTGCTTCAGCCAATCAGGGCTTTCAATGCACTGTGCGACGGTGTAGTGCATTGTGGTCGTTCGGTGGGCTGAACAAACAGTCCAACGACCCTATAATTTGGTTGTTCGGAGAACTTCCGAATAGCCAATGTTCTGCCTGAACTCATGCTCGGGCCGAATCGCTCGCCTATCCTTATCTGTTATTACAGTTGCAAGTCTTTTTTGGGGATGTCTCTACCAGCTTTGCACATCTAGAGAGTGACATTTTTGCCCATTCTTCTTTCCAAATAATCTCTGTCAGATTTGATGGAGAGCGTCTGTGAACAGAAATTATCAAGTCTTGCCACAGATTCTCAATGGGATTTAGGTCTGGACTTAAACTGGGCCATTCTAACATATGCTTTGATCTAAACCATTCCATTGTAGCTCTGGCTGTATGTTTAGGGTCGTTGTCCTGCTGGAAGGTGAACCTACGCTCCAATCTCAAATCTTTTGCCCACAGGTGAACTCTATTTACTAATTAGGTGACTTTTGAAGGCAATTGGTTCCATTAGATTTTAGTTAGGGGTATCAGAGTAAAGGGGGCTGAATACAAATGCACGTCACACTTTTCACATATTTATTTGTAAAAAAAAATTTGGAAAACCATTTATAATTTTCCTTCCACTTCATAATTACAGTATCTCACAAAAGTGAGTACACCTCTCACATTTTTGTAAATATTTTATTATATTCTTTTCATGTGACACCACTGAAGGATTGACACTTTGCTACAATGTAAATTAGTGAGTGTACAGCTTGTATAACAGTGTAAATTTGCTGTCCCCTCAAAATAACTCAACATACAGCCATTAATGTCTAAACCGTTTGCAACAAAAGTGAAAATGTCCCTCTTGGACATGGGGTTCACCAGAGCTTCACAAGTTGCCACTGGAGTCCTCTTCCACTCCTCCATGACGACATCACGGAGCTGGTGGAAGCTAGAGACCTTGCACTCCTCCACCTCCCGTTTGAGGATGCCCCACAGATGCTCAATAGGGTTTAGGTCTGAAGGCATGCTTGGTCAGTCCATCACCTTTACCCTCAGCTTCTTTAGCAAGGCACTGATCTTGGAGATGTGTTTGGGGTCGTTATCATGTTGGAATACTGCCCTGCGGCCCAGTCTTCGAAGGGAGGGGATCATGATCTACTTCAGTATGTCACAGTACATGTTGGCTTATGCCATATGCCACTTTGTGTTGGTCTATCACAAAGATTCCACAACTGGATCTTGAAAATTATAAAAAAAAAATCAATTTTGGAAAAGAGCTGTAGAAGCCGGATGTATCATATGGCCGCATTTCTGTGTCTCCTGCCATAGGTAAGAGGTTCTTGAGAAAGGGGATTTCTACAACCCTGAAACGCTGGGTTTTCTTCCTTCTCTCTATTTTCACCAGGGTCTGGCTCTGCTCTCTTTCTCATCATTCTATTCTGGGTACTGACTTCTGAACATCAGCTGCTATATGAGTACTGTAAGTGGTGCTCACTTTACCTGTGTACATGCTTGTATTTTTTTTATATATAGATTTTGATTAAGATTGGAATTATCTATGAAGTAGATACCTTTTGCTCTATTATGCTTGATGTGATATGACATGCCTGGATATTTCTACCCATATTCTAAATACAAATTGACCAGGGTAGATCAGAGGTCATCTGCGTACCAACGTCCATCTGTTTATCCTTCCTAACACGACCTTCCTACATCCCTCCCTCTGAAAGAAAACACAATACTCTGAAGTTGAGTTAAATGGCCAAAACCATCTTTTATTTTAAATAACATACAAAATTGAAATAACAAAAACGTAACATGACAAATCCAAACAGGTTGCAGGTTCTTGAAGGTGCCATAAAACCATATAAAAAAAAAATTGTGTCTGTAGCACCAGTTAGCTAAGGTATGTCCCCACCCATAAAAGACTGCCTCCGGGACTATCCCAGCTGACCTCAGACATGTACTAGGCTACAACTACCCCGTCACTATGAGTTGACCAGACCAACTACAGGCTACCATACTAAACATGATTCCCCACCTTTTCCTAGAACAACACCATATGTAAACCACCTTCAAGGACCCCAAACTGTGAACTTCTACTATAACCAAATCCAGACCATTATGAACCAATAAATAGGGTGGGAGGGAGAAACATTCGCTGGATGACTTCAGATCTCCAGCTGGATCCTCCCCGCAGACTATCCTCCCATGCTCCACCCCATCAGCTTGCTTCTTCTGACCAATCCAGTAAGTGTCACTACTTTATTTATTTCTTTATTTTTGAAAACCAATAAAAGTGGTTGTAAACCTCAGACATGAAATACCTACAACTCTGTCTCCTCCTCTCTATTTCCTCTTTCTGTAGGGGTCCCCCCAAGGCTTTGTTCTTGGACCACTTCTCTTCTCTATCTACACTTCCTCTCTTGGTCACTTGAAAACCCTCCACAGTTTCCAATACCATCTCTATGCCAATGACACCAAAATCTATCTATCTCTACGCCTCACCTCCTTCAGTCTCCTCTCGCATTACTAACTTACTAACTGACATATCAGCATGGATGTCGCACCACTTCCTTTAACTATATCTCTAAAACTGAGCTGATAATATTACCCCCTGCCCGTGCCCCCCTCCATGAATTTTCCATAAAGGTCAATAATGCAACCATCAATCCCTCCATTCACGCCACGGTACTAGGTGTAATCCTAGACTCTGACCTGTCCTTCCAGCCCCAAATCCAATCATTGTCAAAGATCAGGAATGTCAGGAATGCTGCTGCCAGACTCATCTACCTTACCAACCGCTCAGTGTCTGCTACTCCTCTTCACCAATCCCTACATTGGCTTCCGATCGCCCAGCAAATTAAATTCAAAATAGTAACAACAACAAACAAAGCCATTCACAACTCTGCCCCGAGCTACATCACCAAACTTGTCTCCAAATATCACCCAAACTGTCCTCTCCGGTCCTCTCAAGACCTCCTGCTCTCAAGCTCCCTTGTCTCCTCCTCCCATACTCCACTCCAGGACTTCTCCAGAGCCTCTCCCATCCTCTGGAACTCTCTACCTCAATCTGTCCGTCCTATCTCCTACTCTGGGTGACTTTAGGTGATCCTTGAAAACCCATCTCTTCAGGGAAGCCTATCACACCTCCAACTAATCTTTTACCACTTCAATCAGCTCATTCACCACAGTTACAAACTTTTGTACCACTTCCCCCACCCTAGTAGATTGTAAGCTCTTAGTCCTCTTATATTTTATTGTATTGTAACTGTACTGTCTCCCTTTTATACTGTAAAGTGCTGGGTGAACTGTTGGCGCTTTATAAATCCTGTATTATAATAATAATAGTAATAATAATAAAACATAGCTATGAATAAATGCCACAATAGTGCGTAAAACGCGTTAGCTATTTTTCCTGTTATTCCCTGTACATGAAGTGACTGCATTTGGATTTTACTTTTTCATATCAATAAAGATGCCTTCTATGGTGTGCGGCCGTTCAGGTTTCTTTTTTTTTAATAATAATAATAATGAAATATAAACAAAGCATAGCACTCTCTAGTGTGTACATGTTTTAAGACAGAGCACTAAGTGTCATTTCTGTCAATCCTTAAAATTCAGCATATTTAAAAGGATGTAGAGAAGAGAAGACTGCAGATAAACAGATACAACTTATGTAGGGGGATTTGTTTAATCTCTGTGTATCACCTGAGGCCAGTCCGTTCACTGGGTATATGGAAGGGTTTACAACCACTTTACCTCCACACTGTGGTGTTCCCTTCCTGTAAGTAACGTATGCCCTGTGCTTAACCACTTCCCGCCCGGCCCATAGCAGATGACGGCCGGGCGGTGGTTCAGTTATCCTAACTGGGCATCATATGATGTTCAGCAGGATAACATGCTGCCGCGCGCCTGCGGGGGCGCGCATCACGGCGATCGGTGGATCGGTGTGTCAGACCGGTGGAGGCTCTTTACCATGTGATCAGCCGTGTCCAATCACGGCTGATCACGATGTCAATAGGAAGAGCCGTTGAACGGCTCTTCCTCACTCGCGTCTGACAGACGCGTGTAGAGGAGAGCCGATCGGCGGCTCTCCTGGCAGGGGGGGTCTGCGCTGATTGTTTATCAGCGCAGCCCCCCCCCCTCAGATCACCACACTGGACCACCAGGGATCGCCACTAGGACCACCAGGGAAGGGGCAACATGTGGATGGCCAGGTATGTACCCCATGGCCATCCACATGTGCCCAGTGTGCCCAATCAGTGCCCAATCTGTGCCAATCAGTGCCCACAAATGGGCACTGATTGGCACCATTATGTTGCAGTGATGCCCAGCAATGCCACCCTTAGGGGCATCAGTGCAAACAATCAGTGCCACCCATCAGTGTCCATCGGTGCCACCTGTCAGTGCCCATCCGTGCCCATCAGTGCCCACCTATCAGTGCCCATCTGTGCCCATCTGTGCCAATTATCAGTGCCACCCATAACTACCCATTAATGCCACCTACGAGTGCCCATCAATGCCACCTATGAGTGCCCATCAGTGCCCCCTATGAGTGCCCATCAGTGCCGCCTATGAGTGCCCATCGGTGACACCTATGAGTGCCCACCAGTGCCGCCTATCAGTGCCCATCATCAACGCCCGTCAGTGCCACCTCATCAGTGCCAACTCATCGGTGCCCATCAGTGCCGCTGTATCAGTGCCCGTCAGTGCAGCCATATCAGTGCCCGTCATTGAAGAAGAAAACGTACTTATTTACAAAAAATTTTAACAGAAACAAAGAAAAACTTTTTTTTTCAAAATGTATTTGTTGCGCAAAAAATACAAACCGCAGAGGTGATCAAATACCACCAAAAGAAAGCTCTATTTGTGGGAACAAAATAATAAAAAATTTGTTTGGGTACAGTGTTGCATGACCGCGCAATTGTCATTCAAATTGCGACAGCGCTGAAAGCTGAAAATTGGCCTGGGCGGGAAGGTGTCTAAGTGCCTGGTATTGAAGTGGTTAATTGACTCCCCTCCAAGCTCCAGACCAGCCTTTATTGAAAAAGCTTTCTTGGTATGTGGTGAGCTTACTCTATTCATTTAAATATATTGTACTGGGGGCGCATGCGCGGCACGATGTGGGAAGGTCGCGAGTGATTACAGCTCCGCCGGACCCGGATAATACAAGCCAGATTCCCGGGGCTACAACACACAGATCTTGCCGAAAATACCCAGCACCCCTGTGGAACACATCAGTGCATGCCAGCGAGGAACTTTAGGCGATCACGTCGCTCTCAACCTAACCTAACAAACTTTCTTCTGCAAGCCGAGGCTAAACAGCACAAAATGGCCCAAAATGGCATCAGCGCCGGCTCCCGTGCAGCTTCTGTGAATCTCCTCTCTACTAACAAGAACAGTGAGTACTCTTCCCCCTTTCTAAAGCAGACTTGGATGCTAGTCTCACTATATTCAACAAGTTAGTAGATAAAATTGAGAGAGAAGTACACAAATCTACCACAGCCCTCTCTCAGCAGATAGCATGCATAGGCAATCGTACAGATTTATTGGAAACAAAACACGATGAACTCTCATTGGCTCATACTGATTTCAGAAAGGATTATGAGACTTTAGCTGATAGTTTTGCATTCATGCAGGCTCAAGTTGAAGACTTGGACAACAGAAACCGACCCCAAAATATTAGAGTGTGTGGCGTCCCAGAAACAGTCACAGATCTTATGCCCACTGTCTCAAGAATCTTTCATAACCTCTTGCCCGACAAACCACTGTCAGCATTCACTTGTGATAGAATCCATAGAGCACTACGCCCTAAGCTCACGCCTGATAAACCACCCAGAGACATCATCATGTGCATAAAAGATTTCCTAGTTAAGGAAGAAATCATGCGCGCCTCAAGGAACACCCCCAACATTGAGTTGGATGGTAAAAGACTGCAGATATATCCAGATATCTCTCCAGCCACATTAGACAGAAGGCGCAGAATGAATGAGGTAACCAACATCCTGCAAACAGCAAGAATTAAATACAGATGGGGTTTTCCTTTCAAACTCACCATTCCACATAACGGCTCCACCTACACAGCTTACAATGTAATTGAAGGCAAGGAGCTGTTGGTAAAGTTTGGCTTGCTAGATCCAGAACCTCCAAATCGCCTCCCATCTACTCCGAGATCTTCCCCGATTTGGTCTACCCCATCCTCTTGAGGCAATCAAAAAGACCAAAGAGGTTGGTGTCAATCCCTTCGGGATCAAGCCCCTTGATCAACGGTTTAGGCTCTCGTTCTTACAATGCATCTTTATTCTGACTACATGCACACCCTGCCTGTTTGCTAAAAGATAAGATAGCGGGCAAGTACTCTATAACTTTTCTTTGATGTTTTTTTTTGCCATATATTTTTTTTAATTTTACCGGTTCTCTTCGGGAAATTTGGGATATACCCTACTAAGTTCATTTCTAGGACGTCTATCAGTCGTCAATCCTCCATTGGATCGATACAGGATTGTACCCTTTTTATTTCAACTCACCATATAGCCTTGGAGAAAAAGAAAAGATAAGACACCCTCTTTCACCTTCGAAATGACATTTATCAAGAATTATTATTTTTCGTCCCAACAAGTTTACACTCCAAGACTATTGGTCACATTCTCAACCGACCTTCAGCTTTTGGTCACTTGTTACTAACTTTTCTTTCGAGAGGTTAAGGCTACACCAATGATCCTGGTATTCTAATTTTCAAACCCCAGATGATCCAATTATACTACACCCCCCCTTTTTTTTTTCAGGTATAGTGGTGAAAATATATTTTATATTCATATATTTTAGTTGCCTGTTACATTTGTCATCGCTGGATTGTCCCCCATCCTGCTCTCGCGGTTAACTGCCTCACCCATACCCTTATGGGTGCTGCACTGGACCAAGTTTGCAGGAAAAGGACGTTTTTGTCCTTTTGACCAATGTTCATATTTTAGTGATAAGATATTTCTTGTACCCATGACACTGTTTTACCTTTTCTGTTCATTTGTTATTTTTGCCATTAAGGCTAATGATGTATTCAAGTTGAATATAGGAAGTCATTACAACTCTCTACAACTACACATGACAGTTATTTGTTATATGTCTCTTTGCTACTATATACTATTCATAATATATGATATTCAACCCTTATTGTCATTTCAATTGTTACCTCTGACCACTCCCTTGGAGTTAGTAGATAAATATATTGCTCCACATATTAAAGGGGTTGTAAAGGTATAAATGTTTTCACCTTAATGCATTCTATGCATTAAGGTGAAAAAACTTTTGACTTTTGATAGTGGATGGATTGAAAGCAGCGCAGCCATTGGCTCGCGCTGCTGTCAATCACATCCAATGACGTGGCGCGCCGGGGGGCGGAGCCGAGTGATACAGCGAGCGGCTATAGCTGCCGGCTGTATCACGGGAGCGCGCCCGCAAGAACTAACCACCATGCGAGGGAGCTTGCATTAAGGTGGTTAGTTCTTGCGGGGAGGAGCTGAAACAGCCGCCAAGGGACCCCAGAAGAGCAGGTTCGGCGCCACTCTGTGCAGAACGAGCTGCACAGTGAAGGTAAGTATAACATGTTTGTTATTTAAAAAAAAAAAAAAAATTACCTTTACAACCCCTTTAATGAGTCTGACCCCCTCTCTTTCTCTAAACTTCACGATTACATAACCGAGTTCTACCATAAGCACTATTACATAATTCTTACTAATGGGTCTTAAAATAATATTGCACAACGTGCAAGGTTTCAATTCCCCCTATAAAAGAAAGAAAGCTTTTCAACATTATAAGAGATTAGGTGCAGACATTATTCTTCTGCAGGAAACACATTTTTCCTCCTCCAACTATCCCAAATATTTTGAAAAAACATACAACCAATTTTACTATACAACTTTTAATAACAAAACCCGCAGAGTTGCTATTTTCATCCGTAACTCTATTATTCTAGACATACAAAGTATATACAAAGACACCGAGAGTCGCTTTATAATTATTAAGGGATCAATAAATAACCGCACTGTAACCATTGCATCTATTTATGCTCCCAACGAGTCACAGTCATCCTTTTTCACTAATTTGTTCGAGATTTTGGATCGTTATAGTTCACCCCATATTATCCTAAGCGGTGATTTTAATCTAGCCTCACACCCAGCCTTGGATAGAAGTAAGGTGTCCCCCTCTTCTAAGGCTTTCTCTAAATCTCTTATACGTTCCATCAACAATCTCCAACTCATTGACTCCTGGAGGGCCCACAATGTTGGAATAAAAGCTTACACTTATTATTCACATCCCCACAAAGTATATGCCAGACTTGATTATATTTTTTGCACACTCATATTATTAGCTAACTCATCCAAAGCTCTTATCCACCCATGTCCCTGGTCTGATCATAATATCCCTTCATTTGAAACCACACACATAGGACTTACACCCTCTCCATTCAATTGGCGATTAAATGACTCTATATTAACTGACCCTTCAATAATACAATCTATCTCTACACACATAGAAAATTACTTCATAGAAAACACAAATGATGAAACCCCTCCCACGATACTTTGGGCTGCTCACAAAGCTGTCCTCCGTGGACAATTAATCAGCTTAGCTGCAAATAAAAATAGATTGAGACTCACTGATATTAAGTGTTTTACTAAGGACCTAAACCATCTATATAATAAATTACAACACTCTCCATCCCAAGAACTCACCAGACAGATCCAAGAGAAATGCCAAGCCTTAGACCTTATACTATCAGCAAATACAGAAAAATCACTTAGATTCTCAAAAGCTAAATTTTTACTCCATGGTACAGTAGGTGACCGCGATATTGTGTCAATCTCGCCGCACTTCTCGGCGAGATTTGACACCTACGAGCCCCGTCGCAGGAGCCAGCGCCGAGATGGCTCACTCATCGGGAAAGGAAAACTTTGTCTTCCTTCCGCGATGAGTGACAGGCAGTGCTGACAGCTGTCTGGTATGAATCCTGAGGCGGGAACACCGCGCCAAATTTTAAATGAAAAAACCGGCGTGGGTTCCCCCCTCGGAGGCATACCAGGCCCTTGGGTCTGGCATGGATTGTAAGGGGAACCCCCTATGCCGAAAAATCGGCGTGGGGGTCCCCCCCAAATCCATACCAGACCCTTATCTGAGCACGCAGCCCGGCCGGCCAGGAAAGGGGGTGGGGACGAGCGAGCGCCCCCCCCCCTCCTGAGCCGTACCAGGCCGCATGCCCTCAACATGGGGGGGTGGGTGCCTTGGGGGAGGGGGGCGCCCTGCGCCCCCCCACCCCAAAGCACCTTGTCCCCATGTTGATGAGGACAAGGGCCTCTTCCCGACAACCCTGGCCGTTGGTTGTCGGGGTCTGCGGGCGGGGGGCTTATCGGAATCCGGGAGCCCCCCTTAATAAGGGGGCCCCCAGATACCGGCCCCCCACCCTGTGTGAATGAGTTTGGGGTACATGGTATCCCTACCCATTCACCTAGGGGAAAGTGTCAATAGAAAAAAAACACACTACACAGGTTTTAAGAGTCATTTATTAGTCAGCTCCGGGGGTCTTCTTCCGACTTCGGGGGTCTCCTTCCGACTTCTCCCGGTGTTCGGCCTCTTCTCCCGGGCCCCGCCGCTATCTTCTTCCAGCTCTATTGCCAGCGAGGGGCCCGGTCTGCTGCCGCTGTCCCGGTGTTCGGCCTCTTCTCCCGGTGTTCGGCCTCTTCTCCCGGGCCCCGCCGCTATCTTCTTCCAGCTCTATTGCCAGCGAGGGGCCCGGTCTGCTGCCGCTGTCTCGCCGCCGCTGTCCCGGTGTTCGGCCTCTTCTCCCGGTGTTCGGCCTCTTCTCCCGGGCCCCGCCGCTATCTTCTTCCAGCTCTATTGCCAGCGAGGGGCCCGGTCTGCTGCCGCTGTCTCGCCGCCGCTGTCCCGGTGTTCGGCCTCTTCTCCCGGTGTTCGGCCTCTTCTCCCGGGCCCCGCCGCTATCTTCTTCCAGCTCTATTGCCAGCGAGGGGCCTGGTCTGCTGCCGCTGTCTCGCCGCCGCTGTCTCACCGCCGCTGTCTCTCCGCTTCTTCTCTTCTTTTCTTCTTCCCCGATGTTGACACGACGCTCTCTCCGGCTCGAATGCTGTGTGCGAGCTGCGGAGCCATTTATATAGGCGGTAACCCCACCCCCTTACGACGTCATGGTCCCAGCATGCGCAGGGACTCTGGGGCCACGCCCCCTTATGACGCCAGAGTCCCTGCGCATGCTGGGACCATGACGTCGTAAGGGGGTGGGGTTACCGCCTATATAAATGGCTCCGCAGCTCGCACACAGCATTCGAGCCGGAGAGAGCGTCGTGTCAACATCGGGGAAGAAGAAAAGAAGAGAAGAAGCGGAGAGACAGCGGCGGCGAGACAGCGGCGGAGAGACAGCGGCGACAAGACAGCGGCAGCAGACCGGGCCCCTCGCTGGCAATAGAGCTGGAAGAAGATAGCGGCGGGGCCCGGGAGAAGAGGCCGAACACCGGGAGAAGAGGCCGAACACCGGGACAGCGGCGGCGAGACAGCGGCAGCAGACCGGGCCCCTCGCTGGCAATAGAGCTGGAAGAAGATAGCGGCGGGGCCCGGGAGAAGAGGCCGAACACCGGGAGAAGAGGCCGAACACCGGGACAGCGGCGGCGAGACAGCGGCAGCAGACCGGGCCCCTCGCTGGCAATAGAGCTGGAAGAAGATAGCGGCGGGGCCCGGGAGAAGAGGCCGAACACCGGGACAGCGGCAGCAGACCGGGCCCCTCGCTGGCAATAGAGCTGGAAGAAGATAGCGGCGGGGCCCGGGAGAAGAGGCCGAACACCGGGAGAAGTCGGAAGGAGACCCCCGAAGTCGGAAGAAGACCCCCGGAGCTGACTAATAAATGACTCTTAAAACCTGTGTAGTGTGTTTTTTTTCTATTGACACTTTCCCCTAGGTGAATGGGTAGGGGTACCATGTACCCCAAACTCATTCACACAGGGTGGGGGGCCGGTATCTGGGGGCCCCCTTATTAAGGGGGGCTCCCGGATTCCGATAAGCCCCCCGCCTCGCAGACCCCGACAACCAACGGCCAGGGTTGTCGGGAAGAGGCCCTTGTCCTCATCAACATGGGGACAAGGTGCTTTGGGGTGGGGGGGGCGCAGGGCGCCCCCCTCCCCCAAGGCACCCACCCCCCCATGTTGAGGGCATGCGGCCTGGTACGGCTCAGGAGGGGGGGGGGGGCGCTCGCTCGTCCCCACCCCCTTTCCTGGCCGGCCGGGCTGCGTGCTCGGATAAGGGTCTGGTATGGATTTGGGGGGGACCCCCACGCCGATTTTTCGGCATAGGGGGTTCCCCTTACAATCCATGCCAGACCCAAGGGCCTGGTATGCCTCCGAGGGGGGAACCCACGCCGGTTTTTTCATTTAAAATTTGGCGCGGTGTTCCCGCCTCAGGATTCATACCAGACAGCTGTCAGCACTGCCTGTCACTCATCGCGGAAGGAAGACAAAGTTTTCCTTTCCCAATGAGCGAGCCAGCGCGACATTCACAGTACCCTGTCGCCGAGAACCAGCGCGATGCTATCGCGCTGGAAACACAATCTCGCGGTCAGGTACTGTAATTCTCCTTCAGCCATGTTAGCCAGAAAACTTAACCAAGAACATAAACCTCCCCATGTTTATAAACTTAGAAATCAAGCTGGCAACCTCATCACACATCCACAAGAAATTTTGAGTATTTTCTCTGCCTTCTACAAAGACCTTCTTTCAGGCCCACATATCCAGCCCAATCACACCTCAAAAACCTGGCTAGATGACTTACAATTACCTTCCCTTAGTACACAACAAATAGAATCTCTTAATGCACCTTGCACAGATGCAGAAATTGTCAAAATAATCAAATCCCTTAAAACCTCCACAGCCCCAGGTCCAGACGGTTTCTCCTCCTCGTATTATAAAAAATTTGCTTCTCTATTAGCCCCCAACCTGACCAAACTATTTAATCACATTCTTAACGGTAATCACTTCCCAGAAGAGATGCTCCTGGCCTATTTATCCCTAATCCCTAAACCACTTAAAGATCATTCCCTCCCACAAAACTACCGCCCCATCTCAGTCCTTAACAACGACCTAAAAATTTTTGGTAGAATGCTTGCTGACAGATTGGCAGCAGTCATCACAAATTTAATACATATTGACCAAACAGGATTTACTCCTGGTCGCCAAATTGTTGACAACATAAGATTGGTCACCAATATTATTCAAGACGCCAACCTACATTCTCGCCAACTTTGCCTCCTTAGTCTAGATATTCATCTAGATTCATTCATCATCTTCGATAGTGTCAATTGGTCCTATCCAGGCCTGTGCTGGCCATCGGGACTACCGGGAGTTTCCCGGTGGGCCGATTGGCAGCGGGCCACTACACTTCAATGACTCTGACTGTCAGTGTCTCTCTCCGTCCGAGCGTCGCTGGGCACTGGGCGGCCCCGCTCCTGCACTCGGTGGGCGGCGCCGGCGTCACACAAACACAGGCATCATCACTCCCCCAGGCACTCCCCCTAACATTATAGCCAGTTGGGCGGCCTCTTTGTCCCGGCGCCGTGACGTCACTCACGGCCAGAGGGCGGAGGCGGCCCGGGGACATAGGAGGAGGCGGAGCCAGGGCGTAGCAAAGCAAGCCTGCAAGACTGCAACCTAGAGGAGCCGAGGCCGAGGAGGAGGATTCGGAATTTCGGAATCGGATCGGAACCATAATACCAGACCAAGTAGCAGGCAGCCACCAGCAAGTACAGAGTACAGTGTCAGAGACCAAGTCTATAGTGTGAATTGTGATTCATCATTCAAGTACGCAGCACTATACTAATAACTTTACTAATAATAATAGTAAGTAACTGAATATGCAGCATGGCGGGGGGGAGGGGGGAGGGGTAAATCTGTACTGTAAATGTACTGCCACTGGTCATGGTTAAATTATTCATCAGTTACCATGGCCAGTGGCATTAAATTAATAATTGACCTGTGGCATTAAATTAATAATTGACCAGTGGCATTAAATTAATATTAATGCCACAGTGGCATTAATATTAATTTAATGCCACTGGTCAATTATTAATTTAATGCCACTGGCCACGGTAACTGATAAATAATTTAATGCCACTGGTCAATTATTAATTTAATGCCACTGGTCAATTAATAATTTAATGCCACTGGCCACGGTAACTGATGAATAATTTATTGCCACTGGTCATGGTAATTGATGGATAATTTAATGCCACTGGTCACGGTAACTGATTAGTAATTTAATGTCACTGGTCATGGTAATTGATGGATAATTTAATGCCACTGGTCACGATAACTGATTAGTAATTTAATGTCACTAGTCATGGTAATTGCTGAATAATTTTATGTCACTGGTCACGGTAATTGATGAATAATTTAATACCGCAGGTCACATGACTGATTAGTAATTTAATGTCACTGGTCATGGTAATTGATGGATAATTTAATGCCACTGGTCACGATAACTGATTAGTAATTTAATGTCACTGGTCATGGTAATTGATGAATAATTTAATGTCACTGGTCACGGTAATTGATGAATAATTTAATGCCACTGGTCACGATAACTGATTAGTAATTTAATGTCACTGGTCATGGTAATTGATGAATAATTTAATGTCACTGGTCACGGTAATTGATGAATAATTTAATGCCACTGGTCACGGTAACTGCGGTAACTGATTAGTAATGTTATGTCACTGGTGATGGTAACTGATTAATAATTTAATATCACTAGTCATGGTAACTGATTAATAATTTAATGTCACTGGTCACGGTAACTGATTAATAATTTAATGTCACTGGTCACGGTAAATGATTAATTTAATGCCACTGGTCTCTGTTTATACATACAGTGGAATGTTTTTACTTATTTTTTTTGCGCAATTGCGTATAGTTTATATACTGTTTTTGTGTGTGTTTGCAAAATTAAAGTGGGCCGGTCTGGATGAAGTCCAGGGCCAAATTTTTGTCCCAGTCCAGCCCTGGTCCTATCTTAACCACCTTTTACCAAAATTTGGTATTTCTGATAAATTCCTGCAAGGCTTTAATGCATTATATCATTCCCCCCAAACCAGAATTAGAATACCTGGATATAATTCGGAATTCTTTCGTCTTAGCAGAGGGACTAGGCAGGACTGCCCCCTATCCCCTCTTCTATTTGCGCCAGCAATCGAACCATTGGCCCAAAAGATCAGGAATAGCATAGATATAAAAGGCTACTCTAAAGGAGACAAAGAATTCAAGCTCAGCTTATACGCTGATGATGCTCTCATATTTCTCACTGACCCTCTCACCTCCATCCCATCCCTCCTTAAAGAACTTAATATCTTTCATAACATTTCAGGCCTTAAAATTAATATAAATAAATGTTCTGCTTTACCCATTTATTACATTCAACATACACAAACCCTCTTAATAAAAAACTTCCCATTTATGTGGAGTTCTCAATCTTCAAAATATCTAGGCATCACCATCTCTTCTTCTCACAACCTCTTATACAAAATATATCTTTCCTGGGTAGAATATGCGCCATTAAAATGACGATTCTCCCCAAACTTCTATATTACTTCCGTGCCCTCCCAATAAATGTTCCAAAATCTAAACTTGCTTCTCTCCAAAGAGCACTAAATAAATTCATATGGGCTGAAAAGAAACCCAGATGCAGTTATACTCTCATGCATAGAATACAATCTATGGGTGGTTTTTGTCTCCCTATCCTCTGGTTTTATTTGCTTGCTGCCAGACTGACGCAACTCTCTCAGTGGTTCACACCTACCCAGGAAACTCCATGAAAACAATTAATAGATGCCTCAATTTCCCCAATATACTTACAGGGGATTCTATGGTCTAATACCACATCATACAGCAAACTTGTCAAACATAATACAATTGTAGTACATTTTTTTCAGCTGTGGCTCAAGGTCAATAAAGCCTTCAATCTATCCTCAGATACTTCCCCACTCACCTCCTTCCTAGGCGACCCTAGATTTACTTTGGCCTATAAAAACAGCCACTCCTTTTCCCTCTGGATCAGTAAAAAATTAGCCACGTTAAAATCTCTACAGACAAAATGGGAATTCTCTTCATTCCCCACTTTACAAGCTAAATACGATCTCCCTTCCTCAGAGCTCCAACACTATCTTCAGATCAGAGCCTTTTATGCAGAGCATTTTTCGCTCTCCACTCACTCTACTAACACAATCTTTGAACAAATTTGCATCTCTTCAACCAGAGACAAAGGCCTCATATCACAACTATACAACTACATCAATAATTTTGGTTTACCAGACAAATCTGGTCCAATGCTCCATTGGGAATTGGATCTAGATTGCTCTCTCACAATAGATATGTGGCACACTATGTCAGACAACTTACGCAAAAGCAACAAAGCTATCTCTTTTAGGGAAACCCCTTTAAAAATACTCTCTAGATGGTACCTTACACCCTTTAAACTCCATACTTACTATCCCTCAATCTCTCCAAACTGCTTTAGAGGATGCCCAGAACCTGGCAAACCTTACATACATTTTGGAGCTGTAAATATTTAGACCATATTTGGCGTAATGCTGTTGAAAAAATTGAACTTTCATCCAAACAGAAAATCACCCCCACCCCCCAAATATGCCTATTATATGCAAACATACCTAACATTCCTATACCTTGCATGAAACTATTCCACTCATTATGCAGCTCCATTCAATGGATGATAGCATATAACTGGAGATCCAACAACCTACCATGGCCACAAGTACTAGCTAGAATGGAAATGCTCAAACTTTCAGAATGGATTCTCCATACTTTAAATGCCACCATCCACATATATGAGAAAAAATGGTCTTACTGGAACTCAAACTAACTCTAATTTACCCCTCAGTATCTCACACCACCTCTTTTTATTACAACTCATCTTACATAAACTGTTACTACCATCTGACTCTTACATTGGATATAAACCCTTTTCACATTTGAAGTATTTTGTATGTTACCTACAGTTATATTTTTCAAAGACATATTTTACTGCCGATTGTCTTTATTGACTTTGTTCGATTTTTGTAGACTTTAACGTCCAAATAAAACATTTGTAAATAAAAAAAATAAATATATTGTACTACAGGTTTTTACATTGTGGAGAGTTGGTTGCAAAATAGAGCAGCTAATAGTGGTGTACAGACCCCTATTTCTAATGAAATGCTTGGTTATGCCTAGGGTACCAGTAACGAACACTTTTACACATCTCACCTCTCGTTCCCTCGGCAGTGGCCTGGTTGGCCGAAAAAGGAAAAGCGATCATATTGGCCTAGGAGGAGGAGGGAGGAGATGCATGGCCGCTGTGATGCTGAGGAGGAGACGTAGGGGAAGCCACCGCCCATTGCACGGAGGGAACCGCTGCCTGCGCCATAGATGGGGTAAGTGGCAGGGCTGGTAACCGACTGACTGACTGGGGAGGGGTGTTGCAGGTGACCGGACTGGGGGGGTGGCTGTGGGTGTATTGTTTGCTGCCCCCCCAAAAAAAATACCACCAGCCACCACTGCTTATGCACAATGCAAGGCATTTGGCCAATAGCAATAGCCGAGGGAGGAGGGAAATAGGGGAGGTAAATACTATAGCGTGTCACTTAAAAGCTAACTCCACCTTTTGCAACATATTACGTGTTACACCTGTATTTAGGGTGTAACATGTAACATGGTGCCAAGTGAACCCCCCACTCCCCTAAAAGCGCCCTGTGATAGTGTACAGTAAGTTCATCTCCCCCACAGCCGTTTCATTCATTTGCAGAGATCTGTAAATGCATGAACTACACATCCCATCCGTCACCACAGCAGACTGACTTGTAGTTCTTAATGGAATAGTCCACTAGCATTTGCTCCAGTTCTCCAACAGAAAGCCCGGTACACACACATAGCTCATAGAAAAGTCTGCAGGAGCCTGGCATTGCACCCGCGATCCACTGCTTACTGATACTATGCTTCTTTGCAGATTGTTATACAAAAAAAAACAATAAGTGAACATTTTTTTTCCTGCAAAGTTAGATGAAAAAATTATTTTTTTTAAAAAGGTGGACTTAGCATTAAACCGTTTCTTTTATAATGTAATAAAGGGTCTTTAATCCGACCTGTACTTTGTTATAAATGAGCTTAAAGTCCATTAAAATATTAACAGCATACACCAAAAAAAGAAAGAAAAACAGACAAAAAAATGTAATTCTGAAGTGCGATATTCACCTCCCAATCTTTACTTTTTTAGTCTTTATATATTTGTATATCCAGGGCTGGACTGGGACAAAAAATTGGCCCTGGACTTCATCCAGACTGGCCCACTTTAATTTTGCAAACACACACAAAAACAGTATATAAACTTTACAAAATTGCACGAAAAAAAAATTCCACTGTAAGTATAAACGGCTTTTTTTTAAAACTCTTTATTTAGAGAAAAAGATGCATTCCAACATTACAGATGCCTTTAGAATGACATGTTTAAGTTATATAAAAGGTATTGGGCATAGGACAGAACATTTATCTGTCATCCAAGTTTTACAACATTTATTTTTCTGTATGAAAATGTGTTAACTGAAAATATACTCTAACTCTGTCCTCACTCACCTCCTTTATTATTTTACTTATTCTCCTCTGTATTTTTCTCTGTAGAGCCCTGAGGTTTAGTCAAGGGGCTCCTCACCAAATTCCAGGGGTAGCTACCATAGTTAAATTGTTAGAGATCCATTGATTTCTCCCTACTACAAGTAGTAGTTGTAGTACGGGATTTCTCCCGTACTACAAGGCCAAACTACAAGTTTGGCCTTGTAGTACTTTTCTATTCTACCACTAGGTGGCGGGGCACTTAGTGGTACTAGATATGAGAAGAATAACTCAAGATCAGGTTATGAGTATATGGGGAATCTCAGACAATGGGCAGGGGTTTTCTTGAATCCCTTGGCCTGCTGGGACAGCCTATATATTTGGGTGGAGTCAGGTGATCTAGGTTCTGTGCCACCCGGACTGCCGTCTGGGTGGATGTGTGTGTCGTCTGCCCCGTGTTGCTAGGCCAGATATTGGGCCTATCCCGGGGGCATCTGGCTGCTAGGGTGTGTGAGGGCATATCCAGAAGTATAAGGGCAGCGCAAGGTTGGGACTGTGGCTTGCAGTCCAACCAAAAGTGACGGTTCTGCTGGCCGGACAACTAGCTAGGGATCCAGCAGGGAAGCGTGGGTAAAGCTTGAGGGAGATACCACTGCAAAAGCCTTGAGGAGCTCACGGGATTCAGAGTTAGTGAATCAGAGGGTCCGGTGAGAGACCAGGAGCTCAAGGGGCTGAAGAACTACAAGGAGAAGTTGTAATAAAGCTGAGAGAACTGTTATGTTTGTATTAGGAACTGTTAAGTACTGTAACCATAGGGGACAGCAAATCTGCAGGTGCAGAAGTGGCACCTTGCTGGGGCCTTTTCCCGTATGGCTGTCCTCCTTTTAAAGCCTCTGAGTCTGCCTTTTAAATTTGCAACTACTTAAGGGTTTCCTCGCTCCAACCCTCTTTCCCTTGCAAAATATAAAAGGACTGTTAAAAGAAATAAAACCTCTTTTGCATCCAAGAAGTGTCTGGCGCCCAATGACTTACCACCTTTGCACCCACTATACCTCACAAAACAGGACAGACTGATCCTCTGCTGAGCCCATAGAGACTATCTGCTGTAAGATACTGTGTTGAGAGAGCTGCTGGGGACTGGGTACAATGCCACCAAGGGCCATGTGCTTTAGGACTGAGCTGTGTGCCTTACGCCAAGGCTGCTGGCTCAACCAATAAACTGAGCTGTTGTTCCTGGGAGCCTCTGTTCTATTGTTCTGGGTTGCTGTTCCAGTAATGCTGCATCAGAGACTTCAGAGATACCGGAAGGAGGCCACAGACATTGTCCATCATTGAACCATCAGTAATGGTGAAAGGCCTCTGGTCATTTGTACTTAATTTACTTGATCCTTTGGATTGCAAATACCCTCAAGAGGTCTACTTTAGATTATGTTTCTATTCCTACATAGGTATTGCCTTGGACTTGTATCTGCAGTATAAAAAGAGTCCTATGACAAGACAACTGAAGATGATGAGGCCAATAATCCTCCAAAAATAATGAGTACCACCTAAAGACAAAAGAAAAGGCACAGTGAAGGTTACTGTCATTGTTTATAATCATATTTACAATCTTGTCTGGGTTAGTTATGTCAATGATCTAATAATGTTATCTAAAGAAACACATACAGTTTCCATTGCATTGTGTAGTGACCCCTGCAGGAAGCCCTTTTCCATTGCAGCATGAGTCCCTCGCCTTCTCTATTGACACCCAGTCCCAAGTATGAATGTGATCCTATGGTAAGGTGGCCATATTTTCAAAATGAAATCTGGGATCATCCTATTGGCCACATCCACTTACAACTACACCTTCACAAACATCATATCCCCATTTGTAACCTCACCCACATAATCACTCCCCCCCCCCCTTTTACAACACACCTTTAAACCCACAAGTCTTACCAACAGGAGGCAGACATTCAAAGTATGAAGGCAATATAAACAGACTTCAATAAAAGGCACAATAAAATGCATGTAGCACATAGCGCACCACTGGCTGTACATCTGGAGGTGTGGCCAATAAGGTAAGTGTGGCTTCATGGTGTATGGCTTTTAGTGTGGTAATGAAAAATCCCCCAGCATTCTACAGACAAACTCCAGAACAGCTAATGGCAAAGGCATTAATGGGACACCTGATCAACAACGTCCACTAAAGGGCCCCAAGGTGACTTTGCTCAGGGGCCACAAATTAGAAAAGAGAAGGCATTAGCTGGGTGTGAGAGACTCAGGGGGGCCTCAGGCCCCAAGAGAAGAGGAGGAAGTGGTTACTAAAGCATCAGGCAGAGAGAGGCCTTCAAAGTTCTACTCAGAGGTCTTAGGAGATCTAGAGGCAGGACCAGGCTGGAGGTCCCCAGTGAGGGGCTTATGGAAGGTTCTGGGGCAACAGGCTGAGCTATGGATAGATGTGGTTCTGTAATCATCAGAATAATGTAACTGATAACAGTGCAGCACAGGTGGAGAGGACATTTTTTTTCTACTTATTGAACAGATATCAAAACACTTTTAATAGTATATTTCATAAACCAAAAGGGAGAAAATCCGCAAGGTTCAGTGTTAGGGTTTACATACATTTTAATGATGACAAACATAAGATATTTGTGCCAGCAGAGCAAAAAAAATAGGGTCCACTCCATCAATCCAAAGAGGAGAATTTCCTGTTATGCATTACTACTAGGAAAGATATATTTTTTCATAACCAACCTGTAAGAGAATATCCTAATTATGGGGTATTCAAAGTAGAACTATGGCCGTCCAGTGAAGTAAATATGTACTGCAGCAGTACCTAAAATTATAAGGACATTTATATATTTACAATTTTCTCTTAGTCCCCCTACAAAGTCCCTCAATACCTATTGGGCCCGCCAGTGAACCGGCATCCCAGGCGCACGGGAACCCGGCCACGGGTCCCATTGCGCATGCGCGCGCGTTCACGGGTTGTCCGCTGGTGTCTTTTGGGCTATTTAAACCTGCCTGTCACACTCCATCCCCGCTGTCTGCTCTACAGCGTTCTGGTAGTGTTACCTGATCTGATCTGTGTTTCCTGTTATCTGACCCGGCTTCCTGTTTGACGATCCTGCTATCTGCCTGCACCAGACCCTCTTGGCTTGCCTGACCATCCCTCTGCATTACCCCTGGTACCTCTGCTGTCCGAACGTTACTGACCACCGGCTTGTTGACCCTCCGCTGTGTTCATCAGCTTCCAGTCTGCTATTACCTGCTGTTGTTCCTGGTTCCAGTCCAGCTTCCAGTCTGCTATTACCTGCTGTTGTTCCTGGTTCCAGTCCAGCGTTCCAGGCTACCTTCTGCTGTGTTCCAGTCCAGCGTTCCAGGCTATTACCTGCTGTTGTTCCTGGTTCCAGTCCAGCGTTCCAGGCTATCTTCTGCTGTGTTCCAGTCCAGCGTTCCAGGCTATTACCTGCTGTTGTTCCTGGTTCCAGTCCAGCGTTCCAGGCTACCTTCTGCTGTGTTCCAGCCCAGCGTTCCAGGCTATCTTCTGCTGTGTTCCAGTCCAGCGTTCCAGTCTATTACCTGCTGTTGTTCTTGGTTCCAGTCCAGTGTTCCAGGCTATCTTCTGCTGTTGTTCCAGTCCAGCTTCCAGTCTGCTATTACCTGCTGTTGTTCCTGGTTCCAGTCCTGCATTCCAGTCTCTGTCCTCAGTCTACTCCTCAGACTACTGACTCCAGAGGGTGCCACCACTACTGGACTTTCAGCAACCGTTGATCCTGCCAGGCACCCATACCACTCTTCACTCCTGGCCCTCTGTCTCCATTCCAGGGGAACGGGAGTGGGAGCTGTAAGGGAGGTCTTTTCCTGCACTTCAGGCTCACAACCTACCAGGTACATGACAGTAGCAGACAGCCATGTCTGAGCCTGAGCAGGGAACGTCTCCCATGGAGGAACTCTGTGCACACCTGGCAGGATTGACTGAAGCAGTCAAGAATCTGCAGCAAGGATACACCAGACTGGAGGAACGAGTGTTAACCCTGTCTAACCCCATTGGGGCCCAGGGAGCTACCTCTGCTCCTGCTCCTTCAGTTGGGCCTTCCTCAACGGTGGTGATGCTCCCTCCGGAACCTAAGGTTCCCACACCTGAACGTTTCTTTGGAAATCGCCATAAGTTCAGAGCCTTCCGCAACTCCTGCGAACTGTTTTTTGCTCTTCAGCCACGTACCTTTTCCCTGGAGGCTACAAAGGTGGGCTACGTGATTTCTCTACTCTCTGGTGACCCCCAAATCTGGGCCCATCGCCTCTTAGAGCAAAAGGACATATCTCTGACCAACCTCTCCACTTTCTTTAACGCACTAGGCCAGTTATATGATGACCCCCAACTATCTGTAACTGCAGAGGCGGCTCTACACACCCTTCAACAAGGTCGCAGAGCAGCAGAGGATTATGTGGCTGAATTCAGGAAGTGGAGTGCGGATACTAACTGGAACGATGCGGCTCTCCGTTATCAATTTCGGTTGGGACTTTCTGATCCTCTGAAGGATGAACTGGCCAGGGTGGGTACACCACAGACTTTAAATGCTTTAATCGATCTAGCTATCCAGATCGATCGACGCCTATGAGAGCGCAGGTCTGAGAGAGCTATGGGGTCTTCTCGTCCAACTTGGGTTACACCTAAGGTTCCCCATCACCCATCATCAACACCACCTACCTCCACGCTTAACTTACCTGAGCCAATGCAATTAGGAGTCCTGCGGCCTTCACTCACCCCAGAGGAACGACAACGTCGTCGAGCAAATAACTTGTGCCTGTATTGTGGGGAACCCAGGCACTATGTCAGGAACTGTCCCCTCAAACTTCGTAAGTGTTTATCCCTATCTACTGACTATGTGACATCTCTGGTTAAAAATACCACTCACCTTGCTCTTCCTCTTCTGCTACAGCTTCCAGGGAAGAATCTACGAATCACCGCCATTATTGACTCAGGAGCTTGCAGCTGTTTCATGGATTCTCATTTTGCCATCCAACACCAAATACCCTAAAGCCCATGGACTTTCTATCCAGCTAGCTGATGGGACCGCTATCAAGTCTGGACCTGTCACCCAAGAGACTATGCCAATACCCGTTTTCGTTTCCAACGCCCATCAGGAACAGCTGCGCCTGGACATTATCGCTTCACCCCTGTTCCCCATAATACTCGGCATGCCATGGTTACAGGCCCATAATCCGGACATAAATTGGATCACGGGTGAGGTGACCTTTCCGTCTCCTTACTGCCAACAGTTTTGCAGAACCCAGAACATCCAGGAGAACTCTACTCTGTTGTGCCTAGATACAGATACTAGTCTACTTCAATCCATTCCTTCCGCCTATCACGATTTCCGGGACGTATTTAGTAAACAGAGGGCAGAGGTGTTACCCCCTCACCGGGCCTATGACTGTCCCATTGAGTTACTTCCTGGTGCTGAAATTCCTTTTGGAAGAATATTTCCCCTGACTGAGGTGGAGCAAGGAGCATTGAAGGAATACATTGACAAAAACCTCAAAAGAGGCTTCATTCGGCCATCCACGTCCCCCGCAGGTGCAGGCATCTTCTTCGTGCAGAAAAAAGATAAAACCCTCAGGCCGTGTGTGGATTACCGCGAACTAAACAAAATTACTGTGAAGAATCGGTACCCTCTCCCCTTAGTACCAGAGTTGTTTCAGAGACTAGGGACGGCTACCATATTCACCAAACTTGATCTCCGTGGGGCCTACAATTTCGTTCGTATCAGGGATGGAGACGAATGGAAGACCGCTTTTCATACCCGTTATGGACATTTTGAGTACCTCGTGATGCCTTTCGGCCTGTGTAATGCCCCTGCCACATTTCAATACTTTATTAATGATGTGTTACATGACTTTCTAGACCTGTTTGTCATCGTCTATTTAGACGACATATTGATTTTCTCTTGTTCCCTTGAATCCCATCGCAGGCACGTCAGAAGTGTTTTGGGCCGACTTCGACAACACGGTCTATATGCAAAGGCTGAAAAATGTGAATTCGAACAGGAAAGTATTCCATTTTTAGGGTTAGTCATCTCCAGTAAGGGCATTAAAATGGACCCCCAGAAGGTCACGGCTGTTCTAGATTGGCCAGTCCCGACTGATAAGAAAGGAATCCAGCGATTCGTTGGATTCGCTAATTTTTACCGCAAATTTATTAAGGGGTTCTCAGCCATCATTGCACCCATCACACAGCTTACCAAACAGGGTACACGCTTCCATTGGTCGGCCGAGGCTCAAAAGGCTTTTGAGACTCTCAAGGGCCTTTTCACCTCCGCCTCTGTACTGAAGCATCCAGATTCCTCTCTGCCATTTATTCTAGAAGTGGATGCATCTGAAATTGCTGTAGGAGCAGTATTATCCCAAAGACAGGGAACCAAAGCCCTGCTGCAATCTGTGGCTTTCTTTTCTCGTAAATTATCCACAGCAGAGAGAAATTATGATGTAGGTGACAGAGAGTTGTTGGCAATCAAGTCGGCATTGGAGGAGTGGCGCTATCTGTTGGAGGGTGCCGCTCATCCAGTTTTAATCTTTACAGATCATAAGAACCTGGAGTATTTGAGGTCTGCAAAGAGGTTGAAACCACGTCAGGCCAGGTGGGCTCTCTTTTTCTCCAGGTTCTCCTTCCATGTCACTTACCGTCCTGGCTCCAAGAATACCAAACCTGACGCCCTGTCTAGGATGTTTCACAAACCTCAAGAGATTTCCCCTCCAGACACCATTTTGTCTCCAGGGAACTTTCTTCTACTTCAGGGAAACCTGCTTTCCCAGATTAAACAGGCCTCCGCAGAAATAGAATCTTCCATTAAGACAGAGCTCCAGGTTAAGGATGGGTTATTGTGGCATGAGAGTAGGATCTTTATACCTGAAACACTACAAGTTCCAGTACTAGAGCTTTGTCACGATCATGCGCTGGCTGGGCATTTCGGTGTGGCTAAGACCACTGATTTGGTTCAGCGCACCTTCTGGTGGCCTCAGCTGCGCAAAGATTGTAAAGAGTTTGTAGAGTCCTGTACCACCTGCCTTAGGAACAAGGGGCACAAAACAAAGACATGGTGTCTACTAAAACCCTTGCCTGTCCCAGATAGACCCTGGAAAATGCTCTCAATAGATTTTATTGTAGAACTACCCCCGGCTGGGGGCTTCACTTCAGTCTTTGTCATAGTGGACCGGTTGTCGAAGATGGCGCACTTTGTCCCAATGAAGGGTACCCCTTCAGCTACAGAAACAGCACAAGCATTCATTAAAGAGGTCGCCAGGCTCCATGGGGTACCAGTTAACATCGTTTCAGATCGAGGGGTACAATTTACCTCTCGATTCTGGAGGGCTTTGTGTAAAACCTTGGACATTGAACTCTCATTTTCATCGGCTTATCACGCCCAGACTAATGGGCAAACAGAAAGAACAAACCAGACCCTTGAACAACATTTGCGCTGTTTTTCTTCCTTTGCCCAAGATAATTGGATTGCTGTTTTACCTTTGTCCGAATTCGCTTATAACAATTCTATTCATTCTGCTATCAAGCAAACTCCGTTTTTTGCGAATTATGGTTTCCACCCCTCATTTTTACCAAACTCTCTTCCAGAATGCACAGTACCCGCAGTCCAGGAGAAATTGGATTTCTTTACCTCTAACAACCAAATTTTACAGGACACCATGACCAGAACCCAGGAGTACAACAAAGCAACCTTCGATAAAAAGAGGCGAGGTGAGCTCTTACTTGCACCTGGGGATCAGGTATGGTTGTCCACCATAAACCTCAGGTTGGCCTGCCCTTCCAAGAAATTAATGAAGTTGCATATGAACTTGAACTCCCGGATTCACTAAAGGTACATCCAGTTTTTCATGTGTCCTTGCTTAAACCATCTATTACTAACCCATTTCCAGGTCGAAGTACGGATCCTCCTGATCCAATCCTGGTAGATGGGGAAGAGGAATTCGAGGTGGAGGCTATCATGGACCACAGGAAAAGAGGTAACCAAAATCAATTCTTAATAAAGTGGAAGGGGTTTGGCCCAGAGGAGAATTCTTGTGAACCAGAGGATAATATTCATGCTGAAGACCTGTTACAAGCCTTTAAAACAGCTCATCCAGAGAAATTTTTTCAAAGGGGCATCCGGAGGCTGCCCCTTGGGGGGGGGGCAATGTCACGAAGATCCTGCCAGTAACCGGCGTCCCAGGCGCACGGGAACCCGGCCACGGGTCCCATTGCGCATGCGCGCGCGTTCACGGGTGCGGTCACGTACGGGCACGTGCGCGCGCACTCCCGCTGGTGTCAGGCGGGCTATTTAAACCTGCCTTTCACACTCCATCCCCGCTGTCTGCTCTACAGCGTTCTGTGAGTGTTACCTGATCTGATCTGTGTTTCCTGTTATCTGACCCGGCTTCCTGTTTGACGATCCTGCTATCTGCCTGCACCAGACCCTCTTGGCTTGCCTGACCATCCCTCTGCATTACCCCTGGTACCTCTGCTGTCCGAACGTTACTGACCACCGGCTTGTTGACCCTCCGCTGTGTTCATCAGCTTCCAGTCTGCTATTACCTGCTGTTGTTCCTGGTTCCAGTCCAGCTTCCAGTCTGCTATTACCTGCTGTTGTTCCTGGTTCCAGTCCAGTGTTCCAGGCTACCTTCTGCTGTGTTCCAGCCCAGCGTTCCAGGCTATCTTCTGCTGTGTTCCAGTCCAGCGTTCCAGGCTATTACCTGCTGTTGTTCCTGGTTCCAGTCCAGCGTTCCAGGCTACCTTCTGCTGTGTTCCAGCCCAGCGTTCCAGGCTATCTTCTGCTGTGTTCCAGTCCAGCGTTCCAGTCTATTACCTGCTGTTGTTCCTGGTTCCAGTCCAGTGTTCCAGGCTATCTTCTGCTGTTGTTCCAGTCCAGCTTCCAGTCTGCTATTACCTGCTGTTGTTCCTAGTTCCAGTCCTGCATTCCAGTCTCTGTCCTCAGTCTACTCCTCAGACTACTGACTCCAGAGGGTGCCACCACTACTGGACTTTCAGCAACCGTTGATCCTGCCAGGCACCCATACCACTCTTCACTCCTGGCCCTCTGTCTCCATTCCAGGGGAACGGGAGTGGGAGCTGTAAGGGAGGTCTTTTCCTGTACTTCAGGCTCACAACCTACCAGGTACGTGACAGCTGGATGGATATCTTTTCATGTGACAACATTGAAGAAATGACACTTTGCTACAATGTAAAGTAGTGAGTGTACAGCTTGTATAACAGTGTAAATTTTCTGTCCCCTCAAAATAACTCAACACACAGCCATTAATGTCTAAACCGCTGGCAACAAAAGTGAGTACACCCCTAAGTGAAAATGTCCAAATTGGGCCCAATTAGAAATTTTCCCTCCCCGGTGTCATGTGACTCGTTAGTGTTACATGTCTCAGATGTGAATGGGGAGCAGGTGTGTTAAATTTGGTGTTATCACTCTCACAACCTCATACTGGTCAATGAAAGTTCAATTTGGCACCTCATGGCAAAGAACTCTCTTAGGATCTGATAAAAAGAATTGTTGCTCTACATAAAGATGGCCTAGGCTAAAAGAAGATTGCCAAGACCCTGAAACTGATCTGCAGCACGGTGGCCAAGACCATACAGCGGTTTAACAGGACAGGTTCCACTTAGAACAGGCCTCACTATGGTCGACCAAAGAAGTTGAGTGCATGTGCTCAGCGTCATATCCAGAGGTTGTCTGTGGGAAATAGACTTATGAGTGCTGCCAGCATTGCTGCAGAGGTTGAAGGGGTGGGGGGTCAGCCTGTCAGTGCTCAGACCATACGCCGCACACTGCATCAAATTCACCTGCATGGCTGTCGTCCCAGAAGGAAGCCTCTTCTAAAGATGATGCACAAGAAAGCCCGCAAACAGTTTGCTGAAGACAAGCAGACTAAGGATATGGATTACTGGAACCATGTCCTGTTGTCTGATGAGACCAAGATAAACTTAGTTGGTTGAGATGGTGTCAAGCGTGTGTGGCGGCAACCAAGTGAGGAGTACAAAGACAAGTTTGTCTTGCCTACAGTCAAGCATGGTGGTGGGAGTGTCATGGTCTGGGGCTGCATGAGTGCTGCCGGAACTGGGGAGCTACAGTTTATTGAGGGAACCATGAATGCCAACATGTACTGTGCCATACTGAAGCAGAGCATGATCCCCGCCCTTTGGAGACTGGGCCGCAGGGCAGTATTCCAACATGATAACGACCCCAAACACACCTCCAAGATGACCACTGCCTTGCTAAAGAAGCTGAGGGTAAAGGTGATGGACTGGCCAAGCATGTCTCCAGACCTAAACCCTATTGAGCATCTGTGGGGCATCCTCAAACGGAAGTTAGAGGAGCGCAAGGTCTCTAACATCCACCAGCTCTGTGATGTCATCATGGAGGAGGGGAAGAGGATTCCAGTGGTAACCTGTGAAGCTCTGGTGAACTCCATGCCCAAGAGGGTTAAGGCAGTGCTGGAAAATAATGGTGGCCACACAAAATATTGACACTTTGGGCCCAATTTGGACATTTTCACTTAGGGGTGTACTCTTTTGTTGCCAGCAGTTTAGACATTAATGGCTGTGTGTTGAGTTATTTTGAGGGGACAGCAAATTTACACTGTTATACAAGCTGTACACTCACTACTTTACATTGTAGCAAAGTGTCATTTCTTCAGTGTTGTCACATGAAATTATATAATAAATTATTTACAAAAATGTGAGGGGTGTACTTCAGGCTAAACATGAAGATCCGAAGCCTCAGGGGTATGGGGATCAAAAGGGTTAATCATGTCCATTAGGAGAGTCTAACATACTTTCCATACACTCACCAATTTTACCTGATAATACAATAGACTGGCTCCAGAGATTCACAAATGTGGGATGAGACACAAGGCATGTCACGTTGTCTCCATTAGACTTGTATGTGCTGATCACTGTCCAAGTATCATCCAAATCTTTAATTTTGGTTATGTTTATATCATCTGAATGTGGGGTCCAGGAGATCTCTGCAGCCGGGAATCCACCACTTGCTCTACACTCCAGAGATCCATCACTGTTTATATCCAGAGACACAGAGGGCTGAGCTGGAGAAATAAAGAACGCATTATTAAACCATATGTTACTAAATAATTGTTGTCAATGGTTTGTCAGATGTACAGATAAAACTTTCTTTGAAATATGCATATTAGGAGTAGGAAATGAGTTTTAATATAATAAAGAAGATGTCAGGTATGGATATTTTTTACACAGTTACGCTTGTCCTGATTGGACCAATGTAAGTATCGTATTTTTCAGCGTATAACACGTACTTTTTTCCCCTTAAAATCAGGGGAAAATCGTGGGTGCTTGTTATACGCAGATCCCCGCTGATCCCCTGCTGATTGTGAGTGGAGGAGCGAGCGCCGCCGATATACATACATAGCCAAGTGTACTCGGCTAGGCTCGGCTAGTTCCGCTCACGGTCACGCCTGGCCCCGTCCTATGATGGACATAACACAGGGACTGGGCGTGACTATGAGCGGAGCTAGCCGAGCCTAGCCGAGTACACTCGGCTATGTATGTATATCGGCGGCGCTTGGCTCCGCTCACAGCTACACCCAGCTAAACAAGCAAAGGACCGCATCTGGCCCCTGACTACAGTTTGGAGACCACTGATGTAAAAACAAAGGAGGAAACCTACTTTCATTGAATACTGTAAGTTTATACAGAAGCTGGTAAATGCTGGTTCTGGATGCATTTGGAGTTACAGAAGTTAGAAATAAGTCTTAGTGGGCTAGTATTGGTGCTGATAGGGTGGTCTTGGACTTAATAATAATCATATCTGTATACAAGATACTACTATAAACAGTAACAAAGCCTTAATACTACCACACTAAAAGAAAATGAATGGTAAAGAGGGAAGTACACCTATACAATATTTCTCCTAAAACCCAACTTCAGGTGTGGCAACATTTACCCCTACCCGGAATCTAACCACCCTCTGCCATTATGTTTTTTACATTTTCAGTATACATACCTTTATTCCTGGTGTCTTTTGGACAGTCACATGACAACAGGATCCTCTTTTCTGACAGGGGCAATCCTAAATACTGCAGAGAACCGAGGTGACATTATGATGTCAGAGCCATTCTCTGCAGCATTGTACTGTGTGAGCCAAAGCCAATGTCGTGACATCTTTGGTTTCAGTAATAACATAAAATGGGGTTCTAATCTTTGCCCACTAAAAAAAAATTTGTCTGGACTTGCAATTTAATTGTTTACCACTCCTGCACCCAATGTGATTGAAGTAATTCCCCTATTGGGAGTGTCAGACCTGAAATAAAAGAAATAATGAGGAAGAGAGGAACAGCTAATGTAAATTATCCTGTCTGCAGCTCTGTTAGTCTTGGGTTTCATGCACCAGAGGTACAGGGGAGGTAAAAGATACACATAATTAAAATTAAAGCTCACAGAATACTGTAAAAAGAATTACAATATTGGAAGATTTTGAAGGACACTAGTGGAAACAGACTGGCTACAGGCACAAGACAGAAAGTGGCCTTTCTAACTACCAAAGGGCTTGCAGGCATTCCTCTATGGTCTCCAGGGTCACTGGGGAAGCTATGGATACTGCCACTCAATGTGACCCTAGCAGCCATCTTGGGTCAGGCAGAGTCTATTTAAGGCCCTGGCTCTCAGGTTTGGCACACATTTCGTTTGTGAGGAGTGTAGGCACAGGTCATCCATCTGTCAGGGACATTATTAGCAGCAGGGAAAGGTTCCAGACAAAAGCTTAGGACTCAAAATCATCTTGGACATCTTCCTGTTTGGGTAAGGGATGGTCGGGCCGCATTATGCTGCTCCAGACAAATGCTGTCACTTCGGCAGATACCTGCTCTGCTACACGCTTCTGGCTTTAAGTGTTGTGAGTGTTCTCTCGTGCCACAGACTTTCACACTGGCGGCTGGGGGAGGGTCCTGGGGAGGGGAGGGTCCTGGCTCCTTACCACAGTTCTAACAATACTGCCTGACAGGGCTGTACACATGTCTTGGCCACTGCAATTTTTTTTCAAAAAACTTTTTACAAACTCACCAATTGAGATCAACGGAGGTCTCACCGCAACCATGAGGCAAATGCTTGGCTTGCAGTTGAAGCATGGTCCCACAATGTAACATTTTCTGTTCTGCAATTAAAAAAAAAAAAAAACTCCCTAAAAGGCAAGAGAAGTAGAGTCTTCTGAACACCTGCCAGTCACTGTTATAAAGCACTCTGAAAAGTGGTAAGCGTTAAAGAGCCATTAAACAGACTTTCCTTTTTACTTTGGTTTTGTTATCCAGAATGTAAGATAGCAAATTGAGTAATACAACTTTGCAGTAAATGCAGAGTGTACATAAATATATAAATATTCTACTCTTTCCCCGAAAGAGCAATTTTGTGTTTTTTTTCTCCCTGTACCTGATGATGGAAAGAGGTGGTCAGAACAGGGAAGAGACTACCAGTGCTCTTACTTTATTCACAGAGGAAATCACAATAGATTAAACTGGTTACTAAATATTTAAAGTGTTGCACTGTCCTCTATTTGGGTTGTTAGGCTAAATTTCGTTTTTGGCCTTATTGTAGTCAGTGGAGCAGTGATCTGTAGTTTTTGGTTGGTCAGGGCTTCCTAAGCTGGGTGTTTGATTTCTCCTACCTGCTTCTAGGAGAAGCTTCCAGAATAAACAGTAGGGCAGAGAGAGTCAAATATCCAGTTATAAATATTTATTATGTTTCAGCCAATCACTGGAAGGGGGTGTCCAGGTAGCTGGGGGGGTGATCAATGTTTTGGGAGGTCTGAGTGTTTTTTCCTCTGCTAGGAGGGTTCCAGTTCTCTTGGGGCTTCTGCCCCTGGGAGGCAGCTATACTAAGACAAGATTTGCAGTTTGGGCCTCAACAGGTGCTGAGCTGAGGGCCTGGGGAAGATTAATCATTGCTGGAGGGCACTGTCCTAAAGTCCCGGTCTGGAGAAGGATCCTTTTTATCCCCATCACCGTGGAACTACCTTTGGAAGGTGGGTGGCAGTCAGCTCCTGGGACATTGTGAATAAGACCTACAGCGGGGCTTTCATATGTGCCTGCAGCTATAAGGATTTGTGCTAGAAGTTGTTTTGGAATATCCTGAAGAATACCTGCTAACTTTTTGAGATGGGAACGAGGGACACCAATAAGCAAATGTATGTAGGCATAGGACACACCCCCTGCCACTCCCCTTAAATGAGAATTATACAAAAAAGATTATTAGTTTAACCCACAAGTGCATTTTTTTTACCACTACTATTCCTTTATACTGGCTTTTGAAATTTACAAATGCAGCATTTTAGAAATTGGATACTTAATGTGATTGTAGCCATATTAGTGCAATTGTGACAGAGAAAATTGAGTACTGTCTGTGATACTTTTTTTATTTGCACTAACATACAATTTTTCAGGACAAGCTTTTGGGGTATGTCCCCTTCTTCAAGGTCCAAGCAGTACTGATTTACAAATTTTTAAGCAGAATGTTAAAAAAAACCAAAACACATCTCTGAGGGAAAGGAGAGAGAGAAAAAAAGAGAAAACAAACACCTACAAATCAATGGTAATACAGATAGCAGCAGAGTTAGTGAGATAAGGCAGAGGAAGAGCTATAGAATGGAGGGGGGAGGGGGGGGGTGATAGTCACAGAGGGGTTGTAAAACTTTAGAATAATGGGTAAGGAAACCGATATCTAATTTCAGGCCATTATTTTTTGTGTCAAAAAGAATTATCATTCTTAGTTTTCCTTTCCTGGATAGTTCTGAAATTCCCTTTAAGAACTAAAACATTGAGGTCTTCTATAGTGTGGTCCGGTTGTGAGAAGTGATGTCCCACGGGTGTGCATAAACTGTCTTCTTTATGTTCCTTGATGGTATGTCTGTGCAAATTCATCCTCGCTTGCAACTTCTGTCATGTTTCACCAACATAAGATCCTTTGCTGCACCTTTTGCATTGGATATGATATACAACATTACTTGAGGTACAGTTGTAAGATCCCATGATATTGAAGGTCCCATTTGTGTGTGTGACACTTTTGGATAGATTTATCTGGTTGCATAGTTTGCAGCGTTTTTTATTGCAGGGTTTGCTTCCATTATTTGTGACTCCATAATCAGAGTGAAGTTTCCTGCTGATTAGTTTGTGTCTGAGGTTGGGTGGCTGTCTGAAAGCCAAAAGCTTTCAGACAATAGCAGATAGTAAGCCATATATATATATATATATATATATATATATATATATATATATATATATATATATATATATATATATATATATATATATATATATATATATATATATATATATACATAATGTTGATCTGCGCTATCTATCTATCTATCTATCTATCTATCTATCTATCTATCTATCTATCTATCTATCTATCTATCTATCTATCGATCTATCGATCTATCGATCTATCGATCTATCTATCGATCTATCTATCTATCGATCTATCTATCTATAGATATATAGAGACTATCGCTTTAAGAATTTGTGATGCACTTTCTTGCTTCTTTTTAGACACAGAGTTTTCAGTCTGTGATGACCTTCACCGCCAGATAAGAAGCCCTTTTTGCTCCAAAAATGGACAGTCTTATCTAGCTGGTCTGATCCAGTACCTTTATGGTAGCACCCATGTTTTCTTTAACTTTCTATCAGTCACATAATGTAACCATCTATTTAACTGTTCCCTTGCTGTTAAGAAGATATGAATGCTGATTGGACTAAACTATATGGTCACACTTATAACACGCCTAGAGCCTATGCATATTCATGAAGTATATATTGTTAAACTTGATGCTTGTAGGTCAGAGACACTTCCTTTTTCATTCCACCCGGTAGAGCTGGAAGTCGGTGTGTGTTGTGTCTCTCCACTGCAGTGTATGAATAAAGCACCTACCTTTTAGCTTAACACAGTTACAACGTATTCTTAAATTTACGCATGAATCATCGATCTGTGCGAAAGTTCAAGAGACTAATTTCAAAATTTTTGCTCGGTGGTACAGAACGCCAGTGAAATTGAAGAGAATCTTCCCTGACTCCTCTGACTTGTGTTGGAGATGTCAGAGAGACAGGGGTATGATGTTACATATTTTCTGGAAGTGTCCTAAACTAGAGAAGTTTTGGACAGAAATTAGACGTATCGTTCAAATGTTTATGGATAGTGAAACACCAGTAGACCCTGCTTTCTTTCTTCTCCATGTGTCTCATATATCAGAGAAGACCTACAAGAAATCGATTATTCGTCATCTTTTAGACGCTGCTAAAGCATGCATACCCCTGACCTGGAAAACATCGACGCCCCCGACAATAGGAATGTGGTTGCGTAAAGTAAAAGAGATTAACAAACTAGAAGACCTGGTCCTTTCTGCGCGACACCAGCAGGAGCGTTACTTTAAGACTTGGTCACTTTGGAATGTGTTTATGGTTTCAGGGGAGGGAAGCACCCTCCTTGACATTAATCTGGGTAGTTAGAGGGAGCACTTATTTTAAGGTTCTTAACTTAATCCTCCTTTTGATACATGAGCACAAATGAGGTACATTTCCATGGAGGAGCTTGACTTTTCCCCCTCCCCTCCCCCCCCCCCCTTTTTTTTTTTTTTTTTTTGCCGTTTTGTTGTTTTGGTATAAAATATTTTCTTTTGTATAAAATAGATTAAGACGAGTTCGAGACTACAGGATGGTTGGACAGGGGATTCTTGGTTAAGAATATTTTGCTGATGAGTAGTGTCCGGGTAGCAAATTAATTTACTACATGATATGATTTTATTGTGATAATGGATGTAATATTTGCCTGATCTACTGTATATGTATTTGAACTTGTCTTATGATGGAATAAATAAAATAATTGAAAAAAGAATAAAGCACCTACTAATATTTTACAAAGATCTGGATCTACTATCTCATCTGAATGTCTTGCTTTGGAGACTCCCTAACCTGATTTAACAGAATGGTGCCTTTCGACTCGGATACAGTCCGGTGGGCTCCCAGCCAGAGAGACACCAAACTCATGTTGAACAGACAAGTGGCCACGGTAAGAAACTGTTATTCTTACCTATTCTGCTCTCTGTGGCGAGTAATTAGTCGGTGTCTGGGGTCCATTGGCTGAAGGGGTCTTATGCTATTGATGAGATGGTGAGATTAAGGTAAGTTTAATTGTAAACTAAAGTAATGTTGATGTTACACAGTTTGACCCAAATAACTCCTTTACTTTACCTGTTGCAGAAACAATAGAGCTGATAATAATTATCAATGTTGATGTTTTGTTTCTATGCTTGGGGTGTCAATAGATTTATGAGACTTGTGAGAAGGTCTGACCAGAGGACTGTAGTAGTGAGCCTGTGTGGCGAGTAATGCCTATGTGCCAAGTGAACAGGCCTATGTGGCCAAGTGTAATAAAATGTGCCATTTGACAGCTACTGTGTGTAGCCCAGGAGAAATTTTGGGTGACGACCCACAAATTTTGTAAGTAGAGACTCGAGAGTGAGGACTCTAGATTGGGAGCACGGCTCTCCCATGGACCTCTCGAAGCCGGAGAGGTAGAAGTGGCACAAGTGAATGACAGACATGACAGACAGATATGGACAGTGGTTAAGACACCAAGACTATTATAGGCTGGACCAAAACAGAGCTGATCTAATACCAGCAGAAGGAGTTATGATCAACTTGGGTTTCTGTGTATGTTAGTTTATTGTATGGCAGATTGACAGAGTTGGATGAGAGGAGTAAATGTGTACAATATTGGATTTTTGAAAGTATGCAACGTGATGGAACTTTAACTAGTTATGAGCCTGACAATGTTTTTCTAATGCATATCACTGATGGGTCTAGCAAAAGAGAATTAGACCAGGCAATGCAAGTGTTATCTAAATGTTTAAGAAATTATTGATAAGCAGAAAGATAGCTAAGTACGGTTGAGCTGAAAAAAAATAAGTGTGAGAATTCATTGGCGATATGAGAAGTCTGCTCGTCTTTTGCAGTTTCCTCACCTTCTCCTCTCGTGTATTTCTGTGTAAGAAAGGAGTGAGGCGTCCCTCCCTTTCACATTGCTGTGTAACATTGTGTATTTGTAGAAAGGAGAAACAGGCGGTTTGCAGATATTTTCCTAAAAAGATGGTGCCCATCTGAAGCCAGAGATTTTTGAACATCTAAGTACTATAGAAAGTTGTAAATGAGAAAAGTGAACAATACAGAAGAGTTAAATTGTAGGTACTGAAACTGAGGAAATGGTATATGAGAAGGATGAGAAGTTTTTGTAAGAAAGTCTTTGTAAGTTTAACTGAAAAATCATTTGTAGAAGAGGAGAGAAGTGAGACGGGCATCCAGCTTCCCCCTTTGACCCCCCTTAATTCTCCTTCTTCGATGGACACATCCTGTGTGAGAGACTGTGTCTGTAAAATGTTAACTCTTGACCAGCTATGAAATTACTAGTATAACATGTGATGTTCAAATGTGAGTGATATACAAGACCAAGGGAAATGTTTAACTATGTTGCAGAAGTGAAATAGTTGAAATTGTTAGTTTTTGTTATGTTACTCTAGGATTCATTTTAAACAAAGAAAGAAAAGGCTGATTTAAATTCCTAAAAGGTAGCTATGATTGTTATAATTATTTAAATGTTTAGTTCTCCATTCCAGCCTACTGAGCGTGAAAAGGGAAAAGGTTCCACACACTGATAAGACCAGGTTGATTTAGTATTTTAGCATGCCAGAATATTAAAGGAACTATGCAAGTTAAGAAGCAGTAGTTGGACAAGTAAGCACATGCCAGAAGAGAGAAATCAGAAGGTTATTGATGGTTTAAAGAAGTAGATAGGAAACATGAAAGTGAACTAGAAGAAAGTGGACAGAATGTTGTAGAATTATTAATAAGGATTACTGGATGTGAGACAAGAAAAGGCTGAGAATGTTTAAATTACTTTAAATGTGTCCAGTCCATGGCAGAGGCAGTAAATGTAGATGTGACTGAGTACCAACTTTATTGCAATTATAAGGAAACAAGGATTTGAATGGGCTTTGCTAAGACAAGTGCACAGTAGCATTGAAGCCCAGAGAGAGGAGAGAAAAGAGAATACAACATACAGTTAATGCTTTTATAGCCTAAGATGAGGAGCAAATGTTTATGCTCATCTGATGCCAGAGACCAGCAACATGAATAAAAAGATGGTAATGAAGGCAAAGATGGGGCTGGTGCCAGTACTTTAGCATTAAGTTCAACTGAGAGGTTTCCAATTTGTCTGAACAGTCTTTCCCTGGAGGTTGGCTTTCCAAAAGATTGTTGTCATGTTTTCTGTATATCCTGCATTCTTAAATGGTGTGAAACCACCTCATTCTGCCCTGTTGACCGCAAACCCTTTCAAACCATGTATAAAATAGATCCGGTTTGGTGGATGCACCAAGATCCATGTCGTGGCAAAAACACAAAAGAAAACTGCAGCTGCAACCTGTGCCAGTGGTGCTGTACAAAAGGGAAGATATGTTTTAGAACAGATGTTATGAAGAAATATGCAAATGAAATCTTGAAAAGAGCAAGGACAAAACATTTGTCATCAGCAAGGCTGATAGCAAGTATGAAGCAATCCTGCTTGAATTAGGAGAAATAGAAGTGAAAAGATGTACTACAATCAATTCTGCCAGTGTTTTCTTAGAGAGAGAGAAGACCTTGAAGAGAAGGGTGGCCACATCTGCTCTGAACTCATGGAAGAAGAAATGCAGGAAATCTGCCCAGTAAAGGACCCTCCTGTTGAAAATTCTGATCTGATCCTGTTTGCAGAGGGTTTACACCTGTAGAAAGATGGAGTCCCAAGAATGGCATATGCGGTGACAACATTGGAGGAATCGATTGAGACCCAACTACTCCTTTCATCACTTTCAGCGCAGTTTGCCAAAGTGGTAGCACTCACAAGAGCTTGTGAGACGGCAAAGGATCAAACAGCCAACATCTACACTGATAGCAAGTATGCTCTCGAAGTAGTCCATGATTATGAACCCATAAGGAAGAACAGAAGATTCACAACTGCTGCAGGAGAACCAATTCAAAACTGGAAATATGTTCAAGAACTTTTTGAAGCAGTCACCCTCCCAAAGGAAGTAGCCATCCTGAAGGTCAAGGCACATACTGAAGGACAACCCATGGAAGAAAAAGGAAACCAGTTGGCTGATCCTACTGCCAGGAAGACTGCTGAAACACCAATGGAAGCAATCATGACCCTAATCACTGATTTTGCAAAGGAATAAGCCCGTAACACATTGAAGAAAAGGAAGAGAACAAATACAAAAAGCGAAGGAACTGATTAAGAAATTGCAAGAATCTTCACCTGATGATTGGAATGAAATCATTGAAAGGGACAGAGCAAAGAAGGATCAAGATGGTGCTAAGAAAATGGAATATGTGTCCCATCTCAAACAGAGAAAATGATCATGCAACTATCCCATGGCCCGAGTCATGTAGGCCATAAGGCAATGGAGAGAAACATAAGCAAGGCTGGATGGTTTATTCAATACTCCAGAAATGCATGTCAAGACTTTGTTGAGGGATGCATAATCTGTACTAAAAACAACCCAGGAAAACCGACCAGAGTAAAACATTTGGCCAAGCCACTATTCCCTTTCCAAAGACTTCAGATTGATTACATCCAATTGCCCAAAACAGGCCAATATCAATATTGGCCTGAAAACACATGTCACTGCACACATGTTCCCACATAGTAAAAACACCTGTCCCCCATAAATTTAACAGTAAAATCACATGTCCCAATGATTATCTGCACACATATGTCCGTGATCACCTGCGCACATCTGTACATGATCATTTGCGTACATATGTCCGTGATCACACGGACCAATTATTATACACTTAACGGGATTTTTTTTACCAAAACATGTAGCAGAATACATTTTGGCTTAAATTTACGGCAAAATTCGATTTTATTGGATATATTTTAAAATAGAAAGAAGAAAATATTGTTTTTTTTTCAAATTTCCGCTCTTTTCTCGCTTATATCGCAAAAAATAAAAAACGGAGTCGTGAATAAATACCACCAAAAGAAAGCTCTATTTGTGTGAACAAAATGATAAAAATTTCATTTAGCATGAACGCGCAATTGTCACTGAAAGTGCGAGAGCGCTGAAAGCTGAAAATTGGTCTGGGAAGGAAAGGGGTGCCCAGTATTGATGTGGTTAATATCCATACCAGACCTGAAGGGCCTGGTATGGAATATGGGGGGACCCCCAGGCAATTTTTTTTTTTATTTTGGTTCGGGGTTCCCCTTAATATTCATACCAGACCCAAAGGGCCTGGTAATGGACTGGGGGATCCCGTGCTGTTTTCAATTACTTCTTTTATCTGTATTGCCGGGACTGACAATTCATTATAGCCGCGTGTACTTTTAAATGACTTTTTTTCTTTTAGAACTGTAATTTTGTGCAGGGACTATTCTAAACACAGGAAAAATGTGCCACTTTACAGGCATACTATAGACACCCCCCAGGTACGAAATTTAAAGGAATATTTCACTTTTTTTGTTTCACTTTAAGCGTTATAAAATCACTGCTCCTGAAAAAACTGTAGTTTTTAAACTTTTTTTTGCATTGATACATGTCCCCTGGGGCAGGACCCGGGTCCCCAAACACTTTTTATGACAATACCATGCATATAAGCCTTTAAAATTAGCACTTTTGATTTCTCCCGTAGACTTTTAAAGGGTGTTCCGCGGCTTTCGAATTTGCCGCGAACACCCCAAATTGTTTGCTATTCGGCGAACAGGCGAAAACCCAATGTTTGAGTCGAACTTACGCTCATCCCTAATATCCAGTGCCTTGAAAAATTATTCATACCCCCTGACATTTTCCACTATTTGTCATGTTACAACCAAAAATGGAAATGTATTTTATTGAGTTTTTTTCTGTAATAAACCAACACAAAGTGGCACATAATTGTGAAGTGGTAGGAAAATGATAACTGGTTTTCAAAATGTTTTACAAATAAATATGTGAAAAGTGGAATTGAAAGCATATGGTACAACTGCAAACCTACCAAGACAAGGCCATCCACCTAAACTGACAGGCCGGGCAAGGAGAACATTAATCAGAGAAGCAGCCAAGAGGTCCATGGTAACTCTGGAGGAGCTGCAGAGATCCACAGCTCAAATAGGAGAATCTGTCCACAGGACAAATATTAGTTGTGAACTCCACAAATCTGATCTTTATGGACAAGTGGTAAAAAGAAAGCCATGGTTGCAGTTTGCGGGAAGCCATGTGGGGGACACAGCAAACATGTGGAAGAAGGTGTTCTGCTCAGATGAGACCAAAATTTTACATTTTGGCCTAGAAGCAAAACCCTAGGTGTGGCGAAAAACTAACACTGCACATGCTCCTGAACACACCATCCCCACTGTGAAACATGGTGGTGGCAGCATAATGTTGTGGGGATGCGTTTCTTCAGTAGGGACAGGGAAGCTGGTCAGAGTTGATGGGAAGATGGATTGAGCCAATACAGGGCAATCTTAGAAGAAAACCTGTTAGATTCTGCAAAAGACTTTAGACTGGGGTGGAGGTTCACCTTCCAGCAGGACAACGACCCTAAACATACAGCCAGAGCTACAATGGAATGGTTTAGATCAAAGCATATTCATGTATTAGAATGGCCCAGTAAAAGGCCAGACCTAAATCCAATTGAGAATATGTGGCAAGACTTGAAAATTGCTGTTCACAGACGCTCTGCATCCAATCTGACAGAGCTTAAACTATTTTGCAAAGAAGAATGGGCAAAAATGTCACTCTCTAGATGTGCAAAGCTGGTAGAGACATCCCCAAAAAGACTTGCAGCTGTAATTGCAGTGAAAGGAGGTTCTACAAAGTATTGACTCAGGGAGGCTGAATACAAATGTACCCCACACTTTTCACATATTTATTTGTGAAAAATGTTGAAAACAATTTATCATTTTCCTTCTACTTCACAATTATGTGCCACTTTGTGTTGGTCTATCACATAAAATCCCAATAAAATACATTTATGTTTTTGGTTGTACCATGACAAAATGTGGAAAATTTCAAGGGGTATGAATACTTTTTCAAGGCACTGTAAGGGGGGATCTGGGAACCTTGATTGTAAGGAAAGAATGCAGGGGAACTCTTTTGTAAGGAGGGACTTCTGCGGACTTTGATTTGAGGAAAAATCTGTGCACTCTAATGTAAGGAGAGGGCACTAACTATAAAGGGAATGCTGGGGACGTCGATTTTGGGGGAACTCTGTGGATTCTAATGTGTAAGGGGGGAAAACTGGAGACTCTGAGGTGAGAGGGGACTCTGGGGACATTGATGTAAGGAGGAAATCTGGGCACCCTGATGTATAGAGTAATGGTGGGAACTTTGATGCAAGGGGCGGGCTCTGATGTAAGAAGGGATTCTGATGTTCAAATAATATGTATGCCATATGGGGGTTGAATTGAGGGGGTGGCAGAAGGATGGTGGTAAGGCCACCAAAATGCACCTTCACCTAAGTAGACAAAAATCCTTGCACTGGCCCTGCACCTCGTCCTGTTTTGCACTATAACTATACTTTATTAGGATGATTACATTTCTGGTTTGTGATATGTATATATACAATATGGTAGAAAGCGTAGTGCTAAATCTGAACTGACCTTCTCACTGTGGTGAAATCAGATATTACTCACCTAATACTTGTAAAATAGTTGTTTTGATGAAGGTCCCTTCACAATATGATATCTCACAGGTATAATTTCCTCCATCAGATATCTGGGTGTTCTGGATGGTCAGTGTTATATTGGTAAATGTCATTCTTGTACTGCAGTTGTTGTATATCTGGGGTCCTCTTTTGGAAACGTCAGCATATGAGGATAAACACGAAGAATTATTAATGTGATGGATCTTCCATATAACTCCCGTTATATTTCCAAGATCCTCTTCACGTTGTAGTACTGTAGAATTACCTTTTCTCCCCACCACAACATCTGGAATCAGAAGAATCAAAAGTTTTTTTTTTGTTAGCACGCTGTTTATTGACCTTTAAAGTCATGCATTATGTATAATCACCAGGACTCTTTACCATTAGGCATGTCGATTTTGGTCTAATATTTATATACAGTACATATACAGAGTCTTTTTAGCAGACAGTATTGGAACCTTATCTGAGATTAAAATGTGGATTGTCATTCTCAGTCTGGAAATGCTAATTGCCTGGCTGTCATGCTCACCCTTTTCTATATTTTTAGTTACTGACTCATAACAAAATGATATATGATCACTTCTGACTTTCCTTGCGTTCCTGCTCCAGGACTACTTATATTTCAAATGCAAACCCCCCCCCCACAAACAAAAAATGGTTGATCATGCCAGAAACATGGAGCCACCCTGTGTCTTGTATATAAGCCCTCTCAGTTCTTATCTTAGTCTACAACATCACCTCCCCCTAAGTGTGATATAACACACACTTGCTCATTGCTTAGTCTGACATATACTATAGAGGAGGGGAGGTGCCTAACTGTCATGGGTTTTGCACTTATGAATATGGTTTGCTGAATTCATGTTTTGAGGGGAATTGTTACCCCAAAACTTTTGAATGGATTTGTAATAAATGCATTTTTTTTAAACAAAATAAGATTACGTTGGTTTATTACTCTGGCAGAAGGATTCAACACCCTAAAAGTCCCAAGGTTTCTATTTAACAATTTTTTTTTCTATGCAATTAGGGGACGTGGTGTTGATTAATACAGCTGGAAACATTTATATGATATATCCTCTTACTTCCTGTTATGTCTCTGGGACAGGAAGTGAAGGGAAACACTTTTTTTTACTCTGTCAAAAGCTAAAAATAAAACTTTTGGTTTTACATAAACTTTAAATACATACTCTGTTTTTTATAGCAGTAACCTCCCTGCCCCCACCCTCCTCTCCTCACCCCCAATATAAAGCTCTCACCTGCGGAGGATACATCCCGGTATAGAAGCAGCAGGACAGCCAGAAGATACATTGTCTGCAGGTGAGATGATGACACTGAAAAGGAGAAATGTGCTATGACAATGTCACCGATACTCACAGCTATTAACAGAATCACACATCCTGTATGTCTAATGGCGTTCTTGAAAATTACATATTGTGGCCAAATAGTGGTCACTAGCAAACCAATCAAGAAAACTCTACAAATTAAATTTGAGAAAATATTTTTGTGTTACACTAAGGGGTGTAACTATACAAAAAAAATTGCAGGGCTATTCATCCTTCAAAACTACTTGTAGATTTTTTGTGTGTAAATGGGGGAAAAAATCAACAGTTGCAAGGCTATTTTCCTGTCCGATTGAATGCTATTTATTCATAAAAAAATAGAGTGAATTAGAAAAATACAGCATCATGGCCACTAGATGGAGCTGGTGATCCTAGGAAATGAATACTTATTTACTATTGTCATCAGCTCCATCTGTTGAACAAAATGTGATATTTGCCCGATTCACTCTATTCTTTAGAGCGCTCGAACAAAGGAGTTCATGATCTGGAAGTGTTCTAATGGGTTGCCGTTTCAACAAGCTTCTTAGGATACAATCTGGAGTCTCCAAACGTGCCTGTTCTAGGTTACCCACTTCCCTGTACTCAGTCCCCCCCCCCCCCAGAATCCAGGCCTCTTCCCTTTTTATCAAACAGGAGGGAGGCTGGATCCCGGAGGAAAACCAGCAAACACACAAGGGAAGCTGGCATGAGCATTAACCCCTTCCTCTCAAACTGGGCAGCTACGTAGATTGACTAACCAAGAGTACGCAACGTGCCTACATGCCCATGGTGTATGTGTGGGGTCATTATCCCCCCTTTTCTCCCTGGTGCCTCATTCTATATCGAAGCAAATATTCAGATGAAGAGCAAGCAGCCACTACACCAATAATCCACTACCTTTCCTAGCTAACTACACCCAATTTTGGGAAGATAACCACCCTGAGTGGGAATCCTAAGTCTACACCCTACCTACAGGCAGCCTTGCTCTATGGGAGAGAGCCGTACTGTGCACAACTTGCATTTAAAGTGGCATTCTGCCCAAGAGCATGGAACTAACACTCACCCCTTAGCAACCCACTGCAAACTAACTTCATGGTTAACACTTTCCACCCCTACAGGTTAGAGACACCAACTCCCCGGTGTACAGCAATTTAGGGACTGGACAGCAGAGCAGGCATCAGTCACCATCAACGCAGCAATTCCCTGTCACCTCACTCCCAGTGACATACCAGCAGGTTGCTACTGGATACAGGGTTACTCATTACACCAGCCTGTAATTACATGCATGTACTCCTCCAGAGGCGTCTATGTCTCTCACTTGTGACTTCCTAGGCTAGGTCCCTAGGTACTCTGTGCTGCAGGGCCAGTCCCAGAAATGTGGGAGCTGGGTGCTAGTGAAGGGGCCAAGCTTAACACCCCTTCACCACCAAAGTAGTCAACACCCTTGCCAAGTCACCATTCCCCTGGCTGGTTGGCTGCCACAATAACATAGTTGTCCCTAGTTTCAGCAATATAGCCATAACTAGACAGCAGACCCATACTGGACTCTATGTGTAGTGTCTACTTTAACCTAAGTTCCCTTACTTACAAGCCCTGGTTCTTTGAATACGCCATGCAAAACATCACTTAGGAGAAAAAGTTCAGACCAAGCAGTAACCAGAACTTTACTGAAGTAAGACAGATATACAGGAACAGTTCTTGCAGGCAACTTCTTATGTATAATCCCGTACAGAGGTGCTCTGATGCCCATAGGGTAATCATAAATGCATAACAGCATAGTCCATTAGAAGCATAGTCCATAATCGGCAAATAATTCATAAGAGGTAGCACAGAGTCCATATGGTCCATGTTTGGCAAAGATCCTTACAAGGCTATCAGTTCATGATTTGTAGCTAAGAGTCCTCAGGCTCCCAGTCCCTCAGGAAGCCTCAAATGGCCCCTACAGCTGGGGGAACCATCCGGCAGCATAACGGCCTACATCTTGTCAGTATTTCCAGACACTCGTGGACATCACTGGACAGAGAGGGACCTCAAGATTATTTCCCTTAACTGGAAGGCCTGAGGAAAGAGAATTGGAGTCATCCTGTGGCCAATCTGGGATTGTTTCCCCTATCACCCATCTGTGACCAGTGCTGGAGAATAAACTTCTAGCCTGCATGACCTTCCATAATAGAGGGTCCAGGCTCTTTGGTAAGAGTCCATTTCTAATTGTGGTAGTGGTGTGTTCACCTGGTGGAGAGAATCTGATTCATCTTGAATACAAGACTTTTCACTTCATTTGACATATGTGGAATCCATGGTCTGTTTGAGAGACTACCGACACTTGGACATTTTTGTTTGTTTTACACAAGTTCTCTTTTTATTAGCGCAACGCATTTATTGCACAGTATTTCCAGCAGCTTTCTCCTGGGGCACTGAAGGGTCCCTTTTTATGTGGATCTGTGGAAAATTGATGGGAAAATATAGCCAATCAGAACACAGCCTCTCAATAGCAGGGAGGGATACTATAACTCCTGGATGTGAACTGGATTGGGAATATCTGGGACCGGGTACAAACGTTTCTGTGATGGAGGGGCTTACAGGAGGGATCAGTAAGCACCCTGGAAATAGCTCTCTGGGACAGAGTAATGACACTACTAGGCCCAGCAGTGAATCACCAGCAACCACAGAACAGGTGCAGTATGTTAATTCCCAGTCTCACAAACTTATTAATGGACATGGTACACCCCAGTTAGATCTAACAGTAGATTGGGATCTTAGACAGCAACTGAGAGCCCTCCCAAGAAAGAAAGATATTCAGTTACTTATAACTGTGGTTGAAGTTTCATGTAAATAGGTCATAGAGGGACTTAGGGAGGACATAGCAGCTCTGGGGCATAATAGAAGAAGTGGAGATGGATCAGGATAATATCAGACAAGCGGTGGCTGATATCCAGGATTTGACTAAATATCATGAGATAATTTTGAATCCCCTTATGGATCAGATGGACGATCATGAAAATAGAGAACATCAGCAGTATATACGTACTAAGGGCTTGCCTGAAACAATACAGCCTTCTGTGCCGCCTAAAATGGCTACACGCTCTTCTGGCCTGCTTAAGTAGATCTTCCAACGCTGGGTACCTATTTATGAAACGCTGCACTGCCAAATTGAACACATGTGTCAACTTTCCATGTCTAAGGGCGGACAGGAGGATTGTGCCATTATCACACACCACCATTCCTAGCTCCAGCTGGCGTGGCGTGAACCACCTCTGGACCTGTCCCTGCAGAGCTGCAAGAATCTCTGCTCCAGTATGGTTCAAGTCCCCTAGACACACCAGCTGAAGCACTGCATGGCATCTTTTAGCCTGTCTCATTGAATAGTCCTTTCAACGATTAGGGGGTACTTGAGGTTCATAAGACAATTCAGCAGAGGAGGGCATGGAAGAGGAGGAGGCGGGGGTAGAGCTGACAAATATGGCATCATCACCATCTCTATGGAGGCGTGGGGGCACAACAAGCTACAGCACTGAGCCCTGTCCTGCATCCTTGCAAGTTACAAGCAGAGTTACCCAGTGTGCTGTTAACAAAATATACTGTCCTATGCTTGCTGGGTCACGTGTCAGCAGTAATGTGGACTTTGTGACTGACTGTCTTGCCCAACGATGCCACAACATTGCCTTCAATGTGATGGTAGAGAGATGGAATGGCCTTGAGTGAAAAGAAATACCGACTGGGAACTTGCCATTGTGGTACATCACATTCTGCAAATTCACGGAAGGGGGCAGAATCCACCAGGCGGAAAGGCAGAAGTAGTAGAGCCAGCAGCTTTGACACGCTTGAATTTAGACGCTGGGCATGTGAGTGGCAGGAACTTTTTTTTACCGCTGCAGCAGATGGGGCAGAGATATTTGCCGGCTATAGTCTACAGCTGGTGGTGTGCTGCTGGCAGATGTGCTGCAAGGACCTGGGACATCCTGTGCTATACCATTATCCCTGTCAGTGGAGGCTGCTGAGAGGTCATAAGGTATAGCAGGGACAGACTGAGGTGAGTATGGAGGAGGGACAGAATTGTGCCCCTTTTGTGTGGCTTTTAGGTGCTCTTGCCAATGGGCTGAGTAGTGGGAGGTTAAATGCCTTGTCAAGCATGTGGTACCCAAATGGTTGTTGTTTTTGCCACATTTGATGTGCTTGAGACAAATTTTGCAAATAGCAACTGTGCGGCTGCACATGTACTAAAAAACGCCCAGACAGCTGAGCTGTGGGAAGTGGGCCGGGAAATAACAGCTTGTCATGAAAGACGTCCTGTTAGTTCAGCCGTCGGCGGAAGATCGGTTAACAGAACTATTGTCAGTAAAACCAGAGGACGCGTTCGGAGACGCGTTGACACGAACGGACGCATGCGGGTGCGCGCTAATACGAGCGGGTGTACGCGGGTACACGATGAGACGAACGGGCACGTACGATCGGTACTCGGGCGTGCACGTGTGCACGCGGCGGCGCGCAGACGTGCGGTGTGACAGCTTTTGGCGCCATTAGGCCTATTTAAGGGTGCCTGTCAGCATGCTTCCTTGCTGTCCGGCCTACAGCGTTCCCTGTGACCCTAAGCTTCCAGTATACCTGTTTACCTGATTCCTGTTACCCGGCTTGTTCCTGACTTCTCCTGTTTGCTGCCAGTCCCTGACCTCGGCTTTTCTGACGATTCTCCTACCTCATCCTTCAGTTATTACCTGCCTGTCTGTTGCCGACCCGGTCCGTGCCCTGACTATTCTCCTGGTTCCGTTTTGTACCTGCTCTGCTTACCTGTGTTTTGACCCGGCCTGTCTGACTTTGCTAGTGCTTCCAGTGGTACTACAGAACACCTCCCTGCTGCCTGCTGGTTTGTGGGTGTCTGCTAGCTACAGAGCTTCCCTATCCAGTCAACAGTTCCAGTGTTCCTGCCAAGAGTTCCGGTTCTTCTACCAGTTGTTCCAGTGCTTCAGTTGTACTACAGAACACCTCCCAGTTGCCTGTTGTTCCTGAGTTCCTGCCAGTGGATCCAGTGTTCCTGATAGTCCTCCTGCTGCTGCACCAGAGGTCCGGATCAACTCTACACCTGCCACTTACCAAGCACTTGTGGCCCCCTGCGCTCTTGAGTCCCTGTCTTCTCTATCAGGGGCTCTCGAACCAGAGGCACACGAGAGGCTACTCCTTGCATTCTGGGCTCCACCACCAGGTACGTGACAGTACCGGACAGCCATGTCTGAGCCCACGCAGGGAGCCTCTCCCATGGATGAGCTCTGCCGCCATCTTGCTGGACTTACCCAGGCAGTAAAGAGCCTACAAGAAGGCTACACCCAGCTGGAAGGCCAAGTCCAGGCCCTAGCAGCTTCTACACCTCCAGTATCCGGGACTTCTGCTTCACCATCAGTGGTCATGTTGCCGCCTGAACCCAGGGTCCCCACGCCTAAAAGGTTTTCGGGTAACCGGAGCAAATTCAGGTCCTTCCGCAACTCATGTGAGCTCTTTTTTGCCCTTCAACCAAGGACCTTCTCCCTGGAAGCCACCAAGGTGGGGTTCGTGATCTCGCTGCTGACCGGCGAGCCCCAGTCCTGGGCCCATCGCTTGTTAGAAAAGAAAGACACCTCACTTGATACTCTGGATACCTTCTTTTGGGCTATGTCATCCCTATATGAAGACCCACAGCTGACCACCACGGCAGAGGCAGCTTTGCACACCCTACAGCAAGGCCGCAGACCTGTTGAGGACTATGCATCAGAATTCAGACGCTGGAGTTCCGATACGAATTGGAACAATGCCGCCCTACGGTATCAGTTCCGTATGGGCCTTTCAGAATCCTTGAAGGATGAACTAGCCCGAGTGGGCCTTCCTGAGACTTTAGAGGACCTCATAGACCTTTCCATCCAAATAGACAGACGCCTAAGAGAACAACGTACAGAGTGATCTTCTGGCCCTGCTTGTCCTGTCTGGATGCTGCCCCGGGTGCCTAGTTCTCCCCACTCCGCTCCTCCAGCTTCTACTACCATGACCTCAGATACACCGGAACCAATGCAGCTGGGACTCTTACGGCCTTCCCTCACTCCTGAAGAGCGTCAACGCCGTCGGGCTGGTAACCTGTGCCTATATTGCGGGGAACCCGGACACTTTGTACGGACTTGCCCGGCCAAGCTTCGTAAGTGCCTCTCTGTCTCTCCTGCTCTTACCCCAGCTTCACTGAATAACATGTCTCACCTGGCTGTCCCGCTTCTTTTACAGCTCCCAGGAGGGAATATACCAACCAGCGCTATCATTGATTCCGGGGCCTGCAGTGGCTTTATAGACTTGTCCTTCGCTTCCAGACATCATATTCCCATCCGGCCCAGGGCGAAAGGACTTTCAGTATATCTGGCCGATGGTTCTACCCTCAGATCAGGACCAGTAACCCAGGAAACAGTACCCATGCTCACCACTATTGCTGGCACTCATCAAGAGCTACTTTGTCTGGACGTCATTGAATCTCCTCTATTCTCCATCATATTGGGCATGCCTTGGCTCAAGGCCCATAATCCACAAGTTGATTGGGCCTCAGGGAAAATTGAATTTCCTTCCTCTTATTGCCACCAACACTGTCTACCAGAAGTTACTCAAGCTCCCTCTGCCCTGTTGTGCAGGGAAACTGATGCCGAGACCCGTCAAGTTGTACCCGAAGTCTACCATAGCTTTCTGGACGTTTTCAGTCAAAAAGGGGCTGAGACCCTTCCTCCCCACCGGCCATATGACTGTCCGATTGAGCTTCTCCCAGGGGCAGAGATTCCTTTTGGGAGAATATTTCCTTTGTCAGAGTTAGAACTAGGAGTATTAAAAACTTACATTGACGATAATCTAAAGAAAGGCTTCATCCAACCCTCCACATCCCCGGCAGGAGCAGGAATCTTTTTTGTGGAAAAGAAAGATCATTCTTTGTGCCCTTGTGTGGATTATCGGGCACTCAATAAGATTACAATCAAGAACCATTATCCCTTACCATTAGTGCCGGAACTTTTTCAGAGGCTGGGGTCTGCAGTAGTGTTTTCAAAATTAGATCTTCGTGGTGCCTACAACCTTGTCCGCATTCGCAAGGGAGACGAATGGAAGACTGCTTTCCGTACCCGGTTTGGGCACTTCGAATATTTAGTCATGCCTTTGGGACTTTGTAATGCTCCTGCCACATTTCAGCATTTTGTAAATAACATTTTCAGAGACTACCTTGACCTGTTTGTTGTTATTTACCTAGATGACATTCTAATCTTCTCTTCTTCCCTAGTTGAACACCGTGAACATGTCAGAAACGTTTTGACCCGACTTCGCCTGCACGGCCTTTACGCCAAGCCTGAGAAATGTGTCTTCGAGCAGGAGAGTATTCAGTTCCTTGGTCTTATTATCTCTGTGGAAGGCATCAAAATGGACCCTCAGAAGGTCTCCGCCATTCTGGACTGGCCCGCTCCTACTGACAAAAAAGGGATTCAACGTTTCGTGGGATTTGCAAATTTTTATAGAAAATTCATCAAGGGATTCTCCACTATCATTGCTCCCATTACAAGATTAACCCAACAGGGCCTCAAGTTCCATTGGTCTACGGAAGCTCAGATGGCCTTTACTACACTGAAGGATCTGTTTGTCTCAGCCTCAGTTTTAAAACATCCTGATTCCACGTTACCCTACATCCTGGAGGTGGACGCCTCGGAGATAGCGGTCGGTGCAGTACTCTCCCAAAGACAGGGGCCTAGGGCTCTTCTGCACCCAGTCGCTTTTTTTTCCCGTAAATTATCAGAAGCAGAAAAGAACTATGACGCGGGTGATCGAGAATTGTTAGTGATCAAAGCTGCGTTGGAGGAATGGCGATACCTGTTAGAGGGAGCAGCGCACCCGATTCTTGTTTATACAGATCACAAGAATCTAGAATATTTAAAGACTGCCAAGAGGTTGAAACCACGACAGGCCAGATGGGCACTGTTCTTTACTAGATTTTCTTTCCATATTACCTACCGCACCGGGTCAAAAAATATCAAGCCTGACGCTCTGTCTCGGATGTACAGCGATTCGGAAGCACCTTCTCCGCCAGATACCATCTTGTCCGCAGGGAACTTTCTGTTACTCCAAGGGGATCTACTGTCACAGATCAAGCAAGCCTCCAGGAACGTTTCCGCTCCACCTGATACAACCCTACAGGCCAGAGATGATCTTCTGTGGTTTAAGGATAGGATCTTTGTACCTCAGGAGGTGCGAACGGCAGCTCTTAGTTCTTGCCATGACCATATGTTAGCCGGCCATTTTGGAGTACATAAAACATCTGAACTTCTTCAGCGCACGTTCTGGTGGCCATCATTAAGAAAGGACTGCAAGGACTACGTGGAAGCATGTGTCACCTGTATCCAAAATAAAGGTAGCAAGTCTAAGGCCTGGGGCCTGTTAAAACCACTATCTGTCCCGGAGAAGCCATGGAGGGTGATCTCCATGGATTTTATTGTCGAATTGCCACCTTCTGAAAGCTACACTACGATCTTCGTAATAGTGGATAGATTATCCAAGATGGCACATTTCCTACCAATGAAAGGTACCCCTACTGCTGCTGAAACTGCCAGGACATTTATTAAGGAGGTGGTGAGGCTTCATGGCATCCCTGCCAATATTACTTCCGATCGGGGGGTACAATTCACCTCGAGGTTTTGGAGAGCTCTTTGTGAATCCCTGAAAATTGACCTTGCCTTCTCTTCTGCCTATCACCCCCAAACAAATGGCCAGACGGAGAGAACGAATCAGACGCTGGAGCAGTATCTGCGCTGCTTTTCCTCGTTCTCCCAGGATGATTGGGCTCCGCTTCTTCCCCTTGCCGAATTTGCATACAACAACTCTGTTCATTCCGCTACAAAACAAACACCATTTTTTGCAAATTATGGGTTCCATCCTCTGTTCTTGTCCACTAACATTCCGGAGTGTCCAGTACCAGCTGTTCAAGAAAACCTAAACTTCTTTGAATCAAATAATAAACTTCTGCAAGAGACTACCCTGTTTCTCCGAAAATAAGACCTAGCGTGATCGTCAGTGATGGCTGCAATATAAGCCCTACCCCCTAAATAAGCCCTAGTTAAAGTCCTTGTAGGTCTTATTTTCAGGGTAGGGCTTATTTTCGGGGAAACAGGGTAGGGCTTATTTGGGGGGTAGGGCTTATATTGTAGCCATCACTGACAATCACGCTAGGTCCTATTTTCGGGGAAACAGGGTATAGCAAGGACCCAGAACTACAACAAAGAGGTGTTTGATAAGAAGAGAAGGGGGGAGCTTGATCTTAAACCTGTAGATTTGGTTTGGCTATCTACTTTGAATCTAAGATTGGCTTGTCCTTCCAAAAAATTGGGTCCCAAGTTCGTGGGTCCTTTTCCAGTGACAAGGAAAATTAATAATGTGGCCTACGAACTAAAGCTACCAGAATCATTCTGGATTCACCCGGTCTTTCATGTTGCCCTACTCAAACCTGCAGTTCCTGATCCTTTTGTCAACCGGAGGGTCAATCCCCCTGAACCCGTGATCATTGACGGAGAAACCGAATATGAGGTCGAGTCCATTCTGGATTGTAAGAAGAGACGTAATCAAGTCCAGTTCTTGGTAAAGTGGAAGGGGTATGGGCCTGAGGAAAACTCCTGGGAGCCGGAGTCCAACATCCATGCTAGGAGATTGATCCTTGCCTTTAAAAGATCTCATCCAAGTAAGATGGCACAGTTGGGCATCCAGAGGCTGCCCCTTGGGGGTGGGCAATGTCATGAAAGACGTCCTGTTAGTTCAGCTGTTGGCGGAAGATCGGTTAACAGAACTATTGTCAGTAGAACCAGAGGACGCGTTCGGAGACGCGTTGACACGAACGGACGCATGCGGGTGCGCGCTAATACGAGCGGGTGTACGCGGGTACACGATGAGACGAACGGGCACGTACGATCGGTACTCGGGCGTGCACGTGTGCAGACGTGCGGTGTGACAGCTTTTGGCGCCATTAGGCCTATTTAAGTGTGCCTGTCAGCATGCTTCCTTGCTGTCCGGCCTACAGCGTTCCCTGTGACCCTAAGCTTCCAGTATACCTGTTTACCTGATTCCTGTTACCCGGCTTGTTCCTGACTTCTCCTGTTTGCTGCCAGTCCCTGACCTCGGCTTGTCTGACGATTCTCCTGCCTCATCCTTCAGTTATTACCTGCCTGTCTGTTGCCGACCCGGTCCGTGCCCTGACTATTCTCCTGGTTCCGTTTTGTACCTGCTCTGCTTACCTGTGTTTTGACCCGGCCTGTCTGACTTTGCTAGTGCTTCCAGTGGTACTACAGAACACCTCCCTGCTGCCTGCTGGTTCGTGGGTGTCTGCTAGCTACAGAGCTTCCCTATCCAGTCAGCAGTTCCAGTGTTCCTGCCAAGAGTTCCGGTTCATCTACCAGTTGTTCCAGTGCTTCAGTTGTACTACAGAACACCTCCCAGTTGCCTGTTGTTCCTGAGTTCCTGCCAGTGGATCCAGTGTTCCTGATAGTCCTCCTGCTGCTGCACCAGAGGTCCGGATCAACTCTACACCTGCCACTTACCAAGCACTTGTGGCCCCCTGCGCTCTTGAGTCCCTGTCTTCTCTATCAGGGGCTCTCGAACCAGAGGCACACGAGAGGCTACTCCTTGCATTCTGGGCTCCACCACCAGGTACGTGACACAGCTCCACAATGTGATGGAATAGGGTGGCTGCTCTCTACACTTTCATGATGGTTGCCTTGTTGGGGTTGTGCCTTACCCTCACTTTCCTCCTCTGCTCTATCTGGCACCCAAGTTGAGTCAGTGACCTCATCATCATCTTCTCTTCCATCCTCATTACCACTGGAGACAACTTGGCAATAGGCTGCGGCTGAGGGAACATGACTGACAATTTGTGTACCAGTGTTCTCCCTTCTCTGTAGGCTCATGTTTCTGCCTTCCTCAACCTCAGAGTCAGAACCAACATCTGAATCGAGTAATGGCTGTGCATCGTCAAGGGGCAAGTGGCTGACGCTGTGTTCAAATAACTCAGCTGACTCCTCCATGCCTGATGCTGGGGCTATGGCAGGAATAGCTGTGGACAAGGAGGCAGATTTTGCCACTCTGGCAGCTGCAGGGGACTGCACACTAGTCTCTGCTTGGGTGATGGAGGATGAGGAGGATGAGGAGGATGAGGACGGTTTAGTAAGCCAGTCCACCACCTCCTCTGCATGCCGTGGCTGGATAACACAGGCAACATCACTAAACAGAGGAAATGTTGCCCTGCCTGAGGACTGAACACGTCCACCTTTGCCTGTGGCACATTCGCTATAGGAACATCTGCCTCTCCTTGCTGTCCTTCCAGACATGATGGGGGGAGTGGGGGGTGCTTATTAACAAAATGTAATAAAGATGTGTAAATGTGTACGTGGATGCACTTTAATCAATGGAAATTGGTGATTGGTGCACTTTAATTTGAGTATTCATGACACAGACACACTCCACGGATACACTATAATATACTGCAGTATACTGCATTAAACTTGCATTAACGCACAGAACTATATGGTGTCAAACTTGCAGTAACGCAATGAAATATACTATGTTAAGCGGTCGCTACACTCACACTGACTGAACTATCCCTACATTCACACTAATGTAAAGTTGAATGGTCGCACTACACTCACACTGAACTATCCCTAGATGCACACTAAACTGATATTCTACACTAATAAAAGAATCAGAATGGAACACTATAGCACGCTAACTGTCTAATAGCACGGAACAGAGCCCTGTTCTATCTCTCTCCACACCGCTATCACAATACAAATGACAGCTGTGGAAAGAAGACTTTTATAGTTTTGGGGTGAGATTAAGAGCAATGAGCCATGATTGGATACAGTCATCATGACAGTGTCCAATCATTGCTCTGACAGTGATCTGTGCCCTGAATGGGCGAAGATTTCATTTCTTCAGCCAATCAGGGCTTTCAGTGCACTGTACGATGGTGTAGTGCGTTGTGGTCGTTCGGCGGGCTGAACAAACAGTCCAATGACCCTATAATTTGGTTGTTTGGAGAACTTCCAAACAGCCAATGTTCTGCCCGAACTCATGCTCGGGCCGAATCGTTCACCTATCCTTATCTGTAATTACAGCTGCAAGTCTTTTTGGGGATGTCTCTACCAGCTTTGCACATCTAGAGAGTGACATTTTTGCCCATTCTTCTTTGCAAAATAGCTCAAGCTCTGTCAGATTAGATGGAGAGCGTCTGTGAACAGCAATTTTCAAGTCTTGCCATAGATACTCAGTGTGATTTAGGTCTGGACTTAAACTGGGCCATTCTAACATATGCTTTGATCTAAACCATTCCATTGTAGCTCTGGCTGTATGTTTAGGGTCGTTGTCCTGCTGGAAGGTTTACCTCTGCTCCAGTCTCAATTCTTTTGCACACAGGTTACATAGTTACATAGTTACATAGTAGGTGAGGTTGAAAAAAGACACAAGTCCATCAAGTCCAACCTATGTGTGTGATTATGTGTCAGTATTACATTATATATCCCTGTATGTTGCGGTCATTCAGGTGATTATCTAATAGTTTCTTGAAGCTATTAATGCTCCCCGCTGAGACCACCGCCTGTGGAAGGGAATTCCACATCCTTGCCGCTCTTACAGGTGAACTCTATTTACTAATTAGGTGACTTTTGAAGGCAATTGGTTCCACTAGATTTTAGTTAGGGGTATTAGAGTAAAGGGGGCTGAATACAGATGCACGCCACACTATTCACATATTTATTTGTAAAAACAATTTGGAAAACCATTTATCATTTTCCTTCCACTTCATAATTATCATAATTCATAACAAAAGTGAGTACACCTGAAGGAATGACACTTTGCTACAATGTAAAGTAGTGAGTGTACAGCTTGTATAACAGTGTAAATTTGCTGCCCCCTCAAAATAACTCAACACACAGCCATTAATGTCTAAACCGCTGGCAACAAAAGTGAGTACACCCCTAAGTGAAAATGTCCAAATTGGGCCCAATTAGCTATTTTCCCTCCCCGATGTCATGTCACACGTTAGTGTTACAAGGTCTCAGGTGTGAATGGGGAGCAGGTGTGTTAAATTTGGTGTTATCGCTCTCACTCTCTCATACTGATCACTGGAAGTTTAATATGGCACCTCATGGCAAAGAACTCTCAGAGGATCTGAAAAAAATAATTGTTGCTCTACATAAAGATGACCTAGACTATAAGAAGATTGCCAAGACCCTGAAACTGAGCTGCAGCACGGTGGCCAAGACCATACAGCGGTTTAACAGTACAGGTTTCACTCTGAACAGGCCTCGTCATGGTCGGCCAAAGCAGTTAAGAACACATGCTCTGCTCCATATCCAGAGGTTGTCTTTGGGAAATAGATGTATGAGTGCTGCCAACATTGCTGCACAGGTTGAAGGGGGGGGGGGGTCAGCCTGTCAGTGCTCAGACCATACGCCGCACACTGCGTCAAATTGGTCTGCATGGCTATTGTCCTAGAAGGAAGAAGGAAGCCTCTTCTAAAGATGATGCACAAGAAAGCCCGAAAACAGTTTGCTGAAGATAAGCAGACTAAGGACATGGATTACTGGAACCATGTCCTGTGGTCTGATGAGACCAAGATAAACTTATTTGGTTCAGATGGTGTCAAGCGTGTGTGGCAGCAACCAGGTGAGGAGTACAAAGACAAGTGTGTCTTGCCTACAGTCAATCATGGTGGTGGGAGTGTCATGGTCTGGGGCTGCATGAGTGCTGCTGGCACTGGGGAGCTACAGTTCATTGAGGGAACCATGAATGTCAACATGTACTGTGACATACTGAAGCAGAGCATGATCCCCTCCCTTCAGAGACTGGGCCGCAGGGCAGTATTCCAACATGATAACGACCCCAAACACACCTCCAAGATGACCACTGCCTTGCTAAAGAAGCTGAGTGTTAAGGTGATGGACTGGCCAAGCATGTCTTTAGACCTAAACCCTATTGAGCATCTGTGGGGCATCCTCAAATGGGAGGTGGAGGAAAACAAGGTCTCTAACATGCACCAGCTCTGTGATGTCATCATGGAGGAGGGGAAGAGGACTCCAGTGGCAACCTGTGAATCTCTGGTGAACTCCATGCCCAAGAGGGACATTTTGACTTTTGTTGCCAGTGGTTTAGACATTAATGTGTTGAGTTATTTTGAGGGGACAGCAAATTTACACTGTTAAACAAGCTGTACACTCACTACTTTACATTGTAGCAAAGTGTAATTTCTTTAGTGTTGTCACATGAAAAGATATAATAAAACATTTACAAAAATGTGAGGGGTGTACTCACTTTTGTGAGATACTGCATATGCCACTATGTCTTGGTCTATCACATCAAATCCCAATAAAATACATTTACGTTTTTGGTTGGAACATGACAAAATGTGGAAAATTTCAAGGTGTATGAATACTTTTTCAGTGCAATGTATTTATGTATATGCAAACAGAATATACTGTATAGTATTTTTTTAATAGAAAGACTAATGACAAATCCATTTTTTTTTTTTTATAAAGTTGTTTTTTTTTGGTTTTGTTTTTTTAATATCTCCCTTAAGCTACACATCTATGTACATTTTTTATTACATTTCTGAAAATAAAATTTATAGTGATTTTTTTCAATGCAAAGACTAATGACAGGTGCTATGAATAAATTAGTTCCTCAGTTGTGGACAAGATTCCACAACTGGATCTTGAAAATGACAATTTTGGAAAAGAGCTGTAGAAGCCAGGTGTATCATATGGCCGCATTTCTGTGTCTCCTGCCATAGGTAAGAGGTTCTTGAGAAAGGGGATTTCTACAACCCTGAAACATTGGAAACAGTTTTACTCCATTCTCTCTATTTTCACTAGGGTCTGGCTCTGCTCTCTTTCTCATCATTCTATTCTGGGTACTGACTTCTGAAGTAGAATAATAACGTATCAAACCAGGCAGGACCGCGTGTGATGCAGTTTTATTAACAGTTGAGTTGGTAAAGTCCGGCGCGTCCGGCGCCCCGCATGTAGATTAAGGGGCCGGATGCATGGGTAGGGGGGTGGCGCCCTGCTTTACAGGCTGCCACTGTGCATAAGGATGCTGAGGGACTGCCCACAAGCCAGAGAGTAAAAGAGAACATTTGAGTAAGTGCTGGCTGCTGAGGGAGCGAGTGGTGAGATGAGTAAAAGTGTTCATTACTGGTACCCTAGGCATAACCAAGCATTTCATTAGAAATAACGCTCTGTATTTTTCTTTGTAGCGCCCTGGGGTTTAGTCAGGGGGCTCCTCACCAAATTCCTTGTCAGGGGTAGCTACCATAGTTAAATTGTTAGAGATCCACTGATTTCGCCCTAAGTTTGGCCTTGTAGTACTTTTCTCTTCTACCACTAGGTGGCTGAGCACTTGGTGGTACTAGATATGAGAAGGACAACTCAAGGTGCGGTTATGGGTATATGTGGTATCTTAGCCAATGGGCAGGGGTTTTCTTGAATTCCTTGGCCTGCTGGGACACCCTATATATTTGGGTGGAGTCAGGTGATCTAGGTTCTGTGCCACCCGGACTGCCATCTGGATGGATGTGTGTCATCTACCCCGGGCTGCTAGGCCAGAGATTGGGCCTATCCCGGGGGACATCTGGCTGCCAAGGTGTGTGAGGGCCTATCCAAAATTAAGAGGGCAGCGCAAGGTTCTGCCGGCCGGAGAACTAGCTAGGGATCCAGCAGGGAAGCGTGGGTGACGCTTGAGGGAGATACCACTGCTAAAGGCTTGAGGAGCTCACGATATTCAGAGTTAGTGAATCAGAGGGTCCGGTGAGAGACCAGGAGCTCAAAGAGCTGAAGAACTACAAGGAGAAGTTGTAATAAAGCTGAGAGAACTGTTATGTTTGTATTAGGAACTTTTAAGTACTGTAGCCATAGGGGACAGCAAATCTGCACGTGCAGAAGTGGCACCTTGCTGGGGCCTTTTCCGTATGGCTGTCCTCCTTTTGAAGCCTCTGAGTCTGCCTTTTAAAATTGCAACTAAGGGTGTCCTGGCCTCAACCCTCTTTCCCTTGCAAAATATAAAAGGACTGTTAAAAGAAATAAAACCTATTTTGCATCCAGGAAGTGTCTTGGACCCAATTACTTTTACCACCTTTGCACCCACTATGCCTCACAAAACAGGACAAACTGATCCTGTGCTGAGCCCATAGAGACTATGTGCTGTGAGATACTGTGATGAGAGAGCTGCTGGGGACTGGGTACAGTGCCACCAGAGTGCCATGTGCTTTAGGACTGAGCTGTGTGCCTTATGCCAAGGCTGCTGGCTCAACCAATAAACTGAGCTGTTGTTCCTGGGAGCCTCTGTTCTATTGTTCTGGGTTTCTGTTCCAGTAATGCTGCATCAGAGACTTCAGAGATACCGGAAGGAGGCCACAGACATTGTCCATCAATGAACCGTCAGGAGTGGTGAAAGGCCTCTGGTCATTTGTGCTTAATTTACTTGATCCTGTGGATTGCAAATATCCTTCAGAGTTCGACTTTAGATTCTGTCTCTATTTCTACATAGGTATAGCCTTGGACTTGTATCTGCAGTATAAAAAGAGTCCTATGATAAGACAACTGAAGATGATGAGGCCAATAATCCTCCAAAAATAATGAGTACCACCTAAAGACAAAAGAAAAGGCACAGTGAAGGTTACTGTCATTGTTTATAATCATATTTACAATCTTGTCTGGGTTGGTTATGTGAATGATCTAATAATGTTATCTAAAGAAACACATACAGTTTCCATTGCATGGTGCAGTGACCCCTGCAGGAAGCCCTTTTCCATTGCAGCATGAGTCCCTCGCCTTCTCTATTAACACCCAGTCCCAAGTATGAATGTGATCCTATGGTAAGGTGGCCATATTTTCAAAATGAAATCTGGGATCATCCTATTGGCCACATCCACTTACAACTACACCTTCACAAACATCATATCCCCATTTGTAACCTCACCCACATAATCACCCCCCCCCCCCTATTTATAACACACCTTTAAATCCACATGTCTTAGCAACATTAGGCAGACATTCAAAGTGTAACGGCAATATAAACAGACTTCAATAAGAGACATTATAATACGCATGTAGCACATAGCACCACTGGCTGTACACCTGGAGGTGTGGCCAATAAGGTAAGTGTGGCTTCATGGTGTATGGCTTGTAGAGTGATGATAAAAAATCTCCCAGCATTCTACAGACAAACCCCAGAACAGCTAATGGCAAAGGCATTAATGGGGCACCTGGTCAACAACGTCCACTAAAGGGCCCCAAGGTGACTTTGCTCAGGGGCCACAAATTACAGCAGAGAGGGCATTAGGTGGGTGTGAGAGACCTAGGGGGAGCCTCAGGCCCCAAGAGAAGAAGAGGAAGTGGTTAATAAAGCATCAGGCAGAGAGGGGCCTTGAAAGTTCTACTCAGAGGTCTTAGGATATCTAGAGGCAGGACCAGGCTGGAGGTCTCCAGTGAGGGGCTTATGGAAGGTTCTGGGGCAACAGGCTGAGCTATGGATGGATGTGGTTCTGAAATCATCAGAATAATGTAACTGATAACAGTGCAGCACAGGTGGAGAGGACAGTTTTTTTCTTCTTATTGAACAGATATCAAAACACTTTCATAAGTATATTTCATAAACCAAAAGGGAGAAAATCAGAAAAGTTCAGTGTTAGGGTTTACATACACTTTAATGAGGACACACATAAGATATCTGTGCCAGCAGAGCAAAAAAATAGGATCCACTCCATCAATCCAAAGAGGAGAATTTCCTGTTATGCATTACTACTAGGAAATATATATTTTTTCATAACCAACCTGTAAAGGAATATCTTACCTATGGGGTATTTAAAGTAGAACTATGGCCGTTCCAGTGAAGTAAATATGTACTGCAACACTTATAAAATTATAAGGACATTTATACATTTATAATTTTCTCTTAGTCCCCCTACAAAGTCAATCAATACTTATTGGGCCCGCCAGTGAAGTCCACGTAATGCCACTTCTAGTGATGGGGTGGTAACACTGTTGCACTTCTGAATTGGGAGCAGAGCTGCCACCATCATGTACGCTGTGTCTGCTTGAGCTATATGGGAAAGAACTTTGAGGTCCATAGAGTGGGATCCTTCAACATTTTGGCTTTTGATTGTACACCTTGTAGTGTAAGAAGGCTGGTTGTACAGGTATATGTCCATTAGGAGAATCTAACATACTTTCCATACATTCACCAATTTTACCTGATAATACAATAGACTGGCTCCAGACATTCACAATTGTGGGATGAGACACAAGGCATGTCACATTGTCTCCATTAAACTTGTATGTGCTGATCACTGTCCAAGTATCATCCAAATCTTTAATTTTGGTTATGTTTATATCATCTGAATGTGGGTTCCAAGAGATCTCTGCAGCCGGGAATCCACCATTGGCTCTACACTCCAGAGATCCATTACTGTTTATATCCAGAGACACAGAGGGCTGAGCTGGAGAAATCAAGAAAAACGCATTACTAAATCATATATTACTAAATAATTGTTGTCAATGGTTTGTCAGATGTACAGATAAAACTTTCTTTGAAATATGCATATTTGGAGTAGGAAATTAGTTTTAATATAATAAAGAAGATGTCAGATATGGATATGTTTTACACAGTTACGCTTGTCCCGATTGGACCAATGTAAGTAGGTATGTTCAATATCTGTGTAATCCCTATAGAAGCTGGAAATCAGTGTAGTAGACGCCATTATTTCAGTGATCTCCACTAGCTTCTGCGTTCCAATTTCTGGACCAATGCAACTATGTAAAAATAGATATCCATACCAGGAATACTTTTTAAGGATTTATGTAGTCCAGAGGTCTCCATACTTTCTAAACAGGGGCCAGTTTACTGTCCAGCAGACTTTAGAGTGGCTGGAAAAGGTCCCTATGTCAGTGGGAAAAAACAATGCCCCTTTGGTGTCAGTGGCAGAAATTGTGCCCCATCGTTGGTGTCATTGGGAGCATTTGTGCCCCATCATTGGTGTCATTGGGCCCAATTGTTGGCGTCATTGGAAGGAATTCTGCCCCATCATTGGTGTCACTAGGAGGAAGTGTGCCCCATCGTTGATGTCAGTGGGAGGAGTTGTGCCCCATTGCTGTTGTCATTGGGAGGAATCATACCCCATCATTGGTGTCATTGGGCCCAATTTTTGGTGTCATTGGGAGGAATTGTGCTTCATCGTTGGTGCCAAGGGGAGGAATTGTGCACCTTCACTGGTCTCAGTGTGTGGGGGGGGGGATTAAGCCCCATTGTTGGTATCAGTGAATGAAATAGTGCCCCAAGTGCCAGATAAAAGCAAGCAAAGGACCGCATCTGGCCCCCGGGCCACATTTGGAGACCACTGATGTAAACAAAGGAGGAAGCCTACTTTCATTGAATACTGTAAGTTTATACAGAAGCTGGTAAATGCTGGTTCTGCATGCATTTGGAGTTACAGAAGTTAAAAATAAGTCTTAGTGGGCTAGTATTGGTGCTGATAGGGTGGTCATGGACCTAATATTAATCATATCTGTATACAAGATAAGACTATAAATAGTAACAAAGCCTAAATACTACCACACTAAAAGGAAATGAATGGTAAATAAAGAGGGAAGTACACCTATACAATATTTCTCCTAAAACCCAACTCCAGGTGTGGCAAAATTTCTCCCCATCCGGATCCAACCACCCTCTGCCATCATTGTTTTTTTTTATTTCCCTATTGGGAGTGTCAGACCTGAAATAAAATAAATAATAAGGAAGAGAAGAACAGCTAATGTAAATTCTCCTGTCTGCAGCTCTGTTAGTCTCGGGTTTCATGCACCAGAGGTACAGGGGAAGTAAAAGATACACATAATTAAAATTAAAGCTCGCAGAATACTGTAAAAAGAATCTAATTATTGGAAGACCTTGGAGGACACTAGTGGAAACAAGGACTGGCTACAGGAAAAAGACAGAAAGTGGCCTAAGTGCCAAAGGGCTTGTAGGCAGGTGCAGTCTATTTTCTCCACTGCAGGTGGCGCTCAACTGAAGTGGCATAATAGTGAGAGAGGAAGTCAGGAGGAACATGATTCCTCTATGCTTTCCAGGGTCACTGGGGAAGCTATCCGATTGGATGCTGCCACTCCATGTGACCCTAGCAGCCATCTTGGGTCAGGCAGAGCCCATTTAAGGCCCTGGCTCTCAGGTTTGGCACACATTTCGTGTGTGAGTAGTGTCGGGACAGGTCATCCATCTGTCAGGGACATTATTAGCAGCAGAGAAAGGTTCCAGACAAAAGCTTAGGACTCAAAATCATCTTGGACATCTTCCTGTTTGGGTAGGAGATGGCCGGGCTGCATTATGCTGCTCCAGACAGATGCTGTCACTTCGACAGATACCTGCTCTGCTACATGCTGCTGGCATTGAGTGTTGTGAGTGTTCTCTTGTGCCACAGACTTTCACACTGGCGGCTGGGGGAGGGTCCTGGCACCCTACTACAGTTCTAACAATACTTCCTGACAGGGCTGTACACATGTCTTGACCGCTGCAAATTTTTTTCACTCGGGCTGCAGAGTTCGGCAGGTGGCACCACCTGACAAACTCACCCATTGAGATCAATGGGGCTCTCACCGCAACCATGAGCCAAATGCTTGGCTTGCAGTTGAAGCATGGTCCCACAATGTAAAATTTTCTGTTCTGCAATAAAAAAAATAAAAAGCAAAAAGCTCCCCAAAAAGCAAGGGAAGTAGAGTCTCCTGAACACCTGCCAGTCGCTGTTATAAAGCCCTCTGAAAAGTGATAAGAGTTAAAGAGCCATTAAACAGACTTTCCTTTTTACTTTGGTTTTGTTATCCAGAATGTAAGATAGCTAATGGAGTAATAAAACTTTGCAGTAAATGCAGGGTGTACATAAATATATAAATATTCTACTCTTTGCCAGGAACCTTCCCCTGTACCTGGTGATGGAAAGAGGTGGCCAGAACAGGGAAGAGACTACCAGTGCTCATTCCTTATCCACAGAGGAAATCAAGATAAATAAAAACTGGTTACTAAATATTTAAAGTGTTGCACTGTCCTCTAATTGGGTTGTTAGGCTAAATTCAGTTTTTGGCCTTATTGTATTCAGTGGAGAAGTAATCTTCAGTTTTTGGTTGGTCAGGACTTCCTAAGCTGGGTGTTTGATTTCTCCTACCTGCTTCCAGGAGAATCTTCCAGAATATACAGTTGGGCAGAGAGTCACATATGCAGTTATGAATATTTATCATGTTTCAGCCAATCCCTGGAAGGAGGGCGTCCAGGTGGCTGAGGGGGTGATCAATGTTTTGGGAGGTCTGAGTGTTTTTCCTTTGATAGGAGGGTTCCAGTTCTCTTGGGGCTGCTGCCCCTGGGAGGCAGCTATACTAAGACAAGATTTGTAGTTTGGGCCTCAGCAGGTACTGAGCTGAGGGCCTGGGGAAGATTAATCATTGCTGGAGGGCACTGTCCTAAATTGCCGGTCTGGAGAAGGATCTTTTTTATCCCCCTCACCGTGGAACTACCTGTGGAAGGTAGGTGGCAGTCAGCTCCTGGGACATTGTGAATAAGGCCTACAGCGGGGCTTTCATATGTGCCTGCAGCTATAAGGATTCGTGCTAGAAGTTTGTCTTATTAGTTGTTTTGGAATATCCTGAAGCATACCTCTTAACTTTTTGAGATGGGAACGAGGGACACCAATAAGCAAAAGTATGAAGGCATAGGACACACCCCCTGCCACTCCCCTTAAATGAGAATTATACAAAAAAAATATTAGTTTAACCCACGAGTGCATTTTTTTTTACCACTACTATTCCTTTATATTGGCTTTTTAAATTTACAAATGCAGCATTTTAGAAATTGGATGAAAGGTTTAGCACCAGGAAACCCTTTTTAAAAGACAAAAAGTATATTTTATATACAACTATATAGATCAGACCAGAATGAGGGACAAATGAAGAGGAAAGAGGGACAGAGGGACATTGCTTCAAATTAAGGGCAGTCCCTCCAAACCAGGGACAGTTGCCTGAACCCCTCAAACCCCTCTCCTGTTTCAGGTTAATCAGCGATAAATTCTAAAAAGACATCCTTAGACTGAGGCTGTATTGTCGGTGTGCATGGAACTGCTTGTGTAACTGGCAGCCTCTGTACTACTTTGGGGGGGGGGGGGACCTGTCTGTTCTCAGTGGCCCCTCCAGGGGTGAGCGCTACAAAAGCACATCTAAACTCAAGAACAAAAATGCAAAATGTTGCGGATTACCAGACCTTAGATGTGATGGTTGCATTAGTTTTTACCTTTATTTTTTATACTTTCCACCTGGTGATCCAGCCAGTAACACACTTCCTAGCTTAAGGTGTCTCCACTCTGAATGGAGGAGGAATGGAGACACCCTTGGACACTATACAATTTTCTGAATATTTTTTCATTCAGATTTACCAAAACCATATAATATGATTTCAAACCTTTAGAGCCCTTTCACACTGGGGCGGTGGGGGCGGTAGCAGTAAAGCGCTGCTAGTTTTAGCAGCACTTTACCGCTGATTATAGCGGCATTTTGGCGCGCTATTCGAGCGGGACCGGGGCGCTTTTAACCCCCTAGGAGGGGTTAAAAGCTCTCATGTAGCACCGCTGCTGAAGCGCTTTGCAGGTGCTTCGGCAGCGCTGCCCATGCATTTCAATGGGAGGAGCGGTGTATACACCACTCGCAAACCGCCCCAAAGATGCTGCTTGCAGAGCTTTTTCTAACATCCTGCAAGCGCACTACCCCAATGTGAAAACACTCAGGCTTTCATACTAGGACTGCATATTAGGCTTTTTTTTCAGGAGCTGTACAGGTGCTATTTTTAGCGCTAAAGCGCCTGAAAAATGCCCCGGTGTGAAAGGGAACTTAAGCCTCGTACACACGGTACGATTGTTGGCAGGGGATTGTCTGTTGACAGATTGTTGTCCTAAAATCTTACCGTTAGTTCGCTCCTTTTGACAATAGTTGTCCAATTTTCAGCCAACAAATGTTGGATGGCAGGCTAGTAAATTTTCGGCAGACAACGGTTTGACGGCAGATTTTCGTATGGTCAGTACACAAATTCGTCACACAAAATTCGAAAGTACAAAAACGCATGCTCGGAATCAATGCTCACCAAACACAAAAGTAGCAGAAGGGGCCCAAACAGTGTCACTCAAGAGCTGACATACCTCATAGTATGTCACTACGTTTGTGTTTGTTGCACGACAATTGTGTACCATTAGTATGCAAGACAAGATCCTGCCACACGCCCTTTTGACAAAAATCAGACGTTTGGTTGGCCAACAATCATACTGTGTGTACGAGGCTTAAGGCCCCATACACACTATTAGATTTTCTGCAAATTTTTGTCTTCAGATTTACCCAAACCATATAATATGAGGTCAAACCTTAAGAGTTTCAATTTTTATGCAATCAGGCAGGCCCCTGCATTACATGGTTTTGGAAAATCTAAAGGAAATCAGACAACAATAGTTGTATAGTGTGTATGGGGTCTTAAGACCTGTACACACGATACAAAAATCAGATGGAAAAATTCGTACAACGAGCTGTCTGACGATTTTCGGATTGTTACTACGGTGCTTTCGACAGCTGATTTTGCTTTTTCTTCAGACAAAAGCTGGATGTGTAGACTATGAAATTTTTGTTGGATGTGAGCTCAACGTTCGATTTACGTTTCATTAGTACGGTTTTCATACGAAAAAGCGCAAGACTACGCATGCTCAAAAACAAAAGAATACTATTCAACACATGACATTACTTCTGAAGTTGAATTCTGTCGTATCAAAATTTTCATATTGTGAGTAACCTCTTCACTTTCGACATGAGACTAGTGAGTAGAATTATAGGGGTCTGATAATGTTGAGTGCTTGAAGCTAAGGAGACCTGGTGACCATTGTTTGCACACCAAGGCGGCGTTTCTCTGCACGTTTTAAAGTGTTTTGATGTAAGTGTAATATCGAATTTTATGAATAAACCTCGCAGTATTACACTATATACATTCTTTTTCCCTCATTGCTATACATCTTTATGGGTGCCTGATCGCTGAGTAAGATGGGATGGATCCAGGATGTCCATATGTTTTAATCATACCGGTGGAAGATAGAAGTTATCCCTATGTAGTGTCCATACAATCCAGCTATCACTGATGGGAGATGCTGATCTTGGGATACTAACAGGCATATTTACTGCCTTTTTCTGGTGAGTGGGGACCCAGGAGGGGAGCACGAATAGTCCCTTGAAAACCATCACCACAACTGTTTACAAGTTCAGCATACCACATTGGATGGTCTTTATATGATTGCACTTTATATACCTTTGCACTTTATATTGGCACTGAGCACCTTATACTGTGTTGTTAAGTTATATCATGATATTGTATATGTTGATATAGGTTTACTTAATATTGTATTGATTTGAGTTTAAGGAGCAGCACTGAGAAAGATGGGGTTCCAAGCATGGCATATGCGGTGACAACATCGGAGGAAGTGATTGAGACCCAACTACTTCCTTCATCACTTTCAGCGCAGGTTGCCAAAGTGGTAGCATTCACAAGAGCCTGTGAGACCGCAGAGGATCAAACAGCCAACATCTACACTGATAGCAAGTATGCTCTCCAAGTAGTCCATGATTATGGACCTATAAGGTACAACAGAGGATTCACAACTGCTGCAGGAGGACCAATTCAAAACTGGAAATATGTTCAAGAACTTTTTGAAGCAGTCACCCTCCCAAAGGAAGTAGCCATCCTGAAGGTCAAGGCACATACTGGAGGACAACCCATGGATGAAAAAGGAAACCAGTTGGCTGATACTACTGCCAGGAAGACTGCTGAAACACCAATGGAAGCAATCATGACCCTAATCAATGATTTTGCAAAGGAATAAGAAGAAGCCGGTAACAGATTGAAGAAAAGGAAGAGAACAAATACAGAAAGCGAAGGAACTGATTAAAAATTGCAAGAATCTTCACCTGATAAATTGGAATGAAATCATGGAAAGGGACAGAGCAAAGAAAGACCAAGATGGACTCTTGTGCAAGGAAAATGGAATATGTGTCCCACCTCAAATGGAGAAGATGATCATGCAACTAGCCCATGGCCCATTTCATGTAGGCCCTAAGGCAATGGAGAGAAACATAAGCAAGGCTGGATGGTTTATTCAATACTCCAGAAATGCATGTCAAGACTTTGTTGAGGGATGCATAATCTGTGCTAAAACAACCCAGGAAAACCAGACCAGACAAACTGACCAGAGTAAGACATTTGGCCAAGCCACTATTCCCTTTCCAAAGACTTCAGATTGATTACATCCAATTGCCCAAATCAGGCCAATATCAATATGTTTTGTTGTGTGTAGACATGTTTTCAAGCTGAATAGAAGCATGACTGGTGAATGAAGCAAATGCCAAGACAACAGCAAAGAAGCTCCTTTCCAAAGTAATATGCCGCTTTGGAATCCCTGAAACTATAGAGAATGACAGAGGAACACATTTTACTGGACAGATCATGCAAATTATATGCAAGGACTTGGCAATTGATTAGGCCTTCCATGCCTCTATCATCCTCAGAGTTCAGGGAAGGGTGAAAAATATAGTGGAATCGTTAACCACTTCAGCCCCGGAGGATTTGGCTGCTCAATGACCAGAGCACTTTTATTCAATTTGGCACTGTGCTGCTTTAACTGGTAATTGCGCGGTCATGCAATGCTGTACCCAAATGGAATTTGTGTCCTTTTTTTCCCAAAAAATAGAGCTTTCTTTTGATGTTATTTGATTGCCTCTGCGATTTTTTATTTTTTCCAATATAAATGGAAAAAGCCTGAAAATTTTGAAAAAAATTATATTTTCTACTGTTTGTTATAAAAAAAAATCCAATAAACTAAATTTTAGTCATACATTTAGGCCAAAATGTATTCAGCCACATGTCTGTGGTAAAAAAAATGCCAATAAGCGTATATTTATTGGTTTGCGCAAAGGTTATAGCGTCTACAAACTAGGGTACATTTTCTGGAATTTACGCAATTTATGACTGCCTATCTCATTTCTTGAGGTGCTAAAATGGCAGGGCAGTACAAACCCCCCAAATTACCCCATTTTGGAAAGTAGACACCCCAAGGAAATTGCTGAGAGGCATGTTGAGCCCATTGAATATTTTATTTTATTTTTTTGTCACAAGTGATTGAAAAATGACCAAAAAAAAAATTACACAAAGTTGTCACTAAATGATATATTACTCAATCATGCCATGGTTATATGTGGAATTACACCCCAAAATACATTCTGCTGCTTCTCCTGAGTATGGGGATACCACATGTGTGAGACTTTTTGGGAGTCTATCGCGTACAAGCCCCCGAAAACCAAGCACCGCCTTCAGGATTTCTAAGGGTGTAAATTTTTGATCTCACTCCTCACTACCTATCACAGTTTCGAAGGCCATAAAATGCCAAGATAGCACAAAAAAAAACAAATGACCCCATTTTGGAAAGAAGACACCTCAAGCTGCTTGCTGAGAGGCATGTTGAGTCCATGGAATAATTTATATTTTGCCAAAAGTTTAAATTAAAATTTTTCTATTTTCTTTTTTTTTTTCACAAATTTGTCACTAAATGATATATTGTTCAAACATGGCATGGGCATATGTGGAATTACACCACAAAATACATTCTGCTGCTTCTCCTGAGTATGGGAATACCACATGTGTGAGACTTTTTGGCAGTCCAACCGCGTACAGGACCCCCAAAACCAATCACCGCCTTCAGGCTTTCTAATGCCCCGTACACACAGTCGGACTTTGTTCGGACATTCCGACAACAAAATCCTAGGATTTTTTCCGACGGATGTTGGCTCAAACTTGTCTTGCATACACACGGTCACACAAAGTTGTCGGAAAATCCGATCGGTCTGAACACGGTGACGTAAAACACGTACGTCGGGACTTTAAACGGGGCAGTGGCCAATAGCTTTCATCTCTTTATTTATTCTGAGCATGCGTGGCACTTTGTCCGTCGGATTTGTGTACACACGATCGGAATTTCCGCAACGGATTTTGTTGTCTGAAAATTTTATATCCTGCTCTCAAACTTTGTGTGTCAGAAAATCCGATGGAAAATGTCCGATGGAGCCCACACACGGTCGGAATTTCCGACAACACGCTCCGATCGGACATTTTCCATCGGAAAATCCGACCGTGTGTACGGGGCATAAGGGCGTACATTTTTAATTTCACCCCTCACTGCCTATCACAGTTTCAGAGGCCACAAAATGGCCAGATAGTACAAACCCCCCCCCCCCCAAATGACCCCATTTTGGAAAGTAGACACCCCAAGCTATTTGCTGAGAGGCAAATAGGTATTTTGCAGATCTCGCTTTTCGTCACAAGGTCTTGAAAATTGAAAAAAGAAAAAAAGAAATATTCTTTTCTTTCTTCATTTTCAAAAATAAATGACAGCTGCAAAATACTCACCATGCCTCTTAGCAAATACCTTGGGGTGTCTACTTTCCAAAATGGGGTCATTTTGGGGGGGGGGGGAGGTTGTGCTATCTGGACATTTCAGGGCCACTTTGATAGGTAGTGAGGAGTAAAATCACAGTTTTACGCCTTTAGGCCCCTTTCACACTGGGGCGGTAGGGGGCGTCAGCGGTATAACAGCGCTATTTTTAGTGCTGTTTTACCGCGGTATTCGGCCGCTAGCGGTGCGGTTTTAACCCCCCGCCGGCGGCCGAAAAAGGGTTAAAACCACTCGTATAGCGTGGCTATAGCCGCGGTATTACCGCGGTATAGCCGCGCTGTCCCATTGATTTCAATGGGCAGGAGCGGTTTAGGAGCGGTGAATACACCGCTCCTTCACCGCTCCAAAGATGCGGCTTGCAGGAGATTTTTTCTTCTCCTGCCAGCGCACCGCTTCAGTGTGAAAGCCCTCGGGCTTTCACACTGAACAAACAGCGGAGGCTGTTTAGGGGCGGTTTGCAGGCGCTATTTTTAGCGCAATAACGCCTGCAAACCGCCCCAGTGTGAAAGGGGCCTTAGAAAGCCTGAAGGCGGTGCTTGGTTTTTGGGGTCCTGTACGTGGCTAGGCTCTCAAAAAGTCTCACACACGTGGTATCCCCACATCCTCTGATGTCACGTAATTATTTCCCAGGGCTCATCTATGTGGCACTTAGTACTGTGTCGTTCCTCTGACACAGTGCACATTTTTTCATATGATTTTTTGGTCACTGAGTCCCACTCACACTGAGTGTGTGGATAAATAATGGTTGGTACTCTGATGTACCCTACTCTATTGGTTCCCTTCCCTCTCTTTTTTGATATGTGCATCGAGGCCTTCAGGTAAGACTGCGTAGGTTAAGCATTTTAATAAATAAATATAAATAAATATAAATAAATATAAGCTACCTTAGGGTGCCAGACCAGGAGGGGCACTAAAGCCGAGGGTCCTCTAAGTGCTTATGCTGACGCCACCCTGCTCAAACCTGCTCAGCACAGCAGACCCATGACAGGTAGATGGGCGCTGTGAACATCAGCTGCTTCCTCCACACTAACATTCACCAGATCTCACAGCCCCTACACCTCCTCCTTTCTCCCTGATGAAAGGCAGACAATGGAGACAAAACAAGACATCAACAAAATGGCCCCTTTCACATGGGACAGACTCTGCTTTGCTTAGCAGGGGATCTATCTGCTGATCCCCTGTTGAGCAGAGCTGGAGGATAACAGGTCCGTGTCCCCTCTGCTTATGCAGAGCAGACACAGCCCACTCTGCTCTATGGGTAGTTGGATGTAAACAGACCGCCTGTCAGTTTACACCCGACTGGTGTCTCTCCTGATCCGCCCAGCAGAGGGTGTCTGTCCACCCCACCAGTTTGTTTTTGGCGGATTGGAGGGCTCAGAGCCCTCTTTCATCATAGTCCCCCCTAACAGCGTAAAGGGGAACTCTGCACATTCTGATGAAAGGGGTCATTCAGACAGGCACTGATTTCTGTCCTCCATGCAGAGCTGCTGTCTGCTGTGTGTCAATCCATCTTGGAGCTGTGTGCAGGCAGCCCATAGAAGTGAATGCAGACGCAGCAGCTGCTTTCAGATCTGTACATCTGCTCCTGGCCACATGCAATTTTGTCTGTGCGGACACTGTGTCTGCATCCATTTCTGTAGGCTGCCTGCACGCAGCTCTAAGATGGATGTATATACAGCAGACAGTGGATGCCCTAAGGGGATGGCAGCATAATGTTGTGGGGATGCTTTTCTTCAGCAGGGACAGGGAAGCTGGTCAGAGTTGATGGGAAGATGGATGGAGCCAAATACAGGGCAATCTTAGAAGAAACCTGTTATGCCGTGTACACATGAGCTTTTTCGACCGGACTGGTCCAACAGAACAAATCCGTCGGACAATCCGACCGTGTGTGGGCTTCATCGAAGCTTCAGTGGACCTTTTCTGTCGAAAATCAGACGGACTTTAGATTTAGAACATGTTTCAAATCTTTCCGATGGACTCGAGTCCGATCGAAAGATCCACTCGTCTGTATGCTAGTCCGACGGACAAAAAACAACGCAAGGGCAGCTATTGGCTACTGGCTATGAACTTCCTTATTCTAGTCCCTTCATACATCATCACGTTCAAACGAACGGACTTTCGAACAGACTTTAGTCCAGGACCCTAAACATACAGCCAAAGCTACAATGGAATGGTTTAGGTCAAAGTCCAGACCTAAATCCAATTGCGAATCTGTGGCAAGACTTGAAAATTGCTGTTCACAGACACTCTCCATCCAATCTGACAGAGCTTAAACTATTTTGCAAAGAAGAATTGGCAAAAATGTCCCTCTCTAGATGTGCAAAGCTGGTAGAGACATCCCCAAAAAGACTTGCAGCTGTAATTGCAGTGAAAGGAGGTTCTACAAAGTATTGATTTAGGGAGGCTGAATACAAATGCACGCCATACTTTTCACGTATTTATTTGTAAAAAATGTTGAAAACCATTTATCATTTTCCTTCCACTTCACAATTATGTGCCACTTTGTGTTGGTCTATCACATAAAATCCCAATAAAATACATTTACATTTTTGGTTGTAGCATGACAAAATGTGGTGGTTGGGGGTTGCATTGAGGGGGTGGCAGGAGGATGGTGGGAAGGGCACCAAAATGCACCTTCGCCTAAGTAGACAAAAATCCCTGAACTGGCCCTGCACCTCGTCCATTCAGAAAATGTTTTGCACTATAACTATACTTTATTAGGATGATTATATTTCTGGTTTGTGATATGTATATATACTATATGGTAGAAAGCGTAGAGCTAAATCTGAACTGACCTTCTCACTGTGGTGAAATCAGATATTACTCACCTAATACTTGTAAAATAGTTGTAGTGATGAAGGTCCCTTCATGACATGACCTCTCACAGGTATAATTTCCTCTATCAGATATCTGGGTGTTCTGGATGGTCAGTGTTATGTTGGTAAATGTCATTCTTGTACTGCAGTTGTTGTATATCGTGGGCCCTCTTTTGGCAAAGTCAGCATATGAGAATATACACAAAGAATTATTAATGTGATGGATCTTCCATATAAGTCCCGATATATTATCTTCATGATCACCTCCACATTGTAGAACTGTAGAATTGCCTTTTCTACCCACCACAACTGTAACATCTGGAATCAGAAGAATAAAAAGTTTTTTTGTTAGCACGCTATTTAGTGACCTTGAAAGTCATGCGTTATGTTTTATCACCAGAAATCTCTACAATTAGACATGTCGATTTTGGTCTAATATTTACCGTATATACTCGAGTATAAGTCGAATTTTTCAGCACATTTTTTTGTGCTGAAAGTGCCCCCCTCGACTTATACTGGAGTCAACACTTTTCTGCAGCAAAAATTTCATTTTCCGAACCGACTTTGGGGCCCCGTATCACAGGGTCACTTGGAGCTAGGAACCCCAAATTTGGTATGCAAACCATGCCACAACATATCCAAAGCTGGAGTTCCTAGCACCAAGTGGCCCCGAGATATGGGGCCCCAAATCCGGTCTGGAAATTATCATTCTCTGCTGCAGAAAAGTGCTTGACATTTTCTGAACCGATTTTGGGGCCCTGTATCTCGGGGCCACTCGGTGCTAAAAACCCCAGCTTTAGATATGTTGTGGTACCAGTTCCACTGGGTTTGCACATCAACTTTGGGGTTCCTAGCACCAAGTGGCCCCGAGATACGGGGCCCCAAAGTTGGTCAACTGTGTCCATCTGCAGCAATGTCATTTCGGGACCCTTTGGGTTCAGAGACCCCAAATTTTGGCTGCAGCTAGGGGGCATCTAGGAACCCTTAACTACCGAGTTTGAAGTTCGGGGGACCTATGGCTGCAAATGGGCACAGTGAGGCTGCAAATGGGCACAGTGAGGCATGCACATGGGCACAGTGAGGCTGCAAATGGGCATTGTTGACCCTCTTTTCCACTTACAGTAGCTGTGCATTTCTCACCCTCGTCTTATACTCGGGTCAATAAGTTTTTCCCATTTTTTTGTAGTAAATTAGGGCCTCGACTTATACTCGGAACGACTTGTACTCAAGTATATATGGTATATACAGAACATATACAGAGTCTTTTCAGCAGACAGTATTGGAACCTTATCTGAGATTAAAATGTGGATTGTCATTCTCAGTCTGGAAATGCTAATTGCCTGCCTGTCATGCTCACCCTTTTCTATATTTTCAGTTACTGACTCGTAACAAAATTATATATGATCATTTCTGACTTTCCTTGCTTTCCTGCTTCAGGACTACTTTTATTTCAAATGCAACCCCCCCCCCCCCCAAAAAGAAACAAAAAAATGATTGATCCTGCCAGAAACATGGAGGCACCCTGTGTCTTGTACACTCAAGCAGTCAAATAAGCCCTCTCAGTTCTTATCTTAGTGCCGGTTCACACAGGGGCGACTTGTCAGGCGACCTAGCCACCTGACAAGTCGCGTCCCATTCTGTACTACGGAACCATTCTAATAGGAGCGACGCAAGTCGCTCCGACTTAGAAAAAGGTTCCTGTAGTATTTTTGGGGTGACTTCAGGCGACTTGCATTGACTTCTATACAGAAGTCGTTTTGCAAGTCGCCGCTGAAGTCGTGTGCAGGTCGCCTCGGTGAGGCGACCTGCAAGTTGTGCCGCCCCTATGTGAACCGGCAGTTAGTCTACAAAATCACCCTCCCCTAAGTGTGATATAACACACACTTGCCCATTACTTAGTCTGACATATGCTATAGAGGAGGGGAGGTGCCTAACTGTCATGGGTTTTGCACTTATGAATATGGTTTGCTGAATTCATGTTTTTAGGGGAATTGTTACCCCAAAACTTTTTAATGGAATTGTAATAAATGCATTTTTTTTTAAACAAAATAAGATTACATTGGTTTATTACTCTGGCAGAAGGATTCAACCTAAAAGTCCCAACGTTTCTATATAACAATTTTTTTTCTATGCAATTAGGGGACGTTGTGTTGATTAATACAGCTGGAAACATGTCTATGATATTTCCTCTTACTTCCTGTTATGTCTCTGGGACAGGAAGTAAAGGGAAACACTTTTTTTTACTCTGTCCAAAGCTAAAAATAAAACTTTTGGTTTTACATACACTTTAAAGCGGGATTCCGTCCTAAAAAAAATAAATAGATTAAAGTCAGCAGCTACTAACACTGTAGCTGCTGACTTTAAATAAGTACTTACCTGTCCTGGGTGCCCGCGATGTCGGCCGCCTGAGGCCGACCCGTCCCTCGGCTCTCGGGTCCCGGCACCGCCATCTTAGGAAAGGGAAACAGGCAGTGGAGCCTTGCGGCTTCACTGCCAGTTTCCTACTGTGCATGCGCGAGCAGCACGGCGCTCCGTTCTGTGAATGGCCCCGTGGTGTTCTGGGAACACACACAGTTCCCAGAAGACAATGGGGCCGCTCACCGAGGAGAAGAACTCACCGCGGAATAGGAAGAGGCAGATTAGGAAGACTGCCTAGCAACAAGGGTTTAGGTAAGTTTAATTTTTGTTTTGTTTTTTCAAAATTTTTTTAGGATTTTTGGTGATTTTTTTTTTTCAGGGTGGCCCTCCACTTTAAATACATACTCTGTTTTTTATAGCAGTAACCTCCCTGCCCCCACCCTCCTCTCCTCACCCCCAATATAAAGCTCTCACCTGCGGAGGATACATCCCGGTATAGAAGCAGCAGGACAGCCACAAGATACATTGTCTGCAGGTGAGATGATGACACTGAAAAGGAGAAATGTGTTATGACAATGTCACCGATACTCACAGCTATTAACAGAATCACACATCCTGTATGTCTAATGGCGATCTTGTAAATTACATATTGTGACCAAACAGTGGTCACTAGCAAACCCATCAAGAAAACTCTACAAATTAAATTTGAGAAAATATTTTTGTGTTACACTAATGCTGCGTACTCACAGTCGGGCTTTCCGACAAGAAATGTTTGATGTAAGCTTGTTGTCGGAAAGCCTGACCGTGTGTATGCACCCAGAAGGCAGAAAAAAACGCTCACAGGATACCAAACACTAAGCCAGTATAGGATGATACTCCCACAGCAACACAGGTGCCGGCTCTGCACGATAAGTAGATAATGAATCGAGGAGGTCTGGATGGCCGCACTGCCGTGAAAAAAAGCACCTTTATTTCATTAAAATGTTGCAGGTCACATCAAAGTGGATACATAGGACAAAAAGCAGCTAACGCATTTCACATCAATGGATGCTTACTCATAGCTAGGGAACAGTTATCACAACTGAGGTATATAAAGGGAGGTGATTAATCAAAAACGTGTATAACACCTGGAGATGAAACACTGAGCCAAGCGGATAAAGACCACACCTCTCAGAATCCATACAAGTTGTGATAACCTGTGAATGCCCAATTACAATGACAAACAGACAAAAAATTAGTTAAACGTAAGAGAAAAATGAGATTTAAAAAACACAATATATGCATTTGTGAATTTTCATGGAATAACATGAAATACAATCATGTAAAACTGAGCAGTCATGAAGTAATAACACGATGTAGCAATACATAAAAAATGAAATGAAAATGATAAACAAATAATGGAAGTAAAAAACAAACATATAAGTATTAAGAAGTAATGGTGTATTGTACAAGACATGATCTAAACCCCTGTAAATATAGAAGAGTAAAGTCTTTTAAAGGTACATCCGTCAAATGAAACTCCATTAAATATCATAACATCAGACATGCTAGGTGGTATTATACTTCATGAGCCCAACCACCATACACCAGATAAGTATCGAGAAAGATGGAGCTAACACTGGAGCATATCGGAACGGGATTGCCAGAGATCATCGGAAGACCGATAGAATCTGTGGCAGCCATTCCCAAATCAAGTGTCCAGAAACCATAATTAAACTATATCTCAATTAGACTGAGGGATATGCCGGAGTACGGGGAGGAACGGAAAGATCAAACAAATAACCAATATGTGCTCTGGTATTTTTAGAAAACAAAAACATATAAATGTGTACATATATGTCCCCAAAGGGTAATGATACGCCAGGAACAGAAAAAAAACAAGACTAAGTATATGTATTGAATGACCGAAGTGACCACAAATACTGTATATAATATAACATTCATGAGAGTAGAAAAGAAAAGTGGCACAGAGGGTCAGACCATATGGTTCATGGATTATGAATCATGATCAATGAAATGCAGCTCGGAAACCGAGAAAAAAGCTACAAAAAGCTACAAGAAGGAGGAACTGACAAAAAAACATAAGAAAAAACCCATAATCAAGAGGACCAAAATAGAAAAGGGACAAGCAACCAAACACTGGGTTTGAATAGTCCGTATACATGAAAAAAGTCACTGGAAAATTACGGGTTAAATATTGGAAAACCAGACTTCAGCGTTACAAAGCGGGAAGTCTCGCTTCGCATGCTGCAAAGTTGAATCACAAAAGAGCCAAATGCCTAGAGTATCTCTATCGTAATACACCATAGCAGGGATCCGTATATGTAAAAAATGCAGCTAAAGCAACTACAGACTGTATATTGGAAAGTCAGACTGCAGCATTACGGGGCGGGAAGTCTCACTTCGCATGCTGCAGGCTTCAATTGCAGAGAGAAGACCAGTGCCTGACAGGCTTAAATCACAAATGAGCCTAGTTCCTAATGTGTCTCTATAATGCCGTGTATGTAAAAAATGCTACTAAAGAAGCTACAGACTGTGTATTAGAAAGCCAGACTGCAGCATTACGGAGCGGGGAGTCTCACTTTGCATGCTGCAGGCTTTAAATGCAGAGAAAAGACCAGTACCTGGCAGGCTTAAATCACAAACATACCTAAAGTCTAAAGTATCTTTACCATTATGCACCGTGGCAGAGATCCGTATGTGTGAGAAATACTGCCAGAGAGTTATCGTTTCGAGGCACTTTTAAATGCGGAAACCATGGGTGTGCTTATTGTTCTTTCATTTTAAAAGGTGACAAAGTGGTATCAACTTCTACAGGTCGTACACACAAATTACACTCATTTATAAATTGTAACACAAGGTACATTGTATATGCAATCACCTGCAAAGAATGCCAAGTACAGTACGTTGGCAGGACTACTTGTAGGCTAAAAGATAGGCTTTATGACCATCTATACGACATTACTACCCTGTTTCCCCGAAAATAAGACCTAGCGTGATTGTCGGTGATGGCTGCGATATAAGCCCTACATCCCAAATAAGCCCTAGTTAAAGTCCTTGTAGGTCTTATTTTCAGAGTAGGGCTTATTTTCAGGGAAACAGGGTAGGGCATATTTGGGGGGTGGGGCTTATATTGCAGCCATCACTGACAATCACGCTAGGTCTTATTTTTGGGGAAACAGGGTAAGAACCATCCAACCAATGTAGCACGGCACTGGAATGTCAACCATTTGAAGGACACTACCAGTCTTGCTATTCAGGGTTTAGAGAAAATTAAGAGACCACCTAGAGGAGGAGACAAATTTAAAATTCTGTGTAGACTGGAGGTTAAATGGATTTTCTTTTTAGACACCCATCAACCATCAGGGTTAAACTTTGAATGGGATGTATCCCATTTTTATTAGTTGTTTTAGAGGCTTACTTACCATACCCTATAACATACTACATCCATGTTATGGTTGGATCAATGCTGACAATAATGTCTTTGGTTGGCACTCTAAGGATTTGATTTTATTCCATATTTAGTCATATTATGGTTAATCAGTTTTTATCTGTCTTGGATGAATGCCCTACGGTGTCCACGATGGCCCTTAATTTGGCTTCCACTATTATCCTTTATATATAGTTCCCATTAACAATGATTTGATTTTTGGTAATCATAGATTGCAGTGCATGAAGTGAGACTTTTCTCTCTTTAGCGCTGCAGTCCTGTGCTTCAACTCACTATTTGAGGCTCTCCAGTCTAGTCTATATTACTACGTTTATATCTAAATATTATATGTTTTCTAGGTTTTGTCTGACTCTTACATTTATATTCACATTTACTTTCAACATATAGATTCTATTGACATTATGTTAGTTTCCTGGCCACCTGTGTTTACAGCACATGAGGAGAGATTTCTCTCCTCTTAGCGCTGCAGCCCGAGGTTCCAGTTTATAGACTGTGATTTCCTATCTTTTTCAGCTTTACATGCTATGCCTGCAGTGGTTCACACACAGTTTTCCTCTGTTTGCGTTGCTTTGATCTTTTGACACTATCTTATGCTGTTCCTTGCTGTTGTCGGTATTGTACTCAGTATCTGTATTCTTTTATGTCCTAGTGTCATATATACGTAACACTATCCTAGCCGTGGTGCACAATGATAGAAACTTTTTCAGGTATTGTTTTTTTTACAATCAAAACCTTCAGCACGTGCAGCGAGACTCCTCGCTCTGTAATACTGCAGTCTGGTTTTTTAATACACAGCCTTATGCCGCGTACATACGGTCGGACTTTTCGGCTACAAAAGTCCGACAGCCTGTCCGACAGACTTTCGACTGACTTTTGGTGGACTTGCGGCAGACTTTCTTACGAACGGACTTGCCTACATACGATCACACAAAAGTCCGACGGATTTGTACGTGATGACGTACACCGGACTAAAATAAGGAAGTTGATAGCCAGTAGCCAATAGCTGCCCTAGCGTGGGTTTTTGTCCGTCGGACTAGCATACGGACGAGCGGATTTCTGGGTCCGGCGGAGTTACGACGTAAAGATTTGAAGCATGTTTCAAATCTAAAGTCCATCAGATTTGAGGCTGCAAAAGTCCGCTGAAAGTCCGCTGAAACCCACACACGATCGGATTGTCAGCCAGCTTTAGTCCGTCGGCGTCCGTCGGACTTTTGTAGATGAAAAGTCCGACCGTGTGTACGCGGCATTAGTCTCTCTGGCAGTATTTCTCACACATACGGATCTCTGCCATGGTGCATAATGGTAAAGATACTTTAGACTTTAGGTATGTTTGTGATTTAAGCCTGCCAGGTACTGGTCTTTTCTCTGCATTTGAAGCCTGCAGCATGCGAAGTGAGACTCCCCGCTCCGTAATGCTGCAGTCTGGCTTTCTAATACACAGTCTGTAGCTTCTTTAGTAGCATTTTTTACATACACGGCATTATAGAGACACATTAGGAACTAGGCTCATTTGTGATTTAAGCTTGTCAGGCACCGGTCTTCTCTCTGAAATTGAAGCCTGCAGCATGCGAAGTGAGACTTCCCGCCGCGTAATGCTGCAGTCTGACTTTCCAATACACAGTCTGTAGTTGCTTTAGCGGCATTTTTTACATATACGGATCCCTGCTATGGTGTATTATGATACAGATACTCTAGGCATTTGGCTCTTTTGTGATTCAACTTTGCAGCATGCGAAGCGAGACTCCCCGCTTTGTAACGCTGAAGTCTGGTTTTCCAATATTTAACCCATAATTTTCCAGTGACTTTTTTCATATATACGGACTCTTCAAACCCAGTGTTTGGTTGCTTGTCCCTTTTCTATTTTGGTCCTCTTGATTATGGGTTTTTTCTTATGTTATTTTGTCAGTTCCTCCTTCTTGTAGCTTTTTGTAGCTTTTTTCTCGGTTTCCGAGCTGAATTTCAATGATCATGATTCATAATCCATGAACCATATGGTCTGACCCTCTGTGCCACTTTTCTTTTCTACTCTCATGAATATTATATTATATACAGTATTTGTGGTCACTTCGGTCATTCAATACATATACTCAGTCTTGTTTTTTTTGTTTTTTGTTTTTGTTCCTGGCGTATCATTACCCTTTGGGGACATATATGTACACATTTATATGTTTTTGTTTTCTAAAATACCAGAGCACATATTGGTTATTTGTTTGATCTTTCCGTTCCTCCCCGTACTCCGGCATATCCCTCAGTCTAATTGAGATATAGTTTAATTATGGTTTCTGGACACTTGATTTGGGAATGGCTGCCACAGATTCTATCGGTCTTCCGATGATCTCTGGCAATCCCGTTCCGATATGCTCCAGTGTTAGCTCCATACTATTTAGGGTTTCTGGATACTTATCTGGTGTATGGTGGTTGGGCTCATGAAGTATAATACCACCTAGCATGTCTGATGTTATGATATTTAATGGAGTTTCATTTGACGGATGTACCTTTAAAAGACTTTACTCTTCTATATTTACAGGGGTTTAGATCATGTCTGTTACAATGACACCATTTATTATAAACATAACAACTTATATGTTTGTTTTTTACTTCCATTATTTGTTTCTCATTTTCATTTCATTTTTTATGTATTTTTTATGTATTGCTACATCGTGTTATTACTTCATGACTGCTCAGTTTTGCATGATTGTATTTCATGTTATTCCATTCCATGAAAATTCACAAATGCATATATTGTGTTTTTTAAAACTCATTTTTCTCTTACGTTTAACTAATTTTTTGTCTGTTTGTCATTGTAATTGGGCATTCACAGGTTATCACAACTTGTATGGATTCTGAGAGGTGTGGTCTTTATCCGCTTGGCTCAGTGTTTCATCTCCAGGTGTTATACACGTTTTTCATTAATCACCTCCCTTTATATACCTCAGTTGTGATAACTGTTCCCTAGCTATGAGTAAGCATCCATTGATGTGAAACGCGTTAGTTGCTTTTTGTCCTATGTATCCACTTTGATGTGACCTGCCACATTTTAATGAAATAAAGGTGCTTTTTTTCACGGCAGTGCGGCCATCCAGACCTCCTTGATTCATTATCTAGTATGCTCCATCGAACATTTGCTTCGGAATTTCTGGCCACAAATGTTTGAGAGCAGGTCCTCAAGTTTTCCGATAACTTCACTTGTTGTCGGAAAGTCCGATCGTGTGTACACAAGTCCGTTGCACAAAAGCTCACACATGCTCGGAATCAAGCAGAAGGCTATTGAACTTCCTTTTTCTCAGCTCGTTGTACGTCTTGTACGTCACCGTGTTCTTGATGTTTGGAATTTCTGACAACATTTGTGTGACTGTGTGTATGCAAGACAAGTTTGAGCCAACATCCGTCGGAAAAAAATCCACGGTTTTGTTGTCGGAATGTCCGGTCGTGTGTACACAGTATTAGGTGTGTAGCTATACAAAAAAGATTGCAGGGCTATTCATCCTTCAAGACCACTTGTAGATTTGTTGTGTGTAAATGGGGGAAAAAATCTAATGTTGCAAGGCTATTTTCTTGTCCGATTGATTGCTATTAATTCATAAAAAATAGAGTGAATCAGAAAAATACAGCATCATGGCCACTAGATGGAGCTGGTGATCCTAGGAAATGAATACTTTTTTACTATTGTCATCAGCTCCATCTGTTGAACAAAATGTGATATTGCCCGATTCACTCTATTCTTTAGAGCGCTCGAACAAAGGAGTTCATGTTCTGGGAGTGTTCTAATGGGTTGCAATTTCAACAAGCTTCTTAGGATATAATCTGGAGTCTCCATATGTGCCTGTTCTAGGTTACCCACTTCCTTGTACTCAGTCCCCCCCCCCCCCCCCCCAGGAATCGGGCCTCTTCCCTTTATATCACACAGGAGGGAGGCTGGAACCCTACATGTCCATTGTGTATGTGTGGGGTCATTACCCCCCCTTTCTCCCTGGTGTCTCATTCTATATCAAAGCAAATATTCAGATGAAGAGCAAGCAGCCACTACACCAATAATCCACTACCTTCCCTAGCTAACTACACCCAGTTTTGGGAAGATAACCACCCTGAATGGGAACCCCAAGTCTACACCCTACCTACAGGCAGCCTTGCTCTATGGGAGAGAGCCGTACTGTGCACAACTTGCATTTAAAGTGGCATTCTGCCCAAAAGCATGGAACTAACACTCACCTCTTAGCAATCCATTGCAAACTAACTTCATGGTTAACACTTTAACCACCTCTACAGGTTAGAGACACCAACTCCCCGTACACAGCAATTTAGGGACTGGACAGCAGAGCAGGCTCCAGTCACCATCAACATAGCAATACCCTGTCACCTCACTCCCAGTGACATACCAGCAGGTTGCTACTGGATACAGGGTTACTCATTACACCAGCCTGTAATTACATGCTTGTACTCCTCCAGAGGCATCTATGTCTCTCACCTGTGACTTCCTAGGCTAGGTCCCTAGGTACTCTGTGCTGCAGGGCCAGTCCCAGAAATTTAGGAGCCGGGTGCTAGAGAAGGGGCCAAGCATAACACCCCTTCACCACCAGAGTAGCCAACACCTTTCCCAAGTCACCATTCCCCTGGCTGGTTGGCTGCCACAATAACATAGTTGTCCCTAGTTTCAGCAATATAGCCATAACTAGACAGCAGACCCATGCTGGACTCTGTGTGCAGTGTCTACTTTAATCTAAGTCCCCTTACTTACAAGCCCTGGTTCTTCACTTAGGAGAAACAGTTCAGACCAAGCAGTAACCATAACTTTACTGAAGTAAGGCAGATATACAGTAACAGTTCTTGTAGGCAACTTTTTATGTATAATCCCGTACAGAGGTGCTCTAATGCCCATAGGGTAATCATAAATGTATAACAGCATAGTCAATTAGAAGCATAGTCCATAATTGGCAAATAGCACAGAGCTTATATGGTCCATGTTTGGCAAAGATCCTTGCAAGGCTATCAGTCCATGATTTGCAGTTAATAGTCCTCAGGCTCCCAGTCCCTCAGGGAGCCTCAACTGGCCCCTACAGCTGGGGGAGCCATCCGGTAGCATAACGGCCTACATCTTGTCAGTATTTCCAGACACTCGTGGACATTGCTGGACAGAGAGGGACCTCAGGATTATTTCCCTTAACTGGACAGCCTGAGGAAAGAGGATTGGAGTCATCCTATGGCCAATCTGGGATCGTTTCCCCCGTCTCCCATCTGTGACCAGTGCTGGAGATGAAACTTCTAGCCTGCATAACCTTCCATGATAGAGGGTCCAGGCTCTTTGGTAAGAGTCCATTTCTAATTGTGGTGGCGGTGTATTTACCTGGTGGAGGGATTCTGATTCATCTTGAATACAAGACTTTTCACTTCATTTGACACATGTGGAATCCATGGTCTGTTTGAGAGACTACCGACACTTGGACTTTTTTGTTTGTTTTACACAAGTTTTCTTTTTATTAGCGCAACACATTTATTGCACAGTATTTCCAGCAGCTTTCTCCTGGGGCACTGAAGGGACCCTTTTATGTGGATCTGTGGAAAATTGATGGGAAAATCTAGCCAATCAGTCCATTAAATCCACCACACATCAACATTGTAACAATTTCACGGGAAAGACAGCAGACTTGACCCAGATAACTGCAGAACATGAGAGTCAGCACAGAAAAAAACATTAACCCTTCTGTAGGTACCTGCCTACAACAGTACCCTTCCATACCCCCCGTCTTCAGGATGATACACCCCGGTATAGGAGCAGCAAGAAGGCCAGAAGATGCATTGTTTGCACATGAAAACAAGAGAAGCATACCATGACAATGTCTCCAGGTATTCATTATTAAAAATATATTAAATTATTAGCAAACTATTTAAATTACACTTCCTATGTACTTGTTTTCCTCAGAACTGAGCAAGGAGGTAACTTGGATGGATGGGGAAACATCTTCTACATTACAGAACGATTGCAGTTCAATGTGACTAACTACTACTAGTGCTACAAATACTACTAGCGGGGCATGAGCAGACACGCTGACTGAGCATGCTGAGATCCCCAGGCTCCAGGAAGGCTAGCAACGATAGCCGGCAGCCTCTCAACCCCCTAGAGGCATGTCCATGCACCGCCGCACAGCCACACAAATGCACGGTGGGGTGAAGACACAGGCGAGCGGACTCAGAGCGTTCCTGATGGCGCAGAGCGCGGACTCCGGTCATACAGCAAAAATGGCATCGGCCCAAGAGGGAAGGAAACGCGGCTCCCCCAATTTGAAGGGAGGACAAAAGACACCCGAATGCAGCCCCTTAGTGCTGGGCCGAGGACCACCCAGAGTTATAGCATCCCTCCCTGCTATCGAGAGGCTGTGGTCCGGGGACTGCTGTAACGTCCAGCCGCGGCCATACAGTTTTAGGTCGGGGTCAGGGCCTTCAGTCCCCGGACCACAGCCGGGAGGGATGCTATAACTCCTGGTGGGGACCCGGATGGGGAAAACGTTTCTGCAATGGAGGGGCTTACAGGAGGGATCGGTAAGCACCCAGGAAATGGCTCTCTGGGAGAGAGTAATGGCACTACAAGGCCCAGCAGTGAATCACCAGCAACCACAGAACAGGTGCAGTATGTTAATTCCCAGTCTCACAAACTTATTAATGGACATGGTACACCCCAGTTAGATCTAACAGTAGATTGGGATCTTAGACAGCAACTGAGAGCCCTCCCAACATAGAAAGATATTCAGTTACTTATAACTGCCGTTGAAGCTTCATGTAAATAGGCTGTGGAGGGACTTAGGGAGGACATAGCAGCGCTGGGGCATAAAGTGGAAGAAGTAGAGATGGGCCAAGATAATATCAGACAAACGGTGGCTGATATCCAGGATATGACTAAATATCATGAGAGAGTTTTGAATCCCCTTATGGATCAGATGGACAATAATGAAAATAGAGAACGTCGGCGGAATATACATATAAAGGGCTTGCCTGAAACAATACAGCCCTCTGAGTTGCCTCCACTTGTGATTGGCCTATTTCATTTAATTCTGGGGGCCTCGGCACACGAGAAGATTGACATATATAGGGTGCATCATGCCTCTTTTACTTCTCAAAATGCAGATAAACCAAGAGATGTTATATGTAAAATGTACAGATGTACGGTGAAGGAAGCCATTATGAAAGCAGTTCGTAATAGGACGACCGTTCTGTCCCTTACCCCTACGCGCGCCGACACAAGGGAAATTACACATCTTCCTCAGGGGGATCCCCCTGAGGAAGATGCGCCATTTCCCTTGTGTCGGCGCGGTGCACTGACACACCAAACCCATGTGAGTACCCTGTACTAGGGCTTTGTTTGCATAATAAAACTTTGTTTAAATTATATCACACTATGGAGTTTCTTTTTGCTATTTATGTGTGAGGAGGCATCATCATTGAGCAGTTTGGGATCTTGCAACTAACCTTGAATCCTTTTAAGGTGATTCACAAGCGTGATTTGACCAAACTTAACTGTGAGGTCACACGCTCTGAAGTGAGCGGCTATTACCTAAGGGTGGGGAGCACCTGAGTGAGATCACTGCAATAGATCCTTTGATCACAGTCACCAATCAAGTCACGTTTATTTATACATTTTTTAATAAGGACTTTATATCGATTTTGAACTGATCCTTATGTGATCAGGGTGTCACGGAATTATATGCACTTGAGCACTTTACGGATCATGTTTGTGTCACTATATATGTATATATATTTTTTAAGGATGTGTTTATTCACAATTTATGATGTGGGATTTTGTATGGTGACATAAGTGACTTATATATCAATACAGAAATTATTAGTTTATTATTGTTATATTGGCACTTTAAACTTACTGCAGTTCCAGCAGACCATTAGGGAGGTAGCGCAGCACATACCGTAATTTATTATCATTTTGCTATTACACGACAGTATGGGACGTGATTAGTGCTAGCAGCTGTCAGTTTATCACTGAGAGATAGGGGAAATTTTATTAGGTAGCTCGCAAGATCTTTATATTTGTTTAATATATATATATTTATTTATAGGAATCTTTTAGGATGAATTTACACAAAAGGGTACTTTATGAACATCAGAATGACTGCTGATTTGTGAAAATTATATGGACTCACCTAAAAAAAAAATCCCACACCATCATTACAAATCTTTATCTTTCAGTTTCCTTTCACTAATGAGCGTAATACATTTTACAGATTTGCATACTTCTTGTATTGACCTCCTTTGCAGCTCCTAGCATTTGGCCACATAATTAATATCGCAGCATTCAAAAACATTTTAGACAATTCTGGGCTTCCCACCTTGTAGTAACAATTTGGGGAAGGCCCTTCTCAGTTTCATGATGACTAAGCTCTTGTAAAAAAAAAAAAAAAAATCTGGGCCCATAATGACTCGATTTGATAAGTTTGGTGTGGAGGAACTTGAGTGACCTGCAAAGGTGAATTGGAATACTGACTGCAAGCCAGGATCAGTACCTGACTTCACAAATGTTCTTTTTGCTGAATGGGCACACATTTCCACAGACACACTCTAATATTTTGTGGAAAGCCTTCCAAGGAGACTCCATGTAGGAATAGCTACAAAGAAAGGACCAACTTCATAATAATACCCAAATAATTTTGGAACAATATGTCCAACAAAATTCTAGAAGTGTGATGCTCATGTGCCCACAAAGTTTTGTCTACATAATGCACATCATTATTGACATGCATTTTCCACCTGGATTTGAGCAGTCCATAACTCTTCAATTACACCAAAAATGCAACCCTTGACCGGGCCTAATCTATTATTTTAAGGGAAGCTGGGGAAGGAATTTTCCATAAGGCATTCACTATCGTCTGGTGATAGAGTATATATTCATACACCTTCATTAATAATATAATTTACCTTAATTGCTACAGTGTCCTACACTCTTTAATTTCAGTTTGATCCATGGAGAGAAAACATCCATCCAGAAGTTGAAGTGATCCCCGCATATACAGGTGCATCTCATAAAATTAGAATATCATAAAAAAGTTAATTTATTTCAGTAATTCAATTCAAAAAGTGAAACTCATATATTATATATATTCATTACACACAGAGTGATATATTTCAAGCAAATTAAAAGATTTTGATGATTATGGCTTACAGCTAGTGAAAACCCTAAATTCAGTATCTCAGAAAATTGGAATAAGACCAATTAAAAATAAGAATTTTTAACACAGAAATGTTGGCTTACTGAAAAGTATGTACAGTATAGTATGCACTCAATACTTGGTCGGGGTTGCTTTTGCATGAATTACTGCATCAATGCGGCGTGGCATGGAGGCGATCAGTCTGTGGCACTGCCAAGGTGTTATGGAGACCCAGGTTGCTTTGATAGTGGCTTTCAGCTCATCTGCATTGTTGGGTCTGATGTCTCTTATCTTCCTCTTGCCAATACCCCACAGATTCCCTATGGGGTTTAGGTCAGGTGAGTCTGCTGGCCAATTAGGGACAGTGATACCATGATCATTAAACCAGGTATTGGTACTTTTGGCAGTGTGGTCAGGTGCCAAGTCCTGCTGGAAAATGAAATCAGCTCCCTAAAGCTGGTCAGCAGAGGGAAGCATGAAGTACTCTAGAATTTCCTGGTAGAGGGCTGTGCTGACTTTGGACTTGATAAAAACACAGTGGACCAACACCAGCAGATGACATGGCTCCCCAAATCATCACTGACTGTGGAAACGTCACACTGGACCTCATGCAACTTGGATTCTGTGCCTCCCCACTCTTCCTCCAGACTCCGGGACCTTGATTTCCAAATGAAATGAAAAATTTTCCACAGTCCATAATGAAGTCCAAAGTCAGCGCAGCCCTCTAGCAGAAAATTCTAGAGCACTTCATGCTTCCCTCTGCTGACGAACTTAATGGAGATGCTGATTTAAGTTTCCAGCAGGACTTGGCACCTGCCCACACTGCCAAAAGTACCAATACCTGGTTTAATGATCATGGTATCCCTGTGCTTGATTGGCCAGCAAACACGCCTGACCTAAACCCCGTAGAGAAGCTGTGGGGTATTGTCAAAAGGAAGATGAGAGACACCAGACCCAACAATGTAGACGAGCTGAAGGCCGCAATCAAAGAAACCTGGGCTTCCATAACACCTCAATAGTGCCACAGGCTGATCGCCTCCATGCCACGCCGCATTGATGCAGTAATTCATACAAAATTAGCCCCAACCAAGTATTGAGTGCATACTATACTGTACATGGACATACTTTTCAGTAAGCTTACATTTATGTATTAAAAATCCTTTTTTTTAATTGGTCTTATATAATATTCTAATTTTCGGAGATACTGAATTTTGGGTTGGTTACTAGCTGCAAGCCATAATCATCAAAATTAAAAGAAAGAAATGCTTGAAATATATCACTATGTGTGTGTAAGGCATCTATATAATATATGAGCTTCACTTTTTGAATTGAACTTCTGAAATAAATTCACTTTTTGATGACTTTTTGATGATATTCTAAATTTTTGAGATGCACCTGTATGTTTTTCTTTTTTTCTTTTTTATAATTTTTTTTAGAATCTTTATTATTTTTCAGATGTCTTCAGATTGGACACAGGGTGAAGAGCAGCCTTGACAAAATTATGTCAGTACTGTTCTCTGAATCAATACTCTCTGAATTAAGGGATCCATGGTGGGGCCAAGGTACCCACCCATACATAGTGTATTCTCCAGGTTGAATGATACTGGACGCCATATGACCAAGGACATTTTGTGGCAGAAAAGAAGTACTGCAGGGGACATTCCTCTAATTTTTGAAAAAAATGCCATGACATGGGCTTTAAATGCTGTTTGTGTGGACTTTGTGTACAGCTTCTGGGCTGACAATCTCCCTAGACGTTTGTTATGTTGAGTTGTTTCAGTTCATTTCATTGGTTTCCATGATCATATCTGGCTGATACCTCGTTCTTCTCTCACACCTCGCCATCTTGTTCTTCATCTTTCTCAAGTCTAATACTATGTAGATAATGAGCACAGTGTAGAAGACACAGATCACACCATGTGACAGGAGGTGACCCCGACTTGACCACATCACAGTCCAACGCTCTAATAAATGGAGATACAAAAAAATTATTAAAATATGGAGCTACAATGTGCCAGTTATACAGAACAGTGCTATATAAAATACAGTTGGATCATTCAGTACAACAGTGTGAATGTAGCAGTACAGCTACAATATTTTGGAGATATTGGTTGTCATGAAACATGATAAAGCTAAATCCCAAGCAAACAACTAAATTCACATATGTGGGAACTGTTTTAGCTGCCAACATATTTGATGTTTTTTCTCCATCCGGCCCTGAGGTTTTTGCACAGATATGCCTGATATCCTGTCCTTCTGATCCCAACACCAAACTGCAAGCCTTGTGCATTGTAGAACACCTGAATGGCTCCTTGTGCTACCCCCCAAACCCCCCCCCCCCCCAATTTCTCCCTCTCTGAGCTGAGTGTCCTTACATTGCTTGCAATAAAAATACTTTTTTTTTAAATAAAGTGACACTATGACCAAAATTAAAACTGAGACATCTGATATAGTCTGTCAGTAGCATTAACACTGTAGTCTTCAATTTACCTGAGCCCCCCCCCCCAACGTAGTTTATTACCTGGTGATCCTACCAGTAAGTCTGTTGTTTTTCAGTTTCCTTAACAGATGAAGAGTTAGAGGGTTAAGTTTGTCAGCCTAGAGAGCATAATACTCCAGCCTAATGTAATGAACCACCTAACCCTCCAGAGAAATGGAGGGTTGTTAGAGAACCTGGCAAAGTTCATTGCTAGACCTACCACATACTGGTTATCCTGGTGGTCCTGTGCCCAAAGAGGCATGAGCCAATGGCATGTGACAAGAGCCACCAACACCCCATGTGTATGTATGGCATGTTCTGCTTAAATTGTAAATCTGCACAAGTGTTACGACATAAAATAAGTTGGAGATCTAAAATGTCCCTGTTTTCTCACACTAAAGCAACTACAGTACTCTACTTCCTTGGGATGGTGGGATATTATTGGAGACTTATGCCCCAACTATGTCAGTTTGGCCACCCCCTTGATAGATCTCACTGAGGGTAAAACATCCATTGTTATACACTAAAATCCTGAGGCAAAAGCAGTATTATGCCAAATGAAGAAGGCATTGTGCAAGGAACCGCTCCTCATAGCCCTGGACTTTCAGAAAGAGCTCCTGTGCAAATGGATGTTTCAAAACTGGGCCTGGTCACAACATTGTCTCAGCTGGTTAGAAGGGAAGAGCACCCTGTTGTGTACTTAAGTTAGAAGCTCACTATTACCAGAAAAAAACTATTCTGTTGTAGAAAGGGAGTGTAGGCATTGGAGACACTCCTGTACTGGTCGTTGGGCCAACCAAGCTGGTGCCAGATCTTGCAACAATTTGCTTGAAGGCACCAAATAGGCGTTTTATTTAGCATAGTAAGAGAAGTTTGGAACCCTTGCCAGTTTTTTGTATCTCTGTTTGTGTCTTTGTAGCAGATTTTCCCTTACTTGTGAAAAAGTTGTCAGCACAGTAGAAAGTAAGGTAAGATGTCTCTAGTGGCACCATGGATAATAGTTAAAATTTGACCGGAGTTCTAACCCTTCCCTACTCTATCTAAACGTAGGGAAAAAAAATTGGGTTGACATTCACCTTAATACACTGGACTCAGCAGGGAGTGGACACACAAGTCTTTTACCTGGACAAGCGCCATGCCTCTGAATGATGGATCTCTCACTGATAGTGTTTGTCACGGTACAGTTGATATTCCAGGAATCTGACAATGACACAGGAGGCACAGTGACCCGGACTGTCCGTGATGAGCTGGTGGTATTATATAATGTTGTTTCTGCACTCACAGACAGGTACAAAGAGGTGTAAGTCCCATTCTCTACCCTGCAGGAGATCACAGCGCTGTCATTCTGGAGACACGTAACATCCAGGACTGGAGCCGACACTGGCACTGAGAAACACAGAGATGGAAGGTGATGTGTCACTGTCAGTAAACAAGAACTGTAAAGTGGCATGAAAGTGAAATAAGACCCATTCCAATACCCATGCCAACCCCCATTTCTTACATTCATAAAAAGGCACAACAATCCAGAAACAACTGTTCCAGGATTGAATAGTGCTCAGTCAAATGTCTTGGCTTGTTTTATGGAAACTCTGCAGAAAGGGCGCATCAGCCAGCTGAAACCCAACTTTTCTTCTTTAGTTCAGGCATTTGGCAACACAAATACAAATCTTATTTTATAAATAACTGGTAAAAACATTGTTAGTTCCGCTTACAGCACACAGCCATAAGGGTACCATACAGCATCCAGAGCCTAGGACCCACAGCTATGTACAGCTACTCATATGCTGTATATGAATTAAAAGATGCAGATGTATGCAGATATTTCCAACAGGTTTGTGTAAAGCACGTCCATGCGCATGGACATGCGCATGGATGTCATCAAGAATGCCTTAAGGTGAAAAACCCTGAGGTTTTTCAACCTCTCTAACTCCTTTAACTGCTTAAAAGGGACAAAGTAGGGATTGGCGCTGTTCTATGTGAAAAAAACCATGTGTATCTAGCATGGGGTAAAAAAACTTTTTAGCTTAATGTGAAAAAACTGTGCGTGTCCAGCAAGGGAAAAACACGCTGCCATAAATAAATGAATGTTAATATAAAGTGATGTGTGCTAACAAATAGTATTAAAGATAAAAAGTGAAGTGACATATATCAGCAATAAGAAATATATAAAAAATCTATAAGAATCATCAACCAGTGCTAGTAAAAACCATCAATCTGCACTAGTAAAATACTCAATAAAGATATAAGTGAAAGGTGACATGTGCTAAAAAACTTGTAAATTAATATAAAGTGACTGCAGTAAATGCTGTTGATGGTAACCAATTATAAACCTAATGGTGATTTAAACTACCACAATATGTCTATTTCATGAGAAAAAAGAAATGAAAAAACAAAAATCAAGAAATGCAAATAGTGTCCATGAAAAGTCACTTCAAAAAAGTGCTTCATCCAGTTGGTGACAGTTTTAAAACCAAAAAACGTGCTGGCAGTGGTGGCTGTGCTCCCCTCTTGTGTTTTCACTCACCAGAGCGCTTCACCCCTGCAAGAGGGGAGCACAGCCACCACTGCCAGCACGTTTTTTGGTTTTAAAACTGTCACCAACTGGATGAAGCACTTTGTCACTTTTCATGGACGCTATTTGCATTTCTTGATTTTTGTTTTTTCATTTCTTTTTTCTCATGAAATGGACATATTGTGGTAGTTTAAATCACCATTAGGTTTATAATTGGTTATCATCAACAGCATTTACTGCAGTCACTTTCTATTACTTTACAAGTTTTTTAGCACATGTCACCTTTCACTTATATGTTTATTGAGTATTTTACTAGTGCAGATTGATGTTTTTTTACTAGCACTGGTTGATGATTCTTATAGATTTTTTATAGTTTTTTTTATATATTTCTTATTGCTGATATATGTCACTTCACTTTTTATCTTTAATACTGTTTGTCAGCACACATCACTTTATATTAACATTCATTTTTTTATGGCAGCAGGGTTTTTCCCTTGCTGGACACGCACAGTTTTTTCACATTAAGCTAAAAAGTTTTTTTACCCCATTCTAGATACACATGTTTTTTCACATAGAACAGCGCCAATCCCTACTTTGTCCCTTTTTTCTGTTTGGATTTCACCTAGGTGAAATCTTCCTGCAGGGAGGCAGTTCATAATATCCTAAGCATGGATTTTTTGGTATTTTTTAATATTTTTTATCCTTTAACTGCTTGTCGCCCTCCCACCGTCAAATGACGGTGGGGCGGGGCGGTGCGGCTCTCGTTCTGGGCGCGCAGTGCGGCAATCGTGGCAGCGCCGTGTTGCTAGGACACGGCATGACCCCGATCTCTGTAAAGAGCCTCGGCTCTTTAACCATGTGATCGGCTGTGTCCAATCACAGCCAGTCACAAGTAAACAAGGAAGTGCCGGTAATCTGCGCAACTCGCCTCACACTGGCAGAGTGTGTGGCGAGGAGAGCCGATCAGTGGCATCTCCTCACAGGGGACAGCTAGGAATGTAATCTGATTGCAATATAGTGTCACAAATCAGTGCCCACCAATGCCAGCTATCAGTGCCCAACAGTGGCAGCAATCAGTGCCCACCACTGCCCACAAGTGCCACCAATCAGTGCCCATTAGTGATGCCAGTCAGTGCTGGCATCGCTAATGGCAGCAGTGCTGCCCATCAATGCCCATCACATTTTTTTTTTCAAAATTTTTGATCTTTTTTGTTTTTTTGTAAAAAAAATTTTTGTAAAAAATAAAAATCCAGCAGTGATTAAATACTACCAAAAGAAAGCTCTATTTGTGTGAAGAAAATTATAAAAAACTGTTTCGGTACTGTACAGCATGACCGCGCAATTGTCATTCAAAGTGCGACAGCGCTGAAAGCTGAAAATTGGCTTGGGCAGGAAGGGGGTGTAAGTGCCTGGTAGGCAAGTGGTTAAATAACATGCTTGTGGGATGCCTCCAATCTGCTTGTGAAGTGTTGTTGGGATGTACGAAAGCAAAGGTTACATTTATAAAAAAAATGTACGTACAATATGTAGTTCACAGCAGCTGTCTTCAAACCTTTTGGTATGAGTGCCAAATCCCCTCCTTTACTTCATTATTATTATTATTATTCAGGATTTATATAGCGCCAACAGTTTACGCAGCGCTTTACAATATAAAAGGGAGACAATACAGTTATAATACAATACAATAGGATTAAGAGGGCCCTGCTCAGAAGAGCTTACAATCTAATAGGGTGGGGCAGGTGGTACAAAAGGTAGTAACTGTGGGGAATGAGCTGGTGGAAGTGGTAGGAGATTAGTTGGAGACGTGATAGGCTTTCCTGAAGAGATGAGTTTTCAGGGATTGCCTGAAGGTAGCAAGAGTAGGGGATAGCCGGATAGATGGAGGTAGCGAGTTCCAGAGGATGGGAGAGGCTCTGGAGAAATCCTGGAGACGAGCATGGGAGGAGGAGATGAGAGAGCTTGAAAGCAGGAGGTCTTGAGAAGAGCAGAGAGGTCGATTTGGGTGATATTTGGAGACAAGATTGGTGATGTAGCTCGGGGCAGAGTTGTGAATGGCTTTGTATGTTGTGGTTAGAATTTTGAATTTAATTCGCTGGGTGATTGGGAGCCAGTGTAGGGATTGAAGTAGAGGGTTGGCAGACACTGAGCGGTTGGTAAGGTGGATAAGTCTGGCAGCAGCATTCATGATAGACTGAAGAGGGGATAGCCTATGGAGCGGTAGGCCAATGAGAAGGGAGTTGCAATAGTCAAGGCGAGAGATAACAAGGGATTGAATGAGGAGCTTGGTGGTTTCATTTGTTAAAAAAGGGCAAATTTTAGAGATATTACTGAGGTGAATTCTACAAACTTTTGACAACGATTGGATTTGAGGCTGAAATGACGAGTCTAGGATTACACCTAGTACCCTGGCGTGAGGGGAGGGACTGATGGTTGCATTGTTGATTTTGATGGAAAAATCATGGAGGGGGGCACGGGCGGGGGGAATATTAATAGCTCAGTTTTAGAGAGATTTAGTTGAAGGAAGTGGTGCGACATCCATGCTGATATGTCAGTTAGTAAGTTAGTAATGCGAGAGGAGACTGAAGGAGTGAGGTGAGGAGTAGACAGATAGATTTGGGTGTCATCGGCGTATAAGTGGTATTGGAAGCCGTGGGCAGTTATTAAGTGACCGAGGGAGGAGGTGTAGATAGAGAAGAGAAGGGGTCCAAGAACAGAGCCTTGGGGGACCCCCACAGAAAGGGGCAATGGACAGGAGGAGACAGAGTTGTAGGTGACACTGAAGGAGCGCTGTGATAAATAGGCAGAGAACCAGGATAGAGCAGAATCTCGGAGGCCAAGGGAATGTAGTTTATTGAGAAGGAGCAGGTGGTCAACAGTATCAAAGGCCGCAGAGAGGTCAAGTAGTAGGAGTATGGAGTACTGGCTGTTGGTTTTAGCAGTTAGTAAATTGTTAGTGAGTTTTAGTAAGGTAGTTTCCGTGGAGTGCTGCGAGCGAAAGCTTCATGGTCCCTATCAGAGTCCCTCCTAAATTAGGTTACCTAGCACATTCCCCCATTAAATCAGAACCCCTCCCTTACATCAGGGTCCCTGTCAGAGCCCCCACTTACATCAGAGTCCCCCTCACATTAGGGTTCCCATCAAAATCCCTTTCTTACATCAGTGTCCCCATCAGAGTCTCCCACTGTAAGCTGTGATTTTGGCTGTAGCAGTATGGTGATAGCCAGAAGGATAGGGCTATGGACTGGGGAAATTACATCATTAAATGAATGCTGGGGCAAGATTGTCATTGGTTGCTAGGATGCTGACAATCCTAACAAGCGTCAATGCAGTGGCGACCCATCCATAGAGGGTGCATGGGCGCCACCTCCCCTATCCATGCGTCCGGCCCCCTCATCTACATATCAATGGCGTCGAACCATGGATTCCAATGCTGCGGGTGTTTTTTTTAAGCACCTGATTAGAGCCAGAGGCTCTAACTGGCTTCAAAAAAGGGTCAGCTTGGAGCGCAGAGCATTGCGCTCCGACCCCACCCAGTCGTGTGACGATAAGCGCATGAATTTTTGCTACTGTCACACTAAAGTTCCTCCCCACCAATCAGGAGGCAGGTCTGCGGGACCTGTTTCCCGATAGGTCAAAGCGACAGGCGATCCTATTGATTCTATTACTAGAGTAGGACCCACTAATTCCAGGTACTTTGTCACAGTAAGTGGGCTTAGCACTAAATGACCATATAGTGTGACCAAACCCCCGTATTTTTTGAATATGTTCAGGTGTTTTTAACTAGCCTTGCAGGAAATGCCATTCTTATATGTGTGCGCTGTAAAATATTTTGTCCTATTGGATGCCGAGCGCTTTGGCAGAAGAGGAGACAAGGAGGAGGAAGCTGGAGGAGCGGACACCAGAGCCGACGCGGCTGCTGTCCGCACTCCAGGAGAGGAGACCACAGCCCCGGCACACGAGCGGGTAAGTGCTGGACTGCCCGCGGGGGTGTGTGGAGGGGTTCTGTTTCATTGCCGCCACGCCGCCGGGAGGTGTTGTTTGTTTACCGCCCCACCAAAGACAAACCCACCAGTCGCCACTGCGACAATGTGTATAATAACAGCAGAGCTGGAGGGAACCTTTACAGGAGATTACGGTGGAGTTGAAATGAAAACCATAGGCAGCCTCTGCTGACCTTAATCCTCGATATGTACTCATTGAAGATACCTCAATGACCATAGCTGTGGGGGAAATAAACTTTTATAGTGGGCAGCACGTGACCCGTTGGCTGTAGTTTGGAGACCCCTGGTTTGCAGCATTGGTTGTGCAGCACCAGTGGCATCATTAGGGTTGGTGTCACCTGGTGCGGTGTCACTAACACCCCCCGCCCCCCCATCGGGCACTCTCGTGTCACTTCCCACTGTGATGGAACCGCTTGGGGGGCCCACTTAGGTGCTTCCTTGTGCCAAACAGTGCCTCCTGCCCTCCAAACTTTACAGCAGACTGAGAGCTAATGCCAGCCTTTTATCCAAAGCATTGTACACAGACAAGATGTTGGAATAGAACCAAAAGACTGTTTATTGAACAAACTGCAAGCTTTTATACGCTTCAAAAGTTGGCCAGTTCACCACATGAACAATAAAACCAAATATTTACCCAAAACATTACACAATGGTTTAGATAACGAGGTAGGGTGTACACAAGGCTAATCCCATCATAGGAACCTCCAAGAGTTAGCCAAATTAAGTAACAGACAGAAACAAACAGGTGAATGGGAATTCACATCTAGACCAGTGCTGTACTTTGGCCAAGGCCCAGGCCTAGGGTGGCACTTTGTGGGGGGGGCGGCGGAGGTTGCTGGCTGCAGCGTCTATCACATGGAGTACAGTGTGTGCTCACAGTTCCCCCCTCCCCCTCCCCTTCCCCTCTGCACAGACATGAGAGAAAGAGAACTTGTCAGCGTCTTCTCCGGTGTTGTGATTCCAGGGGCGCTCGGATTGTGGCTTCAGTGGGCAGACCCAGCTACTGTCTGCATAGCCTGGAGGGTGAGAGTAAAATACCAATCCTCTTCACTGTCTCTCCTTGAAAACCTCACACAGGCATACCTCCCAACTTTTTGAGATGGGAATGAGGGACACTTATCAGCAAAAGTATGCAGGCATAGGACACACCCCCTGCCACGCCCCCTTAAAGGAGAATTGTACAAAAAAAACACAAGATTGGTTAAACACACAAGTGCTTTTTTTTATCACTAATATTCTTTTATATTGGCTTCTGGAATTTACAAATGCAGCAATTTAGAAATCAGATGAAAGGTTTAGCTCTGGGAAACACTTTTTGAAAGATAAAACGTGCATTTTATATACAACTATATAGATCAGACCAAAATGAGGGACAAATGAGGAGGAACGAGGGACAGGGACATTGCTCCAAATCAGGGACAGTCCCTCGAAATCAGGGACAGTTTGGAGCTATGCACACAGGGCTTATTTGTGCTCCAACTTTGTGTCTCCTATCTCCCTGTTATCTGAAATATGGACTCTCTGATAATTAACCCTTTGTGTCCTTGCTGTGCTTTACTACTCTGCTTCAATGGACACATGTACACTGCTGCTTACATTTATGGTTAACTCTTTACAGCTCAATATCTGCAGGCTGGTGCTTCTGGAATCAATGGCATTTAACGCCTTAGTGTCTGCTTGTATACGTGGTTAACCTTTCATAGCTCCTTGTATCTCTAAGCCCTGGTTCACATTGATGCTACTTTGAAGTAGAGCAATTTCAAAGTAGCAAGGTCAGCGCGATTTCAGGTGCTACTTGATAGACATCTGTGTGGCTTCATTCACAGGTGTCTATTGAAGTCGCACCTGAAATCGGCAAAAGTAGTACAGAAACCACTTTTGCAAATCGGTGCGACGCTGCAAAATCAGTGTCGCACCGATTGGAACAGTGCCTTTGCCTCCAATAGGCTGCAACTTGTCATGCGATTTGATCTCTCAAATCACATGACAAATTACTCCAATGTGAACCTAGGCTTAGGCTCAGTTCACACTGGAACCGGCCTCGGATCGCACAGGAACACTGTGCATCCCTGTTCTCCATTTCAGGGACGAATCAGGACCAAATCTTTGCCTGAATTCGGCCCTGAAACAGAGCCAAAGAAGCACAGCGTTTCTGTGCACAGCGCTCCACAGCCGCCCCCGGAGACATGTGAACCAGCTCCATAGAGAGCCAATCACATTCTCCTGCTATGCGAATTGGATGCGGGTAAACCCACATCCAACTCACATAGGTGTGAACCTGGCCTAATGCTGCCTTCTGACATATGAAGAAAAGTGTAATTTCTGATCATAGATCAGTCTGAATTTTATTACCCATCCTGCTGACTACATTCAGCCCAGTTTCACACTGATGCAGGTGAGAAACTGTGCAAGTTCAGCTGAACTCACACAATTTCAAACCAGCAATGCAGTCCGACTTCGGGGGGCGATTAGACAGACATCTGTGTGGGTTCATGCACAGATGTCTAGTCAAATCACCCCCTAAGTTGCCAAAAGTAGCACAGGAACTACTTTTGGGAATCGGTGCGGTGACGCAAAGTCGGCGTCGCACCAATTCAGACAGTGCCATTGCTGGCAATAGCTGCCGATTTGGCATGCAGTTTCACATGTCAAATCGCATGCCAAATTGGCCCAATGTGAATGGTGCTTAAATAGGAACTGCAGTCTGAGCACATAATTTGGTATTATTAGAATGCAATTGGAGACCCTTATTGGGCACTGATGAGGCTGTGCTGATGGGCACCGATCAGGCTGCATTGATGGGCACCGATCAGGCTGCATTGATGGGCACCGATCAGGCTGCATTGATGGGCAGTGACAAGGCTGCACTGATGGGCACTGGTAATGCTGGTGAAGCTGCATTGATGGGCACTGGTGAGGCTGCACTGATGGGCACTAATGAGGCTGCTTTGATGGGCACTGATGAGGCTGCTTTGGTGGGCACTGATGAGGCTGATTTGATGGGCACTGATGAGGCTGCTTTGATGGGCAATGATGAGGCTGCATTGACGGAAACTGATGAAGCTGCTCTGATGGGCACTGATCAGGCTGCATTGATGGGCACAGATCAGGCTGCATTGATGGGCACCGATCAGGCTGCATTGATGGGCACTGACAAGGCTGCACTGATGGGCACTGGTAATGCTGGTGAGGCTGCATTGATGGGCACTGGTGAGGCTGCACTGATGGGCACTAATGAGGCTGCTTTGATGGGCACTGATGATGCTGCTTTGATGGGCACTGATGAGGCTGCTTTGATGGGCACTGATGAGGCTGCATTGACGGGCACTGATGAGGCTGCATTGATGGGCACTGATGAGGCTGCTTTGATGGGCACTGATGAGGCTGCATTGACGGGCACTGATGAGGCTGCATTGATGGGCACTGATGAGGCTGCACTGATGAGCACTAATGAGGCAGCTTTGATGGGCACTGATGAGGCTGCACTTGGTACCCACTTTTAACCACTTCAATACTGGGCACTTTCACCCCCCTCCTTCCCAGACCAATTTTTAGCTTTCAGCGCTGTCACACGTTGAATGACAATTGCGCGGTCATGCTACACTGTGCCCAAATTACATTTTTATCATTTTTTCACACAAATAGAGCTTTTCTTTGGCGGTATTTAATCACCGATGGGGTTTTTATTTTTTACACTACAAATAAAAAAAAATCGAAATTTTTTTTAAAAAAAAAAAGCATTTTTCTTAGTTTCTGTTATAAAATTTAGCAAATAAGTAATTCCTTTTGATAAATTTTGACCAAAAATGATGCTGCTACATTTATTTGGTAAAAATAACCCAAATCAGTGTTTATTTGGTGTTGGCAGTGATGGGGGGCAGACAGATGTTTTATGGGGACATATATGACAGGATATGTGTTTGGGGACAGGGGTATATCAGTGGTGCTTGGTGTACTGTTTGTGGGGTGATCTGTAACAGCTCTCTGTGTAAAATCATTCTCGCACAGAGAGCTGTCACAGATCTGCAGATTCCCCCTCCCCCCCACCGCACTGAGCTCGGCGGGGAGAACTGTCACAGAGACATGCGTCTCTGTTTACATTGTGACGGCTGTGCTTGGACACAGCCGTCACGTGATCGGGAGGGCCGATCACAGCGCCCATATCCCCATCTCTGCTCAGCTGGATTCTGTGATCGTAATGATCACAGGATCAAGCCGCAGCGCGCCTTGTGGCCGTGCTGCGAGCACTCGCTCTGAGGGACGTTCCTGAACATCCACTCAGGACAAGGAAAGACCATCCGGCAGTGGCCGGGTGGGAGGTGGTTAATGTACAGAGAGAAAGAGGTGGAGCTCTAAAAAAGAAAAGGTGGAGCCTAAAGAGGAAAGGGTGTGGTTTACAGATAACAGGGCGGGTCTTTAACAGGAAGGGCATGGCATTGACAGGAAAGGGTGGGTCGTATTTAAATTGGGGGGTGCACAAGTTTAGTCAGGCCTAGGGCAGCACAAAACCTATGTTTAAAAATGCTTTGATTATCAGGAATCCAGCAATAGTATTCAAGAAGACTCAGGGCTGTCCAAATCTCCTTTTCACATACATCTGCTTAATGAGTTACAAGTTGGCAGGGACCATCATGGCTTTTTTGACTGTTAAATGTAATAATGTCCTCTTGCATTTTATAACAGGACATTTTCCTAAATGCTTGTAGCTCTCTCGAATGCCAGGGCCCATAGTCAGGAGGCTAGCCTCCAGTCCCCTCCAAAAGCCCCTGTCCTGGTTGAGTCTTTCACCCTCACCATCCCCCATCAGGCTCTCTCTTATCAAGCTCACACCACCCCACCAGTATAGCATTGGGCTCTCTCCTGTCTAGCCTGCCACAGTGCACTAGAGGGCGCTGGGCAGGCTAGCTTCGCTGTTACGGATGGAGTGACACCATTGCTGTTGGATATCAGTTCCTACTTGATGGTGTCATCCCTCTGGCAGGAATCACCCAGGTGCAGTTTGCACCCCCATAGCAACACCACTGTGCAGCATCAGAGGGACCCTCTGTTCTTCTTAGTGAAAGACTAGGAAGGAACTCTTACCTAATACTTGTAATGTAACTTTACTTATTAAAGTTCCTCCTTCATTTACAATCTCACAAGTATAAACTCCTTCATCAGACAGTGTGATGTTCTTGATGGTGAGGGTCACCCTTTGTGTGCCAATGTCCTGGTCTGTGCCTTTACTGCAGTTATTGTATGTCTTGTTGCCATATGATGTGAATTTGAATGACACGAGGCAAGGTGGCTTATACACACGATGGACCTTCCAAGTAGACATGATAAATTCATTTCCCGGTTCGTTTGCACAGATTAGAGTAGCCGTGCTTCCCGCAGAAACTATGACATCTAGAGAACAAAAACAAATAAATAGATTAGATTACAATGTATACTACCAAGGCCTGATTTCTTTCTAGTACCTAAAAAGGCCCCTTTAAAATGTAGTGAAACAATCAAAAAATGTGCAAACTTGGCAAATAAATACAATTAAAATAAATAAATAATAAATCAATAAATAAATAAACTCAAATTAGCATATTTCATACTCATATTAATGAATCGGTGTCTACAATTTATATGTGCGATAAATAGAAGTAGAAAAGCTTCAATTTCTGGGGAAATTGTGTGAAGCGTTCTTGCCTCCACCTACAACTGGAGTGGGCGGAGTAACTGGGTGGAGTGGCTGGAGTAACTGTGAAAAGAGTTAAAAAGCTTAATATTTTAAAAAGTATAAATAGCATTTAAAAAGTTGAAGAAGTCCCATCATCATAGCTGAAAGAGCTGAACATTTTTTTCAAAAATGATTTTTTTTTTCAAAAATAATTTTTTTTTTTTTTTTTTTAATTATTTTTTTTTCCAAAAATTAATATTTTTTTTAAATGATTTTTTTTCAAAAATGATTTTTCTTTTTTTACAGAAATTATTTTTTTTTTCAAAAATGATTTTTTTTTAAATGATTTTTTTTTCAAAAATTACTTTTTTTTTCAAAAATGGTGATTTTTTTTTCAAAAATTACGATTTTTTTTAATGATTTTTTTTTCAAAAATAATGATTTTTTTTCAAAAATGATTTTTTGTTTTTATTTTTTTTTCATGGGGCGGTCATAATGTTTTGGCTGATCATGATTTTTTTTTTTTTTTTTTCAAAAATGATTTTTTTTTTTAATTTTTTTTTTTTTTTTTAATTATTTTTTTTTTTATTTTTTTTTACAGAAATGATTTTTTTTTTCAAAAATGATTTTTTTTTAATTATTTTTTTTCAAAAATGATGATTTTTTTTTTCCAAAAATTATGATTTTTTTTTCAAAAATTTTTTTTATTTTTTTAACCACTTCTCTAACCACTTCCCTTCTCCCATCCTGGGTGGACGTCATGTGACGTCCTGGGATTCCCGGCTGTCTAGGGGGCGCGCGCGCGCTGCTGGGGGCGCGCACCCGCAGCGTTGCTCGTGACCCGGTGCGTGTGCCTGGCGGCCGCGATGTCCGCCGGGCACCCGCGATTACCCGTTAACCGGGCCGGACCATGGATCTGTGTGTGTAAACACACAGATCCACAGCCTGTCAGGTGAGAGGAGAGCGATCTGTGTTCCCAGAACGGAGGAACACTGATCGGTCTCCTCCCCTTGTGCGTCCCCTCCCCCTACAGTTAGAATCATTCCCTAGAAACATATTAACCCCTCCCCGCCCCCTAGTGGTTAACCCCTTCACTGCCTGTCACATTTACACACTAATCAATGCAATTTTATAGCATTGATCGCTGTATAAATGTAAATGGTTCCAAAAATGTGTCAAAAGTGTCCGATGTGTCCGCCATAATGTCGCAGTCATGAAAAAAAATTGCGATCGCTGCTAAAAAAATAAATAAATATATTTTTTGTAAAAATGCCATAAATCTATCCCGTATTTTGTAGACACTATAACTTTTGCGCAAACCAATCAATATACGCTTATTGCGATTTATTTTACCAAAAATATGTAGAAGAATACGTATCGGCCGAAACTAAGGAAAAAATTTGTTTTTTGAAAAAAAAATTGGGATATTTATTATAGCAAAAAGTAAAAAATATTGTGTTTTTTTCAAAATTGTCGCTCTTCTTTTGTTTATAGCGCAAAAAAAAAAAACCGCAGAGGCAATCAAATACCACCAAAAGAAAGCTCTATTTGTGGGGAAAAAAGGACGTCAATTTTTTTGGGGTACAACGTTGCACGACCACGCAATTGACGTTTAAAGTGTGACAGCGCTGAAAACTAAAAATTGGCCTGGGAAGGAAGGGGGTGAAATTGCCCTGTATTGAACCGGTTAAATGATTTCTTTTTTTTCAAAAATTTTTTTTTTTTTTTTCAAAAATTTTTTTTTTTTTTTTCAAAAATTTTTTTTTTTTTTTTTTCAAAAATTATAATTTTTTTTAAAATGTATTTATTTTTTTTTCATGGGGTGGTCATAATGTTTTAGATGATCATGGGGTTGTCAAAATGTTTTGGCTGATCATGGGGTTGTCAGCTTTTGTCACCTCCCACTCTAGTTTTGAACATTTCGCCATTCATTCCTGTGGAACCAATTTCACTGCAAAAACGACGATATTTCGTGAACCATTTGGCGAAACATCCCACAAAGTAATAGCACACCAATTGGGAACAATCCGCACATTTCGCTATATTACTGTCTATGTAGTGTAAAAGCTGTGGGAGGAGTTAGGGTGGTAATTTTGGCTATAATAGGAATATTATATATGTGAGATAACAGTAAGTGGTCTTGCTATGCAAGAACACTTAATAAAAAATAATTCATAAATGCCCACAATTTATATGTACAACTGAATAAAGTGATAGTAGGAAAGGTCAGTGATAGCTGCATATATCATATTCAGTGGAATCCACAAGGCAGCAATCAATGAAATCTACAGTAATAACACACTGATATGCAGGTGAGGATGGTGCTAGCACAGCAAGCCAAAAAGTGCTCCAAACCACCAGCACAAAGTGTGACACACTCCTTACTGAATATCCAGATCTCACACAGAGATCATTATGTGCTAAAACTGCCCTGTGGCTGCCCCGGCTACCACATTACCATCTACAGAGCATACCCGGAGAGCAACTCACAAAGCAACCGAAAAGGAATCCCGTCCCATAGTACAGTATCTTTGTTTGCTTTGGTTAGCTAGCTATTTTCACAATAAAAAGATATAATGTTTTTTTAGGTACATAGCTTTCTGTTAGCCCAGGAGCAGGATCCGGAGCGCTGAGTTTGGGGGTGCCGACAGCCAGAGTCACCTGAGAGCAGAGCAGAGACTGGACTAATCGTTGTATGTGACTGGATGGTAAGCTGCAATATCGCTGAGACTGGTGAGCTGCGGCTGTGGGGGATTTACCATCTGCTGCTAGAGAGACTGAGTCCTTTAGAAACTGACCATTCATCCATGTTGTAACTTGCAGTCTTGACAGGGACTATTCTTATGTATACAAAAGGTACATTAGGGCCCCAACGTTAGCCGGCTTAAGAGTTAAGACTAAAGACTGTCCCTTTACAGCTGCTGCACAAAGACCTTCACCTATTGCCTATTCTAATGCCGCGTACACACGCTCGGAATTTCCGACAACAAATGTTCGATGGGAGCTTGTTGTCGGAAATTCCGACCATGTGTAGGCTCTGTCAGACATTTGTGCGACCGTGTGTATGCAAGACAAGTTTGAGCCAACATCTGTTGAAAAAAAATCCAGGATTTTGTTGTCGGAATGTCCAAGCGTGTGTACTCGGCATTACAGTTACCTCTCAGGGGACATTACACCATATTCTAGCCATTCTCCTAGAGTGCAGTCTAGACTTATAGTATTATTATTCATATTGCAGTTACAGCTTATTAAGATTCATGAGTTAATTCCAGTCTAGTGGTAGAGACCTCTATTCTAAGTTACTTTGGCATAGTGATTATACTGTCTGGGAGACTGTCTGAACCTACAATCTCACAGACCCCTCTGTCCTCAGGATGATACACCCCAGTAAAGGAACAGCAAGGCAGCCAGAAGATACCTTGTTTGCACAACAGAAGCATAGTATGACAGTGTCTCCAGAGCTTAATTAGTAACAAACTATTACATTAAAAACAAACTATTAAAATCACACTTCCTATGTATGTTTCTTCCTTATAACTGATTTGGAGGTAACATGGATGGTTGCCAAAATGCTCTCAACATTACAGAATCATTCCAGTTCAATGTATTCAACGATAAAATACAAGGCTTACTGTGAATGGCTGAGCAGCACTTAGCCAGGCTTGATTTTGTTCGAGCAACGGGAAGTCCCTGTACCATGGCCAAAGCACAGCTCTGCATACTGTAGCTCATGCTACCCACAGTTAATATAGTGCTGACAGCAAGAACAGCAATTAGTAAGGAAATTGATCATTTGGGCCAGCTTGACCGAAAATGATAGCAAAGCTGTAGTTTGGTTTATATCATCTAATTATACAAATCAAATAAGGGTGTCGAAAAATAGTAACTGATAAGTGGCTTGCCCAGCCCCAGGAGAAGAGTCCTACACTGAGCAGTATTTTGCAGAAGAAGACCGCTGAGCTGTGGGTGGAAGGAGTTTATCTCTGTACAGTGATCTGACAGGACCCTGAGCAACCAGGCCTTCAGAGCTCCAACCAGCAAAGCTTACACTTCCTGCTGATTGGAGAGCTGTAGCTTGAACTCTTTGGGGACTGTCAGGTATTCATATTATCTAGTTTTTTTTATAGAACTCCTTGAAGATTTAAAAAAGTTTTCACACTTCGAATTTAGTAAGTTGGCAATAAACAGGCAATCGTGACAATGCAAGGGCAATATATGGTGATAATACATAGGCAAAAATGAAGCAATTGTTACAATATGTGGACAACCAATAGACAATCATAGCTACTGTACATGTAGTCAAGAAATGGAGAACATTCAAAATTCAAGCACGAAATGGGAAATCATTACAATCTGAAATGTTCCTAACAATAACTTACATTATGCTCCCAGCTAATGAGGCACAACCCTAGGTCAACTCCTGGTCTTGGGTGGTTGAAAGGAGCTTCCCTGACTTTTGGGAGCCATATAAAGAAAATTTCATCCTTCAGAGCCACCAGGAACACTTTGGATTTTTAGCCTTCACAAATGACTGCATTTCAGAAGTTTGTTGAATTTTGCTCACATTGTTAAATTATGGCCAAAATGTCTTGATCCAAAGTTTTTCAGCAAAGCAAAAAACTCTTGATTTTGTTCATTCCTACAGATTTGAAATATGATGCCTCGTGAGGGACTTTCTTAATTTACCTGTCCCTCACTAAAATAAACACCTCCTCATTTAGACTATATGATAACATGAAAATGTTAATTCTGCAAGACCTGACCCCAACTTCTTTCGACATAGAAAATGTACAATAAAGGACTGGACACATATGTTGGTTAAACAGACCAATATAAAGCTCTCACCTTCTTCAAACGATACACCCCAATATAGAAGCAAATTAACCAGCAGATATGTTGTTTGGTGAGCCATTCTGACATTGAACAGAGACTTGTGCATTGCCTCCGATACTCGCATCTATTATTAAGATTACTCTTCCTGTGTGCGTGTCGTTATGTTCTCTGAAATGACGTAATGTGGTGAGGTATTGGTCACCTACCAAGACATCGGTGTTGGAAGAACAAAGACTTGTGGTTAGAAAAAAACTACTAATATTTGTGGTACACTATAGCTTCACAACTGTATATGTAGTTCTTGTTTTTATTATTTGTAATAATGTTTTTAATCTCAACATATATCAGTCTTTTTCAACCAGGGTGCCCAGGCCCCCTGGGGGTGTCTTGAGGTTTCTTCAGCGGTGCCTTGGCAAAATGTCTAAAAATTGATCACAAATTGTATACAAGCCAGCAGGTGGAAGAAGCCTGTCTTTTAGTTACGCAAAGTCACGGATTTTCATTAGGCACCATTACGACTTTCTAGACACTGGCATCCTAACAACCAATGACGTCATCAGTTAATAAGGAGGATGTCTATCGCCTCCACAGTATCCTTGTTTGACCCTCCTGTACCCCTCTCCTTCAGCACTAGGGTGACATTAACTGACTGATGGAGAGAAGTTTAGGGAGAGGAGAAACACTGGAATGCTAGTCAGTACGAGTGTGCAAAAGTGTATTTGCTTTGGAAAAATAAATCACCTCTAACATTGGGTGTCCTACTTGTGTGGATGTTGCTGCATTATGTAAAGCTATTAGATTTTAGACATGTGCGCTGACAAAAAATTTGTTTGTTTTAGTTTTCGTTTCATTCTTATTTTGCTTTTTTCGGAAATTCGAAAATTCGGAAATCCGAAAATAAGGATTTTCAAATTTCCGAATATTTGAATTTCCGAATTTCTAATTTTCGGATTTCCGAATTTTCAAATTTTCAAATTTCGAATTTCCGAACTTTCGAATTTTCGAATTTCGAATTTTTGAATTTTGAATTTCGAATTTAGAATTTCCGAATTTTCGAATTTCCGAATTTTTGAATTTAGAATTTTTAAATTTAGAATTTCCGAATTTTCGAATTTCCGAATTTTTGAATTTAGAATTTTTAAATTTTGAATTTCCGAATTTTCGAATTTCCGAATTTTTGAATTTAGAATTTTTAAATTTTGTATTTAGAATTTTTAAATTTCGAATTTACAAATCTTGAATTTCGAATTTCCAACTTTTCGCATTCTGAATTTTAAAATTTCAAATTTCTGAATTTCCGGAATTCGAAAATTCGGAAATTTGAAAATTCGAAAATCCGAAAAAAAGAAAGAAAATCAGTAAAATTGGAAATAATAATTAACTATTAAATTATAGGTATTGGAATTTCCTTTCAAATTTGGCTGTTTGTGAACGTAACGAATACAAATTTATCTGAAGTTACGAATTATCCGAAATAACGAATGCCACATCTGAAATTTCTGAAATTTCGAATTTTCCAATTTCCGAAATTTCGAATTTTCCAATTTCCGAAATTTCGAATTTTCAAATTTCGAATTTCCAAATTTCCAAAACTGTAAAATGTCAAATTTTTGTAAATTAGAAAATTTGAAATTTCGAAATTCAGAAAATTGGAAATTCAGAAATTGAAAAATTCGGAAATACTGAGATTTCGGAATTAATGAATTTGTCAAAATTTGTTAAAAAACGAATTCAGAACTAAACGAATTGCGTATGTCTATTAGATTTGCTTTTTACATTTTAGAATGGGGCACCTCGAGACTGTCCATAATTTTAAAGGGTGCCTCAACTGAAAAAAGGTTGAGAAACACTGACATATATAATAATATTTTATTAGAAATACTACCGGGTGATCCACTTTAAAGCATAACTAAAGACATTTTTTTTAGTTTTGGATAGAGTGGAGATTGATTAAAACACCTGTCAGGTTTTTATTGCTGCTTGTGCCCCCATTAGGGTGATTCACCTTTTCTATTGTCCTGTTGTCACACTTACCCCTAACGCAGGTGGTCAAACACTATATCTGGCTACTGTGTTCTTCACCTATAGCAGCCCCCTTTCCCATAAGGCAAGCAGACCTACCGATACTCGTTTGCCTCCCAGGACTTATACGCAATGCTATAGTGCCTGGCTACCATGCCAGGGCAGGCGCGAACTGAGCAAAGCAAACAAGTACTTGCGGTTGGCAGACAGGCAGAGTGGATCAACGATCGTCCAGGTAAAAGGCGGGCAGAGTTCAGAGAATAGTCAATATCTGATCCGAGGTCAAACACAGGGAAATCCAATCTAGCAGATCAGGACAGACAGACAGGGAGCTTGATCAGATATTACACACGTTATCACACTGAATCACAAGCATGAGACTGAAGGTTTGGCTGGCTTAAATCAGGTTTGATCTCCACCTAGAGACTGGCCACATTATTGACCTTGCAGGTAGACAGACAGACAAGGAGAATCCCATAGCCAAAACTAGGATGCTGAAATGAGGAGCAGGAGCGCTAGACACTCCTGACACCTGTTTACCGAAAGTGAAAAAAAAATCCCAAATTTGGGTTGTCATCAGAGAAGTAATAGAGGGGAGTGTGGGGGCACTAGTTCTGGTGGCAACCAGGGATTCCCTCACTTTGGATTGATTTCGTCTCCCTTCCTGTTGTGGTTATGGGACAAAAAGTGAAGGGAAATTTCCGCAATGGAATAGAGATGGCAAAAAAATGCAAGGGTTATAATTTTCCCTTACTCTCTCCAAAATTTAAAAAAAAAAGTTTTGTCTTTAGCTCTACTTTAACCACTTCCTGCCCAGGCCATTTTTCAGCTTTCAGCGCTTTCGCACTTTGAATGACAATTGCGCGGTCGTGCTACACTGTACCCAAACTACATTTTTTATGATTTTCTTCACACAAATATAGCTTTCTTTTGGTGGTATTTAATCACTGCTGGGTTTTTTATTTTTTACACAAAAAAAAAGACCAAAAATTTTGAAAAAAAAAAAAAAGCTACCAGTTAACCAGATGCCGACTGCCCCACGTACATTTACTGCAGCAGGCAGCAGCTCTTGGCAGAATCGCATACCTGTACGTCATTATGTTCTTCCGGGTCTGGAGCACACACATGCACCGCTGGTGACCTGCTCATGCTGTGATTGGACACAGCAGGAGGCAGTCAGCGGGTCCAGTGGACGCGATGTCTGCCAGCACCCAGCGATCGTTCGGGACACAGGCAGAATGGTGATCTGTGACAAGGGAAGGCTGAGATCCTGTGTTTCTGATAAGCAGGAACATGGATTTTTGCCTTCCCACAGCACCTCCCCCACTGTTAGCAAGCACTCCCTCAGGAACACATTTAACCCTTTTATCTCCCCTGATGTTAACCCCTTCCCTGCCAGTGTCATTAGTACAGTGACAGTGCATATATTTTGAGCACTGATCACTGTATTAGTGTCACTGGTCCCCAAAAAGTTTCAAAAGTGTCTTGACTGTCCACCGCAATATCGCAGTCCCGCTATAAGTCGCTGATCACCGCCATTACTAGTAAAAAATAAAAAATAAATAAAAATTCAAAAAAATCTATCCCCTAGTTTGTAGACGCTATAACTTTTGCGCAAACCAATCAATATACACTTATTGGGATTTGTTTTACCAAAAATATGTAGCAGAATACATATTGGCCTAAACTGATGAAGAAATTAGATTTTTTTCCATTTTTTTTATTGGATATGTTTTATAGCAGACAGTAAGAAATACACCATATTGTTTTTTTTTCAAAATTGTCACTCTTTTTTTGTTTATAGTGCAAAAAATTAAAAAAACGCAGAGGTGATCAAATACCACCAAAAGAAAGCTCTATTTGTGGGAAAAAAGGACGTCAATTTTATTTGGGTACAGCGTTGCACGACCACGCAATTGTCAGTTAAAGTAATGCAGTGCCGTATCACAAAAAAAGGCCAGGCCTTTAAAGCGGGGTAAACCTCCTGGAGTTGCAGTGGTTAAAGTGGTAGTAACCGATCATTCCTAATTCCCCATGTTATCTAGTATTCTGTAAATTACATGTCTGTGTCTTTTGCTATTGCTCAGGAAATATGCCCTTCAAGAGATAAAGCCTGATTCCCAGTGTAGTGATGTCACCGGCGCATGCGCTTTCTGTCTCCCAGGCACGGCACACTCAGTATGCCAGTGTTCTGTTAAATTCGGCGACCCGTCAGATTTGGTATTGGAAGTGACGTTCCATTAGCTGCGCATGCGTACACCTGCTACCAGGTTGCCCAATCTGACAGAACACTGTAGTGAAAAGAAGGCGGCAGCGGACATCTTAGTACACCCAGCTACGTCTTAAATTCAAGAGTAATTTTAGCAATAAACTGAGTATATATATATATATATATATAAATAATTATAGTATATTGCCATCTGTGATGGTGATTTGATGTAAACATTTTTAAAGAAGCTGGATCCAAGCAGTAGGAAGGTAGCGGAGGTCATGTTGGTACACCCCACACTGCTCAGCGCTAAACCTTTACCCTTTAAAAATTAAACCTGCAAACAGCATGAGAGATGTCAATGTACTATATTTATTTCTATACGCTCACTTTATTGTTAAAATGACTGTTAAACTAAAGACATAGCTGGGTGTAGTAAGATGTCCGCTGCCTTCTTCTGAGTGCAGGTGTTCCGTCAGATTAGGCAACCTGGTAGCGGCTGTACGCATGCGCAGGTGACTGAACGTCACTTCCATTACCAAATCTGACGGACGGATCTGACGCACTCACAGCGTTGCTCAGCACTATTGCAAGATTTCTGACCCGTGGTTTTGTTCCTGAAAAAAACCCATGTGACTTGACACGTCATAGGGGGGGTGAACATCGGCACTCATGAGCATGGCATTTGTATGAATGGCTATGTTCCCATAGCAACAATGAATGAAACTGATGCTTGGATAAGGGGCTAATGCGCATGCACAAGTTTACCAGGATAGAAGAGAAAGGGCAGAAGTTTACTAGAGTATGAAAGCAGAATGGAAGAGATAAGATGGCGCAGGCTTCAGCAGCAAAGGAGAACATAAAAAGTAAGATAAAAAACAAACATGCAATGAGATATAGGGAACCATTATTAGGCACCGTGTGTATACTACAATGTACTGGAGGGTTTATACGTTTTTTTTTTTTTTTTTATGTGGCGGCTAAGTTTACTACCGCTTTAACATTTCTGTCACCTTTACAAAGGTTCTCTTGTACAAAGCTTCATGTGACTAACCGCTGGGCAAAATATCTCCCAACTCTCCCTGATTTGGAGCAATGTCCCCCTGTTTCTCTTTCCTCCTCATTTGTCCCTCATTTTGGTCTGATCTATATAGTTGTATCTAAAATGCACTTTTTATCTTTCAAAAAGTGTTTCTCAGTGCTAAACCTTTCATCTAAATTCTAAATTGCTGCATTTGTAAATTTAAAAGCCAATATAAAAGGAAATGTAGTGGTAAAAAAAGCCTTTGTGGATTTAATTAACCTTTTTTTTTTTTTTTTAGTTAATTCTCCTTTAAAGGGGTGTGGCAGGGGGCGTGTCTTATGCCTACATACATTTGCTAGTAGGAGTCCCTCATTCCCATCTCGTTGGAAGGTATGTATATATATATATATATATATATATATATATATATATATATTTTTTTACATATCACTGCCTTCTAACCCCCACCCACCGTATACCACTTTACCAAATTTATGATAATCTTTCAATCCTGGACTTCCCTTCACAGGTGATCAAAACAAAAATCCTAAACAACTTGTCAGGATCTGGGTCTGAGCCTGCAACCCTTAGCTGTGTCTAGCAATTTCTCTGCTTGCTGAGCCACCTGAGATGCTAGACAGTTCATTGACTGATTGGAATTTCTTGCCCTGTCTCTTGGTTTTGGGGAACAGTGAACTGTTTGCTCCTCCCATGAACTTCCTGATTTAGTCCATGCCTTTGAACTTCTTATTTGCCAGATTATTGTGCTCTCTCCAGCCAATATCTCGCTCTTATCTTCCCGTATCTCCACTACCATTTGTTATCGACTTGTTTCTCGACTATGCTTCTGCTTAATCTCTAACTGCGACCATGTTTAACTAACGTTTGGCTTGTTTACTGACTACAATTTTGCTTGATCTCTACCTGCTATATCTGCTACTGGACCCCCGGCTTGCTCACCTCCTGGTGGGATGATCCTGAGGACTGCGACCTGCAACTAACACGCAGCAAAACCCATCTCCATCTTCAGGAGCTCTGGTGAACACCGGTTAGCACTTCGACCCGCGCTTCGGATGAGCCCGTATCATCCGCCAGGGTGATCTTCTCCTAACACTTTAAGCAGCTGGTCGGTGGGATCCTCTTTACTGCTATAGCACCATCCATCTTTCCCTCAACCCTGACCAGTTTCCCAGTCCCGACTGCTGGAAAAACATCCCCACAGCATGATGCTGCCACCACCATGTTTCACAGTGGGGATGGTGTTCTTTGGGTGATGTGATGTGTTGGGTTTGCGCCAGATATAGCATTTTTTTTGATGGCCAAAAAGTTCAATTTTAGTCTCATCAGACCAGAGCACCTTCCTCCATACATTTTGGGAGTCTCCCACATGCCTTTTCACAAACTCAAAACGTGCCATTTTGTTTTTTGCTAAAAGTAATGGCTTTCTTCTATATATAAATATAATTATTCACTTAATTTGGTGGTACACTGTGCAATATTAGGAGGTTAATATTAGCGCAATTATCCATATAAAATATTTTATTTTTGTGTATCAGTCCACATATATAATTGCAGCTATATTATTCAGTTATATTTTAATATTTATTTCTCACATATTTTAATATTTATTCACATGAGCGCTTTAGTATATTTTTACACCAATGGCTTTCTTCTGGCCACTCTGCCATAAAACCCAACTCTATGGAGCGTACGGCTTATTGTCGTCCTATGTACAGATACTCCAGTCTCTGCTGTGGAACTCTGCAGCTCCTCCAGGGTTACCTTAGGTCTCTGTGCTGACTCTCTCTTGGCAGGTTTGCTGTTGTGCCATGTTCTTTCCATTTAGTTATGATAGATTTGATGGTGCTCCTAGGGATCATCAAAGATTTGGATATTTTTTTATAACCTAACCCTGACTTGTACTTCTCAACAACATTGTCCCTTACTTGTTTGGAGAGTTCCTTGGTCTTCATGGCAGTGTTTGGTGAGTGGTTGCAGCCTCTGGGGCCTTTCAGAAAGGTGTGTTTATGTAATGACAGATCATGTGACACTTAGATTGCACACAGGTGGACATCATTTCACTAATTATGTGACTTCTGAAGGTAATTGGTTGCACCAGAGCTTTTTATGGGCTTCATAATAAAGGGGGTGAATACATACGCACATGCCAATTATCAGTTTTTTATTTCTGAAAAATAGTTATGTATATATATTTCTAATTTTACTTCACCAACTTAGACTATTGGGTTCTGATCCATCACATATAATTCAGATAAAAAAAAACATTGAACTAAAGGCTGTAATGTAACAAAATAGGTAAAAAGCCAAGGGGGTGAATACTTTTGCAAGGCACTGTATATGTCATAAGGGCAGGAGAAAACTCAACAACTTTTAATAAAACCACAGTAAAGAACTCACATTTACAAATTCATTATTTTCCTCAAAATTCTACAAACAATACCCCATAATGATAACGTGAAATAAGTTTGTTTAAAAACTTTGCAAATTTATTAAAAATTAAAAATTAAAAAAATAACAAGTACACAAAGAGCTCACATTTACAGATGCACTGTCCTGGTGCATGCAGGTAAAGCACTTGTATGATAAGGATGGACAATCCTGGATCACTGAAACATCCGCAGATCCTCGGACCTCTTGATATAGTCACAAGTACAGTGAGGAAACGCGTCAAGGCGGAGCCTGTGACATCATTACATCCATCTAGGAAGCAGGTCAATAGCCGCTGGGGACACAGGGCCGAGGATCTGCGGATGTTTCAGTGATCCAGGGACTGTCCATCTTTATCATACAAATGCTTTACCTGCATGCACCAGGACAGTGCATCTGTAAATGTGAGTTCTTTGTGTACATGTTATTTTTTTCATTTTTTATTTTTAATAAATGTGCAAAGTTTTTAAACAAACTTCTTTCACATTGTCATTATGGGGTATTGTTTGTAGAATTTTGAGGAAAATAATGAATTTAACCCATTTTGGATTAAGGCTGTAACATAACAAAAATGTGGAAAAAGTGAAGCACTGTGAATACTTTCCAGATGCACTGTAGGCTAAGTAATTCACCTTACCCCTGCACCCCTAGAATAAAGGCGCGTTTAACCCTTGCAGTTCAGGGGGCTCCACTGCAAGGGTAGATTTTGTGTAATTCTTGGAGTTCAACTTTCATTTCTATAAATGTATCTGCCGATCACTAAGGAGGTTACTGCATTGATCATCTGAAGTTAATGCATGCATGTTAGATTTACCTTACACTCTTAAAGTTTTTTCCCTTTCAAACATTTTATAAGAAACATTTTTTGAATTTTGCAACAAATAAAGAAGAAATAAAACCTGAAAACCCGGTAAATGACTTTCATTGTATATAGGAGCCATACACAACAAAGCTATTAGAAGTGTTGATTCCAGTTAATATAAACATACAAATGAATGACCCTCAGGACCTGAGCTATTAGACAGCCTCGGTGGACTGCAGTTGGAAAGTGCAAACTCAGGTTAAGTAAACATTGATGGAGTCCGTGTAGCAAAGTGCAAGGTAAATCAAGGCATGATATAAAATTCATTTGGGTACAGTATTGCATGACGGAGTAATTGTCAGTCACAATATCACAGCACTGAAAACTGAAAAAATGTCCTGAAGGAGGTGAAACATGTTGGTGCTAAGATGGTAAATATTGTTTGTCTATTTCCCAATGGGGAGATCTTCCTTAATTTTTGGTCCTGGAGACAGAACAGGAATGAGCAGACATGTGCCATTCGTTTAGTTCCGAATTAGTTTTTTAATGAATTTTGACAAATTTGTTAATTCCGAAATTCCCGAAATTTAGAATTTCCGAATTTTCAAATTTTGGAAATTTCGAAGAGTCGGAAATTGGAAAATTCAAAATTCGGAAATTCGAAATTCGGAAATTTGAAAATTTGGAAAATTGGAAAAATTTGGAAATTCTAAATTTTGGTAATTTGGAAATTCGAAAATTTGAAAATTCTAAATTTTGGAAATTTGAAAATTCAAAAACTTGGAAATTTGAAAATCCGAAAAGAACAATAAAAATTAAAAAGAATGAAAATCCGAAAATTCGAAAACCCAAAAATCTGAAATGATAACTAACAAATAATAACTATTAAATTATAGGTATTGGAATTTCCTTTCAAATTTGGCTATTAGTGAACGTAACGAGTACGAATTTATCCAAAGTTACAAATTATCTGAAATAATGAATGCCGTATCTAAACAAATGGAACATAACGATCTAATAATAATAATAAATAACAATAACAATAATAATAACTAGAAAAGGTACAATTTCTGGGGAAATTGTGAAAGTGTTCTTGCCTCTACAACTGGAGTGGGCGGAGTAACTGGGTGGGGTGGAGTGGCTTGAGTAACTGTGAAAAGTGTTAAAAAGCTTAATATTTTAAAAAGTATAAATAGTAGTAAAAAAGTTCCATCATTCGCTGAAAGAGCTGAACATTTTTTTCAAAAGTAATTTTTTTTTTCAAAAATGAATTTTTTTTAATCAAAAATGATTTTTTTTTCTTCAAAAATGATTTTTTTTTTCAAAAGTAATTTTTTTTTTTCAAAGGTAATTTTTTTTTTCAAAAATGAATTTTTTTTATTTCAAAAATAATTTTTTTTTCGAAATTATTATTTTTTTTAAAGTAATTTTTTTTTCAAAAATAATTTTTTTTTTTTCAAAAATATTTTTTTTTTCAAATATATTTTTTTTTCAAAAATAATTTTTTTTTTAAAAGAAATTTTTTTTTCAAAAATATTTTTTTTTTTCAAAAATAATTTTTTTTTTTTTTCAAAAATGATTTTTTTTTTTCAAAAATTATTTTTTTACTTTTTTCAAAAATTTTTTTTTTTTTCAAAAATATTTTTTTTTTTACATGGGGCGGTCATAATGTTTTGGCTGATCATGGGGTGGTCATAATGTTTTGGCTGATCATGGGGTTGTCAGCTTTTGTCACCTCCCACTCTAGTTTTGAACATTTCGCCATTCATTCCTATGGGACCAATTTCGCCGCAAAAACGTCATTTCGTGGACCATTCGGCGAAACATTCCACAAAGTAATAGCACACCAATCGGGAACAATCCGCTCGTTTCGGTATATTACTTGTCTCTGTAGTGTAAAAACTGTGGGAGGAGTCTACAAGCATTATCAAGTCTAGCAGATGAAGTCACATGCATTTGGGGTGTCTCAGCATCTTGTGTTTACAATCACTGTTTCCTAGCAACGCTCATGCCCTGTTTATGCTTCCCAAATACTACTTTTTTTTTTTAGTCAGAAAGGTTTTTATTTTGCATAAAGAAACAAATACAGGTAGCATACAGATACTCGTATATAACATGTACAAATTTCGGGATTCTCATAAAGCATGTCACAGGAGCAGTTATCAACTACCTTAGATTATTGTAGACTGTTCCAATGATATGTTACCAGGAGCATCACCTGTCTTACCCATGTCTTTTAATTATACTGGGTCTAACATATAGTATATTTTGCAGGGAGTATGACTCCATACAAGGTACAGATTTAAGCAAATATCAGCTATAATAATAGTACCCTTATATGCTGAACGCTCTAATGATTTCCAATCATATTAGAGTATAAAAATAGTGAACCTGTTGTTCATTCAGCAACAATATCAGAATCAACTCTTACTGTATTATAATTCCGACAACCTTAACTTGATTCGTTATGTTTAGTACAACATTATATTCATTTTTAAAAGTAAGGGAATATAATAGAAGGGAAAAAAACAGAAAAAAAAAAAAAAAAAAAAAAAAAGGGATAGAAACAAAACAGAGTAAAGCCTTGCCATGCAGTACCTCATCATACATATTGTTTCATATTCCCCAGGGGCTGTCTTTTTTTTTTTTTTTTTTTCTTTTATAATTTTTACGTTTCCTTGCATGCGCATAGTTACTATACAGTAGTCAAGTCTACATCAACCCAAGAGTAACCTATCCCTAACTAGTTGATGCGGGGCCAAACCAGGGACGTCTAACCACGCCTGCCATATGGAGAGGAATTTTTGTGGAGCCTTTCTACGTTGGTAGGTTATTTTTTCTCTTATTAGGATCTTATTCACGCTGTCTATCCATTGCCCCCTGGTGGGAACTCGCGGGGTAATCCACCACTGGGCAATTAATTTCTTTGCTATGTATAGTAAGCGAAGAAGCGCTATACGTGTAGGTGGAGGTGCAAATTCTTCGTCTATTCCCCCCAGTACACAAACCACCGGAGTTCTCTCAAGAGGTACCATATATACTTCTGAAATCGTGTCTAGCACTTCCTTCCAATATCTGGATAGCTTGGGGCATTTCCAGATCATGTGGAGTAGATTTCCATGATCCCGTTCACATTTTGGGCACAGGGGTGAGTCTCTAATTCCCCACTTATAGAGTTGAAGAGGGGTTCTGTACGCCCTATGTAGAATGTAAAGATGTGAAAGTTTCTGTGATGCAGAAAGTGACACCAAGGGGGCATTCATAAGGCATATCTCCCAGGTGTCTCCATCTATTGCTCCTATATCTTCCTCCCACCGCTGTCTGGCCGGTAGTCTAGAGGGGTCTTGTATTCGTGCTATAAGTGTATTATAACATCTAGATATCATGCCCTTTTTAACTTCATCCATAAATACATCTTGTATAATCGGATGTTCTGTCGGTTGGATTCTAGCATTTCTGTTCTGGGTTTGTAAGGCATGACGCAATTGGAGGTATTTATAAAAATTATTATGTGGGATTCCAAACTCTGTGTGGATCTGTTGGAATGATTTGAGAGTATTGCCCTGGTATAACTGTGAGATATATTTGATGCCTGCGTCCTCCCAGCCCTTGAAGTCTTTTAGTTTTTGTATTTCTTTTAGTTGTCTATTTCGCCAGAGAGGCGTGCTGGACAGAAAGCCCGTGATGCCCAATAGTTTTTTGACATAGGCCCAAAGTGAGTTTAGTAATTTAACTGTAGGAGCTTCCGGGTCTAAGTGTAAGAATCCCGCCTCCAAAGTTGTCAGTGCTGAATAATTATTGTCTTCCAGCATTACAAGTTTACGGATCGGGTCTTTCGGGTCCAGCAGGCCCCATCCTCCTAGTTGTTGTAGTTGGGAGGCGAGATAATACATCCTAGGATGGGGGACTGCAAGTCCTCCCTCCTCTTTGCCATATTGTAACGTTGATAATTTTATCCTCGCTATTTTTTTTCTCCATATGAGCTCTCTGAATTGGGTCTCTAATCTATCGAACCATTTTTTTGGTATCCAAACTGGGGAATTGTTAAAAATATAAAGCAGTTGTGGTGCCCAGACCATTTTAATAAGGTTAATTCTACCAACAACAGACAGGGGCAGTCTACACCAGGCCCTGCTTTTTTCGCGGAATTTGGTTAATAAGGGTGTTAGGTTCTGTTCAACATAAGTGGCTGGGTTAGGGGTTACCTGGATCCCTAGGTAGCGGAATGAGCCTACTTGTTGTATCATCTCTGCACCTAGTGGTAATGGAGTGTTCAGGGGGTCAAGCGGCATCAGCACTGACTTGTCCCAGTTAATGGAGAAGCCCGATAGCTCCCCGAAGTCCTTGATGAGAGACATAACCGTTTCTAATGAGTCTTTTGTGTCACCTAGGTAGAGCAGGGTATCATCTGCGTACATGGACACTACATCTTTGTTCATACCTCTTTGGAATCCCGCTATTCTAGAGTCTCTTCTGATTTTTGCTCCCAGAGGTTCCAGGGCCAAGGCAAACAGCAGGGGCGACAGTGGGCACCCCTGTCTGGTGCCTCTAAACAAAGGAAAGGGTTCTGAAAGTTCCCCATTAATCCGTATTCTGGCCGTGGGCGCAGAATACAAAAGCTGTATCCATCGAATAAAGGTATCTCCCAATCCCATATTTTGTAATGTTTTCCACAGATAAGGCCACTCGACACTGTCGAAAGCCTTAGCTGCGTCCAGCGAAAAAATTGCTCTATTGCCTGTGTTGTCCACTGGGAGCTGTAAGTTCAGGAATAGTCTTCTTATATTTTGGGCCGTGGATCTCGTGGGGATAAACCCGGATTGGTCTCTATGCACTATTTTATGAATTACCTTGGCCAATCTGTTTGCTAACATCCGGGCCAGCAACTTGATATCAGATGTGAGTAGTGAGATGGGTCTATAAGATCCTGGGGAATTCACATCTTTACCCGGTTTTAATATAACAATAATGATTGCCTCATTCATTGAGCTTGGCAATGAACCCTCCTTAAATGCCTCATTGTATACTTTCAGCAGTGTGGGGAGCATGGGGTCTGCATAGCGTTTGTATATCTCTGCAGGGAGGCCATCTATACCTGGTGCTTTATTATTTTTAGTTTGAGATAGGGCAATATCCAGTTCTTCTGCAGTTAAAGGGGCATTGAGCATGACCCTATCCTCTAGTGAGAGACTGGGGAGTTCACAACTATCTAAGAAACGTGTTATTGCACTATCCGTGGGCGTAACTTTAGACGTATAGAGATCAGCAGAGAAATCACCAAAGACCTTCAGGATATCAGGAGTAGAGCATTTCAGAGCACCCTGTGCGTCGCATATGGCGGAGATGAGAGAGGTCGACTGTTGAGACCGCGCCAGTACTGCAAGCATATGACCAGTCGTCTCCCCCTCCTCAAAATGTGACTGTTGGAGAAAAAAACGTTTGTTCTCCGCCAGCTGCAACGCCAGTTGTCCAGACATTGTCTGTGCACTCAACCATGCCCTCTTGTTGTCTCCTGTGGGATTGTTAATATAATCGTTTTCAGTCTCGGTGACTTTATTTCTTATCAATAGTTCCCAAGCCTTGGTGTCAGTTTTAATCTGTGATATTGTTTTGATAAGTTGTCCTCTCAAAAAGGCTTTCGCTGTATCCCAAACCAGCCCCAGCCCAGCCGTGCCAATATTATCTCTCAGAAACAGTGTGAGTGCTCTGGCTATAGGATCTGGCTCGGCAAACAACGAGAGCCAGAAGGGATTAAGTTTCCACATTGGCCGTTTGTACCTACTTGGTAATGAAATGGTTACACAAAGTGCCGAGTGATCAGATATGTGCCTGTCTGCATATTCAGATTCCACTATTAAATGTAGCATCTTGTCATTCCCAAGGCCCAAATCTATTCTGGATAACCCGTCATGTGAAGCTGAGTGGCAGGAGTATTTTTTATCATTTGGGTGTTTGGATCTCCAGACATCTATCAGCCCTGTTTCTTCTAGTAATCTGGCAAAGGGGGTACCACTTTTCATCTGAGACGTGCCAGCAGTAGGTACAGGAAATTTATCTTTGAGAGGATTTAAGAGATTATTGTAGTCCCCCATTGCCAGTAAGGGTACTTCTGGGTATTGGGCCATAAAACCTGTTAGGTGTCGGATAACCTCTGAGTTATACGGTGGGGGTATATAGATACTAGCAAGGATACATTTGAGGCCTGTAATTGAGCATAAAAGAAAGACATATCTGCCAGCCGGGTCAATGCGTTTTCTAATGCAGTTGAACTGAATATCTTTTCTGAACAGTATACTTGCTCCCCTTGAGTAAGTGGAGTGGGTTGCATGAAACTGGTTAGTATACAGTCGTGGACAGAGGCTTGGAGGAGGGTCTGCAGAGAAATGGGTCTCCTGTAGGCAGACTACCCCCGCGTTCAGCGACTTGAGATGTCTAAGGACCGCCCCCCTTTTAACTGGATTTCCCAGTCCTCTGACATTCCAAGTCACAATGGACAATTTAGTCATCCCCATTTTGTTTCAGGATCATTGACCAGGCCGGCATAATTCTCGACAAGACTCTCGGGTCATACCGTGACATGCCATCTGGAAGGGGGGATAGGCCCCTTTTCTCCAAATTATGTTTGTTTTCTCCTTCCAGAGAACATGCAGGCATTTGTAGACATGAAATCATGTTGCAAGGCAGGGAGAAATACATTATTAGGTTAGTACATAGGTACAGAAGGCAGTAAATTATTGGGTTAATGCATGTTACTCTGCATGGCAAGAATCTAAAGGTCAACAGTTTACACAGCCACTTGGCTGCAGCGTTAACTTTTCCCACACAACAGGTGTGGGGGGGGTAAAAGCCTTGAAAACTCCTAGACAACCAGTAGGCTAGTTTCCATAGGGGTTTCACAGCTACGGTAGGCATGTATTGCTTCATTATTTGCAGGCAAAAACGCGGACAGAAAAGGGATCAAAAGGATAAAAAATAGAAAAAAAAAAAAGGGGGAAAAGAAAATCCTGTGGGGAGGAGGGTGATACAAACAAACAGTTCTCCTCGGCCGCCTGAACATCGGATGTGAGAGTAAAAAACTGTCCTCCATAGACAACAATTATTTTAAATCTTAAAGCCTCTTCATGGCCCAGGGATTTATCCCAACAAAAATAGACCTGGTCTTGCCAGGTCATTGCATATCCAGTACTTATCTCTTAAGCAGGGACATCTCTTTGCGGTCTAGCAGCTTTAAGGGCCCTATCCTCACGATCCAACCATTGGGCCGCCATGTCCGGGCGTTCAAAGAAGCGGGTTTCTCCAAGAGCGACTACCCTAAGGCGGGCAGGATATAGCATCGCATATGGCAAGTTGAGATCCCTTAATCTTCTTTTGACATCCATAAACTTTGCTCGCTGCTTCTGGAGTTCAGCTGAAAAGTCCGGAAACAGGGAGATTTTGGAGTTTTCAATGGATAACCCACTGCCCATGGTTCTGGCTTTAGCAAGAATGACATCTCTGTCCTTGTAGTTTAAAAGCTTAAACAGAAAAGCACGCGGGTGATTGCCAGGGGGTAGTGGACGAGATGGCACTCTATGCGCTCTCTCCACCGCAAATAGCGGAGAGAATGCTTCTTTTCCAAATGTAGTGAGGAGCCATTGTTCGATAAAAGCGACAGGGTCTTTACCCTCTATCCTTTCTGGGAATCCTAAGGCGCGGACATTGTTGCGGCGCATGCGATTTTCCAAATCATCTAAACGCGCAGCATGCTGATCAGCAAGATGGCAGTTATACTTTAAATCTCTCTGCATGGGTACTAAGTCATCTTCAATAACACTGACTCTACTCTCCACTGCAGCTGTACGCTCTCTCAGCTTTTGCATGTCCTGTCTCACATAGGATATTTCAGCTTTAACACCTTTCACTTCATCAGTCAGGGTTGAGATGGATCTGTTGCATATAGTCACTGCAGAGAGGATATCTCTGAGAGTGGGTTCAGGGCCATCTAGGGGGATATTTGGTGTCTGAGTGCCTTGATAGGGATGTGAAACTGTACTCACTGTGGCCCAGTCAGATGGGGATCCAGCGCCATCCTCCAGTGGCATAGTATTATCCATCTCCAACTGGTTTGCTTCTTCCTCACTGAGGTCAGATGTGGGTGATGGTATTTCTTTTGATGACTTATTACCAAACAGGAGTTTCTGGGCTGCTTCCTTATATTTTTCCTTTTGAGATCGCTGTGGCAAAGCGCCATCTTGGGCCTGTACTGCAGGCAGGCCGCCACCATTCTTGTCCCGTTTTGGCATGTTTTTCTGCTGCAGATCGGTCGGGTGGTTAGGTCTGCTGTGGCCCGGATAGCGTGCGGTTCCGATCGGAGGTATCAGCGGGTTGGATGAGTGATCTGGAGGATGATTACCAGGATTTTCGGCGGAGCTGAGGAGAAGTGTGTCCTGCTACATGCGCTGCCTGGCCACGCCCCCCTCCCAAATACTACTTCATCAAAACTGCCCCATCAGAATTACCCCATCAAAACTGCCCCATCATATTACTCTATTATAAATCAGTACATGGTGTGTCTGTCCCCTCCCCCGGGCTCTGTAATCAGAGCTGAGATGCTCCAGCCACCTCCCCCCCTGTGTATAACAGAAGCTTTGGTAACCATGGCAACAAAACAAACACTAACAGTACACTCTGATTAATGGCTAAAATTTCCTGAAATGACCTCTAAACAAATGGCCGTATTTTAAAAACTATACATCCTACAGCGAAGATCTTTATATTGTGAGAATCACAAGACCCAGACCTAGATTTTGATGTATAGTATGTCTCTGAAATATTAAAAATGGAGGCACGGTCGCAGTTTAGAAATTGCCCTTCAAATTTGAAGGGGCTAGAGTGTAGTTTCAATGAATGTCAATGGACGGCGTGAGTTGCAAACAAATGGTCATATTGTGAAAACTATCAGGACTATGGCTTAGCCGTGGACATGTTTAGTGGCAGCAGGGATAGCTGAACGTTTTGATATAAGATTTGTGTAGGTGGGCTTGAAAATGAGGGAGTGGCAGCAGTTTAGAAATCATGTTCTGATTTTCCAGCTTTTGCCATCTCCCACTCTAGTTTCCCCATTCATTCCTATGGGACCAATTTCGCCGCAAAAACTACGATATTTCGTGAACCATTCGGCGAAACGTTCCACAAAGTAATAGCACACCATTCAGGAACAATCCGCACGTTTCGGTATATTACTTGTCTATGTAGTGTAAAAACTGTGGGAGGAGTTAGGGTGGTAAATTTGACTATAATAATAAGAACTAGAAAAGCTACAATTTCTGGGGAAATTGTGAAAGTGTTCTTGCCTCTACAACTGGAGTGGGCGGAGTAACTGGGTGGAGTGGCTTGAGTAACTGTTGTGTGGTTGGAGTGGCTGGAGTAACTGTGAAAAGTGTTAAAAAGCTTAATATTTTAAAAAGTATAAATAGTAGTAAAACAGTTGAAGTCCCATCATTAGCTGAAAGAGCTGAACATTTTTTTCAAAAATTATTTTTTTTTTCAAAAATGATTTTTTTTTTTAAATGATTTTTTTTTTAAATGTTTTTTTTTTTTTTTCAAAAATGATTTTTTTTATTTTTTCAAAAATATTTTTTTTTTCAAAAATAAATTTTTTCTCAATAACTTTTTTTTTCAAAAATAATTTTTTTTTTCAAAAACATATTTTTTTTTCCAAAAATAATTTTTTTTTCAAAAATCTTTTTTGTTCAAAATATTTTTTTTTTCAAAATAATTTTTTTTTTTCAAAAATTTTTTTTTTTTTCAAAAATGATTTTTTTTTTTTTTATTTTTTTTTCATAAATGATTTTTTTGATTTTTTCAAAAAAATATATTTTTTTTTTCAAAAAATATTTTTTTTATTGTTTCAAAAATATTTTTTTTTTTTCAAAAATGAATTTTTTTTTTTTCAAAAATTATTATTTTTTTTTTTTCAAAAATAATTTTTTTTTTTCATGGGGCGGTCATAATGTTTTGGCAGATCATGGGGTTGTCAGCTTTTGTCACCTCCCACTCTAGTTTTGAACATTTCGCCATTCATTCCTATGGGACCAATTTCACCACAAAAACAACGATATTTCGTGAACCATTCGGCGAAACGTTCCACAAAGTAATATCACACCAATTAAATGACATTGAGGCCGGATTCACACTGGTATTTTTCAGCTTTTCACAAAGTTCCACAAGGTAATAGGACACCAATTAAATGACATTGAACATTTCACCATTCATTCCTATGGGACCAATATTGCCGCAAAAACGACGATATTTCGTGAACCACAAAGTAATAACACACCAATCGGGAACAATCCGCTCGTTTCGGTATATTACTTGTCTCTGTAGTGTAAAAACTGTGGGAGGAGTCTACAAGCATTATCAAGTCTAGCAGATGAAGTCACATGCATTTGGGGTGTCTCAGCATCTTGTGTTTACAACCACTGTTTCCTAGCAACGCTCATGCCCTGTATATGCTTCCCAAATAATACTTCATCAAAACTGCCCCATCAGAATTACCCCATCAAAACTGCCCCATCATATTCCTCTATTATAAATCAGTACATGGTGTGTCTGTCCCCTCCCCGGGCTCTGTAATCAGAGCTGAGAAGCTCCAGCCACCTCCCCCCTGTGTATAACAGAAGCTTTGGTAACCATGGCAACAAAACAAACACAGTACATGCTGATTAATGGCTAAAATTTCCTGAAATGACCTCTAAACAAATGGCTGTATTTTAAAAACTATACATCCTACAGCAAAGATCTTTATATTGTGAGAATCACAAGACCCAGACCTAGATTTTGATACATAGTATGTCTCTGAAATATTAAAATTGAAGGCACGGTCGCAGTTTAGAAATTGCCCTTCAAATTTGAAGGGGCTAGAGTGTAGTTTCAATGAATGTCAATGGACGGCGTGAGTTGCAAACAAATGGTCATATTGTGAAAACTATCAGGACTATGGCTTAGCCGTGGACATGTTTAGTGGCAGCAGGGATAGCTGAACGTTTTGATATAAGATTTGTGTAGGTGGGCTTGAAAATGAGGGAGTGGCGGCAGTTTAGAAATCATGTTCTGATTTTCCAGCTTTTGTCATCTCCCACTCTAGTTTCCCCATTCATTCCTATGGGACCAATTTCGCCGCAAAAATGACGATATTTCGTGAACCATTCGGCGAAATGTTCCACAAAGTAATAGCACACCATTCGGGAACAATCCGCACGTTTCGGTATATTACTTGTCTATGTAGTGTAAAAACTGTGGGAGGAGTTAGGGTGGTAAATTTGGCTATAATAATAAGAATAATATATATGTGAGATAACAGTAAGTGGTCTTGCTATGCAAGAACACTTAATAAAACCTTTTTTAAGTGTTCTTGCATAGCAAGACCACTTATTGTTATCTCACATATATATTATTCTTATTATTATAGCCAAATTTACCACCCTAACTCCTCCCACAGTTTTTACACTACATAGACAAGTAATATACCGAAACGTGCAGATTGTTCCCGAATGGTGTGCTATTACTTTGTGGAACGTTTCGCCGAATGGTTCACGAAATATCGTAGTTTTTGCGGCGAAATTGGTCCCATAGGAATGAATGGGGAAACTAGAGTGGGAGATGGCAAAAGCTGGAAAATCAGAACATGGTTTCTAAACTGCCGCCACTCCCTCATTTTCAAGCCCACCTACACAAATCTTATATCAAAACGTTCAGCTATCCCTGCTGCCACTAAACATGTCCACGGCTAAGCCATAGTCCTGATAGTTTTCACAATATGACCATTTGTTTGCAACTCATGCCGTCCATTGACATTCATTGAAACTACACTCTAGCCCCTTCAAATTTGAAGGGCAATTTCTAAACTGCGACCGTGCCTTCAATTTTAATATTTCAGAGACATACTATGTATCAAAATCTAGGTCTGGGTCTTGTGATTCTCACAATATAAAGATCTTCGCTGTAGGATGTATAGTTTTTAAAATACGGCCATTTGTTTAGAGGTCATTTCAGGAAATTTTAGCCATTAATCAGCGTGTACTGTGTGTGTTTTGTTGCCATGGTTACCAAAGCTTCTGTTATACACAGGGGGGAGGTGGCTGGAGCATCTCAGCTGATTACAGAGCCCGGGGGAGGGGACAGACACACCATGTACTGATTTATAATAGAGGAATATGATGGGGCAGTTTTGATGAAGTAGTATTTGGGAAGCATAAACAGGGCATGAGCGTTGCTAGGAAACAGTGGTTGTAAACACAAGATGCTGAGACACCCCAAATGCATGTGACTTCATCTGCTAGACTTGATAATGCTTGTAGACTCCTCCCACAGTTTTTACACTACAGAGACAAGTAATATACCGAAACGAGCGGATTGTTCCCGATTGGTGTGTTATTACTTTGTGATTCACGAAATATCGTCGTTTTTGCGGCAATATTGGTCCCATAGGAATGAATGGTGAAATGTTCAATGTCATTTAATTGGTGCGCTATTACCTTGTGGAACTTTGTGAAAAGCTGAAAAATACCAGTGTGAATCCGGCCTCAATGTCATTTAATTGGTGTGATATTACTTTGTGGAACGTTTCGCCAAATGGTTCACGAAATATCGTTGTTTTTGCGGTGAAATTGGTCCCATAGGAATGAATGGCGAAATGTTCAAAACTAGAGTGGGAGGTGACAAAAGCTGACAACCCCATGATCTGCCAAAACATTATGACCTCCCCATGAAAAAAAAAAATTATTTTTGAAAAAAAAAAAATTAATTTTTGAAAAAAAAAAAATATTTTTGAAACAATAAAAAAAATATTTTTTGAAAAAAAAATCATTTAAAAAAAATATATTTTTGAAACAATAAAAAAATATTTTTTGAAAAAAAATATATTTTTTTGAAAAAATCAAAAAAATCATTTTTGAAAAAAAAAATCATTTATGAAAAAAAAATTAAAAAAAAAAATTCATAATTTTTGAAAAAAAAATAATTTTTGAAAAAAAAAATTATTTTGAAAAAAAAAAAATATTTTGAACAAAAAAGATTTTTGAAAAAAAAATTATTTTTGAAAAAAAAAATTGAGAAAAAATTTATTTTTGAAAAAAAAATATTTTTGAAAAAATAAAAAAAATCATTTTTGAAAAAAAAAATCATTTAAAAAAAAAAATCATTTAAAAAAAAAAAATCATTTTTGAAAAAAAAAATAATTTTTGAAAAAAATGTTCAGCTCTTTCAGCTAATGATGGGACTTCAACTGTTTTACTACTATTTATACTTTTTAAAATATTAAGCTTTTTAACACTTTTCACAGTTACTCCAGCCACTCCAACCACACAACAGTTACTCCACCCACTCCACCCAGTTACTCCGCCCACTCCAGTTGTAGAGGCAAGAACACTTTCACAATTTCCCCAGAAATTGTACCTTTTCTAGTATTAAGTGTTCTTGCATAGCAAGACCACTTACTGTTATCTCACATATATATTATTATTATAGCCAAATTTACCACCCTAACTCCTCCCACAGTTTTTACACTACATAGACAAGTAATATACCGAAACGAGCGGATTGTTCCCGAATGGTGTGCTATTACTTTGTGGAACGTTTCGCCGAATGGTTCACGAAATATCGTAGTTTTTGCGGCGAAATTGGTCCCATAGGAATGAATGGGGAAACTAGAGTGGGAGATGGCAAAAGCTGGAAAATCAGAACATGATTTCTAAACTGCCGCCACTCCCTCATTTTCAAGCCCACCTACACAAATCTTGTATCAAAACGTTCAGCTATCCCTGCTGCCACTAAACATGTCCACGGCTAAGCCATAGTCCTGATAGTTTTCACAATATGACCATTTGTTTGCAACTCACGCCGTCCATTGACATTCATTGAAACTACACTCTAGCCCCTTCAAATTTGAAGGGCAATTTCTAAACTGCGACCGTGCCTTCATTTTTAATATTTCAGAGACATACTATGTATCAAAATCTAGGTCTGGGTCTTGTGATTCTCACAATATAAAGATCTTCGCTGTAGGATGTATAGTTTTTAAAATACGGCCATTTGTTTAGAGGTCATTTCAGGAAATTTTAGCCATTAATCAGAGTGTACTGTTAGTGTTTGTTTTGTTGCCATGGTTACCAAAGCTTCTGTTATACACAGGGGGGGAGGTGGCTGGAGCATCTCAGCTGATTACAGAGCCCGGGGGAGGGGACAGACACACCATGTACTGATTTATAATAGAGGAATATGATGGGGCAGTTTTGATGGGGTAATTCTGATGGGGCAGTTTTGATGAAGTAGTATTTGGGAAGCATATACAGGGCATGAGCGTTGCTAGGAAACAGTGGTTGTAAACACAAGATGCTGAGACACCCCAAATGCATGTGACTTCATCTGCTAGACTTAATAATGCTTGTAGACTCCTCCCACAGTTTTTACACTACAGAGACAAGTAATATACCGAAACGAGCGGATTGTTCCCGATTGGTGTGCTATTACTTTGTGGAACGTTTCGCCGAATGGTCCACGAAATGTCGTTTTTGCGGCGAAATTGGTCCCATAGGAATGAATGGCGAAATGTTCAAAACTAGAGTGGGAGGTGACAAAAGCTGACAACCCCATGATCAGCCAAAACATTATGACCACCCCATGATCAGCCAAAACATTATGACCACCCCATGATCAGCCAAAACATTATGACCACCCCATGATCAGCCAAAACATTATGACCGCCCCATGATCAGCCAAAATATTATGACCGCCCAATGTAAAAAAAAAAAATATTTTTGAAAAAAAAAAAAATAATAATTTTTGAAAAAAAAAATCATTTTAGAAAAAAAAATTTTTGAAAAAAAAAATATATTTTTGAAAAAAAAATATATATTTTTGAAAAAAAATATATATTTTTGAAAAAAAAAATATATTTTTGAAAAAAAAAATTTTTTGAAAAAAAAAATATATTTTTGAAAAAAAATATATATTTTTGAAAAAAAAATTTTTTTGAAAAAAAAAATATATATTTTTGAAAAAAAAATCACTTTTGAAAAAAAAAATCATTTTTGAAAAAAAAATCATTTTTGAAAAAAAAAATGTTTGTGCTCTTTCAGCTAATGATGAGACTTCAACTTTTTTACTACTATTTATACTTTTTAAAATATTAAGCTTTTTAACACTTTTCACAGGAGCTCCAGCCACTCCAACCACACAACAGTTACTCAAGCCACTCCACCCAGTTACTCCGCCCACTCCAGTTGTAGAGGCAAGAACACTTTTCACAATTTTTATTATTATTATTTATTATTAATTTGTTCCATTCCATTTGTTTAAATGTGGCATTTGTTATTTCGGTTAATTCATAACTTCAGATAAATTTGTATTTGTTACGTTTACAAACAGCCAAATTTGAAAGGAAATTCCAATATCTATAATTTAATAGTTAGTTATTGTTAGTTAGTTATTATTTTAAATTTTACTGATTTTCTTTCCTTTTTTCAGATTTTTGAATATTTGGACTTTCAAAAATTCTGAAAATTCTGAATTTGAAAATTCGAAATTCGGAAATTTGAAAATTCGGAAATTCGAAAATTCAAAAATTTGAAAATTCAGAAATCCGAAAATTTGAAAATTTGAAATTCGGAAATTTGAAAACCTGAATTTTCAAATGCTTCAGATATTTTCGACACACATTATATCCTGAAGTGATTTATATTCATTGAAGGAATGAATTAATTTTTTTAATTAATTGCACGGGGTTCTTTCTTTAGATATTGATAGCTTCAGCACTGTGCACTCTCCTATTTAGAATACAATATGTGTATTGCATGTTATACTGCCACCTGGTGGATGGTGAGCAGATTTCACATAGACAGAAGCGAAGGTACAAGACAATCAATTCTTACACTTTGACATTTCAGTAGCTAAGAAGAAAATAAAATTGAATAAATCAACAGAGATGCATATAGTATTAAACTGTAAAAACCTTTTAGTACTAAGCGTCTGAATGGAATTTTGCAGGAGGAATACTATATACAAATCACTCATTTCTAAATATGTTACCAGTTTACAATGAAGTGTATAAAAATGCATTTATTTAGATGGCATCTGTTCGCAGCGGATGATCTCAAACATGGACATGCATATCACTTCGTTAATTCTGAATACATTTAGGCAAAAGATTTTTGCTTTAAAGTAGAACCCCAGCGAAAACTTTATTCTTACGTTTTGAGTAGAGTAGGAGGATGGTTAGGGGCCCTGTCAGGTTTTTATTGCTATTTATGATTACCATAGGAGGGATCTCCCCTTCGATTCTCAGTGGTCAGTGATTTGAGAGCACGCATGCATACTACCCCAGCCAACCTGGCACAGGCAACACAGAAAGCCAGCACTAAAAAGGTACACATGCATGGTATCAATGCCATTTGAAATTGTCCCAAAGCCGCTACCGTGCATGCTCAGTAGTGACACCATTTTCTTGGAGACCACCATCTAATTGTAGACCAGCAAAGCCCACTCACTAGACAGGCAAAAAGCCAATCATCTCTGGAAAATCACAGGTGGAAAGCTCCATTTCAGGCTTCAAACTGCGAGCCAACCTATCATTTGCATCGCTCTCCAGGTCTGGAAATAAAATTGTCGGCAGAGAAAGATTTTATGGCTTATTCCTGGCTGGAGTACTGAGCAGCACTCATCTTCTGATGAGAGAGAGGTGCAATTTAGTTCAAATTTCACAACCCCCCCCCCCCCCCAAAAAAAAACAATATGCATAATCAGATGATAAAGGACGCAATTTAAAAAAAAAAATGGCTGACGGATGTCTTTTGCTACATTGTTTCGGAAGTAAGCTGTAAAAAAAAAATCTGACAAATTCAACCACCAGACAAATAAAATCTACATCCTCAGACCTCCAAATCATTCATAGGAAGGCAAAAGATCTTCTAAAGAATAATTCAATTTGCTCTAAAAGGTTAAAAAAAATCCTTCCTGATCCCCAAAGCCAGACAGAAACTTCCTGACTGTATTAATATTGTACATCCTTATAAAAATTAGTAGCCAGATATATGTTGTGTATTTAGAAACTGATCCGGCTCTAAAGAGTTGGTAAGATTTAGCTCTTTTGAAAACCTTTTACACATATTCACAGCTCTTACTGTAAAGAAGCCTTTTCCTATGTGGAGGGTAAACCTCTCCCCCTCTGGGCGTAAAGTGTGCCCCCTTGTATCTTTTATGATTACCTTAAAGTGAACATTAGGGGGTTTCTTTATAAATAAATAAATAAATACACAGCTATCTATCCAATGAATCTGCATGTATGTTGCAAAGTGCTTCAGAGATTTTCAGGTGCACAGCGACACCCCCTCATGTGTCCCCACTCACCGGATCAAGACGACCCCCGCTTTTCAGTCTAGGGGTCACTTCAGACTTAATAATGGTATCCAGAGATGGCGGATTCAAAGTCAGGTCATCAAATCAAAAAGACTTCTTCAAGATGATTCTCAGCCGTAAACAGGTACCCAAAATGAAAAAGATGGACTGATAGTGAAGTACAACAAATAAAAAGTTTTATTGCGCATGGGAATGCATACTTACAAAAGGTAAGTTAAAAACAGGCATAAAATGAAGCTGGAAGTACAACAAACGCCGTCCCTGGCATTCGTTCCACAAGACCGGAAGTGACGTCAGTCGTGCCAGAAATTGCGTCAATGCGTTTTGTCCTCCCACAGGGCGGCATCAAAGTGGTCCTTTTTATTTGCTGTACTTCACTATCAGTACTATCAGTACTTCACTATAAGTCCATCTTTTTCATTTTGGGTACCTGTTTACGGCTGAGAATCATCATTAAGAAGTCTTTTTGATTTGATGACCTGACAATGAATCCGCCATCTCTGGATACCATTATTAAGTCTGAAGTGACCCCTAGACTGAAAAGCTGGGGGTCGTCTTGATCCGGTCAGTGGGGACACATGAGGGGGTGTCGCTGTACACCTGAAAATCTCTGAAGCACTTTGCACTTTCTTCACAGTGGATTTGAGCACTTTAGTCACTTTTCATGGACTTTATGTTTGCTATTTTTCCTTTTTTCTGTTTATATGATGTTTGTGAGTGATATATGATGTTTGTGAGTGCTGTATTTATTTATTTATATTTTTTAAGTGTTTAGCACTTTGTGTATAGCAGCTACATTCACTATCTTTTTTTATGTTTTTCACAAATTATATTTTTTATTAAAGAACAGGAGAGAACATGGGTCCCACACAGTGATACAAGGTATGTACAAAACAGTATATTTGAGGACGCAGCCTCCATTTATACATAATCGTCTCATATGAATACCGTAGATATTATTTCTTTGTAAGAAAGCCAGTGTGGGCTACTAATAGAACCTCATATGTATAACTAAGAAACAATATGTGGGTGGGACCGAACCTCTCCGTTTCCATTTCAATTTACTTAAAAAGGAGAAAAGAAGAGGCCTAAATAATAAAAAAGGAAAAAAGATAAGAGATGAGAAATAGAGAGAAATAAGATAGTAGGGGGGTTCAGGGAAAGGGATGGGAGGGGATATGGGGTAACGGGGGGGGGGGGGGGACAAGGAGACGGCTACTACATGTGCCATCTGATAGGCTTAGGAAGGATCAGCACTGTTTTTTATATCAGATAATAGCATATCAAGATGACTTCCACTAAACAGACTAGTTCCCCTCCAGAAGCACCTGGCCTTCAGCCGAAAAGATAAATGTGTTCCATCCGGACCAAGTCCTGGTGAACACTTCGCTTTGGTTTCTAGCAGTCAGAATCAAATCTTCCATTCTCTTAATATCCTCTACCTTTCTGAACCACATACCAATTGATGGGGGTTGTGTAGATTTCCAAAGCAGGGGAATACATGCCTTGGCGGCATCCAGTAGATGCCGGATCAATGACTTTTTATACACTTTGTTGGCTGAGGTGGTGGCGTGGAGCAGAAAGAGGGCAGGATCATTTGATATTGTGCGTTCGGTAAACTTTTGTATAACGTTTCGGATGGTTTCCCAAAACCGATCCAGCAATGGGCATATCCAAAACATGTGGAGGATGGTGCCACGGTCACTATGGCATCTCCAACACCTATCCGTTGTGAGAGGGAACATCTTATGTAATTTTACAGGAGTGTTGTACCACCTAGTGATCAACTTGTAATTAGTCTCCTGCGTTTTTGTGCAGATGGAAGATCTGTATGTGAAGTAAATTATATTCTGCTTTTGGCGCGTCGTAAATTTACATTGTAGGTCCTGTTCCCAGGATTCTAAACTTTGTAAGCTAAAGCTGTCTGGGGGTGTAATTAACAATTGGTATGTGGCTGACAAGGCATGTGGCATGGAATCTTCTTCCGTACAATATAGTTCATATGTCGTCAGGGGTTGGCTAAAGCTATCGGGGGATGCTAAAGTTTTGAAAAAGTGATCAAGTTGGAGGGCTCTCAAAAAATCTAATTGAAACGGTCCGGCTGGGTTTCTAAGTTCTGCTATATTAGGCCATCTTCCATTCAATAGGAAGTGAGAGGCTTGAAAGTGATTAGAATTCTTTAGAGATATAAACAGTGGATCTGTATACCCTGGAGTGAACTCGGGTGTACCCAAGATCGGACGGATAGGGGATGTTGTTGATGTAAGATGGAACCTTACGAACAAGGTCGAGCATATGCGCGTAGTCACCCCTATGAGGGGATGTCTTTTCATGTGGCTTGGGAGCAAATCATAACACCATGGGGCTCTGTTGAGGGGTATGTCACATTGTAATTGTTCCAGTCTGGTCCAGAGTTTAGTAGTGTGATGTCGATTCCAGTCTATAAGTCTGACCAAATGGGTTGCGTAATAATATTTACGGAGGTCTGGAACCGCCAAACCCCCGTACAGTTTAGGTAAGGTAATTAGCCTCCTAGAGAGTCTGGGTTTTTTATTGGCCCATATGAAGTCAAAGATTAGTTTATTAGCCTGGGCAAAGTATGATGAGGGGATCTGGATCAGTAGGGCCTGTAGTAAATATAGGAATTTGGGGAGTATACTCATCTTAACAATATTGCATCTACCGAACCACGAGTGTAGACCTGACTGCCATTTGGACAATAGGGACCTGATTGTATTTAATAGCGGGGGGGAGTTTAGTGCAAATATCTGGGACATTTTGGAGGGGATATAGGTACCTAAGTATTGTAGCGCTTTAGTCGTCCATTTGAAATTGAAGCTTCCTCTAAGGGACGTAAGTAGTCGAGAATGTATACCTATACCCATGGCTTCGGATTTGGTGATGTTAATTTTCAGGTTAGACAGCACTATATTCCTTAAATTCCTGTAGGAGGTTGGGGAGGGATATCAATGGGTTGGTTAGTGAGAACATCATATCATCCGCATAAGCGGCAACTTTCTGTTGCGAGTTACCCACCTCAACCCCTTTTATGTTTTGGTTTGCTCTTATATTGCACAGGAAGGGCTCCAATGACAGGGCGAAGAGAAGAGGGGATAACGGACAGCCCTGACGGGTTCCGTTTCTGATCGGAAACGAGTCAGACAAGATCCCATTAGCTCGGATCCGGGCTGTAGGGTCTGAGTAGAGTGCGTTTATCCAGGTGAGCATTTTGTTGCCCAAACCTATATAGCCCAGAACGGAGGTCATGTAATGCCAGTTCACCCTGTCAAAGGCCTTCTCTGCGTCTATGCTTAGAAGCACACATGGGGTCTTATTTTTTTTAACTATGTGGATGAGGTTCAACACTTTGATCGTGTTGTCCCTTGCTTCCCTGGTTGGGACGAATCCAACTTGATCCTGATGGATCAGATTCGGAAGATGTTTCTGGATCCTGTTGGCTAGAATTTTAGTGAAGATTTTTAGATCCCTGTTAAGGAGGGAGATCGGTCTATAACTTCCACAGGCCGAGGGGTCTTTCCCTTCCTTAGGTATCACTACAATGTGAGCAGCTAGGGTGTCTCTTGGGATGGATGTGTCTGAGCCTATGGAATTAAAGAATTTGAGCATTGGACCTTCCAGGGATTGAATCAGGGTTTTGTAATATTGCACCGTTAACCCATCAGGTCCCGGGGCTTTACCTGATTTGCTCACACCTATTGCTGTTTTAAGTTCTTCCATGGTAATCGGTTCTTCTAGTGACTCCCTAGTTTCAATGGGAAGTGTGGGTAAATCTGATCTATGGAGGTATGCGTCAATTTGGTCCTGTGGGGAGGGAGGTCGTTGTAAATTGTATAGTGATGCGTAAAAATCCCTAAACTCCTTAGCGATGTTTCGGGGTAGTGTAACTTTCTGGCCTGAGGGGGTCATGACGTGGGGAATATAATTCACCAAAAGCTGTTCTTTTAGGGAATTGGCTAGGAATTTACCGCACTTATTCCCTGACTCATAACTCTTGCGTCGGCAAATCTGGATCGTCGCTTTGGCTAGGATTAACATTAGATCCGTAATCTTATTACGCAAGAGTAGGATTTCAGCCTCATTAGAGGGTGTTTGGGCGTGTTTGTGTCTAGCTTCAGCTGCTTGTAACTCATCTAGGAGTGATTTTATTTGTGACGTGCGTTGTCTTTTGATCCTTGCTCCGTGTTTGATTAGGACGCCCCGGATTACCACCTTGTGCGCTTCCCAAATTATTCCGGGGTTACTGTTCGGGGTAATGTTGGTTTTAAAATAAAAATCTAATTCCCGGATGACGTCCTTACAGACTCCTTCATCCTGAAGAAGACTCTCATTAAGTCTCCATGTCCGAGTTTTGGAGGTAAAATTATCTGTCAAGGCATATGTCAGCATTATTGGGGCGTGGTCTGACCATGTAATTGAATCAATTGAGGATTTGTGGACAGCGTGTAATTGTGCGTGAGGGATTAGGAAATAGTCTATTCGGGAGTATGTTTTGTGTGGGGAGGAGTAGAAAGTGTAGTCTCTCTCCGTTGGATGAAGGAGTCTCCAAACATCAATCAATTGGGCTTTGTGCAGAGAGCGTGCGATGCGCTTCCTGGTAGCTGGTGTGACTGATGAATGACCTGAGGAGGTATCCTCCGTGGGGATCAACGGAACGTTGAAATCCCCACCCAGGATTAGCTGACCCCTCTGAAACTTCATAAAAACATCTATTGTCTTGCTTATAAAAGAATCTTGTTGACTATTAGGTGCATACAAATTGGCTAGTGTTACTTCTATTCCACCCAAGTCTCCTCTGAGGAACAGATAGCGTCCCTCTGGGTCACTTTTCGCTTCCGCGCATGTCCATGGGACTGAACGGGAGACAAGTATGGAAACTCCTCTTGATTTAGCATCCGCAAAAGTGGAATGGTATGCCCATGGATATAGATTGTTTTTCAGGATCGGGAGGTTGTCCCTTTTGAAGTGGGTTTCCTGTAGGAACGTCACGTCGACTTTGTGTCGGCGAAGATCATTGATCAACATCCTCCTTTTCTCAGGCATGTTGAGGCCCTTCACATTAAGTGAAAACACGTTCACCGTCTCCATGTCCCTAGGTAAGAATTATAGATCAAGATATAGAGAAATACGTGGGTTTGGGTAGTAAGGGGGGGGAGAAGGGGGGGGGAGGGAGAGAAAGGTAGAGAGAGAATGAAATAGATCAGTAAGTGGAAAGGAGAGAAAAAATATCGAATTGAATTTGCACTCTAGGGTGCAACAATATCAATCTAAAGGAGGTAGCACACTAGTGCTAATACGCTCACCAGGCAGCTGCTGGTAAACGAGCGTAATCCTAATTGGAGGTGTGGGAAGCGATAGTCAGAATGGAACTCATCGACCTCCCTCTCCCAACTCAATTGAAAAAGGCCAACAGTATTGGTATGAAAACGACTAGTAAACCTTATTATGTAGTATTAAATGGTAGAATAGAGCACTAAAACAGTTAGTCACAAACAGGTTAATGAACTATGTGTTGTATTGTCATCTGGTATACCCTGAACATTCCTAATCACATCTCCTACTATCTTCGGCTGAGCCCATAGAAATAGTGGACCTGTTTCCCACCCCTTAATATAGACATATATGTTTTATCTTAGTATGTAGTCTACTTCTGTTACCCCCAGACTATCCCCTGAAAAAGATAAGACTCCGGGGACTGTGGCCATTTTCCTATTAACTTCGTTGTGGTAAAGCTGTATTGTTTCCCCATCCTCTATCCACATGTGAGTCATTAAGATGTCGGTGTCGGAGATCTCTCCCCTCTACCATCTCCGGCAGCGACATGTGTCTATCAGATATAATAACAATCCAGGAGCACAAGACCATGTTATTAACCTAAAACATATAATGTGTACTCTCCTAATAATAAGGGGTCTGTACTAGCTGAAGATGGCACTGTTCACTGTTATCAGTGAGATATAGAGAGTTCCAGGGCTGTTGTCTCTGGCTGGTGCATAGAGGGAGTGTCCAGGAACAGCAAATAGAGCCCAGTCCCTGACTCTCACTGATGTTATGGGACTGAGTACTAAGTCCAGGTAGGCACTTCAGTGAGCAGGAAGATGAATGTACCCCAATCACGTTCCAGCTGACAGATCCCCAGTACCGTATACACCCAGTGAGTGGGGTGGGTAACCGTAGATTGTGGGGTGAGCTGGTTTGTTGTCATGCAGGTGGGGACATTGTGGTCGTGTCAAGATCGGGAGCTCACTTTAAGCAAGGCATCCAGGAGATAGTGAATGAGGTCGTCAGGGTCGCATTGAGATCATAAAAACAAGCTACAACTCACGTGTACCCTCGTTGGAGGGTGCCCGGTGCCGTCTTCTGGATCGCTGTTGGCGCGGCTGCTGAGGATCCCGGTGATAGGAGGGGCCTGGTCGATCCGTTCTTCGGGGGATCAGTGCCAGACAATTAGGAACTGGGATCGGCTCCACTTCCAAGAAAGCAAATAAGTCCGGTAGATCATGTGGAGAGCGCAGGTTAAAGGTGTTGGATCTCTTACGGAGATTCACCGCTAAGGGGTATCCCCAGCGGTACGTGCATCCTTGCCGGCGAGCTATGTCCAATATGGGCTTCAGTTGTGCCCTTCTCTGCAGCGTCGCTCTTGAGAGGTCTGGCAGGATCTTAATCGTCGCTCCGTCGAATTCCACCATCCCTTGGTCCCAGGCTTTTCGCAGTATAAGCTCCTTCTGTGTATAACGGTGGATCCTACAGATCACATCTCTCGGTCTGTCCGGGTCCGTTGATCTGGGTCCCAGTGATCTGTGAACCCGGTCTAGTTCCAGTGACGCCGGTGGGGCTCCCAGGACTTGGTGAAAGATAGCGACTACAGACGCTTCTAAGTCCTCCGCTCCTGTGGCCTCAGGAAGACCCCGCAGTCGCAAATTATTGCGCCGACTGCGGTCCTCCATTTCCTCCAATCGTAATTGAAAGTCCACCGCTGTAGCTGCCTGTGAGTCTCGGGAATTCTCTAAGGTCTCTACTCTTTGTGCCAATGCCGATAGAGATAATTCCCCCGAGTTTACCCTCTCCGAGATTGTCTGGAGCTCCGCTTTGAGTTCTTGTATGTCCCGGGTGTGCGCCTCCTCTACCCGGGATATGAGGGCTTCAATGTCTGATCTGGTGGGCAAGGCCTCGATGTCTGCCTTGGTAGGCAGGGCACGCAGGATAGCATGGAGTTCCTCCGGAATTCCAGAGTGTCTCTGTGATGTGCCTGCCATGTTAGAGCCGAGGGTCGCTGGTGTTTCGGATAAACAGTCTGAGGACACAGACGAGGTTGGGGACAGAGGAGAGACTAGTGCGTCCGAATCTGCCATATAGTGCCCACGTGGCGCTGCAACTATGGCGCCCGGAGATCTCCTCTGCTGACCGCGGAAGTATCTCCGAATGCTGCTCCGTGGGGTGGCTAATCGGTCTCCGTTTGTAGCAGATCTTGTTCTGTACCTTTTGGGGGTTAGCATTCCTCCTTCATGGGTTACAAAAGCCGTTAAGTTCTTGGGTAGGAGAGGGGATGGTCAGGAGCTCTTTGGAAACCCGTCCTCACTCCGCCATCGCTAGGCCACGCCCCCCTTTTTTTATGTTTTTACACCATTAGTGCGAGTGTTTATATTTAGAATATATATATCTTCCTGCATGTACGTTGGTTCTGTGCAAATTGGACAAAAAAAATGAATGTTCTTTAGACTATTTTCTCCTCTGAACAAATACTATATATTAAAAGTGTAGCGCTAAAGTGGAAAAAATAATAAGTGTAAAGGTATAGGACAGAAAGGATATCTATTTAAATTGAAAAAACAAATGACCTTATCTGATCCGAAACCTGAAAGGTATATGTGCTAAATGGTGCAGTGAATAAGGATATGACATCCAATAACAACACACCTGTGGCCAAATGGGAAAGCTCTATCTTGTCAGAAAGAGCATAAAATAACACAAAAAAAACGAAAAACATAAATATACTAATAAACAATCAAAACTCATCTGTGGTGGAAGAAATTATATAATGTCAAAAAAAAAACGTCCACAATGCAAGTGAGGAGATGTGCCTCCCAAATAAACCATAAAAACATAATAAATTAGTCCATATTAAGTATGGCGTGATCGACTCAAATTGAATCCCAGGCGGGTAACATCATAACTACAAATCCGAATCTGAGTAAGGGATGGAATACTCTTACCGACTTGGGTGGACTCACAGGCCGTTGGCGGTGAGTCAGTAAGGCTTGTACTGTCTTAAGGTGAATGACAGTATCAGGACAACTTGTACACCGGAAGGGTTCCTCTTCAGATGGTGGGCCAAGATCCTGCCCCAAAGGGTCTGCACAGTCACCGTCTTTCTCAGCATGCATGGACCATGTATGAAGAAAAAACAAGGAGCCTCCACATGGTGTAAATCCAAAGATTATTTTTCAAATGGTATTTATTAGATCACTCAAGATCATCAGGCAATCCATAAAAATTAAAAATAGGCAGAATCGATTCCAATAGTACAAAGTGAATAAAAATTGGTAAGCGTGGTAAAAGTGGCTGGGTACAGCAAAGAAACCCGACCGGTTTCGTCTAAAAAGACTTCGGTCGGGTTTCTTTGCTGTACCCAGCCACTTTCTGTCCTATACCTTTACACTTATTATTTTTTCCACTTTAGCGCTACACTTTTAATATATAGTTTACGTGCACAAATCTAGTCGTTTTGTAGTGTTGGCTGCTGTTCTGACTTGTTGGATTGGCGCGGTATTTTCCTGATTTATCCTCTGAACAAATGTTCTTTTATTATGGGCTGTAGTAAATAACACATTTAGGACACTAGATGGAGCCGAGGAGCATGAAAAATACAAACATCTTTTGTATAGACAGACACAATGTAACAATTCTAGAGAACGCTAGAGAGGATTAGCAGAAAAAATGTAACCAACAGTGTACATTCATCGGAAAGGCTCATTCTGAATGGCACTGGATTGACATATTATCCTACATTTACAGTAAGCTTCTACTTTTTTTTTTTTCTTTTTCTGCTCTGCTCACAGTAAAAAAAGCACATATTATATGTTATATATTACTGAAATCAATCCCAGAGTTTAAATGACACAATTTTTACCCAGAAAACCTTCATAAGTGTTGCAATTGCTATGGAGAAATGTAATGGAACATGCCTGGCGGGTGCAGCATTTTTTGCATTGGATTTAAAAAGTCCAATTTCAAAAACAAATTTTATTCTAACCACAGTATTTAACTATGTAATTTCATATATTGGCATTTGAACCAGAACAAATGTCCTCATTCCTCTCCCTTAACCTTTTCATTCAAAATCGAACTAATAGACTAATTAGAAAACACAAAAACATAAAACAATAATCAAACAGTCACCCATTTGTCGCCAAATATTCTTGCTTTGCAAGTTCACCCCCCCCCCCAGCCAAAGTCTTTTATAAAAAAACAATCTGGATTACATCACAATATGGACTAAACAAAATTCGTTGATGATTTTTGAAGCAAAACTTTGTTCCCATAATACATTATATATGACTAAACAGAGATTTTACATTGAGGCAAACGTTCTGCATAAATGTTTTGCTTCTTGGAAGAATCTTCTATACGATAGGGAAGACCAAGATGTTTACATGGAGGGGAGATTTCTCCAAAGAGCTTTACCTTTTCCAACTTAAATTTGTTTAAAGTAGTAAATTCATTTGGGTACAGTATTGCATGACGGAGTAATTGTCAGTCACAATATCACAGCACTGAAAACTGAAAAAATGTCCTGGTAATGAAGGAGGTGAAACATGCTGGTGCTAAGATGGTAAATATTGTTTGTCTATTTCCCAATGGGGAGATCTTCCTTAATTTTTGGTCCTGGAGACAGAACAGAAATAAGTAGACATGTGCAATCCGTTTAGTTCCAAATTCGTTTTTTAAATAATTTTGACAAATTCATTAATTCCGAAATTTCAAATTTCCAAATTTTCAAATTTCCGAATTTTCAAATTTCCAAATTTTCGAATTTCCGAAAATTCAAAATTTCGGAGATTCGGAATGTCGAAAATTCAGAATTTCGGAAATTGGAAAATTGGAAAATTCTAAATTTCAGAAATTCGAAATTTCGTAAATTTGAAAATTTTGGAAATTGGAAATTTCAAAAATTTGAATTCAGAAATTCAAAATTTCAGAAATTCGGAATTTCAGAAATTCGAAATTTCGGAAATTCGAGATTTCGGAAATTCGAAAATTCAAAATTAGGAAATTCAAAAATTTGGAAATTTGAAAATCCGAAAATAAAAATGAAAATCTGAAAATTCAAAAGAATGAAAATCCAAAAATTCGAAAACCCCAAAATTTAAAATAATGACTAACTAATAATAACTACCACAGTATTTAACTATGTAATATGTTGGCATTTGAACCAGAACAAATGTCCTCATTCCTCTCCCTTAAACTTTTCGTTCAAAATCGAACTAATAGACCAATTAGAAAACACAAAAACGTAAACAAAACATTCAAAAATTCAAAAAAATTCCTAAACAAAATTCTTTGATGATTTTTGAAGCAAAATGTGTTCCCATAAAACATTTCATATGACTAAACAGAGATTTTACATTGAGGCAAAGTTTCTGCATAAATGTTTTGCTTCTGTGAGAATCTTCCTATACGATAGGGAAGACCAAGATGTTTACATGGAGGGGAGATTTCTCCAAAGAGCTTTATCTTTAACCCTAGTTACACCACTTATACCTACAGGTAAGCCTATAATAAGGATAGGTACTGTGAATATATCCTAAACCTGCACCATTTAGGAGATATTTAGATTGTATGTAGCCGATGACCTCACCGGAGCATGCACTCTGAAGGTCCGGCTTACAGTGCTGGACCTTCAAAGCCCATGCCGGAAACGGCGCCTCCGCGCGCGCATGAGCGGGATTGACATGATTAAGACCACTAACAGCGCCGGAGCCTGTCACATTGGTGAGTCAGCCATCACATTGGTGAGCGGGCGCCGCTGGAAGGGCTTCGTTCTAAGGTAAGTATTTCATAATGTGCTAGTATGCGATGCATACTAGCACATTATACCATTGTGTTACAGGCTTTTTTAAAAATTATTCTTCAGTGGTTTACAACCGCTTTAAAGCAAGGAAATGTGTCCATATGTTAACCACTTGCCTACCAGGCACTTTCCCCCCTTCCTGCCCAAGCCAATTTTCAGCTTTCAGTGCTGACGCACTTTGAATGACAATTGTGCGGTCATTCTACACTGTACCCATACCCAACCAGCTTGAAATTATTTATAACAACATAAAAAATCTTCAATAAAACAAGGCAAAGAAATTCCAAATAGACTTAAGCTTATCAGAGTCCCCCCTTACAACTGGGGTCCCATCAGAACTCTCCTTTACATCAGAATTCCCATCAAAGTCCCTATTTACATCGAAGTGCCACCTAAAACCTTGAAGCGGGCCAAATTTGGTCCGCGGGTCAGGAGGTGCAGTTAGCTATTTGGTCACTAGGTGCTTCTGTACCAGAATAGTGTCTGGCTACAGCATATAGAGTCATCAGGTGCTAGGCCCCTTTTAGTTAGAGTTGTGATGTCATGGGGTGAGTCAGAAGCCACATATAAGCCAGATAGGCAGTAGGACAGGCATACTTGGGGCATGGGAGCTAAACACTCCACACCTATATGGATGAAACCAGAGCATGTAGTCCCTGGGCATGGCAGGAGCCCGGGAAGAGTAAACTTGCACTCAGGAAGAACCGGCTGTAGTCTTTCTGTCCCTTATGTAGGTGGGAGCTAGGATGGATTTGCAAAAGGCCTTAAGGCCAGGCCAAGAGTTCCCTGTGTGAGGCTGTTTCCCTGCAGGGCCCCTGGGAGATGTGTAGCTAGTGAGGAGGTGACTACAGAGAACACAGTCCTATGAGTATTAATGAATGGAGGAGAGACTGTTAAAAGGAGATGACTGCTGAGGTGCTGCATATGCTTTCACATGTGACTACTGTTGATCGTCCACTAAATGTGATTGACTGTGTAATGTCAAGTGACTCCGGAATGTAGGTTCTTGTGATGTGACTATTATGCCATTTCCTGAATTCGACCAGTAAAGTGCAGCAAAACTACTTCTTTTACGCTTTCCCCCAGAAGAAGACCTCTACTGTTAATGGTCGAAACGCGTCAAGTTTTCCAGTATGACTATATATTCCTATATCATGACATATTTTTTATGTATACCCATGGCTGTATTATGATGTATTTGCATTAGCCTCATTCACAGAGCTCATGTTTTAACATAAATTAATGTCTTTGTATGTTACTATTATTTCTAATAAATTTATATTTTTTCAATTCATTTTTGAATTTCTTGCTGCAATACAAAACCCCATGGGGAAACCTTTCCAATTTATGTGCAGCAAAACTACTTTTATGTGTGGACATTCCTTCCTTTGGGAATATGAAGGTCAACAGTTGGGAATGTCATGTGGAGGCCTCTGGCATGGAGAGGGGCACAGGATGGCGGAGGATTCGGCCTCAGCAGGAGGGATAATGTTCTATCAGGACAGGAGTGGGAGTAGGGACTTGTGCTGTTGGAGCCCAATACAGCCAACCATGAAGCCCCTCTTACACATGGGCTGCTGTTTGGAGACCCCTGGTTTAGACAAAGTGTCTAGCCAGGTTATCAGTGACTGGAAATAGACAGAGAGGGATTCAGTCTAGCAGAGCTGATGATATAAATAAGTAACCAGGAGACTAAAACTTATGTGTTTTTCTGGATGTATTCACTGCAATGGAAGACTTCCTGTCATATTTGTGCCACAAGGTTTTGTTGGGCTCCAACAGCACAAGTCCCTACTAGGTTTTGCCTTCACCACTTCCCGACCGCCGCACGACTATATACGTCCTAAGTTTGAACGGGGATATCGTTGTTATGGCAGCAGCTAGCTGCCATAACTCCGGTATCCCCGTTTTCGTGCGGCGGCCGGCTTTCAGATAAAAGTGGTCCCTGCGGCGGATTCGCCGCGAGATCACTTTTATCGGTGGCGGGAGAGGGGCCCCCCCTCCCGCCGCGATCCGGTGCCCTCCGCCGCTTACCGGAGCCGTCGGTAGCGGCGGAGGCGATCGCGTCCTCTGCCGTGGTGTGTATAGAGATGAGTGAGGCCAAGATGGCGCTCACTCGTCTCCATGACACTGCTGGGCGGAAGCGACATCAAAACGTCACTTCCGTCCACTCCTCTTAAAGGCATATTTTTTCAAATGTCATTTTTCTAAATGACTTTTTTTTTTTTTTTTTTTTAATTGCATTTTAGTGTAAATATGAGATCTGAGGTCTTTTTGACCCCAGATCTCATATTTAAGAGGTCCTGCCATGCTTTTTTCTATTACAAGGGATGTTTACATTCCTTGTAATAGAAATAAAAGTGACACAATTTTTTTTTTTTCTTTTAAAGTGTAAAAATAAATAAAATATTGTAAAATAAATAATAAAAATAAAAAAAAATTTAAAAAACCCCCCTGTCCCGACGATCTCGCGCGCAGAAGCGAACGCATACGCGAGTAGCGCCCGCATATGAAAACGGTGGTCAAACCACACATGTGAGGTATCGCCGCGACCGGTAGAGTGAGAGCAATAATTCTAGCCCGAGACCTCCTCTGTAGCGCAAAATATGCAAGCTGTAGAATGTTTTAAACGTCGCCTATGAAGATTTTTGAGGGTAAAAGTTTAACGCCATTCCACGAGCGGGCGCAATTTTCAAGCATGACATGTTGGGTATCAATTTACTCGGCGTAACATTATATTTCACAATATAAAAAAAAATTGGGATAACTTTACTGTTGTTTTATTTTTTTATTCAAAAAAGTGAATTTTTTCCAAAAAAAGTGCACTTATAAGACCGCAGCGCAAATACGGTGCAAAAAAAAGTATTGCAATGACCGCCATTGTATTCTCTAGGGTGTTAGAAGAAAAACCATATATAATGTTTGGGGGTTCTAAGTAATTTTCTAGCAGAAAAACCTGTTTTAAACATGTAAACACCTAAAATCCAAAACGAGGCTGGTCTTAAAGTGGTTAATTATTCAAAATATACACTATACAGCCAAATGTTTGTGGACACCTGACAAGCCAGCTCTTCTCATGCAACATTTCTACCTGACCTTAACCCTACTGAACATCTTTGGTATGAATCAGAACACTGTTTACAAACCAGGTCTTCTCATCCAAAATCAGTACCCAACCTCACGTTTGGCTGAACGCTAATTCCCACAGACATGCTCCAAAATATTTTGGAAAGCTGTAGAAGCAATTATTGTTGTAAATGGGGCACCAACTCCATATTATTTACCAAGATTTGGGAATGGGTTGTCTAACGGGTTCAAATAGTTGCTAGGGTCAGGTTTCCTCAACTTTTGGGCATAAAGTGTTCCTTCATACACATACATTATTGATAACAATGTTATTTCCTTCTAGACATCCTATATTGGGGGGTGTATCCTGCACTCTCATTTCAGTTTGTACCTTGGAGAGAAAAAAAAGTCAGTGCTCTTAAGTCTTTACTTATATGTTGTAGGCTTGTTCATGTGGCCTTGTACAACTTCCAGATTGATGATCAATGTCGATGTTTGTTGCGCTAAGCTGTTTTGGTTGATTACATTTCATTGGTTCCATGGATATATCTGTCTGATACCTCATCGTCCTCTCACCTCACATCTCATTCTTCATCTTCCTTCAGTCAAAGATTATGTAGATGAGGAGCGCAGTGTAGAGGACACAGACCACACCATGTGACAAGAGGTGACCCCAGCTTGACCACACCGCAGTCGAATGTTCTGATAAATGGAGATACAAAGTTAAAAAAAAATGGGGATATATTGTGCCAGTTATACAGAAGACCAATATGTAAAACACAGTCATATTATTTAGTAGGGCAGTTAGAAGTACAGTTATAATATTAACAGTTTGAAGATTCTGGTTATCTTGATAAGGTTGTTAAAGCTAGACTTCAAGGAAACAGCTACATACATAGAGGAAATACATATATGAGATCAAGTTCTCAAAGTTCTATGTTACTTAATCCAGTCCTGATATTTACACAGCTCTTCCCTACCTTGCAGACCTGATTTATTTTTTCTGAAAGTGGACCTTTACCCTCTTCCACTACTTCTCTCCACTCCACCCCTCCTTCCATCCTCTGTTGGTATCACACTGTTTTTTTGGGGGGGGTTTACCTTTTTTAGGCAAAAATGTCCCTACCTGCCTCCCCATACATATCAGTTGCCTTAGGAGAATAACGTGCACACTGACCTCTGTGTCTCCCGGGATATGCACATCATATATCCCAGGAGGCATAGCCTTTCATTCAGAAAAGGAGGGGGGGCGAGCCTATCGGCGCAGCATTGGGAGGCTCGCCGCTGAACCCGGAAGAGCCAGTGGGCCTCCTCTCGATGATGTCAGAAAGATCATGGTGGTGAAGGACAGAGCTGTGGCTGAGCATGAGAGGATCTCAGCGTGACATCGTTGGAACCGCTGGGTGAGTGAGTTTCGGAAATGTGCAGATACCATCTTAAGGTAAGCGGAGGTGAAAAAAAAAAAAACGGGACGGGGCGGGGGTAGATCCGCTGGAAGTTTCACTTTCATGTACAGGTCTCCTCTCAACCCTGTGACTGGACAGCGAATGGAGAAGCAGCGCACTGTTGAGCTCATCTCTTTGCCAGTATGCTCTCTCCTCCTAAAGGCATGCTCTTGCTTATGCACTGCAGCTTACCTAATTGTCTCCTAGTGACCCTCCTCTCTGTGAGCTTTGATGTTCAGACTGTAGGATACACTGCAAAAAGCTGATATGACAGTAATGAAGTCTGGGCATCCCAAAACTGAGTAAGAAAACATAGTGACACCCTTATTTTGCTAAAGTTTACAGGGGTACTACAAACTGTCAGATTTAAGCATTGAAAAGGAGGACCCCACAATGCCAACATCCAATTTTTGTATAGAAGGATTAAATGAATTTCTGAAAAAATTATATAAAAAAAGTGGACTTTGTAGGCATGTCATGAGGCAGAGCTTTGTAAAAAAATATATTATCTTTATTACAGAATGGTTAAAAACCATATAACAAACAACAACACCCTATCTGTCCCTGCCAGATCACCGATATCTGGCTGCAAGGTCCATTAGCACCTACCCAATATGTCCTGAGGAAGCTATCAAATTATGAAATGCGTTGATAAGAAAGTATGGTACATACACGCGCTGTCTCCTGTGCAGTTGTTATGGACACTGTTACATATAAGGTTCCATACCTCCATGTCTATTCTATTGGGTATCTGTTGACCTTGTCAAGCTATATGGTGTTGTTGTTTGTTATATGTTTTTTTAACCATTTGTAATAAAGATTATATATTTTTTACAAACCGCCGGCTCATGACATGCCTACAAAGTCCGCCTTTTTTTGATGGAATTTTTTCAGAAATTCATTTAATCCTTCTATACAGATTTAAACATTGTTACATACATAGTTACATACATAGTACGTGAGGTTGTAAAAAGACACAAGTCCATCAAGTCCAACCTATGTGTGTGATTATATGTCAGTATTACATTGTATATTCCTGTATGTTGCGGTCTTTTAGGTGCTTATCTAATAGTTTCTTGAAACTATCGATGCTCCCCGCTGAGACCACCGCCTGTGGAAGGGAATTCCACATCCTTGCTCCTCTACGTAGTTTAAGGTTAATCCTCTTTTCTACTAATTTTAATGAGTGGCCACGTGTCTTGTTAAACTCCCTTCCGCAAAAAAGTTTTATCCCTATTGTAGGGTCACCAGTACGGTATTTGTACATTGAAATCCTATACCTTCTCAAGTGTCTCTTCTCCAGAGCGAATAAGTTCAGTGCTTGATTGTATCTTAGGGGTTAGACAAAGAACTGATCCATTTCATAGACCACCCCTACTCTCAAAGCTTGAGCAGTTTAGTTGAGTAAACCTTACTCAACTCAAGAGGGTCTGTCAACTTCCAAAGACTTCCATTAAGCCACATAAATGACCAAAAACAATTCTATCATCAACATTACTTAACAGACCACTGATAACCAGAAACCTTCCAGTGAGGCCTATCATACATTGCATTACAGTATGTTTATCCACTGCCAGACCGCCGCATGCCGATACACATCCTTACTTTGAAGAGTAATATTGTTGTTATGGCAGCAGCTAGTATCCTCTTCTTCGGCCGGCGGTCCGCTTTCCGCTAAGAGTGGTCTCTGCGGCGGATTCACTGCAAGATCTTTTTTATCCATGGCGGGCCCCCCTCCCGCCGCTCTCCACCGCTTACCAGAGCCATTGGCAGCGGGTGGAGGCAATCAGATCTTCACCCTTGCTGAGCATGGAAACAAGTGAGGGGAAAGATGGCCCCCACCCGTCTCCATAACATTGCATGGCGGAAGCGACGTCAAAACGTCACTTCCGCCCAGTGGCGGCCCGTCCATAGGGGGCGCCCGGGCGCCGCCCCCCCCAAGCTTTTGACAAAAAAAAAAAAGGTCACTTTAAGAGTGTCCGGGCGCCGGACACACGGCAGTCTATGGGAAGCTTCCCAGCTTGCAATCAGCTGATTGCAAGCTGGGTAGCTAATTTGCCCGTGTTTAGGGTGTGTGCAGGGCGCAAGCTGTGCGCCCGCACACACTCCCACTTGCCACTGATTTGTCCCTGGCTCCTGTTCTGCCTTTCTATTGGCCGGGACCGGAGGGTGATTGGGCGGTGCTTTTTCGGCACTGCCGCGTCACTTCTAGTTTCCCCGCAGGCTCACTGACATTGACTTGTGGAGTGCGGACTCCGGAGACGTAGCTGCAACTATCCGGGACCGAGACCCTTTGATGTGAGGCGGGGAGTGGATCACAGTGGCAGCGGATGGATGGACACAGAGCTGGCAGTGTACCAGAGAGCACCATGTGAGTGCGGGGATCGTAGAGGATTGCTGACTTTCTGTATTTTCTCCCCCTACCTGCATGTCTCTCTCTCTCCCGGCATCATGCTTCCCCCTCCTCAGACTCCTCTGCAGAGTGGCAAACCGAGTGTGACTGTTCCAGTGGGTACTGTGTCCTGCCGTAAGTCTGCCCCCCCTCCCCCCAGCTCTGATCACTTTCACTTTTCTCAGCTGCTGCAGAGCTTCATGGAGGGGGGAGGGTGGGGCTGCTGAGTGTTGTGCGTGGCAGCGACTGGCAGCTGTGGGGTTTCTTCACCCTAAACACCCCCCTCCCTGCATCTCCACCCTAAACACCCCCCTGACTGCATCTCCACCCTAAACACCCCCCTCCCTGCATCTCCACCCTAAACACCCCCTCCCTGCATCTCCACCCTAAACACCCCCCTCCCTGCATCTCCACCCTAAACACCCCCCTGACTGCATCTCCACCCTAAACACCCCCCTGACTGCATCTCCACCCTAAACACCCCCTCTCTGCATCTCCACCCTAAACACCCCCCTGACTGCATCTCCACCCTAAACACCCGCCTGACTGCATCTCCACCCTAAACACCCCCCTCCCTGCATCTCCACCCTAAACACCCCCCTCCCTGCATCTCCACCCTAAACACCCCCCTCCCTGCATCCCCACCCTAAACACCCCCCTCCCTGCATCTCCACCCTAAACACCCCCCTGACTGCATCTCCACCCTAAACACCCCCCTGACTGCATCTCCACCCTAAACACCCCCTCTCTGCATCTCCACCCTAAACACCCCCCTCCCTGCATCCCCACTCTAAACACCCCCTTCCCTGCATCTCCACCCTAAACACCCCCCTGACTGCATCTCCACCCTAAACACCCCCTGACTGCATCTCCACCCTAAACACCCCCCTCTCTGCATCTCCACCCTAAACACCTGCCCTCCCTGCATCTCCACCCTAAACACCCCCCTCTCTGCATCTCCACCCTAAACACCCCCCCTTCCTGCATCTCCACCCTAAACACCCCCTCCTTGCCTCTCCACCCTAAACACCCCCCTCCTTGCCTCTCCACCCTAAACACCCCCCCTCCCTTCCTCTCTACCCTAAACACCCCCCTCCCTGCATCTCCACCCTAAACACCCCCCTCCTATCCTCTCTACCCTAAACAAATAACCCCTCTGTGTTTAATTATGGGGTTAGAATGAGGGAGGGGGTCCTGTGTAACAATGGGGGGTAGTTTTGAGGAAGGGGTCCTGTGTAATGATGGGGAGAGGGATGGTGGTAGGGGGGATTGGTTTTGTTTAACCATGGGAAATATGTACTCTGTCCTGTGATCCTGGGGCTGTATACTCTGTCCTGTGATGCTGAGCTGTATACTCCTGACACTATGGGTGGAAGTTAGTGGAATAGAGGAGATGGAGTGGGTGGATTCTATAGTGGGTGGGGCTTAGGAGAAGTGGGATGGGTCAAAAGGGAGGGGCGGGGTCTAGTGCACCCCCATCCTAAAACTTCACCAGCCGCCACTGCTTCCGCCCAAAGCTCTTAAAGGGCCATTTTATTTTATTTATTTTTTTAAATGACAATTTTTTTTTTTTATTGCATTTTAGTGCAAATATGAGATTTGAGGTCTCTTTGACCCCAGATCTCATATTTAAGAGGTCCTGTCATGCTTTTTTTCTATTACAAGGGATGTTTACATTCCTTTTAATATGAATAAAAGTGACACAATTTATTATTTTTTTTAAAAGAGTGTAAAAATAAAAAATAAAAGGTAAAATAAATAAGAAAAAAAAACATTTTTAAATACGCCCCGTCCCGCCAAGCTCATGTGCAGAAGCGAACACATATGTGAGTAGCGCTCGCATATGAAAACGGTGTTCAAACCACACATGTGAGGTATCGCCGCAATCGGTAAAACAAGAGCAATAATTCCAGCCTTAGACCTTCTCCTCTGTAACTCAAAACATGCAACCTGTAGAATTTTTAAAACATCTCCTATGGAGATTTTTAAGGGTAAAAGTTTGTCGCCATTTCACGAGCGGGCGTCATTTTGAAGCGTGACATGTTGGGTATCACTTTACTCGGCGTAACATTATCTTTCACAATATTTTTAAAAAATTGGCTAAAGTTACTGTTGTCGTATTTTTTAATTCAAAAAAGTGTATTTTTTCCAAAAAAAGTGCGCTTGTAAGACCGCTGCGCAAATACGGTGTGACAGAAAGTATTGGAACAACCACCATTTTATTCTCTAGGGTGTTAGAAAAAAATGTATAATGTTTGGGGGCTCTAAGTAATTTTCTAGCAAAAAAACCCTGTTTTTAACTTGTAAACAACACATCTAAAAAAGAGGCCCGGCCCTTAAGTGGTTATACAGGCCTCGGTTAAAAAACTTATAAGCAGGTATTTCTGAAATAGCTGAAGTGAAATAAACATTTTTGGGAGCGGAATCTGTAAAGCCTCAAAGACTCAAAGGTGTTGTAAAGTGGTCATGGCAAGGCTAACTTCCATTAGCAGAGCTGGCTTTTGACAGTCGTAAATACTTTAGCAGCAGTTAAGGAAAACAACATTCTTGTCTGGGTGTTTCTTATTGCAGAATCGAAATTTAAAGCAAGTGTAAAGGCTCTTTTTATACCACTAAAAATAATAAACACTGTATACTTACCTGCTCCAAACCTCCTATTCTGGTGTCCCCCCGCCGGCGCTCTAGGCAGTTGACCATATTGTCCAACAGTTGGGGTCTAAAGTGGTATGTCAATGCATAAAGTGGCTCATGGCTGTGTGTCTAGTTATATTCATGTGTAATATGGCTGCACACATCTTTCTATAGGTATTTGTACTGATATTGTTGCTGTGGATCTGTTATAGACATGTGTAGTTCGTTTCATTCCGAATTGAAATTCGGACAAACTTTCCATTATTCAGGGATTCGGATGTATCCAAATTTCCGAATTACAATAGTAACTAATTTAAAGGCACCTGAAATAATGAAACGAAAATTTCGGATGAAATTTGGATAATTTTCAAACTGAATTTGAATAGTTTTCGGATAGTTTTCAAACTGAATTTGAATTTGAATTTCATAAGAGTATAAAATAGAAAAGAATAGAATAGAAAATAAAAGAATATAATAATAATAGAGCAAAACAGAACAGAATCCAAAATAAAAGAATGGAAAAAAATAGAATAGAAAGTAAAGGGATAGAATAAACAATAAAGGAATAGAATAGAAAATAAAAGAATAGAATAGAGTAGAAAAGAATATAATTGAAAATGAAATAATAGAATAGAATAGAAAAACAGTAGAATAGAATAAAATAGAAAGAATATAATCTTCTTCGGAAATTCAAATTTCCAATAGAATGAATTTAAATTTATATAGAACAGAAAAGAATAGATTAGAATAGAATAGAATAGAAATAATAGAAAAGAATAGAATAGAAAAAAACAATAGAATAGAACAGAATAAAATAGAAAGATTGCAACCTTCTTCCAAAATTCGACTTTTGAATAGAATAAATTTGAATTTGAATAGAACAGAAAATAATAGATTAAGAAGAGAAACAAATAGAAAAAACAACTGAATAGAAGAGAAGAAAATAGAAAGAATATAAACTTCTTCAGAAATTAGAATTTCGAATAGAATAGATTCGATTTACAATGGAATTCGAATTGATTAAAATTTTTCAAATTTGGTTGAATTGAGTTTTAAAAAACAAAATGAATTCTGAAAACAAATTAAATAAATTAACCGAATTTAGCAAAATTAATTTATGTGAGTAACCAATCAATTTGAACCCGAATAAATGAAACAAATTCCGAAAAATAATTAAATGAACTAAATGAATTTATGTAAATAACGAATCGAAACCAAACTAAACTAAACAAATGTTTCTGTTCTGCACATGTCTAATCTATTATAAATTTGTTTGACTAGTTTATCCCTTCAGGTGCGGCAGACAAGCTGACCTCCAGCCACGGGGATCTGACGAGTACAATAGGGATGAGGGAGGAACATTGCACTGGTACATACAGAGTTATTAAACAGGACCCAGCAGGGGCAGAACACACGTCTGTTACCTGAACATGCGTAGAACATCTGAATGGTGGATCTCTCACTATTTTGGTTTTTCGCCATACAGTTGATGTTCCAGGAATCCCACAGTGACACAGAAGGCACAGTGACCCGGAATGTCCACCCTGAGTTGGTGACATTATATACATTTGACTCTTCATTCGTTATCAGATAGACGGAGGGGTCAGTCCCATTCTCCACCCTGCAGGGGATCTCGGTGCTGCCATTCTGGGGACATGTAACATCCAGGACTGGAGCCGACACTGACAATGAGAGATACAGAGATGGAAGGAATATTATTATGATTTTTATTATACAGGATTTATATAGTGCCAACAGTTTGCACAGCGCTTTACAATGTAGAGAGGGGGGACAGTACAATTACAATGCAGATCAATACAGAAGGAATGGGAATATTATTTTAATTATGGTGTTGCCGGTGTCCATTGTCACCAGGTGAGTATAAAGTCCATACAAGTTTATAAACGTATAAATTACTCTAAAGTTCCAAACAAGATTAACCACTTGCCGAACAGCCGCCGTCATTATACAGCGGCAGGTCGGCACGTTCCCGCAAATCGGCGTCATTGTACGTTGGCTACTTTAAGAGCCATAGTAGGTGCACGCACGACGCCGCAGGCGCGCTGCGTGGCGGGGACAGAATGCGCGTGGCCGGCGCCCGTGATGTCCACCGACCACCCTTCATCGCGGGCACGAGAACGGGGATGTGTGTGTGACCCACTAACCATGGGGTACTTTGTCGCAGTAAGTGGGCTTAAGCACCCATATAGCAATATGGTGTGACTAAATCCGCATATTTTTTGATAATGTTTTTTGAAAATGTCTAGGTGTTTTAAATAAGCCTTGCAGGAGGTAAATGTCTTTTTTGCATGTGTGCGCTGTAATATTTTGTTCTGTGTAAACACACACATCCCCATTCTGTCAGGAGAGGAGAGACAGATCGCCTGCTCCTACTAAGTAGGAGCAGCGATCTGGCTTCTCCTCTAGTAGATCACAGCCCCCCCACAGTTAGAATCAACTTCCAGGGAACACATTTAATTCCTTGATCGTTCCCTAGTGTTAACCCCTCCCCTACCAGTGACATTTACACAGTAATCAGTGCATTTTTATAGCACTGATCGCTGTATAACTGTCAATGGTCCCAAAAATCGCTGATCGCCACCAATACTAGTAAAAAAATAAAATTGAAATAAATATGCCATAAATCTATTCCCTATTTTTGTAGACGCTATAACTTTTGCGCAAACCAATCAATATACGCTTATTGCATTTTTTTACCAAAAATATGTAGAAGAATACATATCGGCCTAAACTGAGGAAGAAATGTGTTTTTTTATATTTTTAGGGGGATATTTATTATAGCAAAAAGTTAAAAATATTGCTGTTTTTTCAAAATTGTCGCTCTTTTTTTGTTTATAGAGCAAAAAATAAAAACCACAGAGGTGATCAAATACCAACCAAATAAAAGCTTTAAAGCGACGCAGTGCCGTATCGCAAAAAATGGCCTGGTCATTAAGAGGGCAAATCCTTCCGGTCCTTAATTAGTTAATCTTGTTTTTTTTGTCAGCAAGAATGTTTAAAGGAAAATGAAAGAAAAAGATAAACAGCGTGGATGGATACACCCTCAGCTATCAGAATAACACTGCTTGCATCTGTGACCCTTAGACAAAATGGTTTGCCGCTAAGGCTCAATTGGTTTGGGGAGCGGTATGAAGAATGAAAGCATCTGCTGCTATGGGAGTGCTGGCAGGGGAGTGGAACTCGCCCTAGCTCCTGTGATAGCTGGGGAGAGAAATTTAACTGCCAATTGCGCGGTCGTGCGACATGACTCCCAAACAAAATTGGCGTCCTTTTTTTCCCCCCACAAATAGAGCTTTCTTTTGGTGGTATTTGATCACCTCTGCGGTTTTTAATTTTTGCACTATAAACAAAAAAAGAGCGCCAATTTTGAAAAAAAAGCAATATTTTTTACTTTTTGCTATAATAAATATCCCCAAAAAATATATAAAAAAACATTTGTTTTCCTCAGTTTAGGCCGATACGTATTCTTCTACATGATTTTGGTAAAAAAAATTGCAATAAGCGTTTATTGATTGGTTTGCGCAAAAGTTATAGCGTCTACAAAATAGGGAATAGTTTTATGGCATTTTTAACAATTTTTTTTTTTTTACTAGTAATGACAGCGATCAGCGATTTTTATCGTGACTGCGACATTATGGCAGACAGATCGGACACTTTTGGGGCGATTTTTGTACCAATCACATTTATACAGCAATCAGTGTAATTAAAAATGCATTGATTACTTTTGTAAATGTGACTGGCAGTGAAGGGGTTAACCACTAGGGGGCAGTGTAGGGGTTAAGTGTGTCCTATGGAGTGATTCTAATTGTGGGGGGGCGTGGCTATCTGTGACACAACACTGATCACCGATTACAGGGAGCTGTGATCAGCGTCCTTGTTTACATCAGCATTTCCCCGTTCTCCCTCACTATGAGCTGATCGCAGGTATCCCTGCGGACTCGCGATCACACTCACGGAGCTCCCGGCGGGCGCACGTGCCCGCAAGCCGCCTCTTAAAGGGCAACGTACAGGTACGTTAATCTGCCTGTACGTGCCCTTCTGCCGCAGTATATCTGCGTGAGGCAGTCGGGAAGCTGTTAACAAGTAGCCTATGTGCAACACTTGCACCCACACAGGGACTAGCAGTGACAGTTATCACAAAAAATATTTCTTTTTAAATGTAGCTGTATATTTCTTGTTACTACCGTGACGGGGGGGCCCGTGGAACTCAGAATACATCTTATGTCTAAGGCACCCTGTGGCACAGGGTGAGTGAGAAAATATATCTTGGACTACTTAAAATGGGACAGTAATATTTGTCCACAATATCTCCCAGGATGTATGTTAATTGAATGAGCTGATCACATTGTCCTCTATACAATGTAGGAGACGGGACGACTCCTATTGGAGCTCATGTTAATTAGGTTTTGTTTGTATTGTTAATTGTAATTAGCTCCAGCTATTGTGTTGATATAACTGTGTGAAGCTCGGTGACCACAAGTCTGGGCGAAAGGTCATGTCTCAATCACCTAGGCTGTATAAAGGATTAGTTAATTACTCATGTTAATTAGGTTACGTTTGTATTGTTAGAGTAATCTTCTCCTGTGTATATAAGACTGTATTCTGGTTCTGAATAAAGTGAGTTCATGGTAGCAACAAGCAAGTGTCGCCTTGTCTTGATGCTCAGAGAGGTTGGAATATCTAATATCTGTATACAGACTGGGAGGAAGTGGTATATGACGGAAGCACTCAAGCGGAGTGTGGGACGTTCCGTGACAACTACCATAACCTACCAATGAACAACCCAAAATAAATTCTCCTACTCCCGATGATTGCAGCAATGTCACATATGTGTAAGTTTCTTGCATTTTGTACCTGTAGGAGGGACCAGAAGCGATAGTGCGCATTTTGCTATGTTTTTTTATCCTACCTAAAACACACTGACACTGATAGTAATTTAGAAAAAGGTTTCTTTTTTAATCCTGCCCAAAAGGTACTGACCATAACCTTTGACCCTGACCCTGACCTTTGGTCCTTACTTGACCTAAACACTAACCCTGGCACTGACCTAGATCAAACCCTGATCTAGGTAGTTTTTCTTTTATTTATTTATTTTTACACACATTTGTTTATTTATCTCTCTCTGCAAGGAGAGAGAGAGAGATACAATGTATCTTTCCTCTCCATTCACAGAGAGAGAAACACAGGAGCGGGCTTCACAGTGACTGATCACTGTGATAGCCAATCGGAGGCTATCAAAGTGATTATTAAAACACACACAAATGTACACAAATGTAGGTAGCGCTCAAAAAACATCTAGATGGTGTAATCCATATATCCATGTATATTACACACATAAAATCATGCGATACATGAAAATCAATAAAGTGCATAGGTGAAAAAGTCCATAATTTAAATGGTTAAACAGTCTATAGGGTAATCCAGAGTGAGATTAATTTCTATAGGTAGAAGATGGTAAACTGTCACCGACACCACCACACGTGAGGAACCAGGGGAGTACTCACGTCCCCCTCTGAATGGAACTACCAGAAAGGATAAAGCAATAGGCAGGTAAATCACACTTGTTATCACTCGTTTTCTCCGATCTGCCTGGACCAACTGTATCATAGGGACTCAATCACACACAAAGATATTCGTATCCAATCAAAAACAAAAACACATTCCATAGCGTAATCCTGTTTTGAATGGTTTATCTCCTCATATAAAAATTCCCCCTTTTAGGTCTTGCACTTACATCATTAAAATAAACAAATAGCATTGCATCACAAAGAAAGTAATATCAGCCAGGCATGAACGGAGATGTCAGGGTGTCTCCTACCACAATCTGCTTACTCTCCGGCGGTAGTGAGATCCGTGTCCCCGGACAGCATGATGAGGTTTACTGCTGGTCGTCACTAAGTCACGCACTAACGTTTCGTCACTATCGACATCATCAGAGGGCGTCCTCTGATGATGTCGACAGTGACGAAACATTAGGGCGAGACTGGTGTGATCGAGTCCCTATGATACAGTTGGTCCAGGGAGATCGGATATAACGAGTGATAACAAGTGTGATTTACCTACTTATTACTTACTTTATCCTTTCTGGTAGTTCCATTCAGAGGGGGACGTGAGTACTCCCCTGTTTCCTCCAGTTTGGTGGCGTCGGTGACAGTTTACCATCTTCTACCTATAGAAATTAACCCCACTCTGGATTACCCTATGTTTTCACCTATGCACTTTATTGATTTTCATGTATCGCATGATTATAATTGTGTGATATACATGGATATATGGATTACACCATCTAGGTGTTTTTTGAGCGCTGCCTACATTTGTGTACATTTGTGTATGTTTTAATCATTGTGTAGAGCAGGGATCTGCAATTAGCGGACCTCCAGCTGTTGCAAAACTACAAGTCCCATCATGCCTTTGCCTCTGGGTGTCATGCTTGTGGCTGTCAGAGTGGGATTTGTAGTTCTGCAACAGCTGGAGGTCTGCTAATTACATATCCCTGGTGTAGAGCCTTGGTGTAGGCTATAAGGTAGCAGCTGTTTGCTTTAATTGGCAGTTGGCTAGAGTTCTTTGGGCTTTTTTCACCATATCCATCAGCGCTTGGTAATATAGGAAATAGGAAATATATATAATATTACATTTGCTAGGGTCCCGATCGCTAGTATTGGACCTGAAGCTCCCGGTGAAGGCCCGATCTGTGTGCTGGGAGCGCGCTGTGCGTCGCGCTCCCAGCACAAAGCAGATATGCAGCCACACTAAAAAAAGCCCAGTCCAGTGGGGCCGCATATATGCGTACTCTCAGCATGAAGGGGTTAAGTTTGACCTTGGCTCATAGCTCGCTAAAAGAGGTCCTGTTCTCTGGCAGTTGTAATTGAATGCAGTCACTGTTCAGCTGACAATCTTTGTACCTATGTGATATGCTCCATTGGGAATTGGATCTAGATTGCTCTCTCACAATAGATATGTGGCACACTATGTCAGACAACTTACGCAAACGCAACAAAGCTATCTCTTTTAGGGAAACCCCTTTAAAAATATTCTCTAGATGGTACCTTACACCCTTTAAACTCCATACTTACTATCCCTCAATCTCTCCAAACTGCTTTAGAGGATGCCCAGAACCTGGCACAATTTTACATACATTTTGGAGCTGTAAATATTTAGACCATATTTGGCGTAATGCTGTTGAAAAAATTGAACTTTCGTCCAAACAGAAAATCACCCCCACCCCCCAAATATGCCTATTATATGCAAACATACCTAACATTCCTATACCTTGCATGAAACTATTCCACTCATTATGCAGCTCCATTCAATGGATGATAGCATATAACTGGAGATCCAACAACCTACCATGGCCACAAGTACTAGCTAGAATGGAAATGCTCAAACTTTCAGAATGGATTCTCCATACTTTAAATGCCACCATCCACATATATGAGAAAAAATGGTCTTACTGGAACTCAAACTAACTCTAATTTACCCCTCAGTATCTCACACCACCTCTTTTTATTACAACTCATCTTACATAAACTGTTACTACCATCTGACTCTTACATTGGATATGAACCCTTTTCACATTTGAAGTATTTTGTATGTTAGCTACTGTTATGTTTTTCAAAGACATATTTTACTGCCGATTGTCTTTATTGACTTTGTTCGATTTTTGTAGACTTGAACTTCAAAATAAAACATTTGTAAACAAAAAAATAAATATATTGTACTACAGGTTTTTACATTGTGGAGAGTTGGTTGCAAAATAGAGCAGCTAATAGTGGTTTACAGACCCTTATTTCTAATGAAATGCTTGGTTATGCCTAGGGTACCAGTAACAAACACTTTTACACATCTCACCCCTCGCTCCCTCAACAGCCAGTACTTACGCAAATGTTCTTCTTCGCTCTCTGGCTTGTTGGCAGTCCCTCCGCATCCTTATGCACAGTGGCAGCCTGTAAAGCAGGGCGCAGGGGTGCCACCCCCTTACCCATGCATCCAGCCCCTTAATCTACGTGCGGGGTCCCGGACACATGGATTCCAATGGGTTTTTTTTTTTGAAGCACGTGATTAGAGCCAGAGGTTCTAATAGGCTTAAAAGGGTAGGCTCGGGGCGCAGAGCACTGCGCCCCAAGTCCACCCAGTTGTGTGACAATATTAAATGAATATTCGCTATTGTCACACTAATTCTCCTCCCGGCCAACCAGGCAGCGGCCTGGTTGGCCGAAAAAGGAAAAGCGATCATATTGGCCTAGGAGGAGGAGGGAGGAGATGCACGGCCGCTGTGATGCCGAGGAGGAGACGCAGGGGAAGCCACCGCCCGTCGCCCGGAGGGAACCGCTGCCTGCGCCATAGATGGGGTAGGTGGCAGGGCTGGTAACCGACTGACTGACTTGGGGGGGTGTTGCAGGTGACCGGACTGGGGGGGTGGCTGTGGGTGTATTGTTTGCTGCCCCCCCCAAAAAAAATACCACCAGCCTCCACTGCTTATGCACAATGCAAGGCTGTTGGCCAATAGCAATAGCCGAGGGAGGAGGGAAATAGGGGAGGGAAATACTATAGCATGTCACTTAAAAGCTAACTCCACCTTTTGCAACATATTACGTGTTACACCTGTATTTAGGGTGTAACATGTAACATGGTGCCAAGTGAACCCCCCACTCCCCTAAAAGCGCCCTGTGATAGTGTACAGTAAGTTCATCTCCCCCACAGCCGTTTCATTCATTTGCAGAGATCTGTAAATGCATGAACTACACATCCCATCCGTCACCACAGCAGACTGACTTGTAGTTCTCAATGGAATGGTCCACAAGCATTTGCTCCAGTTCTCCAACAGAAAGCCCGGTACACACACATAGCTCATAGAAAAGTCTGCAGGAGCCTGGCATTGCACCCGCGATCCACTGCTCACTGATACTATGCTTCTTTGCAGGTTGCTATGCAAAAAAACCAATAAGTGAACATTTTTTTTCCTGCAAAGTTAGACGAAAATTTTTTTTTTTTTTAAAAAGGTGGACTTAGCATTAAACCGTTTCTTTCATAATGTAATAAAGGGTCTTCAATCCAACCTGTACTTTGTTATAAATGAGCTTAAAGTCCATTAAAATATTAACAGCATACACCAAAAAAAGAAAGAAAAACGGACAAAAAAATGTAATTCTGAAGTGTGATATTTATCTCCCAATATTTACTTTTTTAGTCTTTATATATTTGTATATCCAGGGCTGGACTGGGATAAAAATTTTGCCCCGGACTTCATCCAGATTGGCCCACTTTAATTTTGCAAACATGCACAAAAACAGTACATAAACTTTACAAAATTGCGCGAAAAAAAATTTCCACTGTAAGTATAAACGGCTTTTTTTTTAAACTCTTTATTTAGAGAAAAATATGCATTCCAACATTACAGATGGCTTTAGAATGACATGTTTTTTTTTTTAACAGAAAAGTTTTTATTTGTCTCCAGAAGGAGAGATTTCAAACATATAAAACAAATGTACAAACATCATATTGCTGCTACATATCATATATATATACTTTTTTCCATACATATACTATCTTAGTTATACAAAATGTTTAACAGACTTTTTATATACCGTGTGTTCATATCAGAATACTTCCATAGTGAGTAATATCAGGGAGATCAGAATATCATAATTTATACCAGCTTAATAGTACTACCCTTTATCTGAGTGTATTAGGAATCACTTAAACAGGTTTTATCACTATCTATTGGTCAGGGTGTCCACGCATTAAATTATTAAGGATCATGGAGTAGGGGGGGGAGGGGGGGACGGGCCATGAGGGAAGGGCCAAGAGAGGCTAGAAGGGAGTGGAAGGAGGGGAAGGGGGCAGGGGAGGGGAGATAAGGGAGGGGTAGGGCACGCACAATCCAGGCACATCACACTGCCCGTCATGCATACCATGCCAACTCTATTATTTAGACCATGCTCCCCAAATCTTGGAGAACTTATTAGGGCATTTGCGATTAAGATAAGTAAGTTTATAAAGTGGCAGTACTGAATTAATCAAACCCTTCCATTGGGAGACCGTGAGAGGATCGGGTTGCTTCCATTTAAGGAGAATAGTTTTCCTGGCATAAAATGAGGCATAGAAAACAAACAATCTTTTATGTACATTAGGTATAAGGTTATCACATACTCCAAGAACTAGAATAATCGGGTTCACTTGTACATTGAGGTTGGCCGCTGAGTTGATGACCTGCACCACTTCTAACCAAAACTGCTGTATAACTGGGCATGACCAGACAACATGTATAAAGGTGCCCAATTCCCTATTGCATTTCGGGCATCTGTCTGATTGAGTTGGGTATATTCTAGACAGCCTCTGCGGCGTGTAGTATACTCTGTGAAGGAATTTAAGTTGAACATATCTATCCCTTGCTGACACCATAAGGAGGATGTACTGTTGTATACACTCTTCCCAATCATCAGGAGCTAGGGCGGGTATATCTGCCTTCCATTTCTCATAGAGTCCGGTTCCCCCAGTCTGCTCCTCACTCAGTATCCGAATATATAGGGAGGACAGAATGTGATCTATATTTTTTGAGGTAAGAAACTTCTCTACCCCGTGTGATTGCAAAGTGACTCCCCCTGGGTACTGGGCCTGTACCGCATGCCGCAATTGCAAATAGCGATAAAACATTCTAGGGGGGAGTTGGAAATCATCTTTCAAATTGTCACAAGGGATAATTCTGCCTACGGACCATACCTGCTATAGTATATTAATTCCGTGTCTCGCCCACAGGGCCGGATCTGGAACTGTTTGCAGATGTTGTAATTTAGGATTGCCCCATAGTGGTATGTAAGGGGAAACAGTGTTGGGTCGAGACAACTTCTTCGACATCTGTTCCCATACTCCTACCGTCGTCCGCATCGGAGTTTTTATGGCCAAATGTGCCCTAGACCCTCTAAAGACCAGGTTACTCAGAGCCGAGTAGGAACCCAGTATAGCAGCTTCAAGATTAACTGAGGGGTTAGACTTTGGCTGGGAAAACCACCAGCGAACAGTCACTACAACTGCTGCCCAATAATATTTTTTGAAGCATGGGAGCGCCAAGCCTCCCAGGGACAGAGGGAGCTGTAGGGTGGTCCGGGCGACTCTAGGAGCTAATCCCCCCCATACAAACAAATTAACCGCTTGATCTAGTTTGTCAAAGAAGGACTTGGGGATGGGGACAGGAGTGTTCTGAAGGACGTATAGGAATTTGGGAAGGAACGTCATCTTTATAAGATTAATCCGACCTACCTGTGATAGGGGAAGAGATTTCCAAGCCTGACATCGGGTAATGAGTTGGTGCAAGATCGGGTATACATTATCTATCAGATACATAATTGGCTCTCTCTGGATTTCAATTCCCAAGTATTTAAACATAGAAACCAAGACTAGTCGGCTTGAGGAATCTTTAGTAGGTGGAGTCGGGGTCAAGGAAAAGAGAATGGATTTAGACCAGTTGATCCGTATGCCCGAGAAGGTCCCATATTGATTAATAATTTCCAGGGCCGCCGACAATGAGGCAGCTGCGTCTGGAAGGTACAACAATGCATCATCAGCATATAATGAAAGCCTCTCAGTCAACGGACCAATCTCTATTCCCCCAACCCTCGGGGACGCTCTAAGCAGGATAGCCAGAGGCTCAATGGCCAGGGCGAATAAGTCCGGGGACAGAGGGCACCCCTGTCTGGTTCCCCTGCCCAGAGAGAAGGGGGGAGAAAGCACCCGTTCGTTTGAACTCGTGCATTGGGATTACTGTAGAGGAGCTTTATCCAGGCAAAAAATTTGGGATCGAAATTAAATCGTTCAAGCACCTTCCACAAGAACTCCCACTCCACCGAGTCGAAGGCCTTCTCGGCGTCCACAGAGGCCACCACACCCGGGGATTCCGACTTCTCTGCATGAGAAATGTTAGTATAAAGCCGACGTAAGTTGATGTCGGTACCTTTTCCCGGCATGAAGCCCGTCTGGTCGCCATGGATTATAGAGAGGATAGAATGACATGTTTAAGTTAAATAAAAGGTATTGGGCATAGGACAGAACATATATCTGTCATCCAAGTTTTACAACATTTATTTTTCTGTATGAAAATGTGTTAACTAAAAATATACTGTAACTCTGTCCTCACTCACCTCTTTTATTATTTCACTTATTCTCCTCTGTATTTTTCTCTGTAGAGCCCTGAGGTTTAGTCAAGGGGCTCCTCACCAAATTCCAGGAGTAGCTACCATAGTTAAATTGTTAGAGATCCATTGATTTCTCCCTAAGTTTGGCCTTGTAGTACTTTTCTATTCTACCACTAGGTGGCCGGGCACTTAGTGGTACTAGATATGAGAAGAACAACTCAAGGTCAGGTTATGGGTATATGGGGTATCTCAGCCAATAGGCAGGGGTTTTCTTGAACCCCTTGGCCTGCTGGGACAGCCTATATATTTGGGTGGAGTCAGGTGATCTAGGTTCTGTGCCACCCGGACTGCCATCTCGGTGGATGTGTGTGATCTGCCCCGTGTTGCTAGGCCAGATATTAGGCCTATCCCGGGGGGCATCTGGCTGCCAGGGTGTGTGAGGGCCTATCCAGAAGTATAAGGGCAGCGCAAGGTTGGGACTGCAGCTTGCAGTCCAACCAAAAGTGACAGGTTCTGCCGGCCAGACAACTAGCTAGGGATCCAGCAGGGAAGCGTGGGTGATGCTTGAGGGAGATACCACTGTGAAAGGCTTGAGGAGCTCACGGGATTCAGAGTTAGTGAATCAGAGGGTCCGGTGAAAGACCAGGAGCTCAAGGGGCTGAAGAACTACAAGGAGAAATTGTAGTACAGCTGAGAGAACTGTTATGTTTGTATTAGGAACTGTTAAGTACTGTAACCATAGGGGACAGCAAACCTGCACATGAAGAAGTGGCACCTTGCTGGATCCTTTCCCTGTACAGCTGTCCTCCTATTGAAGCCTCTGAGTCTGCCTTTTAAAATTGCAACTACTTAAGGGTGTCCTGGCCCCAATCCTCTTTCCCTTGCAAAATATAAAAGGACTGTTAAAAAAAAATAAAACCTATTTTGCATCCAAAAAGTGTCTGGTGCCCTATTACTTTTACCACCTTTGCACCTACTATGCCTCACAAAACAGGACAGACTGATCTTGTGCTGAGCCCATAGAGACTACATCTACTGTGAGATACTGTGTTGAGAGAGCTGCTGGGGACTGGGTACAGTGCCACCAGAGGGCCATGTGCTTTAGGACTGAGCTGTATGCCGTATGTCAAGGCTGCTGGCTCAACCAATAAACTGAGCTGTTGTTCCTGGGAGCCTCTGTTCTATTGTTCTGGGTTGCTGTTCCAGTAATGCTGCATCAGGGACTTCAGAGATACCGGAAGGAGGCCACAAACGTTGTCCATCATTGAACCATCAGGAGTGGTGAAAGGCCTCTGATCATTTGTGCTTAATTTACTTGATCCTTTGGATTACAAATACCCTCCAGAGTTCTATTATAGATTATGTTTCTATTCCTACATAGGTATAGCCTTGGAGTTGTATCTGCAGTAGAAAAAGAGTCCTATGACAAGACAACTGAAGATGATGAGGGCAATAATCCTCCAAAAATAATGATTACCACCTAAAGACAAAAGAAAAGGCACAGTGAAGGTTACTGTCATTGTTTATAATCACATTTACAATCTTGTCTGGGTTAGTTATGTCAATGATCTAATAATGTTATCTAAAGAAACACATACAGTTTCCATTGCATGGTACAATGACCCCTGCAGGAAGCCCTTTTCTAGGGATGAGCTTTGTGTTCGAGTCGAACTCATGTTCGACTCGAACATCGTCTGTTCGCCGAATTGCGAACGATATGGGCCGTTCGCGCCAAATTCGTGTGGCGCGTCCTGGCCCATAATTCACTGCAGCATCGCAGTGCATTGCTGGCTGATGATTGGCCAAGCATGCACTATGACCCGCATGCTTGGCCAATCACAGCGCCGTCTGAACAGAGAGTTGTAATTGGCCAAAGCCAAGGAGGCTTTGGCCAATTATGGCTCAGGGGATTTAGTACACGCCCCACACTATATAAGGCCGCCTGCACAGCGGCCCTGTGTAGTGTGTGTTTCGGCGTTGAAAGAGATAGACAGAGAGACAGTGTCATTTGATTTGAGTTAGATAGATTAGGCAGAACAGTCAGTCAGTTAGCTGCACTTACAGTGTATTGTGTATATATATGCATCCCAGGTGTTGCATATATATATATACACTGTATTCAGTTTAGCTAGATCCGTTCCTGTTATCTTCTTACTGACAGGCAGGCTTGTCTTGTTACAGTATTTACAGCTACCTGAAGAAAATTGCTGGTGTTCTTTTGATCCTATTAGTACCACAGTCAGGCAGCTAGACTATTTACAGTTAGTGCAGTGCGTCCTGCTCGCAGTGTTCAGCTAAAACTACAAGTTAGTGGGGTGCGTCCTGCTCACAGTGTTCATCTAAACCTACAAGTTAGTGGGGTGCGTCCTGCTCACAGTGTTCAGCTAAACCTACAAGTTAGTGGGGTGCGTCCACCTCACAGTGTTCAGCTAAACCTACAAGTTAGTGCGGTGCGTCCTGCTCACAGTGTTCAGCTAAAACTACAAGTTAGTGTGGTGCGTCCACCTCACAGTGTTCAGCTAAACCTAGAAGTTAGTGCAGTGCGTCCTGCTCACAGTGTTCAGCTAAAACTACAAGTTAGTGCTGTGCGTCCTGCTCACAGTGTTCAGCTAAACCTACAAGTTAGTGTAGTGAGACCTCTGCACAGTGTTCATCTAAAGCTACAAGTTAGTGCAGTGCGTCCTGCTCACAGTGTTCAGCTAAAACTACAAGTTAGTGCTGTGCGTCCTGCTCACAGTGTTCAGCTAAACCTTCAAGTTAGTGTAGTGAGACCTCTGCACAGTGTTCATCTAAAGCTACAAGTTAGTGCAGTGCGTCCTGCTCACAGTGTTCAGCTAGATCCGTTCCTGTTATCTTCTTACTGACAGGCAGGCTTGTCTTGTTACAGTATTTACAGCTACCTGAAGAAAATTGCTGGTGTTCTTTTGATCCTATTAGTACCACAGTCAGGCAGCTAGACTATTTACAGTTAGTGCAGTGCGTCCTGCTCACAGTGTTCAGCTAAATTTACAAGTTAGTGGGGTGCGTCCTGCTCACAGTGTTCAGCTAAACCTAAAAGTAGGGATGAGCCGAACACCCCCCTGTTCAGTTCACACCAGAAAATGCGAACAGGAAAAAAGTTCGTTCGAACACGCGAACACCGTTAAAGTCTATGGAACACGAACATGAATAATCAAAAGTGCTAATTTTAAAGGCTTATATGCAAGTTATTGTCATAAAAAGTGTTTGGGGACCTGGGTCCTGCCCCAGACATGGATCAATGCAAAAAAAAGTTTTAAAAACGGCCGTTTTTTCAGGAGCAGTGATTTTAATAATGCTTAAAGTCAAACAATAAAGTGTAATATCCCTTTAAATTTCGTAGCTGGGGGGTGTCTATAGTATGCCTGTAAAGGGGCGCATGTTTCCCGTGTTTAGAACAGTCTGACAGTAAAATGACATTTCGAAGGAAAAAACCCATTTAAAACTACCCGCGGCTATTGCATTGCCAACAATACACATAGAAGTTCATTGATAAAAACGGCATGGGAATTCCCCACAGGGCAACCCCGAACCAAAATTAAAAAAAAAAAAATGACGTGGGAGTCCCCCTAAATTCCATACAAGGCCCTTCAGGTCTGGTATGGATATTAAGGGGAACCCTGGCCAAAATTTTTAAAAAAATGACGTGGGGTTCCCCCTAAATTCCATACCAGACCCTTATCCGAGCACGCAACCTGGCAGGCCGCAGGAAAAGAGGGGGGGAGGAGGGTGCGGCCCCCCCCTCCTGAACCGTACCAGGCCACATGCCCTCAACATTGGGAGGGTGCTTTGGGGTAGCCCCCAGTGTTCAGCTAAAACTACAAGTTAGTGCTGTGCGTCCTGCTCACAGTGTTCAGCTAAAACTACAAGTTAGTGCTGTGCGTCCTGCTCACAGTGTTCAGCTAAAACTACAAGTTAGTGTGGTGCATCCACCTCACAGTGTTCAGCTAAACCTACAAGTTATTTTTTTGCGAGCTCTGCACAGTGTTCACCTAAAGCTACCTGTAGAAGGTTGGATATAGAATAATTCTGCGCTACCCTAAAACGAAAGACAAGGAAGCAGCCAACACGACCAACAAAGTGTAAAATGGAAAAACAACAAAAAAGTGTGGCGCTGAACAATGTCATATAAAACTGTAAACAAGTCAATAGACAGTAAGGAGGATCAATTGTATCTGCTTTAAGCATATAGTCCTCATATGAACTTCAAAGATACTTAGTCTATATGGCAATATGTTAAGACAAAATATTGAAGAATTATATAAACATCTTGACTGAAAATCCGCTCACTACCACCAAGAGTTGAGGAGGCTTACCAGATGAGGTGGACCCAATGGGGCATACGCCGGACTGGGTCGGACAAGGCTTAGGTGGTGAGTGGCTGTATATACTCCAATAAGGATACGGTCTCACGAGTTTGTTGTATTCATCCAGATAATACCCGGAACTTGAGAGGTGTGCGCAATCTCCCGGATGTGGGAGGTCATGTAGATCTTAAGGAAGTGGTGGAGTGTTCCATAAGCAAACCCCTTTCCTTAAGCAGATTTCCACTTCTAGAGAGTCCGCTCCACTCCCTCGTCACACAATAGCCATAGAATTTAATTCTGTTTGCACTGAGGACAATGAAGAGACCAGCGCTGAGGACAGAGGGGTTCTAGACCCCTGACTCCTGCCCAGCATAAGTCAATGTAGAAGGTTGGTGGTGTTTTCCTGATCACTACCGCAGGCAGCTAAAAAAGCTACAAGTTAGTTTTTTGCGAGCTCTGCACAGTGTTCAGCTAAAGCTACCTGTAGAAGGTTGGTGGTGTTTTCCTGATCCTATCATTACCGCAGGCAGCTAAATAAAATACAAGTTAGTTTTTTGCGAGCTATGCACAGTGTTCAGCTAAAGCTACCTGTACCTACCTTCACGATTCGAACCAATTTTTTTTTTTCGAAACCGCGCCTGTCCCGAGGCGCTGCCGGCATGAGCTTTTAGGCGAGGCCGCGGCTTCAGCCTAGTCCGCGGCGTCCGGCCTCGGTGAAAAAAAAAAATCTAAAAAAATCGATTTGCTTACATTTTGAATCGATTTGACCTCTCAACTCAATTCAAGATTTAAATCGATTTTTTTCCCAGCCTTAATATATATATATATATATATTTATATATATATATATATATATATATATATATATATATATATATATATATATATATATATATATATCCCCTAGTTACAAACATCCGACTTACAAACGACTCCTACTTACAAACGGAGAGAGACAACAGGAAGTGAGAGGAAATCTACCCCTAGGAAGGGAAATTCTCTCCTATAAGAGCTATTATGGGGAAAAGGTACCTCCACTGATGCTTTATCACCAAGGCTTGTTTCCACAAAAAACCCAAATTTTCAAAATCCAATTGTCATTGGGACAGAATGTGAGGTGAAATCTTCTGAACAGGGGCACAGACAGCAAAACAAATGTTACAGGGGTGTTAACCCTTCCCTATGCTATCCAAAAAGCTTAAAAATATTTTTTTTGGCTGGAGCTACACTTAAAAAATGTACCTGTTCTGACTTACAAACAGATTCAACTTAAGAACAAACCTACAGTCCCTACCTTGTTTGTAACCTGGGGACCCCCTGTATATATATCCCAGCTTAGTGCAGCTACAGGCCATTAGTATGTCTGGAAGGCCAAGAAGGAGAGGCAGACAGTCAGAAGCCAATAAGAGAGGGCAAGCAGGCTGGTCGTGGAGACGGTGCATCCTCATCAGCACATGGCCGTGGGACACGCTTGACCTTTTTTTCGGCAGCTGGCCGTGTTGAGCCGCAACATGCAGAAGACTTGGTCGAGTGGATGACCAAGCCGTCCTCATCCTACTCATCCTCTCTCACCCATGCCCAGGGTACTTTGTCTGGCAAAGCAGCGGCCTCTTCCCTCGGCTCAATGTCATCAGTGACTCCTTCCCTAGCCCCACCATGTCCTCCTGAGGAGTCCCTCGAACTGTTTGACCACAGTGTTGGGTACATGCTCCAGGAGGATGCCCAGCGTTTCGAAGGCTCTGATGATGATACTGAGCTTGATTAAGGCAGTAACATGAGCACGGACAGAGGGGGTGCCCAAGAAGGACAGCAATCTGGCAGTCATGCTCCCCCTGCTGCAGCATACTGCCAGGTTTGCTCCAGTGATGAGGAGGGAGGGGATGATGAGGTCACTGACTCAATGTGGGTGCCTGATAGGAGAGAGGAGGAGGAGGAGGAGGAGGCGGCACATCACCAACGAGGCAGGATGCCCTCCAGGGGCCAGCCTAAGGGCAGCACATTGGCTGCATCACACCCCAAATCTCCACATGTGCAGGACGCTGCAGTCTCTGCGCATTATTCAAAAAGTTCTTTGGTGTGGGCCTTTTTTGAGACGAGTGCATCAGATCGCTCCGCTGCTATTTGCAACATATGTCTCAAGCGTATCTCGCGTGGCCAAAACATCTCCCGCTTGGGTAGCACATGCTTGACCAGACATATGTTGACCTGCCATGCAGTTCGTTGACAAGCGTATCTAAAAGACCCACACCAAAGAACAAAGAGGACCTCTCCTTGCTCCTCATCAGCTGAGATTTCCAACCCCACTAGACCTTCAGTCCTCTCTGAGACCTGCACTGAGAGGAATGAAGGTGTAGAATTAGGTGTGTCACAGCCAAGTACTTGTGGGCAATCTGCTTTTGGTACACCGACGTCAGATTGTACCAGGCAAATTTTCCTGCCCCAGCTGCTGCATTGCCGAAAGAAGTTTGCTCCCAGCCATCCACATGCCCAGCAGTTGAATGCTAGCTTGGCAAAATTGCTAGCACTTCAACTGCTGCCTTTTCAGTTGGTAGACTCTGCCCCTTCCGTGAGTTTGTGGAATGTGCGGTTCCTCAGTGGCAGGTACCCAAACGCCACTTTTTCTCATGGAAGGCGATTCCGGCTCTCTACCGGCATGTGGAAGGCAATGTCCATGCCCCGCTGGACAGGGCGGTCAGCGGTAAGGTGCATATTACCGCTAACTCATGGTCCAGCAGGCATGGACAGGGACGTTACCTAATTTTCACGGCGCATTGGGTGACTCTGCTGGCAGCTGGGAAGGATGCAGGACAAGGTGCGGTAGTGTTGGAGGTTGTTCCGCCACCACACCTCCAAAATGCTAATGATTGTGACACACCTCTCTCCTCCACCCCCTCCTCTTCTTCTTCCTCCATGGCCTCTTCCTGTGCTTTGTCCTTGGAACCAGCGGTGCTCCGTAGCCGTTCAAGGGGCTACGCAAGTACGCAGGCCAAAAGATGCCATGCGGTGCTTGAGCTGGTGTGCTTGGGGGACAGGAGCCACACTGGGGCAGAGGTTCTGTCAGCTCTGCAGGGGCAGGTTCAGAGGTGGTTGACGCCATGCCAACTTAAGACAGGAATGGTGGTTTGCGACAATGGCACCAACCTCCTCTCTGCCCTCCGACAGGGACAAATGACCCATGTGCCCTGTTTGGCTCACGTCCTTAACTTGGTGGTGCAGCGGTTCTTGGGCAGGTACCCGGGCTTACAGGATGTCCTGAGGGAGGCCAGGAAAGTCTGTGTGCATTTCCGCCGGTCATATAATGCCAGTGCTCGGCTGACGGACCTCCAAAAGGAGTTTAACCTGCCCAAGAACCGCCTAATCTGTGACATGCCCACCAGGTGGAACTCAACTTTGGCCATGCTGCAGCGGCTGCACACGCAGCAGAGGGCCATCAATGAGTACCTGTGCGACTATGGCACCAGGACAGGGTCAGGGGAGCTTTGTTTTTTTTCCCCATGCCAGTGGGCCATGATCAGGGATGCATGAACTGTCCTGTCACCATTTGAGGAGGCCACGAGGATGGTGAGCAGTGACAGTGCATGCATCAGTGACATTGTCCCCCTTGTCCACCTGTTGGAGCACACGCTGCGTGGAATAATGGACAGGGCACTTGAGGCAGAACAGAGGCAGGAAGAGGAGGACTTCCTTAGCTCTCAAGGCCCCCTTTATCCAGACAGTGTTCCTGCGTGCCCGCCGATCACACAGGACGAGGAGGAGGGGGAGGAAGATTGTGTCAGTGTGGAGGTGGAGCCTGGCACTCAGCATCAGCAGCAGTCTTTAAGGGATCAGTCCCAAGAAACACATGGACTTGTACGTGGCTGGGAGGAGGTGGCTGCGGACCATGTCGTCCTTAGTGACCCAGAGGACTCCGGACCGAATGCCTCAGCAAACCTACGCTGCATGGCCTCCCTGATCCTGCAAAGCCTGCGTAAGGATCCTCGTATTCGTGGTATCAAGGAGAAGGACCAATACTGGCTGGCAACCCTCCTTGATCCACGTTACAAGGGTAAGGTTGCGGACCTTATCTTGCCATCGCAGAGGGAGCAGAGGATGAAACATCTTCGGGAGGCCTTGCAGAAAGGTCTGTGCAACACGTTCCCAGAGACTGGGAGGTTACAAACTCCTGTTTCTGGACAACGTGTTGCTGAGGCTTCGGTCAGTCAAAGAAGGAGCGGTGGAGAAGGTGGCCGTCTGACCGATGCGTTCAGACAATTTTTTGGTCCGCAGCCCCAAGGTATGATCGGTTCCAGCAACCATCGCCAGCGTCTGTTTTACATGGTGCAGGAATACCTAGGGGCAAGATCTGACTTGGACACCTTTCCCACCGAAAATCCTCTGGGTTACTGGGTCTTGAGGATGGATCACTGGCCAGAGCTTGCACAGTATGCAATTGAGCTACTGGCCTGTCCTGCATCCAGCGTTCTTTCGGAATGCACATTCAGTGCTGCTGGAGGCTTTGTAACCGATCACAGGGTGCGTCTGTCCACCGACTCGGTCGATCGACTGACCTTCATAAAAATGAATCAGTATTGGATCACCACCAGCTACCAAGCACCTGATGCTGATGTAACCGAATAATTTTTTTTGAAATCTCAGATCCCTTCAAAGACTGCCTATGCTGATGCTGAGTGACTATCCCTGAGTAATTATCCTCTTCCTCCTCAATGATCACGCTGATAGCTTGTAAGAACATTTTTGGTTCTGGGCGCCACCACCAGTGCCTAAGGCCCAATTTTTCAGCCTCTGTTTAACAGGGGCGTGTAATTACAATTTTTAATGCAATACTTTGCAGCAAGGCTCCTTTCTGCGTTACAACTAGAGTATCTGTGAGGGGTTGCAGTGTTGTGGCACCAGCACCAGTGCCTAAGGCCCAATTTTTCAGCCCTTGTTTAACAGGGGCGTGTAATTACAATTTTTGATGCAATACTTTGCAGCAGGGCTCATTTCAGCATTCCAACTAGAGTATCTGTGAGGGGTTGCAGTGTTGTGGCACCAGCACCAGTGCCTAAGGCCCAATTTTTCAGCCCCTGTTTAACAGGGGCGTGTAATTACAATTTTCGATGCAATACTTTGCAGCAGGGCTCGTTCCTGCGTTCCAACTAGAGTATCTGTGAGGGGTTGCAGTGTTGTGGACCCAGCACCAGTGCCTAAGGCCTAATTTTTCAGCCCCTGTTCAACAGGGGCATGTAATTACAATTCTTGATCTAATATTTCACAGCAGGGCCCATTTCTGCACCCACCAAGAGCGAGTGAGGACTTACAGTGTTGTGGCACCAGCATCACCACCACCACTAAAGGCCCAATTTTTCTGCCCCTGTTCAACAGGGGCATGTAATTACAATTCTTGATCTAATATTTCACAGCAGGGCCCTGTGAGGGCTTACAGTGTTGTGGCCACAACAACACCTAAGGCCCAAATTTCTGCTGAGTATATAGGACAGGCCCCTACTTTCAAACATCTAACTTACAAACGACTCCTACTTGCAAATGGAAGGAGACAACAGGAAGTGAGATGAAATCTACCCCTAGGAAGGGAAATTCTCTCCTTTAAGAGTTAATGTGGGAAAAACATTTCTCCTTTCCACTGATGCTTTCCAATCCTTGTTCCACAAAAAAAACCCAAATTTTCAAAAAACATTTGTCATTGGGACAAAAAGTGAGGTGAAATCTTCTGAAGAGGAGGAAAGACAGCAAAACAAATGTCACAGGGGTGATAACCCTTCCCTATGTTTTCCAAAAAGCTTAAAAAAGATTTTTTGGCTGAGCTAAACACGTTAAAAATGTACCCGTTCAAAATTACAAACAGATTCTACTTAACAACAAACCTACAGTCCCTGTCTTGTTTGCACCGCCTGTATACTGCTGTTCAGAGTATATAGGGCCTGGTGGCCCCACACCTTTCCTTATTTTAATTTGGGTGCGGGGTTCCCCTTAATATCCATACAAGACCCAAAGGGCCTGGTAATGGACTGGGGGTACCCATGCCGTTTGTCTCACTGATTTTCATCCATATTGCCAGGACCCAACATTACATTAAACCCGCAAGCAGTTTTAAATGAGATTTTTTCCTTTAAAAATGACATATGGTGCAGGGACTGTTCAAAACACGGGAAACACGCGCCACTTTACAGGCATACTATAGACACACCCCAGGTACGATATTTAAAGGAATATTTCACTTTTTTTTTTTTACTTTAAGCATCATTAAAATCACTGCTCCCGAAAAAACGGCCGCTTTTAAAAGTTTTTTTTGCATTAATACATGTCCCCTGGGGTAGGACCCGGGTCCCCAAACCCTTTTTAGGACAATACCATGCAAATTAGCCTTTAAAATGAGCACTTTTTATTTCGAACGTTCGAGTCCCATAGACGTCAATGGGGTTCTAACGTTCGTGCGAATTTTCGGTCTGTTCGCAGGTTCTGGTGCGAACCGAACCGGGGGGTGTTCGGCTCATCCCTACCCTTTTCCATTGAAGCATGAATCCCTCGCCTTCTCTATTGACACCCAGTCCCAAGTATGAATGTGATCCTATGGTAAGTTGGCCACATTTTCAAAATGAAATCTGGGATCATTATATTGGCCACATCCACTTACAACTACCCCTTCACAAACATCATATCCCCATTTGTAACCTCACCCACATATCATGCCCCCCCCCCCATTTATAACACACCTTTAAACCCACAAGTCTTACCAACAGGAGGCAGACATTCAAAGTATAAAGGCAATATAAACATACTTCAATAAGAGGCACTATAATATGCCTGTAGCACATAGCGCACCACTGGCTGTACACCTGGAGGTGTGGCCAATAAGGTAAGTGTGGCTTCATGGTGTATGGCTTGTAGTGTGGTGATAAAAAATCCCCCAGCATTCTACAGACAAACCCCAGAACAGCTAATGGCAAAGACATTAAAAGGGCATCTGATCAACAACGTCCACTAAAAGGCCCCAAGGTGACTTTGCTCAGGGGCTATAAATTAGAGAGGGCATTAGGTGGGTGTGAGAGACCTAGGGGGAGCCTCAGGCCCCAAGAGAAGAGGAAGAAGTGGTTAATAAAGCATCAGGCAGAGAGGGGCCTTCAAAGATCTACTCAGAGGTCTTAGGATATCTAGAGGCAGGACCAGGCTGGAGGTCTCCAGTGAGGGGCTTATAGAAGGTTCTGGGGCAACAGGCTGAGCTATGAATGGATGTGGTTCTGTAATCATCAGAATAATGTATGTGATAACAGTGCAGCACAGGTGGAGAGGACAGTTTTTTTCTACTTATTGAACAGATAACAAAACACTTTCAATAGTATATTTCATAAACCAAAAGGGAGAAAATCAGAAAAGTTCAGTGTTAGGGTTTACATAAACTTTATTGATGACACACATAAGATATTTGTGCCAGCAGAGCAAAAAATAGGGTCCACTTCATCAATCCAAAGAGGAGAATTTCCTGTTATGCATCACTACTAGGAAAGATATATTTTTTCATAACCAACCTGTAAGGGAATATCCTACCTATGGGGTATTTAAAGTAGAACTATGGCCGTCCAGTGATGTAAATATGTACTGCAGCACTTATAAAATTATAAGGACATTTATACATTTACAATTTTCTCTTAGTCCCCCTACAATGTCCATCAATACCTATTGGGCCCGCCAGTGAAGTCCACCTAATGCAGCTTCTAGTGATGGGGTGGTAACTCTGTTGCAAAAGAACTGTTGGAAAGAACTTTGAGGTCCATAGAGTTGGATCCTTCAACATTTTGGCTTTTGATTGTACACCTTGTAGAGTAATGCCCCGTTTATACGATCGGACATTCCGACAACAAAACTGTGGATTTTTTCCCGACGGATGTTGGCTCAAACTTGTCTTGCATACACACGGTCACACAAATGTTGTCGGAAATTCCGATCGCCAAGAACGCGGTGACGAGCCGAGAAAAATGAAGTTTAATAGCCAGTGCGGCTCTTCTGCTTGATTGCGAGCATGCGTGGAATTTTGTTTGTCGGACTTGGGTACACACGCTCGGAATTTCCGACAACAAAGTTTGTTGTCGGAAAATATGAGAACCTGCTCTCAAACATTTGTTGTTGAAAATTCCGACAGCAAATGTCCGATGGAGCATACACACGGTCGGAATTTCCGTCAAGAAGCTCACATCGAACATTTGTTGTCGGAAATTCCGACCGTGTGTATGTGGCATAAGAAGGCTGAATGTATAGGTATATGTCCATTTGTAGAATCTAACATACTTTCCATATATTCACCAATTTTACCTGATAATACAATAGACTGGCTCCAGACATTCACAAATGTGGGATGAGACACAAGGCATGTCACGTTGTCTCCATTAGACTTGTATGTACTGATCACTGTCCAAGTATCATCCAAATCTTTAATTTTGGTTATGTTTATATCATCTGAATGTGGGTTCCAAGAGATCTCTGCAGCTGGGAATCCACCAATTGCTCTACACTCCAGAGATCCATTACTGCTTATATCCAGAGACACAGAGGGCTGAGCTGGAGAAATAAAGAAGAACGCATTACTAAACCATATATTACTAAATAATTGTTGTCAATGGCAGGGCCGTCTTTAAGGCAGGGCAAAAGGGGCAGCTGCCCTGGGCCCTGTCATTGTTGTGGGGCCCAAAGCAGCTGCCTCATACTTGCCAACTCTACCAGTTTAAATTCCCTCATCCCATGAGGTTTTAGTCTCATGCTGTGTCCTAATATCTCAGTGTGAAGTTCTGTTATTAATGCTGCCCAGCTCTGCCTTGTTGTTGTGTACAGATGACTCACCTGTAGACCCTGTCTTTACATGTAAATACCGGCATTCATATGTAAATAGCGGCAGACCAGCAGCATTCTATGTAAACAGAGGTGGTACCCCCCTAAGGTCATATTCACCATCACCTATACTGAATGATACCACTGGGGAGATAAAGGGGCATGCTTGAAAGTCCTGCCTACAACTGTGGTCATTAAGCCTACCATCAGCCTGTTCTGCAAAGGTAAGCAAATTAGTGGGGGGAGGGTAGTGTGGGGTGTACAGAGGTAGGCAGAGAAGGAATTACAGTTTGGGGTGCACAGGTGAGCAAGGTCCAGTCCATGGTGTGCAGCCAGTGAGGAGATGATGTGCTGTAACCTCTAGCAACCAATCAGTAAGTAGTAACCAATCAGTGAGCAGTATTGATGTACAGTAATCTCTAGCAACCAATCAACAAGCAGAAATCATGTGCTGTAACCTCTAGCAACTAATCTTTGAGCCAAAATGTTTGCTGTAACCTCTAGCAACCAGTCAGTGAGCAGCAATGATACTCTGTAACCTCTGGCATCCAATCACAATCACTGCCTGATATGATTCAGTAGACTGATTTTGAGTCTAGCTGCTATTTATTGTATGTCTCAGAGCAGGTGGAGAGCAAAACTGCATGGGGGGCCCCAAGACAATTTTTGCCCAGGGTCCAATCAATATTAAAGATGGCCCTGGTCAATGGTTTGTCAGATGTACAGATAAAACTTTCTTTGAAATATGCATATTAGGAGTAGGAAATGAGTTTTAATATAATAAAGAAGACATCAGGTATGGATATTTTTTACACAGTTACGCTTGTCCCGATTGGATCAATGTAAGTATGTATGTTCAATATCTGTGTAATCCCTATAGAAGCTGGAAATCAGTGTAGTAGACACCACTATTTCAGTGATCTCCACTGGCTTCTGGCTTCCAATTTCTGGACAAATGCAACTATGTAAAAATATCCATACCAGGAATTCTTTTTTAAGGATTAATGTAGACCAGGGGTCTCCAAACTTTCTAAACAGGGGGCCAATTTACTGACCAGCAGATTTTAGAGTGCCCTTTTGGTGTCAGTGAGAGAAATTGTGCCCCATCATTGGTGTCATTGGGCGCAATTGTTTAATGTCATTGGAGGGAATTGCGCCCCATCGTTGGTGTCAGTGGGAGGAGTTGTGCCCCATTTTTGGTGTCAGTGGGAGGAATCATACCCCATCATTGGTGTCATTGGGCCCAATTTTTGGTGTCATTGGGAGAAATTGTGCCTCATCGTTGGTGCCATTGGGAGGAATTTCCCCCCTTTCTGGTCTCAGTGGGGGGGGGGGATTGAGCCCCATTGTTGGTATCAGTGAATGAAATAGTGCCCCAAGTGCCAGATAAAAGCAAGCAAAGGACCGCATCTGGCCCCCCGGGCCACAGTTTGGGGACCACTGATGTAAACAAAGGAGGAAACCTACTTTCATTGAATACTGTAAGTTTATGTAGAAGCTGGTAAATGCTGGTTCTGGATGCATTTGGAGTTACAGAAGTTGGAAATAAGTCTTAGTGGGCTAGTATTGGTGCTGATAGGGTGGTCATGGACTTAATATTAATCATATCTGTATACAAGATAAGACTATAAACAGTAAAAAAGCCTAAATACTACCACACTTAAAGGAAATGAATGGTAAATAAAGAGGGAAGTACACCTATACAATATTTCTCCGAAAACCTAACTCCAGGTGTGACAACATTTCTCCCCACCCCGGATCCAACCCCCCTCTGCCATTATGTTTTTTAGATTTTCAGTATACATACCTTTATTCCTGGTGTCTTTTGGACAGCCACATGACAACAGGATCCTCTTTTCCGACAGGGGCAATCCTAAATACTGCAGAGAACCGAGGTGACATTATGACGTCAGAGCCATTCTCTGCAGCATTGTACTGTGTGAGCCAAAGCCAACGTCGTGACATCTTTGGTTTCAGTAATAACTCAAAATGGAGTTCTAATCTTTGCCCACTAAAAAAAAAATAGTTTGGACTTGCAATCTAATTGTTTACCACTCCTGCACCCAAGGTGATTCAAGTCATTCCCCTATTGGGAGTGTCAGACCTAAAATAAAAGAAATAATAAGGAAGAGAGGAACAGCTAATGTAAATTCTCCTGTTAGTCTCGGGTTTCATGCACCAGAGGTACAGGAGAAGTAAAAGATACACATTCCGGTAATTAAAATTAAAGCTCACAGAATACTGTAAAAAGAATTACAATATTGGAAGACCTTGGAGGACATTTGTGGAAACAAGGACTGGCTACAGGAAAAAGACAGAAAGTGGCCTTTCTAACTGCCAAAGGGCTTGTAGGCAGGTGCAGTCCACTACAGGTGACGCTCAACCAAAGTGGCATAGTAGTGAGAGAGGAAGTCAGGAGGAACATGATTCCTCTATGGTTTCCAGGGTCACTGGGGAAGCTATCCGATTGGATGCTGCCATCTTGGGTCAGGCAGAGCCTGTTTAAGGACCTGGCTCTCAGGTTTAGCACACATTTCGTGTGTGAGTAGTGTAGGGACAGGTCATCCATCTGTCAGGGACATTATTAACAGCAGGGAAAGGCTCCAGATGAAAGTTTAGGACTGAAAATCATTTTGGACATCTTCCTGTTTGGGTTGAAGATGGCCACATTATGCTGTTCCAGACAGATGCTGTCACTTCGGCAGATACCTGCTCTGCTACACACTGCTGGTATTGAATGTTGTGAGTGTTCTCTTGTGCCACAGACTTTCACACTGGTGGCTGGGGGAGGGTCCTGGTTCCCTACCACAGTTCTAACAATACTGCCTGACAGGGCTGTACACATGCCTTGGCCACTGCAATTTTTTTTTCACTTGGGCTGCAGAGTTTGGCAGGTGGCACCACCTGAAAAACTCACCCATTGAGATCAATGGGGGTCTCACCGCAACCATGAGCCAAATGCTTGGCTTGCAGTTAAGGCATGGTCCACTATGTAAAATTTTCTGTTCTGCAATTTAAAAAAAAGCAAAAAACTCCCTAAAAAGCAAGGGAAGTAGAGTCTCCTGAACACCTGCCAGTCTCTGTTATAAAGCCCTCTAAAAAGTGGTAAGTGTTAAAGAGCCATTAAACAGGCTTTCCTTTTTACTTTGTTTTTGTTATGCAGAATGTAAGGTAGCAAATGGAGTAATAAAACTTTGCAGTAAATGCAGGGTGTACATAAATATATAAATATTCTAATCTTTCCCCGGAAGAGCAATTTAGTGTTTTTTTCCCCCCTCTACCTGGTGATGGAAAGAGGTGGCCAGAACAGGGAAGAGACTACCAGTGCTCATACCTTATCCACAGAGGAAATCAAGATAAATAAAACTGGTTACTAAATATTCAAAGTTTTGCACTGTCCTCTATTTGGTTTGTTAGGCTAAATGTAGTTTTTGGCCTTATTGTAGTCAGTGGAGCAGTGATCTTCAGTTTTTGGTTGGTCAGGGCTTCCTAAGCTGGGTGTTTGATTTCTCCTACCTGCTTCTAGGAGAAGAATATACAGTAGGACAGAGAGAGTCAAATATCCAGTTATGAATATTTATCATGTTTCAGCCAATCCCTGGAAGGGGGCGTCCAGGTGGCTGAGGAGGAGATCAATGTTTTGGGAGGCCTGAGTGATTTTCCTCTGCTAGGAGGGTTCCAGTTCTCTTGGGGCTGCTGCCCCTGGGAGGCAGCTATACTAAGACAAGATTTGCAGTTTGGGCCTCAGCAGGTGCTGAGCTGAGGGCCTGGGGAAGATTAATCATTGCTGGAGGGCACTGTCCTAAAGTCCCGGTCTGGAGAAGGATCTTTTTTATCCCTCTCACCATAGAACTACCTGTGGAAGGTGGGTGGCAGTCAGCTTCTGGGACATTGTGAATAAGACCTACAGCGGGGCTTTCATATGTGCCTGCAGCTATAAGGATTTGTGCTAGAAGTTTGTCTTATTAGTTGTTTTGGAGTATCCTAAAGCATATCTCCTAACTTTTTGAGATGGGAACGAGGGACAGCAATAAGCAAAAGTATGAAGGCATAGGACACACCCCCTGCCACTCCCCTTAAATGAGAAATATACAAAAAAAATATTAGTTTAACCCACAAGTGCATTTTTTTTTTACCACTACTATTCCTTTATATTGGCTTTTTAAATTTACAAATACAGCATTTTAGAAATTGGATGAAAGGTTTAGCACCAGGAAACACTTTTTAAAAGACAAAAAGTATATTTTATATACAACTATATAGATCAGACCAAAATGAGGGACAAATGAAGAGGAAAGAGGGACTTTGTTCCAAATCAAGGGCAGTCCTTCTAAACCAGGGACAGTTGCCTGAACCCCTCAAACCCCTCTCCTGTTTCAGGTTATTCAGTGATAAATTCTAAAAAAACATCCCTAGACTGAGGCTGTATTGTCGGTGTGCATGGAACTGCTTGTGTAACCGGCAGCCTCCGTACTACTTTGGGGGGGGGGGGAACCTGTCTGTTCTCAGCGAACCCTCCAGGGGTGAGCACTACAAAAGCACATCTAAACCCAAGAACAAAAATGCAATATGTTGTGGATTACCAGACCTTAGACGTGGTGGTTGCATTCGTTTTTACCTTTATTTTTTATACTTTCCTCCTGGTGATCCAGCCAGTAACACACTTCCTAGATTAAGGTGTCTCCACTCTGGATGGAGGAGGAATGGAGACACCCTTGGACAGCAGCATTCTCAGTCTGGGGGGGCAGATAGTGTTAAGCTGAAAACACACTATACAATTTTCTGAATATTTTTTCATTCAGATTTACCAAAACCATATAATATGATTTCAAACCTTAAGAGCCCTTTCACACTGGGGCGGTGGGGGCGGTAGCAGTAAAGCGCTGCTAATTTTAGCAGCACTTTACCGCTGTTATAGCGGCACTTTGGCACACTATTCGAGCGGGAGCGGGGCGCTTTTAACCCCCTAGGAGGGGTTAAAAGCTCTCGTGTAGCACCGCTGCTGAAGCGCTTTGCAGGTGCTTCACCAGCGCTGCCCATGCATTTCAATGGGAGGAGCGGTGTATACACCACTCACAAACCGCCCCAAAGATGCTGCTTGCAGGGCTTTTTCTAACATCCTGCAAGCGCACTACCCCAATGTGAAAACACTCAGGCTTTCACACTGGGACTGCAGATTAGGCTTTTTTTTTTTTCAGGAGCTGTACATGCTGTACATGCCCGGTGTGCCCCGGTGTGAAAGGGAACTTAAGCCTCGTACACACGGTACGATTGTTGGCAGGGGATTGTCTGTTGACAGATTGTTGTCCTAAAATGTTACCGTTAGTTCGCTCCTTTTGACAATAGTTGTCCAATTTTCAGCCAACAAATGTTGGATGGCAGGCTAGTAAATTTTCGGCGGACAACGGTTTGACGGCAGATTTTCGTATGGTCAGTACACAAATTCGTCACACAAAAGTCGAAAGTACAAACACGTATGCTTGGAATCAATGCTCACCAAACACGAAATTAGAAGAAGGGGCCCAAACGGTGGCACTCAAGAGCTAACATTCCTCATAGTACGTCACTACGTTCGTGTTTGTTGCAAGACAATTGTGTACCATTAGTATGCAAGACAAGATCCTGGCACATGCCCTTTTGACAAAAATCAGACGCTCGGTTGTCGAACAATCGTACCGTGTGTACGAGGCTTAAGGCCCCGTACACACTATTAGATTTTCTGCAGATTTTTGTCTTCAGATTTACCCAATCTATATAATATGAGGTCAAACCTTAAGAGTTTCAATTTTTATGCAATCAGGCAGGCCCCTGCATTACATGGTTTTGGTAAATCTAAAGGAAATCAGACAACAAAAGTTGTATAGTGTGTATGGGGTCTTAAGACCTGTACACACGATACAAAAATCAGATGGAAAAATTCGTACAACGGGCTGTCTGACGATTTTCGGATCGTTACTACGGTGCTTTCGACAGCCGATTTTGCTTTTTCTTCAGACGAAAGCTGGATGTGTAGACTATAAAATTTTTGTCGAATGTGAACTCAACGTTCGATTTACGTTTCATTAGTACGGTTTTCATACGAAAAAGCGCAAGACTACGCATGCTCAAAAACAAAAGAATACTATTCAACACATGACATTACTTCTGAAGTTGAATTCTGTCGTACCAAAATTTTCATATTGTGAGTAACCTCTTCACTTTCGACATGAGACTAGTGAGTAGAATTATAGGGGTCTGATAATGTTGAGTGCTTGAAGCTAAGGCCTGGTGACCATTGTTTGCACACCAAGGCGGCGTTTCTCTGCACGTTTTAAAGAGTTTTGATGTAAGTGTAATATCTTTGGATTTTATGAATAAACCTCGCAGTATTACACTATATACATTCTTTTTCCTTCATTGCTATACATCTTTATGGGTGCCTGATCGCTGAGTAAAATGGGAAGGATCCTGGATGTCCATATGTTTTAATCATACCGGTGGAAGATAGGAGTTATCCCTATGTAGTGTCCATACAATCCAGCTATCACTGATGGGAGATGCTGATCTTGGGATACTAACAGGCATATTTACTGCCTTTTTCTGGTGAGTGGGGACCCAGGTGGGGAGCACGAATAGTCACTTGAAAACCATCACCATAACTGTTTACAAGTTCAGCATACCACATTGGATGGTCTTTATATGATTGCACTTTATATACCTTTGCACTTTATATTGGCATTGAGCACCTTATACTGTGTTGTTAAGTTATATCATGATATTGTATATGTTGATATAGGTTTACTTAATATTGTATTGATTTGAGTTTAACCACTTCCCTACCCGCCCATAGTCATATGACGTCCCCAGATGGGATCTCCCATCCTGGGTGGACGTCATATGACGTCCTGGGATTCCCGGGCGTCTAGGGGGCGCGCGCGCGCCGCCGGGAGCGCGCGCGCGCGCCCGCCGCTCGGGACCCGGTGCGTGTGCCCGGCGGCCGCGATGTCCGCCGGGCACCCGCGATTGCCCGTTAACCGGGCCGGCATGTGGATCTGTGTGTGTAAACACACAGATCCACAGCCTGTCAGCTCTGAGGAGAGCGATCTGTGTTCCCAGAACGGAGGAACACAGATCGGTCTCCTCCCCTAGTGCGTCCCCTCCCCCTTCAGTTAGTAATCACTCCCTAGGAAACACATTAACCCCTCCCCGCCCCCTAGTGGTTAACCCCTTCACTGCCTGTCACATTTACACAGTAATCAATGCAATTTTATAGCATTGATCGCTGTATAAATGTGATTGGTCCCAAAAATGTGTCAAAAGTGTCCGATGTGTCCGCCATAATGTCGCAGTCACCAAAAAAAATCGCGATCGCCGCTAAAAAAATAAAAAAAAATTTTTTTTTAAAAAATGCCATAAATCTATCCCATATTTTGTAGACGCTATAACTTTTGCGCAAACCAATCAATATACGCTTATTGCGATTTTTTTTAAACAAAAATATGTAGAAGAAAACGTATCGGCCAAAACTGAGGAAAAAATGTGTTTTTAAAAAAAAAAATTGGGATATTTATTATAGCAAAAAGTAAAAAATATTGTGTTTTTTTCAAAAATGTCACTCTTCTTTTGTTTATAGCGCAAAAAATAAAAACCGCAGAGGCGATCAAATACCACCAAAAAAAAGCTCTATTTGTGGTGAAAAAAGGACGTCAATTTTTTTTGGGTACAACGTCGCACAACCGCGCAATTGACGTTTAAATTGCGACAGCGCTGAAAACTAAAAATTGGCCTGGGAAGGAAGGGGGTGAAATTGCCCTGTATTGAACCGGTTAAGGAGCAGCGCTGAGAAAGATGGGGTTCCAAGCATGGCATATGCGGTGACAACATTGGAGGAAGTGATTGAGACCCAACTACTTCCTTCATCACTTTCAGCGCAGGTTGCCAAAGTGGTAGCATTCACAAGAGCCTGTGAGACCGCAGAGGATCAAACAGCCAACATCTACACTGATAGCAAGTATGCTCTCCAAGTAGTCCATGATTATGGACCTATAAGGAACAACAGAAGATTCACAACTGCTGCAGTAGGACCAATTCAAAACTGGAAATATGTTCACCCTCCCAAAGGAAGTAGCCATCCTGAAGGTCAAGGCACATACTGGAGGACAACCCATGGATGAAAAAGGAAACCAGTTGGCTGATCCTACTGCCAGGAAGACTGCTGAAACACCAATGGAAGCAATCATGACCCTAATCAATGATTTTGCAAAGGAATAAGAAGAAGCCGGTAACAGATTGAAGAAAAGGAAGAGAACAAATACAGAAAGCGAAGGAACTGATTAATAATTGCAAGAATCTTCACCTGATGATTGGAATGAAATCATGGAAAGGGACAGAGCAAAGAAAGACCAAGATGGACTCTTGTGCAAGGAAAATGGAATATGTGTCCCACCTCAAATGGAGAAGATGATCATGCAACTAGCCCATGGCCCGAGTCATGTAGGCCCTAAGGCAATGGAGAGAAACATAAGCAAGGCTGGATGGTTTATTCAATACTCCAGAAATGCATGTCAAGACTTTGTTGAGGGATGCATAATCTGTGCTAAAACAACCCAGGAAAACCGACCAGAGTAAGACATTTGGCCAAGCCACTATTCCCTTTCCAAAGACTTCAGATTTATTACATCCAATTGCCCAAATCAGGCCAATATCAATATGTTTTGTTGTGTGTAGACATGTCTTCAAGCTGAATAGAAGTATGACTGGTGGCTAAAGCAAATGCCAAGACAACAGCAAAGAAGCTCCTTTCCAAAGTAATATGCCACTTTGGAATCCCTGAAACCATAGAGAATGACAGAGGAACACATTTTACTGGACAGATCATGCAAATTAGATGCAAGGACTTGGCAATTGATTAGGCCTTCCATGCCCCTATCATCCTCAGAGTTCAGGGAAGGGAAAAAAATATAGTGGAATCATTAACCACTTCAGCCCCGGAGAATTTGGCTGCTCAATGACCAGAGCACTTTTTACAATTTGGCACTGCGCTGCTTTAACTGGTAATTGCGCGGTCATGCAATGCTGTACCCAAATGGAATTTCCCCCCCCATTTTTTTCCCCCACAAATAGAGATTTCTTTTGATGTTATTTGATTGCCTCTGCGATTTTTTTTTTTTGCAATATAAATGGAAAAAGTCTGAAAATTTTGAAAAAAAATTATATTTTCTACTGTTTGTTATAAAAAAAAATCCAATAAACTAAATTTTAGTCATACATTTAGGTCAAAATGTATTCAGCCACATGTCTGTGGTAAAAAAAATGCCAATAAGCGTATATTTATTGGTTTGCGCAAAGGTTATAGCATCTACAAACTAGGGTACATTTTCTGGAATTTACGCAATTTATGACTGCCTATCTCATTTCTTGAGGTGCTAAAATGGCAGGGCAGTACAAACCCCCCAAATTACCCCATTTTGGAAAGTAGACACCCCAAGGAAATTGCTGAGAGGCATGTTGAGCCCATTGAATGTTTTATTTTATTTTTTTGTCACAAGTGATTGAAAAAAAATTACACAGAGTTGTCACTAAATGATATATTACTCAATCATTCCATGGTTATATGTGGAATTACACCCCAAAATACATTCTGCTGCTTCTCCTGAGTATGGGGATACCTCATGTGTGAGACTTTTTGGGAGTCTCACAGGCCCCCGAAAACCAATCACCGCCTTCAGGATTTCTAAGGGTGTACATTTTTGATCTCACTCCTCACTACCTATCACAGTTTCGAAGGCCATAAAATGCCAAGATAGCACAAAAAAAAAACAAATGACCCCATTTTGGAAAGAAGACACTTCAAGCTACTTGCTGAGAGGCCATGGAATATTTTATATTTTGCCACAAATTTCGGGAAAAATTTTAATTTTTCTATTTTCTTTTTTTTTTTTCACAAAGTTGTCACTAAATGATATATTGTTCAAACATGGCATGGTTATATGTGAAATTACACCACAAAATACATTCTGCTGCTTCTCCTGAGTACAGGGATACCACATGTGTGAGACTTTTTGGCAGTCCAACCGCGTACGGGACCCCGAAAACCAATCACCGCCTTCAGGCTTTCTAAGGGCGTACATATTTAATTTCACCCCTCACTGCCTATCACAGTTTCAGAGGCCATAAAATGGCCAGATAATACAACCCCCCCCCCCCCCAAATGACCCCATTTTGGAAAGTAGACACCCCAAGCTATTTGCTGAGAGGCATTTTGAGTATTTTGCAGATCTCGCTTTTCATCACCAGGTTTTGAAAATTGAAAAAAGAAAAAAAGAAATATTCTTTTCTTTCTTCATTTTCAAAAAGAAATGACAGCTGCAAAATACTCACCATGCCTCTTAGCAAATACCTTGGGGTGTCTACTTTCCAAAATGGGGTCATTTTGGGGGTGGGGGGAGGGGTTGTGCTATCTGGACATTTTAGGGCCTCGGTAACTTTGATAGGTAGTGAGGAGTAAAATCACAGTTTTACGCCTTTAGAAAGCCCGAAGGTGGTGATTGGTCGGTTTTAGGGGTCCTGTATGCGGCTAGGCTCTCAAAAAGTCTCACACATGTGGTATCCTCACATCCTCTGATGTCACGTAATTAATTCCCAGGGCTCATCTATGTGGCACTTGGTACTGTGTCGTTCCTCTGACACAGTGCACATTTTTTCATATGATTTTTTGGTCACTGAGTCCCACTCACACTGAGTGTGTGGATAAATACTGGTTAGTACTGTACTACCCTACTCTATTGGTTCCCTTTCCTCTCTTTTTTAATATGTGCATCGAGGCCTTCAGGTAAGACTGCGTAGGTTAAGCATTTTAACAAATAAATATAAATAAATATAAGCTACCTTAGGTTGCCAGGAGAGGAGGGGCACTAAAGCCGAGGGTCCTCTAAGTGCTTATGCTGGCCCCACCCTGCTCACACCTGCTCAGCACAGCAGACCCATGACAGGTAGACGGGCGCTGGGAACATCAGCTGCTGCCTCCACACTAACTTTCACCAACTCTCACGGCCCCTACACCTCCTCCTCTCTCCATGATGAAAGGCAGACGATAGGGACAAAACAAGACATCAACAAAATGGCCCCTTTCACATGGGACAGACTCTGCTTTGCTTAGCAGAGGATCTGTCTGCTGATCCCCTGTTGAGCAGAGCTGGAGGATAACAGGTCCGTGTTCCAGCAGACAGTGGATGCCCTAAGGGGATGGCAGCATCATGTTGTGGGGATGCTTTTCTTTAGCAGGGACAGGGAAGCTGGTCAGAGTTGATGGGAAGATGGATGGAGCCAAATACAGGGCAATCTTAGAAGAAACCTGTTATGCCGTGTACACATGAGCGGACTTTTTCGTCCGGACTGGTCTAACGGAACGAATCCGTCAGACAATCCGACCGTGTGTGGGCTTCATCGAACCTTCAGTGGACCTTTTCTGTCGAAAATCAGACGGACTTTAGATTTAGAACATGTTTCAAATCTTTCCGATGGACTCAAGTCCGATCGAAAAATCCACTCGTCTGTATGCTAGTCCGACGGACAAAAAACAACGCTAGGGCAGCTATTGGCTACTGGCTATGAACTTCCTTATTTTAGTCCCTTTGTACATCATCACGTTCAAACGAACGGACTTTCGAACAGACTTTAGTCCAGGACCCTAAACATACAGCCAAAGCTACAATGGAATGGTTTAAGTCAAAGTCTAGACCTAAATCCAATTGAGAATCTGTTGCAAGACTTGAAAATTGCTGTTCACAGACACTCTCCATCCAATCTGACAGAGCTTAAACTATTTTGCAAAGAAGAATGGGCAAAAATGTCCCTCTCTAGATGTGCAAAGCTGGTAGAGACATCCCCAAAAAGACTTGCAGCTGTAATTGCAGTGAAAGGTGGTTCTCCAAAGTATTGACTCAGGAGGGCTGAATACAAATGCATGCCATACTTTTCACTTATTTATTTGTAAAAAATGTTGAAAACCATTCATCATTTTCCTTCCACTTCACAATTATGTGCCACTTTGTGTTGGTCTATCACATAAAATCCCAATAAAATACATTTACGTTTACGTGGAAAATTTCAAGGGGTATGAATACTTTTTCAAGGCACTATAAGGGGGGCTCTGGGGACATTGATTGTAAGGAAAGATTGCAGGGGAACTCTTTTGTAAGGAGGGACTTCTGGGGACTTCGATTTGGGGAAAAATCTGTGCACTCTGATATAAGGGGAGGCTACTAACGTACAAAGAGACGTCGATTTTGGGGGAACTCTGTGGATTCTGATGTGTAAAGGGGGAAAACTGGAGACTCTGAGGTGAGAGGGGACTCTGGGGACATTGATGTAAGGAGGGAATCTGGGCACCCTGATGTATAGAGTAATGGTTGGGACTTTGATGCAAGGGGGGGGGGGGGCTCTGACGTAAGAAGGGATTGTGATGTGCAAATAAAATGTATGCCATATGGGGGTTGGGGGTTGCATTGAGGGGGTGGCAGGAGGATGGTGGAAAGGGCACCAAAATGCACCTTCGCCAAAGTAGACAAAAATCCCTGAGCTGGCCCTGCACCTCGTCCATTCAGAAAATGTTTTACACTATAACTATACTTTATTAGGATGATTATATTTCTGGTTTGTGATATGTATATATACAATATGGTAGAAAGCATAGTGCTAAATCTGAACTGACCTTCTCACTGTGGAGAAATCAGATATTACTCACCTAATACTTGTAAAATAGTTGTACTGATGAAGGTCGCTCCAGGAGATGACATCTCACAGGTATAATTTCCTCCATCAGATATCTGGGTGTTCTGGATGGTCAGTGTTATATTGGTAAATGTCATTCTTGTACTGCAGTTGTTGTATATCTGGGGTCCTCTTTTGGCAAGGTCAGCATATGAGAAGAAACACAAAGAATTATTAATGTGATGGATCTTCCATATAAGTCCCGATATATTATCTTCATGATCACCTGCACATTGTAGAACTGTAGAATTGCCTTTTCTCCCCACCACAACAGCAACATCTGGAATCAGAAGAATAAAAGGGTTTTTTTGTTAGCACGCTGTTTATTGACCTTGAAAGTCATGCATTATGTATTATCACCAGGACTCTTTACAGTTAGGCATGTTGATTTTGGTCTAATATTTATATACAGAACATATACAGAGTCTTTTTAGCAGACAGTGCTGGAACCTTATCTGAGATTAAAATGTGGATTGTCATTCTCAGTCTGGAAATGCTAATTGCCTGGCTGTCATGCTCAACCTTTTCTCTTTTTTTTTTTTTCACAATCAAAGGTTTATTAAAGCTTGTGATGTTACAATTAACTGCATACAATACAATTTAGAAAGCAAAACAATTATCTATACTTAAAGGAGTTACATATAGTATCTGTTGCTTGCGTGTGAAATTTCGTCATGTAGCTGAGTAAGTGACTTTTGGAGTTTATGAATATATTTATAAACTTTTTTTTTTCAGGGAAGGAAATGATTAAGGTATAGAGGGGGAGTGGGGGGGGGGGGGGGTAGGGAAAAAAGGGGAACAGAAGAGGGGAAGGGGGTGGGGTGGGGGGGGGGGGTTAGGTAGGGAAGAAGGAGGGGAGGGAGAAAGGGGCAGAAAAAGGAGTACAATAGTAAATAATAATAATAATAATCTCACTTTAGTGAAAGGCGGCATTTGAAAATTGTTACAGTTAAGTACATAAGATGATATAATCATTAACCAACATTAAAGGAAGGCTTAAGTAGTGTTAGATCATAATGTGGCAAAGAGCAATCTTATAATGGAGCAGCAGTCTGTTTCTTAACCACTTGAGCCCCGGACCATTATGCTGCCTAAGGACCAGAGGTCTTTTTCCAATTTGGCACTGCGTCGCTTTAACTGCTAATTGCGCGGTCATGCAATGCTGTACCCAAACGAAATTTGCGTCCTTTTCTTCCCACAAATAGAGCTTTCTTTTGATGGTATTTGATCACCTCTGCGGTTTTTATTTTTTGCGCTATAAACGGAAAAAGACCGAAAATTTTGAAAAAAAATGATATTTTCTACTTTTTGTTATAAAAAAAATCCAATAAACTAAATTTTAGTCATACATTTAGGCCAAAATGTATTCGGCCACATGTCTTTGGTAAAAAAAATGTCAATAAGCGTATATTTATTGGTTTGCGCAAAAGTTATAGCGTCTACAAACTAGGGTACATTTTCTGGAATTTACACAGCTTTTAGTTTATGACTGCCTATGTCATTTCTTGAGGTGCTAAAATGGCAGGGCAGTACAAAACCCCCACAAATGACCCCATTTTGGAAAGTAGACACCCCAAGGAAATTGCTGAGAGGCATGTTGAACCCATTGAATATAAATTTTTTTTGTCCCAAGTGATTTAAAAATGACAAAAAAAAAAAAATATTTACAAAAAGTTGTCACTAAATGATATATTGCTCACACAGGCCATGGGCCTATGTGGAATTGCACCCCAAAATACATTTAGCTGCTTCTCCTGAGTATGGGGATACCACATGTGTGGGACTTTTTGGGAGCCTAGCCGCGTACGGGGCCCCGAAAACCAATCACCGCCTTCAGGATTTCTAAGGGTGTAAATTTTTGCTTTCACTCTTCACTGCCTATCACAGTTTTGGAGGCCATGGAATGCCCAGGTGGCACAAAACCCCCCAAAATGACCCCATTTTGGAAAGTAGACACCCCAAGCTATTTGCTGAGAGGCATATTGAGTCCATGGAATATTTTATATTTTGACACAAGTTGCGGGAAAGTGACACTTTTTTTTTTTTTTTTTTTTCATAAAGTTGTCACTAAATGATATATTGCTCACACAGGCCATGGGCATATGTGGAATTGCACCCCAAAATACATTTAGCTGCTTCTCCTGAGTATGGGGATACCACATGTGTGGGACTTTTTGGGAGCCTAGCCGCGTACGGGACCCCGAAAACCAATCACTGCCTTCAGGATTTCTAAGGGTGAAAATTTTTGATTTCACTCTTTACTGCCTATCACAGTTTCGGAGGCCATGGAATGCCCAGGTGGCACAAAACCCCCCCAAATGACCCCATTTTGGAAAGTAGACACCCCAAGCTATTTGCTGAGAGGCATGGTGAGTATTTTGCAGCTCTCATTTGTTTTTGAAAATGAAGAAAGACAAGAAAAAACATTTTTTTTTTTCTTTTTTCAATTTTCAAAACTTTGTGACAAAAAGTGAGGTCTGCAAAATACTCACTATACCTCTCAGCAAATAGCTTGGGGTGTCTACTTTCCAAAATGGGGTCATTTGGGGGGGTTTTGTGCCACCTGGGCATTCCATGGCCTCCGAAACTGTGATAGGCAGTGAAGAGTGAAATCAAAAATTCACGCCCTTAGAAAGCCTGAAGGCGGTGCTTGGTTTTCGGGGTCCCGTACGCGGCTAGGCTCCCAAAAAGTCTCACACATGTGGTATCCCCGTACTCAGGAGAAGCAGCAGAATGTATTTTGGGGTGTAATTTCACATATTCCCATGGCATGTTTGAGCAATATATCATTTAGTGACAACTTTGTGCAAAAAAAAAAAAAAAAAAAAAAATTTGTCTCTTTCCCGCAACTTGTGTCGCAATATAAAATATTCCATGGACTCGACATGCCTCTCAGCAAATAGCTTGGGGTGTCTACTTTCCAAAATGGGGTCATTTGGGGGGGTTTTGAACTGTCCTGGCATTTTATGCACAACATTTAGAAGCTTATGTCACACATCACCCACTCTTCTAACCACTTGAAGACAAAGCCCTTTCTGACACTTATTGTTTACATGAAAAAGTTTTTTTTTTTTGCAAAAAAATTACTTTGAACCCCCAAACATTATATATTTTTTTAAAGCAAATGCCCTACAGATTAAAATGGTGGGTGTTTCATTTTTTTTTTTCACACAGTAATTGCGCAGCGATTTTTCAAACGCATTTTTTGGGGAAAAAACACACTTTTTTAAATTTTAATGCACTAAAACACACTATATTGCCCAAATGTTTGATGAAATAAAAAAGATGATCTTAGGCCGAGTACATGGATACCAAACATGACATGCTTTAAAATTGCGCACAAACGTGCAGTGGCAACAAAATAAATACATGTTTAAAAGCCTTCAAAAGCCTTTACAGGTTACCACTTTAGATTTACAGAGGAGGTCTACTGGAAAAATTACTGCACTCGATCTGGCCTTCGCGGTGATACCTCACATGCATGGTGCAATTGCTGTTTACATATGACGCCAGACCGCCGCTTGCGTTCGCCTTAGCGCGAGAGCAGGGGGCGACAGGGGTGCTTTTTTTTTTTTTTTTTTTTTCTTTATTATTTTTTTGCTTTTTTAATCTTACTTTTAAACTGTTCCTTTCATATTTTTTTTTTTTAATCATTTTTATTGTTATCTCGGGGAATGTAAATATCCCCTATGATAGCAATAGGTAGTGACAGGTACTCTTTTTTGAAAAAATTGTGGTCTATTAGACCCTAGATCTCTCCTCTGCCCTCAAAGCATCTGACCACACCAAGATCGGTGTGATAAAATGCTTCCCCAATTTCCCAATGGTGCTATTTACATCCGGCGAAATCTAAGTCATGAAATACTCGTAGCTTCCGGTTTCTTAGGCCATAGAGATGTTTGGAGCCACTCTGGTCTCTGATCAGCTCTATGGTCAGCTGGCTGAATCACCGGCTGCATTCTCAGGTTCCCTGTTGAGACAGGAGAGCCAGAGAAAAACACGGAAGACGGTGGGGGTGGGGGGGGGCATTCCCTCCCACGGCTTGTAAAGGCAGTCTAGAGGCTAATTAGCCGCTAGGATTGCTTTTACATGAAAGCCGACCGCTGGCTGAAAAGAATGATACCAAGATGATACCTAAACCTGCAGGCATCATTCTGGTATAACCACTCAAAGTCGTGATTGGCGTACCTGAAGACAAAAAAATGGTTAACAATGGTTAACAATAAAGCACAGTAAACAGTAAAGTATAAATAATTACACACCTGAAAAACAAACATGATAAAACATAATAACAATAACAATAACAATAACAATAAAACATTGCAGAATAGAATACAGTAAAAAAGAGCAGAACAATAGAGAGAGAGAATAGAGAGAGAGAGAACAATAAAACGACAACTATTTTTTTTTTATTTCATATTTTTTTTTTTTTTTACACTTTTTTTGTAACTAACTTTTATAACGGTAACCGGTTCCAGGTTCGGTTCTCTCAAAATGCGATGGCATCTTGGGAGACCCTGTGATAGTGTGCCTAGTCTGTGCAATGCTGTACTCTACGCTAATACTCAACTAGTGTATGGTAGCGTTCAAAACATTCACCAATGCAAAGACCAGGATTGTCAGGACAGAAGGGACAATAATAGCGGGTGTCACGCCTATATCCGTGCTTGCTGCAGACACAACATCTTTTTGGGGGGGGTTCGCTGGGTAGGGGTACTCGGGAGGACATAAAGAAAATGCCTCTCATGCAGCCGACTGCATTTGGTTGGGGATGTGAATGGGGGAAGTACGGGCGCTGCAGAAGCGGTGGGTTCCCAATTAGGATTGGCGAATGCAGCAGGAAGGGCATTATGGGCACGACGGGCCTGTGTTTGTCTTTTTGGTGGCAGCGGGACACTACTTGTGCTTGCCACCTCACCAGCTTGAACTGCACTTATGGGACTCGCCACGTCACCACGTGTTACTGCAGTGCTGGTTTGACTACGACCGGGGTATACTAGGCCGCTGGCGCTTGCCAGTTCCCCAAAACGCTACCAAAAAACTGTTAGCGATCGCAGGGATCAGGCCTGACTCTGCGAACGCTGCAGTTATGCGTTTAGTGTTTTGTAAGTGACAGTGATCGATCGATACTGCACTTGGGTGGGCTGGGCTGGGCCGGGCGGAGGGGCAAAACGCAGGTGCTAGCAGGTATCTGGGCTGATCCCGCTAACACTGCATTTTTGGGAACCGTAAACTGCTGGTGACGCTAGTATAGATCTGATCGGATCAGATATTGATGCGATCAGATACTATACCACTAAGGGAGGTGTACGGTGCGTGCGTGGGTGTTAGCGGTACTGGCGCTAACCTGACGCTGCCTGGGGCTGGTGCTTGCCAGTTCACCAAAACGCTACAAAAAAAACGTTAGCGATCGCAGGGATCAGGCCTGACTCTGCAAACGCTGCAGTTATGCGTTTAGTGTTCTGTAAGTGACAGTGATCGATCGATACTGCACTTGGGTGCGCTGGGCTGGGCCGGGCGGAGGGGCAAAACGCAGGTGCTAGCAGGTATCTGGGCTGATCCCGCTAACACTGCGTTTTTGGGAACCCTAAACTGCTGGGGACGCCAGTATAGATCTGATCGGATCAGATATTGATCCGTTCAGATACTATACCACTAAGGGAGGTGTACGGTGCGTGCGTGGGTGTTAGCGGCACTGGCGCTAACCTGACGCTGCCTGGGGCTGGTGCTTGCCAGTTCACCAAAATGCTACCAAAAAAACTGTTAGCAATCGCAGGGATCAGGCCTGACTCTGTGAACGCTGCAGTTATGCGTTTAGTGTTTTGTAAGTGACAGTGATCGATCGATACTGCACTTGGGTGGGCTGGGCGGAGGGGCAAAACGCAGGTGCTAGCAGGTATCTGGGCTGATCCCGCTAACACTGCGTTTTTGGGAACCCTAAACTGCTGGGGACGCTAGTATAGATCTGATCGGATCAGATATTGATGCGATCAGATACTATACCACTAAGGGAGGCGTATGCTGCGTGCGTGGGTGTTAGCGGTACTGGCGCTAATCTGACGCTGCCTGGGGCGACGCATATCACCGCCGGGCGATCGGGGGGCTAAACCTTTATTCGGTAATAAACGGCGGGTGCCCTGACACTATAAAAAATAAACAAACTAATCAGCGTCACCCGTAACGGTTATACGGTGATCAGTGGTGAAAGGGTTAACTAGGGGGCAATCAAGGGGTTAAAACATTTATTCGGTAGTATATGGGGGTCCCTGACGCTATAAAACGCTGACGGCGAACCTAAATATTTACCTCACTAACTAGCGTCACCAGCGACACTAATACAGCGATCACAAAAATGATCGCTTAGCGACACTGGTGACAGGGGGTGATCAAGGGGTTAAAACTTTATTAGGGGGGTTAGGGGGGTACCCTAGACCTACAGGGGGGTAACAGTAACTGTGCTAACACAGTAACTGTCACAAACTGACACAGCAGTAATCAGAAAAAAAAAAAAAAAAACTGCTGGTGTCAGTTTGTGACAGGGGGGGGGGTGATTGGGGGGGGATCGGGGGGCGATCGGGGGGGGGATCGGGGTGTAATGTGTGCCTGGCATGTTCTACTGTGTGTGTGTGTGTTGGTGCACTCACTCACATGTCGTCTCTCCTCGGGCCGGAACGGAAACTACCGACCCGAGGGGAGATGACATCACTTCCTTTGCTGCTGTTTAGCATACAGCAGCAAAGGAGTGTTCCCATTGGCTGGCGGCGATCGCGAGGGGGGGGCCACGAACGGATGGCCTCCCCCTCGTCTCTGATCGCCGGGGGACAGAACGGGACCACCTCGGGCGGCGGGGGGGGGTCCGATCGGACCCCCCACCCGCGGAAGGCAAATCACGTACCCTGTACGTGATTTTGCCTGTCCGTGCCGCCTTGCCGACGTACATCGGCGTGAGGCGGTCGTCAAGTGGTTAAGAGGTATTAGTTAGTGAGGGAATTAAAAACAGAAGAGTGGACAAATAATAACCATGGTTGCCAGGTATGATTGAAATTCGTGCTATTTTCTTTCTTCATAGCGGCGATCTCCTCCATCTTGTATATATAATTTATTCTTTCTAACCAATCTTTAATATTTGGGATGTGTGTGGTCTTCCAATGGAGGGGTATAAGTGTTTTAGCAGCTAGTAGTAGATGCCTAGAAAGAGACTTTTTGTATCTGCTTATGGAGAGTTCATTTACGTTTATTAGGCAAGTGGCAGCATTAAATTCAATTTTAGAATCTGTTATGAGTTTAGTCCATTTTATTACTGTTTCCCAGAAAACATGTAGTGGTGGGCATTCCCACCATATGTATAGAAAGTTACCAACATCTGCCCCGCAACGCCAACAGGTGTCTGAGGTTGTAGGAGACCATCTCCTGGCTCTATGTGGTGTGATATACCACTGGGTGAGTATTTTGTAAGAGATCTCCTGATATTTTGTGCTTAAAGAGCATTTATGAGTCATTATACAGGCATTCTCCCATTGTTTAGATTAAATCTTAGTTTTTAGGTCTTTTTCCCACTTTTCTTTATGTTTTAAGTCATCTGTGTGCTGTTTTTGATTTAACAAGCAGTAAGCTAGAGAAGTGGTATTAGTTACTGGTGATCTTTTAAAGCATAGTTCTTCTAGAGGCAGTAATGGTAAGCTGTAAAATGCTCTGTGTTTGCTATTTAACAGAAAGCTTTTGAGTTGCATATAAAGCCATAAGCCAGGAGGTGATCCTTCCCACTCTGTTTTGAGTATGTCTAGGGGTTTGATCTTAGAGTTTACCAGGCATTGGGAGGCTGTGCGGGTCAGCATGTTCTTCAAGTGTAGACCTGGAATAAAGTCAGGGTTATTAGTAACAGGAGTCAGTGGACCAGGGATTGAGGCTAAGTTATGAGTACGAGCTACCTTATGCCAAACTTCAAGTGTGTTTGCAATTAGGGGATGTTTTATAGTCTTATCCGTTTTAGAATGTATGGACCATGGATAAAAGGTTAGGTTGAAGGGGCTTAGAGCTTGTTCTAGTTGGATCCAGTCTTTATTTAAGCTATGGCAGTGCCAGTCAATGATTCTCGTGATGTGGGATGCTTGATGGTATTTTTTAAAATGTGGGAGTCCTATTCCCCCTCTATGCTTGGGTAGTGATAGTAAATTGAGATTTATTCTGGGTTTTCTATCAGCCCAAAGAAAGCGTCTTTGTGTTCTGAGAAGGTTGGTAAAGAAGGTTTCGGGGATTTTGATGGGGAGTGTATTGAAAAGATAAAGTAATCTCGGTAAAATTGTCATTTTTAGAATTGAAGCTCTGCCGAACCAAGAGAAAGATTTGGTTGAGCATTTTTGAAGGTCTCTATTCAATGTGGTGAGAAGGGGTTTGTAATTATAAGAATATAGCGAGTCTATATTGCTGGTTAGATTTATCCCTAGATATTTCAAGGTATTTTTTTCCCATTTATAATTATGATTGTCTTTCATTAATTTGAGTTGGTCTATTGGTAAATTAATGTTCAGTGCCTCAGACTTGGAATTGTTAATTTTGAAGTTGGAGATAAAGCCAAAGCCCTTTTCTATATTTTCAGTTACTGACTCGTAACAAAATTATATATGATCACTTCTGACTTTCCTTGCTTTCCTGCTTCAGGACTACTTTTATTTCAAATGCAACCCCCCCCCCCCAAAAAAAAAAAAAAAAACGATTGACCCTGCCAGAAACATGGAAGCCACCGTGTGTCTTGTACACTCAAGCAGTCAAATAAGCCCTCTTAGTTCTTATCTTAGTGCCGGTTCACACAGGGGCAACTTGTCAGGCGACTTAGCCGCCTGACAAGTCACGTCCCATTCTGTACTAGTCGCTCCGACTTAGAAAAAGGTTCCTGTAGTATTTTTGGGGCGACTTCAGGCGACTTGCATTGACTTCTATACAGAAGTAGTTTTGCAAGTCGCCGCTGAAGTCGTGTGTAGGTCGCCTCGGTGAGGCGACCTGCAAGTCGTGCCGCCCCTGTGTGAACCGGCACTTAGTCTACAAAATCACCTCCCCCTAAGTGTGATATAACACACACTTGCTCATTGCTTAGTCTGACATTTGCTATAGAGGAGGGGAGGTGCCTAAATGTCATGGGTTTTGCACTTATGAATATGGTTTGCTGAATTCATGTTTTTAGGGGAATTGTTACCCCAAAACTTTTTAATGGAATTGTAATAAATGCATTTTTTTTAAAACAAAATAAAATTACGTTGGTGTATTACTCTGGTAGACGGATTCAACCTAAAAGTCCCAGGGTTTCTATATAACAATTTTTTTTCTATGCAATTAGGGGATGTGGTGTTGATTAATACAGCTGGAAACATTTCTATGATATTTCCTCTTACTTCCTGTTATGTCTCTGGGATAGGAAGTGAAGGGAAAAACTTTTTTTTACTCTGTCCAAAGCTAAAAATAAAACTTTTGGTTTTACATACACTTTAAAGCGGGATTCCGTCCTAAAAAAAAAAAAATTAAAGTCAGCAGCTACTAACACTGTAGCTGCTGACTTTAAATAAGTACTTACCTGTCCTGGATGCCCGCGATGTTGGCCGCCCGAGGCCGACCCGTCCCTCGGCTCTCGGGTCCCGGCACCGCCATCCTAGGAAAGGGAAACAGGCAGTGGAGCCTTGCGGTTCCACTGCCAGTTTCCTACTGCGCATGTGCGAGTGGCGCGGCGCTCCGTTCTGTGAATGGCCCCGTGGTGTTCTGGGAACACACACAGTTCCCAGAAGACAACGGGGCCGCTCACCGAGGAGAAGATCTCACCGCGGAATAGGAAGAGGCAGATTAGGAAGACTGCCTAGCAACAAGGGTTTAGGTAAGTTTAATTTTTTTTTTTTTTTAATTTTTTTTTAGGATTTTTGGTGATTTTTTTTTTCAGGGTGGCCCTCCACTTTAAATACATACTCTGTTTTTTATAGCAGTAACCTCCCTGCCCCCACCCTCCTCTCCTCACCCCCAATATAAAGCTCTCACCTGTGGAGAATACATCCCGGTATAGAAGCAGCAGGACTACCATAAGATACATTGTCTGCAGGTGAGATGATGACACTGAAAAGGAGAAATGTGCTATGACAATGTCACCGATACTCACAGCTATTAACAGAATCACACATCCTGTATGTCTAATGGCGTTCTTGTAAATTACATATTGTGGCCAAACAGTGGTCACTAGCAAATCCATCAAGAAAACTCTACAAATTAAATTTGAGAAAATATTTTTGTGTTACACTAATGCCCCGCACACACGGTCGGACTTTGTTCGGACATTCCGACAACAAAATCCTAGGATTTTTTCCGACGGATGTTGGCTCAAACTTGTCTTGCATACACACGGTCACACAAAGTTGTCAGAAAATCCGATCGTTCTGAACGCTGTGACGTAAAACACGTACGTCGGGGACTATAAACGGGGCAGTGGCCAATAGCTTTCGTCTCTTAATTTATCCTGAGCATGCGTGGCACTTTGTCCGTCGGATTTGTGTACACACGATCGGAATTTCCGACAATGGATTTTGTTGTCGGAAAATTTTATAGCAAGCTCTCAAACTTTGTGTGTCGGAAAATCTGATGGAAAATGTCCGATGGAGCCCACAGACGGTCGGAATTTCCGACAACACGCTCCGATCGGACATTTTCCATTGGAAAATCAGACCGTGTGTACGGGGCATAATGCTGCGTACACACGGTCGGACTTTCCGACAAGAAATGTGTGATGTGAGCTAGTTGTCGGAAAGCCTGACTGTGTATATGCTCCCAGAAGGCAGCAAAAACCGCTCACAGGATACCAAACACTAAGCCAGTATAGGATATTACTCCCACAGCCACACAGGTGCCAGCTCTGCATGATAAGTAGATAATGAATCGAGGAGGTCTGGATGGCCGCACTGCCATGAAAAAAAGCACCTTTATTTCATTAAAATGTTGCAGGTCGCATCAAAGTGGATACATAGGACAAAAAGCAGCTAACGCGTTTCACATCAATGGATGCTTACTCATAGCTAGGGAACAGTTATCACAACTGAGGTATATAAAGGGAGGTGATTAATCAAAAACTTGTATAACACCTGGAGATGAAACACTGAGCCAAGCGGATAAAGACCACACCTCTCAGAATCCATACAAGTTGTGATAACCTGTGAATGCCCAATTACAATGACGAACAGACAAAAAATTAGTTAAACTTAAGAGAAAAATGAGTTTTAAAAAACACAATATATGCATTTGTGAATTTTCATGGAATGGAATAACATGAAATACAATCATGCAAAACTGAGCAGTCATGAAGTAATAACACGATGTAGCAATACATAAAAAATACATAAAAAATGAAATGAAAATGAGAAACAAATAATGGAAGTAAAAAACAAACATATAAGTTGTTATGTTTATAATAAATGGTGTCATTGTAACAGACATGATCTAAACCTCTGTAAATATAGAAGAGTAAAGTCTTTTAAAGGTACATCCGTCAAATGAAACTCCATTAAAAATCATAACATCAGACATGCTAGGTGGTATTATACTTCATGAGCCCAACCACCATACACCAGATAAGTATCCAGAAACCCTAAATAGTATGGAGCTAACACTGGAGCATATCGGAACGGGATTGCCAGAGATCATCGGAAGACCGATAGAATCTGTGGCAAACAAATAACCAATATGTGCTCTGGTATTTTAGAAAACAAAAACATATAAATATGTACATATATGTCCCCAAAGGGTAATGATACGCCAGGAACAAAAAAACAAAAAACAAAAAAACAAGACTAAGGCTGGCCATACACTATACAATTTTCCTATTCAATTTCCTTTAGATTTACCTTCATGTATGTCGTAGAAGGACCTGCCTGATTGCATACAAATTGAAAGGGTTTAGGTTTGACCTCATATTATATGGTTTTGGTAAATCTAAAGGAAAGTTGAACAAGAAAATTGTATAGTGTATGGCCAGCCTAAGTATATGTATTGAATGACCGAAGTGACCACAAATACTGTATATAATATAACATTCATGAGAGTAGAAAAGAAAAGTGGCACAGAGGGTCAGACCATATGGTTCATGGATTATGAATCATGATCAATGAAATGCAGCTCGGAAACCGAGAAAAAAGCTACAAAAAGCTACAAGAAGGAGGAACTGACAAAATAACATAAGAAAAAACCCATAATCAAGAGGACCAAAATAGAAAAGAGACAAGCAACCAAACACTGGGTTTGAAGAGTCCGTATATATGAAAAAAGTCACTGGAAAATTACGGGTTAAATATTGGAAAACCAGACTTCAGCGTTACAAAGCGGGAAGTCTCACTTCGCATGCTGCAAAGTTGAATCACAAAAGAGCCAAATGCCTAGAGTATCTCTATCATAATACACCATAACAGGGATCCCTATATGTAAAAAATGCCGCTAAAGAAACTACAGACTGTATATTGGAAAGCCAGACTGCAGCATTACAGGGCGGGAAGTCTCACTTCGCATGCTGCAGGCTTCAATTGCAGAAAGAAGACCAGTGCCTGACAGGCTTAAATCACAAATGAGCCTAGTTCCTAATGTGTCTCTATAATGCCGTGTATGTAAAAAATGCTACTAAAGAAGCTACAGACTGTGTATTAGAAAGCCAGACTGCAGCATTACGGAGCGGGGAGTCTCACTTCGCATGCTGCAGGCTTCAAATGCAGAGAAAAGACCAGTACCAGGCAGGCTTAAATCACAAACATACCTAAAGTCTAAAGTATCTTTACCATTATGCACCGTGGCAGAGATCCATATGTGTGAGAAATACTGCCAGAGAGACTAATGCCGCGTACACACGGTCGGACTTTTCGTCTACAAAAGTCCGACGGACGCCGACGGACTAAAGCTGGCTGACAATCCGATCATGTGTGTACTTCCCCGGACTTTCAGCGGACTTTTGCAGCCTCAAATCTGACGGACTTTAGATTTGAAACATGCTTCAAATCTTTACGTCGTAACTCCGCCGGACCCAGAAATCCGCTCGTCTGTGTGCTAGTCCAACGGACAAAAACCCACGCTAGGGCAGCTATTGGCTATCAACTTCCTTATTTTAGTCCGGTGTACGTCATCACGTACGAATCCCTATTGTGGGGTCACCAGTACAGTATTTGTAAATTGAAATCATATCCCCTCTCAAGCGTCTCTTCTCCAGAGAGAATAAGTTCAGAGCTCACAACCTTTCCTCATAACTAAGATCCTCCAGACCCTTTATTAGCTTTGTTGTCCTTCTTTGTACTCGCTCCATTTCCAGTACGTCCCTCCTGAGGACTGGTGCCCAGAACTGGACAGCATACTCCAGGTGCGGGCGGACCAGAGTCTTGTAGAGCGGGAGAATTATTGTTTTATCTCTGGAGTTGATCCCCCTTTTAATACATGCCAATATTCTGTTTGCCTTATTAGCAGCAGCTTGGCATTGCATGCCATTGCTGAGCCTATCATCTACTAGAACCCCCAGGTCCTTTTCCATCCTAGATTCCCCCAGAGGTTCTCCCCCCAATGTATAGATTGCATTCATATTTTTGCCACCCAAATGCATTATTTTACATTTTTCTACATTGAACCTCATTTGCCATGGTCTGACCCTCTGTGCCACTTTTCTTTTCTACTCTCATGAATGTTATATTATATACAGTATTTGTGGTCACTTCGGTCATTCAATACATATACTTAGGCTGGCCATACACTATACAATTTTCTTGTTCTACTTTCCTTTAGATTTACCAAAACCATATAATATGAGGTCAAACCTAAACCCTCTCAATTTGTATGCAATCAGGCAGGTCCTTCTATGACATACATGAAGGTAAATCTAAAGGAAATTGAATAGGAAAATTGTATAGTGTATGGCCAGCCTTAGTCTTGTTTTTTTGTTTTTTGTTTTTTTGTTCCTGGCGTATCATTACCCTTTGGGGACATATATGTACACATTTATATGTTTTTGTTTTCTAAAATACCAGAGCACATATTGATTATTTGTTTGCCACAGATTCTATCGGTCTTCCGATGATCTCTGGCAATCCCGTTCCGATATGCTCCAGTGTTAGCTCCATACTATTTAGGGTTTCTGGATACTTATCTGGTGTATGGTGGTTGGGCTCATGAAGTATAATACCACCTAGCATGTCTGATGTTATGATTTTTAATGGAGTTTCATTTGACGGATGTACCTTTAAAAGACTTTACTCTTCTATATTTACAGGGGTTTAGATCATGTCTGTTACAATGGCACCATTTATTATAAACATAACAACTTATATGTTTGTTTTTTACTTCCATTATTTGTTTCTCATTTTCATTTCATTTTTTATGTATTTTTTATGTATTGCTACATCGTGTTATTACTTCATGACTGCTCAGTTTTGCATGATTGTATTTCATGTTATTCCATTCCATGAAAATTCACAAATGCATATATTGTGTTTTTTAAAACTCATTTTTCTCTTACGTTTAACTAATTTTTTGTCTGTTTGTCATTGTAATTGGGCATTCACAGGTTATCACAACTTGTATGGATTCTGAGAGGTGTGGTCTTTATCCGCTTGGCTCAGTGTTTCATCTCCAGGTGTTATACACGTTTTTGATTAATCACCTCCCTTTATATACCTCAGTTGTGATAACTGTTCCCTAGCTATGAGTAAGCATCCATTGATGTGAAACGCGTTAGCTGCTTTTTGTCCTATGTATCCACTTTGATGTGACCTGCAACATTTTAATGAAATAAAGGTGCTTTTTTTTTTACGGCAGTGCGGCCATCCAGACCTCCTCGATTCATTATCTAGTATGCTCCATCGAACATTTGCTTCGGAATTTCCGGCCACAAATGTTTGAGAGCAGGTCCTCAAGTTTTCCGATAACTTCACTTATTGTCGGAAAGTCCGATCGTGTGTGCACAAGTCCGTCGCACAAAAGCTCACGCATGCTCGGAATCAAGCAGAAGGCTATTGAACTTCCTCTTTCTCAGCTCGTCGTACGTCTTGTATGTCACCGTGTTCTTGATGTTCGGAATTTCCGACAACATTTGTGTGACCGTGTGTATGCAAGACAAGTTTGAGCCAACATCCGTCAGGAAAAAAATCCACGGTTTTGTTGTCGGAATGTCCGATCGTGTGTACGCAGCATTAGGGGTGTAGCTATACAAAAAAAATTGCAGGACTATTCATCCTTTAAAACCACTTGTAGATTTGTTGTGTGTAAATTGGGGAAAAAATCTAATGTTGCAAGGCTATTTTCTTGTCCAATTGATTGCTATTAATTCATAAAAAATAGAGTGAAACAGAAAAATACAGCATCATGGCCACTACATGGAGCTGGTGATCCTAGGAAATGAATACTTATTTACTATTGTCATCAGCTCCATCTGTTGAATAAAATGTGATATTTGCCTGATTCACTCTATTCTTTAGAGCGCTCGAACAAAGGAGTCCATGTTCTGGGAGTGTTCTAATGGGTTGCCATTTCAACAAGCTTCTTAGGATATAATCTGGAGTCTCCATACGTGCCTGTTCTAGGTTACCCACTTCCTTGTACTCAGTCCCCCGCCCAGGAATCGGCCTCTTCCCTTTATATCACACAGGAGGGAGGCTGGAACCCTACATGCCCATGGTGTATGTGTGGGGTCATTACCCCCCCTTTCTCCCTGGTGCCTCATTCTATATCAAAGCAAATATTCAGATGAAGAGCAAGCAGCCACTACACCAATAATCCACAACCTTCCCTAGCTAACTAGACCCAGTTTTGGGAAGATAACTACCCTGAATGGGAACCCCAAGTCTACACCCTACCTACAGGCAGCCTTGCTCTATGGGAGAGAGCCGTACTGTGCACAACTTGCATTTAAAGTGGCATTCTGCCCAAAATCATGGAACTAACACTCACCCCTTAGCAATCCATTGCAAACTAACTTCATGGTTAACACTTTAACCACCCCTACAGGTTAGAGACACCAACTCCCCGGTGTACAGCAATTTAGGGACTGGACAGCAGAGCAGGCTCCAGTCACCATCAACACAGCAATACCCTGTCACCTCACTCTCAGTGACATACCAGCAGGTTGCTACTGGATATAGGGTTACTCATTACACCAGTCTGTAATTACATGCTTGTATTCCTCCAGAGGCATCTATGTCTCTCACCTGTGACTTTCTAGGCTAGGTCCCTAGGTACTCTGTGCTGCAGGGCCAGTCCCAGAAATTTAGGAGCCGGGTGCTAGAGAAGGGGCGAAGCATAACACCCCTTCACCACCAGAGTAGCCAACACCTTTCCCAAGTCACCATTCCCCTGGCTGGTTGGCTGCCACAATAACATAGTTGTCCCTAGTTTCAGCAATATAGCCATAACTAGACAGCACACCCATACTGGATTCTGTGTGCAGTGTCTACTTTAATCTAAGTCCCCTTACATACAAGCCCTGGTTCTTTGAATACGCGATGCAATACATCACTTAGGAGAAAGAGTTCAGACCAAGCAGTAACCATAACTTTACTGAAGTAAGGCAGATATACAGTAACAGTTCTTGTAGGCAACTTTTTATGTATAATCCCGTACAGAGGTGCTCTAATGCCCATAGGGTAATCATAAATGTATAACAGCATAGTCCATTAGAAGCATAGTCCATAATCGGCAAATAATCCATGAGAGGTTGCACAGAGCTTATATGGTCCATGTTTGGCAAAGATCCTTGCAAGGCTATCAGTCCATGATTTGCAGTTAAGAGTCCTCAGACTCCCAGTCCCTCAGGGAGCCTCGACTGGCCCCTACAGCTGGGGGAGCCATCCGGTAGCATAACGGCCTACATCTTGTCGGTATTTCCAGACACTCGTGGACATCGCTGGACAGAGAGGGACCTCAGGATTATTTCCCTTAACTGGACAGCCTGAGGAAAGAGGATTGGAGTCATCCTGTGGCCAATCTGGGATCGTTTTCCCTGTCACCCATCTGTGACCAGTGCTGGAGATGAAACTTCTAGCCTGCATGACCTTCCATGATAGAGGGTCCAGGCTCTTTGGTAAGAGTCCATTTCTAATTGTGGTGGTGGTGTATTCACCTGGTGGAGGGATTCTGATTCATCTTGAATACAAGACTTTTCACTTCATTTGACACATGTGGAATCCATGGTCTGTTTGAGAGACTACCGACACTTGGACTTTTTTGTTTGTTTTACACAAGTTTTCTTTTTATTAGCGCAACACATTTATTGCACAGTATTTCCAGCAGCTTTCTCCTGGGGGTACTGAGGGGTCCCTTTTATGTGGATCTGTGGAAAATTGATGGGAAAATCTAGCCAATCAGTCCATTAAATCCACCACACATCAATATTGTAACAATTTCACAGGAAAGACAGCAGAACATGAGAGTCAGCACAGAAAAAAACATTAACCGTTCTGTAGGTACCTGCCTACAAAAGTACCCTTCCATACCCCCCGTCTTCAGGATGATACACCCCGGTATAGGAGCAGCAAGAAGGCCAGAAGATGCATTGTTTGCACATGAAAACAAGAGAAGCATACCATGACAATGTCCCCAGGTATTCATTATTAAAAATATATTAAATTATTAGCAAACTATTTAAATTACACTTCCTATGTACTTGTTTTCCTCAGAACTGAGCAAGGAGGTAACTTGGATGGATGGGGAAACATCTTCTACATTACAGAACGATTGCAGTTCAATGTGACTAACTACTACTAGTGCTACAAATACTACTAGCGGGGCATGAGCAGACACGCTGACTGAGCATGCTGAGATCCCCAGGCTCCAGGAAGGCTAGCAACGATAGCCAGCAGCCTCTCAACTCCCTAGAGGCATGTCCATGCACCACCGCACAGCCACGCAAATGCACGGTGGGGTGAAGACACAGGCGAGCGGGCTCAGAGCGTTCCTAATGGTGCAGAGCGCGGACTCCGGTCATACAGCAAAAATGGCATCGGCCCAAGAGGGAAGGAAACGCGGCTCCCCCAATTTGAAGGGAGGACAAAAGACACCCGAATGCAGCCCCTTAGTGCTGGGCCGAGGACCACCCGGAGTTATAGCATCCCTCCCTGCTATCGAGAGGCTGTGGTCCGGGGACTGCCGTAACGTCCAGCCGTGGCCATACAGTTTTAGGTCGGGGTCAGGGCCTTCAGTCCCCGGACCACAGCCTCTCGATAGCAGGGAGGGATGCTATAACTCCTGGTGGGGACCCGGATGGGGAATATCTGGTACAAACGTTTCTGTAATGGAGGGGCTTACAGGAGGGATTGGTAAGCACCCAGGAAATGGCTCTCTGGGAGAGAGTAATGGCACTACAAGGCCCAGCAGTGAATCACCAGCAACCACAGAACAGGTGCAGTATGTTAATTCCCAGTCTCACAAACTTATTAATGGACATGGTACACCCCAGTTAGATCTAACAGTAGATTGGGATCTTAGACAGCAACTGAGAGCCCTCCCAACATAGAAAGATATTCAGTTACTTATAACTGCTGTTGAAGCTTCATGTAAATAGGCTGTGGAGGGACTTAGGGAGGACATAGCAGCGCTGGGGCATAAAGTGGAAGAAGTAGAGATGGGCCAGGATAATATCAGACAAACGGTGGCTGATATCCAGGATATGACTAAATATCATGAGAGATTTTTGAATGCCCTTATGGATCAGATGGACGATAATGAAAATAGAGAACGTCGGCGGAATATACATATAAAGAGCTTGCCTGAAACAATACAGCCCTCTGAGTTGCCTCCACCTGTGATTGGCCTATTTCATTTAATTCTGGGGGCCTCAGCACCAGAGAAGATTGACATATATAGGGTGCATCATTCCTCTTTTACTTCTCAAAATGCAGATAAACCAAGAGATGTTATATGTAAAATGTACAGATGTATGGTGAAGGAAGCCATTATGAAAGCAGTTCGTAATAGGACGACCGTTCTGTCCCCTTCCCCTACGCGCGCTGACACAAGGGAAATTACACATCTTCCTCAGGGGGATTCCCCTGAGGAAGATGCGTAATTTCCCTTGTGTCGGCACGGTGCACTGACACACCAAACCCATGTGAGTACCCTGTACTAGGGCTTTGTTTGCATAATAAAACTTTGTTTAAATTATATCACACTATGGAGTTTCTTTTTGCTATTTATGTGTGAGGAAGCATCATCATTGAGCAGTTTGGGATCTTGCAACTAACCTTGAATCCTTTTAAGGTGATTCACAAGCGTGATTTGACCAAACTTAACTGTGAGGTCACACGCTCTGAAGTGAACGGCTATTACCTAAGGGTGGGGAGCACCTGAGTGAGATCACTGCAATAGATCCTTTGATCACGGTCACCAGTCAAGTCACGTTTATTTATATGGTGACATAAGTGACTTATATATCAATACAGAAATTATTAGTATATTATTGTTATATTGGCACTTTAAACTTTCTGCAGTTCCAGCAGACCATTAGGGAGGTAGCGCAGCACATAATTTATTATCATTTTGCTATTACACGACAGTATGGGACGTGATTAGTGCTAGCAGCTGTCAGTTTATCACTGAGAGATAGGGGAAATTTTATTAGGTAGCTCGCAAGATCTTTATATTTGTTTGATACATATATATTTATTTATAGGAATCTTTTAGGATGAATTTACACAAAAGGGTACTTTATCAACATCAGAATGACTGCTGATTTGTGAAAATTATATGGACTCACCTAAAAAAAATAATCCCACACCATCATTACAAATATTTATCTTTCAGTTTCCTTTCACTAATGAGCGTAATACATTTTACAGATTTGCATACTTCTTGTATTGACTTCCTTTGCAGCTCCTAGCATTTGGCCACAAAATTAATATCGCAGCATTCAAAAACATTTTAGACAATTCTGGGCGTCCCACCTTGTAGTAACAATTTGGGGAAGGCCCTTTTCAGTTTCATGATGACTACGCTCTTGTAAAAAAAAAAAAAAATCTAGGCCCATAATGACTCGATTTGATAAGTTTGGTGTGGAGGAACTTGAGTGACCTGCAAAGGTGAATTGGAATACTGACTGCAAGCCAGTATCAGTACCTGACTTCACAAATGTTCTTTTTGCTGAATGGGCACACACATTTCCACAGACACACTTTAATATTTTGTGGAAAGCCTTCCAAGGAGACTCCATGTAGGAATAGCTACAAAGAAAGGACCAACTTCATAATAATACCCATATATTTTTGGAACAATATGTCCAACAAAATTCTGGAAGTGTGATGGTCATGTGCCCACAAAGTTTTGTCTACATAATGCACATCATTATTGACATGCATTTTCCACCTGGATTTGAGCAGTCCATAACTCTTCAATTACACCAAAAAATGCAACCCTTGACCGGGCCTAATCTATTATTTTAAGGGAAGCTGGAGATGGAATTTTCCATAAGGCATTCACTATCGTCTGATGATAGAGTATATATTCCTACACCTCCATTATTAATATAATTTACCTTAATTGCTACAGTGTCCTACACTCTTTAATTTCAGTTTGATCCATGGAGAGAAAACATCCATCCAGAAGTTGGAGTGACCCCCACATATACAGGTGCATCTCATAAAATTAGAATATCATAAAAAAGTTAATTTATTTCAGTAATTCAATTCAAAAAGTGAAACTCATATATTATATATATTCATTACACACAGAGTGATATATTTCAAGCAAATTAAAAGATTTTGATGATTATGGCTTACAGCTAGTGAAAACCCTAAATTCAGTATCTCAGAAAATTGGAATTTTACATAAGACCAATTAAAAATAAGAATTTTAACACAGAAATGTTGGCTTACTGAAAAGTATGTACAGTATAGTATGCACTCAATACTTGGTCGGGGTTGCTTTTGCATGAATTACTGCATCAATGCGGCGTGGCATGGAGGCGATCAGTCTGTGGCACTGCCAAGGTGTTATGAAAGCCCAGGTTGCTTTGATACTGGCTTTCAGCTCATCTGCGTTGTTGGGTCTGATGTCTCTCATCTTCCTCTTGCCAATACCCCACAGATTCCCTATGGGGTTTAGGTCAGGTGAGTCTGCTGGCCAATTAGGGACAGTGATACCATGATCATTAAACCGGGTATTGGTACTTTTGGCAGTGTGGTCAGGTGCCAAGTCCTGCTGGAAAATGAAATCAGCTCCCTAAAGCTGGTCAGCAGAGGGAAGCATGAAGTACTCTAGAATTTCCTGTGCTGACTCTGGACTTGATAAAAACACAGTGGACCAACACCAGCAGATGGCACGGCTCCCCAAATCATCACTGACTGTGGAAACTTCACACTGGACCTCATTCAACTTGGATTCTGTGCCTCTCCACTCTTCCTCCAGACACGGGGACCTTGATTTCCAAATGAAATGAAACATTTTCCACAGTCCATAATGAAGTCCAAAGTCAGCGCAGCCCTCTAGCAGAAAATTCTAGAGCACTTCATGCTTCCCTCTGCTGACCAACTTAATGGAGATGCTGATTTAATTTTCCAGCAGGACTTGGCACCTGCCCACACTACCAAAAGTACCAATACCTGGTTTAATGATCATGGTATCCCTGTGCTTGATTGGCCAGCAAACACACCTGACCTAAACCCCGTAGAGAATCTGTGGGGTATTGTCAAAAGGAAGATGAGAGACACCAGACCCAACAATGTAGACGAGCTGAAGGCCGCAATCAAAGAAACCTGGGCTTCCATAACACCTCAATAGTGCCACAGGCTGATTGCCTTCATGCCACGCTGCATTGATGCAGTAATTCATGCAAAATTAGCCCCAACCAAGTATTGAGTGCATACTATACTGTACATGGACATACTTTTCAGTAAGCCTATGTTTATGTATTAAAAATCCTTTTTTTAATTGGTCTTATGTAATATTCTAATTTTCTGAGATACTGAATTTTGGGTTGGTTACTAGCTGTAAGCCATAATCATCAAAATTAAAAGAAATAAATGCTTGAAGTACATCACTCTGTGTGTGTAAGGCATCTATATAATATATGAGCTTCGTTTTTTGAATTTAATTGCTGAAATAAATTCACTTTTTGATGATTTTAAAAATTTTTGAGATGCACCTGTATGTTTTTTTTTATTACTGATATTTTTCAGATGTCTTCAGATTGTACACAGAGTGAAGAGTAGCCTTGACAAAATTATGTCAGTACTGTTCTCTGAATCAATACTCTCTGAATTAAGGGATCCATGGTGGGGCCAAGGCACCCACCCATACATAGTATATTCTCCAGGTTGAATGATACTGGGCGCCATATGACCGAGGACATTTTGTGGCAGAAAAGAAGTACTGCAGGGGACATCCCTGTATTGAGAGTGAGGGTTGCAGTTCCTTTTTATTTTGCAGCCTGTTTACATTTTTGAAAAAATTGCCATGACATGGGCTTTAAATGCTGTTTGTGTAGACTTTGTGTACAACTTCTGGGCAGACAATCTCCGTAGACGTTTGCTATGTTGAGTTGTTTCAGTTCATTTCATTGGTTTCCATGGTCATATCTGGCTGATACCTTGTTCTTCTCTCACACCTCACCATCTTGTTCTTCATCTTCCGCCAGTCTAATACTATGTAGATAATGAGCACAGTGTAGAAGACACAGATCACACCATGTGACAGGAGGTGACCCCGACTTGACCACATCATAGTCCAACGCTCTAATAAATGGAGATACAAAAAAATTATTAAAATATGAAGATACAATGTGCCAGTTATACAGGACAGTGCTATATAAAATACAGTTGGATCATTCAGTACAACAGTGTGAATGTAGCAGTACAGCTACAATATTTTAGAGATGTTGGTTGTCATGAAACATGATAAAGCTAAATCCCAAACAAACAACTAAATTCACATATATGGGAACTGTTTTAGCTGCCAACATATTTGATGTTTTTCTCCATCCGGCCCTGAGGTTTTTGCACAGATATGCCTGACATTCTGTCATTCTGATCCCAACACCAAACTGCAAGCCTTGTGCATTGTAGAACACCTGAATGGCTCCTTGTGCTACCCCCCCCCCCCCCCACTTTCTCCCTCTCTGAGCTGAGTGTACTTACATTGCTTGCAATAAAAATACTATTTTTTATAAAGTGACGCTATGGCCAAAATTAAAACTGAGACACCTGATATAGTCTGTCAGTAGCATTAACACTGTAGTCTTCAATCTCCTGAGCCCCCCAACATAGTTTATTACCTGGTGATCCTACCAGTAAGTCTGTTGTTTTTCAGTTTCCTTAACAGGTGAAGAGTTAGAGGGTTAAGACTCTCTCATCTCTATTCATCCTGTTTACCATTATCATTGAAAGTGAAATGAAAAGAAAAGCACAAATTTTGGGTTGTCCCCAGAAAAGTAATAGAGGTGAAATTTTCCAGTGGGGACATTAGTTCTGGTGACCTAGGGGACCCCAAGGGAGTCCCTTAATCTGCACGGATTTCCTCTCACTTCCTGTTTTGGCTATGGGACAGGAAGTGAGGAGGTTGGGGAAGGCCAGAAAGCACAATGTATGAATGAGGAAGGACAGGAAGCACATTGTAAGATGGGGAAAGGACAGGAGGCACATTGTAAGTATGGGGCAGAACTGGAAGCAGTGTAAGATCGGGGAAGGACAGGAAGCACAGTGTGAGAGGGGGAAGGACAGGAAGCACAGAAAGTAGTTCTTGATTTGAAGGACTGTTTTGTGGGTGATTGCTTCCCCCTGTGACCCCCACACTTTATTGAGGATTTGTGGTAGATTAAGGGGTGCCATCCAGTTCCATGTCCTGGACTAAACCTGCACAAGCAAAAAAACAGCATTGTAAGAGATAGAAGAGCTAGTCCATCAGCTGGTGCTTGCCAATGCAACACAAGAAGAGAGTAACCATTTGCTGGCCAGATAGACTGTCTTACAAAATGCAGTGACTTAAAAAGCTGAGCAAAGCTCCAAGATAGCTCCTTAACACCAGCTGACCCTTAGAAACCTTTGCAAAGGGCCTACAAACAGAGACCACAGAGGACAGTGTTGAAGTCTACCTGACGCTGTTTGAGTGTACTGCCTTGAAAGAAGGGCTGTCACAGGTTGATTGGGCAGATGTGCTGGCCCCTTTTCTGATTACGAAACATCAGCAGGTATACTTTTGACTTGGTCCCAGAATAAACAAGTGACTTCAAGCTGTTGAAGGTTGAAAGGTTGAAGGCTAGGGTGTCTCCTACCATGAGGGAAAGGTGTTTTTGTGCTTAGCGCTTTGAGAAGACTAATCCTGCTCGTGCATACCTGTATAGCCTTGTGCTTTACTGGCTGGTTGCTTAACCCCCAGATTGCCCTGGACCATTTTTTCCACAGATTTGTTAAGGAAATGTAACATTGATAGCCACTGCAGTTAACTAATACAACTGTGTGGCGGGCTTCCTAGAGGGCCCTTCATTAACAAAAGAGGCACTCTGGCACAAGGGATGACCGTAGTTTGTCAGCTTAGAGGGCATAATACTCCTGCCAAATGCAATGCACCACCTAACCCTCCAGAGAAATGGAGGGTTGTTAGAGAACTCGGCAAAGTTCATTGCTAGACCTGCCACATACTGGTTATCCTGGTGGTCCTGTTCCCAAAGAGGCATGAGCCAATGTCATGTGACAAGAGCCACCAACACCCCATGTGTGTATATGGCATGTTCTGCTTAAATTGTAAATCTGAAAAAGTGCACGACATAAAATAAGTTGGAGATCTAAAATGTCCCTGTTTTCTCACAATAAATCAAGTACAGTACTCTACTTCCTTGGGATGGTGGGATATTATTGGAGACTTATCCCCCAACTATGTCAGTTTGGCCACCCCCTTGAGGGTAAAACATCTATTGTTATACACTAGAATCCAACTGCACCATGGATAATAGTTAAAACTTGGCCGGAGTTCTAACCCTTCCCTACTCTAAACGTAGGAAAAACAATTTGGGTTGACATACACCTTAATACACTGGACTCAGCAGGGACAGGACACACAAATCTTTTACCTGGACAAGCGGCATGCGTCTGAATGATGGATCTCTCACTGATATTGTTTGTCGCAGTACAGTTGATATTCCAGAAATGTGACAATGACACAGGAGGCACAGTGACCCGGACTGTCCGTGATGAGCTGGTGGTATTATATAATGTTGTCTCTGCACTCACAGTCAGGTACAAAGAGGTGCAAGTCCCATTCTCCACCCTGCAGGAGATCACAGCGCTGTCATTCTGGAGACACGTAACATCCAGGACTGGAGCCGACACTGGCACTGAGAAACACAGAGATGGAAGGTGATGTGTCAGTAACCAAGAACTGTAAAGTGGCACGAAAGTGAAATAAGACCCATTCCAATACCCATGCCAACCCCCATTTCTTACATTCATAAAAAGGCACAACAATCCAGAAACAACTGTTCCAGGATTGAATAGTGCTCAATCAAATGCCTTGGCTTGTTTTAAGGGAACTCTGCAGAAAGGGAGCATCAGCCAGCTGAAACCCAACTTTTCTTCTTTAGTTTAGGCATTTGGCAACACAAATACAAAATCTTATTTTATAAATAACTGGTAAAAACATTGTTAGGTCAGCTTACAGCACACAGCCATAAGAGGACCGTACAGCATCCAGAGCCCGCATAAATATTTTCCTGGGACCCACAGCTACATACATCTACTCATATGCTGTATATGAATTAAAAGTTGCATATGTACGCAGGTATTTCCCACAGGTTTACGTAAAGCACATCCATGCGCATGGACATATGCCCCAGACACAAACTGTCATCAATAAGGATGACCCCGCAGTTCGAGTCGAACGTACGTTCGACTTGAATTAAATTTAGATTTCGAATTTGTTTTGATTTTTATCGATATTGCCGGGATCTGGCAATATATTACAGCTGTAAGGATTTTTCATTGAAATTTTTTCCTTTAGAAATTAAATTTTGTTGCGGCACAGTAAAACACATCAGAAACCAGAGCTTGCAAAGGAAAAAAAGGAAATGGCGGCACAGACCAGCATAAAAATGTAGTTTTATTTCAGATCCATTAAAAATGAGGACACAGCCTGCACACACATCTCATGTGGCTTCAGCAAACGCGTGAGACGTGTGTGCGGGCTGTGTCCTCATTTTTAATAGATCTAAAATAAAACCAAATTTATATGCTGGTCAGTGACGCCATTTCCTGAGGACAAGGTTTAGAGTGGGTTCGAAGCTGGTGGTAGGAACTCTATTGGGTAAGGTGGAGAGCATCCTGTAGGAAGCAGCCAATTTACCTGTCAGAGCAGTTTCATTTTTTAAAGGTTTTTGTTTGTTATTTTTGTTGTTTTTCCTAGTTGTCACAAAGGATTTTTATAGAGGGAGGGGCGCACTTCAGTTAGTGGGGGGGGGGGTATACCCACCTTTCCTAATTAGACAAGATAGATGTCTCAGTATTTTTTAAAGTGGTGGGCTCCTGACAAAGCCAATTTCAATGCTACGAAGATCTTGGAACGTGGTGGGAGAAGTGATGGTGGAATATGGATTTGGAAGGTCATATGGGCTGGGGTCCCCTCATGGCCATTTTAGTTTTGATCGGTGTACCAAGGCCAGTTGTGGAGTAAAGGGGGCCAGTGGCAGGTATGTAGGGGGACCTGTTCAGTGTACCCGAGAACTGAGTATATACACGTGGATACTTAAAATTTGTCTATATTTCACAAATTGACTGTTCACAGAAATAGGGCACTTTTTTTTAGCAATGGGCCACATATGTTGCAAATCATTCACTTCTTCAGGCAGAAATGGTCTCTCACACCTCCGACAGATGCGGCATGCGGCTCACAGCAGGGGGTCCGGTGCGTCCCTGTTCTCCGTTTCAGGGACGAATCAGGGGCAAATTTTTGCCTGAATTCGACCCTGAAACAGAGCCAAAGACAAACAGCGTTCCTGTGCAAGCTGCTCCGCAGCCGCAACGGAGATGTGTGAACCGGCTCCATAGTGAGCTGATCACAATCTCCTGTCAAGTGAATTGGATGCGGGGAAATCCACATCAAATTTACATAGGTGTGCACCCAGCCTTAGACAAATTTCCAAATTACACTAGTAACGAATTTTAAAAAATTCAAAATACTGAATCAAAATTTCAGATGAAATTCGAATTCAAATAGTTTTTAAATCGAAGACGGATAGTTTTAAATCAAATTTGAATTTTGGAAAATAATAAAATAGAAAACAAAGGAATAGAATGGAAAAAAATAGAATAGAATTAAAATGTAAATAACGAATCAACACGAAAAAACATTTTTTCGTTCTGCACATGTCTAATGTCATGTAATTTTTTTTGTCACTCTGGATTTGATTTACTAGGGCTGGGTTCACACCATTGCGAATCGGATGCATTTCCACATTCAATTCGCAATAGCAGGAGATTTTGACCGGCTCTCTATGGAGCTGGTTCACATACAGTATCTCACAAAAGTGAGTACACCCCTCACATTTTTGTAAATATTTTATTATATCTTTTCATCTGACAACACTGAAGAAATGACGCTTTGCTACAATGTAAAGTAGTGAGTGTACAGCTTGTATAACAGTGTAAATTTGCTGTCCCCTCAAAATAACTCAACACACAGCCATTAATGTCTAAACCGCTGGCAATGAAAGTGAGTACACCCCTAAGTAAAAATGTCCAAATTGTGTCCAATTAGCCATTTTCCCTCCCCGGTGTCATGTGACTCGTTAATGTTACAAGGTCTCAGGTGTGAATGGGGAGCAGGTGTGTTAAATTTGGTGTTATCGCTCTCACTCTCTCATACTGGTCACTGGAAGTTCAACATGGTACAAGCTGTACACTCACTGCTTTATATTGTAACAAAGTGTCATTTCTCCAGTGTTGTCACATGAAAAGATATAATAAAATACTTACAAAAATGTGAGGGATGTACTCACTTAAGTGAGATACAAAGTTTAATTGAACAAGCTGGGGTTAGAAGCTCATTGGTTTCTATGCAGAAGGGAGCCTGATTTTGCACTTTCCAGCTTTAGTAAATATACCCCATTGTGTACTTAAAAGTGGGGTATGCCTGTACTGTATCTCCATTGCGGCTCCAGTGCAAATTTGCACAGGAGCCCTGTGTGTCTTTTGGTCTGTTTCAGGTCCGAATTCAGCCGAAAATTTGTGCTGAAATTGGACCTGAAACAGTGAACCAGGACTAGAGATGAGCTTCGAGTTGGCTGTTCGGCTCTATGGGAGAAATCAAAAGTGCTAATTTTAAAGGCTTATATGCATGGTATTGTCATAAAAAGTGTTTGGGGACCTGGGTCCTGCCCCAGGGGACATGTATCAATGCAAAAAAAAGTTTTAAAAATGTCCATTTTTTCGGGAGCAGTAATTTTAATAAAGCTTAAAGTGAAACAATAAAAGTGTAATATTCCTTTAAATTTCATACCTGGGGGGTGTCTATAGTATGCCTGTAAAGGGGTGCATGTTTCCCATGTTTAGAACAGTCTGACAGCAAAATGACATTTCAAAGGAAAAAAAGTCATTTAAAACTACTTGCGGCTATTAATGAATTGCCGGTCCGACAATACACATAAAAGTTCCCCCAAAAATCCATACCAGACCCTTATCTGAGCACGCAACCTGGCAGGCCGCAGGAAAAGAGGGGGGATGAGAGAGCGCCCCCCCCTTCTGAACCGTACCAGGCCACATGCCCTCAACATTGGGAGGGTGCTTTGGGGTAGCCCCCCAAAGCACCTTGTCCCCATGTTGATGAGGACAAGGGCCTCATCCCCACAACCCTTGGCCGGTGGTTGTTGGGGCCTGCGGGCGGGGGGCTTATCAGAATCTGGAAGCCCCCTTTAACAAGGGGACCCCCAGATCCCACCCCCCTGTGTGAAATGGTAATGGGGTACAAAAGTACCCCTACCATTTCACAAAAAAGTGTCAAAAATGTTTGCATTCCCCGTGACGTCAGAGGGAGGCGGGGTCACCCGTTACATAACAGGTGGCCCCGCCCCCCTCTGACATCATGGGGAATGCCACAGGGAAGTCCCCGTCAAGTCCCCGTGAGTCAGAGGGGGGTGGGATCACTGGGTGGCCCCGCCCTCCATTATTTAAGAACCGTCAGAAGACGAGAAGCGTCACACAGCGGGAGCCTCCCATCATGGATGCGGAGCGGCCCAAGAACGAAGAAGGGAAGAAGATGCCACGGAGGAAGATGCCGGACGAGAACACCGGAGCAAGAAGCAGAGGATCGGAGGAAGAAACCGAAGGTAGATAGAAGAAAGAAGATAGAAGAAAGAAGATGGAAAGAAGAATACATTAAATAAAGGAATTGTCAAAAACTGTCTCTTGTCATTTTCAACATTTTTGACACTTTTTGTGAAATGGTAGAGGTACTTTTGTACCCCATTACCATTTCACACACGGGGGGCGGGATCTGGGGGTCCCCTTGTTAAAGGGGGCTTCCAGATTCCGATAAGCCCCCCCGCCCGCAGACCCCCACAACCACCGGGCAAGGGTTGTGGGGATGAGGCCCTTGTCCCCATCAACATGGGGACAAGGTGCTTTGGGGGGGACCCCAAAGCACCCTCCCAATGTTGAGGGCATGTGGCCTGGTACGGTTCAGTTGGGGGGGCGCTCTCTTGTCTCCCCTCTTTTCCTGAGGCCTGCCAGGTTGCGTGCTCGGATAAGGGTCTGGTATGGATTTTAGGGGGACCCCCACGCCAGTTTTTTTTAAATTTTGGTTCGGGGTTCCCCTGTGGGGAAATCCCATGCAGTTTTTATCAATGAACTTTTATGTGTATTGTCGGACTAGCAATTCATTAATAGCCGCAAGTAGTTTTAAATGACTTTTTTTCCTGTGAAATGTCAGTTTGCTGTCAGACTGTTCTAAACACGGGAAACACGCGCCCCTTTACAGGCATAATATAGACACCCCCAGGTACAAAATTTAAAGGAATATTACACTTTTATTGTTTCACTTTAAGCATTATTAAAATCACTGCTCCCGAAAAAACGTCCGTTTTTAAAACTTTTTTTTGCATTGATCCATGTCCCCTGGGGCAGGACCCAGGTCCCCAAACACTTTATAGATCAATACCATGCAAATTAGCCTTTAAAATTAGCACTTTTGATTTTGAACGTTCGAGTCTCATAGACTTCAATGGGGTTCTAACGTTCATGCAAAGTTTTGGTCTGTTCGCAAGTTCTGGTGCGAACCGAACCGGGGGGTTTTCGGCTCATCCCTAACCAGGACACACCGGACCCCTGCTGGGAGACTCATGTGGCAATGGTGTAAACCCAACCTTAAGGTTAATAGACACACTTTGCAAATGCAGTTGCTCCAGAGCTTAGTAAATGAGGGGAAGCTCTGCTGACTTCCATCATCCAATCATGTGCAAGCAAAAAATGCTGTTTTTTAAATGTTCCTTGCACGTGATTGGGCATTCTTTCCAAAGTAAGGCTCCCCCTCATTTTCTAAGCTGTGGAGCAACTGCATTTGCAGAGTGTACATTCCATTTGCCTTTAGTAAATCAACCCCTCTGTGGCCTAAATGGTATCTGATCATTATTTTTTTGTACATTTGAAGGTTAGGGGAGGCCAATTTGGACCTACCACAAGTCAGCTGTATTAACTGTTGCAATTCTTTCTGCCTAGCTTATGGCCTATACACAATCCAAAAATCTCAAGAAAAATGCCGCTTTCAAATCAATTCTTACGATAATCTGATGGTTAGTACACAGCTTTCAATAGCCGATCACGAGAGTTCATCCGATATTATCCGATTGGACATGCATTAAAATATTCCTCGTATGTTACCAGATCGTACGATTTTCGTTTTAATCAGTACAGTTGTCATCCGAAAATACACTACAACACATCACTTCCGACTTTTTATTCTGTCGTACAAGAATTTTTGTAACTGTAGTAACCTCTTAAATTTCTACTTGCAATAAGCAAGCGAAAAAAGTTGAACGATTTGTTATCTGATTTTTTGGATCGTGTTTGGGCCATTGGATCAAGCTAAGTGAAGGAATTGTAATCATTGGTTCAATGACTTGGAGTTCCAGAGTCAATGCTCCAGGTGAAAAATGATGAGCTCCACAGCTTCTTCTATTTCTTCTATAAAGTTGGGGTGTGGACTATTTTGCAGTTACATTGGTCTTGCTTTGACCAATGTAAGTATGCCTGTGGAATCTCTGTGAAAGCTGAAAATCACTGTAGTGGGCACCGCTACTACAGTGACCACTGCTAACTTCCAGGTCCCATTCCAAGCAGCTACCCTGCTGCATTGTGATCACAGAAGGTTGCTCGCTCAGAAAAGGTGGCATTCAGAGAACACTTTGCATTTTCTCAAAGAAGGCAACGCGTTCTCTGATTGGATGAGGAGAAGATTGTGATTTCATAGCCCCGACACTATAGCATTTCTTCTAATAAGGCTTAAAGTGAAACATCAAAAAATGTGCCTAAAGGATATCTAAAGGTTTGTTAAAAGAAAAAAAAAAAAAAAACATAAAAATAACAAACATGTCATGCTTACCTCCTCTGTGCAAGGGTTTTGCACAGACTGGCCCCGATCCTCCTCTTCTGGGGTCCCTCAGCTGCACTCCTGGCTCCTCCTCTTCTCATGTGCCCCGTTGGAGAGCCGCTCTCCCTCAGAGCACTTGTGCGGGCACGCTCCCGTGTCCTGCTGCTGCGTCTATTGACACAGACAGCAGGACTCGGCCCCGCCCCCGGCTCCTGCGTCACTGGATTTGATTGACAGCAACGGGAGCCAATGGCTGTGCTGCTATCAATCTATCCAATCAGGACCCGAGACACGGGCTGGAGCTGGTGTTCTTATACCCGTCGCTGAAAACACCTGGTTCAGGTAAGTAAGAGGGGGGTTCTGGGGGGCTGCTGCATCACGGGAGGTTTTTCACCTTAAGGCATAGAATGCCTTAAGGGAAAAACCTCAAGGGTATACAAAACCCCTTTAACTCCTTTAACCAGTTGACATCCGCGCTATAGCCGATTGACGGCTACAGCACGGACCTGAATTCCCGGGAGGCCGTCGTATGACGGCCTCCCCTGTGCACGCTCCCTGCGTGCACCCTACAGTGCGCTGTGATCACCGAGTCACTGAGACTCGAGTGATCACCGATCCAAGTAAGGGGCCGGTCCTGGCCCCTTGCCATGTGATCAGCTGTCAGCCAATGACAGCTGATCACATGATCAAAACAAAAGCTCTGTGATTGTTTTTTTTTCTCCTCGCGCTGACAGTGCGAGGAGAAAAAAAAGCTGATCACCTGCTCATCAGCAAGGGACATCGGTCCCGAAGAGGAGGAGGCAATAATATGTGCCACCAGTACCCCCTGCCAGTGTCACCTGCCATTGCCACCTGACAGTGCCCACCAGTGCCACCTATCAATGCCCATGAGTGCCACCTATCAATGCCTACAAGTGCCACCTATCAATGCCCACAAGTGCCACCTATCAATGCCCACCAGTGGTGCCAATCAGTGCCACCTAGCAGTGTACCAGATCAGTGCCCATTATTGCCACCCATCAGTGCCCATCACTGCCACCTATCAATGCCCATCAGTGCCAACTCATCAGCGTACATCAATGAAGGACAAAAAATTACCTTTTTTAAAATTTTATAACAAAATATTAAAAAAATATATTTTTTTTTTAAATTCGGTCTTTTTACATTTTTTTAACAAAAAATAAAAACCGCAGAGGTGATCAAATACCACCAAAAGAAAGCTCTATTTGTGGGATAAAAAATGATAAAAAGTTCATTTGGGTACAATGTTGTATGACCGCGCAATTGTCATTCAAAGTGTGACAGCGCTGAAAGCTGAAAATTGGTCTGGATAGGAGGGGGGGTTTAAGTGCCCAGTAAGCAAGTGGTTAAATAACATGCTTGTGGGATGCCTCCAACCTGCTTGTGGAGTGAATATTCTGAATATTTTTTCATTCAGATTTACCAAAACCATATAATATGATTTCAAACCTTAAGAGCCCTTTCACACTGGGGCGGTGGGGGCGGTAGCAGTAAAGCGCCCCTAGTTTTAGCGGCACTTTACTGCTGTTATAGCGGCACCCCTAGAAGGGGTTAAAAAGGGGTTAAAAGCTATTGTGTAGCGCCGCTGTGTAGCGCTGCCCATGCATTTCACTGGGCGGGGCGGTGGAGCAGCGTTGTATACACCACTCGCAAACCGCCCCAAAGATGCTGCTTGCAGGACTTTTTCTAACATCCTGCAAGCGCACCGTCCCATGTGAAAGCACTAAGGCTTTCACACTGGGACTGTAGATTAGGCATTATTCAGGAGCTGTACAGGTGCTATTTTTAGTGCTAAAGCGCCTGAAAAACGCCCCCGTGTGAATGGGGTCTTAAGTCTCGTACAAACGGTACGATTGTTGGCAGGAGATTGTCTGTTGACAGACTGTTGTCCTAAAATCTTACCCTTAGTACGCTCCCTTTGACAATTGCTGTCAATTATTGGCCAACAAATGTTGGATGGCAGGCTAGTACATTTTCGGCGGACAACGGTTTGATGTCTTATTTTCGTATGGTCAGTACACAAATCCGACACACAAAATTTGAAAGTACAAACACACATGCTCGGAATCAATGCTCACCAAACAGGAAATTAGCAGAAGGGGCCCAAAGGGCGGCACTCAAGAGCTGAAATTCCTCTTAAAACGTCACTACGTTTCTGTTTGTTGCACGACAATTGTATACCGTTAGTATGCAAGACAAGATCCTGGCACACGCCCTTTTGACAAAAATCAGACGCTTGATTGGCCAACAATTGTACCGTGTGTACGAGGCTTAAGGCCCCATACACACTATTAGATTTTCTGCAGATTTTTGTCTTCAGATTTACCATATAATATGAGGTCAAACCTTAAGGGTTTCAATTTGTATGCACTCAGGCAGGCCTCTGTACTACATGGTTTTGGTAAATCAGGGATCAAGGAAGGAAAATCAGACAACAAAAGTTGTATAGTGTGTATGAGGTCTTAAGGCCTGTACACACGATACAAAAATCAGATGGAAAAATTTGTACGATGGGCTGTCTGAGGATTTTCAGATCGATGTGATTTCCCTTCTATACTACCTATCACAGTTTCGGAGGCCATGAAATGACAAGATAGCACAAGTCCCCCCCCCACCCCCGCCAATGGCATGTTGAGTATTTTGCAGATCTCTCTTTTTGTCACAAAGTTTTGAAAATTGAAAAAAGAAAAAAACATTTTTTTCTTTTCTTTCCTCATTTTCAAAAATAAATGAGAGCTGAAAATTACTGCAAATTACTCACCATGCCTCTTAGCAAATACCTTGTGGTGTCTACTTTCCAAAATAGGTAATTTGGGGGGTTTTGTGCTATCTGGTCATTTCAGGGTCTCCGTAACTGTGATAGGTAGTGAGGAGTAAAATCACAATTTTACGCCTTCAGAAATTCTGAAGGCGGTGCTTGGTTTTTGGGGTCCTGTACGCGGCTAGGCTCCCAAAAAGTCTCACACATGTGGTATTCCTACATCCTCTGACATCACGTAATTATTTCCCAGGGCTCATCTATGTAGCACTTGGTACTGTGTCGTTCCTCTGACACAGTGCACATTTTTTCATATGATTTTTTGGTCACTGAGTCCCGCTCACACTGAGTGTGTGGATAAATACTGGTTGGTACTCTGATGTACTCTACTCTATTGGTTCCTTTCCCTCTCTTTTTTTATATAAGCTACCTTAGGGTGCCAAGAGAGGAGGGGCACTAAAGCCGAGGGTCCTCCAAGTGCTTATGCTGGTGCCACCCTGCTCACACCTGCTCAGCACAGCAGACCCATGACAGGTAGACAGGCTCTGTGAACTTCAGCTGCTGCCTCCACACTAACTTTCACCAGCTCTCACGGCCCCTACACCTCCTCCTCTCTCCCTGATGAAAGGCAGATGATGGGGACAAAACAAGACATCAACAAAATGGCCCCTTTCACATGGGACAGACTCTGCTTTGCTTAGCAGGAGATCTGTCTGCTGATCCCCCTTTGAGCAGAGCTAAAGGATAACAGGTCCGTGTCCCCTCTGCTTATGCAGAGCAGACACAGCCCACTCTGCTCTATGGGTAGTTGGATGTAAACAGACCGCCTGTCCGTTTACACCCGACTGGCGTCTGTCCTGATTCGCCCAGACAGAGGGTGTCTGTCCACCCCACCAGTTTGTTTTTGCCGGATTGGAGGGCTCAGAGCCCTCTTTCATCATAGTTCCCCCTTACAGTGTAAAGGGGAACTCTGCACATTCTGATGAAAGGGAGTCATTCAGACAAGCACTGATTTCTGTCCTCCATGCAGAGCTGCTGTCTGCTGTGTGTCAATCCATCTTGGAGCTGTGTGCAGGCAGCCCATAGAAGTGAATGCAGACTCAGCAGCTGCTTTCAGATCTGTGCATCTGCTCCTGCCCACATGCAATTTTGTCTGTGCGGACACTGTGTCTGCATCCATTTCTGTAGGCTGCCTGCACGCAGCTCCAAGGTGAATGTATATACAGAAGACAGTGGCTCAGTATGGAGGACACATCTGAATGAGCCCTAAGGGGGAACTATGCGGACTCTAATGTATGGTTGGAACTCTGCAGACTATGATGTAAGAGGGAACGCTGTGGACCCTGATGTAAAGGGGGTTCTGGGAACCTTAATTGTAAGGTGGGAATGTTGGGGACTTTGATGTAAAGGGGATCTCTGATGTACAGTGCCTTGAAAAATTATTCATACCCCTTGACATTTTCCACATTTTGTCATATTACAACCAAAAATGTAAATGTATTCTATTGTTCTTTTTTTCTGTAATAGACCAACATAAAGTGGCACATAATTGTGAAGTGGTAGGAAAATTATAACAGGTTTTCAAAATGTTTTACAAATAAATATGTGAAAAGTGGAATGGAAAGAGTATGGCACAACTGCAAACCTACCAAGACATGGCCGTCCGCCTAAACTGACAGGCCGGGCAAAGAGAGCATTCATCAGAGAAGCAGCCAAGAGGCCCATGGTAACTCTGGAGGAGCTGCAGAGATCCACAGCTCAGGTGGGAGAATCTGTCCACAGGACAACTATTAGTTGTGCACTCCACAAATCTGACCTTTATGGAAGTGTGGTAAGAAGAAAGCCATTGTTGCAGTTTGCGAGAAGCCATGTGGGGGACACAGCAAACATGTGGAAGAAGGTGTTCTTGTCAGATGAGACCAAAATTTAACGTTTTGGCCTAAAAGCAAAACCCTATGTGTGGCGAAAAACTAACACTGCACATCCTCCTGAAAACACCATCCCCACCGTGAAACATGGTGGTGGCAGCATAATGTTGTGGGGATGCTTTTCTTCAGCAGGGACAGGGAAGCTGGTCAGAGTTGATGGGAAGATGGATGGAGCCAAATACAGGAAAATCTTAGAAGAAAACCTGTTATGCCGTGTACACATGATCGGACATTCTGACAACAAAATCCATGCATTTTTCTGACGGATGTTGGCTCAAACTTGTCTTGCATACACACGGTCACACAAATCTTGTCGGAAATTCCAAACGTCAAGAACGCAGTGATGTACAACACGTACGACAAGCCGAGAAAAATGAAGTTCAATAGCCAGTGCGGCTCTTCTGCTTAATTCCGAGCATGCGTGGAACTTTGTGCGTCGGAATTGTGTACACACGATCAGAATTTACGACAACGGATTTTGTTGTCGGAAAATTTGAGATCCAGATCTCAAATTTTGTGTTACAGAAATTCCGATGGAAAATGTCCGAAGGAGCCTACACACGGTCGGAATTTCCGACGACAAGCTCCCATCAAACATTTTCTGTTGCAAAGTCCGCCCGTGTGTACGCGGCATTAGAGTCTGCAAAAGACTTGAAACTGAGGCAGAGGTTCATCTTCCTGCAGGACAATGACCCTAAACATACAGCCAGAGCTACAATGGAATGGTTTAGATCAAAGCATATTCATGTGTTAGAATGGCCCAGTCAAAGTTCAGACCTTCCACTTCACAATTATGTGCCACTTTCTGTTGGTCTATCACATAAAATCCCAATAATACATTTACGTTTTTGGTTGTAACATGACAAAACTTGGAAAATTTCAAGGGGTATGAATACTTTTTCAAGGCACTGTAAGGGGGGCTCTGGGAATCTTGATTGTAAGGAAAGATTGCAGGGGGACTCTTTTGTAAGGAGGGACTTCTGGGGACTTTGATTTGGGGAAAAATCTGTGCACTCTGATATAAGGGGAGAGCACTAACGTACAAAGGGAATGCTGGGGACGTCGATTTTGGGAGAACTCTGTGGATTCTAATGTGTAAAGGTGTTAAACTGGAGACTCTGAGGAGAGAGGTGACTCTGGGGACATTGATGTATAGCGTTATGGTGGGGACTTTGATTCAAGGGGGGGCTCTGACGTAAGAAGGGATTCTGATGTGCAAATAAAATGTATGCCATATGGGGGTTGCATTGAGGGGGTGGCAGGAGGATGGTGGGAAGGGCACCAAAATGCACCTTCGCCTAAGTAGACAAAAATCCTTGCACTGGCCCTGCACCTCGTCCATTCAGAAAATGTTTTGCACTATAACTATACTTCATTAGGATGATTATATTTCTGGTTTGTGATATGCTTATATACAATATGGTAGAAAGCGTAGTGCTAAATCTGAACTGACCTTCTCACTGTGGTGAAATCAGATATTACTCACCTAATACTTGTAAAATAGTTGTATATATGAAGGTCCCTTCCATTGATGATGCCTCACAGGTATAATTTCCTCCATCAGATATCTGGGTGTTCTGGATGGTCAGTGTTATATTGGTAAGTGTCATTCTTGTACTGCAGTTGTTGTATATTAGGAATCCTCTTTTGGCAAGGTTACTATATGAGGATAAACACGAAGAATTATTAATATGATGGATCTTCCATATAACTCCCGTTATATTTCCTCCAGGATCCTCTCCACATTGTAGAACTGTAGAATTGCCTTTTCTCCCCACCACAACAGCAACATCTGGAATCAGAAGAATAAAAAGTTTTTTTTTGTTAGCACACTGTTTATTGACCTTGAAAGTCATGCATTATGTATAATCACCAGGACTCTTTACAATTAGGCATGTCGATTTTGGTCTAATATTTATATACAGAACATATACAGAGTCTTTTAGCAGACAGTGCTGGAACCTTACCTGAGATTAAAATGTGGATTGTCATTCTCAGTCTGGAAATGCTAATTGCCTGGCTGTCATGCTCACCCTTTTCTATATTTTCAGTTACTGACGCGTAACAAAATTATATATGATCACTTCTCACTTTCCTTGCGTTCCTGCTCCAGGACTACTTATATTTCAAATGCAACTCCCCCCCCCCCAAAAAAAAAATTGGTTGATCCTGCCAGAAACATGGAGGCACCCTGTGTCTTGTACACTCAAGCAGTCAAATAATCGCTCTCAGTTCTTATCTTAGTCTACAAAATCACCTCCCCCTAAGTGTGATATAACACACACTTGCTCATTGCTTAGTCTGACATATGCTATAGAGGAGGGGAGGTGCCTAACTGTCATGGGTTTTGCACTTATGAATATGGTTTGCTGAATTCATGTTTTTAGGGGAATTGTTACCCCAAAACTTTTTAATGGATTTGTAATAAATGCATTTTTTTAAACAAAATAAGATTACGTTGGTGTATTACTCTGGCAGAAGGATTCAACACCCTAAACCCAGCCAAGGTTTCTATATAACATTTTTTTTTCTATGCAACTAGGGGACGTGGTGTTGAATAATACAGCTGGAAACATTTCTATGATATTTTCTTCTACTTCCTGTTATGTCTCTGGGATAGGAAGTGAAGGGGAACACTTTTTTTTTTACTCTGTCCAAAGCTAAAAATAAAACTTTTGGTTTTACATACACTTGAAATACATTCTCCTTTTTTTTATAGCAGAAGCCTCCCTGCCCCCACCCTCCTCTCCTCACCCCCAATATAAAGCTCTCACCTGCGGAGGATACATCCCGGTATAGAAGCAGCAGGACAGCCAGAAGATACATTGTCTGCAGGTGAGATGATGACACTGAAAAGGAGAAATGTGCTATGACAATGTCACCGATACTCACAGCTATTAACAGAATCACACATCCTGTATGTCTAATGGCGTTCTTGAAAATTACATATTGTGGCCAAATAGTGGTCACTAGCAAACCAATCAAGAAAACTCTACAAATTAAATTTGAGAAAATATTTTTGTGTTACACTAATGCCGATTACACACGGTCGGACTTTCCGACAAGAACTGTTTGATGTGAGCTTGTTGTCGGAAAGCCCGACCGTGTGTATGCTTCATCGAACATTTGCTGTCGGAATTTCCGGCCACAAATGTTTGAGAGCAGGTCCTCAAATTTTCCGATAACTTCACTTGTTTTCGGAAAGTTCGATCGTGTGTACACGAGTCCTTTGCACAAAAGCTCACACATGCTCGGAATCAAGCAGAAGGCTATTGAACTTCCTTTTTCTCAGCTCATCGTACGTCTTGTACGTCACCGTGTTCTTGATGTTCGGAATTTCCGACATTTGTGTGACCGTGTGTATGCAAGACAAGTTTGAGCCAACATCCGTCAGAAAAAAATCCACGGTTTTGTTGTCGGAATGTCCGGTCGTGTGTACGCAGTATTAGGGGTGTAGCTATACAAAAAAAATTGCAGGGCTATTCATCCTTCAAAACCACTTGTAGATTTGTTGTGTGTAAATGGGGGAAAAAATCAAATGTTGCAAGGCTATTTTCTTGTCCGATTGATTGCTATTAATTCATAAAAAATAGAGTGAATCAGAAAAATACAGCATCATGGTCACGAGATGGAGCTGGTGATCCTAGGAAATGAATACTTATTTACTATTGTCATCAGCTCCATCTGTTGAACAAAATGTGATATTTGGCCAATTCACTCTATTCTTTAGAGCGCTCGAACAAAGGAGTTCATGTTCTGGAAGTGTTCTAATGGGTTGCCATTTCAACAAGCTTCTTAGGACATAATCTGGAGTCTCCATACGTGCCTGTTCTAGGTTACCCACTTCCCTGTACTCAGTCGTCGTCCCCCGCCCAGGAATTGGGCCTCTTCCCTTTATATCACACTGGAGGGAGGCTGAACCCCTACATGCCCATGGTGTATGTGTGGGGTCATTATCCCCCCTTTCTCCCTGGTGCCTCATTCTATATCAAAGCAAATATTCAGATGAAGAGCAAGCAGCCACTACACCAATAATCCACTACCTTCCCTAGCTAACTACACCCAGTTTTGGGAAGATAACCACCCTGAGTGGGAATCCCAAGTCTACACCCTATCTACAGGCAGCCTTGCTCTATGGGAGAGAGATGTACTGTGCACAACTTGCATTTAAAGTGCCATTCTGCCCAAGAGCATGGAACTAACACTCACCCCTTAGCAACCCATTGCAAACTAACTTCATAGTTAACACTTTAATCACCCGTACAGGTGAGAGACACCAACTCCCCCTATACAGCAATTTAGGGACTGGACAGCAGAGCAGCCTCCAGTCACCATCAACATAGCAATACCCTGTCACCTCACTCCCAGTGACATACCAGCAGGTTGCTACTGGATACAGGGTTACTCATTACACCAGTCTGTAATTACATGCTTGTACTCCTCCAGAGGCATCTATGTCTCTCACCTGTGACTTCCTAGGCTAGGTCCCTAGGTACTCTGTGCTGCAGGGCCAGTCCCAGAAATGTGGGAGTCGGGTGCTAGTGAAGGGGCCAAGCTTAACACCCCTTCACCACCAGAGTAGCCAAAAACCTTGCCAAGTCACCATTCCCCTGGCTGGTTGGCTACCACAATAACATAGTTGTCCCTAGTTTGAGCAATATAGCCATAACTAGACAGGAGACCCATATTGGACTCTATATGTAGTGTCTACTTTAACCTAAGTCCCCTTACTTACAAGCCCTGGTTCTTTGAATACGCCATGCAAAACATCACTTAGGAGAAAGAGTTCAGACCAAGCAGTAACCAGAACTTTACTGAAGTAAGGCAGATATACAGGAACAGTTCTTGTAGGTAACTTCTTATTTATAATCCCGTACAGAGGTGCTCTAATGCCCATAGGGTAATCATCAATGCACAACAGCATAGTCCATTAGAAGATAGTCCATAATCGGCAAATAATCCATAAGAGGTAGCACAGAGTCCATATGGTCCATGTTTGGCAAAGATCCTTACAAGGCTATCAGTCCATGATTTGTAGTTAAGAGTCCTCTGGCTCCCAGTCCCTCAGGGAGCCTCGACTGGCCCCTACAGCTGGGGGGAGCCAACCTGCAGCATAACGGCCTACATCTTGTCAGTAAGGATGAGCTGAACAGCCCCCGGTTCGGTTCGCACCAGAACATGCGAACAGGCAAAAGATTTGGACGCACACACGAACACCGTTAAAGTCTATGGGACACAAACATGAAAAATCAAAAGTGCTAATTTTAAAGGCTTATATGCAAGTTATTGTCATAAAAAGGGTTTGGGGACCCGGGGGCTGCCCCAGGGGACATGGATCAATGCAAAAAAAGTTTTAAAAACAGCAGTTTTTTCGGGAGCAGTGATTTTAATAATGCCTAAAGTGAAACAATAACATTAAAATATTCCTTTAAATATCGTGCCTGCGGGGTGTCCATAGAATGCCTGTAAAGTGGCGCGTGTTTCCCGTGCTTAGAACAGTCCCTGCACAAAATGACATTTTTAAAGGAATAAAAGTCATTTAAAACTGCCCGAACACATAAGAGACATGCCTCCATCCCTGGAAAATATATAAAAATAAAGGAAATGGATATGGGACTTTAAGTGAGGTGTGTCTCTGTCGGTAAGGGTAGATATGTAAATTAATCATATTAATAGCATAAATTGATTGTAAACAATCCCCATTGGGTAGTCCCTATAATGAATAAATTCAATAAATAATTCTTGTGTACAATATAATGCATGATATAACCATATTCAATGCAAATAGTCACATATTTATTGTATAAACATGAAAAGGACATGATTGATACATAAGACAATAATAGCAAAAATATATAGTACATGATTGGCATCATAGGCAATATATATTGTAGAAAACATGATTAAAATGAAGGAAATCGCAAAGGATAATAAATTAATTCATGATGATACAAGCTATAACCTGGCACCCTTGAGTGCGGACTCACACAAATCATCAGGAGTAGGATGCTATGGGATAAATAAAATAATAAATAGATAAGCAGATAGACCAAAATCTAATATATTAGGTACATATTGCTCTCCAACTGAGAGACAGAGGGTATAGTGTAGTGATAATACTTTACCTATGGAGTATCTCATGGGTATAGACCTACAGCTACTTTGATGGAACGAACATGGCCAGGAAACATTTGTCTCATCCGGGGTTGAAGCAGGAGAACCCACACCAATGTATGCATCCACACTGCCCTGCCTGTATATACCGGAGCCATCCGGCAGCATAACGGCCTACATCTTGTCAGTAAGGATGAGCCGAACACCCCCCCGGTTCGGTTCGCACCAGAACATACGAACAGGCAAAAAATTCGGACGCACACACAAACACCGTTAAAGTCTATGGGACACAAACATGAAAAATCAAAAGTGCTAATTTTAAAGGCTTATATACAAGTTATTGTCATAAAAAGTGTTTGGGGACCTGGGTCCTGCCCCAGGGGACATATATCTATGCACAAAATAGTTTTAAAAACAGCAGTTTTTTCGGGAGCAGTGATTTGAATAATGCTTAAAGTGAAACAATAAAAATAAAATATTCCTTTAAATATTGTGCCTGGGGGTGTACATAGTATGCCTGTAAAGTGGCACAGTTTTACCGTGTTTAGAACAGTACCGCAGCAAAATGACATTTCTAAAGGAAAAATTGTCACTTAAAACTGATTGTGGCTGTAATGAATTGTCGGGTCTCGGCAATGTAGATAAAACTCATTGGAAAAAATATCATGGGTTCCCCTTCAGGTCTGGTATGGAAATTAAGGGGAACCCTGCACCAAATTTTTTTTAAAATGGCGTAGGGTTCCCCCCAAATCCATACCAGACCTCTGGCATTGATTTTATGGGGAAACCTGCACCAAAATAAAAAAAATGGCGTAGGGGTCCCCCCCAAAATCCATACCTGACCCTTATCCGAGCACGCAACCTGGCAGGCCACAGTAAAAAAGGGGGGACGAGAGAGCGCCCCCCCCTCCTGAACTGTACCAGGTCACATGCCCTCAACATGGGCAGGGTGCTTTGGAGTAGCCCCCATGTTGATGGGGACAATGGCCTCATCCCCACAACCCTTGCTTGGTGGTTGTAGGGGTCTGCGGGCAGGAGGCTTATCAGAATCTGGAAGCCCCCTTTAACAAGGGGACCCCCAGACCCTGGCCTCCCTCCCATGTGAAATGGTAATGGAGTACATTGTACCCCTACCATTTCACAAAAAAAGTGTCAAAAATAGTAAAAAAAGACAGGAGACACTTAGGGACAAGTCCTTTATTAAAAGATAAAAAAATAAAAATGTCCCACGATGTATGTCCATCTCACGCCGCCCGACGAGCCGAAAAAAGGAAAAATAAAAGCCTCAACAGACCTGCCTCCATGGGAGGCTCCTGCCGAGTGACACTTCTTCTCGTTATATAGCTGAGGTCAGGGCCAACCGGCGATGTAAACGGGTGACCCCGCCTCCCCCTCTGATGTCACGTGACGTGAGGTTTAAGATAAAAGTGGTCTCTGTGGCGGATTAGCCGCAAGATCACTTTTATCGGCGGCGGGAGAGGGCCCCCTCCTCTCCTGCCGTGCTCCGGTGCCCTTCGCCGCTTACCGGAGCCGTCGGCAGCGGCGGAGGCGATCAGGTCCTTCTTGTGACCTGACATGGAGACGAGTGAGGAGAAGATGGCCCCCACCCGTCTCTATATCATTGCAGGGCGGAAGCGACGTCAAAATGCCACTTCCGCCCATAGCTCTTAAAGGGCCATTTTTTTAACCGACAACATTTTTTTTTTATTGCATTTTAGTGTAAATATGCGATCTTAGCTCTTTTTGACCCCAGATCTCATATTTAAGAGGTCCTGTCATACTTTTTTTTCTATTACAAGGGATGTACTAGGAATACCAGTGACACAATTTTTTTTCAAAACAGTGTAAAAATTAAAAAAAAGGCAAAATAAATAAGAAAAAAAAGAAAAAAATTTAAACGCGCCCCGTCCTGACGAGCTCGCGTGCAGAAGCGAACGCATACATGAGTAGCACCCGCATATGAAAACGGTGTTCAAACCACACATGTGAGGTATCGCCACAATCGTTAGAGCGAGAGCAATAATTCTAGCCCTAGACCTCCTCTGTAACTAAAATCATGCAACCTGTAGAATTTTTTAAACATCGCCTATGGAGATTTTTAAGGGTAAAAGTTTGTCGCCATTCCACGAGCAGGTGCAATTTTGAAGCGTGACATGTTGGGTATCAATTTACTTGGTGTAACATTATCTTTCACAATATAAAAAAATTTGGCTAAGTTTACTGTTGTCTTATTTTTTAATTTTAAAAAAGTGTATTTTTTCCAAAAAAAGTGCGCTTGTAAGACCGCTGCGCCAATACAGTGTGACAGAAAGTATTGCAACGACTGCCATTTTATTCTCTAGGGTGTTAGAAAAAAAATGTATAATGTTTGGGGGTTCTAAGTAATTTTCTAGCAAAAAAAAACCTGTTTTTAAGTTGTAAACAGCAAATCTCAGAAAGAGGCTCGGTCCTTAATCTTCCCCTTAAGAAACTGGTCAGAGTTGAGGGAAAGATGGATGGTGCTAAATACAGGGGGTCGCCTAGTTACAAACATCCGACTTACAAACGACTCCTACTTACAAACGGAGGGAGACAACAGGAAGTGAGAGGAAATCTACCCCTAGGAAGGGAAATTCTCTCCTGTAAGAGCTGTTATGGGGAAAATGTACCTCCACTGATGCTTTATCACCAATCCTTGTTTCCACAACAACCCAACATTTTCAAAATCTAATTGTCATTGGGACAGAAAGTGAGGTGAAATCTTCTGAATAGGGGCACACACAGCAAGACAAACATTACAGGGGTGTTAACCCTTCCCTATGCTATCCAAAAAGCTTAAAAATATTTTTTTTTGGCTGGAGCTACATTTAAAAATGTACATGTTCCGACTTACAAACAGATTCAAATTAAGAACAAACCTACAGTCCCTAACTTGTTTGTAACCCGGGGACCCCCTGTACAGGGATATTCTTGAGCAAAACCTGTACCACTCTGTGTGCGATTTGAGGCTAGGACAGAGGTTCACGTTTCAGCAGGACAATGACCCCAGACACACTGCTAAAGCAACACTTGAGTGGTTTAAGGGGAAACATGTAAATGTGTTGGAATAGTGAGAGGTCTGCACGTTGCAGGCAAAAGACACTCGCTATATAGGGAATTAAGACGTATGCAGGGAGATATTATCTTCCTGCAGGAAACCCATTTAACACATACTACGCATACTAAATTATTTGATCACCATTATCCAAATTGGTATTATAGCCTATCAGATGTGTCTAAGGCGAAAGGTGTGGCTATTGGTTTCTGCAGGGGTACCGCATTTTCAGTTGAGGACCTCCTCGCTGATCCTTTGGGTAGATTTCTGTTTATAAGGGGCAGCCTGGGTGACTTTTCATGTACATTAGTGAATTTGTATGCCCCGAACCAGGGACAAGCCGATTTTATGTCTACAATTCTAACTAAATTACAAGATTTTGCGCGTGGGTGTATCATTCTGGGGGGAGATTTAAATGTCCCCCTAGAACCACTTATAGACGCTTCTAAAGGAAAGTCATGCATCCCGCATAAGCGGCTGGCATATATCCGAAGGTTAATGCATAACTCCCAACTTATAGACACATGGAGGATGATGCACCCAGGCGCAAAAGACTATACCCACTATTCACAAGTCCATGACTCCCATTCGAGAATAGACTATCTCTATATGCAACATCACTATCTAGACCTTTTAGTTAAATCACATATTGAAATTTCGACAATATCTGATCATTCCCCGATTAGCATGACGTTCCAACCCCCATTCCTACCTATGAAATCCACAAACTGGAAAATGAATGAATCTCTTTTAAATGACGAAATAGATGTAAAAGAAATTGAAAGGAACCTCTCCCTTTACTTCAGAGACAATGCTTCCCCAGAGACTTCTCCGGGAACTCTCTGGGAGGCCCATAAGGCTCTTATTAGAGGTAAACTTATTGAACTGGGGGCGAGAAAAAAGAGGGAGAGAACACACCTACAATCTGCACTAATTAAAGAAATAGGAGCACTTGAGCAGACCCACAAACACAGCAACTTTAAAACAATATTCCATGCCCTCACTAAAAAAAGAGAAGAATTGAAAGCTCTCTTCCATTCTGAGTATGTATCCCGCCGTAGAGTTGTTGATCAACAATACTACGAATGGGGCAACAAGCCGAGTCGAATCCTAGCCAGATCCTTGCAACAGAGGAAATCAGCATCCTTTATCGCTAAGATTAAAACGACATCAGATATAATGGTACACAAAACTAGGGACATTGCTCAGGAATTTCGGGCTTTTTATCAACAGCTTTACCAGGTCAGGAACACACAAACGTCTGATGACACCAGAGGTACACACATAGAGAAATATTTATCTGAGGCCAACCTACCAAAACTCCCGGCTAACATGCTAGAAGCTTTGGAGGGGGAATTCACTGTGGCGGAAATCAGGGGTGCACTTAAGTCGATGGCCAATGGTAAGGCCCCCGGCCCGGATGGGCTGACAGTGGCCTATTATCGCGCCTTCGCAGATGTTTTGCTTCCACATTTGACTGCATATACTAACTCAGTGCCCAGTAATGGCGGGTTCAGAGCGGAAACTCTCCATGCGCATATTACGGTAATCCCTAAACCTGGGAAGGATCCTACCTGGTGTGGTAGCTACCGCCCAATATCGCTGTTAAACCTGGATACAAGGTTGTACGCCAAGGCTCTGGCCATTAGACTTTTACCCCTGATTCCGCAATGGGTCTCTAAGGACCAGACTGGGTTTATCCCGGGGAGGGAGGCGAGGGACAACTCACTCAGAACTCTTTCTTTAATGTCCTATGCCCGTGGATGCTCCCAGCCCACTCTTCTTCTGTCTACAGATGCTGAGAAAGCGTTTGATAGGGTGGACTGGGAGTACCTTATGGCCACACTGTCACATTTTGGTCTGGGCCCAAATATGTTGGCAAAGATTTCTGCTCTTTGCTAAACACCAACAGCCCAATTACGAGTTAACGGAACGCTAAGTGACCCCTTCTCTCTCCATAACGGAACACGACAGGGGTGCCCCCTTTCTCCCATTCTATTTGCCCTTTCCTTGGAACCCTTCTTAGCAAAGATACGCCACAATCCTAACATACATGGAATTACAGTAGGTACAACTGAACACAAATATGCGGCATACGCAGATGACGTTCTCTTTTATATTCAGCAACCACTCATAACTTTACCCAACCTCATGATAGCCTTTACGCAATTTAGTGAAATATCTGATTTTAAAATAAATTTGTCCAAATCGGAAATTCTAAATGTTTTAACTCCCCGCCCAACTGTGATTAACCTACAAAGATCTTTCCCTTTCCATTGGCAATCATCGGCTATGAAATATTTAGGAATATACTTAACCCCAGACCCGGCCTCACTCTTTCGTAAAAATTATATCCCTTTGCTTAATGCTATTCGGTCAGACTTACAAAAATGGTCGCAGATGGCGCACTCCTGGTTAGGAAAAATAAATATTGTAAAAATGAATGTGTTACCACGGCTGCTCTTTTTATACCAAATGATACCATATAAGGTTCCTATAGGTTTCTTTAGGATCATTCAATCTGTGATAAGTAAATTCATATGGAATCGTAGAAACCCCCGTATTGCCCACAGGTGTCTAATTAGACCTAAGACGGAAGGCGGTTTAGCACTTCCGGACCTTAGGAAATATTATTTAGCTACAGTTCTTAATAGGATCTCGGATTGGAAATACCATAAATCATCCAAGCTTTGGGTGCAACTAGAAATGGACTTGGGTAGAGCGGACCTGTTTCCTCTCATATGGATACCTAACAAGTTCCGCAAGTTAGCTCCAACTACTTCTCCATTGACCAAATCCTACTTCTTGGTAAAGTGGTAAAGGACCAAAAGATACTGCCAATATCTGCACTCTCAGCTAATGTACCAATATCGTTTATGCAACAATGGCAATATCATCAGCTAATACAATTTATTAAAGCTCTACCTCAACCCTTACGGTCGGATGCAGAAATGAATCCTATAGAGTCCTTACTGTCAGGAGACCTCCCGTCTGACAAACCTTTGTCTTGCTTCTATCACGCTCTACTTTCTCTATCATCAACGAATCAGGCATCCTTCCTGTCTAAATGGGAACTGGAGCTCCAGAAACCGCTTTCCGACCATCAACGTAGTGTGATTCTCCGTTTGTCGCATGTTTCATCAATCGCATCTAAGACTGCGGAGGTAAATTACTAACCAGATGGTACTATACACCTGCTACTCTCCACAGATTCTTCCCAACCATCTCAGATTTATGCCGGAGGGGATGCGGGTCCACAGGGACTCACGCACATATATGGTGGTCTTGTCCTTTTATAAGACCATACTGGTCCACTATCTTGTTCTGGTCTGAAAAAATTCAAGGATGTTCAATTCCAAACGATCCATGGGTGTTATTGTTTCACTGTACAGATGAACCAACTGGATCATATAGAAAGTCAATCACACCTCACTTGTTGAATGCGGCAAAGGCCCTTATACCAAAATTTTGGAAACAGCAAAAAGTACCCTCACTACGCCAGTGGTTACTGGAAGTAGATAAAATATATTACATGGAAGATAGCACTTTAAAACTCAGGAACAAATCGGCATTGGCATCTAAGATTTGGTCCTGTTGGTTCATCTTTAAATATTCATCCTTGTACGCTGAGATTATGGAAAATAGAGATGCTTCATAGATCGAACAGTAGAAATAACACTGTAACTACAAGGTCGATGTGAATCTTAAATAACATAGCATACACTGCAATGGCTGGCAACCCTCCCCCCCCCCCCATCCCCCCCCTCTCCTCCTCTCCCCTCTTCTCTCTCTCCTCACCTTTCTCTTTCCCCACTACCCTTCTACTTTCTCTTTACTGCTCTTTCTATTCTCTAAGGTTTCCTTTTTGTTTTTATGTGGTTTATTTGTTATTCATGGTTTAAACACGACATTCAGGAAATGGGTAATGGAAGCTTCTGGACTTTAAGAACGGCGACTTTTTGAATGCGTTCTAGATCACAGAAGCAAGGAACCACCCCATATGCCAAACGCAAGATGGGCTGGTTGTCCACTGCCCATCTACTAATTGCTTTCTATGATTGATAGAGTGATAATAGGTTCAGAACTTGATATATGTACCAGGAAGTCAATCTAGGTAATATTGTCGGTACAGAAATTCTTATTTCCTGATGTCAATACTGTAAATGTTAACAGTATGTTAATTCTCTATACTTCCAATAAAAACTTATTGAACAAAAAAAAATGTGTTGGAATGGCCTAGTCAAAGCCCAGACCTCAATCTAATAGAAAATCTGTGGTCAGACTTAAAGATTGCTGTTCACAAGCGCAAACCATCCAACTTGAAGGAGCTGGAGCAGATTTGCAAGGAGGAATAGGCAAAAATCCCAGTGGTAAGATGTGGCAAGCTCATGCACATTGACTTTTTCTGTTATTTTGTCCTATTTGGTGTTTGCGTCACACAAAAAAAAAAACATCTTCAAAGTTGTGGGCATGTTCTGTAAATTAAATCATGCAAATCCTCAAACAATCCATGTTAATTCCAGGTTGTGAGGCAACAAAGCATGAAAAATGTCAAGGGGGGTGAATACTTTTGCAAGGCACTGTAATCAGAAGTCTCATAGGACAGTCAGGGGAGAATGCAAACTCCTCCTACAAGCTTTAACCAGACACTGATAGAAGTAACAAGACTGCTATATACTGCTGATGAGAAAAGGTATTCAGCAGTTTATAATTACTAAAATAATTGCATTTCCATGTTCTGCGTACTGTGGAAGACCAGATATAGAGAATGCAGGGTCCTGGGTTTAGTAACACTCTAAGGTCCTCTAGTTACTGTACCACTTCTGTCCTCTACCCAACACACCTGTAGGTAGGTGCAGTCTATTTTCTCCACCCTAGGAGGTGCTCAACCGAGGAAGAAGAAGTTTAGAGGAACATGATTTCTCTTGGTTACTGGGGCACTGGCAACCCATGTGACTATAGCGGCCATCTTGAGTCAAGCAGAGTCTTTTTAAGATCCTGTCTCTGGGTTTGGCAAGTATTTCACATGTGGGTAGTGTAGAGACAGGTCTCCGGTCTGTCAGGGACAGTGAATAGTGGTATGGAGAGGTTCTAGGTGAGAAGGGAAAGGATAGGGACACACTGTTCATCCTGGGAACCTTGCCACTTTGGCACAGATGGGCCAGGCCACATTACGCCCTTCGAGACAGATCCTGTCAGCTCCGCTGAAACCTGTTCTGCTACATGCTGCTGTTTCAACCTGTGAGTGTTCCCAGTAGGGTGGCCTTCCCGCTGGGCTTATGCCCCGTACACACGGTCGGACTTTGTTCGGACATTCCGACAACAAAATCCTAGGATTTTTTCCGACGGATGTTGGCTCAAACTTGTCTTGCATACACACGGTCACACAAAGTTGTCGGAAAATCCGATCGTTTTAAACGCGGTGACGTAAAACACGTACGTCGGGACTATAAACGAGGCAGTGGCCAATAGCTTTCATCTCTTTATTTATTCTGGGCATGCGTGGCACTTTGTCCGTCGGATTTGTGTACACACGATCGGAATTTCCGACAACGGATTTTGTTGTCGGAAAATTTTATCTCCTGCTCTCCAACTTTGTGTGTCGGAAAATCCGATGGAAAATGTCCGATGGAGCCCACACACGGTCGGAATTTCCGACAACACGCTCCGATCAGACATTTTCCATCGGAAAATCCGACCGTGTGTACGGGGCATTACTGTGAACTGTTGAGCCTTGACTTTAATTCAAGTTTTCATACTGCACCTGGATTTTGTGTGGTTACTCCTGCTGCACCACACTGCACCAACCCACACACCATAGTGAGAAGTTACCTCTGTCAGTATGTTACATAAGGGGACTCCACAAAACCTGTTTGTCCATCCAAATAGTTATGATCAGTTTTAAAATTCTGTCTGTAATGCTGTTTGTTCAGCTAAATTTGTTTTCAAAAATGCTTATTCTTTGAGGGACCAAAGAATTTCTGTGGAGGGAGAGTATAGCACAGCGCCCACCATGTTGGTGGCCTCCTTAAGCCACTCGGCAGAGTGCTATTGCTTTACCGCTTCTCATCTTTCTAGTTGCCAGCATTGTTCTACAGTATCTGCTTGATGAACAGACGGCACAGCGAAGAGGAAAAAGGACAATAGCTGGTGCAGCCTGGACTAGGCTCGCCTAGGCTCGCCTCTGGAAATATTCTTTATAGTGACAGAAATGCAGATATAACCTTTTAATAAAACAACTACTGAAAAACACAAATAAGAAAATTAAAGCAAAAAATATTCATGTTGACACCTGTCAGGTTTTTACTGCTGTCTGTGCCCCTGTTAGGGAGATCCACCTTATTTATTTGCCCTGTTTACAGTTATCTTTGAAAGGGAAATTAAAAGAAAATCCCAAACTCTGGGTTGCCACCAAAATAGTAATAGAGTGGAAATCTTCCAAAGGGGACACTAGTTCTGGTTACACATTGGGATTCCCTCCCTCTTCCTGTTTGGCTATGGGACAAGAAGTGAAAGGAAACTTTCCCAATGGGACACAGATGGCAAAAAAACCTGACAGGGGTTATAACCCTCCCTTGCTCTATCCAATTTAAAAATGTTTTGATTCTTAGAAGAACCTTTGTAGCAATGACCATATCATTTAGGTGAAAATGAGATCTGTTCAAAGACCTATGCACTGTCACTGTACTAATGACACTGACTGGGAAGGGGTTAAACTTCTAGGGCAATCAAAGGGTTAAATGTGTGCCTAACCAGTGTTTTTGTATACTTTGTGTGGTGCTTTTACTTAGGGATGTGATGGATTTTATTCCCTGGTTTGCAGGGACACATAATCCATCACTTTCCCCCTGTTAGGACGAAGCTCTGCCTTGTTTACGTCCAGCCTCTCTTCCCTACAATCAGCGTTTATATGGTTCAATATATACACATACAAGTTTCAAGAGTTTTTACCCCAATTTTTTATTTTTTTTACATTCTTATTAGGTTACCATATCACCTACAATGCATCATTTCAATAATACCAATGATTATTATTATTATTGTTATTATATAGTTGTTTTTTCTCTCTTCAGCATCCATAATCTAATTTTTGTTCTCCGTTCATGTTCTAATTTTTGTGTAATTATTTTGACACTCTCATTACTACTGACTGTTTGTTTTTAATTATGACCCCTTGGAGGGGATATTATATCGATATCAGATTGATATGAAGATCTTCCTATGTTCTTTGTAGCCCTGATGAAGGGGGCACTTAGACCCCCGATTCGCATTGGCTACTTTGAATCGTACCCCTGATCTTTATTGAAATAAAGTTGTATCTGGACCTCTTAGCAGTGGTGTGGCGTTTCAATCTCAACTCTTTTTACACCGAACTTGCAAGGAACCTCCACCATGCTTCACTGTTACCTGCAGACATCCATTATTATAGGGCTCCTCAGCCCTTCGCCAACAAACTGCCTCCTGCTACAGCAAATATTTCACATTTTGACTCATCAGTCCAGAGCACCTGCTGCCATTTTTCTGCACCCCATTTCTTATGTTTTCATGCATATTTGAGTTACTTGCCCTGGCCTTGTTTCCATGATGGAGGTATGGCTTTTTGGCTGCAATTCCTCCATGAAGACCGCTTCTGGCCAGACATCTCCAGACAATAGATGTGGCAGGGAATTAAGCATGATGTGTCTTTCATCTGCTGCATTCTTTTTCATTGGCCGACCGCTGCGTCTACAGTCCTCATCGTTGTCTGTTTCTTTATGCTTCTTCAAAAGAGCTTGAACAGCACATCATGCACAAAAAAGAGGCGTATTTACTAATACTGGAGCGCTCAGAATCTGGTCCAGCTGTGCATGGTAGTCAATCAGCTTCAAACTTCAGATTGTTCAATTACGCTTTGACAATAAAACTTGGAAAATGATTGGATTCTATGCAGGGCTGCACCGGATTTTGCACTCTTTAGTCTTAGTAAATTCCCCCCTCCCAAGGTGTGCAAGTGTAATGCTGCGTACACACGGTCGGACTTTCCGACGGGAAATGTTCGATGTGAGCTTGTTGTCGGAAAGTCCGACCGTGTCTATGCTCCATAGAACATTTGCTGTCGGACTTTCTGCCAACAAATGTTTGAGAGCAGGTTCTCAAATTTTCCGACAACAAAACTTGTTGTGGGAAATTCCGATCGTGTGTACATAAGTCTGACGCACAAAAGTCCACGCATGTTCAGAATCAAACAGAAGAGCCGCACTGGCTATTGACGTTCTTCTAGACGTTGGGAATTTCCGACAACATTTGTGTGACCGTGTGTATGCAAGACAAGTTTGAGCCAACATCCTTCGGAAAAAAATCCACAGTTTTGTTGTCGGAAATTCTGATCGTGTGTACGTGGCATTAGAACTGATGCTGGTTTGAAGCCAAAGGTTAGTCACACACAAATATTGATTTGATTTTTCCTCTGTTCAAAGCAAGGTCCATAAAGACATGGATGAGCAAGTTTGGGGTGGTGGAACTTGACTGACCTCAACCAGATAGAACACCTTTGGGATGAATTAGAGCGAAGACTACGAGCCAGGCCTTCTCAACCACATCAGTGCCCGACCTCACAAATGCGCTTCTGGAGGAATGGTCAAACATTCCCATAGACACACTTCTAAACCTTGTGGACAGCCTTCCAAGAATAGTTGAAGCTGTTACAGCTGCAAAGGGTGGGCCAACTCAATATTGAACCCTACGGACTAAGACTGGGATGCCATTAAAGTTCATGTGTGTGTACAGGCGTGCGTCCCAATACTTTTGGTAATATAGTGTATATATATTTATTTATAGGAATCGTTTAGGATGATTTTTACACAAAAGATTACTTTATGAACATCAGAATGACTGCTGATTTGTGAAAATTATATGGACTTGCCTAAAAAAAAAAATCCCACACCATCATTACAAATCCTTATCTTTCAGTTTCCTTTCACTAATGAAATAATACATTTTAAAGTTTTGCATACTTCTTGTATTGACTTCCTTTGCAGCTCCTTGCATTTGGCCACATAATTAATATCGCAGCATTCGAAAACATTTTAGACAATTCTGGGCTTCCCACCTTGTAGTAACAATTTGGGGAAGGCCCTTTTCAGTTTCATGAAGACTACACTCTTGTAAAAAAAAAAAAAAAAAAACTGGGCCCATAATGACTCGATTTGATAAGTTTGGTGTGGAGGAACTTGAATGACCTGCAAAGGTGAATTGGAATACTGACGACAAGCCAGGATCCGTACCTGACTTCACAAATGTTCTTTTTGCTGAATGGGCACACATTTCCACAGACACACTCTAATATTTTGTGGAAAGCTTTCCAAGGAGACTCCATGTAGGAATAGCTACAAAGAAAGGACCAACTTCATAATAATACCCATATATTTTTGGAACAATATGTCCAACAAAATTCTAGAAGTGTGATGGTTATGTGCCCACAAAGTTTTGTCTACATAATGCACATCATTATTGACATGCATTTTCCACCTGGATTTAAGCAGTCCATAACTCTTCAATTACACCTAAATGCAACCCTTGACCGGGCCTAATCTATTATTTTAGGGGAAGCTGGCGATGGAATTTTCCATAAAGCATTCACTATCATCTGGTGATAGAGTATATATTCATACATCTCCATTATTAATATAATTTACCTTAATTGCTAGTGTCCTACACTCTTTAATTTCAGTTTGATCCATGGAGAGAAAACATCCATCCAGAAGTTGGAGGGACCCCCGCATATACAGGTGCATATCATAAAATTTGAATATCATAAAAAGTTAATTTATTTCAGTAATTCAATTCAAAAAGTGAAACTCATATATTATATATATTCATTACACACAGAGTGATATATTTCACGCAAATTAAAAGATTTTGATGATTATGGCTTACAGCTAGTGAAAACCCTAAATTCAATATCTCAGAAAATTAGAATTTTACTTAAGACCAATTAAAAAAAATGATTTTTAACACAGAAATGTTGGCTTACTGAAAAGTATGTACAGTATAGTATGCACTCAATACTTGGTCGGGGTTGCTTTTGCATGAATTACTGCATCAATGCGGCATGGCATGGAGGCGATCAGTCTGTGGCACTGCCGAGGTGTTATGGAAGCCCAGGTTGCTTCCATAGTGCGGCCTTCAGCTCATCTGATTGCGGCCTTCAGCTCATCTGCATTGTTGGGTCTGGTGTTTCTCATCTTCCTCTTGCCAATACCCCACAGATTCCTTATGAGGTTTAGGTCAGGTGAGTTTGCTGGCCAATAAGGGACAGTGATACCATGATCATTAAACCAGGTATTGGTACTTTTGGCAGTGTGGTCAGGTGCCAAGTCCAGCTGCAAAATGAAATCAGCTCCCTAAAGCTGGTCAGCAGAGGGAAGCATGAGGTACTCTAGAATTTCCTGTGCTGACTTCGGACTTGATAAAAACATAGTGGGCCAACACCAGCAGATGACATGGTTCCCCAAATCATCACTGACTGTGGAAACTTCACACTGAACCTCATACAACTTGGATTCTGTGCCTCTCCTCTCTTCCTCCAGACTCTGGGACCTTGATTTCCAAATGAAATGAAAAATTTTCCACAGTCCATAATGAAGTCCAAAGTCAGCGCAGCCCTCTAGCAGAAAATTCTAGAGCACTTCATGCTTCCCTCTGCTGACCAACTTAATGGAGATGCTGATTTAATTTTCCAGCAGGACTTGGCACCTGCCCACACTGCCAAATGTACCAATACCTGGTTTAATGATGATGGTATCCCTGTGCTTGATTGGCCAGCAAACACGCCTGACCTAAACTCCGTAGAGAATCTGTGGGGTATTGTCAAAAGGAAGATGAGAGACACCAGACCCAACAATTCAGACGAGCTGAAGGCCGCAATCAAATAAACCTGGGCTTCCATAACACCTCAACGGTGCCACAGGCTGTTCGCCACCATGCCACGCTGCATTGATGCAGTAATTCATGCAAAATTAGCCCCAACCAAGTATTGAGTGCATACTATACTGTACATGGACATACGTTTAAGTAAGCCTACATTTATGTATTAAAAATCCTTTTTTTTAATTGGTCTTATGTAATATTCTAGATTTCTGACATACTGAATTTTGGGTTGGTTACTAGCTGCAAGCCATAATCTTCAAAAAAAAAAGAAAGAAATGCTTGAAATACATCACTCTGTGTGTGTAAGGCATCTATATAATATATGAGCTTCACTTTTTGAATTGAATGGCTGAAATAAATTCACTTTTTGATGATATTAAAAATTTTTGAGATGCACCTGTATGTTTTTTTTTTTTTTTATTGATATTTTTCAGATGTCTTCAGATTGTACACAGGGTGAAGAGCAACCTTGACAAAATTATGTCAGTACTGTTCTCTGAATCAATACTCACTGAATTAAGAGACCCATGGTGGGGCCAAGGCACCCACCCATACATAGTATATTCTCCAGGTTGAATGATACTGGGCGCCATATGACCGAGGACATTTTGTGGCAGAAAAGAAGTACTGCAGGGGACATCCCTGTATTGAGAGTGAGTGTTGCAGTTCCTTTTTATTTTGCAGCCTGTTTACATTTTTGAAAAAAATTGCCATGACATGGGCTTTAAATGCTGTTTGTGTAGACTTTGTGTACAACTTCTGGGCTGACAGTCTCTGTAGACGTTATGTTGAGTTGTTTCAGTTCATTTCATTGGTTTCCATGGTCATATCTGGCTGATACCTCTTTCTTCTCTCACACCTCGCCATCTTGTTCTTCATCTTCCTCAAGTCTAATACTATGCAGATAATGAGCACAGTGTAGAAGACACAGATCACACCATGTGACAGGAGGTGACCCCGACTTGACCACATCACAGTCCAACGCTCTAATAAATGGAGATACAAAAAATTATTAAAATATGGAGCTACAATGTGCCAGTTATACAGAACAGTGCTATATAAAATACAGTTGGATCATTCAGTACAATGTGAATGTAGCAGTACAGCTACAATATTTTTGAGATGTTGGTTGTCATGAAACATGATAAAGCTAAATCCCAAGCAAACAACTAAATTCACTTATATGGGAACTGTTTTAGCTGCCAACATATTTGATGTTTTTCTTCATCCGGCCCTGAGGTTTTTGCACAGATATGCCTGACATCCTGTCATTCTGATCCCAACACCGAGCTGCAAGCCTTGTGCATTGTAGAACACCTGAATGGCTCCTTGTGCTTACCCCCCCCCCCCCCCCCCACACACACACACACACACAATTTCTCCCTCTCTGAGCTGAGTGTACTTACATTGCTTGCAATAAAAATACTTTTTTTTTAAATAAAGTGACACTATAGCCAAAATTAAAACTGAGACATCTGATATAGTCTGTCAGTAACATTAACACTGTAGTCTTCAATTTACCTGAGCCCCCACCCCCCAAACGTAGTATATTATCTGGTGATCCTACCAGTAAGTCTGTTGTTTTTCAGTTTCCTTAACAGATGAAGAGTTAGAGGGTTAAGACCCTCTCCTCTCTATTCATCCTGTTTGTCAGCCTAGAGGGCATAATACTGCAGCCCAATGTAATGAACCACCTAACCCTCCAGAGAAAAGGAGGGTTGTTAGAAAACCCGGCAAAGTTCATTGCTAGACCTGACCTGCCACATACTGGTTATCCTGGTGGTCCTGTGCCCAAAGAGGCATGAGCCAATGGCATGTGACAAGAGCCACCAACACCCCATGTGTGTGTATGGCATGTTCTGCTTAAATTGTAAATCTGCACAAGTGTACGACATAAAATAAGTTGGAGATCTAAAATGTCCCTGTTTTCTCACAATAAAGCAAATACAGTACGATACTTCCTTGGGATGCTGGGATATTATTGGAGACTTATCCCCCAACTATGTCAGTTTGGCCACCCCCTTGACAGATCTCACTGAGGGTCAAACATCCATTGTTATACACTAGAATCCTGAGGCAAAAGCAGTATTATGCCAAATGAAGAAGGCATTGTGCAAGGAACCGCTCCTCATAGCCCTGGAATTTCAGAAAGAGCTCCTGTGCAAATGGATGTTTCAAAACTGGGCCTGGTCACAACATTGTCTCAGCTGGTTAGAAGGGAAGAGCACCCTGTTGTGTACTTAAGTTAGAAGCTCACTATTACCAGAAAAAATTATTCTATTGTAGAAAGGGAGTGTCTCACAATAAAGTAGGCATTGGAGACACTCCTCTACTGGTCGTTGGGCCAACCAAGCTGGTGCCAGATCTTGCAACAATTACCTTGAAGGCACCAAAAAGGGGTTTTATTTAGCATAGTAAGAGAAGGTTGGAACCCTTGCCAGTTTTTTGTATTTCTGTTTGTGCTTTGTAGCAGATTTTCCCTTACTGGTGAAAAAGTTGTCAGCACAGTAGAAAGTAAGGTAAGATGTCTCTAGTGGCACCATGGATAATAGTTAAAATTTGACCGGAGTTCTAACCCTTCCCTACTCTATCTAAACGTAGGAAAAAAAAAATTGGGTTGACATTCACCTTAATACACTGGACTCAGCAGGGAAAGGACACACAAGTCTTTTACCTGGACAAGCGTCATGCCTCTGAATGATGGATCTCTCACTGATAGTGTTTGTTGCGGTACAGTTGATATTCCAGGAATCTGACAATGACACAGGAGGCACAGTGACCTGGACTGTCCGTGATGAGCTGGTGGTATTATATAATGTTGTCTCTGCACTCACAGTCAGGTACAAAGAGGTGTAAGTCCCATTCTCTAACCTGCAGGAGATCACAGCGCTGTCATTCTGGAGACACGTAACATCCAGGACTGGAGCCGACACTGGCACTGAGAAACACAGAGATGGAAGGTGATGTGTCACTGTCAGTAACCAAGAACTGTAAAGTGGCATGAAATTGAAATAAGACCCATTCCAATACCCATGCCAACCCCCATTTCTTACATTCATAAAAAGGCACAACAATCCAGAAACAACTGTTCCAGGATTGAATAGTGCTCAGTCAAATGTCTTGCCTTGTTTTAAGGGAACTCTGCAGAAAGGGCGCATCAGCCAGCTGAAACCCAACTTTTCTTCTTTAGTTTAGGCATTTGGCAACACAAATACAAATCTTATTTTATAAATAACTGGTAAAAACATTGTTAGTTCCGCTTACAGCACACAGCCATAAGGGGACCATACAGCATCCAGAGCCTGCATAAATATTTTCCTGGGACCCACAGTTACGTACAGCTACTCATATGCTGTATATGAATTAAATGATGCAGATGTACACAGATATTTCCAACAGGTTTGTGTAAAGCACATCCATGCGCATGGATGTCATCAAGAATGCCTTAAGGTGAAAAACCCTGAGGTTTTTCAACCTCTCTAACTCCTTTAACTGCTTAAAAGGGACAAAGTAGGGATTGGCGCTGTTCTATGTGAAAAAAACCATGTGTATCTAGCATGGGGTAAAAAAACTTTTTAGCTTAATGTGAAAAAACTGTGCGTGTCCAGCAAGGGAAAAACCCTGCTGCCATAAATAAATGTATGTTAATATAAAGTGACGGGTGCTGACAAATAGTATTAAAGATAAAAAGTGAAGTGACATATATCAGCAATAAGAAATATATAAAAAACTATAAAAAAATCTATAAGAATCATCAACCAGTGCTAGTAAAAACCATCAATCTGCACTAGTAAAATACTCAATAAACATATAAGTGAAAGGTAGGTGACATGTGCTAAAAAACTTGTAAATTAATATAAAGTGACTGCAGTAAATGCTGTTGATGGTAACCAATTATAAACCTAATGGTGATTTAAATTACCACAATATGTCCATTTCATGAGAAAAAAGAAATGAAAAAACAAAAATCAAGAAATGCAAATAGTGTCCATGAAAGGTCACAAAGTGCTTCATCCAGTTGGTGACAGTTTTAAAACCAAAAAACGTGCTGGCAGTGGTGGCTTGTGTTTTCACTCACCAGAGCGCTTCACCCCTGCAGGGGTACAAGCGTGAAGTATAAGTAGTGCAACCCGGGTCCCGGTGCTCCTCTGCTGGGATATCCCCTTTGTTCACAACACCAGGATGAAGGACCATCCACGAGTGCAAAAGGAAAGAAACTCCTACAGCCTCCCCTCTGCAGCATAACCTCCGGCTAGATATCCACATATATTTGTCATAAAAAGCTTACCCACCACACGAGCGGGTAAGTGTTGGACTGCCCGCGGGGGGGAGGGGTTCTGTTTCATTGCCACCACGCCGCCGGGGGGTTGTTGTTTGTTTGCCGCCCCCCCAAAACAAACCCACCAGCCGTCACTGCGACAATGGGTATAATAACAGCAGAGCTGGATGGAACTTGTGCAGGAGACTACGGTGGAGTTGAAATGGAAACCATAGGCAGCCTCTGCTGACCTTAATCCTCAATATGTACTCATTGAAGATACCTCAATGACCATAGCTGCGGGCCAAATAAACTTTTATAGTGGGCCGCATGTGACCCGTTGGCTGTAGTTTGGAGACCCCTGGTTTACAGCCTTGGTTGTGCAGCACCTGTGGCATCATTAGGGTTGGTGTCACCTGGTGCGGTGTCACTAAAACCCCCCCCCCCCCATCGGGCACTCTCGTGTCACTCCCCACTGTGATGGAACCGCTTGGGCAGCCCACTTAGGTGCTTCCTTGTGCCAAACAGTGCCTCCTGCCCTCCAAACTTTACAGCTGACTAAGAGCTAATGCCAGCCTTTTACCCAAAGCATTGTACACAGACAAGATGTTGGGATAGAACCAAAAGACTGTTTATTGAACAGAACTACAAGCTTTTATACACTTCAAAAGTAGGCCAGTTCACCACATGAACAATAAAACCAAATATTTACCCAAAATATCACACAATGGTTTAGATAACGAGGTAGGGTTTACACAAGGCTAATCCCATCATAGCAACCTCCAAGAGTTAGCCAAATTAAGTAACAAACAGAAACGAACAGGTGAATGGGAATTCACATCTAGACCAGCGCTGTATTTTGGCCAAGGCCCAGGCCTAGGGCGCCGCCCCCCCGCACGAAAAAAGCCCCCCTCTGCCTCCTGAGTCAGTCTATTCACTGCCGGAGGTTGCTGGCTGCAGCGTCTATCACATGGAGCACAGCATGTGCTCACAGTTCCCCCTCCCCCTCCCCTTCCCCTCTGCACAGACAGGAGAGAGAGAGACCTAGTCAGCATCTTCTCCGGTGTTGTGATTCCAGGGGTGCTCGGATTGTGGCTTCAGCGGGCAGACCCAGCTACAGTCTGCATATCCTGGAGGGTGAGAGTAAAATACCAATCCTCTTCACTGTCTCTCCTTGAAAACCTCACACAGGCATAGGCGTGCGCAAGGGGTGTGCCAGGTGTGCCTGGGCACACCCTAATCCTGGGGCTGGCAACCTGTCAGTTGCGATTTACCTGTTGATCGCGGGAAGGTGAAAGGTAAACCGCGATCCCTCCTTGCCGACCCCCAGAACCTGGACATCGGGGGTGGGATCGGTACCAATATATGCCACCCCCTCCACTCCCCCTGTCCCTCTTCTTTCTGCTGCCCTGGTCCCCCTTTGCTCCCCCCATTGTTTCAGGATGAAGAGTGGGGAAGAGGCTGGTAAATATGTCACGCACACATTTGTGTTTGAGCTTTGAGGTGCAAGCCCTAATGCAATAGGCCGTGCACACCTATGCACACAGGGCTTATTTGAGCTCCAACTTTGTGTCTCCTATCTCCCTGTTATCTGAAATATGGACTCTCTGATAAATAACCCTTTGTGTTCTTGCTGTGCTTTACTACTCTGCTTCAATGGACACATGTACACTGCTGCTTACATATACGGTTAACTCTTTACAGCTCAATATCTGCAGGCTGGTGCTTCTGGAATCAATGGCATTTAACGCCTTAGTGTCTGCTTGTTTATGTGGTTAACCTTTCATAGCTGCTTGTATCTCTAAGCCCTGGTTCACATTGATGCTACTTTGAAGTAGCGCAATTTCAAAGTAGCAAGGTCAGCGCGATATCAGGTGCTACTTGATAGACATCTGTGTGGCTTCATTCACAGATGTCTATTGAAGTCGCACCTGAAATTGGCAAAAGTAGGACAGAAACCACTTTTGCAAATTGGTGCGGCGCTGCAAAATCAGTGTCGCATCGATTGGAACAGTGCCTTTGCCTCCAATAGGCTGCGACTTGTCATGCGATTTGATCTCTCAAATCACATGACAAATTGCTCCAATGTGAACCTAGGCTTAGGCTCAGTTCACACTGGAACCGGCCTCGGATCGCACAGAAACGCTGTGCATCCCTGTTCTCCATTTCAGGGACGAATCAGGACCGAATTTTAGCGTGAAATTCAGCCCTCAAACAGAGCCAAAGACGCACAGCGTTTCTGTGCAGTGCGCTCCACAGCCGCCCCGCTCCATAGAGAGCCAGTCACATTCTCCTGCTATGCAAATTGGATGCGGGTAAACCCACATCCAATTCACATAGGTGTGAACCCAGCCTAATGCTGTCTTCTGACATATGAAGAAAAGTGTAATTTCTGATCTTAGATCAGTCTGAATTTTATTACCCATCCTGCTGACTACATTCAGCCCAGGTTCACACTGATGCAGGTGAGAAACTGTGCAAGTTCAGCTGAACTCACACAATTTCAAACCAGCAATGCAGTCCGACTTCGGGGGGCGATTAGACAGGGTTCATGCACAGATGTCTAGTCAAATCACCCCCTAAGTTGCCAAAAGTAACACAGGAACTACTTTTGGGAATCGGTGCGGTGACGCAAAGTCGGCGTCGCACCAATTCAGACAGTGCCATTGCTGGCAATAGCTGCCGATTTGACATGCAATTTCACATGTCAAATTGCATGCCAAATCGGCCCAATGGGAATGGGTGCTTAAATAGGAACTGCAGTCTGCGCACATAATTTGGTATTATTAGAATGCAATTGGAGGCCCTTATTGGGCACTGATGAGGCTGTGCTGATGGGCACGGGTAAGTCTGCACTGATGGGCACCGATCAGGCTGCACTGATGGGCACCGATCAGGCTGCATTGATGGGCACCAATCAGGCTGCATTGATGGGCACTGACAAGGCTGTGCTGATGGGCACTGGTAATGCTGGTGAGGCTGCATTGATGGGCAATGGTGAGGCTGCATTGATGGGCACTGGTGAGGCTGCACTGATGGGCACTAATGAGGCTGCGCTGATGGGCACTGATGAGGCTGCTTTGATGGGCACTGACGAGGCTGCATTGATCGGCACTGACGAGGCTGCACTGATGGGCACTAATGAGACAGCTTTGATGGGCACTGATGAGGCTGCATTGATGGGCACTGATGAGGCTGCACTTGGTACCCACTTTTAACCACTTCAATACTGGGCACTTTCACCCCCCTCCTTCCCAGACCAATTTTTAGCTTTCAGCGCTGTCACACTTTGAATGACAATTGCGCGCTCATGCTACACTGTACCCAAATTACATTTTTATCATCTTTTTCACACAAATAGAGCTTTTCTTTGGCGGTATTTTATCACCGATGGGGTTTTTATTTTTTACGTACAAATAAAAAAAGACCAAATTTTTTTTTTTGAAAAAAAGCATTTTTCTTAGTTTCTGTTATAAAGTTTAACAAATAAGTAATTTCTTTTGATAAATTTTGACCAAAAATGATGCTGCTACATTTCCTTGGTAAAAATAACCCGAATCAGTGTTTATTTGGTGTTGGCAGTGATGGGGGGCAGACAGATGTTTTATGGGGACACAGATATGTGTTTGGGGATAGGGGTATATCAGTGGTGCTTGGTGTACTGTTTGTGGGGTGATCTGTAACAGCTCTCTGTGTAAAATCATTTTCGCACAGAGAGCTGTCACAGATCTGCAGATTCCCCCTCCCCCACCGCACTTAGCTCGGCGGGGATAACTGTCACAGAGACATGTGTCTCTGTTTACATTGTGACGGCTGTGCTTAGACACAGCCGTCACGTGATCGGGAGGGCCGATCACAGCGCCCATATCCCGATCTCTGCTCAGCTGGATTCTGTGATCGTAATGATGACAGGACCAAGCCGCAGCGCGCCTTGTGGCCGTGCTGCGAGCGCTCGCTCTGAGGAACGTTCCTGAACGTCCAACTCAGGACAAGGAAATGACCACCCAGTCGTTTATGTGCAGTGGCCGGGTGGGAGGTGGTTAATGTACAGAGAGAAAGAGGTGGAGCTCTAAAAAGAAAAGGTGGGGCCTAAAGAGGAAAGGGTGTGGTTTACAGATGACAGGGCAGGTCTTAAACAGGAAGGGGCATGGCATTGACAGGAAAGGGTGGGTCGTATTTAAATTGGGGGGTGCACAAGTTTAGTCAGGCCAAGGGCAGCACAAAACCTAAATACACCTCTGACCTAGACAATGCTTTGATTAATCAGGAATCCAGCAATAGTATTCAAGAAGACTCAGGGCTGTCCAAATCTCATTAAACAGTTTCCTTTTCACATACATCTGCTTAATGAGTTTGAAGTTGGCAGAGACCATCATGGCTTTTTTGACTGTTAAATGTAATAATCTCCTCTTGCATTTTATAACAGGACATTTTCCTAAATGCTTGTAGCTCCCTCGAATGCCAGGGCCCATAGTCAGGAGGCTAGCCTCCAGTCCTCTCCAAAAGCCCCTGTCCTGGTTGAGTCTGTCACACCCACCATCCCCCCATCAGGCTCTCTAGTATCAAGCTCACACCACCCCACCCGTATAGCATTCAGCTCTCTCCTGTCTAGCCTGCCACAGTGCACTAGAGGGCGCTGGGCAAGCTAGCTTCGCTGTTACGGATGGAGTGACACCATTGCTGTGTGATATCAGTTCCTACTTGATGGTGTCATCCATCTGGCAGGAATCACCCGGGTGCAGTTTGAACCCCCATAGCAAAACACCACTGTGCAGCACCAGGGGGACCCTCTGTTCTTCTTAGTGAAAGACTAGGAAGGAACTCTTACCTAATACTTGTAATCTAATTTTACTTGTTGGAGTTCCTCTTTCATTCACAATATCACAAGTATAATTTCCTTCATCAGAAAGTGTGATGTTCTTGATGGTGAGGGTCACCCTTTGTGTGCCAATGTCCTGGTCTGTGCCTTTACTGCAGTTATTGAATGTCTTGTTGCCATCTATTGCGAATGACACGAGGCAAGGTGGCTTATACACACGATGGACCTTCCAAGTAGACATGATAAATTCATTTCCCGGTTCGTTTGCACAGATTAGAGTAGCCGTGCTTCCGGCAGAAACTATAACATCTAGAGAACAAAAACAAATAAATAGATTAGATTACAATGTATACTACCAAGGCCTGATTTCTTTCTAGTACCTAAAAAGGCCCCTTTAAAATGTAGTGAAACAATCAAAAAATGTGCAAACTTGGCAAATAAATACAATTAAAATAAATAAATAATAAATCAATCAATAAATAAACTCAAATGAGCATATTTCATACTCATATTAATGAATCGGTGTCCACAATTTATATGTGCAATAAATAGAAGTAGAAAAGCTACAATTTCTGGGGAAATTGTGTGAAGCGTTCTTGCCTCCACCTACAGTAGTCTACAACTGGAGTGGGCGGAGTAACTGGGTGGAGTGGCTGGAGTAACTGTGAAAAGAGTTAAAAAGCTTAATATTTTAAAAAGTATAAATAGTATTAAAAAAGTTGAAGAAGTCCCATCAATAGCTAAAAGAGCTGAACATTTTTTTCAAAAATGATTTTTTTTTTCAAAAATGATTTCTTTTTTTTTCAAAAATGTTTTTCTTTTTTTTTCAAAAATGTTTTTTTTTTTTCAAAAATGATTTTTTTTCCAAAAATTATTATTTTTTTAAATTATTTTTTTTTTCAAAAATGATTTTTTTTTTACAGAAATTATTTTTTTTTTCAAAAATGATTTATTTTTTCAAAAATGATGATTTTTTTTTCAAAAATGGTGATTTTTTTCAAAAATTATGATTTTTTAAATGATTTTTTTTTTCAAAAATGATGATTTTTTTTCAAAAATGATGATTTTTTTTTCAAAAATTATGATTTTTTTTTTCAAAAATGATTTTTTTTTAATTATTTTTTTTTCATGGGGTGGTCATAATGTTTTGGCTGATCATGGGGGGTCATAATGTTTGGCTGATCATGACTTTTTTTTTTTTTTTTTAAATGATTTTCTTTTTTTCCAAAAATTTTTTTTTTTTTAATAATTTTTTTTTCAAAAAAGATTTTTTTTTTTAAATGATTTTTTTTTTCAAAAATGATGATTTTTTTTTTCAAAAAAAATTTTTTTTTTAAATGATTTCTTTTTTTCAAAAATTATTATTTTTTTTTCAAAAATTATTTATTTTTTTTTTAAATGTATTATTTTTTTTTTCATGGGGTGGTCATAATGTTTTGGCTGATTATGGCATGGACATAATGTTTTGGCTGATCGTGGGTGGTCATAATGTTTTGGCTGATCATGGGGTGGTCATAACGTTTTGGCTGATCATGGGGTGGTCATAATGTTTTGGCTGATCATGGGGGTTGTCAAAATGTATTGGCTGATCATGGGGTTGTCAGCTTTTGTCACCTCCCACTCTAGTTTTGAACATTTCGCCATTCATTCCTGTGGAACCAATTTCACTGCAAAAACGACGATATTTCGTGAACCATTTGGCGAAACATCCCACAAAGTAATAGCACACCAATCGGGAACAATCCGCACGTTTTGGTATATTACTGTCTATGTAGTGTAAAAGCTGTGGGAGGAGTTAGGGTGGTAAATTTGGCTATAATAAGAATAATATATATGTGAGATAACAGTAAGTGGTCTTGCTATGCAAGAACACTTAATAAAAAATAATTCATAAATGTCCACAATTTATATGTACAACTGAATAAAGTGATAGTAGGAAAGGGCTGTGATAGTTGCATATATCATATTCAGTGGAATCCACAAGGCAGCAATCAATGAAATCTACAGTAATAACACACTGATATGCAGGTGAGGATGGTGCTAGCACAGCAAGCCAAAAAGTGCTCCAAACCACCAGCACACAGTGTGACACATTCCTTACTGAATATTTAGATCCCACACAGAGATCATTATGTGCTAAAACTGCCCTGTGGCTGCCCGGCTACCACGTCGCTGCCTACAGAGCATACCCAGAGAGCAACTCACAAAGCAACCAAAAAGGAATCCCATCCCATAGTACAGTATCTTTGTTTGCTTTGGTTAGCTAGCTATTTTCACAATAAAAAGATATAATGTTTTTTTAGGTACATAGCTTTCTGTTAGCCCAGGAGCAGGATCTGGAGCGCTGAGTTTGGGGGTGCCGACAGCCAGAGTCACCTGAGAGCAGAGCAGAGACTGGACTAATCATTGTATGTGACTGGATGGTAAGCTGCAATATCGCTGAGACTGGTGAGCTGCGGCTGTGGGGGATTTACCATCTCCTGCTAGAGAGACTGAGTCCTTTAGAAACTGACCATTCATCCATGTTGTAACTTGCAGTCTTGACAGGGATTATTCTTATGTATACAAATGGTACATTAGGGCCCCAACGTTAACCGGCTTAAGCGTTAGGACTAAAGACTGTCCCCTTACAGCTGCTGCACAAAGACCTTCACCTATTGCCTATTCTAATGCTGCATATACACGCTCGGAATTTCCAACAACAAATGTTCGATGGGAGCTTGTTGTCGGAAATTCCGACCATGTGTAGGCTCCGTCGGACATTTGTTGTCGGATTTTCCGACAACATTTGTGCGACCGTGTGTATGCAAGACAAGTTTGAGCCAACATCCATCGGAAAAAAATCCAGGATTTTGTTGTCACAATGTCCGAGCGTGTGTACTCGGCATAATAGTTACACTCTCAGGGGACATTGCACCATATTCTAGCCATTCTCCTAGAGTGCACTCTAGACTTATAGTATTATTATTCATACTGCAGTTACAGCTTATTAAGATTCATGAGTTAATTCCAGTCTGGTGGTAGAGACCTCTATTCTAAGTTACTTTGGCATAGTGATTATACTGTCTGGGAGACTGTCTGAACCTACAATCTCACAGACCCCTCTGTCCTCAGGATGATACACCCCAGTAAAGGAGCAGCAAGGCAGCCAGAAGATACCTTGTTTGCACAACAGAAGCATAGTATGACAGTGTCTCCAGAGCTTAATTAGTAACAAACTATTACATTAAAAACAAACTATTAAAATCACACTTCCTATGTATGTTTCTTCCTTATAACTGATTTGGAGGTAACATGGATGGTTGCCAAAATGCTCTCAACATTACAGAATGATTCCAGTTCAATGTATTCAACGATAAAATACAAGGCTTACTGTGAATGGCTGAGCAGCACTTAGCCAGACTTGATTTTGTCCGAGCAACGGGAAGTCTCTGTACCATGGCCAAAGCACAGCTCTGCATACTGTAGCTCATGCTACCCACAGTTAATATAGTGCTGACAGCAAGAACAGCAATTAGTAAGGAAATTGATCATTTGGGCCAGCTTGACCGAAAATGATAGCAAAGCTGTAGTTTGGTTTATATCATCTAATTATACAAATCAAATAAGGGTGTCGAAAAATAGTAACTGATAAGTGGCTTGCTCAGCCCCAGCAGAAGAGTCCTACACTGAGCAGTATGTTGCAGAAGAAGACCACTGAGCTGTGGGTGGAAGGAGTTTATCTCTGTACAGTGATCTGACAGGACCCTGGGCAGCCTGGCCTTCAGAGCTCCAACCAGCAAAGCTTACCCTTCCTGCTGATTGGAGAGCTGTAGCTTGAACTCTTTGGGGATTGTCAGGTATTCATATTATCTATTTTTTTTATAGAACTCCTTGAGGATTTAAAAAAGTTTTCACACTTCGAATTTAGTAAGTTGGCAATAAACAGGCAATCGTGACAATGCAAGGGCAATATATGGTGATAATACATAGGCAAAAATGAAGCAATTGTTACAATATGTGGACAACCAATAGACAATCATAGCTACTGTACATGTAGTCAAGAAATGGAGAGCATTCAAAATTCAAGCACGAAATGGGAAATCATTACAATCTGAAATGTTCCTAACAATAACTTACATTATGCTCCCAGCTAATGAGGCACAACCCTAGGTCAACTCCTGGTCTTGGGTGGTTGAAAGGAGCTTCCCTGACTTTTGGGAGCCATATAAGGAAAATTTCATCCTTCAGAGCCACCAGGAACACTTTGGATTTTTAGCCTTCACAAATGACTGCATTTCAGAAGTTTGTTGAATTTTGCTCACATTGTTAAATTATGGCCAAAATGTCTTGATCCAAAGTTTTTCAGCAAAGCAAAAAACTCTTGATTTTGTTCATTCCTACAGATTTGAAATATGATGCCTCGTGAGGGACTTTCTTAATTTACCTGTCCATCACTAAAATAAACACCTCCTCATTTAGACTATATGATAACATGAAAATGTTAATTCTGCAAGACCTGACCCCAACTTCTTTCGACATAGAAAATGTACAAGAAAGGACTGGACACATATGTTGGTTAAACAGACCAATATAAAGCTCTCACCTTCTTCGAACGATACACCCCAATATAGAAGCAAATTAACCAGCAGATATGTTGTTTGGTGAGCCATTCTGACATTGAACAGAGACTTGTGCATTGCCTCCGATACTCGCATCTATTATTAAGATTACTCTTCCTGTGTGCGTGTCGTTATGTTCTCTGAAATGACGTAATGTGGTGAGGTATTGGTCACCTACCATGTGTAAGTCAAAAAAAAGTCGCGCTGACAACTAAAGTGACAAAAGGCAAATGCCTGAAAAATGATGTGAATGTGAAGATTGAATGTGGGTCATTGAGTGAAAGTGTCAAACACTATGAAAGAAGTTAAAAATACTATTAAGTGAATAAAATATAAATGAGAATAATTGTGTATATGACAAAAAAACAGATATTGCATATCACAATCAGTAAACAATATGTACCTCTAGTGTCAATACGTACATTAATACAGCTTAACTGTAACCACAGAGCCAAACCATAATAGTGCAACAACATAAGAAACTGAAAAGCTAAAGAAAGTCCGTGATTCAAAAAAGCAGTATTAAATAAAGTCCATCCATATTACGTTGACATGCATAGATTAAAACTGATCTCCAGGTGCTCTGTGAAGTAATGTAACAGGATCTCGCTGTGATAGGATATAAGGTGCGTAGATAAACCTCCACCTCCAAGAAAAATTGCTGCCTCTTACCAGATGGAAATGGTCTCTAAATTACAGGAGACCCAGGAGGCAGATGGCTGTACCCCAGCCAGGGATCTTTAAGCAGGCACTCAGCGTACGGGACCCGGGACTCACTCCACACAGCCTCAGCATTTATGGAAATATTGCCATGTAAAAGATAAATTGCTCCACATAGTGTAAAATCCAGCGATTTATTGTATAAAAAAATATAAAGATTGCACTTACAAAAGCATCGTAAATTGCAGGTATGTAAAATAGAAAGCCGGCCGGCTCCAAGAAAACTCGTGTCCTACGAGTCTGTGTATCGCGGTGTCGTCGGGACGTAGCTCCTCCTCCCTACGCCGTTTCGTCACAACAGGACGTGGTCACCTACCAAGCCATCGGTGTTGGAAGAACAAAGACTTGTGGTTAGAAAAAAACTACTAATATTTGTGGTACACTATAGCTTCACAACTGTATATGTAGTTCTTGTTTTTATTATTTGTAATAATGTTTTTAATCTCAACATATATCAGTCTTTTTCAACCAGGGTGCCCAGGCCCCCTGGGGGTGTCTTGAGGTTTCTTCAGCGGTGCCTTGGCAAAATGTCTAAAAATTGATCACAAATTGTATACAAGCCAGCAGGTGGAAGAAGCCTGTCTTTTAGTTACGCAAAGTCACGGATTTTCATTAGGCACCATTATGACTTTCTAGACACTGGCATCCTAACAACCAATGACGTCATCAGTTAATGAGGATGTCTATCGCCTCCACAGTATTCTTGTTTGACCCTCCTGTACCCCTCTCCTTCAGCACTAGGGTGACATTAGCTGACTGATGGAGAGAAGTTTAGGGAGAGGAGAAACACTGGAATGCTAGTCAGTACGAGTGTGCAAAAGTGTATTTGCTTTGGAAAAATAAATCACCTCTAACATTGGGTGTCCTACTTGTGTGGATGTTGCTGCATTATGTAAAGCTATTAGATTTTAGACATGTGCACTGACAAAAAATTTGTTTGTTTTAGTTTTCGTTTCATTCTTTTTTTGCTTTTTTCGGAAATTCGAAAATTCAGAAATCCGAAAATAAGGATTTTCAAATTTCCGAATATTTGAATTTCCGAATTTCTAATTTTCGGATTTCCGAATTTTCAAATTTTCAAATTTCGAATTTCCGAACTTTCGAATTTTCGAATTTAGAATTTTTGAATTTTGAATTTCGAATTTAGAATTTCCGAATTTTCGAATTTCCGAATTTTTGAATTTAGAATTTTTAAATTTAAAATTTCCGAATTTTCGAATTTCCGAATTTTTGAATTTAGAATTTTTCAATTTTGAATTTCCGAATTTTCGAATTTCAGAATTTTTGAATTTAGAATTTTTAAATTTTGTATTTAGAATTTTTAAATTTCGAATTTACAAATCTTGAATTTCGAATTTCCAACTTTTCGCATTCTGAATTTTAAAATTTCAAATTTCTGAATTTCCGGAATTCGAAAATTCGGAAATTTGAAAATTCGAAAATCCGAAAAAAAGAAAGAAAATCAGTAAAATTGGAAATAATAATTAACTATTAAATTATAGGTATTGGAATTTCCTTTCAAATTTGGCTGTTTGTGAACGTAACGAATACAAATTTATCTGAAGTTACGAATTATCCGAAATAACGAATGCCACATCTGAAATTTCTGAAATTTCGAATTTTCCAATTTCCGAAATTTTGAATTTTCACATTTCGAATTTCCAAATTTCCGAAACTCTAAAATGTCAAATTTTTGTAAATTCGAAAATTTGAAATTTCGAAATTCAGAAAATTGGAAATTCAGAAATTGAAAAATTCGGAAATACTGAGATTTCGGAATTAATTAATTTGTCAAAATTTGTTAAAAAACGAATTCAGAACTAAATGAATTGCACATGTCTATTAGATTTGCTTTTTACATTTTTGAATGGGGCGCCTCGAGACTGTCCATAATTTTAAAGGGTGCCTCAACTGAAAAAAGGTTGAGAAACACTAACATATATAATAATATTTTATTAGAAATACTACCGGGTGATCCACTTTAAAGCATAACTAAAGACATTTTTTTTAGTTTTGGATAGAGTGGAGATTGATTAAAACACCTATCAGGTTTTTATTGCTGCTTGTGCCCCCATTAGGGTGATTCACCTTTTCTATTGTCCTGTTGTCACACTTACCCCTAACGCAGGTGGTCAAACACTATATCTGGCTACTGTGTTCTTCACCTATAGCAGCCCCCTTTCCCATAAGGCAAGCAGACCTACCGATACTCGGTTGCCCCCCAGGACTTATACGCAATGCTATAGTGCCTGGCTACCATGCCAGGGCAGGCGTGAACTGAGCAAAGCAAACAAGTACTTGCGGTTGGCAGACAGGCAGAGTGGATCAACGATCGTCCAGGTAAAAGGCGGGCAGAGTTCAGAGAATAGTCAATATCTGATCCGAGGTCAAACACAGGGAAATCCAATCTAGCAGATCAGGACAGACAGACAGGGAGCTTGATCAGATATTACACACGTTATCACACTGAATCACAAGCATGAGACTGAAGGTTTGGCTGGCTTAAATCAGGTTTAATCTCCACCTAGAGACTGGCCACATTATTGACCTTGCAGGTAGACAGACAGACAAGGAGAATCCCATAGCCAAAACTAGGATGCTGAAATGAGGAGCAGGAGCGCTAGACACTCCTGACACCTGTTTACCGAAAGTGAAAAAAAAATCCCAAATTTGGGTTGTCATCAGAGAAGTAATAGAGGGGAGTATAGGGGCACTAGTTCTGGTAGCAACCAGGGATTCCCTCACTTTGGATTGATTTCGTCTCCCTTCCTGTTGTGGTTATGGGACAAAAAGTGAAGGGAAATTTCCGCAATGGAATAGAGATGGCAAAAAAATGCAAGGGTTATAATTTTCCCTTACTCTCTCCAAAATTAAAAAAAAAAAAGTTTTGTCTTTAGCTCTACTTTAACCACTTCCTGCCCAGGCCATTTTTCAGCTTTCAGCGCTGTCTCACCTTGAATGACAATTGCGCGGTCGTGCTACACTGTACCCAAACTACATTTTTTATGATTTTCTTCACACAAATATAGCTTTCTTTTGGTGGTATTTAATCACTGCTGGGTTTTTTATTTTTTACACAAAAAAAAAAGACCAAAAATTTTGAAAAAAAAAAAAAAGCAACCAGTTAACCAGATGCCGACTGCCCCACGTACATTTACTGCAGCAGGCAGCAGCTCTTGGCAGAATCGCGTACCTGTACGTCATTATGTTCTTCCGGGTCTGGAGCACACACATGCACCGCTGGTGACCTGCTCATGCTGTGATTGGACACAGCAGGAGGCAGTCAGCGGGTCCAGTGGACGCGATGTCTGCCAGCACCCAGCGATCGTTCAGGACACAGGCAGAATGGTGATCTGTGACAAGGGAAGGCTGAGATCCTGTGTTTCTGATAAGCAGGAACATGGATCTTTGCCTTCCCACAGCACCCCCCCACTGTTAGCAAGCACTCCCTCAGGAACACATTTAACCCTTTTATCTCCCCTGATGTTAACCCCTTCCCTGCCAGTGTCATTAGTACAGTGACATTGCATATATTTTTAGCACTGATCACTGTATTAGTGTCACTGGTCCCCAAAAAGTTTCAAAAGTGTCTTCCGCAATATCGCAGTCCCGCTATAAGTCGCTGATCACCGCCATTACTAGTAAAAAATAAAAAATAAATAAAAATTCAAAAAAATCTATCCCCTAGTTTGTAGACGCTATAACTTTTGCGCAAACCAATCAATATACACTTATTGGGATTTGTTTTACCAAAAATATGTAGCAGAATACATATTGGCCTAAACTGATGAAGAAATTAGATTTTTTTCCATTTTTTTTATTGGATATGTTTTATAGCAGACAGTAAGAAATACACCATATTGTTTTTTTTTCAAAATTGTCACTCTTTTTTTGTTTATAGTGCAAAAAATTAAAAAAACGCAGAGGTGATCAAATACCACCAAAAGAAAGCTCTATTTGTGGGAAAAAAGGACGTCAATTTTATTTGGGTACAGCGTTGCACGACCGTGCAGTTGTCAGTTAAAGTAATGCAGTGCCGTATCACAAAAAAAGGCCAGGCCTTTAAAGCGGGGTAAACCTCCTGGAGTTGCAGTGGTTAAAGTGGTAGTAACCGATCATTCCTAATTCCCCATGTTATCTAGTATTCTGTAAATTAAATGTCTGTGTCTTTTGCTATTGCTCAGGAAATATGCCCTTCAAGAGATAAAGCCCGATTCCCAGTGTAGTGATGTCACCGGCGCATGCGCTTTCTGTCTCCCAGGCACGGCACACTCAGTATGCCAGTGTTCTGTTAAATTCGGCGACCCGTCAGATTTGGTATTGGAAGTGACGTTCCATTAGCTGCGCATGCGTACACCTGCTACCAGGTTGCCCAATCTGACAGAACACTGTAGTGAAAAGAAGGCGGCAGCGGACATCTTAGTACACCCAGCTATGTCTTAAATTCAAGAGTAATTTTAGCAATAAACTGAGTATATATATATATATATATATATAAATAATTATAGTATATTGCCATCTGTGATGGTGATTTGATGTAAACATTTTTAAAGAAGCTGGATCCAAGCAGTAGGAAGGTAGCGGAGGTCATGTTGGTTCACCCCACACTGCTCAGCGCTAAACCTTTACCCTTTAAAAATTAAACCTGCAAACAGCATGAGAGATGTCAATGTACTATATTTATTTCTATACACTCACTTTATTGTTAAAATGACTGTTAAACTAAAGACATAGCTGGGTGTAGTAAGATGTCCGCTGCCTTCTGCTGAGTGCAGGTGTTCCGTCAGATTAGGCAACCTGGTAGCGGCTGTACGCATGCGCAGGTGACTGAACGTCACTTCCATTACCAAATCTGACGGACGGATCTGACACACTCACAGCGTTTCTTAGCACTATCGCAAGATTTCTGACCCGTGGTTTTGTTCCTGAAAAAAACCCATGTGACTTGACACGTCATAGGGGGGTGTGAACATCGGCACTCATGAGCATGGCATTTGTATGAATGGCTATGTTCCCATAGCAACAATGAATGAAACTGATGCTTGGATAAGGGGCTAATGCGCATGCGCAAGTTTACCAGGATAGAAGAGAAAGGGCAGAAGTTTACTAGAGTATGAAAGCAGAATGGAAGAGATAAGATGGCGCAGGCTTCAGCAGCAAAGGAGAACATAAAAAGTAAGATAAAAAACAAACATGCAATGAGATATAGGGAACCATTATTAGGCACCGTGTGTATACTACAATGTACTGGTGGGTTTATACGTTTTTGTTTTTTTTCATGTGGCGGCTAAGTTTACTACCGCTTTAACATTTCTGTCACCTTTACAAAGGTTCTCTTGTACAAAGCTTCATGTGACTAACCGCTGGGCAAAATATCTCCCAACTCTCCCTGATTTGGTCCCTCTGTTCCTCTTTCCTCCTCATTTGTCCCTCATTTTGGTCTGATCTATATAGTTGTATCTAAAATGCACTTTTTATCTTTCAAAAAGTGTTTCTCAGTGCTAAACCTTTCATCCAAATTCTAAATTGCTGCATTTGTAAATTTAAAAGCCAATATAAAAGGAAATGTAGTGGTAAAAAAAACCTTTGTGGATTTAATTAACCTTTTTTTTTTTTTTTAGTTAATTCTCCTTTAAAGGGGTGTGGCAGGGGGCGTGTCTTATGCCTACATACATTTGCTAGTAGGAGTCCCTCATTAATTAATAAATAATGATATTTGAAGCGCTTCACAATGTGCATGAAAATGAATATATAAGAATAAATATAAATAGTCAAATAAATCCAGCGGTGAGTAAAAATTCCTAAAAAATCCAGCAATCAAAATAGTGTAAAATTATAAAAAATTAGTGACACCAAATGTGTAAAAAATTCACATAAAAAAAATATAAAAAATATAGCAGGTAGAGATCAAGCAAAATTGTAGTCAGTAAACAAGCCAAACGTTAGTAAAACATGGTCGCAGTTTGAGATTAAGCAGAAGCATAGTCGAGAAACAAGTCGATAACTAATGGCAGTGGAGATACGGGAAGATAAGAGCGAGATATTGGCTGGAGAGAGCACAATAATCTGGCAAATAAGAAGTTCAAAGGCATGAACTAAATCAGGAAGTTCATGGGAGGAGCAAACAGTTCACGGTTCCCCAAAACCAAGAGACAGGGCAAGTAATTCCAATCAGTCAATGAACTGTCTAGCATCTCAGGTGGCTCAGCAAGCAGAGAAATTGGCTCCTCCCACGCGTTACATCACAGTCACGTGACTTTTTTCCTTGAAAAAGTCACGTGACTGTGATGTAACGCGTGGGAGGAGCCAAGGACGCTCTGTGCAGATCAGCAGTATCACACAGTGTACTGCAGTGAATCTGCTCCTGTCTAAGGTGGCTGACTGCTATAGTAAAACCTGCATATGCCTTATCATTATAAGGCACACGTGAGTGGATTGAAGTTTGCCTGTGTACCTTGGTATCCTAACTATTGCACAATGATTGGTTTTTTCTCTTATCTGCCTGTTTATGATTCTCACATTGGTTGTGAATAGAAGCAAAAAACACATTGGTACTATCAATGAGCACCTTAATTAAGCAAGTGTTTTTAAACAGCTTTGCTAGTGATCAAAAGCTCTATACCAATCAGGATTCTACACCTGTATAATTGAACCTTCTGAATACATCCCTATATATTTATTTTTATGTGGATTTTTTATGTGAATTTTTTACACATTTGGTGTCACTAATTTTTTATAATTTTACACTATTTTGATTGCTGGATTTTTTAGGAATTTTTACTCACCGCTGGATTTATTTGACTATTTATATTTATTCTTATATATTCATTTTTATGCACATTGTGAAGCGCTTCAAATATCATTATTTATTCTTTTTAAGTGACTCTGAAAACACTCTCTTTTGATAGCAGCCTCACTTGGTTTTATGTGTAATTATCAGCTATTTAGCATCACAGCGCTTTGTGTTTTATATATAGGAGTCCCTCATTCCCATCTCGTTGGAAGGTATGTATATATATATATTTTTTTTTTTTTTTTTTTACATATCACTGCCTTCTAACCCCCACCCACCGTATACCACTTTACTAAATTTATGATAATCTTTCAATCCTGGACTTCCCTTCACAGGTGATCAAAACAAAAATCCTAAACAACTTGTCAGGATCCGGGTCTGAACCTGCAACCCTTAGCTGTGTCTAGCAATTTCTCTGCTTGCTGAGCCACCTGAGATGCTAGACAGTTCACTGACTGATTGGAATTACTTGCCCTGTCTCTTGGTTTTGGGGAACCGTGAACTGTTTGCTCCTCCCATGAACTTCTTGATTTAGTTCATGCCTTTGAACTTCTTATTTGCCAGATTATTGTGCTCTCTCCAGCCAATATCTCGCTCTTATCTTCCCGTATCTCCACTGCCATTTGTTATCGACTTGTTTCTCGACTATGCTTCTGCTTAATCTCAAACTGCGACCATGTTTTACTAACGATTGGCTTGTTTACTGACTACAATTTTGCTTGATCTCTACCTGCTATATCTGCTACTGGACCCCCGGCTTGCTCACCTCCTTGGGGGACGATCCTGAGGACTGCGACCTGCAACTAACACGCAGCAAAACCCATCTCCATCTTCAGGAGCTCTGGTAAACACCGCTTAGCACTTCGACCCGCACCTCGGATGAGCCAGTGTCATCCGCCAGGGTGATCTTCTCCTAACACTTTAAGCAGCTGGACGGTGGGATCCTCTTTACTGCTATAGCACCATCCATCTTTCCCTTAACTCTGACCAGTTTCCCAGTCTCGACTGCTGAAAAACATCCCCACAGCATGATGCTGCCACCACCATGTTTCACAGTGGGGATGGTGTTCTTTGGGTGATGTGATGTGTTGGGTTTGCACCAGACATAGCATTTTTTTTGATAGCCAAAAAGTTCAATTTTAGTCTCATCAGACCAGAGCACCTTCCTCCATACATTTTGGGAGTCTCCCACATGCCTTTTCACAAACTCAAAACGTATCATTTTGTTTTTTGCTAAAAGTAATGGCTTTCTTCTATATATAAATATAATTATTCACTTAATTTGGTGGTACACTGTGTAATATTAGGAGGTTAATATTAGCGCAATTATCCATTTAAAATATTTTATGTTTGTGTATCAGTCCACATATATAATTGCAGCTATATTATTCAGTTATATTTTAATATTTATTCACATCAGCGCTTTAGTATATTTTTACACCAATGGCTTTCTTCTGGCCACTCTGCCATAAAGCCCAACTCTATGGAGCATACGGCTTATTGCCGTCCTATGTACAGATACTCCAGTCTCTGCTGTGGAACTCTGCAGCTCCTCCAGGGTTACCTTAGGTCTCTGTGCTGCCTCTCTGATTAATGCCCTCCTTGCCCGGTCCGTGAGTTTTGGTGTGAGGCCGTCTCTTGGCAGGTTTGCTGTTGTGCCATGTTCTTTCCATTTGGTTATGATAGATTTGATGGTGCTCCTAGGGATCATCAAAGATTTGGATGTTTTTTTATAACCTAACCCTGACTTGTACTTCTCAACAACATTGTCTCTTACTTGTTTGGAGAGTTCCTTGGTCTTCATGGCAGTGTTTGGTTAGTGGTGCCTCTTGTTTAGGTGTTGCAGCCTCTGGGGCATTTCAAAAAGGTGTGTATATGTAATGACAGATCATGTGACACTTAGATTGCACACAGGTGGACATCATTTCACTAATTATGTGACTTCTGAAGGTAATTGGTTGCACCAGAGCTTTTTATGGGCTTCATAACAAAGGGGGTGAATACATTCGCACATGCCAATTATCATTTTTTTATTTCTGAAAAATAGTTATGTATATATTTTTCTAATTTTACTTCACCAACTTAGACTATTGTGTTCTGATCCATCACATATAATTCAGATTAAAAAAACATTGAACTAAAGGCTGTAATGTAACAAAATAGGTAAAAAGCCAGGGGGGGGGGGGGTGAATACTTTTGCAAGGCACTGTATATGTCATAAGGGCAGGAGAAAACTCAACATAGTGTTTTACCGTTTAAAAACAACTTTTAAAAAACCACAGTAAAGAACTCACATTTACAAATTCATTATCTTCCTCAAAATTCTACAAACAATACCCCATAATGACAACGTGAAATAAGTTTGTTTAAAAACATAGCAAATGTATTAAAAATTACAAATTAAAAAAGTAACAAGTACACAAAGAGCTCACATTTACAGATGCACTGTCCTGGTGCATGCCAGTAAAGCGCTTGTATGATGAAGATGGACAATCCTGGATCACTGAAACATCCGCAGATCCTCGGACCTCTTGATATAGTCACAAGTACAGTGAGGAAACGCGTCGAGCAGGAGCCTGTGACATCATTACATCCCTCTAGGAAGCAGTTCATGAGCAGCTGGGGACACAGGGCCGAGGATCTGCGGATGTTTCAGTGATCCAGGGACTGTCCATCTTTATCATACAAATGCTTTACCTGCATACACCAGGACAGCGCATCTGTAAATGTGAGTTCTTTGTGTACATGATATTTTTTTCAATTTTTATTTTTAATAAATTAAAAAACAAACTTCTTTCATGTTGTCATTATGGGGTATTGTTTGTAGAATTTTGAGGAAAATAATGAATTTAACCCATTTTGGAATAAGGCTGTAACATAACAAAATGTGGAAAAAGTGAAGCTCTGTGAATACCTTACCTTACCCCTGCACCCCTAGAATAAAGGCACGTTTAACTCTTGCAGTTCAGGGGACTCCACTGCAAGGGTAGATTTTGTGTAATTTCCGGACTTCAACTTTCATTTCTATAAATGCATCTGCCGATTACTAAGGAGGTTACTGCATGGATCATCTGAAGTTACTGCATACATGTTAGATTTACCTTACACTCTTAAAAAAGTTTTTTTCCCTTTCAAACATTTTTATGAGAAACATTTTTTGAATTGTGCAACACATAAAGACGAAATAAAACCTGAAAACCTGGTAAATGACTTTCATTGTATGTAGGAGCCATACACAACAAAGCTATTAGAAGTGTTCAATTCCAGTTCATATAAACATACAAATGAATGACCCTCAGGACCTGAGCTATTAGACAGCCTGGGTGGACTGCAGTTGGAAAGTGCAAACTCAGGTTGAGTAAACATTGATGGAGTACGTGTAGCAAAGTGCAAGGTAAATCATGGCACGATATAAAATTCATTTGGGTACAGTATTGCATGACGGAGTAATTGTCAGTCACAATATCACAGCACTGAAAACTGAAAAAATGTCCTGAAGGAGTTGAAACATGTTGGTGCTAAGATGGTAAATATTGTTTGTCTATTTCCCAATGGGGAGATCTTCCTTAATTTTTGGTCCTGGAGACAGAACAGGAATGAGCAGACATGTGCAATTCGTTTAGTTCCGAATTAGTTTTTTAACGAATTTTGATAAATTCGTTAATTCAGACATTGCCGAATTTCCAAAAATTTAGAATTTCCGAATTTTTCGAAATTTCGGAGATTCGGAATTTCGAAATTTTGGAAATTGGAAAATTCAAAATTTCGGAAATTCGGAATTAGGAAATTCGAAAGTTTGAAAATTCAAAATTTTGGAAATTTGAAAATCCGAAAATAAGAATGGAAATTCAAAAGAATGAAAATCCGAAAACCTAAAAATCTGAAATAATAACTAATTAATAATAACTATTAAATTATAGGTATTGGAATTTCCTTTCAAATTTGGCTATTAGTGAACATAACGAGTACGAATTTATCCAAAGTTACAAATTATCTGAAATAACGAATGCCGTAAATGAATGGAACATAACGATCTAATAATAATAAATAATACTAAAACCTTTTTATTATTAATATTTATTATTAATTTGTTCCATTCCATTTGTTTAAATGCGGCATTCGTTATTTCGGATAATTCGTAACTTCAGATAAATTTGTATTTGTTATGTTTACAAACAGCCAAATTTGAAAGGAAATTCCAATACCTATAATTTAATAGTTAGTTACTATTAGTTAGTTATTATTTTGAATTTTACTGATTTTCTTTCTTGTTTTCAGATTTTCGAATTTTTGGACTTTCAAAAATTCAGAAATTCTGAATTTGAAAATTTGGAAATTCTGAATTTGAAAATTCGGAAATTCTGAATTCGAAAATTCGAAATTCGGAAATTTGAAAATTCGAAAATTCAAAAATGTGAAAATTCAGAAATCCGAAAATTTGAAAATTCGGAATTCGGAAATTTGAAAACCCGAATTTTCAAATGCTTCACATATTTTCAATATCAATTATATCCTGAAGTGATTTATATTCATTGAAGGAATAAGAGTTGAATTAAGAATGATCTATTCCTTTTTTTAAGAGCTTTAATTGCACGGAGTTCTTTCTTTAGATATTGATAGGTTCAGCGCTGTGCACTCTCCTATTTAGAATACAGTATGTGTATTGCATGTTATACTGCCACCTGGTGGATGGTGAGCAGATTTCACATAGACAGAAGCGAAGGTACAAGACAATCAATTCTCAAACTTTGACATTTCAGTAGCTAAGAAGAAAATAAAATTAAATAAATCAGCAGAGATGCATATAGTATTAAACTGTAAAAACCTTTTAATACTAAGTGTCTGAATGCAATTTTGCAGGAGGAATACTATATACAAATCACTCATTTCTAAATATGTTACCAGTTTACAATGAAGTGTATAAAAGTGCATTTATTTAGATGGCATCTGTTCGCAGCGGATGATCTCAAACATGGACATTCATATCATTTAGTTAATTCTGAATACATTTAGGCAAAAGATTTTTGCTTTAAAGTAGAACCCCAACGAAAACTTTATTCTTACGTTTTGAGTAGAGTAGGAGGATGGTTAGGGGCCCTGTCAGGTTTTTATTGCTATTTATGATTACCATAGGAGAGATCTCCCCTTCGATCCTCAGTGGTCAGTGATTTGAGAGCACACATGCATACTACCCCAGCCAACCTGGCATAGGCAACACAGAAAACCGGCACTAAAAAGGTACACATGCATGGTATCAATGCCATTTGAAATTGTCCCAAAGCCGCTACCGTGCATGCTCAGTAGTGACACCATTTTCTTGGAGACCACCATCTAATTGTAGACCAGCAAAGCCCACTCACTAGACAGGCAAAAAGCCAATCATCTCTGGAAAATCACAGGTGGAAAGCTCCATTTCAGGCTTCAAACTGCGAGCCAACCTATCATTTGCTTCGCTCTCCAGGTCTGGAAATAAAATTGTCCGCAGAGAAAGATTTTATGGCTTATTCCTGGCTGGAGTACTGAGCAGCACTCATCTTCTGATGACAGAGAGATGCAATTTAGTTCAAATTTCACACCCCCCCCTCCCCCCCAAAAAAAAAACAATATGCATCATCAGATGATAAAGGACGCAATTTAAAAAAAAAATGGCTGACGGATGTCTTTTGTTACATTGTTTCGGAAGTAAGCTGTAAAAAAAAAATCAGACAAATTCAACCACCAGACAAATAAAATCTACATCCTCAGACCTCCAAATCATACATAGGAAGGCAAAAGATCTTCTAAAGAATAATTCAATTTGCTCTAAAAGGTTAAAAAAAAATCCTTCCTGATCCCCAAAGCCAGACAGAAACTTCCTGACTGTATTAATATTCTACATCCTTATAAAAATTAGTAGCCAGATATGTTGTGTATTTAGAAACTGATCCGGCTCTAAAGAGTTGGTTAGATTTAGCTCTTTTGAAAACCTTTTACACATATTCACAGCTCTTACTGTAAAGAAGCCTTTTCCTATGTGGAGGGTAAACCTCTCCCCCTCTGGGCGTAAAGTGTGCCCCCTTGTATCTTTTATGATTACCTTAAAGGGAACATTAGGGGGTTTCTTTATAAATAAATAAATAAATACACAGCTATCTATCCAATGAATCTGCATGTATGTTGTAAAGTGCTTCAGAGATTTTCAGGTGTGCAGCGACACCCCCTCATGTGTCCCCACTCACCGGATCAAGAACGACCCCCAGCTTTTCAGTCTAGGGGTCACTTCAGACTTAATAATGGTATCCAGAGATGGCGGATTCAATGTCAGGTCATCAAATCAAAAAGACTTCTTAAAGATGATTCTCAGCCGTAAACAGGTACCCAAAATGAAAAAGATGGACTGATAGTGAAGTACAACAAATAAAAAGTTTTATTGCGCATGGGAATGCATACTTACAAAAGGTAAGTTAAAAACAGGCATAAAATGAAGCTGGAAGTACAACAAATGCCGTCCCTGGCATTCGTTCCACAAGACCGGAAGTGACGTCAGTCATGCCGGAAATTGCGTCAACGCGTTTTGTCCTCCCACAGGGCGGCATCAAAGTGGTCCTTTTTATTTTTATTTGCTGTACTTCACTATCAGTACTATCAGTACTTCACTATCAGTCCATCTTTTTCATTTTGGGTACCTGTTTACGGCTGAGAATCATCATTAAGAAGTCTTTTTGATTTGATGACGCGACAATGAATCCGCCATCTCTGGATACCATTATTAAGTCTGAAGTGACCCCTAGACTGAAAAGCTGGGGGTCGTCTTGATCCGGTCAGTGGGGACACATGAGGGGGTGTCGCTGTACACCTGAAAATCTCTGAAGCACTTTGCACTTTCTTCACAGTGGATTTGAGCACTTTAGTAACTTTTCATGGACTTTATGTTTGCTATTTTTCCTTTTTTCTGTTTATATGATGTTTGTGAGTGATATATGATGTTTGTGAGCACTGTATTTATTTATTTATATTTTTCAAGTGTTTAGCACTTTGTGTTTAGCAGCTACATTTACTATCTTTTTTTATGTTTTTACAACATTAGCGCAAGTGTTTATATTTAGAATATATATATCTTCCTGCATGTACGTTGGTTCTGTGCAAATTGGACAAAAAAAATGAATGTTCTTTAGACTATTTTCTCCTCTGAACAAATGTTCTTTTATTATGGGCTGTAGTAAATAACACATTTAGGACACTAGATGGAGCCGAGGAGCATGAAAAATACAAACATCTTTTGTAAAGACAGACACAATGTAACAATTCTAGAGAATTATCAGAAAAATGTAACCAACAGTGCACATTCATCGGAAAGGCTCATTCTGAATAGCACTGGATTGACACATTATCCTACATTTACAGTAAGCTTCTTTTTTTTTTTAAATTAATTAATTTATTTTTTTTGCTCTGCTCACAGTAAAAAAAGCACATATTATATGTTATATATTACTGAAATCAATCCCAGAGTTTAAATGACACGATTTTTACCCAGAAAACCTTCACAAGTGCTGCAATTGCTATGGAGAAATGTAATGGAACATGCCTGGTTGGCAGCAGCATTTTTTGCATTGGATTTAAAAAGTCCAATTTCAAAAACAAAATTTATTCTAACCACAGTATTTAACTATGTAATTTCATATATTGGCATTTGAACCAGAACAAATATCCTCATTCCTCTCCCTTAACCTTTTCATTCAAAATCGAACTAATAGACTAATTAGAAAACACAAAAACATAAAACAATAATCAAACAGTCACCCACTGGTCTCCAAGCATTCTTGCTTTGCAAGTTCACCCCCCCAGCCAAAGTCTTTTATAAAAAGACTTGCCACATCACAATATGGACTAAACAAAATTTGTTGATTTTTTAAGCAAAATTTGTTCCCATAATACATTATATATGACTAAACTGAGATTTTACATTGAGGCAAATGTTCCTGCAAAAATGTTTTGCTTCGTGGAAGAATCTTCCTATACGATAAGGAAGACCAAGATGTTTACATGGAGGGGAGATTTCTCCAAAGAGCTTTACCTTTTCCAACTTAAATTTGTTTAAAGTGGTAGTAACCCCTAGTTATACCAGTTACAGGGATAGGTACTGTGAATATATCCAAAACCTGCACCGTTTAGGAGATATTTAGAGTGCATGTAGCCAATGACCTCACGGGCGCATTCACTGTGAAGGTTCAGCTTACAGTGCTGGACCTTCAGAGCCCGCGCCGGAAATGGCGGCTCCCGCGCGCACGAGCGTGAGTGACGTGATTACGGCCACTAACAGCCTTAAGAAACACCGGGGGGAAGATGTCGGCCATCACATTGGTGAGCGGGTGCCGCTGGAAGGGCTTCGTTCTAAGGTAAATATTTCATAATGTGCTTGTGTGCAATGCATACTAGCACATTATTATACCGTTGTGTTACAGGCTTTTTTAATTATTATTCTTCAGTGGTTTACAACCGCTTTAAAGCAAGGAAATTTGTCCATATGTTAACCACTTGCCTACCAGGCACTTTCCCCCCTTCCTGCCCAAGCCAATTTTCAGCTTTCAGTGCTGACGCACTTTGAATGACAATTGCGCGGTCTTTCTACACTGTACCCATACCCAACCAGCTTGAAATGATTTATAACAACATAAAAAATCTTCAGTAAAACAAGGCAAAGAAATTCCAAATAGACTTAAGCTTATCAGAGTCCCCCCTTACAACAGGGTCCCATCAGAACTCTCTTACATTGCAGTCCCCGCTTACATCAGAGTTCTCCTTTACATCAGAATTCCCATCAAAGTCCCCATTTACATCGAAGTGCCACCTAAAACCTTGAAGCGGGCCAAATTTGGTCAGCGGGTCAGGAGGTGCAGTTAGCTATTTGGTCACTAGGTGCTTCTGTACCAGAATAGTGTCTGGCTACAGCATATAGAGTCATCAGGTGCTAGGCCCCTTTTAGTTAGAGTTGTGATGTCATGGGGTGAGTCAGCAGCCACATATAAGCCAGGTAGGCAGGAGCACAGGCATACTTGGGGCATGGGAGCTAAACACTCCACACCTATATGGATGAAACCAGAGCATGTAGTCCCTGGGCATGGCAGGAGCCCGGGAAGAGTAAACTTGCACTCAGGAAGAACCGGCTGTAGTCTTTCTGTCCCTTATGTAGGTGGGAGCTAGGGTGGATTTGCAAAAGGCCTTAAGGCCAGGCCAAGAGTTCCCTGTGTGAGGCTGTTTCCCTGCAGGGCCCCTGGGAGATGTGTAGCTAGTGAGGAGGTGACTACAGAGAGCACAGTCCTATGAGTATTAATGAATGGAGGAGAGACTGTTAAAGGGAGATGACTGCTGAGGTGCTGCATATGCTTTCACATGTGACTACTGTTGATCGTCCACTAAATGTGATTGACTGTGTAATGTCAATTGACTCCGGAATGAAGGTTCTTCTGATGTGACTATTATGCCATTTCCTGAATTCAACCAGTAAAGTGCAGCAAAACTACTTCTTTTACGCTTTCCCCCAGAAGAAGACCTCTACTGTTAATGGTCGAAACGCATCAAGTTTTCCAGTATGACTATATATTCCTATATCATGACATATTTTTTATGTATACCCATGGCTGTATTATGATGTATTTGCATTAGCCTCATTCACAGAGCTCATGTTTTAACATAAATTAATGTCTTTATATGTTACTATTATTTCTAATAAATTTATATTTTTTCAATTCATTTTTGAATTTCTTGATGCAATACAAAACCCCACGGGGAAACCTTTCCAATTTATGTGCAGCAAAACTACTTTTATGTGTGGACATTCCTTCCTTTGGGAATATGAAGGTCAACAGTTGGGAATGTCATGTGGAGGCCTCTGGCATGGAGTGGGGCACAAGATGGCGGAGGGTTCGGCCTCAGCAGGAGTGATAATGTTCTAACAGGACAGGAGTGGGAGTAGGGACTTGTGCTGTTGGAGCCCAATACAGCCAACCATGAAGCCCCTCTTACACATAGGCTGCTGTTTGGAGACCCCTGGTCTAGACAAAGTGTCTAGCCAGGTTATCAGTGACTGGAAATAGACAGAGAGGGATTCAGTCTAGCAGGGCTGATGATATAAAGAAGTAACCAGGAGACTAAAACTTTCTTTTGTGTTTTTCTGGATGTATTCACTGCAATGGAAGGCTTCCTGTCATATTTTTGCTACAAGGTTTTGCCTTAATTATTCAAAATATACTCTATACAGCCAAATGTTTGTGGACACCTGACAAGCCAGCTCTTCTCATCCAACATTACTACCTGACCTTAGCCCTACTGAACATCTTTGGTATGAATCAGAACACTGTTTACAAACCAGGTCTTCTCATCCAAAATCGGTACCCAACCTCACTTTTGGCTGAACACTAATTCCCACAGACATGCTCCAAAATATTTTGGAAAGCTATAGAAGCAATTATTGTTGTAAATGGGGCACCAACTCCATATCATTTACCAAGATTTAGGAATGGGTTGTCTAACAGGTTCATATAGTTGCGAGGTTCAGGTTTCCTCAACTTTTGGGCATAAAGTATTTCTTCATACACACACATTATTGATAACAATGTTATTTCCTTCTAGACATCCTATATTGGGGGGTGTATCCTGCACTCTCATTTCAGTTTGTACCTTGGAGAGAAAAAAAGTCAGTACTCTTAAGTCTTTACTTATATGTTGTAGGCTTGTTCATGTGGCCTTTCAGATTGATGATCAATGTCGATGTTTGTTGCGCTAAGCTGTTTTGGTTGATTACATTTCATTGGTTCTATGGATATATCTGTCTGATACCTCATCGTCCTCTCACCTCACATCTCATTCTTCATCTTCCTTCAGTCAAAGATTATGTAGATGAGGAGCGCAGTGTAGAGGACACAGACCACACCATGTGACAAGAGGTGACCCCAGCTTGACCACACCGCAGTCGAATGTTCTGATAAATGGAGATACAAAGTTAAAAAAAAAATGGGGATATAATGTGCCAGTTATACAGAAGACCGATATGTAAAACACAGTCATATTATTTAGTAGGGCAGTTAGAAGTACAGTTATAATATTAACAGTTTGGAGATTCTGGTTATCTTGATAAGGTTGTTAAAGCTAGACTTCAAGGAAACAGCTACATACATAGAGGAAATACATATATGAGATCAAGTTCTCAAAGTTCTATGTTACTTAATCCAGTCCTGATATTTACACAGCTCTGCCCTACCTTGCAGACCTTATTTATTATTTCTGAAAGTGGACCTTTAACCTCTTCCACTACTTCCCTCCATTCCACCCCTCCTTCCATCCTCTGTTGGTATCACGCTGTTTTTTTTTGGGGGGGGGTTACCTTTTTTTAAGCAAAAATGTCCGTACCTGCCTCCCCATACACATCATTTGCCTTAGGAGAATAAAGTGCACACTGACCACTGTGTCTCCCGGGATATGCATGTCATATATCCCAGGAGGCATAGCCTTCCATTCAGAAATGGAGGCGGGGCGGGCCTATCCGCGCAGCATTGGGAGGCTCGTCGCTGAACCCAGAAGAGCCAGCGGGCCTCTCTATGATGTCAGAAAGAACATGGTGGTGAAGGACAGAGCTGTGGCTGAGCATGAGAGGATCTCAGCGTGACATCGTTGAAACCGCTGGGTGAGTGAGTTTCGGAAATGTGCAGATACCATCTTAAGGTAAGCGGAGGTGAAAAAGAAAAAATGGGACGGGGCGGGGGTAGATCCGCTGGAAGTTTCACTTTCATGTACAGGTCTCCTCTCAACCCTGTGACTGGACAGCGAATTGAGAAGCAGCACACTGTTGAGCTCATCTCTTTGCCAGTATGCTCTCTCCTCCTAATGGCATGCTCTTGCTTATGCACTGCAGCTTACCTAATTGTCTCCTAGTGACCCTCCTCTCTGTGAGCTTTGATGTTCAGACTGTAGGATACACTGCAAAAAGCTGATATGACAGTAATAAAGTCTGGGCATCCCAAAACAGTAAGAAAACGTAGTGACACCCTTATTTTGCTAAAGTTAACAGGGGTACTACAAACTGTCAGATTTAAGCATTGAAAAGGAGGACCCTACGATGCCAACATCCAATATTTGTATAGAAGGATTAAATGAATTTCTGAAAAAAAAGGTGGACTTTGTAGGCATGTCATGAGGCAGAGGTTTGTAAAAAAATATATTATCTTTATTTCAGAATGGTTAAAAACCATATAACAAACAACAACACCCTATCTGTCCCTGCCATATCACCGATATCTGGCTGCAAGGTCCATCAGCACCTACCCAATATGTCCTGAGGAAGCTATCAAATTGTGAAATGCGTTGATAAGAAAGCATGGAGGAGTCCATGGACCTAACTCTTTGATACATACACGCGCTGTCTCCTGTGCAGTTGTTATGGACACTATTACATATAAGGTTCCATACCTCCATGTCTATTCTATTGGGTATCTGTTGACCTTGTCAAGCTATATGGTTTTGTTGTTTGTTTTATGTTTTTTTTAACCATTTGTAATAAAGATTATATATTTTTTACAAATCGCCGGCTCATGACATGCCTACAAAGTCCGCCTTTTTTTGATGGAATTTTTTCAGAAATTCATTCAATCCTTCTATTCAGATTTAAACATTGTTACATACATAGTTACATAGTAGGTGAGGTTGAAAAAAGACACAAGACCATCAAGTCCAACCTATGTGTGTGATTATATGTCAGTATTACATTGTATATCCCTGTATGTTGTTGTATGTATGTTGTTCAGGTGCTTATCTAATAGTTTCTTGAAACTATCGATGTCCCCCCCGTTGAGACCACCACCTGTGGAAGGGAACTCCACATCCTTGCCACTCTTACAGTAAAGAACCCTCTACGTAGTTTAAGGTTAATCCTCTTTTCTTCTAATTTTAATGAGTGGCCACGTGTCTTGTTAAACTTCCTTTCCGCAAAAAAGTTTTATCCGTATTGTGTGGTCACCAGTACAGCATTTGTAAATTGAAATCATATGCCCTCTCAAGCGCCTCTTCCCCAGAGAGAATAAGTTCAGTGGTTGATTGTATCTTAGGGTTTAGACAAAGAACTGATACATTTTATAGACCACCCCCTACTCTCAAAGCTTGAGCAGCTTAGTTGAGTAAACCTTACTCAACTCAAGAGGGTCTGTCAACTTCCAAAGACTTCCATTAAGCCAAATAAATGACCAAAAACAAATCTATCATATACATTACTTAACAGACCACTGATAACCAGAGACCTTCCAGTGAGGCCTATCATACATTGCATTACAGTATGTTTATACAGGCCTCGGTTAAAAAAAAAAACTATTAAGCAGGTATTTCTGAAATAGCTGAAGTGAAATAAACACTTTTGGGCCTGGAATCTGCAAAGCCTTAAAGACTTCCAATTAGGTGTTCTAAAGCGGTCATGGCAAGGCTAACTTCCATTAGCAGAGCTGGCTTTTGGCAGTCATAAATACTTTAGCAGGCAGTTAAGGAAAACGACATTCTTGTCTGGGTATTTCTTATTGCAGAATCAAAATTTAAGTGTAAAGGCTCTTTGTATATCTCTAAAAATAATAAACACTGTATACTTACCTGCTCCAAACCTCCTATTCTGGTGTCCCCCCGCCGGCGCTCTAGGCAGTTGACCATATTGTCCAACAGACGGGGTCTAAAGTGGTATGTCAATGCATAAAGAGGCGTTTGAAACAGAAAAGTATAGTCATGGCTGTGTGTCTAGTTACATTCATGTGTAATATGGCTGCACACATCTTTCTATAGGTATTTGTACTGAGATTGTTGCTGTGGATCTGTTATAGACATGTGCAGTTCATTTCATTCTGAATCAAAATTCGGACAAACTTTCTGTTATTCAGGGATATGGATGTATCCAAATTTCCAAATTACAATAGTAAATAATTTAAATGAAACCGAAATAAAGAAACAAAAATTTTGGATGAAATTCGGATAGTTTTCAAAACGAATTCAAATAGTTTTCGGATAGTTTTCAAACTGGATTCGAATATGAATTTCATAAGAGCATAAAATAGAATAGAAAATAATAGAACAGAATAGAAAATAAAAGAATAGAATAGAATAGAGCAAAACAAAACCAAATCCAAAATAAAAGAATGGAAAAAAATAGAATAGAAAATAAAGGGATAGAATAAAAAATAAAGGAATAGAATAGAAAAGAAAAGAATAGAATAGAGTAGAAAAGAATAGAATTAAAAAATGAAATAATAGAAGAGAATAGAATAGAAAAACAATAAAATAGAATAAAATAGAAAGAATATAATCTTCTTTGGAAATTCAAATTTCAAATAGAATTAATTCAAATGTATATAGAACAGAAAAGAATAGATTAGAATAGAATAGAAAATAAAATAATAGAATAGAATGGAACATGAAATAATAGAAAAGAATAGACTAGAAAAAAACAATAGAATAGAACAGAATAAAATAGAAGGAATGTAACCTTCTTCCAAAATTCGGCTTTTAAATAGAATATATTTTGAATTTGAATAGAATAGAAAAGAATAAATTAGATTAATAAAGTAAAAGAATAAAAAAATAGAATTGAAAATCAAATAATAGAAGAGAATAGAATAGAAAAACAATAGAATAGAACAGAATAAAATAGAAAAAATTTAACCTTCTTCCAAAATTCTACTTAAATAGAATGGAATTTGAATAGAATAGAAAAGAATAAATTAGATTAATAAAATAAAAGAATAGAAAAGAATAGAATTGAAAATGAAATAGAAAAGAATAGACTAGAAAAAACTACTGAACAGAAGAGAAGAAAATAGAAAGTATATAACCTTCTTCAGAAATTCAAATTTTGAATAGAATAAATTCGATTTCGAATGGAATTCCAATTAGTTCAAATTTTTTGAATTTGGTCGAAATGAGTTTGAAAAAACGAAATGAATTCCAAAAACGAATTAAATACATTGAACAAATTTAACCAAATTAATTTATGTGAATAACCAATCAATTTGAACCCGAATAAATGAAACAAATTGCGAAAAAGAATTAAATGAACTAAATGAATTCATGTAAATAACGAATTGAAACTAAACGAAACAAATGTTTCCGTTCTGCACATGTCTAATTTAAAAACTTGTTTGACTAGTTTATCCCTTCAGGTGCGGCAGACAAGCTGACCTCCAGCCACGGGGATCTGACGAGTAAATAGGGATGAGGGAGGAACATTGCACTGGTACTTATAGAGTTATTAAACAGGACCCAGCAGGGGCAGAACACACGTCTGTTACCTGAACATGCGTAGAACATCTGAATGGTGGATCTCTCACTATTTTGGTTTTTCGCCATACAGTTGATGTTCCAGGAATCCCACAGTGACACAGAAGGCACAGTGACCCGGAATGTCCACCCTGAGTTGGTGACATTATATACATTTGACTCTTCACTCGTGGTCAGATAGACGGAGGGGTCAGTCCCATTCTCCACCCTGCAGGGGATCTCGGTGCTGCCATTCTGGGGGCACGTAACATCCAGGACTGGAGCTGACACTGGCACTGAGAGATACAGAGATGGAAGGAATATTATTATTATTTTTATTATACAGGATTTATATAGTGCCAACAGTTTGCACAGCACGTTACAATGTAGAGGGGGGACAGTACAATTACAATGCAGTTCAATACAGAAGGAATAGGAATATTAATTTAATTATCATGGTGTTGGTGTCCATTGTCACCAGGTGAGTATAAAGTCCATACAAGTTTATAAATTACTCTAAAGTTCCAAACAAGATTAACCACTTGCCGACCAGCCGCCGCCATTATACTGCGGCAGGTCGGCACGTTCACGCGAATCGCCATCATTGTACGTTGGCTCCTTTAAGAGCCATAGTAGGTGCACGCACACCGCCGGGAGACAAAATTCCAGTTGCCCGTGGGCCGCGATGTCCAATAGCCACGCGCCATCGCGGGCACGAGAGCCAGAACGGGGATGTGTGTGTGTGTAAACAAGGTTCTGTTCTCTGGTAGTTGTAATTGAATGCAGTCACTGTTCGGCTGACAATCTTTGTACCTATGTGATATAAATAAAGGTTTAGTGATAGTAAAAAAAAGCAAAAAAAAAAAAGTTACACCCAAACGAAAAAAAAAAATGTTGAGCCTGCCTTACCCCCACATGCACTCATAAACATACCTGGTCGGGGCACCTTGGTATGAAAACATCACTTGCGATACACATGTTACATATTACCACGCACACCAGAGTGAGAACAATAGTTCTAGGCCTGTTATTTACAGTTCTCCAAACTGATGACCTGTAGGGGCTTTTAAAGTGTCACCTATGGAAAATATAGGGTATCAAAGTTTGCTGTTATTTTGCAGGCATGGACAAATTTAAAACTTGACATATTGGGTATTTATTAACCCCTTGGTGCTGGCTGCCGCTGGCCCTTTAAGGGGTTTGCTATGCTGGGAGGCCGGCGAGGCTTATGGACATGTGACCATCATGAATGGCTGTGACGGCGGTCACATAAATGGAAAACTCCTGATTGTAAGGAGCGATTGGGAGTTTTCCTGTGAGCCACTGGGCGAGCACAGGGCGCGTGCTCTCAGCACAGCACTGTTGGCGCTACTGCATGAAAATATGCGACCATTAGTTGCCAAGGCCTGGTCACCGAGAAGCTGCATACTTGCGCGCTCGGCGCCAAGAGGTTAACTTGGCACAACCTCATCTATTAAATTTTCCCCAAAAAACTAGGTAATACAGTATATTGCCTTTTTTGTGCCCTAAAATAAACTTAATATAATGTGATATGAAAAATGAGAACTGCAGAATTATTTTCTCCAGGGTTTCTACTTTCAGAAATTATATAGTGTTTGGGGGGGTTTAACTAATCTTCAGGCCTAAAATTATTTTTGAAATGTGCAAAAATGGCCATGGCAGCTAAAATGTTCGGCACTTTCACACAGGCAGTACCCAAGCGTCGGCGCTTTACGGCGCTATTTTTAGCAGGGCTTTACTGTCATTTTTGCGGCGGCAAAGGGTATACCCCGCTCCTACAGCGCCTCAACGATGCTGCTTGCAGGACTTTTTTTGCCGCCCTGCCAGCGCACCGCTCCAGTGTGAGAGCACTCGGGCTTTCACACTGGAGTGAGAGGAGAGGCTCTTTACAGGCACTTTGCAGGCGCTATTTTTTAGCGCTATAGCGCCTGTAAGGTGCCGCAGTGTGAAAGCAGCCTTAAGCCCAAACCCACAATTCACTGCAATATGCTACGCATCATCCTATTTTCATGGTGCTATAAGTAATATGTCTTTATATCTTGAATCTATGCCTTTTTCCAAAAGTCCATTTTTTTCCAATGTGTGTTAAAAATGAAGGTGTTATTTTGTGGTTGTGGCTACACATGAGGGTGTGATTTTGTTGGCATGCTTGAAAGTGGCTGTGTAAGCCTAGTTAAATCTGGTAACCCTAATTTTATATAACTATAACATTAATTTATATTTCAGGTCACATTAGGTTGTGCTGTCACAGTCAGGCGTCAGACCCGGAGGCAAGTAGCTATCGCAGTAGAGAGGCTCCCACTGACCAGCTGGATAAGTGCAGCAGCAGGCAGGGGCGTACCTAGAGCATTTGGCACCCGGGGCAGATCCTATATCTGGGACCCCCCCAACTTTAAAATGTAAAAACACCCCACTGTGCCCTCTGCATCCCCCAATATCTCTCTATCACTACTTTGTACCCCCTCTCCACAACTGGACCCCTTTACATTACACAGTCTCCCCCTGCAGCTCTGGACCCCTGCACATTACACAACCCCCTGCACCTCTGGACCCCTTTACATTACACAACCCCCTGCACCTCTGGACCCCTTTACATCACACAGCACCCTGCACCTCTGGACCCCTTTACATTACACAGCACCCTGCACCTCTGGACCCTTTTACATCACACAGCACCCTGCACCTCTGGACCCCTTTATATCACACAGCACCCTGCACCTCTGGACCCCTTTACATTACACAACCCACCCCCTACCCCGCAGCTCTGGACCCCTGCACATTACATAACCCCCCCCAGCTTTGGACCCCCTGCATGTTACACAGCCATCCTCCCAGCTTTGGACCTCCGGCATGTTACACAGCTCTGCCTCTTCCTACCTTACTCACGCAGATGGGGAGACACAGCAGCGCTGAACAGAGGGTGGGAACTGCTGGAGTTAAATTTTCATATTAACAATGCTAATGAGTGGTTGCTAGGACCACCTAACAACCAATCACCTGCTAGCATTTACCGTCTTCTATTCAGAGCTGGCCCACTGTCTCTCTGTCCCTCCCCTGCTGTACAGGGGAGAGAGAGACAGTGTTTTCTATATCTCCTGCTCCTGCGTCAATCCGGCAGCATGTCACCCGGGTAGCGGTACAGTCCGCACCCAGCCCGGGCACCACTGCATACTGTCACAGTTTGCCACTCCCTGCGCTCACATCCATCGCCACTGCACTGCCTGAGCCCCCCCGCTGTCACTGCTTCACTTACGGGGGGTGCCAGCCGGGCACCCCTCCAGTGTGTGGCACCTGGGGCAGACCACCCCCCCCATAGACATGGGCTCACCCAAGAAGCAGTGTCTAAGCACTAGCTGGTGTTTGCCAGAGCTCCTGATGGTAGAGATGGGTTTGTGTGTGTGTTAACAGGGCCGGTGCTACCACTAGGCAAACTTGGCAGCCGCCTAGGGTGTACTGCTGCCTAGGGAGCTCAGCCACTGGTGTTCCTACTCTCTTTTCTCTGCAGCAAGCAACTAAGTCTCAGCATCAGCAGGCAGCCGCCGCTGCATTCGCATAGTGTGTCAGAGAGGACTGTGTCTGTGTCCCGACTCCCGAATGAATGGAAGCAAGCAAACATTCATTGATGGGCACTGGTAGGCTGCATTTGATGGGCACTGGTAGGCTGCATTTGATGGGCGCTGGTGAGGCTGCATTGATGGGTGCTGGTAGGCTGCATTGATGGGCGCTGGTAGGCTGGATTTGATGGGCGTTGGTGAGGCTGCATTGATGGGCGCTGGTAGGCTGCATTGATGGGCGCTGGTAGGCTGGATTTGATGGGCGTTGGTGAGGCTGCATTGATGGTCGCTGGTAGGCTGGATTTGATGGTCGCTGGTGAGGCTGCATTTGATGGGTGCTGGTGGGTTGCATTTGATGGGCACCCTATTAAAAAGGTAAAGGTATATATGGGCAGGGCAAAGGGAGTGGAGCCAAGGGGGGCATCAAAATGAGGTTTCGCCTAGGGCAGTGATGGCGAACCTTGGCACTCCAGATGTTTTTGAACTACATTTCCCATGATGCTCTTGCACTCTGTAGTGTAGTTGAGCATCATGGGAAATGTAGTTCCAAAACATCTGGAGTGCCAAGGTTCACCATCACTGGCCTAGGGTGTAAAAAATCCTTGCACCAGCCCTGTGTGTTAATACCAGGTTGTGGTCCTTAGGATCGCCCCGGGATGGTCTGATGGATCTGAGAAGCTCAGCAACTCAGATGGCTCAGAAAGAAGATACATCGCCAGACACAGCAGAGGTCACAGGTTCAGACCCGGGTCCTGTCATGCAAGATGAGTATTATTTTATGTGAATCTATACATCATGGCATAAGGCGCCTTTGTTCTAAACTACACCATAACCTGTATATTAAATCAGCTACATAAAAGGAGTTAAATGATGCTCACCTAATACTTGTAAAATGGTTGTCTTTATAAAGGTCCCTTCAGGAAATGACAATTCACAAGTGTAGCTCCCTTCATCAGATAATTGGGTGTTCTGGATGGTCAGTGATATATTGGTAAGCTTCATTCTCGGGCTGCAGTCATTATGTACATTAGGTCCTCTTTTGTTTGCGAAATATGAGATGTAACACTGAGAACTATTAATGTTGTGGACCTTCCATACAACGGCCACTAACTGGTCTCCAGGATCCTCTCCACATTTCAGAACTGTAGAACTCCCTCTTCTCCCCACCACATCAGCACCACCTGAAAAAAAAGTACATATCATTTCTTCCAATGTAGATATTGGGATTACATTTAAGTACTTCCATCAAGGTCTATAGATCAGTATCAACCGATGCCATACTCAAAGTCACAACAATGGTGGACTCCATATAAAATTCATTATCTGGCAGAACTCTCTCAATTTTTAAAGTCCAACAATTGGTTCAGTGCACCCTCCACACAGTGCACCTCCCTCTATATACACCCCAGGGTATATATATATTTTTTTTACTATTTACTTTTTTTCTGAACTATTCAGGTCGGTTTAAATGACACATTGCCTATTCTCCTGGTGGTCCACCTATCCAAGTTCAGCCATGAACTTTTCCTAAGATTTGGGTTTTTTTTTTCAGTTACAGCGGAACTTCACTCAAAAAGTGAAGTCTTGTTTGTTCTCTCCGCCCTCCCAGCCTGTAACTGAGTAACAGTTGTTTTTTTATTTTCGGGTGGGGGGGGGGCAGCGAGTACTTTTTTTATCCCTTGTCCCACCACCTTCCTTCCCACAGCCTCCTGGGACACAACACATGTCCCAGGAGGCTGCAGGACCATTTGCAAAGTGCTGCAGGAACCACAGCTAGCTCTCATGTCCAAGGTAGCAGTGCCGACAATCCACAGTGGTAGGAAGCCAAAGCTTTTTTTGGCTATACTTCTCCTATGGATTACACAAGTTCAGTTTGTTCTGCACTCCTTTGACCCATTTCAGCCAACAGTGGGCTAAAGCCTACTGTTGGCTGATGTCACAGAACCAGTCGAGGCTGTGAAAGGATCCCGGACCGACAGCTGGATAAGCCTCTCAGCGAACCGGTGGGAGACTGAGCCAGCCACATCAGCCCCCTCCACAGCCCAGCGCTCCAGTGAGGGGCAGAGCAGAGAGTTCTCTGTTCACTAAAGTCCAAGAGAGGAGCTATCAGCAGTGTTTGATCGCTCAGTTTTCCATCTTCGAGTCAGCAGGGGACAGATGCAGCATCAGATCGTTGCTGCATCCACTTAGGTGAGCATAATACTGTATATATATATATATATATATATATATATATATATATATATATATATATATATATATTTATGTTAGAAGGCCAGTGTGCTGGCCTGAATTTATGGGAGGAGCCCGGAGGGTATTTAAGCTGACCACTTCCCCTTCCTCTTTGTCAGTTTCAGTGAACGATACCCTCCCTCCCATTCCCCTTTTTACAGCACTTCTCAGCAAATTCTCCTCCACAATCATCCATTACTTATCTTGGGTATGGCCCCTTTTCTTGCCATATCTACCAGACGACCAAAAGCCACACCTCAGGTCTATTTATGTTGTGAGTCTTGTCGCGTGTTTATGTGATCCACATTTGTCTCGGTCTTAGGGCCACGACTATATATATATATATATTTTTTTTTTTTTTTTTTTTTTTTTTTTTTTTTTTTTACCTTTTCAACTACATTTTTGCGGAGAAAAATCTTTCATGAATTTTAATCAGGGTAGATAAAAATCAATGATTTAAAAAAGATAATTAAAAAAATCTGATTTTTTTTAATTTATATTGACATTTTTTTTTTTATTTTTATCAAATTTATATTAATAAGATGCTTTTTGAGTAAAAATCTATCTGAACATTTTCTATTTAAGATACATTAAAAAGGAAGTAAACCCTGATGGTTTTTACTTCCTCTTTGTTTCCCTGCAAAGGTAAAGCATAATGGGCTACTATGCATCACATAGTAGCCCATTATGTGTCACTTACCTGAAACCGAAGCCTGCGATGTCACCGCTGTCCCCACCAGCAGCGAGCGTCCACCTTCACCCCTCTTCCTTCCGGGGCCGCAAATTTCGGCTCTGTGACTGGCCGGAGTCGCGTGACGCCACTCCCGCGCATGTGCGCGGGAGTTGTCAGTGACAGCATGACCCCTTTAGAAATGGCATGATCTGCCCTTTCTAAAGAGCGCATGTGCCGTAGACCTTGGCGCACGGCTTTATTGTAAATATCTCCTAAACCGTGGAGGTTTAGGAGATATTTCCAGCACCTACAGGTAAGTATTAATATAGACATGCCTGTAGGTAAAAGTGGTTGTACAGGGTGTACAAACACTTTAATCATTTAATTTATTCAGCATGCAATTTAGTTTATTCAGCATGCAATGGAGCTTAGTTATATAGCATGACGCTTTATATTCTGCAATATTTAAATTTTTGGTAAACTCATTCAATGAATCCAAGCTCTGCAAGCTCAGATAACATGCACTGCATTGATGCATTCACACAATTTCACAGTAACCATGAGATAAAACAAAGTTCAGGAATATTCCTTTACCCCATTGCTTTGCAAATCTATGTACACTTCAAACTGTATGATCGAATCGGTTCTGATATCGCTGTTTTACTAACCTGACAGCTTATTATTCTAAATAGGAAACCTTCATTTTGTTTGCAAATATTAAAGACTCTAACTACCAGCAAGAATAAGTCCTTACATTTAAAGAGCACCTGTCATTTCAGATCCATCATGGCAGTGCCTGTTAGCAGGCATCTATTCACCTGCTGCCGCCACGTCCCTCACCTTGTTGTGTCACCGCCACATCACCAGCCGTCCCATTGAAGTGAATGAGACTGTCGGTGAGTCAACAGCGAGTCAGAGGAGGAGCCGCTGAGGGACAGAGATGGCAGTTGCTCTTTAAAAATTATGATTTCAATCAAGCCTTTTTACTAGTGAATTAAATCAAATCCACCCTGATTTTAGTGCATGAGAACACAATAAAATATCTACTTTTTTTGTAAAATATTAAAGATGATGTTACACCGAGTAAATAGATACCAAACATGTCATGCTTTAAAATTGCGCATGCCTCTGGAATGGCAAAAAACTACAGTACATTAGAGAGCACTGGTGGGGCAGAGCAGAGAGCTCCCTGTTCACTGAAGACCGAGAGCTGAGCAATCAGCAGTGCTTGATCGTTCAGTTCTCTGTCTCAGAGCTGACAGGGGAAAGATGCAGCATCGGATCGATGCTGCATCCACTTAAGTGAGCATAATATATATATATATATATATATATATATATATATATATATATATATATATATATATAATTTTTTTTTTTTTTTTTTTACTTAAACCCATACTTTTCTTTTAAAAATTAAGCTGAAATTCCCCTTTAACCGCTTCCCGCCCGCCGTACGCCAAATGACGTCCTCGGCTTTGAGCCTCTGTATTCAAAAAAACGGCGCCGCTTCGGCTGGGAAGCAGTGATCTCTTTTTTTTTTTTTTTTTTGATTTCAGGCTTCTAAGCCTGGAGGTGAGATGTGGAGTCTTATTGACCCCACATCTCACTGTAAAGAGCACCTGTCATGCTTATTCCTTATTGTATGCTTATACAAGGGATCTTTACATTCCTTGTAATAGAAACAAAAAATTTTGGGGGGAAAAAAAGTGTCAAGCTAAAATAAAAAAGTAATATTAACAATAAAAAAAAAATGTTTAAAGTGCCCCTGTCCCTGTGAGCTCGCAGGCAGAAGCGAACTCATACATAAGTCCCGCCCACATATGAAAACAGTGTTCAAACCACACATGTGAGCTATCGCCGTGAACATTAGAGCAATAATTTTGGCCCTAGACCTCCTCTGTAACTCAAAACATGTAACCAGTAAAAAATTTTAAAGCGTCGCCTAAGGGGATTTTTAAATAGCGAAGTTTGGCGCCATTCCACGAGCGTGTGCAATTTTGAAGCATGACATGTTGGGTATCTATTTACTTGGTGTAACTTCATCTTTTACATTATGCAAACACATTGGGCTAACTTTCTTGTTTTGTTTTTTTTTAAGCCCAAAACAGTTTTTTTTCCAAAAAAACGCATTTGAAAAATTGCTGCGCAAATACAGTGCTAGATAAAAAGTTGCAAGGACTGCCATTGTATTCTCTAGGGTCTTTGCTAAAAAAACATATATAATGTTTGGGGGTTGTATGTCATTTTCTAGCAAAAAAAAAATGATTTTTACATGTAGGAGAGAAATGTCAGAATTGGCCTGGTAGGGAAGTGGTTAAGGAACCTTGCAGCCTGGGTACAGACTTGTAACCGCAACTACTCAGCCTAATTCAGGCTACATCTCGCAAACATTATTCCTGCTCTGCCTCTTGCACAGCCAACGGGTACAGCCCTGAGTGGCTACCTTCTGGCACTCTTAAGCCTCATACACAAGGTACGATTGTTGGCAGGAGATTGTCTGTTGACAGACTGTTGTCCTAAAATCTTACCATTAGTACACGCCTTTTGACAATTGTCCAATTTCCCGCGAACAAATGTTGGATAACAGGCTAGTAAATTTTTGGCGGACAGCGGTTTTATTTTCGTATGGTCAGTACACAAATCCGTCACACAGAAGATTGAAAGTACAAACACGCATGCTCGGAATCAATGCTCACCAAACACCAAATTAGCAGAAGGGGCCCAAAGGGTGGCGCTCAAGAGCTGAAATTCCTCGTAGCACGTCACTACGTTCTTGCTTGTGGCACGAAATTTGTGTACCGTTAGTATGCAAGACAAGATCCTGGCACATGCCCTTGTGATAAAAATGAGACGCTCGGTTGGGCAACAATCGTACTGTGTGTATGAGGCTTTAGAGCAGGGATATTAGCGGACCTCCAGCTGTTGCAGAACTACAAGTCCCATGAGGCATAGCAAGACTCTGACAGCCACAAGCATGACACCCAGAGGCAGAGGCATGATGGGACTTGTAGTTTAGCAACAGCTGGAGGTCCGCTAATTACATATCCCTGATTTACAGCTGCAACTGCTACTGAATAAAGTTGTGCCCTTTTACCACCAAGAGGTGCAACTTTTCTCAGTAGCAGCAGCCCCAAGAAAGTAGCCAGAAGACAGCCATTGTGAATAGCATGTGGCAGCTATGAAGGAGTAACTGCAATAAAGTTTTTTTTTTACAAAAAGCAGACACCTGCAGATAATGGGAAATACAACATTACACATAGCAGTAGGGGTTGATCTACTAAAACTGGAGAGTGCAAAATCTGGTGCAGCTCTGCATCTAAACCAATCAGCTTTCAGGTTTTTTTTTTTTCAGGTTTTTTTGTCAAAGCTTGTTTGGACAAGCTGAAGTTAGAAGCTGATTGGCTACCATGCACAGCTGCACCAGATTCTGAATGCTCCACTTTTAGTAAATCAACCCCTATGTGTTTTTCTTGTATCTCCAAAAAATAATATAGTAAACGTTACGCAAGAACCCTAAAATAACAATCCTTGTAACATACAGCACAGGCATTTTCAACATTGTTTATCATTCTTGTCATGTACCTGTGTTGCTGTTTGGTCTGCATTTCTTTATTCACCTTAGTTTAAAAAAGTCTAACATTTTGCCCCCATAGGTGCCGAAAAAAGCTGAGTTGAAGTTGCCCATTTAGCTCTCCATATGAACCTGATCAGTTCCACAAATATACCCATATTTATGAGCATCTAAAAGAGGTGCAAACTGCAGGATGAAACCACAAACATCATCTTCCAAATCCTACCTCCTCACTTCACCCATCCCCTCCTCTTCCCCAATATAAAGCTCTCACCTGAGGATGCTGCACCCAGGTATAGAAGCATCAGGACAGCCAGAAAATACATTGTCTGCAGGTGAGATGTTCTGATGAGCAAGATGAGAAATAAACGGTCACAGCCAATGTCTCTATTTTTAAAGTGATACTTCCTGCGCTATGTGTTACTGCTTTCCTGCATGCCTTGTTGTTACTAATATTATTGTAATGTGGTGAATTATTGGTCACTAACATAGACCAGGTCTATCTGTGTGCTTTGCGTTCCCCAGTACTTGGGGGAAAAAAAAAAGAGACTCTATACATTAAATTAACCACTGGCCTACTGGGCCAATTCTGACATTTCTCGCCTACATGTAAAAATCAGCATTTCTTTTGCTAGGAAATGACTTAGCACCTCCAAATATTATATGTTTTTTTAAGCAGAGGCCCTAGAGATGAAAATGGTGGGTGTTGCAACCTTTTATGTCACACAGTATTTGCACAGTGGTTTTTTAAATGCACATTTTTTGGGGCTAAAACTTTCATAAATTTTAGTGCACACAAACACAATATAATACCCACTTTTTTGGTAAAATATAAAAAATTATGTTACGTTGAGTAAATAGATAACAAACATGTCAAGCTTTAAAATTGTGCACGCCCCTGGAATGGTGACAGACGACAGTACATTCAAGAAACAAAATAAGGTAGTACTAAGTATTACCAAAAGGGCAGACTTTTTAGGCTAAGAAACAATGGAGAAGAGACATACTATAAACAATCACATTTATTAAAGTTAACAATTACATAGAATAATCAAATTTGGATAAAAAATGTAACATATATGCATCTATGCTTTTGTGCAGTGAGCCCTTGTACGTCTACGCGTTTCGCCGCTAGGCTTTTTCAGGACATGGCCAAGGTTCAAAGGCGGAACAGATAAGAGAATATGTTTCTCTATCTTAGTTTGGGATTGTCGTATATAGCCATGATAGGATGAACGATGCATTTAAAAACTATGAATAGATCCAATACCGCTGAGTCTATAAGCAGGGGCATATTAAATTTTAATATTCCTAGTTTAAAAGAGGAAAAAAAGAGGGCCAGAAGGCGTCCAACATATAGGTCCTTAATTAGGTTTCAGCAGTGCTGACGGCTATGTAAAGCCTGACAGCATATTGCTGTATATCCAGGATTTTGGTCAAAGAGTATGCCCCTGGGAGACAGCAATCTACTGCACACAGTGGATTCGTGTGCAGTGGATTGCTGTCTCCCAGGGGCATGCTCTTTGGCGTATATTGTCGTGCCCTGGTCAGCAAGCAAGCATAGGCAAACCTATGTGAGATCAAGTACTGATGTTGGATGAGTGCTCACATTCAGCTTTCCAATTCATCCCCAAGGATTTCAGTAGGGTTTAGGCCCATTTTACATCCTTCTACCTCCGATCTGTCACATTTAAGTCCAAAATAATGGAAAAGGAAGCAGACTTCTGTTTTTTTTCTGGATCTAGACACACTCAAAGATAACCAAAAGTAACTTGAAACAAATACACAGTTCAGGGAAGTCAACTTAACCAGTTGTGGACACTGGACATACTACATACCAAAAATAACTCAATTGAATTACACAGGTATTGTAATTACACAGCGAGTATGTAGCACGTCCTGTCCCTCGCTCGTGCTTTAGTTTCCTCTGGCTCTGTGAACACAGCAGCTATTACAATCTCTGCTGACAAAAATAGACCTGGCAAAAATGGACTCTATGGAAAGGACACATATAAGTGCGAATAGAATATAGCCTTGTGTAGTACCACTACTAGCAGGAAAAAAGGAGACATGGCTTCATTGAACCCTTGTTGCTGCTGTAGTAGGTTTTGAGTAAATGGCCTCCAGCCAGTGACACATGTTGGTCCTCAAGACAGGACTGGAAGATAAACACTTTCTTGATTTCTTAAGGATAAATAAATGCTGACCTAAAGATTTTATTGATAACATTGGTATTAAATCACCTATAAGGATTAGGATTATGATAGAACCTCCACTGGATGCTTGGAGGCCACCTAAGAAGATCTCACACTTTTTATCGTTGTTGGTCCCTAGGGGTTGAAAAGTGGCCACACTATCCCCTTCTGAGAAATTGTGACAACGGAACACTGCAAAATTCGGTGTGCCTGCTCTTTAGTCTTCTTATTGCTTCTTATTATTATTTTGAGAATTCAGATTAAAAAAATCCTAACAAAATAGTACTGAATCCTTTGGAAATTCCATTAGATAAAACAAATGAAAAATCAGAAAAAGAGAATAAAAAAGCTGCTATTCTCAGTCAAATGCTATGTAATGCTACCATTTGACATCAGGTATTTCTACATTCCATATTAGATTCCGCTCCACACTGTGCTGTACATTGTACACTGAATACTCACACTGTGCGTACATCATATACTGAATCCCACTCCACACTGTGCTGTACATCATATACTGAATCCCACTCCACACTGTGCTGTACATTGTATACTGAATCCAACCACACACTGTGCTGTACATTGTATACTGAATCCAACCACACACTGTGCTGTACATTGTATACTGAATCCCACTACACACTGTGCTGTACATTGTATACTGAATCCAACCACACACTGTGCTGTACATTGTATACTGAATCCCACTACACACTGTGCTGTACATTGTATACTGAATCCCACTCCATACTGTGCTATACATTGTATACTGAATCCCACTCCGCATTGTGCTGTACATTGTTTTCTGAATCCCACTCCACACTGTGCTGTACATTGTATACTGAATACTCATACTGTGCTGTACATCATATACTGAATCCCACTAAGCACTGTGCTGTACATTCTATACTGAATCCCACTACACACTGTGCTGTACATTCTATACTGAATCCCACTCCACACTGTGCTGTACATTGTATACTGAATACTCATACTGTGCTGTACATCATATACTGAATCCCACTCCACACTGTGCTGTACATTGTATACTGAATGCTCACACTGTGCTGTACATTGTATACTGAATGCTCATACTGTGCTGTACATCATATACTGAATCCCACTCCACGCTGTGCTGTACATTGTACACTGAATACTCACACTGTGCTGTACATTGTATACTGAATCCCACTACACACTGTGCTGTACATTCTATACTGAATCCCACTACACACTGTGCTGTACATTATATACTGAATCCCACTCCACACTGTGCTGTACATCATATACTGAGTACTCCACACTGTGCTTTAGTTCAGTATCCAGATAATCCTTACTCCTCCTCTCCAGACTCCACTCCTTCTGATCCCAGCTTTCAGTAGATCAATAGGCTCATAACATGCTAAGAAAAACACTTCCAATAGTGTCATAAAATCTGAACTCTGTGTTTTATTCCATAGAAACATTGGGTCGCCAGACGAATTCTTGTAATCTAGTATATCACAAAAGGCCTAAAACTCATGAATACTGCATATAGAGTGAACCGTCCCACTTAAAAATCCGCCTGCATCTTACCACCACGCTCGGCTGCAAATCTGGCATCACTTCCGGTCACGGCACTTCCGCTTACCTCACTTCCTGTTTACGCCCATCCATATTCCGACAAGTTTCGTTTTTACCAACTTCTTCCGAGAGATTGAGCAAGTGACGTAAGCGGGATATTCCCCCGATTTTGTACAACATTTTTTTAAGGGCTAATGGCCCAGGCCAGTGAGGACATAGCCATTTTTGGTGGGAAGTGGATGTAGCACCCTCCCAGGTAGGTGCTAGGATAGTTAGAAAGCTGTTAGATTGTGCTTTTGATAGACAAATTTAGTAGCCACACTGTAGGCAACGTGGCTGCAATTATTTGGTAGGCCAAAGCATTCTGCTCAGTGTACCCAGTGAAACTGTAATCTGCTAGTTAGGTCTGCTCAGTGTGTTCAGCTGCTGCCAATCTGGTCTATAGCTTCCTCTGTATCCAGGAGGCTTGAGAAGTTTCTGGATAGTGGGTGGGAAGCTATGCAGATAGCAGCATAAATATTGATACAGCCCCGGCCTATCCCAGAGAGGCAGGCTCTGAAGGCTGGCTGGGAGTCTGTATTTATTCAGTGAGAACGCTAAGCTCTGGGTCTTGTCCTAGAGTAGAGGAGTCCAGCCTGAGGGAGGCACATTGCCCTCTCAGGCACAGGCTGCCATGTGGAAGCCTCAGGTGGGCGACTTGAGGGAGGAAAGCAGAGACCTAGGTGCTTAGAAGAAGCTGGCAGAGACCTAGGTGCTTAGAAGAAGCTGGCTGAAGAGAGCTGTCTACCACAGATCTGTCTGGTATCACTGGAGGACATCGCTTGGAAGATTGGAAGGAGGCATCCATCTGTCCTTGGGCCTTGTGAGTACAGACATTGGAAGGATCTTGTTGACCTTGTGCTCTAGCTACCCCTCCGGTGCCTAGTATAGTAATCTGTGGGTCTGTTAAAGGGGACAGGGGCTAATTTCCTGAAGAGCTCTGTCCAGATATTGTCCACTAAAGAGAAGGGACTTTGCTCAACTGGTTCTACTGCTACTTAAAGCAGAAGGGAAGATTGAGTCCTCACTTGTACATAGTTCCCATCTTGGCGTATCCCACCACTTCCCTCATCCTCCATCCAAGTTCTCCAAAAATAAAAACAGCAAAAACAACATCCCCTAGACTGGTTTTGGCAGAGTGAATGAGCCTGTTGTATGCCTGGCTGCGAGGCTGAAGTTGGGAAGACCTGGATAAGTAATTTCTGTGTCTCCTATGGAAATAACGCTACATACAGTAGGTAAAATAAGTATTGAACACGTCAGTATTTTTCTAGGTAAACATATTTCTAAAGGTGCTATTGACATGAAATTTTCACCACATGTCGGTAACAACTCATGCAATCCATACATGCAAAGAAACCAAAGCAAATAAGTTCAGAAATAAAGTTATGTGTAATAAAATGGAATGATACATGAAAAAGTATTGAACACATGAAGAAAGTGAGGTGCAAATGGAAAGCCAAAACAGCAGCTGAAATCTATCAGCAATTAGAAAGCAATTTTGCCCCCTGTCAGTGCAAATTAATATCAGCTGGTTCACTCTCAACTGATGGACTATAAAAAGGTGTCTCATTACCAAGGTGTCACGCAAGAAACATCTTATGATGGATAAAAAAAAAGAGCTGTTTCTTGCAACCTTATTGGTGCAAAACATATGGATGGCATTGGTTACAGAGGTATTTTTAAACTTCTGAATGTTCCAGTAAGCACTGTTGGGGCCATAATCCACACCATGCAAGACTCTGGTCAGATAAGACCAAAATTTAACTCTTTGGATGCCATAATACGCGCCATGTTTGGAGGTCAAATGGCACTGCACATCACCCCTAAAAAAGTTAGGAGGTTAGGAGGTGGGAACATCATGGTGTGGGGCTGTTTTCCAGCATACGGTACTGGCAAACTTCATATCATTGAAGAAAGGATGAATGGAAAAATGTATCAATACATTCTTGATAAAAATCTGTTGCAATCTACCAGGATGATGAAGATGAAACGAGGGCGGACATTTCAGGAAGACAACGATCCCAAACACAAAGCCAAGGAAACTCTCAATTAATTTCAAAGAAAGAAAATAAATCTGCTAGAATGGCCCAGCCAATCACCTAACTTGAATACAATAGAAAATCTATGGAAAGATCAGAGTTCATAGAAGAGGCCCACGGAACCTTCAAGATTTAAAGACTGTCTGTGTGGAAGAATGGGCCAAAATCACACCTGAGCAACACATGTGAATACTTTCTCCATACAGAAGGTGTCTTGAAGCTGTCATTATCAACAAAGGATTTTGTACGAAGTATTAATTGAATTTCAGTTACTTTTTCCCTGTGTCATTCCATTTTATTACACATAACCTAATTTATGAACATATTTGTTTTGGTGTCTTTGTATGTATGGATTGCATAGGTTGTTACCGACATGTGGTGAAAATTTCATGTCAATAGCACCTTTAGAAATACATTTACCTAGAAAAATGGTGACGTGTTCAATACTTATTTTACCCGCTGCATACTGAAGCCTGCTCCACACTGTGCTGGAACTTTGTGTATAGCATACTTTTGGAAGTATTAAAATGACACTCTGGTTTAAAAGAAAAAAGTTAAATTCAAGTATCTATTCATAACTCAGGAAAGTCCCTTCTATTGCTCTCAGCCTCCTCCAAATCTCAAAATTATTTTTATCTTTGCTGCTGTGATCTAACTTCCTGTTATATCAGGGATCTAAAACTTTTCAAACAAAGGGCCAGTTTATTGACCTTCAGACTTTACATACCTTCCAACATTTTGAGATGGGAATGAGGGACACCTACTAACAAACGTATGTAGGCAGAGGACACGCCCTTTGCCACACACCCTTAAAGCAGAATTAACCAAAAAAAAAGGTTAATTAAATCCACAAGAACTTTTTTTTACTAATACTATTCCTTTATATTGTCTTTTAAAATGTACAAATGCAGCAATTTAGAAATTGGATGAAAGGTTTAGTAGTGGTAAACAATTTTTGAAAGATAAAAAGTGCATTTTATATACAACTATATAGTTTAGACCAAAATGAGGAGGGAGGAGGAACAGAGGGACATTGCTACAAATCTGGGACAGTCCCTCAAAATCAGGGACAGTTGGGAGCTATGGACTTTAGGAGGTCCGTATTGTGGCCAGCAGGGGCAGGAAATGTCACGGGCTCAGCATGAGTGAGAATAAATATGGTCTTAGGGTTGGTGGTCAATAGGAGTAGAAGTAGTGTCCCTATTAGTAGAACAGTATCCCATCATTGGTATCGGTGGAAGAATGAGTGCCCCATTGTTGGTGTTAGTGGGAGGAATAGTGCCTTATATCAGTGGGAGGAATAGTGCCTCAGGGGCCAGATAAAGACTAGCAAAGGGCCACAGCTTGCCCTCGAACCACAGTTTGAAGACCGCTGTGGTAGAGAGTGGCTATGTTCGTTCTCCATTGTCCCACTGTATGTAGGAATGTAGCCACCCTATTCTGCTCACTCCCGAGATGGACTATAAACTATGAGATGTGTAGTATATATAGAGCAGTTTACATGACCACAACTACTGCTCATTCTGAACAAACAGAAGTGGGGGGGCGGAGTTGAGGTTTGGGAGCTCACGGAGGATGTTACAAGGAGGCAGAAAAACACAGAAGAGATTTAATAAAAAATAGATGCAGAAAAGAAAAAGAGCAGCGCCATCTAAGTGCAGCAATAATAGTCCTTTTTATTCCAAGGATAAATGATAAAACTCACAAGATTACAAAGATGTCAGCACATGTGGTAATATTACTGGGTTCTTCCATTTCCTAGGGAGGAAGGGCTGCGGTAAGGTATGAGCCTGAGGTTGCCACTGGTTCCAACTGCGCTGGTGGCTCCCTACGCTTCCTGGGACTCGGGTACACTCAGACAGAGCTGCTGACGTCACTTCCGGATTGAGGGTGGAGTGGAGGTGCACATGTTCGGAGCATGCGTGCTCCTTCGTCGGGCATTAGATTTGGCCATCTTAGAAGTGGGCGGGCGTGTCAAAGCGGTGCCACAGTAACGGACCCACAATACACCTATGCTAACCTAAAACGCATATGTACCAACATTTTGAGATGAGAATGAGGAACACCTACTAACAAACGTATGTAGGCATAGGACACGCCCTCTGCCACACCCCCTTAAAGGGAAATTAACCAAAAAAAAGGTTAACTAAATCCACAAGGACTTTTTTTACCACTACTATTCCTTTATATTGGCTCTTAAAATGTACAAATGCAGCAGTTTAGAAATTGGATGAAAGGTTTAGTACTAGGAAACACTTTTTGAAAGATAAAAAGTACATTTTATATACAACTATGAGGATGAGGCCAAAATGAGGGACAAATGAGGAGGGAAGAGGGACAGAGGGACATTGCTCCAAATTGGGGACAGTCCCTCGAAATCAGGGACAGTTGGGAGCTATGTAAAATGCGCTGGGAAAAAGCATTTAAAAACTGGTACAGAAAATTCACAATCTGATCCTGGCATCTATAATACTAGAAAGACTGAATAGTAGCTCAATAGAATAAAAAGGCACAAAATCGGATAGCACATGTCACAGCATTGCACTAATACAGTAGTAATAGTAAAGTGGACGATGTAAGAGAATAATGTACATATGGAAGAAGATCATGATAATGAGTGAGAAATAATAAAAAAAAAAATAAAATGAAATTAAAAATAGGGATATAAATAAAAATAAATAAAAATAAAGATAAAAATAGAAAATTAGAGAAAGAGATAATGAAAAGATGAAAATGAATATAACTCAATAATGTCCACAAAAGACATGGGCGGTTGATAAGTTACTTACTATCGCAGGGTGTCAGGAAATGAAAAATAGATTACAGAGCAATTGGGGTCGATTTACTAAAACTGGAGAGCACACACTCTTGTGCAGGTATGCATGGTAGCCAATCAGCTTTTAACTTCAGCTTGTTCAGTTAAACTTTGAAAGAAAAAAAAATGGAAACTGATTAGTTTTTATTCAAAGCTGCACCAGATTTTGCACTCTCCTGTTTTAGTAAATCATCCCCCTTAATTATGGATGTTTATATATTTTATTTTGAAGAATAAGGATATCATTTAGTGTCAAAAAATATGTGCAAAATTCTATTATTTAGTTTTGAACTTAATTCATAAATAAAGAAATGATATGCAAAATAACACAATGTATTCCTTTACCGGAGAGCTCTAAAGAGTGCAGTGTTGCTGCCATCTTGGGGCCAAAAATGAAGGTTACAGGTTGATAGATTCTGACGAAGTTGTGATGCCTCTAGCAGATCAGATTACTGCAGTGTATACAAAATCCACAGAGCTTTATTGTTTAGCAAAAAAGATCAAAAATGTTTGTCTGATCTATCAATCAGCTTCCTCTAGGTCAGGGAGTCTCCAAACTTTTCACTACAGACAAACCACAATTGCTCTTTATAGGACTTTGAAGGTAACTTCTAACCAAAAAATAATATATAATAACATTTATTTTCTCAATTTAAAAGGTTTTAACCACATATATTACATCACATGTATAAAATATTCTACAAAATTGGGTTACAACTAGGGTTGTTCCCAGGCCCGGATTTACTCCCTTTGCCACCACAAGGCCGGGTCCTTCAATGCTGCCCCCCCCCCCCCCACACCACCATTCTCATCCTTTATCGATGACTGCTGCAATAGAGCAATTAAAAACATATCTCCACACACGAGAACAGTGAAAATAACTGGCTTTAATTGTACAGACTAAAAATACTTCAGGCGCGCGGGGTAAGGATTTCTCGCGGGCAATTTTTCAGGGCAATGGCTGGTGTTAGTGCTTCAATCATCCCCGGCACCATGGTTGGTATGGTGTCAGGATGATTGAAACACATTATTTCTATCATTACATTGTAATGTAAAATGAAATAGTTCAACTCACCATAATGCAGAATCATTGGGAGCCCTGAGCGTGTCACTTGCCACCATCGCATGTCACTTGCCACTATGCCTGCCACCAAATGGAGATGTCACTTGCCACGCTGCCTGCCACCAGATGGAGATGTCACTTGCCACGCTGCCTGCCACCAGATGGGGATGTCACTTGCCATGCTGCCACCAGATGGGGATGTCACTTGCCACGCTGCCACCAGATGGAGATGTCACTTGCCATGCTGCCACCAGATGGAGATGTCACTTGCCACACTGCCTGCCACCAGATAGGGATGTCACTTGCCAGGCTGCCACCAGATGGAGATGTCACTTACCACGCTGCCACCAGATGGAGATGTCACTTGCCACGCTGCCACCAGATGGAGATGTCACTTGCCACGCTGCCTGCCACCAGATGGAGATGTCACTTGCCACACTGCCTGGCTGCCACCAGATTGAGATGTCACTTGCCATGCTGCCACCAAATGGAGATGTCACTTGCCACGCTGCCTGGCTACCACCAGATGGAGATGTCACTTGCCACACTGCCTGGCTACCACCAGATGGAGATGTCACTTGCCACGCTGCCACCAAATGGAGATGTCACTTGCCACGCTGCCTGGCTGCCACCAGATGTTGATGTCACTTGCCACGCTGCCTGGCTGCCACCAGATGGAGAAGGGCGGAACAGCGGTGCGGGCAATGGGAGATGTCATCTCTCTCCCCCGCCGCCGCACCACTGACATTACTTCTCAATCTTTTCAAAAATGGCGCCGGGCGGTGCAACCACGCTACTGCGCATGCGCCGCCCGGCCGAGCGTGTACGAGCCTTCCCAAGCCCGGCCGCTTCAGAACGACGCATGCGCAGTAGTGGGCGGCTCGCGGCCATCTTTTCCAAGGGCACCGGTGCCCTTAATCAACTTTAACGGGCTGCCCGAAAGGGGGGGTGGCTGCAAAGTCCCTGCAGCACTGCCGCCCCGAGGCCTGGCCTCGGTGGCCTTGTGGCAAATCCGGCCCTGGTTGTTCCGATACTAGTATCAGTTTCGGCGGCGATCCCGAGCATTTGCCCGAGTACTTGTATTCGGGCAAATGCTCCAATGCTTGACCCGATGCCTGGACAGTCAGGAATGATCGGTGCGGCGCTGGGGAGTCATTTTAATCATCGATCTCCCTGTATAAATGTCAACACTCCCTCCTGAGGCTTTCAGCTGCTTTGTGGAAATTTATACAGGGTGATCGGTGATTGTAACTCCCCGCACCGATCACCCCTGACTGTCCCCCATATTGTCCTCCAGTCCCCCTCCATGCTCCGATCCCCCTCTGTCCTCCATCTGTCAGGATGGAGAGCGGAGGAAGGAGCCGGTAAATCTATAATTTCCCAGCATTTCCCGGCTCCTTCCTTTACCGAATGCACGGAGTCAGTGAACACTGACTGTCCATTCATAACTGTCACTGAGCATCGTAACCTGTGTTTACGATGCTTCAGTTTATGAATGGAGAGGAAATTCTGTCTCCTGTCTATTTATCTTCAGTGCTACTGTACAAGTACTCGGGCAAATTGCCGCCGATACTGATACTAGTATCGCTATCGGGACAACCGTAGTTGTAACCCAATTTTGTACAATATTTTATACATGTGATGTAATATATGTGGTTAAAACCTTTTAAATTGAAAAAATAAATGCTTTTATATATTATTTGTTGAATAGAAGTTGCCTTCAAAGTCCTATAAATTGTGGTTTGTCTGTAGTGAAAAGTTTGGAGACTCCCTGACCTAGAGGAAGCTGATTGATAGATCAGACAAACATTTTTGATTTTTTTTTTGCTAAATGATAAAGCTCTGTGGATTTTGTATACACTTCAGTAATCTGGTCGGCTAGAGGCATCACAACGTCTTCAGAATCTGGCTACCTGTATCGTTCATTTTTGACCCCAAGATGGCAGCAACACTGCACTCTTCAGAGCTCTCCGGTAAAGGAATACATTGTGTTATTTTGTATATCATTTCTTTATTTATGAATTAAGTTCATAACTAAATAATAGAATTTTGCACATATTTTTTTTTTTTTTTACACTAAATGATATCCTTATTCTTCAAAATAAAATCTATAAACATCCATACTTAATGGGGTTGATTTACTAAAACAGGAGAGTGCAAAATCTGGTGCAGCTCTGAATTTTTTCCATTCCATTCCTTTTTTTTTCTGCCAAAGTTTAACTGAACAAGCTGAAGTTAAAAAGCTGATTGGCTACCATGCATATCTGCACAAGATTGTGCACTCTCCAGTTTTAATAAATCGACCCCAATTGCTCTGTAATCTATTTTTCATCTCCTGACACCCTGCGATAGTAAGTAACTTATCAACCCCCCCATGTCTTTTGGGGACATTATTGAGTTATATTCATTTTCATCTTTTCATTATCCCTTTCTCTATTTTTCTATTTTTATCTTTATTTTTATTTATATCCCTATTTTTATTTTTAATTTAATTTAATTTAAATTTTTTAATTGAATTAATTCCCACTCATTATCTTCTTCCATGTGTACATTATTCTCTTACATTGTCCACTTTACTATTACTACTGTATTAATGCAATTCTGTGACATGTGCTATCCAATTTTGTGCCATTTTATTCTATTGAGCTACCATTCAGTCTTTCTAGTATGCTTTATATTTTATTATAGATGCCAGGATAAGATTGTGTATTTTCTTTACCAGTTTTTAAATGCTTTTTCCAGCGCATTTTATATCGCTCCCAACTGTCCCTGATTTCGAGGGACTGTCCCCAATTTGGAGCAATGTCCCTCTGTCCCTCTTTCCTCCTCATTTTGGCCTCATCCTCATAGTTGTATATAAAATGTACTTTTTATCCTTCAAAAAGTGTTTCCTAGTACTAAACCTTTCATCCAATTTCTTCTTTGTACATTTTAAGAGCCAATATAAAGGAATAGTAGTGGTAAAAAAAAGTCCTTGTGGATTTAATTAACATTTTTTTTGGTTCATTTCCCTTTAAGGGGGTGTGGCAGAGGGCGTGTCCTATGCCTACATACATTTCTTAGTAGGTGTTTCTCATTCTCATCTCAAAATGTTGGTACGTATGCGTTTAAGTTTAGCATAGGTGTATTGTGGTCCGTTACCGTGGCACCGCTTTGACATGCCCGGCCACTTCTAAGATGGCCAAATCTAATGCCTGACAAAGGAGCATACATGCTCCGAACGTGCGCACCTTCAACTCCACCCTCAATCCGAAAGTGACGTCAGCAGCTCTGTCTGAGTGTACCCGAGTCCCAGGAAGCGTAGGGAGCCACCAGCGCAGTCGGAACCAGTGGCAACCTCAGGCTCATACCTTACCGCAGCCCGTCCTCCCTAGGAAGTGGAAGAACCCAGTAATATTACCACATATGCTGACATCTTTGTGATCTTGTGAGTTTTATCATTTATCCTTGGAATAAAATGTACTATTATTGCTGCACTTAGATGGCGCTGCTCTTTTTCTTTTCTGCATCTATTTTTTATTAAATCTCTTCTGTGTTTTTCTGCCTCCTTGTAACATCCTCCGTGAGCTCCCAAACCTCAACCACCCCCCCCCCCCCACTTCTGTTTGTTTGGAATGAGCAGTGCACAGTAGTTGTGGTCATGTAAACTGCTCTATATATACTACACATCTCATAGTTTATAGTCCATCTCGGGAGTGAGCAGAATAGGGTGGCTACATTCCTACATACAGTGGGACAATGGAGAACGAACATAGCCACTCTCTAACACAGCGGTCTCCAAACTGTGGCTCAAGGGCAAGCTGTGGCCCTTTGCTAGCCTTTATCTGGCCCCTGAGGCACTATTCCTCCCACTGATGTAAGGCACTATTCCTCCCACTAACACCAACAATGGGGCACTAATTTTTTCCACCGATACCAATGATAGGATACTGTTCCTCCTACTAATAGGGACACTACTTCTACTCCTATTGACCACCAACCCTGAGACCATATTTATTCTCACTCATGCCGAGCCCGTGACATTTCCTGCCCCTGCTGGCCACAATACGGACCTCCTAAAGTCCATAGCTCCCAACTGTCCCGGATTTCGAGGGACTGTCCCTGATTTGGAGGAATGTCCCTCTTCCCCTCTCATTCGTCCCTCATTTTGGTCTAAACTATATAGTTGTATATAAAATGCACTTTTTACCTTTCAAAAAGTGTTTCCCACTGCTAAACCTTTCATCCAATTTCTAAATTGCTGCATTTGTACATTTTAAAAGAGAATATAAAGGAATAGTATTAGTACAAAAAAGTCCTTGTGGATTTGATTAACCTTTTTTTTGGTTAATTTTCCTTTAAGGGTGTGTGGCAAAGGGTGTGTCCTCTGCCTACATACGTTTGTTAATAGGTGTCCCTCATTCCCATCTCAAAATGTTGGAAGGTATGTAAAGTCTGAAGGTCAATAAACTGGCCCTTTGTTTGAAAAGTTTGTAGATCCCTGATATAACAGGAAGTTAGATCACAGCAGCAAAGATAAAAATAATTTTGATATTTGGAGGAGGCTGAGAGCAATAGAAGGGACTTTCCTGAGTTATGAATAGATACTTGAATTTAGCTTTTTTCTTTTACACCAGAGTGTCATTTTAATTACTGGTTGGTCCACTCAGCTTAGGGTCTCCAATGCGTTTCGAAATATTTATAACAATTATCTTCTTTAGGGATAAGATACCACACTGGTGTATAAATGCTATTTTACTATTACAATTTATACATAATAGTTGAACCATCATAATACAAAAAGAAAACTTACATAATTTGTCACACCAGTCCCATAGGGAAAAAGGAAAGTCTGGATCCATGTAAGTAGACTCCCAGTCATCAGAGACATTAGAATTTATTATCATTGTATATGCCTTAACAGCCTGCAATAGGATGGTTTTCTCTGCATGCATTTATGGGGGTCCCGATGACTTGGGAGTCTACAAACATGGATCTGGACTTTCCATTTTCCCTATAGGACTGGTGCAACAAATTATGTAAGTTTTTTTTTTGTATGATGGTTGAACTATTATGTATACATCGTGATATGTGGATAATAAAATATCATTTATATTCCAGAGTGGTATCTTATCCCTGAAGATAATTGTAATCAATATTTCAAAACGTGTTGGAGTCCCTAAGCTAGGTGGGCCAACCAGTAGTCCAATAACTGCAAGTCAAATCATCAGCTGTGGGGGATACCATTTGGATCACACTTCTTGCTGTTGTAACTAGGGTTTGTCCCGATACCATTTTTTGAAGACCGAGTACAAGTACCGATGCCTTTTTCAAGTACTCGCCAATACCAATTACAGATACTTTTTTTTAATGTCATGTGACAGTGGCACTAATATGCAGCACTGATGATGTGTGGACTGTATCAGTTGTTTTTATTTATTTTTTTTACAATTGAAATTTTTACAATTTATTTATTTATTCGACATGGACATTCGAAGGGGCAAAGGGAGGACAAAACCGCAGAGGTCCAGGGTCTGAAGGAAAAAGACAATGGAAATAAAATATTAAATCTTTACGTTTCACTCATTGATTCTTTGTCATAATGGCCAATAGTCTAACATGTTAGTATCAGTATTCATATGTATAATCATATTTATTGGTTATTTATACTGAGCAAAAGAGGTACAGTGGGGACAGAAAGTATTCAGACTCTTTCACTCTTTATTATATTGCAGCCATTTGCTAAAATCATTTAAGTTCATTTTTTTTCCTCATTAATGTACACACAGCACCCCATATTGACAGAAAAACACAGAATTGTTGACATTTTTGCAGATTTATTCAAAAAGAAAAACTGAAATATCACATGGTCCTAAGTATTCAGACCCTTTGCTGTGACACTCATATATTTAACTCAGGTGCTGTCCATTTCTTCTGATCATCCTTGAGATGGTTCTACACCTTCATTTGAGTCCAGCTGTGTTTGATTATACTGATTGGATTTGATTGGGAAAGCCACACACCTGTCTATATAAGACCTTACAGATCACAGTGCATGTCAGAGCAAATGAGAATCATGAGGTCAAAGTAACTGCCTGAAGAGCTCAGAGACAGAATTGTGACAAGGCAGAGATCTGGCCAAGGTTACGAAAAAATTTCTGCTGCACTTAAGGTTCCTAAGAGCACAGTGGCCTCCATAATCCTTAAATGGAAGATGTTTGGGATGACCAGAACCCTTCCTAGAGCTGGTTGTCCGGCCAAACTAAGCTATCGGGGGAGAAGAGCCTTGGTGCGAGAGGTAAAGAAGAACCCAAAGATCACCGTGGCTGAGCTCCAGAGATGCAGTCGGGAGATAGGAGAAAGTTGTAGAAAGTCAACCATCACTGTAGCCCTCCACCAGTCGGGGCTTTATGGCAGAGTGGCCCGACGGAAGCCTCTCCTCAGTGCAAGACACATGAAAGCCCGCATGGAGTTTGCTAAAAAACACCTGAAGGACTCCAAGATGGTGAGAAATAAGATTCTCTGGTCTGACGAGACCAAGATAGAACTTTTTGGCCTTAATTCTAAGCGGTATGTGTGGAGAAAACCAGGCACTGCTTATCACCTGTCCAATACAGTCCCAACAGTGAAGCATGGTGGTGGCAGCATCATGCTTTGGGGGTGTTTTTCAGCTGCAGGGACAGGACGACTGGTTGCAATCGAGGGAAAGATGAATGCGGCCAAGTACAGGGATATCTTGGACGAAAATCTTCTCCAGAGTGCTCAGGACCTCAGACTGGGCCGAAGGTTTACCTTCCAACAAGACAATGACCCTAAGCACACAGCTAAAAAAACGAAGGAGTGGCTTCACAACAACTCGATGACTGTTCTTGAATGGCCCAGCCAGAGCCCTGACTTAAACCCAATTGGGCATCTCTATAGAGACCTAAAAATGGCTGTCCACCAATGTTTACCATCCAACCTGACAGAACTGGAGAGGATCTGCAAGGAGGAATGGCAGAGGATCCCCAAATCCAGGTGTGAAAAACTTGTTGCATCTTTCCCAAAAAGACTCATGGCTGTATTAGATCAAAAGATTGCTTCTACTAAATACTGAGCAAAGGGTCTGAATACTTAGGACCATGTGATATTTCAGTTTTTCTTTTTTAATAAATCTGCAAAAATGTCAACAATATCTGTGTTTTTCTGTCAATATGGGGTGCTGTGTGTACATTAATGAGGAAAAAAAATGAACTTAAATGATTTTAGCAAATGGCTGCAATATAACAAAGAGTGAAAAATTTAGGGGAGTCTGAATACTTTCCGTCCCCACTGTACATTGTGGAAAAGATGGTTAGTAGTCTGAGCAAATATAAAAAACTATACACAATTTTTTTTTTTTTTTTTACGGGTCCACTTTCAGGAAAGAAAGACCAGCCTAGGATAAATAGGCACGGCAGCATGCAAAAGGTAAAAGAGGACATAGGGATTTCTGATTATCGGTATTGGCACCCAACAGACATATATATCTGTGCATACTTATTATACCCGAAGAAGAGAAGGGTTGATTTCATACTAGGGTTTACAGGGAACAATGCCTCAATATAGTATAAATATGGCAAAATGCTTTCTCCACCAGCCTCTCCCTCTATATCCATGCCGCCATAGCCACCTCATCCTAGCTGGTCTTTCCTGTATTGAAATGCGGGGAATCCCTGTACATTGCTCCTCTACAGTCATGCTAGTTATGTCGGAGGAGTCCGGGGCATAACTGCCTTCCGGAACGCCGAGGTGGCCGCAGAAGGGGCGCTTTTAGCGGCCTGATGGCCCCCCCCAAATGGGAATCAGCCTATGACCAAATGCTACACACCTGCAATCAAGTAAGTACTTATTGACAAGGGTATAATAAGAGGTGCACTCTATCAGAGTTCCTCAGTTGATCCCTGATGTGAGCACATTGACATACTTTTCCAGACTCTCGGGTAAGAATAGATCCCAACAGACTGCTTTGCTGCATGATTGCTAATTTGTCCATCTAGTTATTTAATATAAACTCTTCCCTACTCAGATATGGCACTTATATGCTCCTGATCTGAACAGACAGACACTGTGCATCTAACTGTGGATGTCACAGTGCCTTCATAATTTCTACAAAATAACCAGATATTTGTTATTACTTGCTAATGTCTTCACCTTCACATCACAAGTATTTATTTTGTCTTTATTGGTTCCAACAGCCAGTGCTTTACACGTGCTGCTAGACTACATGATTTTAATTCCTTATCACCATCACTTTATCATTGCACTCACTCATGACACCTTTAATACACAATATTTTTACACATTTCACTATATTGATTTTTATAGCTTTTTTTTTTTTTTGCGTTTTTTTGCACATTTCTTTTTTCACTCACACGTGTTTTTATCAAGTTTGTCCTATTAATCCAATTTTATGGATATGCAATTAAGGAATACAAGCTACATCTTTTTTTGATCCACTATAGAAGGGGCAATAAAAATATGAGCATCCCCTCCTTTTTTTCATAACTTTTGCACACTAGCTGGGCTAGTGTGCAATATTTATTCATTTTGGCTTGAACCTATCTACTATATAACTACCACATCATTGTTATTATTGTCAATAACTTTTCTTTTGTATTCTGTAATTTTATAAAAATTGTGTGTAACAATAAAATCCAATTTGCCAATTTTAAGTCATTATATATTTTTTTTCATTAATTTGTTTGGCACCGTAAAAATCCCCTCAATTTTTCCCTCTTCGTTTCATTACTACTTAGGGATGATGTGCCTTTTAATTGGGTGTTGTACCATGAACCAGACCTATGTTTTTTCTTTTCATATATTTTGAGATCTTTCCTAGTTTAAAATAACTACAAATGTCGTTTTCTACCTTTTTATTATTTTTTACTATATATTAATCTCTTTAACCCACATCAAAATAGCAATATAATAATTGTACAGTAGACTAATTGTTATAATTATAATAATTTTCATGTGTTTTTGGTCTATGAGTTTCCCCTATGGGGGGCTGACCCATCTGTGACCACTTGTAAGCCTCACGGCCGGGGTTGCCCCCTTGGGGTGGAGGTGAGCACAATTCTCAAGCGGGGTCCGGGATCATCACTGGGGGAACCCTCTGTCTCCCTTTTGTGTTTTTAAACAAAGAGAAGTCTCTGGATAAGCGAGCCGTCTTGGTGGAAGGGGTAAATACAGTGTGATTACCAAACTCAGTATATGATAATGTATAAAGGAACGCGACTACGTATCATTTTCTGTAATGCTGATATCGGTCCTTTTTGATGTATTTATAGAAATGTAAGAACCCCCTGAAGAAGACCATAACCTTTAAGGTCGAAATGCATTGGGGCATTTCCAAACATCGGATAGTATAATTACAAATTAATACTGTGAGGCAATACCCTCTGATGTATATTGTTTACCAATTACATTACATGGTATCATCCACTGTTTGATTCTCCTCTGAGTCTAAATTGTCTCGCATTGTGTACACCAGAGTTCATATTTTAACTTTTGTACTACAGTGATGTCCAATTGTCTTGTGATAAATAAATTTAATAATTTTTATGAACTCCTTTGACTCATATTTCCTGCTAAAAAAAACCCATTGGGAAGTCTCCATTTTTTCAAATACTTGTATCGGGGTGTGCAGCCTGTTCAGACTCCTATACATGTGTCATTCTATGCTATAACTATGTAACTATATTAATATACCTTTTTTATGGTTAGAAGTTGCCTTCAAAATCCTATAAAGAGCAATTGTGTTTTTTCAGATATAATTAATAAGGACGGTGGCAAGCACATCTAGAGTCACACACAATAATTGTAACTTTTCACTATTTTGCAAATATTTGCAGAACAAAACATTTGTTCACTAAATTACAAAATTTATAAATAAATGAATATGTTTTACTTTGAGTATTTTATGTAATCGGCATATGGTTATGAACAACACAAAAAAAGGAATTCCCCAAAAAATGTATCTCACCCAAGACCTCCTTATATCAGAGTTCCCATCACAGTCCCGCCTTACATCAGAGTCCCCATCAAAGCCCCCTTATTTCAGACTTCCCTTTACATCAGAGTCCTCACTTACATGACAGTCCCCATCAGAGCTCCCCTTTTAACAGTTTCCTTTATATTAGGGTCTCTATCAGAGTCCCCTTTATATTGGAATTCCCATTACATCAGAGTCCCCATGAGAATTCCTCTTATATCAGAGTTGCTTTTACATCAGCATCCCCTTTTTCATAAGAGGTTTGCATAAAATCTTGCAAACGGGCTGGATTTGACCCAAGGCCAACAGTTTGGATTGCCCTGCTCTAGATCATAGTGAATGAGGAGAATGGATATATTAGGGAAGATTAAACTTGCTAAATTGATGAGATGAAGGGCCTAAAGGGAGAGTATGTGGATACAGTATATCAGAGGCGTATCTAGTGAAAATGGCGCCTATGGCAAGCACTGAAACTGCGCCCCTGTCAAAACATTTAAAACCCATCTTTCAGATAACCTTAACAAAAAAAAAAACAGCTAACAAAACTACAAGTCAAGCTCTGGAATTACCCCTTACACCAGAGTCAATAGCGTTACATCTTATATCACAGTTCCCTCTTAGAGTTCCCAGAGAGCCCCCCCTTACATCAAAATCTACAGAGTTCCAATTCACACTGGGAAATCTGATCTAAAGAAAGCTGTGGACTCTGGTGTCATCTTTATATACACTGTAAGGGGGGGGGGGACTCTGACACAAAGGGGATCTCTGCAGACTGGGATGTAGGGGGGCCTCTGATGTGAGGGGGTCTCTGGTTATCACAGAATCCAGAGATCCCACTTACATCAGTGTTCCCCTTTACCCCAGAGTCTGCAGAATTTCCCCTTAAAGCAGTGTGCCAGACAATACGTATTTCTAGACAGGGGTCAGGTCAGCCATGGCAGCCCTGTAACAGCACAGAGCCTTTTACTTTATATGACAAGCCCCCCCACCCCAGTATGTGTGAGCATTTCCCCACCTCCATAGGAGTACAAACTCCAGCATAGTAGGCTGTGCTCTTATTTCTCTGCTGCTCCCCAGTGCCCCACACACACAGTGTGACTGAGAATGATGACTGCACTAATATACAAGAGGACACCTCAAAAAATAATTCAGCTGTCATCAAGTGATATTTATCATCCCTTGTGATACCTTGGGTAGTGACATATCCTTTTTATGGAGAAATCTGGGGTTTATTAGACCCCTGATCCCTCCTCTGCTCTCCAAGGCATATTGGCTGCTTTCTTAGCTAGTACCAGCCAGGTAAATGCAGAACCGATACTGGAAGTGATGAAATCTTCATAACTTATGGCCTCAGTTTTCACAGAGGAGAAGGAGAAACTGATGTTCCTCCTTCTTCTTTGTGCGCTGCCAACCCGACCAGATGGAATGGGAGAGCCTAGGAGAACAGGGGAGGGCTGTGGCTGAATGCAGCAGGGATCATTTTTGCTGTGCAAAACGCTTCATGGGAACAGCATATATTATCCACCCTCGGCTGATGTGCAAAATAAGGGGAAGTGGTTGGGGACAGTAAAAAGACACACATGACGTTTTTACCCCTCTCCCAAACACAAGTGTGAGGGGCACATTCACACAGGGCACAGGGACCCATGTCTCATGCAGAGACTTTTACCAGCACAGTGTTGTGTACATCCTCATGCTGAAGTTCCATTTCTATTAGGACATGCACCCTCAAGACATATTGGGACACAGTGCCTTTGTCCATGTAGCCATGTGTCCCAAAATAAATGAATGGGACACTGGCATCAGGATGCACACAAAACTGTGCCAGTAAAAGTCTGTGCATGGGAGATGGATGTCTGTGCCTTGTGTGAATGAGACCTAAATGAATGCCAAGGATGCATTTCACTGTCCCATCATCATTACTATGATAATTACACACACAGTACAGGTGATGTGGCTTAAAACACCTGCACTGTGTGACTATCATGATAATAATAATTGAAATAAATAGCAGCCAAATGTGATCAACATGATCAATGAAGATGATCACATTTAGCTGTATATAATTCAGTCATGGGCAACAAGCCAGGGCATGGCATGGGTGAAGGGGGCTTGTGTGTGTGCTGTCTTCACTGTGACTGGACCTTTTGAGAGAAAAATAATCCTCGGAAGTCTTCATGGTTCCCACTTTAGTTCCCTCACTCAGTAGAAATAGTGTGCTGCTGTGCTGTTACTTTCTGTGTGTTCACACAGACACTGCACTGAGGAGGAGGAGGAGGAGGAGGAGGAGGAGGAGGAGGAGGAGGAGGACAGCCACTGCTGTTGACTTCCCTTCAGTCCGAGCCCGCTGTCTTCTCAAACTTATTTACTAGACTCTGGAGGAGTCAGGCAGTGAAGTGGTATTTTAATATCTCTCCGCCCAGCTGGAACTTTATTGCCATTAACTGCATACAAGGGGGAGGAGTTGATATTCCAGCAAGCCGAATTAGAAAAAATAATCCCTCTATTCTACAGCCTCCTGGGCCCCTGTGATCGATCTGATGGGGCCCAAAAAAATATGATTTAGACTACACAGGAGCCATGGCCTGAAGGGAGAGATGAGTGCATGAAAATATTGCCTGCAGCTTCATCAAGAGGATCAGTCTCTGCATAAGCCACTGGCAGTGCAGCCGTCCCTCCTGCTGGGCATGTGGCTGGGCTCTGCTTTTGCACTGATAGGACCCCGAGCAAGAAGGTCTGCCAGAGACATCTCCTGACTGAGTCCACTCCACAGTCCAGGTGTCCTGTCCAGAAATACAGTGGCCCCGATGCCACTTCTATAGTCCTGGCTATAGCATCCCTGACAGCAGGCGGCGGAGTGATATTCAGCTGTCAGGGAGGCTGTAGCCGGAACTATAGAGGTAGCATCGGGAAATCCGGCCATCTGCCTGCTTAATCCGCGACCAAGGACTGCACTCACAGGAGTAACACAGCCAAATGAGAAATAGTCCCACTCGCAGCACTGCCATTGTCCTTTAGCAAAGGTGCTGAAAAGGAGATCCTGCTTATGCTCGGGAGCCTGGAGGGAAGAAGAGACCCTCAGACCCTGGTAAGTGCCTTGCTGCCCAGCCACTCACCAGCTCCCCTTTCATATGGCGCCCATGGCACTTGCCATGGCTGCCATACCCAAGATACGCCACTGCAGTATATAGATGGAAGACTCATAGGGGTTGATTTCCTAAAACTGGAGCACACAAACTCTGAACAAGCTGAAGTTAGAAGCTGATTGGCTACCATGCACAGCTGCATCAGATTTTGCACTCACCAGTTTTAGTAAATCAACCCCATAGGTTGCATATATAGGTTGGGAATATACACTATATTACCAAAAGTATTGGGACGCCTGTCTTTATGCACATGAACTTTAATGGCATCCCAGTCTTAGTCCGTAGGGTTCAATATTGAGTTGGCTCACCCTTTACAGCTTCAACTCTTCTGGGAAGGCTGTCCACAAGGTTTAGGAGTGTGTCTATGGGAATGTTTGACCATTCTTCCAGAAGTGCATATAAAACACCTTTTTGATGAATTAAAGCAGAGACTGCAAGCCAGGCCTTCTCCTCCAACATCAGTGCCTGACCTCACAAATGCGCTTCTGGAAGAATGGTCAAACACTCCCATAGACACACTCCTAAACCTTGTGGACAGCCTTCCCAGAGGAGTTGAAGCTGTTATAACTGCAAACGGTGGGCCAACTCCATGTTGAACTCTATGGACTAAGATTAGAACAGGGGGGAGGGGCTGGAATGAGTGTTCAGCTGGGGGCGTCAGGGCCTCTTACCTGGCAGCTCAGCAGGTCTTTGCACGCCACGGCCTCCTTGGGGGTCATGGTCCTGGGGTAACGTTGCTGCCACCGCCCCAGCCTCGCAGCCTGAGCCAGTCACGTGTCCCAACTCCTTTGCACTTTGCCTCCAAGACTCCAGGTCTCCGGGGGTTTTCGTTTCCTCTGCACTTGAGCGCGGCCGTGCCCCCGGCCCGCCTGTTACAGTGACGGCTCCCAGGCTCCCCGCGGTACACATGCAAATGTGCCCTGGCTCACTAGTGTGCCACGCCACACAGTTTGAGAAACGCTGTGCTATATATAATATATATAATCAGAAAATGGTTCGGGTTATATTATATATATAGCACTTTTATTAGTTCTCATAGTTTACTAATTTAACCAACCTAAGGACTTGTTTTAATAAAATCAGGACTGTTAGTAGCTATATAGAGCACAGTGTAATTTTTATTTTTTATTTCTGCATTCTGTAACTGCCCTGACCAGTGAAATCTCAGCAATTACAGGGCTGTTACAGAAATAAGAAAATAAAAATTTGCTGTCCAATGGATTCCTTTCAGCAGACACTTATTTCTATGGGGGAATCTGATTGCATTAGTTGGACTGTTTCACTGTTTTCCTGTTTGTTTTAAATTCTCCTGCATTTCGCCTTTTAGTAAATAACCCTGAATCCTTTATTGTTTACTTGCTTATTACTGAATAGTACTGTTATATTTCTGGCTTCAGAAAATAGAGACATGTGTTATTTTTTCTACAATCTTTAGTGTCATCTTTTCTGGTAATATTGTTTCCAGCATCAACAAAAAGGATGACTGAAAAACATCTTAAAGGGACAGCCTTTGTAAATTATTACAAATACATCAGTGGTTCCCAAACTGTGGCCGGGGAGCCAGATGCGGACCATTGTTTGCTTTTATCTGGCCCTTGGGGCAATATTTCATCTTCTGACACCAACAATTAGGGATGAGCCGAACACACCCCCCCCCCCCCCCCCGGTTCGGTTTGCAGCAGAACATGCAAACAGGAAAAAAATTTGTTCGAACACGCTAACACTGTTAAAGTCTATGGGACACGAAAATGAATAAATAAAAGTGCTCATTTTAAAGGCTTATATGCAAGCTAAGTGTTTGGGGACCCGGGTCCTACCCCAGGGGACATGTATCAATGCAAAAAAAAGTTTTAAAAATGGCCGTGACTTTAATAATGCTTAAAGTGAAACAATAAAGGTGAAATATTCCTTTAAATTTCGTACCTGGGGGGTGTCTATAGTATGCCTGTAAAGTGGCGCGTGTTTCCCGTGTTTAGAACAGTCCAAGAGCAAAATTACATTTCTAAAGGAAAAAAAGTCCTTTAAAACTACTCGCGGCTATAATGAATTGTCGGGTCCGGCAATCCAGATAAAAGAAGTTATTGAAAAAAATGGCATGGGATCCCCCCCAGTCCATTACCAGTCCCTAAGGGGAACCCCGAACCAAAATTTTTTTTAAAAATGCATGGGGGTCCCCCCAAATTCCATACCAGGCCCTTAAGGTCTGGTATGGATATTAAGGGGAACCCCGCGCCAATTTTTTTTTTTTAAATTGCGTGGGGGTCTTTTTCTTTTGCTCCACCGGCGGACCAAAAAAGAAAATTAAAAAAAAACGCGACCAACCCTCCTCCATGGGAGGCTCCCGCCATATGACGCGTCTTTGCTTTGACAGTTATTTTATAACTGCCCCGCCCTCAGTTATAAAAAAACTGACAAAGCGAAGACATGTCATATGGCGGGAGCCTCCCATGGAGGAGGGTCGGTCACGTTTTTTTTTTTTTTTTCTTTTTCGGTCCGTCAGTGGAGCAAGAGAAGAAGAAGAAGACTTTGTGGGACATTTTTATGTTTTAATAAAGGACTTGTCCCAAGCTGTGTCTTGTCATTTTTACCATTTTGACACTTTTTTTGTGAAATGGTAGGGGTACATTTGTACCTCGTTACCATTTCACACAGGGGGGTAGGCCGGGATCTGGGAGTCCCCTTGTTAAAGGGGGCTTCCAGATTCCAATAAGCCCCCTGCCCAGAGACCCCCACAACCACCGGGCAAGGGTTTTGGAGATGAGGCCCTTGTCCCCATCAACCTGAAGGGTCTGGTATGGATTTTGAGGGGGACCCCACGCCATTTTTTAAAAAAAAATTGACGCGGGGTTCCCCTTAATATCCATACCAGACCTGAAGGGCCTGGTATGAAATTTGGGGGGACCCCCACGCAAATTTTTCTTAAAATTTTGGTTTGGGGTTCCCCTTAATATTCATACCAGACCCAAAGGGACTGGTAATGGACTGGGGGGATCCCGTGCCATTTTTTTCAATGACTTCTTTTATCTGTATTGCCGGACCCGACAATCTCATCATAGCCACGATTAGTTTTAAATTGCTTTTTTTCCTTCAGAAATGTAATTTTGCTCTCAGACTGTTCTAAACACAGGAAACGTGCCACTTTACAGGCATACTAAAGACACCTCCCAGGTAGGAAATTTAAAGGAATGTTTCACTTTTATTGTTTCACTTTAAGCATTATTAAAATCACTGCTCCCAAAAAAACTGCGTTTTTAAAACTTTTTTTGCATTGATACATGTCCCCTGGGGCAGGATCCGGGTCCCCAAACACTTTTTATGACAATACCATGCATATAAGCCTTTAAAATTAGCACTTTTTATTTCTCCCATAGACTTTTAAAGGGTGTTACGCGACTTTTAAATTTGCTGCAAACACCCCAAATTGTTCGCTATTCGGCCAACAGGCGAACACCCGATGTTCAAGTTGAACTTACGTTCGACTTCGAACATCTGGCTCATCCCTACCAACAATGGGGCATAGTTCCCCCCCACTGACACCAACAAAGGGGCACAATTCCTCCTAATGACACCAACAATGGGGAACAGTTACTCCCAATGACACCAACGATGGGTCACTATTACATAGTTATGTAGCACCCTCTACCATAAGTAGGTGCTAGAGTAAGGATTTTTAGTAGGTTCTGTCAGTACAGATAAATTTAAGCAGGCCTATGCTGCAAGCTAGGCCTGTTTGTTTTTGGTCTGGGGGGCAGGGAGTGGTTAGTGCAGCAGTGGGTGTGACCACCTGTACTTTAGTTCTGAGGCGCCTCCCCTGCTTCCAGTGAGAATGTTCTGGAAGAGGGGCAGGGCCTAGAACTGGAGTGGCAGGCAGCTCATGTGAAGAGCCCTGACCAATCCCCAACTGGAATTGGCAGGGGGCGGGCCTCCTATATAAGCTGAGGTAACAGACCACTGGGAGGAGTTTATGGCCGAGTGAAGTGGAGCATGGAGTACTAGACAGCAGCAGGAGGCCGCCCCCATCTGGGGGGGCGCGTCGATTTCAGGAGGAGGCCCGGGAGAACTGTGAGGGAACTTCACCCTTACACGGTCATGGGTGAAGTCCTTATCTTTACACGGTCACTGATGAGGAGTTCCTGGAGCAGAGGGGCAGGAGAAGATGTCGGAATGTACGTACGTAAGTTCTCCATCATGGACTTGGGGCAGAGAAAGGTCGGTGAGTGTACCACAGTGGAGTGCCGGATGTGGAGTCATGCCAGGGAGTCTGTGAGGGAACTTCATCCTTACACGGTCATGGATAAAGTCCTCATCTTTACACAGTCATTGATGAGGAGTCCTGGATCAGAAGAGAAACTGTGGTGATCAGTGTCAAATCGATACGGCCCGAGGATGCAGGATTTGCAATCTGGGCTAGCTGGGAACAGTAGTCCACTGTTCAGCACATGCTATTAAACTACTAGGCCTCGGGGGAGAGATACTGCAGGCCTCTGGCCTAGTAGCAGCAACCATTAGAGACTATTCAGAGTGGGTTCTTTTGCATATAGAAGAGGATGTGACAAGAATCATAATGTTCTACAGTATAAGATTGTGCAGGAGGGAAGGATTCCTAGGAGCAATAGTCTGTAGGAGTTACGCAGAGGATGAGCAATAATCTGCATGGTGATGCAGGGAAGAGACTGTAGATGTTATACAAGTGCATCATTTCTTCAAGGCTCAATCAAAGTTCTAATTTATAAATATGATGGCAAAGTAATTCGTTCTATGGGCATCCCATATACCCTTTTCCCCCAACCAAGTTATACCCCCCAATAAACAAAAACAAAGCAAACGACTTTTCATTGTCTCAGAGGTGATATTTGGAGATCTGGCAGCAGGGTGATATGGTGGATGTTAGTAACTAGTGGCAACACACTGCTACAGTTACATAGTTAGTCAGGATGAAAAAAGACACAAATCCATCTAGTTCAACCATAAAAAATAATTTTTTTTAAAAAAAATCAAAAGAATAATATAAGAAAAAAATCCTGCCTGATCCAAGAGAGGCAATCGGATTTTCCCTGGATCAACGTTACCTATAAATGTCAGTACCCAGTTATATTATGTACATTTAGGAAAGAATCCAGGCCTTTCTTAAAGCAATCTACTGAGCTGGCCAAAACTATTCCACTCACTGACACCAAAGATGGGGCATTGTTTATTCCTTCTGATGCCGGGACATTCTTCTACTTCCAGTGGCCACAGTCCAGCCTCCCTAAAGTCTGAAGGACAGTAAACTGGCCCTTCGTTTAGAAAGTTTGGAGACCCCTGGCCTACATAATGAGAATCGAATATGTAACTTGTGAATATGTAACCTGTGTGTATCTGGCTCTGATACTAGCCACTGACCTCACCGCATGTCCCTGGATCCAGCATCACCTACAGATGCTAGGACAGACTGCACCTGTCTATATAATTACCATCATTTTCCTTTCCTGGCCTATCTTCATGTCAATCCTGTTCTGTGGTGTCTTTTGTGCTTGAAGGACAGAATGCGGGGGGTGTTCTGGTTGCTCTTTTGTGTAGGTTAGCTAATGGTGGTCCTATGGGGTCAGAGGAATGTGTTGACATAAAGATAGGGCAGGAAAGAAATTACGGAAATAATTTTATAAACTCCATAATATAATATTCAACTGTTGTTTTTAAGACATATCGAACCACCAGGGGGCTTATTCAGATCAAATATTAAACTTTACGAAATTGGACCTTGAACACTTGGATGGCCATGTTAGCTATATTTCTGAGAACTTACACTGGGAAGTCCCCATGAAGAAGGAAGCGATTTTATGGCCATGTACTGGAATCTTCTTGTTATCTTCTAGACTCCAAAACTGTTGATGAGAAACTCAAGAACTTGGCTTGTTACACCCAGGCTTATGGGGAAACCCATCATTCTGTTGTCCATAACAGTTACTAAGAGACAGCTGTTCATTTCTTCCAGCTAATCTAAAGTAGTATTACACATGAACTGTATGTTTTTTTATAAACTGTGATTTCGAAAGGAGTTACCATCCTACCAGGGCAAATATATAGGTACAGTAATTTGTTTATTGAGCCTTTGAACTGGTTGTGGAATGATTAAACACGCTGTAGGTGGCACCAATCTGATGCCTTCAACACTTGGACAACAACAGACCTAGGAACCTTCACCTAGATGTGTTGTCCTAGTAATTAGAAAGGAAAAGATTTTACCGACTAATGCTTGGAATCCTCCCATCATTCTTCAATTATATCATTCTTTTCAAAGAATCTGAAACTATTCATTAGACACCAAGTCATTGTTTTCCATGGGTAGCTGGGACAACCCATTCTCATTTTCTATAAAAGCCTGCAAGTTAGAGTTGATTCCTGGTAATCAGGTGATTTAAAGTTGCACTCCAGAGAATCGGCTAAAGATACAGAAGAAATACATACATGAGAACTGTTTTACCTGGATCTGTATTTCTGTCTATCCAGTTCTGAGATTTACGCAGCTCTGCCACACAACACAGCCCAATCTGGCAGGGCAGAAGACCTGAGTTATTTTATTTTTTTGCTGTGGTTAAAGTGTATATGTAAACCCTTCCATATACCCAGTGAAGGGACTAACCCCAGACGATACACAGGGATGCAACGAATCCTTCTACATAAGTTGTAGATGTATATCTGCTCCTCTCTAAATCTGTTGCTAAAGTGCTAAATTTATACGTTTGCCTGAGAGTTCTGAAAAAAAGGGATGGATTGCTCAGTGAGAGCTGATTGCAGGGAAGAACCCCCCCTTCACACAGCTCACAGGAAGAGAGTTGAGGCTGTCAATCAGCTGGAGGTTCCTCCCCTATCACCATTTTTCTCTTGGTGTCAGGAAAACTTGTGTAGCTCCCTTAGGTAGGTGCAGCGGTGTATTAGGTTTTGTGCTGCCCTAGACCTGACTAAACTCGTGCACCCCCTAATTTAAATATACCCCGCCCCTTCCTGTCAAGGCCACACCCCTTTCTGTTTAAGACCTACCCGGTCATCTGTAAACCACACCCCTTCCTCTTTAGGGTCTACCTCTCCCTCTCTGTACATTAAAAGTGGGTACAAAGTGCCTACTTGAGGGCAGGGACCGATGTGAATGTGTCATGAGCGATTAGCCAGGCCTTAAGACTCCTTTCACACCGAGACGTTTTTCAGGTGCTTTTGGGCTAAAAATAGCGCCTGAAAATCTCCTCCCCTGCAGTCTCAGTGTGAAAGCCCGAGCGCTTTCATACTGGAGCGGTGCGCTGTCAGCACGTTAAAAAAACTCCTGCAAACAACCAGGGCCGGATTTCCCACAAGGCCACCGAGGCCAGGCCTTCTGACTTCTCGCCACCCCCCCCCCTGCACTAACATAGCAACATGGCTGGCAGGGGCGGGTGGAAATCTCCCCCCAGGCCGCCTAACTTACGGCCGCGACGCTGTCTGTTACTTTTACTTTATTTTTCCCAGGCTGTGACGTGGGACTGTGTTATACAGTACTAGCAGCCAACTGGCTGGCTGGCTGCTGCTGCACTGCACTCTGGGAGTTGTAGTCTGGCCTCACTGAAGTTCCTGGCGGTGGGAGGAATTCAGCAGCGCAGCAGACTACAACTCCCACCTCCCAGGAGCCTCAGAGGCAGCCAGCACGTCACACGTGACCTGAGCAGTTGTGGGCTGGGACCGGGAGCTGGCTTGAGGAGTGGCAGAGAAGAGAAGTGACTGAGATTTATCACCCCCTCCGAAGAGGCCGTGCAAGGAAAGTAAGTTCCTAGCTGTAACACAGACCCAGACCCTGACACACCCCCAGCTGTCCCCCCCCCCCCACATTCCATGGGCACTGATCAGGCTGTACTGATGATGATCACTGTCTGCACTGGTGAGGCGGCACTGATCAGGCAGCACTGATGATGGGCTCTGGTGAGGCGGCACTGATCAGGCATCACTGATGAGCACTGTCTGCATGGGTGAGGAGGCACTGATCAGGCTGCACTGATGGGCAATGGTGAGGTGGCACTGTTCAGGCTGTACTGATGATGGGCACTGGTGAGGCGGCACTGATCAGGCTGCACTGATGGGCATTGTCTGCACTGGTGAGGCAGCACTGATCAGGCTGCCCTGATGGGCACTCTGCATGGGTGAGGCGGCACTGATGGGCACTGTCTGCACGGGTCAGGCGGCACTGAACAGGTTGTACTGATGGGCACTGTCTGCACAGGTGAGGCTGCATGGATGGGCACTAATCAGGCTACTTAGATGGGCACTGATCAGGCTGCATAGATGGGCACTGTCTGAATTGATCAGGCTGCACTGAAGGGCACTGATCAGGCTGCACTGATTCCTGGGCACTGCCTGCACTGATGGGCACTCTCAGCACTGGTGAGGCTGCACTGATCAGGCAGCACTGATAGGCACTGTCTGCACTGGTGAGGCTGCATGAATGGGCACTGATCAGGCTGCACTTATGAGCACTGTCTGCACTAGTGAGGCTGCACTGATGGGCACTAATCAGGCTGCACTGGTGAGGCGGCACTGTTCAGGCTGTACTGATGATGGGCACTGGTGAGGCGGCACTGATCTGGCTGCACTGATGGGCACTGTCTGCACTGGTGAGGCGGCACTGATCTGGCTGCACTGATGGGCACTGTGCATGGGTGAGGCAGCACTGATGGGCACTGTCTGCACGGGTCAGGCGGCACTGAACAGGCTGCACTGATGGGCACTGTCTGCACTGGTGAGGCTGCATAGATATGCACTGATCAGGCTGCATAGATGGGCACTGTCTAAACTAATCAGGCTGCACTGATGGGCACTGATCAGGCTGCACTGACGCCTGGGCACTGTCTGCACTGATACGCACTCTCAGCACTGGTGAGGCTGCACTGATCAGGCTGCACTGATGGGCACTGTCTGCACTGGTGAGGCTGCACTGATGGGCACTGATCAGGCTGCACTGGTGAGGCTGAATTGATGGGCACTGATGATGGTGAGCTGATTCGGTAGTTTAACCACTTCAGCCGCAGAAGGATTTATCCACTTTCTGACTAGGCCATTTTTTGCGATTCGGCACTGCATTGCTTTAACTGACAATTGCGCAGCCGTGTGATTTTGTACCCAAACAAAATTGACGTCTTTTTTCCCACAAATGGAGCTTTCTTTTGGTGGTATTTGGTCACGGTTTTTATTTTTTTGCGCTGCGCAAACAAAAAAGAATGACATTTTGAAAAAAAACAACCAATATTTTAACTTTTTGCAATAATAAATATCCCGCAAAAAAATATATTTCTTCATCAGTCTAGTCCAATATGTATTTTTTTTACATATTTTTGGTTAAAAAAAAAAAAAAAAAGTTATAGCGTCTGCGTCTACAAAATAGGGAATAGATTTATGACATTTTTATTATTTTTATTTTTTTTCTAGTAATGGCAGTGATCAGCGATTTTTAGCGGGACTGCGACATTGCGGCGGACAGATTGGACACTTTTTTGGGACCATTGACATTTGTACAGTGATCAGAGCTAAAAATACCCACTGATTACTGTATAAATGTCACTGGCAGGAAACGGGTTAATACTAGGGGGTGATTAAGGGGTTAAATGTTCCATAGGGAGGTGTTTCTAACTGTGGGGGCAGTGTAGTGACTGGGAGTAGAAAGAGATTGATGTTCCTGATCACTAGGAACAGCAGATCTCTCTGTAACTCCCCTGTCAGAATGGGAATGTCTGTTTACATTGACAGATCCCGTTCTGTCGCTCTCAGGAGTGATCGCAGGTCGCCAGCGGATATCGCGGCCGCTGGCCATGCGCATCGGCTCCAGCGTCATGCCGTGGGCGCCGGGGAGCTAACCTGCTGCCGTATAATGACGGCAGCTGATCAGCAAGGTGTTAATAGGCCACTTGACTGGACTTGCCCCCCAGGCCTAAGGCTGCCAGCCCTCCCCTGATGGCAGGTGCGGCAGGTCAGTGCCTTCTCTAATATCACTGCACTGCCCCCTCCCCACACTGCCTGTCTTATTCACACCAAACGGCGGCCACTCTAGACAAAGGGCGGGACTTTTTAAGTTAAGAAGTGGGTGATTGGTTGCTAGGCAGTGGGGGCGGTACCAGCAATAAATCACTCACTTTTAACGTGAAAAGTCCCACCCATTGTCCAGAGCGGCCAGGCTCCATGTCTTGTGTGAATAAGGTAGGGTTCTTTGGGGAGGGGGGGAGTGCTGTGCTGTAAAGGAGTTAGATATTGAGAGAGGACTGGGAGCTCAGTCTGTGATTGTGGGGTTCAGTCTGTGATTTGGGGGGTCAGTCTGTGATGGGGGTCTGTGATGGGGGGGTCAGTCTATGATCGGGGGGTCTGCTATGGGTCAGGTCCGTCTGTAATGGGGGTCTGTGATGGGGGGGTCAGTCTGTAAACTGGGGTCTGTGATTTGGGGGGTCAGTCTGTGATGGGTCACTCTGTAATGGGGGTCTGTGATGGGGGTTTGTGATGAGGCAGGGGGGATGTGACGTAAGGGGAGGGGATAAGGCTGGGTCGGTACAAGGGGTGGGCAGAAGGGGCGGGTGCCCTGGGCGGAGCAATTTATTGTAGGAAGGGGGCGCAGCGCTGGCAGGCACTGTGATGTTAAACTCTCTGGGCAAGTGACTATCACTGGCTGCTCCTACCACACTGCAGAGCTGCACCTGCTTGCAAAACTGTGCAGAGGCGTACTAAGCGGGGGGCGGGCCGCCCCGAGTACCACACACTGGGGGGTGTCAGGCTATCCCCCCCTCTGCGATTGAAGCTTGGGTTTAGGCAGCGGTGCAGTGACAGGGAGAGGCGATCTACACTGAAGGGGGGCTATACTGAAGGGGGCGTCTGCACTGAAGGGGGTCTGTGTAACATGCAGGGGGTCCAGAGCTGCAGGGTGATGTGTAATGTGAAGGGGTCCAGAGATGCAGAGTGATGTGTATTGTAAAGGGGCCTAGAGATGCAGGGTGATGTGTAATGTAAAGGGGCCCAGAGGTGCAGGGTGCTGTGTAATGTAAAGGGGTGCAGGGTGCTGTGTAATGTAAAGGGGTGCAGGGCGCTGTGTAATGTAAAGGGGTCCAGAGGTGCAGGGTGCTGTGTAATGTAAAGGGGCCCAGAGGGGCAGGGGGCTGTGTAATGTAAAGGGGCCCAGAGGCGCAGGGGGCTGTGTAATGTAAAGTGCTGCAGGGGGCTGTGTAATGTAAAGGGGTGCAGGGTGCTGTGTAATGTAAAGGGGTGCAGGGTGCTGTGTAATGTAAAGGGTGCAGGGGGCTGTGTAATGTAAAGGGGTCCAGAGGTGCAGGGTGCTGTGTAATGTAAAGGGGCCCAGAGGCGCAGGGGGCTGTGTAATGTAAAGGGGCCCAGAGGCGCAGGGGGATGTGTAATGTAAAGTGGTGCAGGGGGCTGTGTAATGTAAAGGGGTCAGTGCGGGGGATCGCTGGACTCCAGGTTAGCAGGACTGGGAGGGATGGGGAGGGGATCCAATGTAAGTATACCTTACAAATTTTCTTTAAAGTAAACTAAAATTTGAACCATTTGCTGACCCGCCGCAATAAATATACTGCGACGGGGCTGCAGCTAGAGTATTGTATTGCTGTATTGTTTTTAGTGTTTTCTGGTTTTGAAAGGACACTGACTCTTTCATTTTATGTGGGGGGGGGGCGCAGTTTGCCATCTTCACCCTGGGCACCAGATGGCCTTGTCCCAGCACTGGGCTAAGGACACTGATGTAAAAGGGGTCGTGATGTAAAAAGGGGTATGTGATGTAAAGGGGGGACTGAGGACACTGATGTAAAAGTGGGTCTGTGATGTGATGTGAAGGGGGGGGGACTGAAGACACTGATGTAAAAGGGGTCTGTGATTTCTGCACTAGCAAAACACAGGTCTCTGCTATTTTGCCGCCCCCCACAAAGTGCCGCCCTAGGCCTGGGCCTTGTCGACCTAGGCCAAGAGACAGCACTGGGTAGGTGCTAGAGTTAGAGTTTTGGCCAGTGCAGGTAAATTAAGGCGGGCCTAGCTGAAAGCTAGGCCTGTTTGTTTTGATCTGGGAGCTGGGGAGTGGTTTTGTGTAGGCTGGGGATTTACAGGCAGTGTCACTTCTTGGTTACCTCCCTCTGGCTCTCAGAAGATTCTGGAAGCAGAGGAGGGGAAGAGAGGTGGAGCCGTCTGGGGTGTGGCAAGGAGTCCTGACCAATCCCCAAAAAGGATTGGCAGGGGGCAGGCCTCCTTAAATACCTTGGGTCAGCCCAGCTGGGGAGGGAGTTGTCGGGTAGAAGAACTGAGTGATGAAGTGTTAGGCTGTGGGGGCCTTTGAGGGAGCCCCCTATCTGGGGGGGTGACCTTGGGCAGGGACTCTGAGAATGCTGGGAAAGAACCCCTCCATACAACCCAAATGAGGGGTGTCCTGAACAGGAGCAGGAAAAGACAGCGGGGAACACTGCTGGGCAAATCATCAGGAGGGATCCATCTTTGGTTCGGCGAGTGATAGGCACAGACGGGAGATCTGGGAGAGACATGGCAGGGGTGGATGTAGAACCAGAGGGAGAGACTGTGATGTTGCTGGCATTGAAGCCGGGCTGCTGCAGCCGGGAGGGCTGGCAGAGTTCACACAGGACTGACTGGGAGCAGTAGTCCACCAAAGTACAGCTAGCACAAAAGACTCTTGTTCTTTAATGCTATTGGTTGGTACACCAAAGGCATACCTCCCAACATTTTGAGATGGGAATGAGGGACACCTACTAGCAAATGTATGTAGGCATAGGACACGCCCCCTGCCACGCCCCCTTAAAGGAGAATTAACAAAAAAAAGGTTAATTAAATCTAAAAGTGCTTTTTTTTACCACTACTATTTCTTTATATTGGCTTTTAAAACTTACAAATGCAGCAATTTAGAAATTGGATGAAAGGTTTAGCACCGGGAAACACTTTTTGAAAGATAAAAAGTGCATTTTATATATAACTATATAGATCAGACCAAAATGAGGGACAAATGAGGAGGAAAGAGAGACAGAGGGACATTGCTTCAAATCAGAGACAGTCCCTCGAAATCAGGGACAGTTGGGAGCTATGCCAAAGGGGTCTGCAGTCCCCTGCCAGCAAATTGCTGATCCTTAACTGTTAGGCCTTATTCAGAGTGGGGCCTAACCATGTGCTAGCTGTGCCAGGAACTGAGTATCACACAGTAGATAAAGTAATGCCCCGTACACACGATCGGAAATGCCGCCAGCAAAACTCCGATGTGAACTTTTGGTCGGAAAATGCCGTGTATATGCTCCATCGGACTTTTGCTGGCGGAATTCCCACCAGCAAAAGATTGAGAGCAGGTTCTCTATTTTTTGGTCGGAAAAAGTTCCTATCCGAAAATGCGTTCGTCTGTATGCAATTCGGACGCGCAAAAAAACACACATGCTTGGAAACATTTTGACGCATGCTCAGAAGCATTGGACTTCATTTTCTCGGCTCGTCGTAGTGTTGTACGTCACCTCGTTCTTGACGGTCGAAAGTTCAGAGAACTTTTGTGTGACCGTGTGTATGCAAGGCAAGCTTGAGCGGAATTCCGTCGGAAAAACCATCCAAGATTTTTCCGACGGAAATTCTGCTCGCGTGTATGCGGCATAACAGGTCATTAAAGAAGCGTTGTGCTGGAGGAGTCTGAAGCTTTAAAGTCTCTGGATAGAGATTCCGACCAATTATTTATTTATTTTTGCTATTGATCTGGGCATCCCTCCGTTCAGTGGCGCCGGCATTGCAACTGTGGGCGCCGGGCTGTGGCTTCACAGCCTGGCACCCACTGCGCATGCACGAGCGGCGCCGCGCACCGTGATTGGCCGCTCAGTCAAATGGGACCTGTAATGGGTCCCAGATGATTGACAGGAGGGAGGGAGCAGAGCTGAGCCCTTCCTGTGCCAAGGGGGAAGTGATGTCAACAGCCCAGGCACTGGAAGAGGCAGACTACGAGGGACCCCCTAGCAACAGGCATTTAGAGGTAAGTAAAAAAAAAAAAAAAATATCCAAATGTTTTTTTTTATTTTTTTTAGGCACAATCATGACTTTTTTATTTTTTTAGGGTGGAACACCACTTTAAGTCACATTTTCCATGACAATACCTGTACTGTGTTTGTCTTTCCAAGAATATTTCCGCTACTGTATTGCTTTTGTTTATTCTTTAAGGCGTGTTATGGAAAATCCCATTCTTCAAGTCCTCTGACCAAATTGGACTATGAGCAATCATTGCAAGTCTATCTGGTGATGGAAATTCCCAGATTATTTTGGGAATGTGAAGGACTTTGTCACAATGACTTAACTAAAGGATTTGTCAGCCTCGCTCCTTGTACTAGCCGATAAAATAATAAGACTGGGTGACAGTTCGAATGGCTACAGTAGCCTTTTTTTTTTTTTGCATGATGAAATAAATAACATAACATTAACCCATTAGTGACAGAGGATAAATCTTAATGCCTCAACAGAATTTTGCAACTTTGACATGTGTTAGTAAAACTGTACATACCATCAGTTCTTAATATATCCAGGTGGATTATACTGCTTTTTTTCAGATCAAATCAAACATTCATAAGGTAAATGGTAATGGATATCTCTTGATGTTTTTTTTTTTTTTTTCGATCTTTTTTTTTTAACAACTTCAATAGCGGGCACTTTCACCCCCTTCCTGCCCAGGCCAATTTTTCAGCTTTTAGCGCTGTCGCACTTTGAATGACAATTGCGCGGTCATGCTACACTGCACCCAAATGACAATTTTAATCATTTTCTGCACACAAATAGAGATTTCTTTTGGTGGTATTTAATCACTGTTGGGTTTTTTATTTTTTACAAAACAAAAGAAAAAAGACCGAAAATTTCAAAAAAATAAAGTTATTTTTAGTTTCTTTCAGTAAATTTTGTAAATAAGTAATTTTTCTCCTTCACTGATGGGCACTGATGAGGCGGCACTTATAGGCACTGATTAGGTGGCACTGATAAGGAGGCACTAATATGCCGCACTGATGGGTACGGATAGGCGGCACTGATGGGCATTGATGGTCAGCACTGATGAGCAGGCACTGAAAGGCAGCACTGACTGGCATCACTAATGGGCACTGATTGGTGTCACTGATGGGTACTGATTGGTGTCACTCATGGGCACTGATTGGTGTCACTCATGGGCACTGGGGGGCTTTACTGTAATCAGGGCACTGATGATCAGTGCCCTGATTACCTGTCCGGGTGTCCCATGTTAGGAGATGCCGCTGATCGTCTCTCCTCGCCATACACTCCATCAGTGTGAGGCGATGAGAGACAATTACTGGCACTTCCGCATTTACATGTGACCGACTGTGATTGGATACAGCAGATCACATGGTTAAAGAGCTGCGTCATCAGCTATTTACAGAGATTGGGGTCACGCCGTGTCCTAGCAACACGGCGCGGCCGCAATCGTCACGTTGCGTGTCCCTGGGGGCATGCGAGAATAGCCATTCTGCGGCGATGTCATATGATGTCCACCCAGAACGAGAGCCCCACTGCTTCTCTGTCATTTGACAGTGGGCGGGCGGCAAGTGCTTAAACAGATGTATGGTTGTTTTTGTTCGTTTTTTTTTTTTTTATTCATACTTACCTAGCTGGATGCAGCATTGGTCCCCCGGAGCCGCTAACATTAAAAAACCGAGCAATCTAACACGGCTGATCGCTCTCAGGGCTCATTGAGCAGAGAGCTGAAGCCTGTCAGTCACCTGCTCTCTGCTCTGCCCCCCTGGGCTGTGGAGAGGGCGGGAGCGGCCAGCTAAGGCTCTCATGGCTCTGTGACGTCATCTGACAGCGGACTTCAGCCTGCTGTCTGCTAAAAGTGTGTCACAGGAGTGCAGAATGAACTGCACTGCCATCCACAGGAGAAGTACAGCCAAACGAAACTTGCCTGTACTTCTCCTTTAACCACTTCAGCTCCGGAAGGTTTACCCCTCTCCCCTCTTCATGACCAGGCCATTTTTTTGTGATACGGCACTGCATTACTTTAACTGACTATTGCACGTACCCAACGCTGTTCCCAAATAAAATAGAGCTTTCTTTTGGTCATTTTTGGCATCCCAATAAGCATATATTGATTGGTTTGCACACAAGTTATATTGTCTACAAACTATGGGATATTTTTATTTACTGTATTTATCGGCGTATAACACGCACCCTAACTGTAAGAGGGACGTTTCAGGAAAAAAACTTTCCACAGCCCCTGCACAGTACACAGACCCTCTGCACAGTACACAGACCATCTGCACAGTACACAGACCCTCTGCACAGTACACAGACCCCCTGCACAGTACACAGACCCCATGCACAGTACACAGACCCCGTGCACAGTACACAGACCCCCTGCACAGTACACAGACCATCTGCACAGTACACAGACCCTCTGCACAGTACACAGACCCTCTGCACAGTACACAGACCCCCTGCACAGTACACAGACCCCCTGCACAGTACACAGACCCCCTGCACAGTACACAGACCCTCTGCACAGTACACAGACCATCTGCACAGTACACAGACCCTCTGCACAGTACACAGACCCCCTGCACAGTACACAGACCCCCTGCACAGTACACAGACCCCCTGCACAGTACACAGACCCCATGCACAGTACACAGACCCCGTGCACAGTACACAGACCCCCTGCACAGTACACAGACCCTCTGCACAGTACACAGACCCCCTGCACAGTACACAGACCCCCTGCACAGTACACAGACCCCCTGCACAGTACACAGACCCCCTGCACAGTACACAGACCCCCTGCACAGTACACAGACCCTCTGCACAGTACACAGACCCCCTGCACAGTACACAGACCCTCTGCACAGTACACAGACCATCTGCACAGTACACAGACCCTCTGCACAGTACACAGACCCTCTGCACAGTACGCATACCCCTGCACAGTACACAGACCCCATGCACAGTACACAGACCCCGTGCACAGTACACAGACCCTCTGCACAGTACACAGACCCCCTGCACAGTACACAGACCCTCTGCACAGTACACAGACCCCCTGCACAGTACACAGACCCTCTGCACAGTACACAGACCATCTGCACAGTACACAGACCCTCTGCACAGTACACAGACCCTCTGCACAGTACGCATACCCCTGCACAGTACACAGACCCCATGCACACTACACAGACCCTCTGCACAGTACACAGACCCCTGCACAGTACACAGACCCTCTGCACAGTACACAGACCCCCTGCACAGTACACAGACCCCCTGTACAGTACATAGACCTCCTGCACAGTACACAGATACCCTGTACAGTACACAGACCTCCTGTACAGTACACAGACCCTCTGCACAGTACGCATACCCCTGCACAGTACACAGACCTCCTGCACCATACATAGACCCCCTGCACAGTACACAGACCCCCTGCACAGTACACAGACCTCCTGCACAGTACACAGACCCCCTGCACAGTACACAGACCCCCTGCACAGTACACAGACCTCCTGCACAGTACACAGACCCCCTGCACAGTACACAGACCCCTGCACAGTACACAGACCCTCTGCACAGTACGCAAACCCTGCACAGTACACAGACCCGCACAGACACAGACACGCAGGGGGTCTGTGTACTGTGCAGGGGTCTGCGTACTGTGCAGGCACAGTACGCAGACCCCTGCATAGTACACAGACCCCCTGCACAGTGCACAGACCCCTTGCACAGTACGTAGACCCCTGTACAGTACACAGACCCCTTCACAGTTCGCAGACCCCCTGCACAGTACATAGACCCCCTGCACAGTACACAAACCCCACTGCACATTACGCAAACCCCTGCACAGTACACAGCCCCCTTTCATTATAATGCCCCCTGGACTCCCGGGAGACCCCCAGTCTCCTGGGATAGCATTGCCAGCATACGCTAATGTTGAGAAAACATCACTGTCATCCCCTTCTCGTAAACCGCTCCTCCTGTGTCACTCTCATTGTAAATCGAAGCCTCTAAATACCTCCATTAACGCCGTTCTTTTGTGGACCCAGTCATGTGACTGCTCTTCTCTGCTGTTTTGTTGATGTCCACATGACCGCTCTCCTCCTCCAATCGAAAGCTACACTCGAGGAGCAGGCGGAGAGGGAGGAGGAGAGTGGCCAGAAAGCGACGTTAATTGAGGTATTTAGAGGCTTCAATTTACATTGAGAGTGACACAGGAGGAGCAGTGTATGAGAAAGGGCTGTCAGTAATGTTTTCTTAACTGCGAAGTATGCTGGCAGCGCTGTCCCAGGGCCAGGAGAGGCAGGGCAGCCAGCCTGACACCCCCCTCAATGGGTGGCACCCAAGGCGGACCACCTGTCCCCCCCCCCCCCGTTGATTAAAAAAAAAAAAAAAAGTATTGGCGTATAACACACAGGCACTGTTTACGCTCTCTTTTCAGGGGGAAAACGTGCGTGTTATACGCCAATAGATACGGTAATTATTTTTTTGTTTTCCTAGTACTGGAAATGATCAGCGACTTATAGTGGAACTGCGATATTGCGGCAGACAAATCAGACACTAACTGACACTTTTTGCGGACCAGTGACACTAATACAGTGATCAGTACTAAAAAATATGCACTGTCACTGTACTAATTACACTGTCAAGGAATGGGTTAACATCAGGGGCGATCAAAGGGTTAAATATGTGCCTGAGTTGTGCTTTCTAACTGTGGGAGAGGTGCTTTGACTAGAGGAAGGCAAAGATCTATGTTCCTGCTTAGCAAAAGCACAGAATCGGTGCCTTCCCCTCTGAAAGAACAATCTGCCTTGTTTACAGATTATTGTTCTGCCTCTGTACTGTGTATTTGGGGGTCACCGGCGGCACGCACGTGTACTCCGGACCCGGAAGTGTGAAATCACATACTAAGTGCATGAACTTGCACAGAGTGGCTGCCCTGGCACAGTAAATGTATGTGGGGCAGTCCACAAGTGGTTAAAAATAACTGTATATTTCTTGCCTTCTCTTGGCGATTGCAATGATACCACATATGTGTATATAATTTGCTGGTAGTACCCATAGTAGGACCCAGAGACAATAGTGCACATTTTTAATCCTACCTAAAATACAGTGACCCTGACATTTGACTTTTATTGTGACCTTTGACCCTAACCTTGACCCCAATGCTAACCCTCACACTGACTTAGATCAAACCCTGGCCCAGTCCTTTCTTTATTTTTTATTTATGTATTTATTTTTATATACACATTTTATTTGTTTACTATTTCCTCCTCTAGAATTATATAATGCATCCTGTATGTATACAATGTATTATATAATGTATCCTGTATGTACACAATGTATAATATATCGTATTCTGTATGTATACAATGTATTAAATAATGCATCCCATATGTATACAATGTATTATATAATGTATCCTGTATGCATACAAATTATTATATAATGTATCCTGTATATATACAATGTATGATATAATGCAGAGATATGCAATTAGCGGTCCTCCAGCTGCTGCAGAACTACAAGTCCCATGAGGCATAGCAAGACTCTGACAGCCACAAGCATGACACCCAGAGGCAGAGGCATGATGGGACTTGTAGTTTTGCAACAGCTGGAGGTCCAATAATTGCATATCCCTAATATAATGGATCCTGTATATATACAACATATTATATAATGCATCCCGTATGTATACAATGTATTATATAATGTATCCTGTATGTATACAATGTATTATATAATGTATCAGGTATATATACAAAGTATTATATAATGTATCCTGTATATGTATACAAAGTATTATATAATGTATCCTGTATATGTATACAAAGTATTATAAAATGTATCCTGTATATATATACAAAGTATTATATAATGTATCCTGTATATATATATATATATACAAAGTATTATATAATGTATGCTGTATGCATGCAATGGGGTTGATTTACTAAAACTGGAGAGTGCAAAATCTGGTGCAGCTGTGCATGGCAGCCAATCAGCTTTTAACCTCGGCTTGTTCAATTACTCTTTGACAATAAAACCTGGAAGCTGATGGGTTTCTAAGCAGAGTTACACCAGTCTTTGCACACTCCAGTTTTAGTAAATCAACCCCAATGTATTACATAATGTATCTTTTATGTATACAATGTATTATATAATGTATACTGTATGAATACAATGTATTATATAATGTATTCTGTGTGTCTACAATGTATGATATCATGTATCCTGTATGTATATAATGTATTATATAATGGATCCGGTATGCATACAATGTATTATATAATGTATTCTGTGTGTCTACAATGTATGATATCATGTATCCTGTATGTATATAATGTATTATATAATGGATCCGGTATGCATACAATGTATTATATAATGTATTCTGTGTGTCTACAATGTATGATATCATGTATCCTGTATGTATGCAATGTGTTATATAATGTATCCTGTATGTATACAATGTATTATATAATGGATCCGGTATGTACACAATGTATTATATAATGTGTCTTGTATGTATATAATGTATTATATAAAGTATCCTGTATGTATACAATGTATTATATAATATCTCCTGTATGAATACGATGTATTATATAATGGATCCTCTATGTATACAATGTATTATTTAATGGATCCTGTATGTATACAATGTATTATTTAATGGATCCTGTATGTATACAATGTAGCCCTCAAATTTTCCTCTCGCCTAATGGAAAATGAGGGCTTGTGAGCTAGGCTGCCTGGGAGCAGGGGGACGAACACCTCGGGTATGCGAGTTAATCGGGAGCTGTTCTCCCAGTGATCGCCCCGAGGGTAAGAGAGCTTGGAGTTAGAGAAGAGCCACAGGATCACAGAGCAGGATAGCACACTGTTACAGATACCATTACAGTTGTCTCCGCTCTGCTCGACGCAGCCCTGCCTCCTCCTGACCTGTGCCTGTGATAGACAGAACGCCGGTCCAATGCTGGGATGCATTCTGTGTATCACAGGTATGGCGTCAGGAGGAGGCAGGGCTATGTTGAGCGGAGACAATTGCAATGTTAGCTGTAACAGCATGCTATCCTGCTCTGTGATCCCACAGCTCTCCGCTTCCTCCAGTCATGCATTCCTCTGCCCAGGCGAGGCTGCAATAGTGGGCACAGTGAGGCTGCAATGGGCACAGTGTGGCTGCATTAGTGGGCACAGTGAGGCTGCAATAGTGGGCACAGTGAGGCTGCAATGGGCACAGTGAGGCTGCAATAGTGGGCACGGTGATGCTGCAATAGTGGGCACAGTGAGGCTGCAATGGGCACAGTGTGGCTGCAATAGTGGGCACATGAGGCTGCAATGGGAACAGTGAGGCTGCAATTGTGGGCACAGTGAGGCTGAAATGGGCACAGTGAGGCTGCAATAGTGGGCACAGTGAGGCTTTAATGGGCACAGTGAGGCTGCAATAGTTGGCACAGTGAGGCTTTAATGGGCACAGTGTGGCTGCAATAGTGGGCACAGTGAGGCTGCAATGGGCACAGTGTGGCTGCAATCGTGGGCACAGTGAGGCTGCAATGGTGGGCATAGTGAGGCTGCAATGGTGGACACAGTGTGGCTGCAATGGTGGGCACAGGTGAGGCAGCAATGGTGGGCACAGTGAGGCTGCAATGGTGGGCACAGGAGAGACTGCATTGATGGGCACAGGTGAGGCTTCACTGATAAAGTTGTTGTTAATCTTTACTTTTGTAACTTAATTCTGCATAAAACTTTTAAGTGTCATTTCATGAGATAATTTATGAGGGCGTGTTTAGGGGCGGAATTAGGGGCGAGGCAGGGTAGGGGTTGGGTGGGTTACTGGTGGTGAGTAGCCCTTGAGGCCTGGCTAGTAGCTCAGGACTTGAAATTTTGAGCCCTGATACAATGTATAATAAAATGGATCCTGTATGCATACAATGTATTATATAATGTATCCTGTATTTATACAATGTATGATATAATGGATCCTGTATGTATGCAATGTATTATATAATGGATCCTGTATTTATACAATGTATGATATAATGTATCCTGTATGTATACAATGCATTATATAATGGATCCTGTATGTATACAATGTATAATATAATGGATCCTGTATGTATACAATGTATGATATAATGGATCCTGTATGTATACAATATATGATATAATGGATCCTGTATGTATACAATGTATTATATAATGGATCCTGTATGAATACAATGTATTATATACAGTAATGAAACCACTCCTGATTACATCAGTGTAACAAAACATGTTTGGCGGGACTTGTTGGCGTCACTTCCGCTTTTGCATTTCTAGCAGGTGGAACGCAGATGAGTATAGGAAGTAGCCTGAGCGTTTTTGGCTTGTATAATGTGAGCATCTTAACATTGTGAATGTGTGCTTTTATGAAGTAAATAAAACTGAATTACGCCATTGGATGCTGCTTTGGCTCTTTTTATCTCCCCATACATGCACTTATAACGGAGGAGCACAGCGGAAAATCCTTTCAAACAGAGTGGGGTCACCAGAAGCATCAAAAGAGACAGACCCACTTATAGTGTATAAGGGGTCATCATACTCAGGTGAGTGCGGTGAAAAAGGAGGGAAGCAAGGAGTTTTTGCACAAAAGAACACTGAAGACTGTAAAGTTTGAGCACTAGTCACTTTATTTTGCACATAGGGGATTCATTAGTGGGACTTTTTATATATTGGGACTTTTGTCATTTGGTTCTGCACTAAGGAATTCAATGTGGTTTTAAAGTATGATACATGTTTATGGCAATTCAGATTTCAGTATGAAGGTATACTGTATACAATTGCAATAAAAAGTATGTGAACCCTTTTGGAATGATATGGATTTCTGCACAAATTGGTCATAAAATGTGATCTGATCTTCACCTAAGTCACAACAATAGACAATCACAGTCTGCTTAAACTAACAACACACAAAGAATTAAATGTTATCATGTTTTTATTGAACACACCATGTAAACATTCACAGTGAAGGTGGAAAAAGTATGTGAACCCTTGGATTTAATAACTGGTTGAACCTCCTTTAGCAGCAATAACTTCCAACAAACGTTTCCTGTAGTTGCAGATCAGACGTGCACAACGGTCAGGAGTAATTTTTGACCATTCCTCTTTACAGAACTGTTTCAGTTCAGCAATATTCTTGGGATGAGGTTGGGATGAGGTTTTGATGTTGGTGGGATGTGCCTCTTTTTCTCCACACATAGTTTGTGTGTTTCTTCCAAACAACTCAACTTTGGTTTCATCTGTCCACAGAATATTTTGCCAGTACTGCTGTGGAACATCCAGGTGCTCTTGTGCAAACTGTAAACGTGCAGCAATGTTTTTTTTTGGACAGCAGTGGCTTCCTCTGTGGTATCCTCCCATGAAATCCATTCTTGTTTAGTGTTTTACGTATCGTAGATTCGCTAACAGGGATGTTAGCATATGCCAGAGACTTTTGTAAGTCTTTAGCTGACACTCTAGGATTCTTCTTCACCTAATTGAGCAGTCTGCGCTGTGCTCTTGTAGTCATCTTTACAGGACGCCCAATCCTAGGGAGAGTAGCAGCAGTGCTGAACTTTCTACATTCATAGACAATTTGTCTTACCATGGACTGATGAACAGAAAGGGTTTTGGAGATACTTTTATAATCCTTTCTAGCTTTATGCGAGTCAACAATTCTTAATCGTAGGTCTTCTGAGAGCTCTTTTGTGCGAGGCATCATTCACATCAGGCAATGCTTCTTGTGCAAAGCAAACCCAGAACTGGTGTGTGTTTTTTATAGGGCAGCGGTAACCAACACCTCCAATCTCATCTCATTGATTGGACTCCAGTTGGCTGACACCTCACTCCAATTAGCTCTTGGAGATCTCATTAGTCTAGGGGTTCACATACTTTTTCCACCTGCACTGTGAATGTTTACATGGTGTGTTCAATAAAAACATGGTAACATTTAATTCTTTGTGTGTTATTAGTTTAAGCAGACTGTGGTTGTCTATTGTTGTGACTTAGATGAAGATCAGATCACATTTTATGACCAATTTGTGCAGAAATCCATATCATTCCAAAAGGGTTCACATACTTTTTATTGCAACTGTATATGATGATAATTCGTGAATCTTTAGTCTATACAGAGACACAAGTTTATGGTACTCATGTGTGAGGTTTACATATGAGGCACTTAATATTTATGGCACTTATTAATGGCATTTTATATCTCACAATGAGTTTGCATATTTTTTTGCATCTATTTTTGACTGGTAAGCGCCTGAATATTTATCATGCTCCAGGCAATCCATTGTGGGGGGCTGGAAAGGTGATAAATAGTCTGAAGCACTGGGGAGTTGGGTTTCTTTCCCCACAGGAGAGTTCCAGAGCCTGAGGGGCTGCTGCCTTCAGGCAGTCCATGGACTATGCATAGGGTTGCCACCTTTTCTACAAGCCACACCCAAACACTTTAGCGGCACACAGCTATTTTTTTTAAGGGGGAATGCTGTGGACTCTGGTGTAAAAGGGGACTCTGATGTAAGGGGGTTACATCAGAATTCTTACATCAGAATTCTCAGCATTCCCCCTTAAATCATGGTTCCCAAAGCCCCCCTTACATCAAAGTCCACAGAGCAGCCCTTACATCGGAGTCTGTCGAGCAGCCCTTACCTCTGAGCCCCCCTTACCTTAGTGTACTCACTTGCTCAGAGGCAGGAGAGAGAAGGGAGCAGGCCTATACACTTGGCGTTTTTTGGTTCTTGGTTAATTGGGGAGCATAGGGGTGTGCAACTTGGGCAGCAGGGGGAATATGTGCCACAGTGGGTGATTAGGGTGTGCCCAGGCATGCCTAAATTGTGGGGGGGCACAGTCGGGTCTGAACAATGTGTCCGGGTGTTTCAGGCGGTCTGAAACCTGGACACATGATTCAAAACCTGGACTGAATCCTGGACGGGTGGCAACAAGAAAACTGGTCTACAGAAGGACTTTCTCACTCACTGGGCCATGTCTGTAGGAAGCATGAAGGTGGCAGTTGGGTACTTGTGAGTAAAGACCCTAAATTGATCCCTGTGACTGTGTAGGGTTCCAGAGCTTGCACAGGGTACCAGCAGTTATGCATTGGTGCAAAGCAGCCAGATGCCAACAAAGACCTGCCACATGGTCTACAGCTGTGAGGCCTTAGACTGTTTAGAAACCTGCCTTATGGTCCCCAGCTGTGAGGAATTAGATTATCCAACACTCACAAATTCTTAAGGAGAAGACTGCCCTCTGATTGCTAAGTACTAATCATTTTGAAGTAACCAATGCCCCAACTCCTCCTATGTTTGAAGGTCTACAAGCAATAAATTCTAAAAAGGCAACCCCTAGACTGCTTTATTTGAGCCAAAGTGTTTGAGGGGATAAGCAGCCTCTGTACTTTTAGTGAAGAACCAGTTAATACCAGCGGCCCCCGCGAGGTAGCGCTACATAAGTATACAATGTATTATTGTTAAAATACCGTTATTTCTGTATTAATATCGATATTCTGTAAATTATATTGATGAGGAAAGTTCCAAGAAAATCCGTTCAGTTCTCGTGTAAAAACGAAATAATTGATTTAATAATAAAATAGCAAAATATTACAAGAACAATATCTAGGCACCCTTTAAAATTATGGAAACAATATCAAAATGTAAAATGTAAAAATAACATCAATAATGTAATTATATTCTTAAGATTGAATCAGATGTGTGTCTTTGTGTGTGTGTGTGTGAAGCTGTGGTAGCTTCCTTCAATGTCTGCCTGAATCAGTCTGCCCAACTGTGTTTCTGTTTCTAGCTTTTACTCCTAAAATCTGACCCCCACTTTATATTTAAAAGGGCTTGTCCTACAGACTCTTCTAATGAGACATAGCTTCCCTCCCACCTATCACGCAAGGATTGGGGGTTGTTCAGTCTCTATGCATTGACATTCCTGAGGAGTGGGCAAGAACAATGTGTGAAAACATTGAACGTATACAATATAACATCTGTATCAAATACTACATAAAGATACAAAAAACACAGTCACTTCCAGCACTAATAGGTCTTCCAAGGTGTGGAGTAACAGATGTCAGATAAAATGGTGGTGTGAAAGGTATATATGGTATCCAAAACTGGGTGGATACTGCCTTCCTCAGATGGGGTATTCCGAAAGGAACTACAAAAAAAACAGAAATGGATGGCGCGCACACCTAGTGCATTACCAAGGATAATTTAATAACAAGAATTTTTTATAAAAAAAGTGGATACTCACAAAATACAGCTGACAAAAGGCCATAAACACAGTGCATGGACATGCACAGAACAGTTTCGGGGGCGCACCACCTTCCTCAGAGCTAGACTAACGCCCGAAACGTGTTAGCTGTACCCCCTGTTCTGTGCATGTCCATGCACTCTGTGTTTATGGCCTTTTGTCAGTTGAATTTTGTGAGTACCCACTTTTATATAAAAATGTCTTATTAAATTATCTTTGGTAATGCACAAATACTACATAAATCAGTATGTATATTATATTCATTGAAAACCCAATGGTCTTATTAATATCCTATTCAAAAAATATTGTAATATAAAGAACTTATATTCTCATATATACATTAACTTTTTCATCTTAAGAAAGGTGAAACCTTTCTTCTCCCCTATGGGGGAAGGTGAGAGCTAATTAATACCATATGTTAGTTCTCCAAAGAGAAGCACAGATTATTAATAAAATGTATATTTTCACATAAACATAAAAGTCCATATATTTCACTTTATCCATATCTAGAAGATATATATATATATATATATATATATATATATATATATATATATATATACAACTCAATTATTCTATAAAGATCTAATCCATTCATTAATTTGTTAATATTTGATAATTGATACAAATTTTCTTTAATCTAATATTTAATATTTAGCAATTATGTAGTGAATAAAAGTCTGAATGGCTGCACTCCAGCTAAGACTAAGCACTAGAGAAGATGTGAAACTCGTTAGCTGTGCTGTATATTCTGCCATCTGATTTTCTATATGGACTGATATTTTATATCAGTGGTTCTCAACCTCTCTAGTGCCGTGACCCCTTAAAAATAAATAAGATAATAAATAAGATAAAAATTTCCCAAGTTGTGGAGACCCCCAAATTATTTTCATAGCATGGGTTGTCAGCACACAAGGCAAGACAAGTAATTTGCTCCCCTAACCCACAGACATTTAGTGCTCCCTGAGTCCCTTCCACTTGTACAGTATTAAAACCCCTTATGGTACATTTTAGGATGTACCACTCTTTCTCTTTGTTCTCCTTTCTTTCCCTTTTATCTCTCTCTATCCTAATTTCTTGTTTTTTTTCCCCCATCCCTCTTTTTAGCCATCTTTCTTGTTCTTTCTCTTATTCTTTCTCTCCCTTTTTCTTTGTCCCCCCCCCTCTTTTCCTCTCCCTTCCATGTATTCTATATTTTTATTCCTTCTTGTACTCCTTGGTGGGGGGGGTGAGATGAGTGGCAATGTTGGCGGGGAGTTCTGATCAGCCAACTTAGGTTCTCTTGATCAAGGTCATCTGCTGATCTGAGAACTGTAGTGGGGACTTTTAATGGCAACTATAATCACAAGTAGTGTTACTCACTGTGTCTCCGAATTTGTGGTCTCTCGTAGCAGTGACACCTATGCCGAAATCAGGAGATAGGGTCTCCTTCAGCCCCTTCCACTTCACATTTCTCACCAGTCAGCTGACCTCTAGTCTCTGCCCCCAGTCATGCCGTGAACTGAATGGGCGGCTGTGAAGAGGCTGAGTGGGTGGCTGCGAGCTCCAGGGACAGCCCTGCTGGGCGGCCACAAAAAGGCTGGAAAAGCGGTGCGGGCTTCAGAAACAGCCAAGGATTTGGTGACCCCTGGCAAATCATCATTTGAACCCCGAGGGGGTCCTGACCCCCAGGTTGAGAACCACTGTTTTATATGAATCAGTAAAGGTGATTTCGCTGGAGTGCGGCCATCCGGACTTTTTTTCACTACGTACTTCCTGTTGCATGCAGGGCCGGCACCCTTGTCATGTGCAGTGACGATGAAGCAAAGGGGTCTTTACCTTGAGCGGTATACTACTTACTTTTATACAATGTATTATGTAATATATCCTGTATGTATACAATGTTATATATCATGTATCCTGTATGTATACAATGTATTATATATTGTATCCTCTATGTATACAGTGTATTATATAATGGATCCTGTATGTATACAATATATTATATAATGGATCCTGTAAGTATACAATGTATTATATCATGCATCCTGTATGTATGCAATGTATTATATAATGTATCCTGTATGTATAAAATGTATTATATAATGGGTCCTGTATGTATACAATTCAATTATATAATGTATCCTGCATGTACTGTATACAATGTATTATATAATGGATCCTGTATGTATGCAATGTATTATATAATGGATCCTGTATGTATACAAAGTATTATATGTTTCCTGTATGTATGCAATGTATTATATAATGTATCCTGTATGTATACAATATATTATATAATCGATCCGGTATGTATACAATGTATTATAAAAAGGATCCCGTATGTATACAATGTATTATATAATGTATCCTATGTGTATACAATGTATTATATAATGGATCCCGTATGTATACAATGCATTATATAATGAATCCTGCATGTATACAATGTATTATATAATGAATCCCGGATGTATACAATGTTATATTTAATGTATCCTGTATGTACTGTATATAATTTATTATATAATATATCCTGTATGTATACGATGTATTATATAATGTATCCTGCATGTATGCAATGTATTATATAATGTATCCTGTATGTATACAATGTATTATATCATGTACAAAACATTAGGAGCTGTGCTCATAAAATTGATAAGTAAACAAATAATGTGCAAGTGAATGGATCAGTCTGATAAGTGGATCCAAAAGAATATATACTAAATCAAAAATAAAAATGCAAAAAGAGGAATAAAAGGGAGATGGTAAATGCATATATGGGAAAAAATGGTGAGTGCCCCATGTTTCTGATGTATAAACCGATGGGAGTGAATATAAAAATAAAAATAAAAAGAGAATAAAAATCAGTAAAATATATCAACAGTCCTTAAATCCTCCAATAGTAAGTGGATAAGTGATTTTGGAAACACAGTGTAATGAAATCTTCCGTGACTTTTGTAAGACAACGTGAATCCACCACCACATAAAGTGCGAGCTTATCAGCTGCACAAGCTGTTTGAGTTTGTGGCTAATACCCAGCCAGGGCCTGGGTATTAGCCAATCCTCCTAGTACCTCCGATAGCCGATGAGCCAAGCATTCCTGGAGACTATGGATGTGTCCAATGATCAGTAGCCAGCCACTGGAATCAGCTCGATGTAAGTGTTCATACCAATCCAAAAACAGAATAAAGAGGAATCGTTATCGGTAAAACTGGGTGGTATTTTATTAAATTAAAAAATTTGTGCTTACAAGTATAGAATGTACATGTTTAAAAAGTCCATAAGAAATCCAGCCGGCTAACACTAGTACAACACGCCCGTACAAGCGTGACATAAAACTAGAGTGGTGACGTCAGCATGTCGCTCCACCCGACGCGTTTTGTCACTAATCTGACGTCGTCCTGGGGCACGGGCGGCGTACTGGGGCACGGGCGGCATACTAGGGCACTGCTATAAATAGTCTACACACCCACTTAAGCCTCGGTTTGAGCCTCGAGTAGTTGACGCTATTAGCGCCATTTTGATTGCGGGAAGTCTAAGAAGAAGAACCCACTCCCCGAGGGACATAGTAGATAGTGATGGGAACAACGGCCACAGAATTGTCACACCGTCGGACACATCACAACTGTCCTGATGATCGGCCCAGTTATATAGTTATATATGAATAGGTAAATAGCCCCTAAAAAATATATAACATCCAGCACTAAGGGCATTATTTAACTCTTATGCATATTCCATGTAGCTAGACCTAATGATAATCTAGGATGGCAGCCATGAACCTGTAATATAAATAAACAAAGAAGACGCTCTTCCTTATTACTAAGGAATATTATATATTAAATATTATTTTATTTATAAAGAACATTTAATTGTAAAAAATATACATCAATAAGAAAAATAAAAATACAAAAATTATAAAAATAAAATAATACAAATCGAAAGATATCACAAAATTAAGAATATATAGAGACTCATGTCTCATATGACATCCACAGCCAAAACTGATATCATGGATATCACATAGCCATAAGGAAACCATACTGGAAACCTAAAAGATACCAATCTCATAAGAGCATCCTGGTGTCCAATAGTTGATCCTCATAGATATCACCCAAAAAGTGCAAATATCTTTACATTATAGGAAATACATTGGCTTGTAATCGAAAACACCGGCCACTGATACTCCATTAAATGGCCAATAATCTCCCATGGAAAAACTATCCGAGGCTCAGACTGAGTTCACATAATACATGGGATTAAAATTGCTAACAAAAACCATAATAAAGAAATGTGTGTTAGGTACACCCTAAGAAGTAGGGATGAGCCGAACACCCCCCGGTTCGGTTCGCACCAGAACCCGCGAACGGACCGAAAGTTCGCACGAACGTTAGAACCCCATTGACGTCTATGGGACTCGAACGTTCGAAATCAAAAGTGCTCATTTTAAAGGCTAATTTGCATGGTATTGTCCTAAAAAGGGTTTGGGGACCCGGGTCCTACCCCAGGGGACATGTATCAATGCAAAAAAAACTTTTAAAAACGGCCGTTTTTTCGGGAGCAGTGATTTTAATGATGCTTAAAGTAAAAAAAAAAAAGTGAAATATTCCTTTAAATATCGTACCTGGGGGGTGTCTATAGTATGCCTGTAAAGTGACGCGTGTTTCCCATGTTTAGAACAGTCCCTGCACCAAATGTCATTTTTAAAGGAAAAAATCTCATTTAAAACTGCTTGCGGGTTTAATGTCATGTCGGGTCATGGCAATATGGATGAAAATCAGTGAGACAAACGGCATGGGTACCCCCCAGTCCATTACCAGGCCCTTTGGGTCTTGTATGGATATTAAGGGGAACCCCGCACCCAAATTAAAATAAGGAAAGGTGTGGGGCCACCAGGCCCTATATACTCTGAACAGCAGTGCAAACAAGACAGGGACTGTAGGTTTGTTGTTAAGTAGAATCTGTTTGTAATTTTGAACATTTTTAACGTGTTTAGCTCCAGCCAAAAAATCTTTTCTAAGCTTTTTGGAAAACATAGGGAAGGGTTATCACCCCTGTGACATTTGTTTTGCTGTCTTTCCTCCTCTTCAGAAGATTTCACCTCACTTTTTTGTCCCAATGAAAAATGTTTTTTGAAAATTTGGGTTTTTTTGTGGAACAAGGATTGGAAAGCATCAGTGGAAAGGAGAAATTGTTTTCCCATATTAACTCTTACAGGAGAGAATTTCCCTTCCTAGGGGTAGATTCCATCTCACTTCCTGTTGTCTCCTTCCGTTTGCAAGTAGGAGTCATTTGTAAGTTAGATGTTTGAAAGTAGGGTCCTGCCCTATATACTCAGCAGAAATTTGGGCCTTAGGTATTGCTGTGGCCACAACACTGTAAGCCCTCACAGGGCCCTGCTGTGAAATATTAGATCAAGAATTGTAATTACATGCCCCTGTTGAACAGGAGCTGAAAAATTAGGCCTTAGGCACTGGTGCTGGTGCCACAACACTGCAACCCCTCACAGACACTCTAGTTGGAACGCAGGAATGAGCCCTGCTGCAAAGTATTGCTTCAAAAATTGTAATTACACGCCCCTGTTAGACAGGGGCAGAAAAATTGGGCCTTAGGCACTGGTGCTGGTGCCACAACACTGCAACCCCTCACAGACACTCTAGTTGGAACGCAGGAACGAGCCCTGCTGCAAAGTATTGCTTCAAAAATTGTAATTACACGCCCCTGTTAGACAGGGGCAGAAAAATTGGGCCTTAGGCACTGGTGCTGGTGCCACAACACTGCAACCCCTCACAGACACTCTAGTTGGAACGCAGGAACGAGCCCTGCTGCAAAGTATTGCATCAAAAATTGTAATTACACGCCCCTGTTAGACAGGGGCAGAAAAATTGGGCCTTAGGCACTGGTGCTGGTGCCACAACACTGCAACCCCTCACAGACACTCTAGTTGAAATGCAGGAACGAGCCCTGCTGCAAAGTATTACATCAAAAATTGTAATTACACGCCCCTGTTAAACAGGGGCTGAAAAATTGGGCCTTAGGCACTGGTGGTGGCGCCCAGAACCAAAAATGTTCTTACAAGCTATCAGCGTGATGATTGAGGAGGAAGAGGATAATTACTCAGGGATAGTCACTCAGCATCAGCATAGGCAGTCTTTGAAGGGATCTGAGATTTCAAAAAAAATTATTCGGTTACATCAGCATCAGGTGCTTGGTAGCTGGTGGTGATCCAAGACTCATTCATTTTTATGAAGGTCAGCCGATCGACCGAGTCGGTGGACAGACGCACCCTGTGATCGGTTACCACGCCTCCAGCAGCACTGAATGTGCGTTCCGAAAGAACGCTGGATGCAGGACAGGCCAGTAGCTCAATTGCATACTGTGCAAGCTCTGGCCAGTGATCCATCCTCAAGACCCAGTAACCCAGAGGATTTTCGGTGGGAAAGGTGTCCAAGTCTGATCTTGCCCCTAGGTATTCCTGCACCATATAAAACAGACGCTGGCGATGGTTGCTGGAACCGATCATACCTTGGGGCTGCGGACCAAAAAATTGTCTGAACGCATCGGTCAGACGGCCACCTTCTCCACCGCTCCTTCTTTGACTGACCGAAGCCTCAGCAACACGTTGTCCAGAAACAGGAGTTTGTAACCTCCCAGTCTCTGGGAACGCGTTGCACAGACCTTTCTGCAAGGCCTCCCGAAGATGTTTCATCCTCTGCTCCCTCTGCGATGGCAAGATAAGGTCCGCAACCTTACCCTTGTAACGTGGATCAAGGAGGGTTGCCAGCCAGTATTGGTCCTTCTCCTTGATACCACGAATACGAGGATCCTTACGCAGGCTTTGCAGGATCAGGGAGGCCATGCAGCGTAGGTTTGCTGAGGCATTCGGTCCGGAGTCCTCTGGGTCACTAAGAACGACATGGTCCGCAGCCACCTCCTCCCAGCCACGTACAAGTCCATGTGTTTCTTGGGACTGATCCCTTAAAGACTGCTGCTGATGCTGAGTGCCAGGCTCCACCTCCATACTGACACAATCTTCCTCCTCCTCCTCTTCCTCCTCGTCCTCTTCCTGTGTGATCGGCGGGCACGCAGGAACACTGTCTGGATAAAGGGGGCCTTGAGAGCTAAGGAAGTCCTCCTCTTCCCTCCTCTGTTCTGCCTCAAGTGCCCTGTCCATTATTCCACGCAGCGTGTGCTCCAACAGGTGGACAAGGGGGACAGTGTCACTGATGCATGCACTGTCACTGCTCACCATCCTCGTGGCCTCCTCGAATGGTGACAGGACAGTGCATGCATCCCTGATCATGGCCCACTGGCGTGGGGAAAAAAACCAAGCTCCCCTGACCCTGTCCTGGTGCCATAGTCGCACAGGTACTCATTGATGGCCCTCTGCTGCGTGTGCAGCCGCTGCAGCATGGCCAACGTTGAGTTCCACCTGGTGGGCATGTCACAGATTAGGCGGTTCTTGGGCAGGTTAAACTCCTTTTGGAGGTCCGTCAGCCGAGCACTGGCATTATATGACCGGCGGAAATGCACACAGACTTTCCTGGCCTGCCTCAGGACATCCTGTAAGCCCGGGTACCTGCCCAAGAACCGCTGCACCACCAAGTTAAGGACGTGAGCCAAACAGGGCACATGGGTCATTTGTCCCTGTCGGAGGGCAGAGAGGAGGTTGGTGCCATTGTCGCAAACCACCATTCCTGCCTTAAGTTGGCGTGGCGTCAACCACCTCTGAACCTGCCCCTGCAGAGCTGACAAAACCTCTGCCCCAGTGTGGCTCCTGTCCCCCAAGCACACCAGCTCAAGCACCGCATGGCATCTTTTGGCCTGCGTACTTGCGTAGCCCCTTGAACGCCTATGGAGCACCGCTGGTTCCGAGGAAGAGGCCATAGAGGAAGAAGAAGAGGAGGGGGTGGAGGAGAGAGGTGTGTCACAATCAGCATTTTGGAGGCGTGGTGGCGGAACAACCTCCAACACTACTGCACCTTGTCCTGCATCCTTCCCAGCTGCCAGCAGAGTCACCCAATGCGCCGTGAAACTTAGGTAACGTCCCTGTCCATGCCTGCTGGACCATGAGTCAGCGGTAATATGCACCTTACCGCTGACCGCCCTGTCCAGCGAGGCATGGACATTGCCTTCCACATGCCGGTAGAGAGCCGGAATCGCCTTCCGTGAGAAAAAGTGGCGTTTGGGTACCTGCCACTGAGGAACCGCACATTCCACAAACTCACGGAAGGGGGCAGAGTCTACCAACTGAAAAGGCAGCAGTTGAAGTGCTAGCAATTTTGCCAAGCTAGCATTCAACCGCTGGGCATGTGGATGGCTGGGAGCAAACTTCTTTCGGCGGTGCAGCAGCTGGGGCAGGGAAATTTGCCTGGTACAATCTGACGTCGGTGTACCAAAAGCAGATTGCCCACAAGTACTTGGCTGTGACACACCTAATTCTACACCTTCATTCCTCTCACTGCAGGTCTCAGAGAGGACTGAAGGTCTAGTGGGGTTGGAAATCTCAGCTGATGAGGAGCAAGGAGAGATCCTCTTTGTTCTTTGGTGTGGGTCTTTTAGATACGCTTGCCAACGAACTGCATGGCAGGTCAACATATGTCTGGTCAAGCATGTGGTACCCAAGCGGGAGATGTTTTGGCCACGCGAGATACGCTTGAGACATATGTTGCAAATAGCAGCGGTGCGATCTGATGCACTCGTCTCAAAAAAGGCCCACACCAAAGAACTTTTTGAATAACGCGCAGAGACTGCAGCGCCCTGCACATGTGGAGCTTTGGGGTGTGATGCAGTCAATGTGCTGCCCTTAGGCTGGCCCCTGGAGGGCATCCTGCCTCGTTGGTGATGTGCCGCCGCCTCCTCCTCCTCCTCCTCCTCCTCCTCCTCCTCCTCCTCTCTCCTATCAGGCACCCACGTTGAGTCAGTGACCTCATCATCCCCTCCCTCCTCATCACTGGAGCAAACCTGGCAGTATGCTGCAGCAGGGGGAGCATGACTGCCAGATTGCTGTCCTTCTTGGGCACCCCCTCTGTCCGTGCTCATGTTACTGCCTTCATCGAGCTCAGTATCGTCATCAGAGCCTTCCAAACGCTGGGCATCCTCCTGGAGCATGTACCCAACACTGTGGTCAAACAGTTCGAGGGAATCCTCATGAGGACATGGTGGAGCTAGGGAAGGAGTCACTGATGACATTGAGCTGAGGGAAGAGGCCGCTGCTTTGCCAGACAAAGCACCCTGGGCATGGGTGAGAGAGGATGAGGAGGATGAGGACGGCTTGGTCATCCACTCGACCAAGTCTTCCGCATGTTGCGGCTCAACACGGCCAGCTGCCGAAAAAAAGGCCAAGCGTGTCCCATGGCCACGTGCTGATGAGGATGCACCGTCTCCACGACCAGCACTAGACACAGAGCCTGCTTGCCCTCTCTTATTGGCTTGTGACTGTCTGCCTCTCCTTCTTGGCCTTCCAGACATACTAATGGCCTGTAGCTGCACTAAGCTGGGATAGAACACCTGTAATTTTCTTCAAGTAGCTTTATATACTGTAACCAGACAAGCCTGCCTGTCAGTAGGAAGATAACAGGAACGGATCTAGCTGAACACTGTGAGCAGGACGCACTGTACTAAATGTAAATAGTCTAGCTGCCTGACCGTGGTACTAATAGGATCAAATAGAACACCTGTAATTTTCTTCAGGTAGCTTTATATACTGTAACCAGACAAGCCTGCCTGTCAGTAGGAAGATAACAGGAACGGATCTAGCTGTACACTGTGAGCAGGACGCACTGTACTAAATGTAAATAGTCTAGCTGCCTGACCGTGGTACTAATAGGATCAAATAGAACACCTGTAATTTTCTTCAGGTAGCTTTATATACTGTAACCAGACAAGCCTGCCTGTCAGTAGGAAGATAACAGGAACGGATCTAGCTGAACACTGTGAGCAGGACGCACTGTACTAAATGTAAATAGTCTAGCTGCCTGACCGTGGTACTAATAGGATCAAATAGAACACCTGTAATTTTCTTCAGGTAGCTTTATATACTGTAACCAGACAAGCCTGCCTGTCAGTAGGAAGATAACAGGAACGGATCTAGCTGAACACTGTGAGCAGGACGCACTGCACTAAATGTAAATAGCAGGAACGGATCTAGCTGAACACTGTGAGCAGGACGCACTGCACTAAATGTAAATAGCAGGAACGGATCTAGCTGAACACTGTGAGCAGGACGCACTGCACTAAATGTAAATAACAGGAACGGATCTAGCTGAACACTGTGAGCAGGACGCACTGCACTAAATGTAAATAGCAGGAACGGATCTAGCTGAACACTGTGAGCAGGACGCACTGCACTAAATGTAAATAGCAGGAACGGATCTAGCTGAACACTGTGAGCAGGACGCACTGCACTAAATGTAAATTGCAGGAACGGATCTAGCTGAACACTGTGAGCAGGACGCACTGCACTAAATGTAAATAGTCTAGAAGATAACAGGAACGGATCTAGCTGAACACTGTGAGCAGGACGCACTGCACTAAATGTAAATAGCAGGAACGGATCTAGCTGAACACTGTGAGCAGGACGCACTGCATTAAATGTAAATAGTCTAGATAGAAGATAACAGGAACGGATCTAGCTAAACTGAATACAGTGTATATATATATATGCAACACCTGGGATGCATATATATACACAATACACTGTAAGTGCAGCTAACTGACTGACTGTTCTGCCTAATCTATCTAACTCAAATCAAATGACACTGTCTCTCTCTCTCTCTATCTCTCAGCACACCGGAACACACACTACACAGGGCCGCCGTGCAGGCGGCCTTATATAGTGTGGGGTGTGTACTAAATCCCCTGAGCCATAATTGGCCAAAGCCACCCTGGCTTTGGCCAATTACAGCTCTCTCTACTGACGGCGCTGTGATTGGCCAAGCATGCGGGTCATAGTGCATGCTTGGCCAATCATCAGCCAGCAATGCACTGCGATGCCGCAGTGAATTATGGGCCGTGACGCGCCACACGAATTTAGCGCGAACGGCCCATAACGTTCGCAATTCGGCGAACGATCGAACAGCCGATGTTCGAGTCGAACATGGGTTCGACTCGAACACGAAGCTCATCCCTACTAAGAAGACACCAGGAAGATATCACTTAAGAGTTATCTATGAAGGCATTAACATCTACATCGATATTCAAACTATGGTGGGTATAACACTTGATCTTATGAACCCAAGACATCTCCAATTTTGAAATACTTCTAACAAAGGAGTTGCCCCTCCAAAGGGGTCTATATTTGTCAATCCCTAAAAAGATGGTATTGGTAGGGTCTCTATTATGTACTGTTAGGTAATGTTTGGAGACAAAGTGTTTGGTGAACCCCTAACGGATATTATTAATGTGCTCATTCAAGCGTACTTGGAGGGGACGTTTGGTCCTGCCCACATACTGCAGTCCACAAGGGCACTGCAGTAAGTATACTACCCCTAAGGTAGAGCAGGTAATAAAGGGTTCTATTTTATATTCCTTAGAGGTACAGCTAGAAATTAACCTAGTCATTCTCCTGGTTTTGCACCCATTAAGAGAACCAACTTGGCATTTTCTGCACTGATCAGTTCAGTGAAAAAACTGGGTTTAATGGTGGGAGGATCAAGAACATTAGAGGCCAATTTATCTCTCAAGGAGGGAACGCCCCTAAATACTACCTGGGGTCTAGCTGGCAGGATAGTACTCAATATCTTATCATTACCCAGGATGTGCCAGTGTTTATTAACAATATGCTTGATATTTTGATGCTGATTGGAGAAACTCGTAATGAAAGGATTCTTAAAGGCGTTATCTCCCTCTTGGTTCAAAGGCCTCTCCTTCAAAAGGTCTGCCCTGTCTACCAATTTAAACTGATCGAGAGTATCCGATGGGGACTCCATTGAATAACCCTCTCTCCAGGAATCTCTGTGTAAGGGTCTCTGCCTGTACTAAAAATTCATCCTGTTCGGTACAATTGCATTTCAGCCTCATGTACTGGCTTTTAGGTACTGACCTAAGCCGAGAAGCATGGTGGCAACTATCCATGGGGATGTATGAACCCAGTCTTATTGTCAAAACCTAATTGGATACGCTGAAGTTAGAAGCTGATTGGTTACTATGCACAGCTGCACCAGATTATGTGTGCAATAGTTTTAGTAAATCTCCCCCTTAGGGGTCTATTTATAAAAACTAAAAAGAATGCCGTGTCTAAGCAACACAAACAATTCCCATAGTGTGTCTAATATGTTTCCTATGTTCGTCAGCTCCCTCTAGTGGCTATAATACAAATTTCCTGAATTACCTCAGTTAGGAAAACATTGCATTACGGTCATTAGATGGAGCTGACGATCATAGGACATAAACATGTAGACCAGCTTTTTTCAACCAGGGTGCCTTGAGGTTTCTTCAGGGGTGCCTTGGCAAAATGCCTAAAAATTGAATACAAGCCAGTGGATGGATGAAACCTGCCTTTTAGTTACACAAAGCCACAGGTTTTTATTGTGCACCATTACAGCCTTCTAGCTGCCAACCTCCTAACGACCAATGACATCAGTTGATAAGAAGGATGTCAGCTGCCGGCATATCATCCTTGTTTGATCCTCCCTTGCCTCTCTCAATCAGCTTTGAGATTGAGAGAAATTGAGGGAGAAGAGAAACATCGGAATACTAGTCATTACCATTGTGCAAAAGTGTATTTGCTTTGGAAGAATAAATCACCTTTAATGTTGTGTGTCCTACATGTATTGCTGTTGTGATATTATGTAAACTTTTTAGAATAGTTACTACATTTCTAGAATGGGTGCCTCAAGACTGTCCATAATTTTGGAGGGTGCCTCAAGGCTGTCAATAATTTTAGAGGGTGCCTTAAGACTGTCCATAATTTTAGAGGTTGCCTCAAGACTGTCCATAATTTTGGAGGGTGCCTCGAGACTGTCCATAATTTTGGAGGGTGCCTCAAGACTGTCCATAATTTTGGAGGGTGCCCCGCGACTGTCCATAATTTTGGAGGGTGCTTCAAGACTGTCCATAATTTTGGAGGGTGCATTGAGACTGTCCATAATTTTGGAGGGTGCTTCAAGACTGTCCATAATTTTGGAGGGTGCCTTGAGACTGTCCATAATTTTGGAGGGTGCCTCGAGACTTTCCATCATTTTAAAGGGTGCCTTGACTGAAAAAAGGTTGAGAAACACCGATGTAGACAGATTATGAGGATTGTTCATGATGGCTGTGGGAATGCTTAGACATTCCGATAGCAATTTACATTTATAAATAGAGCTGTTTGTGTGCCAACCCCTGCTTTATTGTATTGCTTCATCTGAATATTGCATAGTTACACACTTTTTTTTCTACCTGTGATTTACAAAATGCTAAATGCAATTTATTTAGGCTGCAAAAACAGACACAAACAACTTTAGCCATAAATAAATTTATTTTAAAAATGTAGAAATATATGTAAATGCAAACACAGAAGAAAAACCAAAGGCATAATGGAAATAAATGCATACACAGAAATTAATTAAAAAATAAGTAACACTACACATATTACAACAATGCCTGCATTATAAAAAAAATTAGAAGACACAAGTAAAAAAAAAAAGGCGTACAGATTTTTATCCTTCATATGTTGACCAAAAAACTGTTTAGCAGCTGCCAAAAATATAATTTCTTATTTTGATCATCAAGTCAACAACAAAAAAGATTTTTTTTCAATTATATTAAAGCATAACTAAACCCTCCTATCCTTTTTTTAGGCAAGGAAGCTGCCACTTTAGCTTCTGTTTGATCTGCAATTGCCATGATGCTGCCCATGTGATCAGTTATGACACCAGCCATTTGATGGTTTGACAGTTTAGTTGGGAGCACAAGCAATTGTGACAGTTAGCTTTCCTAAGAATGAAACTGCCAAGTCAACACCGTGGATGTCTATGAAGGTTCTCATTATTCCATTATTCAATGTCAGGGTATCAATAGTTTTGGTTAGTTACACTGGACTTATTCTATAATGTTGAAGAGATTTTGAAGCTTATTTAAGCAGCTTGTTCAGTTCTAATGCATCTTCTTTACTTCCTCATTAGAATCAAAGAGGCTTCTTGAATAAGATGTGGAATATCTTCAACATTACAGAACAAGTCCAGTGGAGCAGTGGTGGCTGGTGCTCAATATTTTTTTGGAGGGGAGGTGCAAACTATCGCCACCCACTCCCCCCCCACGGAAGACATATGGAAAGGCGGCGATCCCCCTCCCACGCGGGAGACATACCGTAAGGCAGCAATGACACCCGCCCCCCCTGCAGGAGATGGACGGTGAAGGTGCCTATCAGAGGCAGATGAGGAGGATCCGGGCTAAGGCTGCTGCTCCTCACTCAGGGGCCATTGCTTCTCCTCCCAGCTAAAAAGGAAGTGGGTCTTGAGACCCGATTGGCAAGGAGTTCTAAGACTCCCTGGCCAATCGGTTCTCAGGACCCGCTTCCTGATTGGACGTGAGGAGAAGCAACGGCCCCTGATCAAAAAGCAGCAGCCTGTGCCTGGATCCTCCTCATCTGCCTCTGATCGGCGCCTTCACCATCCGTCTCCTGCAGGAAGACAATAGCGAATATTAATTCACTATTGCCACACAACTGGGTGGGCTCAGGGCTCAGCATTCTGCGCTCCAAACCCATCCTCAGCCTCAGGCTCTAATCATATGCTTAAAAAAAAACACAAAACATTGAAATCCATGTGTCCGGTTCCCTGCATGTAGATTAGGGACCAGGCGTATAGATTGGGGGGGCCCGCGCCCCTGCGCCCCATATGGACGGGCCGCCACTGCATTTGAGTATAACTAACTGTTAGTAGTAACACCACTGATCTTCACTGGTGCTAGTACTGTACACTTGATAATTCACAGTACTGCCAATAACCAATCATGCCATTGACCATTCCGATCACAGTGGCATACATACCGTTGATTTTTACAAAGAATTTCACAGCTGCTATCTAGGGAGTTGTGACAGGCTAGGGGGAGTAATAAAAAGCTTACAACAGCCTTTATGTACAGGCACTGTTAGAAGGGATAGCTAAAGGAATAGCATAGGTCATTTAAAGAGACCCTGTCTGCCACACCATTCATTTGAACAAATAAATCCTATATGATTATATGTGCATTAATTTTATTTTATGCATATATTTTACCTGTAAAAGCCTCCCTTGTGTAGGCATTCAAAAGCCCTGAGACTGCTGCTGGGATGTTAGCAGCTCCAGCAGACTCAGAACTGTTACTCAAGTCACACTCTATAGCAGCCATTTTTAGCCCTCGAAAAAATGTTCGGGGAACCCCTGAAATAATATTTTTTACAATATTTGCAGCAAATGGAACGTTAGTGTGATCAGGGATTGGTATAATACCATACAGTATAATGATTAATAAGATAACAAATATTAAACCATAATCCTTTGCAGTTGTGCTCAGTGCAAAATGTGAACTTTCCATTGGTGTTCAACTAAAAATCTATTCCACGTTGGTGTTCATTGCAAAAAAAAAAAAAAAAAAACAGTATTTAAAGTCTAAAGCGGAGTTGGGCTTTACAATTCATTTTTTTTTGTCTCGACTATAATATTGAAACAAGAAAAATATATACAGAAGCCATCTACATTCTCTATTAATTAAAAGTTAAAATGCATGATAAAGGCATGACTTCCAAATTGAAATATGATTAAAGGGACCAATTCACATCTATGCAGTTGAACAGTTTTATTTTTCTTAATTATTTACATTTTTTTCAGTGCATGTAAATGCATAGAGACTGCTCACCAACATTACTTGGATTGTTTTATTTCCATTTTAATGCATAAGGTATTTACAGTGCCTTAAGAGGTTAAATGTTTGAAATAGGGGACATGGAATTATAGTCCTTAGACTTTTCTTTTTTAGCTTCCCGTATTTTAATGATGCTTTGCAATTATTATTGTTATTATTATTATTATAATAATACAGGATTTATATAGCGCCCACAGTTTACGCAGAGCTTTAGGCTCGGCCCACAGCAGGGGTCCAGTGCTTGCTGGTTCATAGTTTCAGGTCCGATTTCAGCCCGAATTTTGGGATGAATTCGGACCTGAAACAGACCAAATAACGCACAGCGTTTTTTCTGCAAAATGCACCGGACCCGCTTCATAGAGAGCCGGTCAAAATCTCCTGCTATTGCGAATTGGATGCAGGGATCCCGCATCCAATTCGCAATGGTGGGAACCCAGCCTTATAGTGAAAAGTAGTTGCATTGACCTGAAGAGATGAATTTCCATTGAACTTTTTACATATATCTATAGAATATATAGATATATTATTATCATTATATATAAATATAAATATATATATATATATATATATATATATATATATATATATATATATATATATATATATACACAGTATCTTACAAACGGAGGCCTGCCTTTGCACGCACATGAACTTTAATGGCATCCCAGTTTTAGTCTGTAGGGTTCAATATTGAGTTGGCCTACCCTTTGCAGATATAACAGCTTCAACTATTCTTGGAAGGCTGTCCACAAGGTTTAGGAGTGTGTCTATGGGAATGTTTGACCATTCTTCCAGAAGCGCATTTATGAGGTCAGGCACTGATGTTGGGTGAGAAGGCCTGGCTCGCAGTCTCCACTCTAATTCATCCCAAAGGAGTTCTATCAAGTTCCTCCACCCCAAACACGCTCATCCATGTCTTTATGGATCTTGCTTTGTGCATGGGTGCAAATCATTTGGCAGAGGGGGAATTATGGTGTGGGGTTGTTTTTCATGGGTTGGGCTTGGCCCCTTAGTTACAGTGTAGGGAACTCTTATGCCTCGTACACACGATCGGATTGTTGGCCAACAAAACCGTGGAATTTTGTCCGAAGGGCGTTGTCCCAAATTTGTCTTGCATACACACGGCACACAATTGTTGGCCAACAATTACGAACGTAATGACGTACTACGTGGTTTTCCAGCTCTTTAGCGCCACCCTTTGGGCTCCTTCTGCTAATTTCGTGTTAGAAGTTTGGTGAGTGTTGATTTGCGCTTTTCAGTTTGTTTCTGAACCGCCGCTTGTCAACCAGACATGTTGCGGAATCGGAGGAGATAACGTGATATTTATTATTGGCCTTGGAGTTATTGCTTTGACGTTTTTTTTTGGTTGAATAATGATTTGATTTGGTATATTTTCTATATTTTTGGATGCATAGAATGCACTTTTTGTTCTATTGGCAGATAGCATGTCTAATTTTATTTGTTTTCTTTTTTTAATGCACAATAAAAAAATTGTGTAGAATAATACTTGGCTATGTGTTTTACTTCAAATGACAGTTTGGGAGACGGCAGTTACATTTTAAAAAAATACAATATAAAATTGACAAGGGACACCAACATAGTTGTATCTTTGATCTTAAAAACTACAGGATAATGGTGTTGTGGTAACTTGCCCATATAAAAAAAAAAAAAACATAATAATATTATTCTTGATATCACTAGAAAAAAAAAGCCTTTGAAAATTTGTTTGCAATAACTCCATCAGTATCACCAGCAAAGCAGCTTCATTATTATCCCATTAAAGAAGAAGAGAATTGTGAGCTGCATTTGGAGATTTCATAATTTGCCACGTCACTAATGTTAATTCTCCATTACGAATGCTGGTTTACAAGACTGACAAATTCCGACTCCTCCTTTCTTGCGAGCATGCGTGTTTGTACTTTAGACTTTTGTCTGAAAGACTTGTGTACACACGATCGGAAAATCTGACAACAGACATTTGTCTTCGGAAAATGTTAAAATCTGCTAGCCAACATTTGTTGGCGGAAAGTCCGACAACAATTGTCCGATGGAGCATACACACGGTCGGATTTACCGCCAACAGCCTGTCATTAAACATTTCCCATCGGAAAGTCCGATCGTGTGTACAGGGCTTTAAGGCATCAGCATACCAAGACATTTTGGACAATTTCATGCTCCCAACATTGTGGGAACAGTTTGGGGATGGCCCCTTCCTGTTCCAACATGACTGCGAACCAGTGCACAAAGCAAGGCCCATAAAGACATGGATGAGAGAGTTTGGGGTGGGGGAACTTGACTGTCCTGGCCTCAACCCGATAGAACACCTCTGGGATGAATTACGAGCCAGGCCTTCTTGTCCACATCAGTGCCTGACCTCACAAATGTGCTTTGGTAATATAGTGTATATTTAAATATATAAAGGAGTGAATTTGAAATTTACTAATACATGACTCCAGGAGTGTCTTCGCTGTGCATATGCTCTATTTATAGTGATTGTATGATGAATGTCACAGTCACTGCTTTATAATTAATTCCCAAAGTGTGACACTCTTTTACAACTCCTAAAAACAAGCTACCAAAATAATAAAAAAATTAAAATAAATTGCAAGCAGGAAATGCCAATAAGCTGGCTAAGGTGCAAGAGTTCAGTTAACTGTTAAACATAAAAAAAATGCATATACTATAAATAAACAGTTTGGTCAATCACTTTCCAATTTCCCTTTATCCCACCATCACCATCTTCTCCAGCTTATCTCAATATTGCACATGAACTTTTTTTGTTGTTGTTGCTTTGAACCAAATTTTTCCCACCACCTCTTGATATTAATTAGAAATGGGGGGAAGTGATCTTAAAGAAATTTATTTTGCAGCCAAACTATTTTTATTTCCCACTGTCTGTTTTTTTTTCTTTCTATGAAGGAAAAGGTAAAATAATGAGGCTAATGAGGGGCTGCTCTTTGGCGCAATAACAGGTGCAGGATACCTAAAGTGGTTGTAAAGGCTGAATGTTTTTTACCTTCATGCATTCCATGCATGAAGGTAAAAAATATTCTGTTTGCTGCTACGCCCATAGCCCTCCCCAACACTCAACTGAGCCCCCCAGCGATGTACACAGGAGCCTTGGCTTTCCTGGGTCTCGCCCTCTTCATTGGCTGCCACTGCTGTCAATCACAGCCTGTCAGCCAATAAGGAGGGACCAGGGAGTGGGTCCGAGCCACGGCTCTGTGTGTCTTATGGACGGGAACGAGCATGCACCAGTGCCCAGTAGCAAATGGCTTGCTAATGTGGGGAATGGTCAAGAGGGAGGAGCCAGGAGTGCCGACTAGGGGACCCGAGAAGAAGAGGATCGGGGCTGCTCTGTGCACAACCATTACACAAAGCAGGTAAGTATATCATGTTTGTTATTTAAATTAAAATAACCTTTAATATCACTTTAAAATAAGTTATTGATTTGATTTTATGACCCTGGGATATGCCTCAAAGTTGGCGCATGGATAAAGTGTTATTCAAGGATTATGTGCAGCAGAAGCTCCTTGGATTTCAGAGTAATTATAAAATATTGCTAGATGACGAAAAACACATGGCCAAAAATAGTGAATATAATACAGGTATTTGCTCCCACTGTATCCGGGGCGATCTACACCATGTTCGGCCCCTCCTCTGCCCCCCCCTGCTGACTTCTGGGAGATACACAGGTCCCAGAAGACAGCAGGGACCAGTCAGAATGCGCAGACTCGCAAGGCTTCACCTCCTGATTTCCTTACTTAAGGTTGCCGGCTCCTCCACCCAGAGCCGAGGGACGGGTCGGCTTCGGGTGAGGACATCTTGGGCGCCCTGGACAGGTAAGTGTCCTTATTTTAAAAGTCAGCAGCTGCAGTATTTGTAGCTGCTGACTTTCATTTTTTTTTTTGGAGGTGGAACTCCGCTTTAAGGGAGGTAGAGGGAGTAAAAGGGTACAAAAGCAAGACAGCTAAAGGGAAAAAAGTTGGCTATTTAAAGGTATTTTCTAAAACTGATTTAAGTGCCCCCAAGACAATTCTTTAATTGGTCCCCAACTATTTTCACCATTGATTGATTAGAAAATTACACCTGCTAAATGTTGTAGAGGCAGCATTTCCTGTTAAGAAGACCTGTCAACAAAACCGGCTATCTGGAATCTTCTTTCAAGTCTGAGTGACGTAATCCCATGGCTTCATCTGGCTCGAAGATCTTCCAACTCCAATAGAGCTGAAGTTAGAAGTTGAGGAGGCCGGTTGATGGTGTTGGCCATCAACTGGCCTCCTCAACTTCTAACTCCAGCTCTACTGGAGTTTTAAAGATCTTTGAGCCAGATGAAACCATGGGATGACTTCACTCAGACTTGAAAAAATGTCCAGCTTTGGAGGCAAGTTAGGTATAGGAAAAAAAATAGGGCTTCATCTAGAAAGGTGACGGGAGTGTTGGGGTTGGGGGGGGAAACAACTTGCCCAGAGTTGGGCTTTAATACTAGGCTGTTTGATAGAGTATTCGCCTTTTCTTGTTCAACACATATACCAATGGTTACAACATTTGTTCAGTAAGCGAGTGATATTTGACCAATTACTTATTCTGTAGTCACAAAAAAATTGCAACATTCATGCAAGAGAACATTACTCAGAATACTGGCAGAAAGAAAGACACAAGGGGAAGCTTTGGTAATAAAAAAAAAATAGCTTACATATTTTTATATAAATAAAATACAGTTAATATTCTTAAAAAACACAAGTTAAAGTGACTACCAAAAACTAGAGATGCTAACGGTTTGTTTGGAAAACCAATGGGAAGCGCTACTTGATTCAAGTTCTTTTCACCTCCCCTGGTGGCCTGAGCACCTAGATTAACTTTAAAATATGAATAATGTAACAGGAGAAAATGAAAAAGACCAAAAACCCCAATTTGGGAAGGAAGAGAACCTGGAATGGTAGCAGAGATTCCTCTCTGCTGGAGTCTCCGATACATATACCCTGTTTCCCCGAAAATAAGACCTAGCGTGATTGTCAGTGATGGCTGCAATATAAGCCCTACTCCCCAAATAAGCCCTACCCTGTTTCCCGGAAAATAAGCCCTACCCTGAAAATAAGACCTGCAAGGACTTTAACTAGGGCTTATTTGGGGGGTAGGGCTTATATTGCAGCCATTACCGACAATCACGCTAGGTCTTATTTTCGGGGAAACAGGGTAAGCAGTCACTGGGTGTATCAGGCCACTAGGTTTCATAATCAAAATATCTATTTTATATGGCTGATCATTAAATATGCAATCAGCATGACCTACATATGTCAGGAAAAGGGTGAATATTATGGTCACACCCTAGTTAAAAAGGAATGCATCAACAGAAGGCTTTTAAAGGCTCTAAACATTAGTGAAAGAACTGATGTTGATACAATATATTATACAATACCACCACCGAACACCAAGAATAAAGTATAAAAATATAATAAACAAACCATAACAGCAGAAAAATACATATGCAATATAGCAGTTAATATAAGATAGCAGAATATACCATACAATGATTTACCTATTGTAAAGGGGCAAAAAAAAGCGCTGAGATAGAGGGTGAGGTTGTACTGGGTCCCACATTGAGATGGAGCCCTAAATTCAGGGCTTAATGACTTCCAGTACCAGTACCTTGAAAAAATATTGTGAAAATGTTTTAAGCACACCCTTTCCATAGGAAAGGTTAACAGATTTATTTGGTGCGCTTAACTATGTAATGGTGCACCAAATACTTTTTTGACCTGTTGGCCCTGCACAGTGTAGGAGTTAATTTTTTCAGGTAGGATCACATTTTTTGAAGAAAATAGTAACCCAAAGATCTTCCAGGGTCTAATGCACTGAATATTGGTTCAACTCACAAAACTCCTACCATGAGGTCCACACTGGGTGTGGTACACAGGTGCTATCCCAGTACTAGCAAGCCCCATGTCAAATTAAAATCAATTCCCTTTATCCAAATAACCCAAACTGTCTGATTTTCTTGCTCCATGTCCATTCCCTTTCCTTGGTTCACATTATAAGTACAGGAAGTTTAAACAATGATCCCTTGGGCAAGGAGTGATGTGCAGTACACAACAATCTATAGGAACCAACCAAAACTCTTCTTTTATCTTGGCACATTATGATGTTTAGTTTTGGTCGCTCCTTCCACAACACCTTCATCCAGGTCCAAATCATGAAGATGAACAAAGAAACATTCCAGGAGAATGAAAACATTTCCTTGCAAGTCCAGCTTATCAACATTAGTTGAGCATGTCTAGGGTACTGTTTTGTTTGTTCATAAATAGAAATTTTTTGCAAATTTGAGGGATGTCAACCTCTTGACACATGAGAACATGAAACCCTGAAAATTAACTGAAGAAGTCGCTTGGCTAAACAGTAAATAGTCTTCAACATTACATGAACAAACAGAATATGTTTAGTTGAATGGGATGAATGCATCCTAGCTTCTCCTCTAGAAATGATCCCTTTGCAGTAAGAAATGTGTGCAAACTGGCTTCCCTTGACCTGCAGAGGGTCTATTCTCCAAAATGTTTAAAGATGGAATTTGGAAACCACATCTTGTTTTGATGACCTTGTTAGGATGCCAGATTGTCTTGCTTTCCCAGTGACAGTACAATTCCCTTTTGATAACTATGGAACAATAAAAATCAGAGTACAGCACGCAAGTTTAGAATGTTCCAGAGTAAGCTCCAAATTCCATGCACTTTCAGTATCGGAGTTTCCAGGCAGAATGGCTTTCATAAACACATTTTTTTTCTAGAGCAGTCCATAATTCGTTTAGCTTCAATATCTGCAATGTTTCCTGGGATCTCTATGGTTTTATAAAATTAATTATGGAATCAGAGGATTACACTGCATCAGAGTTCAACTTTTAGGATGTTAACTGATGTTTTCCAAGACATTCTGGAAATGTAAACATACAGAGAACTAGGACCACAAAACAGAATTCTCCTAATGTGTCTTGATTATTCGTATTCCTTGATCAGCTGGTTGCTGTCTCTTATTCAGTAGACATCAGGATATGTTGCTCCCTGAAAAAACAAAAGGGGCTTGTAATTAAAGGAAACATCATACAAGATATATGGAGATTGCCATTGTTAAAATATCTTTCTGAAAATTTTTGCCACTTATTCTAACTATCTTGCTACAATACCATGAATCAGGGGGGCTTTATTTATAGATGCTGATGTAGGCAGGTTTTTGGCTGCAGTTTGTATGTGATTTTAGGGTGGTACTGTTCTTCTTCTTTGGACTGACAGGAAGCCATCTGGGACTAATCTGGGGGCTCCAAGCAGCCATCTTAGGGATGCCAGCATCTCCTATTGGATGCCACAATCCCATTAAGGTTTTAAAGGGAAGGGGGGTGTGGAGGCGCCAACTCTGCTGACACTGTTATATGGTGAAGGTGTAATACATACACTTACTGGTAAGTCAGTTCAGATGGGGTAGCGATGTTCTTCAGCTGTGCACCGCTGACATCACTTTCGCTTCCGGGTTCTAGGGTGGTTAGCGTGGAGCTTCCACACACTGGACACCGCTGTTAAGCCTCTCTCAACCAGGAACCAACATCCCCTGAGGTGAAGGACCGCCAGTGAAGCCTGCACACCACCACATCCCAGGACAACACAACCCCTGATGGACATCGCCACCCCATCTAAACTGACTTACCAGTAAGTGTATGTATTACACCTTCACCATATAACAGTGTCAGCAGAGTTGGCGCCTCCACACCCCCCTTCCCTTTTCAGTACTATGCTCACAGAGGCTATGGACACCCTCTGAGGACGGCTGCCTAACATTAATGTTCTATCAGAACCATCATTATACAATTCCATTCCTGACATCACAAGATCTGAGCGCCGGAAAACCTTTCTTCTTTAAACCCATTAAGGTTTAGGCAGCCATTTTGATACAGAAGTGTTTAAATAGCAATTTCTGCATCATTCGGCGCACTTGCAGTATAGAAGTAAGTCAGGGATAGAGTGCCATCTGTTAGGGAGAGAGAAGGAACATGGAACAGAGAAAAGAACCTGAAGAGGAGGGTAGGGTACAGGAGATACAGGGTAACATATGGGATTGTGAGCAGTGCCAACAGGTGAACTAATTAGTACGATCATTATGTTATATTTGGTTTGCTTGCAAGATTTTACGTTTTAGGGTATCTCTTCTGCCAGCTTCTTAAAAATGTCCATCAGGAGGACAAACTGGGGATCTCAGCGTGACTCAGTAATCTGGATAACTCCTCCAAGAGAAGTGCTTCTCAGGCATTCTGTGGTCTCTAAGATCGTAGTATATATTGCTATTGAAAATGTGCCTTATTGATGGTCACTACCTTTCTACTTGAAAAAGTTTGTAGCCTGCAACATTTATGATGCTATTTCTGTAAATGACATTATTTCTGTAATCAATCAATTTCTACAATATATAGTAAAGTTTAAAGTAAAACTGGAGGAGTGGGTGTTTACAAGCATGCTGTATTTGCATGCAGACCACCCTAGGTAACACCCACATGTGATGCTGAGCCTCTATAATTGAGAGAACCGAAATCCAATTAATGAAAGGAGCAGGCCAGGTAGGGTTGCCACCTTTTCTTCAAGCCAAATCGGAACACTTTAGCGGCGCATGGAATGTTTTCTTTTTTTAGTATACACTATAAGATTGTAAAAGACCTGGGGCACTTTTGGACTCCCCAAGGAGAAAGGAGAGTAGTAATGCAGCTTAGTGTACCACAGTGAACAGTGAGCGTGGCTCCATTCACCCCTAGGAGTTCCCGCTCGCAGGCGGAATCACTGTGATTCTGCCCACGATTCCTGAATCGCCGCAAATCATGGTATGCACTCGTGAACCCGCTACTTTCAATGGCACCCCAATCATGGCCCAATTTTGCGATTGTCGCTTGACATAGCGAGGCAAAATCGAACAGAATCGTGGGACGCCTGTCAGCTAAAAGATGTTTCTATTGCGCCTGAGATCAGGAACGCCTAGGTGTGAAAGAGCCTGTGAGTCTTATGCACAGAATGCAGGGGACAGGAGTGTATAATGCATATTAGGAGTCATGAGTACAAAACAAAAAGTGTGCTGGAGTCAGGGGTGTGTAATGCACAGTGTAGGGGTAAGAAGAGTGCAAAATTCCCCCCGTGAGCAATACTCTCCTCCACTTCAGGGCCGTCTTTAAGGCAGGGCAAAAGGGGCAGCTGTCGTTATTGTGGGGCCCAAAGCATCTGCCTCATACGCCAACCATCCTGGTTTAAATTCCCTTATCCCTTGAAGTTTTAGTCCCGTGCTGAGTATATATCAGTGTGAAGTGCTGCTACTAATGCTGCACAGCTCTGCCCTATTGTGTACAGATGACTCACCTGCAGACCCTGTGTTTACATGTAAATTACAGTCATTCACATGTAAATAGCGGCGGCATTTATATGTAAATAGTGGCGGCCGGCATCATTGATATGTATATCATGCCCCCCTGAGGTCATATCCACAGTAATCTCTAGCAACCAATTAACATAAATCATGTGCTGTAACTTCTAGCAACTAATCAGTGAGCCGTAATGTGTGCTGTAACCTCTAGCAACCAGTCAGTGAGCAGTAATGATACCCTGTAACCTCTGGCAACCAGCCGCAATAGCTGCCTGATCTGATTCAGTAAACTGATTTTGAGTCTAGCTGCTATTTATTGTAGGTCTCAGAGCAGGTGGAGAGCAAAACTGCATGGGGGGGGGGCAATAAAAGTTTTTCCCAGGGTCCAATCAATATTAAAGACGGCCCTGCTCCACATTACGTTGTCATCAAAAATCCCCACTCCCTCTCCTGCAAAAAAAATCCAGCATTAATCTTTATGCTCACCCTCCACCAGCAAAAATCTATTTTCCCCCTTCCAGAACAATCCCCCCAAAACAAATTGTCTTCCCCCTTCCACAGCACATGTCCCCTTCCACTATCCCCTAAATCCCCAGTCCCAACACAATAGCCCCTTCTTCCTCATTTCAGCACTTATCCTCACCCCCTCCTATACAAATAATCTTAAGCCACAGGACCCGTCGGAGGTGGGGGACAGGTGTTGCATGATGGGAGAGGAGGCTGGGCGGGGAGCAGGGCGGGACTCTGGAGAGCGGATTTATCGGCAGGAGCTGGGGGGGTGCGTGCTGGTGCTGATGGGGGGGCTGGAGGTATGAACAACCACCGCACCGGCTAGACTGTTGGGAGCATATGCTGCTGTGTCCGGGTTTCAGTGGAACAGAAACCTGGGCACAGCTTTCAAAACCCGGGCTGTCCGGGTTATTCCTGTACAGGTGGCAATCCTAGGGCCAGGGAAAGTTATTCTAGGCAGATGATGCTGATCGCTTCCCTGAAGACGTTCAAACGAAACGTACGTTGGAGCGGTACCTGGTCACGTGATCTCCTCCTACGTCCGGTATCTCTGGTTGTTGCATACGCCGGGTGGAACGCACGCCGACCATCGAGGCAGTGTGACGGCATCCATACTGAGATCCTTACCCAGATGAGCGAGCAGCCCCAGTGCCGGGCAGGCACCTTTTAATGTAAGCAGCCTTTGGCTTTACCCCTTGTTTTTAAGAATTTTAATAAACTGTATTACACTATGGAAGATTCTATTGTCTTTCATATATCCCATGTCTGACTACCGGGGCAAGAAGGGTTCTCTGTCTATAACCATCCAGCATCTAGCCGTCCCAATCCTGCACAAGCGCTAATGACTCTCTTTTTAACTAAAGGAGTCATTTGTATCTGGTATGCAGATATCTATATACCACTGCGAGGTGTACCTTAACTCTTGGTGAAGGATTTTTCGTTTGTCTATATAGAGGAATCTACTTATCTTGGAAGATCACCATTTTTTCCTTTCCAATATTGTGTTCATTCTACTTTTGAAACTTTATCCTCACTACCTTTGTTATAATATTGTGTGTTATAATTTTTTCATTTTTATTTTTCACATTTTATTTTTTCACAACTTATGTTTGCATGCTTATGATAAGTTTTCACATTGAGACCTAGCTGTCTCACTTTTCTTAATTTATTGTCAACCGCTAGCGCCCCCTACACATTACTAAATCTACTGTTGTTTGCTCAACAAGGGGAGCAGCTTTTTACCTAACAATTTTTATTACATTTTTTTCACTTATAAATTTTTTTGGAGCGGAGGATGTATTTCCCATATCAGATGATGCTGAATGTCATCCAGCCAGGAAATGAGACGGGCTCCATCTGACTTGTGGCAGCTTCTAATGCGCCTTGCGAGAAACATTTTTTGGATAGATTTGCTAGAGATACAAGGATAGAAGCACCGCATTCCAGAATTTTATATAGAATTTTTTGGAAAGGCACATGATGGGATTTTAAAGGTACTAAAGACAAAACAGAACACTTTACTAAAATTAAATATTTTTTATTTTGTATATACAAAATAAAAATGATTTAACTTTAGAATAGTGTTCTGTTTTGTCTTTAGCACCTGTAAAATCTGGTAAAATCCAAAAAAAAAAGCACATTGTGAGAAGCTCGCAGTGTGCAGTGAAATTAGAACAAGCAATTTCAGTAAAGGTGCAGTGAGCATGTCTGCAATTTTATGCAGCACCACGCTTGTTACCTTTGTGTGCAGTGTTGAAGTGCATAGACTTAAATAAAGTGCCAGTTTGTTTTTAAGTTAAAAGTAAGATGTCATTGAAAGAAAGGCTGGAGTTCAGCTTGAAAACCTAATGTTAGAGCCCAACTCGGACATAAAAAAAAGTTTTCCCATGCAGTGGGACTGTGCCCACACTGAACGGGTCAACTGCTCATTTTTTGATAGGGGTGTGGAGAACAGAAATATACTTAAAGTGGATGTAAACCCAATGTCATCCTTTCTAAACTCCTGCCATAGGGGTTATCTATAAGGATATACATGCCTCCTGCATGTATCTTTACCTGTCAAATGTCTCCCCTCTGTCTGTTATTAGACCCGAAAAACTGCAGATTCTGTGGGCGGGGTCTGTTGTCTGGAGCTCGGTGGGTGGAGTCGTGATGTCAGTAGACTCCCCGCCCACCTCTACACTCCCCTTGTCAATATGCATTTTCTCCTGTGTATTTCTAACACTGAACTTCTGCTATGATCTCTAACATCCAGTGAAAAGACAGGAAAGTAACCACATGACTTCAGCATGCCAAATCATGCTGAGGGGTGGAACAGCCAATCCTTGCAGAGCAGCAGAAGAAAGGAGTGGGGGAGGGAATTAAAAAATAATACATGTCTTAGGCTAGTGCACGAGATATGTAAATCACCTGTCACTCACAGCAAGGGGGAGGATTTGACAAAGTTTTTCTCTGTTTGTCAAGATTTATCTCACTGAACAATAAAAGAGGATTGCTCAGAGCTGGATTAACTCTTTGTGGCAAGACTGGGCTCAAATGATAGGAAATCTTATACTCTACATTATGACATCAAAAAAAAAAAAAAAAAAATTCGGGTTTACATCCAGTTTAACTAATCCTATGCACCTCCTCCCTCAAGAACAGTCCCTGTGCCCCCCCCCCCCCCATGGTCTAGCAGTCTTGTGTGGTAGACTGTTCCTGATGTTATCACACTCAAAGACCGGCCCTGGTCCATGAGGACGTCAGGAACAGTCCACAGCTGAATTAAGTAACCGCTTCAGCCCCGGAAGATTTTACCCCCTTCCTGACCAGAGCACTTTCTTGCGATTCGGCACTGCGCCGCTTTAACTGACAATTGCGCGATCGCGTGACATTGCACCCAAACAAAATTGACGTCCTTTTTTCCCCACAAATAGAGCTTTCTTTTGGTGGTATTTGATCACCTCTGCGGTTTTTATTTTTTGCGCTATAAACAAAAAAAGAGTGACAATTTTGAAAAAAAAAAAAAAAACGCAATCTTTTTTACTTTATGCTATAATAAAAATCCCATAAAAATATATTTAAAAAATTACTTTTTTCCTCAGTTTAGGCCGATATGTATTCTTCTACATATTTTTGGTAAAAAAAAAAAAAAAATCGCAATAAGTGTATATTGATTGGTTTGCGCAAAAGTTATAGCGTCTACAAGATAGGGGATAGTTTTATGGCATTTTTATTATAATTTTTTTTTTTTTTTTACTAGTAATGGAGGCGATCTTTGATTTTTAATGGGACTGCGACATTGTGGAGGACACAATGGTGGGACCATTGTCATTTATACAGCGAACAGTGCTATAAAAAAGCACTGATTATTGTAAAAATGTCACTGGCAGGGAAGGGGTTAACCTCTAGGGGGCGATCGAGGGATTAACTGTGTTCCCTCTCTGTGTTCTAACTGAAGGGTGGAGGGGAATGTGTAGGGGAGATGACAGATCGCTGTTCATACTGCGTATGAACAAACAATCTGTTTCTTCTCCCCTCAGAGAACTGGAAACTGTGTGTTTACACACACAGATTCCGGTTCTCGGTGTGTCAGCGGTGATCGCGGGAGCCCGGCACTCGCATCGGCTCCGGGGGGCAAAAAAGCGGCCACAGGGCGAAGCGCTGTTACATAACGTTGTTTCGCCCAGCCGTGCCATTCTGCCACAGTAAAACTGCGGCGGCTGGTCGGCAAGTGGATAGGCTTTCTCCTCTCCCCTGGACAAAATGAGCAGTTGACCCGTGCAGTGAGGGCACAACCCCACTTTTCTTTTTTGCCCGCGTTGGGTTCTAAGGTTACGGGAAGTGGCCCAAAAAGGACCAAAAACCTCTCCACTATAAGAAAATGATCTCAGTAGAGCCTTCTTAATATAGAATGTATGTCATACGTACTGAGAGACTGCTGTTACCGATCCCATTTGGTGGCCTCTGCTGCACCCATTTACTCCTGTAAATAGAGACATTATCAGTTTAAACAATATACACATACTACACGTCAGAAAACAAAAAAATACACTATAAAAATGTTTTTATACTTGGGTTTCAGATTAATATCCTAAGGCTCCTTTCACATGGAGCAGAGTCCACTCTGATCAGCAGGGGATCTGCTCACAGATCTGCTCACAGATCCCCTGCTGATCAGAGCCAAACGGGAGGGATGTCACATCTGTGGCCATTCAGTTTCTGCCCAGAGAACCTGGACAAAATGGACTTTGGCACTTGGGCACCTGGGTGTAAATGGACTTCACCCTTTGAGGATGCAGTCCTTTTCCGTTTTTCTTTCTGGGCCTGGGTGCCCCCGGAGGAAGGCGGGTGTAAACGGAAACAAGTGCCTTTACATTCACCAGTCCATGGGGCTACATGGACCTTTCCGATCAGGTCCACCTGAAAAACTGACGGACTGACCTGATCGGAATGCCCCTGTGAAAGAGGCCTAAGGAGAAGAAGTCACATTGCTTCTTTGATGAATGACAGGTTTTATTCTTTCCTGTGGGGGACCCGAGAAGAGAAGGATCGGGTCTGCTCTGTGCAAAATAAGTGCACAGAGGAGGTAAGTATAACATGTTTGTCATTAAAAGAAAAAAAAAATCTGCCTTTAAGATCACTTTTAATTTCCTCAGTAAATAAAAAAGATTTTAAAAAATGAATGAAGTATTAAAAGATAACATAAATACATGGCCATCATCATTCAACCTTCTTCCTCTAAATCCAGGTCAAAAGAAAAATACACACTAACATAAGGCATGGTTCACACCTACAGGCAGGGCTGGTGCAAAAATTTTTGACACCCTAGGTGAAACCTAATTTTGCCGCCCCCCTGTTTCATCCCCATTGCCCTGCCCATGTACACCCCACCTTTTTAATGACACGCCCATCAAATTCAGCCCACCAGCACCCATCAAATGCAACCTCACCAGCGCCCATAAATGCAGCCTCACCAGCGCCCATCAATGCAGCCTCACCAGCGCCCATAAATGCAGCCTCACCAGTGCCCATAAATGCAGCCTCACCAGCGCCCATAAATGCAGCCTCACCAGCGCCCATAAATGCAGCCTCACCAGCGCCCATAAATACAGCCTCACCAGCGCCCATAAATGCAGCCTCACCAGTGCCCATAAATGCAGCCTCACCAGCGCCCATAAATGCAGCCTCACCAGCGCCCATAAATGCAGCCTCACCAGCGCCCATAAATACAGCCTCACCAGCGCCCATAAATGCAGCCTCACCAGCGCCCATAAATACAGCCTCACCAGCGCCCATAAATACAGCCTCACCAGCGCCCATAAATGCAGCCTCACCAGCGCCCATAAATGCAGCCTCACCAGTGTCCATTAATGCAGTCTCACCAGCGCCCATCAACGCAGCCTCACCAGCGCCCATCAACGCAGGCTCACCAGCGTCCATAAATGCAGCTTCACCAGTGCCCATCAATGCAGCCTCACCAGCGCCCATAAATGCAGCCTCTCCAGCACCCATCAATGCAGCCTCACCAGCTTCCATCAATGCAGCCTACCAGTGCCCATCAATGCAGCCTACCAGCGCCCATCAATGCAGCCTCACCAGCGCCCATCAATGCAGCCTACCAGTGCCCATCAATGCAGCCTACCAGCGCCCATCAATGAATGTTTGCTTGCTTCCATTCATTCGGGAGTTGGGACACAGACACAGTCCTCCACCGCAGCTGAGCCTCTGACACTATGTGCGAACAGAGCGGCGGCTGCCTGCTGATGCTGAGACTTAGTTACTTGCTGCAGAGAGAAGAGGGTAGAAACACCAGTGGCCAGGCGCCCTAGGCAGCAGTGCACCCTAGGCGGCTGCCTCGTTTGCCTAGTAGTAGCACCGGCCCTGCCTACAGGTGCGTCGGAGAATGGTGCCTTTTTCTGTGTGTTTTCAGCGCGTTCCCATGCATCGCCTGTAGGGCAGCCCATTCACTTCAATGGGTTGCCCTATACGTGAAAACCGCAAAAATGAAGAAGTCCCTGATTCCATTCCAAAAACATGTGGCACCGAACTGCATAGTGCTGCAATGCCATGCAGTTTGCATGGCACTTGCATGGGGTTGCTATTAACTTGCTGTACATCTTCTAAAGGGCAGTGTGTTTCTCGCATGTAAGGAAAGTGGGCAACTTTCCGTAACCTTCCTGACATGCATAGAACCTAGCCTTAGGATTCATTCAAATGGTGTGCACTGACATGAGCTGATCAGCATTGTTCAGTGCAGGCTCAACATCAGGGCAGAGAGAAAACAATTGCTTTTTATGTGTCATGTTCACACCATACAGGTGCACAGTTGCACTGGTGTGTGTTGCATAAAAATGCACAGCAAAAAAAAAAAAATGCGGCACAATGCGGTACAATGCACGTTGCAATGTGTTGAATAAAGTATAATTTTGTGACACTTCAATAAAGAAAGTAAACAGTGTGATACATTGTAACAACGGATCGTGTGACCCCCCTACACAACGCCCACCAGCGTGCGCACATTCAGGGGGCAGATAATTATAGTTACAAAAAAATAGCAGATTTGTAAATCTTCTATCCCAGTGTAAGAAATGCGCTCACCCCTGACAGTGACAATCACTCCTGTTTAATGGGAAGGGAGTGGTTTTGGTAGCTAAGGCTCTATTCACACCAGTGCGTTTTTTTCATGCTTTGTGCAGAAACACAGGACATTATTTTTAACAAGGGTTCCCATGGAACACGTTCACATCAATGCATTTCTGTGCCTCTGTGTTTTTGGAAAGGGTCGGGGACTTTTTTAAATGCATAACGGTGCTTTTTTTTGCTTCAGTAGTCTTCAATGGGGAAGCTGCAGAAAAGCATTTTGCCGCTATTAGCGTTTCAATCAGCCCAACAACAAATTTTCCAAAATAAAAGCATAAAAAAAACGCAAAAACGCAAAAACGCAAAACGTGGTAAAAAAAAACCTGCAAAAAGCACTGCAGAAATGCTGAAAAGAAAACTGCATAGGTGTGAATGGAGCCTTGAAATACACTGGAGGAGCAACAGGTAGCCTGAGCGTTGCTCTGTTTTATGACATCATCATGACATCATCACTGTCATGTTTTATGGCTCAACCAATAATTAGGGGGACTGCTCTGCCACCAGCCTACCCTCAGTGGTGTGTTAACCTAAAAAATACATATTATTGAGTTACAATGCATAATTCATCCGATGGAATGGCTTTCTTTATCTTTTTAATTCTGAAATTGAAATGGAATGCCTGGAATTCCCCGTACTTTCCCAGCATCATAAAAACAAACTGACTCTGCAGATCTTCCTTCCGTGATAGGTCATACTCTTTACTACAAGAACTGGATCCACATGCTGTCAGACTTCTATATTAACATAAAGCACCAGCAAAACAATGATACTGAAGTTTCACTGGGCTGCTTGGTATGTCATTGTTATATTTTGTATATTACATAGACAACTATCTGCAGAAATTCCCATGTGGGTGAGGAACTGCTATTGAAACGCATCAGCTGCAGACAGGGGTGTTGCTAGGTCTACAAAAGATCTGGGGCTAGAGGCCATAGCAGTGTAGTAAATAAAGTCATACGCTTGGGCGGGCATACACATGTATATACAGTAATATACATGTGTGTGTATATATATCCCCAGAGAGCCCCCCACTTACATCAGGGTACCCAGAGACCCCCCTTACATCAGGGTCCCCAGAGAGCACCTGCTTACATCAGAGTCCTCAGAGAGCCTCTCCCTTGCATCAGGGTCCCCAGAGTGCCTCCCACTTGCATCAGGGTCCCCAGAGAGCCTCTCCCATGCATCAGGGTCCCCAGAGAACCCCCCCACTTACATTGGGGTCCCCAGAGAGCCTACCCCTTAAATCAGGATTCCCAGAGAGCCTCCCCCTTGCATCAGGGTCCCCAGAGAGCCCCCCCCCACTTACATCACGGTCCCCAGAGAGCCTCCCCTCCCCTTGGGGACCCCTGCAGAGAGTCGGGGCTATGGGTCCCAGATTCAGGGCTATAGCCCCAAAAGCCACCCCCTAGCGACGCCACTGGCTGCAGATGAATATCACAGTAGCATAGTAGTAGAAATACAGTGCATGGAACACCTGTGCATCCTTGTGAGGGTAAACATGGCATCACACAGGTGTACGCACTGATACGCCCTGTGTGAAGGAGGACTTATTCTCTCCAGCTTGGGTTATCATTCACACCATGTGGGTTGAGCCACACTGACGCGCATAGATTAATGCAGGCTAAACACAAAGGCACATAGAAAGCAAGTGTTTTCTATGTGCCCTATGCACACCATAACCCCTTTGGTGAGGTGCAGTGCGCATGTCTGCGATTTTATGCAGCACAATGCACATCACCGCATGTTACTACAGTGCAGTGCTGGAGTGCATGGATTTGTGTCAAGTTAAAAGAAAAATGTAAACCATCTAAAGCGTTGTAACAATGCACCACAGCGTCCCCTACAGCGTACACCAGCATGCATGCATTTAGAGTGCGGGCTCTCATGAACGAACCCTAACTTTTGTGGAATGTAGTGGAGAGTGTGCAGAAAATCTGTCAGGTTCCTATTTCTATCTGTGTCCAGTCCTCCCCAGGTCTCTGAGAGTGCATCCCCAATTCATGAGCCAGTCTTATGGAGACATTTGATATAAGAAGGCACACTGATAGGGACACCTAATGTAAGGGGGCACTAGGATGGGGATAACTGATCATATGTAAGGGGGCACTCTGATGGGGACACCTGATGTAAGGGGGAACTCTGACGGGGACACCTGATGTAAGGGGGAACTCTGATGGGGACACCTGATGTAAGGGGGAATTCTGATGGGGACACATGATGTAAGGGGGAATTCTGATGGGGACACTAATGTAAAGGGACACTCTGATGGGGACTCCTGATGTAAGGGGGCACTATGATGGGTGTAACCGATCATATGTAAGGGGCACTGTGATAGGGAAACTGATGTAAGGATGTGCTCTAATGGTGACACCAGATGTATTTGGGAACTTTGATGGTGACACTAATGAAAGGGAGTACTTTAATGGGGACACCTGCTGTAAGGGGACACGCTGATGGAGACACCTGATGTAAGGAGGCATAAGATGGGGATAACTGATGATATGTAAGAGGCACTGTGATGGGTACACTGATGTTAGGGAGCACTTTGATGGGGACACATGATGTAAGGGAGAACTCTGATGGGTGGACCTCATGTAAGGGGGAACTCTGATGGGGACACTAATGTAAGGGGGACACTCTGATGGGAACACCTGATGTAAGGGGACACTCTGATGGGGACACTAATGTAAGGGGGACACTCTGATGGGAACACCTGATGTAAGGGGACACTCTGATGGGGACACTAATGTAAGGGGGACACTCTGATGGGTACACCTGATGTAAGGAGGCATTCTAATGGGGACACTAATGTAAGGGGGAAACGCTGATGGGGACACCTGATGTAAGGAGGCACTCTGATGGGGACACCTGATGTAAGGAGGCACTCTGATGGGTACACCTGATGTAAGGAGGCACTCTGATGGGTACACCTGATGTAAGGGAGCACTTTGATGGGGACACATGATGTAAGGGAGCACTCTGATGGGTGGACCTCATGTAAGGGGGAACTCTGATGGGGAAACTCTGATGGGGACACTAATGTAAGGGGGACACTCTGATGGGAACACCTGATGTAAGGGAGCACTCTGATGGGTGGACCTGATGTAAGGGGACACTCTTATGGGGACACTAATGTAAGGGGGACACTCTGATGGGTACACCTGATATAAGGAGGCATTCTAATGGGTACACCTTATGTAAGGGGGAATTCTAATGGGGACACTAATGTAAGGGGGAAACGCTGATGGGGACACCTGATGTAAGGAGGCACTCTGATGGGTACACCTGATGTAAGGAGGCACTCTGATGGGTACACCTGATGTAAGGAGGCACTCTGATGGGTACACCTGATGTAAGGGGGCATTCTAATGGGGACACTAATGTAAGGGGGAAACGCTGATGGGGACACCTGATGTAAGGAGGCACTCTAATGGGTACACCGGATGTAAGGAGGCACTCTGATGGGTACACCTGATGTAAGGGGGAACTCTGATAGGGACACTAATGTAAGGGGAAAACTCTTATGGGAACACCTGATGTAAGGAGGCACTCTGATGGGTACACCTGATGTAAGGAGGCACTCTGATGGGTACACCTGATGTAAGGAGGCACTCTGATGGGGAAACCTGATGTAAGGGGAACTCTGATAGGGACACTAATGTAAGGGGAAAACTCTGATGGGAACACCTGATGTAAGGGGACACCTGATGTAAGAAGGCACTCTGATGGGTACACCTGATGTAAGGAGGCACTCTAATGGGTACACCTGATGTAAGGGGGAACTCTGATGGGGACATTAATGTAAGGGGGAAATTCTGATGGGGTCACCTGATGTAAGGGGGCACTGTAATGGGGATAACTGATCATATGTAAGGGGCACTCTGAGGGGGACACTAACGTAAGGGGGCATTCTGATGGGTACATCTGATGCAAGAGGGCACTCTGATGGGGACCCTGATGTAAAGTGAGACTCTGACAGAGACATCTGATGTAAGGGGGCAAGGTTCTGTTTGATCATCCTAATCTAATTACAGCCTCATACAAGTATTTCCCACGCTGTGACACTGTGTGGCAGACTGTCAGTGACTCACACACTGTGTTGACATTATCCCCCATGGCTTTTTTTACTGCACCCCCAGATCAGATAGGCTAGATCTGGCCCTGCTGCGAAGCCATCAAATGGCCGGTGTCAAAAGTGATAGCATGTGCAGCACCATGGCAATTGCAGATCAGAGGCCAAGATGGCAGCTTCCTTAGCTGTAAAGGAGAGTTTAGTTCCACTTTAGGGGACTATACTGAAAAAAAAATGGTTGATGATCTTGAGTCTTGTTTTTTTAATTTTTTTTATAAAGCTATAGACTTTTATATCACATCACATATAATGTCCGTACGTGGGGAAAATAGATAACTTTGATTGACACAAACAGAAAGGATACTTACTGGCCCGACTCTGCTTTTTTTTTCTACAGACTGCCAATGGAATTGTTATAGCCGTGAAGCAAGTAATGATGATGACACTCAGAATGATGATGATGAGACTCCTGTCTGGAGTGTCTGGCAGTAATTCTTTTTTCACCACTGTGAAGAAATAATACTTTAGTAGTCTTGATTCAGGCAGGAGTCAGCTGTTAGGTAGCATTATGACAGTCATACAATACGAAGCAATTCAATGTGTATGTAAACCCCACCAATGAAATTCTTTTGTTTGCCCTTTTTGGTATGTTAAATTCACCCTTGAAAAAGTTTTGCTAGATCTGTTTTATAAGTGCAAAAATTGCTTTGTTCCCTCACAGAGACTAATTAGCCCTCCTTGTTCTTTTCTTAGACTACAAGTCAATTTGGTAGTCCATATGCTGTGGATAAGAAGACAGTAGTAGTGGTTGTAGTTTTGCAAAAGACAATGGGCAGATTTGACACCATTCAATCCACAAAAATGTTGAGTGTTGTCAGCCCACAATAGGAAATTAAGAGTTGAGATTGGCCAGGCAGATGGGGGGGGGGGCATACACATGCCATGGCCATTATGTTTTGCTTCACAGTCGCAGCAAATTTAACTTTAGCTTATGGAGATCGACAGGTGGCACCCGTGAAACTCACCCATTGAAATCAGTGGTACAGTGCCACAACAGGCGTTAAATCATAGCTCCCAACTGTCCCGGATTTCGAGGGACTGTCCCTGATTTGGAGCAATGATCCCTCTGTCCCTCTTTCCTCCTCATTTGTCCCTCATTTTGGTCTGATCTATATAGATGTATATAAAATGCACTTTTTATCTATCAAAAAGTATTTTCCAGCACTAAACTTTTCATCTGATTTCTAAATTGCTGCATTTGTAAATTCCAAAAGCCAATATAAAGGAATAGTAGTGGTAACAAAAAAGCACTTGTGGGTTTAACCAATCTTGTTTTTTTTTTGTACAATTCTCCTTTAAAGGGGGTGTGGCAAGGGGTGTGTCCTAGGCCTGAATAATTTTGCTTATAGGTGTCCCTCATTCCCATCTCAAAAAGTTGGGAGGTATGGTTAAATGCTTGTGTCACATTAGTTCCATTCCATGCAAAATCACCATGTAAACCTGTCACAGGCCTGGGCTATTGAAACAGAGCATATAATGAAAACTTCAGTGAAAACTGCATGTATAGTATTCAGCAGCATATGCTTGTATTGTAGAGCAGCGCTTTTTGTACCATTGGTTTTGGCGCCCTCTAAAAGTATGAAAAATCTTGGGGCACCCAACTCTAAAGTGTAAAAGACTTAAATGTTACTCATCAATGGTAAACCTGAGCTGAGGACAATGCACACTACCACCTTGATGAAAATAACTTCAGAAGCCCCCCTCCTTCATATCAGAGATACATTAGAGGCCCCCCCCCCATTACATCTGATGCCCCATTTCACATCAGAACCCCCCTCACATCAGAGGTCCCATTTTACATCAAACCCCCACCATCACATTGGAGCCCACACCTTCACATCAGAGAATCCCATAACATCAGAGCCCACCCCTTCACATCAAAAGTCCCCCAATCACATCAAAGATCCTCCTTCACATCAGAGGTCCGACACCATGTCAGAGGCTTACGCCATCACATCAGAGTCCCCTTATCAGATCAGAGGCCCCCCTATACATGACAGCCCCCATCACAGTGTCACCCCTTTATTTCAGAGGTCCCCCTATACACAAGCCCCAGCATCACATCAAAAACACCACATCATGTCAGAGTTTCCCCATCACCACAGAGTCAACCCATCACATCAGCGTTCCCCAATCATAGAGCCCCCCAATCACATTGTTCCCAATCATATAGCCCCCTAGTCACACAGTACCCCATTACAGAGCGCCCCAATCATATAGTCCCCTCTTCATACCAGAGGCCTATCTTTTGATTCCAGCAAAGTATAAGAGGGGTGTGGAGGCGGTCTGGTGGAGGAAGAGGACATCCATCTTCTGAATTCTGGGCATGGCCCTGCAGGCCACATAGATCAGCCTCATACTTTGCTATAGTCCACCACTACCATCACTCTGTTCCCCATCTTATAGCCCCCTAGTCATACAGTACCCTTACCACAGAGCACTCCAATCACAAAGTTCCCTATCATATAGCCCCCTCTAGTCACACAGCAGTACCCCATCACAGAGCGCCCCAATCATACAGTCCCCTCTTCACATCAGAGGCCTATCTTTTGATTCCAGCAGAGCGTTAGAGGGCTGTAGAGGTGGTCTGGTGGAGGAAGAGGACTTCCATCTCCTGAATGCTGGGCATGGCCCTGCATTCCACCTGGATCAGCGTTATGCTTTGCCGTGGTCCGCCGTCACCACATCAACGAATGATACCTTGAGTCCTGACCCAAAAAGTCAATGGCTGTTGTGGGCCAGTCCGCCCTCAACCACGGCAACTCATGTCGCTGATCCACGGCAGACTGAGTCCCATGCTTGTTGCGACACCCTGGTTGAGAAATACTGATCTAGATAGAGACATATGATTGTTATCTTTGTGCTGGATATATGAAATCTACAAAATACTACTCTATAAAGAAGGCAAAATAACAAAAACGAAACCGGTACCAAACAGACTAAGCTTGTTTCTACGGAATGCTCTGTTTATATTATTGGACAGTGAAAAATGTAACACTGTAAACACTGACAATGCTTCTGTCAACTGATACACTTTGTACACTTTACTTTTTTCAGCTCAATAAAAGTAGTAGAGTCTTGTATCATGAGTAATGCAGAACATTTTGTGTTTAACCCTTTTGCTGCCAGAGCTGTTTTTGCATTTTTTTTTTTGCACACAGGCCTGAAGATTACATAAAACCCCCCAAAACATTATATATTTTCTGAAAGCAGAAACCATAGAGAAACGCAACCCATCTGTCGAAATGCATCAAACAGTGGGGTGTGATCAAATTGCACTAACCCTGGGAAGATCTTAAAGGGGAAATAAATACCAGGAGTGCATTATGTGTGAGCTCTGGGGGTGCGCTATGCACAGAGTGCAGAGTTCAGGGGTGCACTATGCACAGAGTGCAGAGTTCAGGGGTGCACTATGCACAGAGTGCAGAGTTCAGGGGTGCGCTATGCACAGAGTGCAGTTTCAGGGGTGCCCTATGCGCAGAGTGCAGAGTTCAGGGGTGCACTATGCACAGAGTGCAGAGTTCAGGGGTGCGCTATGCACAGAGTGCAGAGTTCAGGGGTGCGCTATGCACAGAGTGCAGAGTTCAGGGGTGCACTATGCACAGAGTGCAGAGTTCAGGGGTGCACTATGCACAGAGTGCAGTTTAGGGGCACCCTATGCACAGAGTGCAGTTTCAGGGGTGCCCTATGCACAGAGTGCAGAGTTCAGGAGCACACTGCATACAGTGTGCATAGTTTAGGGATTCAACTCTCTTTCACAGGCTGTCTACATCTCACTTCCACCCCTCCTCGTCTTTGACCTTTACACCACTTTCCCACTATACACCACTATATATATATATATATATTCTAATTTACAATATATATATATATATATATATATATATATATATATATATATATATATATATATATATATATATATATATATAAAATTAAAATAGAAAAAAAGAAAAAAACGAAATAATAATAATAAAAATATATTGTAAATTAGAATATAAAAAAAAGAAATAATAATAATAAAAAAATAAGAAATACAAAAAAATAAAAACTACTGGCACAGTCCACTGCCCTACTGACATCATCCATTGCCATACTGACACTGTCAGTATACATGCACACAGATGTGTGTTTGAGCTTTGGGGTGCACACCCTAATGCAATAGGCTGCGCACACCTATGTTCGTATCTGGCTATTCTTAATGGTTGAACCATAGAGATAGAGTTCACAGCTTAGGGGGGATATTGGGGTCCTTGATTTAGAGTAAGGACATGTGCTTGGATTTCCCCATCCCCTGCTCACCTATTTGCAGGACTTTAGAGGTCACATTGTGGTGGGCTTCCAGTACACAGGTAATGTTGACGTCTTCCTCCACCTTCAATGAAAACTCGCTGGAAGCATTAAATGTTTGATTGATGTTTTTAATTTCGATAGGTTTGAGTGATATCTTAGTTCTGTTTCCAGAAAACGTTTCCCAGGTGATTCTTTGTGGTTTGGGGAATCCATGACCCGAGCTGCATTTGAAATGCATAGAGGTTCCGTTATCTACTATCTGAACGGAAGGTTCGTAGCTGATTTCTGGCTCACTATAATTGGCTGTAATAAAAAAATAAAATTAAAAAAAAGCTGAGTTGTTAACGTTAAGCTCTAGGCAGATATAAATAGACATGAATGCAGCTGGAACCATTAAAGTGGAACTAAACCCTCCTATCCTTTACAGCCGAGGAAGCTGCTTCTGTTTGATCTGCAACTGCCATAGCACTGCCCATGTGATCAGTTATGACACCAGCCATTGGATGGTTTGACAGTTTGGTTGGGAGCACAAGAAAATGTGACAGTTACGTTCCTGGCATGTCCCATTTTTTTTAAAAACTGATAAATCGATGGGTTTAGTTACACTAAATGTATTTTTTAAATATAAGCAATGTAAGTATTTGAATCTGACCGGATATCAGCCTCTTGCAGTCCCTATACAGCAGGGCTGGAGTGTGAGAGGAAGAAGCAGCACAAGGAGCCAATCAGTGCTGACTAGAGAATAAAAAATTGTTTATTTTCGTTTCAGATTTGTTTGCTAAGCTAATTTGTTATTAATTTCATTTAAACATATTCGTTATGTTAGAATGATTGTTTTCAGAATTTGTTTTGAATATTCCTTATTTTCAAATCAATTTGAATTTCAGATCATGGCTATATTCATTCTATTCTACTTTATTCTATTTTATTCTATTCTTTTATATTCTATTCTATTTTATTCCTTTATTTTCTATTCTTTTCTGTTCTATAAACTAGCATCCTCAGTAGGAATCATCATTTTATTTCACTTTTATACCTTACTGTATTTATTACAATATGTTTCCAATTTAAATTCAAATTAATGTTCAAATTCGAATTTAGATAATTGTATTCTATTCTGTTTTATGCCAATCGATTTTATTTTCTATTATATTCTGTTTTATTCTATTCTGTTATATTCTTTTCCTTTATTTTCTATTCTGTTTTATTCCATTCCATTTTTATTTTCTATTCTGTATTAATCTATTCTATTTCTTTATATTTCTACTCTGTTTTAGTAAATTCTATGATTTTATTTTCTATTCCATTCTTTTTCGTTCTATTCTATTCATCTATTTTCTATTCTGTTTCATTCTATTCTGTTTTATTCTATTCTGTCTTATTCCATTCTATTATTCTATTTTCTATTAAATTCTGTTTTATTCTATTCCTTTATTTTCTAATCTGTGTTATTCCATTTTACTTTCTATTCTATTCTATTTTAATCTATTCTATTCTATTCCTTTATTTTCTATTCTGATTTATTCCATCATATTTTCTATTCTATTCTGTTTTATTCTATTTCTTTATATTTACTGGGACATTACTGGGGCGGGGGGAGTGAAGGGGACAGAGGACATTATTGGGGGGGAGGGAGTGAAGGGGACAGAGGACATTACTGGGGGGGGGGGAGTGAAGGGGACAGAGGACATTACTGGGGGGGAGTGAAAGGGGGCAGAGGACATTAGTGGGGGGGAGTGAAGGGGACAGAGGACATTGTTGGGGGGGAGTGAAGGGAACAGAGGACATTACTGGGGGGGGGGAGTGAAGGGGCCAGAGGACATTACTGGGGGGGGAAAGGGAGTGAAGGGGACAAAGGACATTACTGGGGGGGGAGTGAAGGGGTCAGAGGACATTAATGGGGGGGGGGTGAAAGGGACAGAGGACATTAATGGGGGGGGTGAAAGGGACAGAGGACATTACTGGGGGGGTGAAGGGGACAGAGAACATTACTGGGGGGGTGAAGGGGACAAAGGACATTACTGGGGGGGGGGGGGAGGACATTACCGGGGGGGTGAAGGGGGCAGAGGACATTACTGGGGGGGTGAAGGGGACAGAGGGCATTACTGGGGGGGGAGTGAAGGGGGCGGAGGACATTACTGGGGAGGAGTGAAGGCGACAGAGGACATTACAGGGGGGGGAGAAGAGGGCGGAGGACATTACTGGGGGGGAGTGAAGGGGGCAGGGGACATTACTGGGGGGGTGATGGGGACAGAGGGCATTACTGGGGGGGGAGTGAATAGGGCAGAGGACATTACTGGGGGTGAAGGGGACAGAGGACATTACAGGGGGGGAAAGAAGGGGGCGGAGGACATTACTGGGGGGGAGTGAAGGGGACAGAGGACATTACTGGGGGGGGAGTGAAGGGGGCAGAGTTCCCGGCATTCCCCTTTACATCAGAGTCTCCATGATTCCCCCTTACAGTGCAAGGGGGAACTGTGCGGACCCTGATGTAAAGGCGATATACACACATTTTGTGTTTTTGAGGTGGGGGGGTTTTGGGTGAGTTCCCGTACTTTTTTTTCCCCAGGACTTGACCCCTGAATCTATGCCACGCCCACGAAGAATGAAGGCATTTCTGAAGGCAAAAGGGGGCCCAACTCGGTAGTAGCAAGGTATACCTAATAAAGTGGCCGGTGAGTGTGTGTCCCCACCAGGGAGATGAACTCTCTCTCTTCATGCTGGTGTCAACAATACACAAAGTAATGGGGAATCCAAAATGTTTAAGTTGTCACCAGAACAAGAGATGAGGGTAAATCTTTAAATGAAGACGCCTATTCTAGTGTTAGCTGTCTAGGAGGGGAATTTCCTTTCACCCTTTTGAGATTTCACTTCCTCTTGCATCCAAGTCAAGAGAAATCTCCCCCATTGGGACACAAAATGTAAGAAATAAGCTGGGTGTTAAACATTTCCGCCACAATGCGTTATTAAACCCAGAAACAATTTATTATATTGCAGTTCACCAATTCTTAGAGGCGGTGGCTGCATTAGTTTCCTATTTTAGGCTTTCTTTCCTATATTTTCATCTGGTGATTCAGCCAGTAAGGCTGGCCATATATTATTCCATTTTCTTGTAAAAAGTCCCTTTAAATTTACCAAAACCATATAACATGAGCTCAAATCTAAACACTTTTAGTTGGTATGGCCCTTGCACTACGTAATTGAAGGTAAATCTAAGGACCCGTTCCCATCACATGCAGTCCAGCGCAATTTTTTTCTGCCTCAAATAAGCATGGATAGTAGGTCATTTGGTTCTCAATGGCATAGTTCACACAAGTGCGTTCCAGTTCCAGAAAAAAAAAAAAGTAGAACATGCTGCATTTTTTCTGCACTGAACTCTACTGGAAAGCAGTAAAACGCAGCAAAAATGCACTGGAACACACTAAAACGCACCTAAACACACACAAAACGCACTGGAACACATATAAATGCACTAAAACGTATCTAAACACACAAAAAACGCAGAGGAACACATATAAACGCACTAAAACGCACCTAAACACACAAAAAAAGCACCGGAACACACATTTCCTTATTTAAGGTGAAGAAAAAAGAGGGAGAAAGAACAAACACTGGAACACACCAAAAACGCATCAAAAACGCTCATGCAGAAATCATCCGGAACGCATCTGGACTGCGTTTCTATGGTGTGAACTGGCCCTGAAAGAAATTCAATAAGAACATTGTATAATATGTGACCAGCTTAAAGAGGAGTTCCACCCAAAAATGGAACTTCCGCTTTAAGGGAAAGTGACCCCCTGACATGCCACATTTGGTATGTCATTTTTTTTTGGGGGGGGGGGGGGCAGAAACCCTTTTTTTTTTTTTAGAGGGTTCCAGCTCCGCGGCACCGCGACGCCAGAAGCAAGTTCACCTCTCCCCCCTCCCTCTCGGCAATCATCTGGGACAAGTTACAGGTCCCAAATGATTGTCCGGCCAGTCACGGCACGCAGCTCGCGCATGCGCAGTGCGTGCCCGGCTGTGAAGTGCCACAGTGACAATGCCTGCGCCGCAGAGAGGAGGAGGTGAGGAGCGGGGCTACGTTCCCCCCGCATCCATGGACCCTGGGACAGGTAAGTGTGCGATTATTAAATTATTATTTGTAGCTGCTGACTTTTATTTATTTTATTGTTTTTCAAAAGAACGAGCTCTCCTGCAGATGTATCAGTTCCAGAGACGAGACAAACCATTTGCCACTGGTGCTTACAATGATCAGCTTTTATTTCTTTCTGTAAAAGCTTTATCCCAAAAAAAGAAAAACAAAAGAACAATTGCTGTAACTGCTTATAAAGTGTGAGCTGGAGTTTTGGCTTCAATTTGTTAGTATATCTAAATCTGCTAGTACATCTAACACCCCCCCCCCTGGTTTCCGGTTTCCTCTGACTGAGAATGCTCCTGTCTGCTGTGCTTATTCCTCCAGAGTTGTGTCTCAGTAATACAGGAGGTGTGTTACTGGCCACATCACCAGGTGAAAACGGGGGGGGGGCTAAAAAAAGAAAACAAATGCGGCCACCACATCTAATGATTGATGAGCTGCAATATAATACATTTTTGGCTTTGGGTTTAATACCACGTTAAGCCCTGCCCATTTGATTTCCAATTATACCCCCATATTCAAGCATGGTGCCAGAAGTGGTCTGAAGTGGGCGGGGTCTTTTCCAAGGCTGGGCGGGGATACAGACTACAGACCGCCCACGCAGAACAATCTATTATCAGAGCAAGTTGTTTATACAGGTGACAGTTTCATAAAGTATAATAAAGTAACAACAGCACTTACCAAGCACATCCAGATGGTAGGTACAGTCATCAACTTTCTCACGCTTTCCTCCCTCCAGATGAAACGCGTAGCATTCATATAGTCCTTGGTCTTCCAAGTTCACATTGACCAGTTTCAGGTCTCCGTTCCACTTTAAAAAGGTGCGGTTGCGATACCTGCTGCTGATATGGGGACTTTCGTCACCTTCGGACTTCATGCTGAGAACGTCATTTCCTCGCTGCCAGTAGATATCCACTTTCTCTTCGGGGATAGCTTTAAGTTTTTCAAGCGTGCACCGGAATTCAGCTACGCCATTGACTAGTGCGACTCCTTTGGCTTTTTTGGCACCACCCACCATAGAAGCTATAAAAATAACAATGGGGGGGGGGGGGGGGGTAAGTTATGTTAAAGCAGAACTTTGCTCTCAAAATCAACATAAATTACACTAAATTACCAAAAGTATTGGGACACCTGCCTTTACATGCACATGAACTTTAATGGCATCCCAGTCTTAGTCCGTAGGGTTCAATATTGAGTTGGCCCACCCTTTGCAGCTATAACAGCTTCAACTCTTCTGGGAAGGCTGTCCACAAGGTTTAGGAGTGTGTCTATGGGAATGTTTGACCATTCTTCCAGAAATACATTTGTGAGGTCAGGCACTGATGTTGGACGAGAAGGCCTGGCTCGCAGTCTCCGCTTTAATTCATCCCAGGTGTTCTATCAGTTTAAGCTCAGGACTCTGTGCAGACCAGTCAAGTTCCTTCACCTCAAACTCACTCATCCGTGTCTTTATGGACCTTGCTTTGTGCACTGGTGCTCAGTCATGTTGGAACAGGAAGGGGCCATCCCCAAACCTTTCCCACAAAGTTGGAAGCATGAAATTGTACAAAATGTCTTGGTATGCTGACGCCTTAAGAGTTCCCCTCACTGGAACTAAGGGGCCAAGTCCAACCCCTGAAAAACAACCCCACACCATAATCCCCCCTCCACCAAATGATTTGGACCAGTGCACAAAGTAAGGTCCATAAAGACATGAATGAGCGAGTTTGGGGTGGAGGAACTTGACTGGCCTGCACAGAGTCCTGACCTCGGACGGAACACCTTTAGGATGAATTAGAGCGGAGACTGCGAGCCAGGCCTTCTCGTTCAACATCAGTGCCTGACCTCACAAATGCGCTTCTGGAAGAATGGTTAAACATCCCCATAGACACACTCCTAAACTTTGTGGACAGCCTTCCTAGAAGAGTTGAAGCTGTTACAGCTGCAAAGGGTGGGCCAACTCAATATTGAACCCTACGGACTAAGACTGGGATGTCATTAAAGTTCATGTGCGTGTAAAGGCAAGCGTCCCAATACTTTTGGTACAAATGTATAAATGAATGTAAAAAATCTCTAAGCCGCGCAATCTGGAAACCACAATTGTAAATATAACCAGATATAGAGCAGCTCGTAGTATAACCAAAGGTCAAATAGTGACAGGAAAAATAATAATTAATTTCATACCAAATGTATAAATAATATCAAAAATATGGAAAATACAAATAAATATATATAATACTTTTGGTACTATAGCACTAAATTTATGAAGAAATTCTTTTTTTTGGATATGTTTGATAGCAGAAAGTAACAATTATTGTTAATTTTTCCCAAAATTCTTGTTTTTTTTTTTTTTTTTATAGCGCAAAAAATAAAAATCGCAGAAGTGATCAAATGCCACAAAAAGAAAGCTCTACTTGTGGGGAAAAAGTTACATACGTTTTATTTGGCTGCAGTGTCGCACGACTGCGCAATTGTCAGTTAAATCAACTAGGGCTGCAACTAACGATTATTTTCATAATCGATTAGTTGGCCGATTATTGTTTCGATTAATCGGTTGATAAGCTTAAAAAAAAAAAGTGTTGTGTATAATTTAGTTAATATGTAAAGTTTTAAAAAAAGGCAATTTATTCTTAAATATCTCTTTGCAGTGGTAAATATAAATAACTATATGGTTAGGGAGCAACATATCTAATCCACTCTGAGAATACAGACAGAAGAGATATACCGTATATACTATTAGAGGAGATATATACTGTATATACTATTAGAGGATATATACTATTAAAAAAGGGTGAATCTGGTAAATATCATCAGACTCAGAGATCAATTTTTTTTTATTTAAAAAACAAACAATGTCTTCCTTCAAAAAAAATGGCATTTTAAGAACATTTGTTCAATTTTTTAATTGTTAGTGGGGTCAATTTGACGTTCATTTTCAACCATGGTGACAATTTGTAAATAGAAAACTTCTTGGTCAAAGGAATTTTCAGACGGTGTATGTGGTTTTCGTTCATTTTAAAAACAGAATGTTAAAAACAAGTGAAAATTTCAAACATTCTTTCATTCAGCGAATGTACAAAGATTTTTCGTCTGAATATTCTCTTCTGAAAATTGATCCGTGTGGCCAGCATAAGGCTCGGTGCACACCTATGCAGTTTGCTTTTGATATGTTTCTGCAATGCTTTTTGCTGTGCGTTTTGATTTTTGCGCACGTGATTTTGCTGCAATTTGCATTTTTTTTTGCATTTTTTGGCCCAATTTGTTGTTGGGCAGATTAAAAAACACAAATTGCTACAAAAACGCATTACATGCTTTTCTGCAGCTTTTCCATTGAAGTGTATTGAACCAAAAAAGCACCGTTTTACATAAAAAAAAAAGTCCCTGAACCTTTCCAAATACGCAGCAGCTGAAAAAAAGCATAGATGTGAACGTGTCCCATAGGAAACCATGTAAATGAACTGCAGTGCGTTTCTGCAAAAAGCACCAAAAAACACACAGATGTGAACCACGTCTAAGAGGTTTAGTAACATAATGGGGGTTTAAAAAAAACTAAAATTAGCCCTTTATAGTACAAAAAAAGCAAATAATCTCTATTGTAAGGGGTTCATTTTTTTACTGTAGAACTGTGAAAGTAACATTTACAGTAGCGATTATTTGCTCTTTTTGTACTATAAAAGGCTCAATTTAATTTTTTTTTAACCCCATTATGTTACTGGCCGATTAATCGATTATGAAAATAGTAATCGATTATTTTCATAATCGATTAGTTGTCGATTAATCGATTAGTTGTTTCAGCCCTAAAATCAACACAGCCCTGGCCTGGTCATGAAGGGGGGGTAAATCTTCCGGAGGTCACGAGGTTAACTGAACAAAAGTGGAAAAGCCCTTTGAAGTGTACCTGTGCCTAGACCAGCCCTCAAGTTTTCCACTCCCCTCTTTGCATTTTGCGAGTGGGAAATGATTGCTGGCGGGCGTGGGGCCGCCTCAGAGTGGGTGGGTGAGTACCGCCGCCAGGCGGGGTTGAATGGGAGACGTTCTCCCAGCCAGGAGGAGAGAGAGGAGAGGATGAGGCAAGCTGGCCAGATCATCAAAGAGCGGGGATTGCCCGCTGTAACAGCTTTCATTTGAATTGCCCGTGTTCCCAGCACTCACCGTCACACAGTCCCGCCTCCTGGCCCGGTGCCTTTGATAGACCAAACACCGGTCCAGGAAGCGGGAACACGGGCAATTCAAATGAAAGCTGTTACAGCGGGCAATCCCCGTTCTGATGATCCAGCCGGCTTACCTCTTCCTCCGCACAGGTGAGGCTGGATTGATGGGCACTGGTCATGCTGCACTGATGGGCACTAGTCACGCTGCATGGATGGGCACAAGTCATGCTGCATTGAGGGGCACTGGTTACGCTGCATTGATGGGCAATGGTCACGCTGCATTGATGGGCACTAGTCACGCTGCATTGATGGGCAATGGTCACGGTGCGTTGATGGGCACTGGTCACGCTGCATTGATGGGCACTGGTCACGCTGCATTGATGGGCACTAGTCACGCTGCATTGATGGGAAATGGTCACGGTGCATTGATAGGCACTGGTCACGCTGCATTGATGGGCACTGGTCACGCTGCATTGATGGGCACTGGTCATGCTGCATTGATGGGCACTGGTTACGCTGCATTGATGGGCAATGGTCACGCTGCATTGATGGGCACTAGTCACGCTGCATTGATGGGCAATGGTCACGGTGCGTTGATGGGCACTGGTCACGCTGCATTGATGGGCACTGGTCACGCTGCATTGATGGGCACTAGTCACGCTGCATTGATGGGAAATGGTCACGGTGCATTGATAGGCACTGGTCACGCTGCATTGATGGGCACTGGTCACGCTGCATTGATGGGCACTGGTCATGCTGCATTGATGGGCACTGGTCATGCTGCATTGATGGGCACTATTCACGCTGCATTGATGGGAAATGGTCACGGTGCATTGATAGGCACTGGTCACGCTGCATTGATGGGCACTGGTCACGCTGCATTGATGGGCACTGGTCATGCTGCATTGATAGGCAATGGTCATGCTGCATTGATGGGCACTAGTCACGCTGCATGGATGGGCACAAGTCATGCTGCATTGATGGGCACTGGTTACGCTGCATTGATGGGCACTGGTTACGCTGCATCGATGGGCACAGGTCAGGCTGCATTGATGGGCACAGGTTAGGCTGCATTGATGGGCACTGGTCAGGCTGCATTGATGGGCACAGGTTAGGCTGCATGGATGGGCACTAGTCACGCTGCATTGATGGGCACAGGTCATACTGCATTGATGGGCACTGGTTATGCTGCATTGATGGGCGCTGGTTATGCTGCATTGATGGGCACTGGTTACGCTGCATCGATGGGCACAGGTCAGGCTGCATTCATGGGCACAGGTCAGGCTGCATTGATGGGCACTGGTCACACTGCATTGATGGGCACTGGTTATACTGCATTGATGGGCACAGGTCAGGCTGCATTGATGGGCACTGGTTATACTGCATTGATTGAAAAAAGAGCAATATTTTTTACTTTTTGCTATAACAAATGTCTTTATCAGTTTAGGCCAATATATATTCTTCTACATATTTTTGGTAAAAAAAAAAAAAAAAACGCAATAAGCGTATATTGATTGGTTTGCCCAAAAGTTATAGCGTCTACAAAATAGGGGATAGATTTATGGTATTTTTATTATTTATTTTTTTACTAGTAATAGCAGGACTGCGACATTGCGGCTGACAAATCGGACACTTTTGACACTTTTTTGGGACCGGTGACATTTATACAGCAATCAGAGCTAAAAAATAGCCACTGATTACTGTATAAACGTCATTGACAGGGAAGGGGTTAACACTAGGGGGGCGATCAAGGGGTTAAGTGTGTTCCCTAGGAGGTGTTCCTAACTGTGGGGGGATGGGCTGCCTGGGAGTAGAGAGAGGTCGCTGTTCCTAATCACTAGGGACAGCAGATCTCTCTACTTCCCTGTCAGACAGGAGATCTATCCATTTACATGGACAGATCCCCGTTCTGGCTCTCTGTGGAGCGATCGTGGCTCCGGGGACGCTGTGCGGGCGTGCGCCTGCTACAGCCTCTTAAAGACGTACAATGACGGCGATTCGCACAGCCGTGACAACCTGCCACAGTACAACTACAGCAAGTAGGTAAACTCACACACTGGCATGTTTTTTCTATGCTTTTTTTCCTTAGCTTATTGTGTTGCTGTGTTTTTTTTCCCTCAGCAGAAACCAAAATACTTTATTTTTTTTCCCCTAATGCACGGCAGACTGTAGTGTGTATGCAGCAAGTTGCACTGCATTTAAATGCAGCATGTTCCATTTTACCCAGCGAACATTAACCTAGCACATTGGAGTAGGGTGACTATGTGTCCCGGGCACAGTCCCGCATTGCCCGGGACAGTCCCGTATTTTGCAGGTTTGTCCCAAGTCCCAGTCACCTTCATTCCCGGGACAGTGTCCCGGAATGAAACTGACACAGCCACCCTGCAGAGTGCATTCTGCACCCTAATTGGGCAAAGCTTTGCCCAATCAGGGCACACTAAAAGCTGGTTGTTAAGCAGCGGGGACAGGAACCCGGCTGCAGCATCCTTAACAACCGATGAGTCACATCAGCTGTCAATGGGCTTTCCCGCTGACAGCTGAATAATAAAAATATAAAATTGCCGGTAAAAAAAGTGAAAAAAAATGGCGTGGGGTCCCCCCCAGTCTTTTGGGTATGGTATGGATCTTAAGGGGAACCCCACACCAAAATAAAAAAATAAAATAAAAAAGCCGTAAAAATCCATACCAGACCCTTATCCGGGCATGCAGCCTGGCAGGCCAGAAAACCTGAAGGGCAGATAGTTGCACTTCTTGATAGGGCTAGGACCGCCTGTGATGTAGGGATCTGATGCACACGCAGTACGCACAAAAATTTTCCTTCTCTCCAGGAGGAAGGTTCAGGCTACCAAATCCAGGATGGAATCACCCTATTTATGGTCGACCTAGGGGTAAGACTGCGCCCTGTTTTTTTTTTTTTTTATTAGAGTAGATTTACTCTTATTCTCTGAACTTAGGGGTCTAATTATACAAAATGAGTTGTGCGAACGTCAGAAAAGATTTGCGCAAGCTGATCAAAATTTGACTGTATGTTTTTGAATAGATTAACTCCTGTATCATCAGCTCCATCTAGTGGCCAAAATGTGGTACAGTTTTCTAAAATACCTCCAAGAGAAGATATACCACTATTTGGCCACTAGATGGAACTGATGAAAGTGGAGTTATTGTATTTGAAAACATGCAGAGAAATTTGTTCAGTTTGCAAAGATGTTCCTGACGTTTATGCTGCAAATGTTTTATAAGTAGCACACTAAGCGTTATACGGTAGGCATGTCAAACTCAGATTTAAAAAAAAAATGAGGGTAAATTAAGAAGACTCTAAATTGATAACCTTTCATGGGGATGCATAGGGTTTGATTTACTAAAGGCAAACAGACTAGATATGTGCACTGACAAAAAATTTGTTCGTTTTAGTTTCATTTGTTTTTTTGCTTTTTTCGGAAATTCGAAAATTCCGAAATTCGGAAATTTGAAATTCGGATTTTCAAATTTCCAAATTTTTGAATTTCCAAATTTCAAATTTTAAGATTTCCAAATTTTCAAATTTCCGATTTTCGAATTTGCGGATTTCCAAATTTCAAATTCTCTGTTTTCATTCTCGAATTTCCGAATTTCTGATTTTCCAAATTTTCGAATTTCCGAATTTCAAATTTTCGGATTTCCGAATTTCCGAATTTTTCGATTTTCCGAATTTCTGAATTTTCGGAAATTCAAAAATTCGAAAATCCGAAAATCTGAAAAAAAGAAAGAAAATCAGTACAATTCGAAATAACTAACTTTTAAATTATAGGTATTGGAATTTCCTTTCAAATTTGGCTGTTTGTGAACGTAATGCATACAAATTTATCTGAAGTTACGAATTATCCGAAATAACGAATGCCGCATCTAAACAAATTGAATGGAACAAATTAATAATAAATAATAATAATAAAAAGGTTTTTATTATTATTATTGTTATTATTATTAGATTGTTACGTTCCATTTGTTTAGATGCGGCATTCGTTATTTCGGATAATTCGTAACTTCAGATAAATTTGGATTTGTTACGTGCAACAGCCAAATTTGAAAGGAAATTCCAATACCTATAATTTATTATTTATTATTAGTTAGTTATTATTTCAGATTTTCGGGTTTTCGAATTTACAGATTTTCATTCTTTTTAATTTACAGATTTTCATTCTTATTCTTGGAATTTCAAATTTCCAAATTTTAGAATTTTTAAATTTATGAAATTTTGAATTTCCAAATTTTGAATTTCCGAAATTTCGAATTTCCGAATTACGTATTTCTGAAATCTGAAATTATCGGAAATTCGAAAATTCGTAATTTCGGAAATTCGAAAATTTGTAATTTCGGAAGTTCGAAAATTCATAATTTCGGAAATTTGAAAATTCGAAATTCGGAAATTTGTAATTTTGGAAATTCGTAAATTTCGTAAATTTCATAAATTGAAAAATTCGGTAATTTTGGAATTAACAAAATTTGTTAAAAAATGAATTTGGTACTAAACGAATTGCACATATCTAAAACAGACTGTGCACTTTGCAGAGTGCAGTTTTTCCAGAGCTTAGTAAATGAGGTAAGGCCTCACTTTGCAAACAATACCCAATCACATGCAAAGAAAATAAAAAAAACAGCATTTTTGCTTGCACGTGATTGGGTGATGGAAGTCAGCAGAGCTTCTGCTCATTTACTAATCTGTGGAGCAACTGCACTTTGCAAAAAGCACCGTTTACAGTATTTGCCTTTAGTAAGTCAGCCCCATTATCTCTACAAAGGGCCTCGCCTACTTCATTTCAGAAATCGATTGTGGCACTTCGCAGTACGGTACAAATTAAAATTTGCCATATTTATTCCCAGAGTGAGGAGCTGCAAAACATTTCCTGAAAAGTTATACAGTGGAACCTTGGTTTACTAGTAATGCGGTTAACGAGCGTTTTGAAAGACGAGCAACTTTTTAAAAAAATTTTATTCTGACTCGGTTTGCGAGTGTTGTCTCGCAAAACAGGCAGAATTCAAGCTAATGGGCGGTGCAGTACCGTATTTGGCCAGAGGTGCGGGGGGCGCCGGGGACACTCGGAACGGTTCGGAGCCCTTTCGGAAATACTCGGAATCACTCGGAAATACTCTGTTCCCGAGTGTTTCCGAGGCTCTCCGGCGCCCCCCCACCTCTGGCCACATGCGGTATTGCATGTAATAGAAGTAAATCCAAAAATAATTATTTTCTTTTCCATTGACTTCTATGGGGAAATTCGCTTTGATATACGAGTGCTTTGGATTACAAGCATTCTCCTGGAACGGATTATGCTCACAATCCAAGGTAATACTGTATAAGGAAGTTATCAGCTCAGATCTAGCAGTGTACTTTCTGCGTCTTGTCGCTGTACATTTTATAACCGATCATTTCGATAATTGACTTACCTGTGTTTAGTAGGAAAATGATGTAAAAAATCAGAGTCTTAGTCATCTTTGATGGCTGCCTGCAATGAAAACAACAATAACTCGTTACTGAACAAGTAATACTCTAGCTACCAAAAAAGACAGCAGTCCATTCCAATGAAACCATCATTATGAGAAGCTGGTGAGGCGGTTCACAGTTGCAGTCCAGTAGTTTATTTTTTTCTGCATCAAAAACGCATGGATAGTAGATCATATGGGTTCCAATAGCCTAGTTCACACCAGTGCGGTCAGTTCTAGCGCAAAAAAAAAAGTGGAACATGCTGCTTTTTTTTCTGCACAGAACTTTACTGGAAGGCAGCAAAATGCATTAAAAATGCACCAGAATGCATGGGGAGGCATCTAAAGAAAAACATTGTATAGTCTGGAGGAAAGAAGGGAAGAAGGGAAAGGGGAGACATGATTGAAACCTTTAGGCTCGGTTCATACTTGTGCAATGCGGGAACACTGGGAATCCATTGCGGGCTCCCGCATCGCACCCCGACTCGCACTGCAGTTCACACTTCCCTATGCAAACTGCTGAGAGTGTCAATACATTGTTAATGACACCTTTTCAGCTCACATATCACACTGCAAACTGACAGTTTGGACACGAATCAGATCACATGGGTGTGAACACCCAGTAATGCCTGTCAGTGTCTCCTCATAAGTGCTGTCTATCCATGCCACCCATCAGTGCCACCTATCATTGCCGCTTACCAGTGTCCATTAGTGCCACCTATCAGTGCCCATTAGTGCCACCTATCAGTGCCCACTAATGCCACCTATCCGTGCCCATCAGTGCTGCATATCAGTGCCACCTATCATTGCTGCCTATCAGTGCCCATTAGTGCCACCTATCAGTGCCCATCAGTGCCACCTATTAGTGCCCATCAATGCCACCTATCGGTGCCCATCAGTGCTGCATATCATTGCCCATCAGTGCCACCTATCATTGCCACCTATCAGTGGCCATCAGTGCTGCATATCAGTGCTACCTATCATTGCTGCCTATCAGTGGCCATTAGTGCTACCTATCAGTGCCCATCAATGCCACCTATCAGTGCCGCCTATTAGTGCCCATCGGTGCTGCATATCATTGCCCATCAGTGCCACCTATCATTGGCACCTATCAGTGGCCATCAGTGCTGCATATCATTGCCACCTATCATTGTTGCCTATCAGTGCCCATTAGTGCCACCTATCCATGCTTCATATCAGTGCCACCTATCAGAGCTCATCAGTGTGGCTTTATCAGTGCCCGTCAGTGAAGGAGAAAATGTTCTTATTTACAAAATTTTATAACAGAAACAAAGAAAAACTTTTTTTCTTTTCAAAAACTTTGGTCTTTTTTAATTTGTTTAACAAAAAATAAAACCCCAGTGGTGATTAAATGCCACCAAAAGAAATCTCTATTTGTGGGAAATAATGATAAAATGTTATTTGTGTACAGTGTTGTATGACTGCGCCATTGTCATTCAAGGAGTGACAACGCTGAAAGCTGAAAGTTGGTCTGGGCAGGAAGGGGGTGAAAGTGCCCGGTACTGAGGTGGTTAAGTTTGTCTAGACGAGTAACAATAAAAATCAGCTTTACTCACCTTATTTCTCACTCCCGCAGGTTTTACACACAAGCGCAAGGTGCTAAATCAACAAGGTGGCACCGCAAAGCAATCAGATGAATAATACGTTGTCGGCGCACTTCAATCTTCAACGTCAATAAAGGCGTCAATAGGACAGAATGTGAGACGAATTTTCCTGAAGGGACAAAGTAAATAAAAAAAAAAAACACATGAAATTCAAAACGGACACTAAAGTGAATGTCCGTATAGGCAAGGTTGTCTACTACTGCATCTTGTGACTACTCTATATGTATATACTGTGTATAAATATCATTTTTTTTCCCTGTCTGATGCTCTTGTGCCTGTTGCTTTGTACAGTTGTATGCTAGTTGATAGCAGACTGATAATAGAAGTTCCTCATGAGTAATACCTTGGTTACCTCACCCCGCTTTTTCTTATTTGCTTTTGGTTTTCATTCTTTGCCAATATTGATAACATAATGGAGTTTTTATTCAGCTTATTAACTGATTACAATATTGTCTGAATGTCACATCCAGGGCCAGAACAAAGGGGGAGGAGGGCAGAAGGAGCACGTGCCCTGGGTGCAGTGTAGACATGTAGAGGAGGGAAAAGTGCATTAGGAGCTTTGCCCCCTCCGTTCTCGAGCACTTCACTGACAGCAGCCTTATAGCCTGATCATCAGGAGCACAACCCATGGAATATATCTAGAAATAAAGAACACACATGTCTAGATAATCTCAAAAAATGATGATTCTGGAAAATAAAACTAAAAACTAAAAATAAGGGCAAAAAATAAAAATTATACATCATATATATATATATATATATACATATATATATATATAGGAAGGCCAGTATGCTGGCCTGAAATTATGGAAGGACGATGATCTGTGTCGGTTCCAGTGCGCGGTATTACGTCACCAGGCCGACTTTGCTAACTCACCGCACGTTGTGAGTTCCTGCTCTCGAGATCCAGCACGTTGCAGTTCCCCGTTCGCAGGTTTCCGACCGTTACAGTCGCTGTCGCAGGCAGGACTTATTGTTACCGTTCCTATACAAATGGAATCGTTATGTTACCATGCCCCCCCCCCTTGTAAACTGCCGTAAGTCTTACTATGTCAGTCGCATGTATTCGCACCTTTGCCTAGCTCTGTCCCTTAGTCGAGCCAGTCGCATCCGCGACCTAACGACTACGTGATAAGCCTCCGATCGGCACCATTCATAGTTAGCCGACTAGGCATTACGAACAGTACGGACTCACTTATGAATCAAGTTGCATTAGCGGCGCATGGTCTCGAACCTTTGTCCCACACATCACACCCCCTACGAAACACCCACTCCACCTACTGACCCCCTACACCTCCTACGAAACACCCACCTCACCTAACTGACTCCCTACACCTCCTATGAAACACCCACCTCACCTAACTGACTCCCTACACCTCCTACGAAACACCCACCTCACCTAACTGACTCCCTACACCTCCTACGAAACACCCACCTCACCTAACTGACTCCCTACACCTCCTACGAAACACCCACCTCACCTGACTCCCTACACCTCCTACGAAACACCCACCTCACCTAACTGACTCCCTACACCTCCTACAAAACACCCACCTCACCTAACTGACTCCCTACACCTCCTACAAAACACCCACCTCACCTAACTGACTCTCTACACCTCCTACGAAACACCCACCTCACCTAATTGACTTACTACACCTCCTACGAAACACCCACCTCACCTAACTGACTCCCTACACTTCCTAGGAAACACCCACCTCACCTAACTGACTCCCTACACCTCCTACGAAACACCCACCTCACCTAACTGACTCCCTACACCTCCTACGAAACACCCACCTCACCTAACTGACTCTCTACACCTCCTACGAAACACCCACCTCACCTAACTGACTCCCTACACCTCCTACGAAACACCCACCTCACCTAATTGACTTACTACACCTCCTACGAAACACCCACCTCACCTAACTGACTCCCTACACTTCCTAGGAAACACCCACCTCACCTGACTCCCTACACCTCCTACGAAACACCCACTTCACCTACTGACCCCCTACACCTCCTACGAAACACCCACCTCACCTAATTGACTCCCTACACCTCCTACGAAACACCCACCTCACCTACTGACTCCCTACACCTCCTAGGAAACACCCACTCTACCTACTGACCCCCTACACCTCCTACGAAACACCCACCTCACCTAACTGACTCCCTACACCTCCTACGAAACACCCACCTCACCTAACTGACTCCCTACACCTCTTACTGGATATCAAACACTCACCAACAGCCGATCCGAATCTAGTCGCAGCTTCGGCACTACGCTTTCGGATCCCCGGCAAACACAAGCGCTTTCAACCACCATTACCATCAGTCGATCCGAGTCCAGTCATATCATTGGCACTATGATTCGGATCCTTGGCAATACAACCCCACCAACCGATCGGAGTCAAGTCGCACACCGGCTCAATGATTCGGATCCTCTGCAATGCAATCTTCACCAACCGATCCGAGTCCAGTCGTAGCACAGGCTCAACAATTTGGATCCTTGGCAATACAACTTCACCAACCGATCCGAACCCAATCGCATCACCGGCTCAACGATTCAGATCCCTCACAAACAATACCACCGACACTCACACTCCAGCCCGGTTCGAACTAGTCGCATCAACGACACGAATACAGTAGTACTTACGATTCGCATCCCTAAACCTTCCGTTCTTTCATGCATAAACATACACAACTCACACCATCTATTTGTACTAATGCTGTGCACGGTTATTCCTACATAATTAAAATTTCCGCTAAGCTTTGTTTCGCCTTCCAAAGGCTGCTTACTTGCAGTCGCTGCAAACATTTACGCAAATGGCTCAAAACGGCCACTCATCTCCAGTAGCAACACGGCTACTCACCGATTTCTTTATCACTTTCCCCTTTCAGGTCAGTAGAGTTCTCCAGTTGGTCCATCCTGCACCAGGTTTGGACAGTATCTTCCTCAGGTAAAAAAAAAAAAAAAAATTGTTGAGGGCTTGCATCTCTTCACCAGGGGGCCAACTTCTGCCCCGAACAGCTCTTAGCACCCCTTCTCAAAAAAAAAAATAAATAAAAATTTTACTATGTCACCCCTACTACAGGTTCCCGGTCGACCCAAGTCGACCCAACCAAGACTCCACTACTAGGGCTTCAAGTCAGGTGCGTAATTCAAAGGGATCCTCCTTTGCTTTTCTCTTAAAAAAAAAAAAAAAAACACTCTTTCACGACATGTTTACGTCACATACACGATTTGACTTGCTCCCGAGGCATTAGCAACTGTCACATACTTCTGTGCACGTCACTGTTTTTGAAGAGCGATCCGAGATCTTTCACCAAGCAGACAAGGTCACCTAACGTCCACCTTGCTGGCAGTGCAAGCGTTAGCAGACTGAACATACGTCAATAAACTACAGATCGCAACATTCCTACTTAGAATACCAGACTTCAGCTACCCGCCCCAGTCCGCCCTGGGGGGGTCTGGTTCATTAGTCTGTGCCGAGCACAGACCACACCCGAGCTATCGGTTACCTAACCAATCACCTCCTGGCTCACCTCGGTTGTCACGCATTCTTTTGAGTTTTCTAAAGTCACACTCAACAGCGCTCGCACGCCAACTAGCAGTCACTACGACTGTCGTTCCTTGTCCTATCCTTTATTTTTCTATTGCCTTCCATCTCATCTACCCAAACATCTATCCCCTCCTACCTTTACAACTTATCTAAAACATATGCATTTCCCCCTTATCTTAGCTGACGCCATGCCGCAGGCCGACAGCGATGACAGCAAACGGCGGCTCGCAGTCTCCCAGAGCTTGGACCATCCCTAAGCTTACAGCAGAACTACGGCGCAGGAGTATTCCCTACCCTGCGACTGCTAGAAAAGCTGAGCTCTTTAGGCTGCTGTTTCCTCCACCAGTGGCAGCCCAACCAGACACCCAGGCGTCACTGCAGTCAATTTCCTCAGCAATTACTCAGCTGCACTCCTTGGTGACCACACTGTCGGCAGCAGTCACCGACGTCCAGGCAAGAGTGGGAACCTTGGAGGTACATAAAGCTGCACCCTCACCATCTACAGTCACCACCGTCACCCCCATGCCTCTCCTTACAGGTACGCCCAACATCTGCACCTACGTCTTCCCCACACATCTCATCCCAGCAGGCATCAGGAAGGACATTATGGATGGGAAGGACGTTAACTTAGCATACCTCCTCATCGCAGTACATGACTTGACCGAAAACAAGTCCTTTTCATGGGGGGACGTCTACGTCATCCTGAAGGCTAAAGACCATAGGCTTACCTGCAAACTCACTATTACGGAGTTTGTGCTGGTCTTTTGGATGCTCAGAGACGTACTATGCACGGTCAACCCCAACAGGAGGGAAGAGCTGGATCTATACTTACATGCAGTAGTGGATCTAGGCTATAAATATGGAGGATGCTCATTTTATGACTGCCACCATTTTCAGCTAAAGCAGCAGCCAGACTCTCCCAGTTCCAGGCAACTACCAAGTGGAGCACCATCGATACAGAGCTGTTCTGTCGCCATTTCACTGGCCTACGTTCCCCACTCTGTACTAACTGCCAGTCTTCTACCCATATGGCTAACTGGTGCTCCGAGTCCGGTGGCAGACGCCCCCCCAGCTTTCCCTCCATCTCTAGTGCCGCTCACAACCCAACGGCATTTACTCAGCCATCCCAGGCAGACAGATTAGGACAACCCATCCATGCACTAGGGGGCGCAGCCATATGCAACAATTTCAACTTCGGGGGTTGTAACTTCCCTCACTGCAAACTCCTTCATATCTGCCTCACATATCACAAAGCTCACCCCAGAAACACCTGCGGTATCAAACAGCTTAAATCCGCACGACTAGGCCGAGTGCACGTCGGATGGCTCGGGTTTTACCTCTCCTCACACCCAACACCTTCACTGGCTGCCTTCCTCGTCCAGGGATTTACTACAGGCTTTCACACCGGACTTATCACACTCCCCAACACTACTCACGAGTGCAAGAACCTGCTTTCAGCCGATACCGACGAGGAAGCCATCACCACCTCGCTGCAGCCCGAACTAGACCGTTGGTACTTGATCGGTCCCTTTACACATTCACCTTTCTCTGTACGGAGAGTCAGCCCTATAGGGCTTGTCAAGGGAAAGTTTCCAAATAAACTTTGTTTAGTCTATGATTTGTCTGCGCCTCATTGTTCCCACATAACCAGTTTAAATTCCCTCATACCTTCAGAAGAGTTTTCACTTAAATATTCATCTGTAGACTTAGCTATTCAATCTATCGTTCATGTAGGAGTAGGCGCTTGGCTGTCTAAAGCGGACATCTCGGACGCATTCAAGTTGTTACCAATCGAACCGTACCTATGGCGATGGCACGGAATTAAGTGGAAAGGCTCGTACTATTTCGCCACCAAATTAACTTTCGGCTCCAAAAGCAGCCCGTGGCTGTTTGACACATTTTCTCAGGCCCTTTCCTGGATCCTCTCACATCACGCGTCCTGTCAGAAAGTGATTCACTACTTAGACGACTTCCTACTCATAGAGAAACCTAGAAAGCCCCCAGTAGATCTAAACAGCCTAAGACAGATCTTCCACAATCTTAACGTGCCTATAGCAGAAAAGAAAGTGGAAGGCCCGGCACAGATCGTCACCTTCTTGGCTGTCATACTCGACACTCGTGCCATGCAGGCTAGCCTGCCTCCCGACATGTTGACCCGCATAAGGACAGTCATCCATACCTTCACCAGTACTCAAGGCTGCACTAAGAGGCAACTACAATCCCTGCTTGGCATGCTTAACTTTGCCATAAGGATTATCCCTCAAGGGCGATCCTTTGTCTCCTGCCTCCTGGTGTTCCTCTCCCAGGTACAAGACCCTGACCAAATCCTTAAACTAGACGAAGGAGCGATAGCTGATCTGGCCATGTGGGATGATTTTCTAACAAATTGGAACGGCATTTCGATGTTCATTCCGTCAGCATCTCCCACCTCACCCCAAATAGTCACGGATGCCGCAGCCTCCACAGGCTTTGCAGCAATTTTTGGCCATCTCTGGTTTGCAGGACCATGGCCACTATAAATACTCTTGATTCCAGGGTTCAGTCAATCCTCCTCGTTGTTCGAGATCTACCCCATTGTTGCAGCAGCTCAAGTCTGGGGCAACAATTGTGCAGGACAAACAGTGACATTTGCCACAGGCAATCATCATAAATAAAGTCCAAGTCCTTGGCCATCATGTCCTTCCTACGCAGGCTGGTGCAACTGTCATTACAGCACCAATTTAAAGTCCTCTGTGTCCACATCCCTGGCAAATGCAACACCTCGGCCGATGCTCTATCTCATCTTAACTTTACAACATTCTTTTCGCAGGAACCTGGAGCCGACCCAACCATGTCTGTTATCCCACATTGGTCGCAGCTAACCCTGGATTGAAGAGACACCTTCACGACGCTACTAGTCTAATTAACCTGTCATTATCTCACAACACCCTGAAAGCCTAGCGTACTGCCTGGAGGATCTGTCACAGGTTTCTATCTGCTAAACCCGGGGCAATACCAGGAGATCTCCATCACATCCTGGCCTTCATATCGTACTGCCACACTCAGCTGGCATTGTCGCACAATACCATTAGACTCTACCTAGCTGACATCCAGCCTTTCACCTCCTTACAAGATCCTACAAACCATCTTTGTTCGCTGCCCATGCGGTCAAGGCCATCCTGCGAGATATTCACAAACAACAGCCCCAAATCAGCGGCAAACGCTTACCGGTCACCAGTGCCATATTCTGAGACATGTCCACTATCCTCTCATGTTCCCCCTTTGGCTTATTACCCAGCTTGGTCATCCAAGCAGCCATCTACCTGGCATTCTATGGCTTTCTACGCCCCAGCGAATTCACAGTCACCGGCCCCAGTCATAAGATGTTACGCAGACGCCACCTCACGCATCACCACAGTCACTTCATCTTGCACCTCGCGGTGTCTAAGACACAACAGTCCGGTCCGGGGGTTGACATCATGCTCTTCAGAACTCACAACGCCTGGTGCCCCATAGCCATTCTAGATCAGTTATTTGCTCATCTGTCTGATCCCTCGCAGGACAGCCCATTGCTACCATTCCCGATTAGCCCCCTAAGTACCAACCAGTTCACTACTCACGTCAGGACCCTTTTGCGCAACTTAAGCTTTGACCCCAGCCGTTTTTGGGCAGGTGGAAAACCACCTGGTTCGCTCGATACATCCCCAATCCACAAGCAGAAATGTCACGAGCCTTCAGCAAGCTTGCCCTGTAGTATGTCAGTAAACTTAAATAAATAATTACCTCCCTAACCAAGTCTTTTTGCGCCCTTCTCTGGCATACCGCCCAGCAGACCTGGGTTTACCGTACAGCAGGCCAGGGCACACTTCAGGTCTATTTTATGTTGTTAGTCTTGTGACGTGTTTATGTGCTTCATATCTCTCAGGACAGAGGGCTCCGACCATAAATAGGAAGGCCAGTATGCTGGCCTGAAATTATGGGAGGAGCCCGGTGGGTATTTAACCAGACCACCCACGATGGTCTGTGTCGGTTCCAGTGCGCTGTACCCACCCACCCATTCCCCTTCTCAGGGTACTTCTCTTAAAACAATTTCTCTACAGAAACATCCATTTACTTTTAAGGTATGAGCCCTTCTCTGGCATACCGCCCAGCAGACCTGGGTTTACCGTACACTGTATTTTATGTTGTTAGTCTTGTGTAGGAACTGTCTTGTGTGTTAGTCTTGTCTAGGAACCCCTAGCAACCTCTGGAGGAACCTTATGGTTCAATGGAACCCTGGTTGAGAAACCCTGGTCTATTGGATTGTGGATCATTATGTAACTTATGTTGCATGTGATAAAAAGTTTATTGTTCAGAGGTTTCATGACCAAAAATGTCCTATAAGAGATCATACAATATAAATAAACATAACCTCCCAGTCACTAGACTTCTTTATTTACTGCCGTGTGCTTCATAAAAAGTCCCACTTCTTGCTCTCTTCCTTCTTATAAATCAATGACAGGGATGGAGGCAGGTACCCCTTTTGGTTCTCGCTTCATATAAAGTCCCAAAACCCTTTTCTTTTTCAATATACAGTACCTCTGTCTCAGTGTGGTGCCACTGAGGAGTGATGGCAGACTGGCCTTCCTGTCTCTACTTGCCAGGTGACATATAACATGACCAGAGGCAGGAAGGCGAGGCTGCCTTTATATCAGCAGGAACGGCACCAAGAAACAGACCTGAACTGAGTACACATAGGGCGAGGGGTCAACTTAACCCTGCACCTCCCATTTCCTCCTCAATACCCCCCAGAAGCCCCTTACCTCCTCCTTCATAGTCCTTCAGCACCCTTCAACCATTAGACCCCTCCCCCCAGATCTCTTTATGCCTATGCAACCCTCACCAGCTCCCTTCCATCCCACTAACATAGATTATTATTATTCAGGATTTATATAACGCCAACAGTTTACGGAGCGCTTTACAACATGGAGACAAGACAGTACAGTTACAGGAGGGATCAGAGGGCCCTGCTCGTTAGAGCTTAGAATCTAGAAGGGAGGGTCAAGTGGAACAAAAAGGTAATAGCTGTGGGGGGTGAGGTGATTGAAAAAATTAAAATACAGTTGTTAGGTGTGGGTAGGGAAGGCTTCTCTGAAGAGAAGTGTTTTCAGGGATCGGCTAAAAGATAGTAGTAGGAGTAGGAGATAATCGGATAGATTGGGGTAACAAGTTCCATAGGATTGGAGAGGCTCTGGAAAAGTCCTGGAGGTGAGCATTGGAGGAGGTAATGAGGGAGCTAGAGAGCAGGAGGTCTTGAGAGGAACGAAGAGGATGATTAGGTTGGTATTTAGAGACTAGGCTAGTGATATTGCTGGGGGCAGAGTTGTGGGTGGCTTTGTAAGAAGTTGTTAGTATTTTGAACTTAATTTGTTGGGTGAGCGGAAGCCAGTGGAGGGATTGATAGAGAGGAGTAGATGCCAAAGCAGTTTTCCTCAGACTGATGAGCTATGCAAAAGGATGGCAACCACCCTAATTTATAACTAGATTTTACAGTAAGGTGCACATGGAAGGGCAATGCATATCACAATCAAACACAAGATTTCCCAACACACTTACCAGCTAGCCTTAAAAAAAACAAATTGGCCCTGTCTAACAATTCATATTAAAAGCGGAGGGTTTAGTTTGCAAATATATGTGGAAGTTGCAGTGCCTACATCAAGGGTCCTCTGTATATACTGCGGTCCTAACTCTATATTTTTGAGAGTCTCCAGGTTGGAATATACTATATTGCCAAAAGTATATTCCACGCCTGCCTTTACACGCACATGAACTTTAATGGCATCCCAGTCTTAGTCCGTAGGGTTCAATATTGAGTTGGCCCACCCTTCCCAATTATAACAGCTTCAACTCTTCTGGGAAGGCTGTCCACAAGGTTTAGGAGTGTGTCTATGGGAATGTTTGACCATTCTTTCAGAAGCGCATTTGTGAGGTCAGGCACTGATGTTGGACATTAAGGCCTGGCTCGCAGTCTCCGCTCTAATTCACCCCAAACGCGTTCTTTTGGGTTGCGGTCATGTGCAGGCCAGTCAAGTTCCTCCACCCCAAACTCGCTCATCCATGTCTTTATGGAAGGGGCCATCCCCAAACTGTTCTCACAAAGTTGGGAGCATGAAATTGTCCAAAATGTCTTGGTATGCTGACGCCTTAAGAGTTTCCTTTACTGGAACTAAGGGGCCAAGCTCAATCCCTGAAAAACAATCCCACATCATAATCCCCCCTCCACCAAACTTTATACCTGGCACAATTCAGACCAGCAAGTACCGTTCTCCTGGCAACTGCCAAACCCAGACATGTTCATCGGATTGCCACAGAGAAGCGTGATTCGTCACTCCAGAGAACATGTCTCCAGTACTCTAGAGTCCAGTGGCGGCGTGCTTTACACCAATACATCCAACGCTTTGCATTGCACTTGGTGATGTAAGGCTTGGATGAGGCCGCCCGGCCATGGAAACCCATTCCATGAAGCTCTCTATGCACTGTTGTTGTGCTAATCTGAAGGCCACATGAAGTTTGGAGGTTTGTAGCTATTGACTCTGCAGTTTAGTAGCAAGGAAATTTCACAGATGGACTTATTGCACTAAGTGGCAAACTATCACTGTACCATTCTTGAATTGACTGAGCTCCTGAGAGGGACCCATTCTTTCACAAATGTTTGTAGAAGCAGTCTGCATGCCTAGGTGCTGGATTTTATACACATGTGGCGATTGGAACACCTGATTTTTGAGGGGTGTCCCAATACTTTTGGCAATATAGTGTATATGGCAGTGGATAGAATAAGGGCAGGTTTGCCTGGAAGGATCCTTTGGGATCACATCTCTTTACTTGCTGCAATGGGGTTATTTGTTTATTTGACTTTATAAAACCTAATACTTTATTTGTTTCATTTTTTTTTACATGATTGATTTAAAATAATGTGTCTTATGGTGGCCATACACATTTCGATTTTATTATCTGATTGATGTGAGATCTGATCAAAAGAGCGAATCTGCAAGCAATCAAATAGCTATAACTTCCCTTCCCATGGATTTAGACTAAAATTTGACCAGATCAGATCGACCAAGGCGGAATATTATTGTTAATTTTGCATCAGACAGCTACACTGAGATACTTTGATCATGACTACAACCATATTTATTATCCTACTAAAATTCACTTCCCTATGTCGATCCATATCATGTCGGCGATTATTCCTATCGAAAGTCAGTCCTTGTGAAAATGACCGGTGACATCCAACCTTAAAGCTGAAACATTATAAAATATATTCTTGCAATGCTCCCTCCCCCACCCCTAACACTGCAAGAGTAAATTCTCAGAAAGTCTAGAGGTAGAGGAACAAGCTGGACTACTTACCGTATTCTTTGCGCCAACCGACTTCCATTCTGCTGTGCAACTGGTCCTCCAAAGCTTTTTATCTTCTGCGCTTCAGCCAGCAGTTGTACTCTGACATTATCATGTACAACGCAGGACCAATAGTCCTGCATTGTATACGTGAGGACAGAGACAGCTCGCTCACAATCTGCTGCATTGGAGAGGAGAGTGCCAGAAGCCTGCCACAGCAAGGAGTAAGGTAAGTATCTTATTGCTCCAACCCTAGACTTTCATCAGTTAAAGTGGTTATAAAGCCTAAACTTTTTTTTTACTTTAATGCATTCCTTGTATTAAGTCAAAAAATGTTTAGGTAGTAGTATGTCCTCCTCACACCTACCCCACAACCCATAATTACCTGAGCCCTCATTCAATCCAGCATCTGCAGCTCTTCTCTCCCCTCACCTTTTGGTCTCACTGGCTTTGCTAAGGCATTGGCAGCCACTGGCTCTTACTGCTGTCAATCAAAGCCAGTGACGAGGGAGGGCAGGGCCAAGCCCTGCTGTCTGTCTATCAATGCAGGCGTGGCTCGGGAGTGAGCCCGCATGAGTGCCCCCATAGAAAGTGGCTTCTTTTGGGGGCACTTGTCAAAGCGGAGGAGCCAGAAGCACAGGCGGGGTGACCCGAGAAGTGGAGGTTTAGGGCTGCTCTGTGCAATTCCTTCCAAAGGTAAAGTAATCGTAAATGCAAAAAAAAATCCCTAAGTTTACTGTATGTGGACTTGCACTATTTTTATATATTGGTATCATTTACGGCTTGCCATGTGATTTTTAAGCCGCATTTTGCAATACAATTTCAAGGAAATCTCTACTGCTGGTAAGGCAAGGGTGACATCACAGACTTATCTTAAGGCGACAGCGCTGTACTGTACAAAGTGTGATTAGTCACCTGACAGCACAAGAAAGGTGCTTCACCATTGGCTGATTGCTGGGGTAAATATGATGATGTGTGTGTGTATATAAAACATATATATATATATATATATATATATATATATATATATATATATACACACACTACATTGGCAAAAGTATTGGGACGCCTGCCTTTTCACGCACATGAACTTTAATGCCATCCCAGTCTTAGTCCGTAGGGTTCAATATTGAGTTGGCCCACCCTTTGCAGGTTTAGGAGTGTGTCTATGGGAATGTTTGACCGTTCTTCCAGAAGCGTATTTGTGAGGTCAGGCACTGATGTTGGACGAGAAGGCCTGGCTCGCAGTCTCCACTCTAATTCATCCCAAAACGCGTTCTATCGGGTTGCGGTCAGGACTCTGTACAGGCAAGTCAAGTTCCTCCACCCCAAACTCACTCATCCATGTCTTTATGGACCTTGCTTTGTGCAAGGTCCACAAGACAAAGAAAGCCCGCAAACAGTTTTCTGAAGACAAGAAGACTAAGGACATGGATTACTGGAACCATGTCCTGTGGTCTGATGTGACCAAGATAAACTTATTTGGTTCAGATGGTGTCAAGCGTGTGTGGCGGCAACCAGGTGAGGAGTACAAAGACAAGTGTGTGTTGCCTACAGTCAAGCATGGTGGTGGGAGTGTCATGGTCTGGGGTTGCATGAATGCTGCCGGCACTGGGGAACTACAGTTCATTGAGGGAACCATGAATGCCAACGTGTACTGTGACATACTGAAGCAGAGCATGATCCCCTCCCTTTGTAGACTGGGCCACAAGGAAGTATTCCAACATGATAACGACCCCAAACACACCTCCAAGATGACCCCTGCCTTACTAAAGAAGCTGAGGGTAAAGGTGATGGACTGGCCATGCATGTCTCCAGACCTAAACCCTATTGATCATCTGTGGGGCATCCTCAAACGGAAGGTGGAGGAGCGCAAGGTCTCTAACATCCACCAGCTCTGTGATGTCGTCATGGAGGAGTGGAAGAGGACTACAGTGGTAACCTGTGAAGCTCTGGTGAACTCCATGCTCAAGAGGGGTTAAGGCAGTGCTGGAAAATAATGGTGGCCACACAAAATATTGACACTTTGCACCCAATTTGGACATTTTCACTTAGGGGTGTACTCACTTTTGTTGCCAGCGGTTTAGACATTAATGGCTGTGTGTTGAGTTATTTTGAGGGGACAGCAAATTTACACTGTTATACAAGCTGTACACTCACTACTTTACATTGTAGCAAAGTGTCATTTCTTCAGTGTTGTCACATGAAAAGAATAAAATATTTACAAACATATAATAATATAATAATATATCTCCTCTTCTTCATAGGGTAATCATTGACGGGGTATCTTAGTATTGACACTCATTTTTTATGGGTCAAGATTAGTACCAATTGTACAATGTGTTATATGTGTTTTCTACCTTATGATAGGCTCGCTCATTTGCTGATGTACCTTATGATTTGTTATCTTCCACTTAGAGGAAGTAAGCCATGGTGGGTTTTACTTCCTCTTTATTTCCCTGTAGGGTAAAGCATAATGGGCTACTATGCATTGCACAGTAGCCCATTATGTGTCACTTACCTGAAACCGAAGCTAGCGATGTCACCGCTGTCCCCACTAGCAGGGAGCGTCCATCTTCAGCCCTCTTCATTCCGGGACCGCAAACTCCGGCTCTGTGACTGGCCAGAGTCGCGTGATGTCACTCCCGTGCGTGTGCGCAGGAGCCGCCAGTCACAGCATGACCCCTTATAAAAACGCCACGATCTGCCCTTTCTAAAGTGCGCATGCACCGTAGACAGTAGCGCATGGCTTTTTTTGTAAATATAATCCACGGTAAATCTGTAAATCCACGGTTTAGTAGATATTTCCAGCACCTACAGGTAAACCTTAATATAGGCTTACCTGTAGGTAAAAGTGGTTGTACAGGGTGTACAACCACTTTAAAGAGGAAGTAAACCCTGATGGGTTTTGCTTCCTCTTTTGGTCCCTGCAAAGCCTGCAAATTAAAAGCATAATGGGCTAGTATGCGATTATGTGACACTTACCTGCAAACAAATCCATCGCTGTCCCCTGAGCAGGCCGCGTCCATCTTCGCCCCTCTTCCTTCCGGGGGCCGCGGACTCCGGCTCTCTGACTGGCCGTAGCCACGCAACGTAACTCCCGCGCATGCGTGTGGGAGCCTTCAGTAACAGCGCACGCTGAGGAAAGAAACGGCACGGAGGTCCGTTTCTTCACAGCGCATGCGCCGATTACATCATCGGCGAACTACAAGTGAAATATCTCCTAAACAGCGCATGTTTAGGAGATTTTTCCACTACCTATAGGTAAGCTTTATTCTAGGCTTACCTATAGGTAAAAGTCATTAGGGAGGGTTTACAACCACTTTAAATGATGAATTTGGTGATTATTTGCTATATCAGCTCTAAACTTTAGTTAAATGTTTATGACCAAAAAAAAAAAAAAATTCTGATTGTAAATCTGGTTTTTGTTCGGGGAAAATCTGTACATACCCTGTTTCCCCGAAAATAAGACCTAGCGCGGTTGTTGGTGATGGCTGCAATATAAGCCCTACCCCCCAAATAAGCCCTAGTTAAAGTTTGTAGGTCTTATTTTCAGGGTAGGGCTTATTTTTGGGGTAGGGCTTATATTGCAGCCATCACGGACAATCGCGCTAGGTCTTATTTTTGGGGAAACCGGGTAGTAGGGAGGCGCCGATACGGTTTTTTTTTTTTGTAACCGGCAAGTACAAGTACCGACACTTTCAGTCAAGTACTCACTGATACCTTTGCGGTGCGATTTGAGCCCATACAAAATGAATGGGCTCAAATCGCACTGCAAAGAAACGCATGCGACGCGACTCCTGTCCAAATAGCATGCGGTTTCCCGCACCGCTCCTTTGTGAACTCAGGCTGAAGTCACTATGACAAGCCAGGAGCGGTGTGGGGAAACCACATGTAATTCGGAGAGGACAACGCATTCTGTTAAAATTTCATGAGATTTTTTTTTCAGTGTGATTCGAGCCCATATGGGCTCAAATTGCACTGTAAAGTATCATTTTGGGTATCGGAGCATTTGCATGAGTAAAAGTACTTGTGGAAATACCATCCGGACAGATACCGGTATCGGTGCAACCCTAGTACGTATTGTAATGGTCATGTTCTAGGCACAAAGAAACCTGTTTAAATGGGAACTTCCTTTACAAAAGAAAGTTCCACTCATCCTCCCCACCCTTACCCCGCCTGGATCAGATTTTTTTATCAGGTACCTATTTCTGACAGGTTCCCACTTCCACTCCGCTCACCTATGTTCCCCTCTGCACAGCTCTCCTGCAATCGGGTGACTCGGAAGGAAGGAGGGCCTGCACCTATTTTCTGAACAAAAAAAAGCCCTGATTCCTGGTATCTTCACTTTTTACAGCCCACTTAATCGCTTGCCGACCGCCGCACACACACAGAAACGTCGGCAGAAGGGCGCAGGCAGGCAAATGAGCGTACAGGTTCATCCCTTTAAATTTGTCGCCTTTCGGGAGCGTGCCCGCGGATCCCGGGAACTCGATGTTCGCCGGCGGCCCGCGATTGCGGTGTGGAGAGGTAGAACGGGAAGATGTCTATGTAAACAAGGCATTTCCCTGTTCTGCCTTGTGACAAGACAGAGATCACCGCTCCCTGTCATCGGGAGCAGTGATCGCTGTCATGTGAGTTGAAGCCCCTCCCTCCCACAGTTAGAATCACTCCCTAGGACACACTTAACCCCTTGATTGCCCCCTAGTGTTTAACCCCTTCCCTGCCAGTGTCATTTACACAGTAATCAGTACATTTTTATAGCACTGATCACTGTCTAAATGACAATGGTCCCAAAATAGTGTCAAAAGTGTCCGATGTGTCCGCCATAATGTCGCAGTCACGATAAAAATCGCAGATCGCCACCATTACTAAGAAAAAAAAATTATAATAAATATGCCATAAACTATCCCCTATTTTGTAGACGCTATAACTTTTGCGCAAACCAATCAATATAGCCCCTGCATCCATAAGACACATAGAGCCACGGCCTGGCCCTGCCCCTGCTTCTCCTCATTGCCTCACTGGCTGTGATTGACAGGAGTTGGAGCCAATGTCTCCCGCTTCTGTGTCTCAGCCAAAGGGGAGAGAGACCTTGGTCAGCCAAGGCTCAGGTGCACATCACTGGATCGAGAGGGGACTGAGCACAGAAGTTATCCTGTATACTCACAAACATAGATGTAAAACTTGTATGTCAATCCATAAAAAAAAAGAATGTTTCCAACCATGAAAAATGCAGACTTTCACAGTGCGGTGACGTCACGTAACCAAGCTCCACCCAAAGCGTTTCGTCATATCAAACATTCTTGCTGTTTTTATGGATTGACATGCGAGTTTTACATCTATGTTTGTGAGTATACTGGATAACTTTTGATAAACGTTTTGAATATCAGTAATACTGCACAATGATGTATTCTTTATCTATCTTTATCTATCTCCAAACCATGCATGAGTTGAGGATCTTTTCCGTTGGAGTCCCTCCAACGGATGGATTGATGGATTGAAATAAGGCTGGTTCCTGATAAACAGGTTGAATTTTGATCCGTCTATGGCTGGCTTTACCTTTTTTTTTAATACGTTCCCCTTTAAAGTAAAACTTGCCATATGAAAATTTCGGAGCTGCCACTGAAACCCTTCTTGTTCTATTATTCTGACTCACTGCACTTATTATTCTCTGAGCTGCTGACTCACAGCAAGCCGTTCAGGAAAGATTGAATAAAAAATAGAAGTTACTTTGTGCTTCTCAGTTCTGAGCCAATGACTCAAAGACATTGACTCCTGTTCATTTTGCAAAATGATTTTCAGTCAGCTAAACACGTGCTAGCCACAAATCCTGGGTGGGGTGGATTTAAAAATTCTCTGGTGCTAATCCATTTTATTAATGTATTGCTCTAAATTCATGAAGCATTTGCAACACGTTTAGTTCTGACAGCGACTTGTGCACCAAATGTAGTTCTAAATGTTCCCCTTTTTTTCATTGGGGTTGATTTACTAAAGGCAAATAGACAGTGCAGTTGCTCCAGAGCTTAGTAGATTAGGTAAAGCTTCACTTTGCAAAGAATACCCAATCACATGTAAGGAAAATTAAAATAAAAAAACAGCATTTTTGCTTGCACATGATTGGACGATGGAAGTCAGCAGAGCTTCTGCTCATTTACTAAGATCTGGAGCAACTGCAAAGTGCACAGTCTTTTTGTCTTTAGTAAATCAACCCCAGCGTAAAAGTGACACATTTAAATCGGGATTCCATCCCTGAAAAAAAAAAATAAAAGTCAGTAGCTACAAACACTGTAGCTGCTGACTTTAAATAAGTACTTACCTGTCCTGGGTGCCCGCGATGTCGGCCGCCCGAGGCCGACCCGTCCCTCGGCTCTCGGGGTCCCGGCACCGCCATCCTAGGTAAGGGAAACAGGCAGTGGAGCGTTTCCTACTGCGCACGCGCGAGCGGCGCGGTGCTCTGTGAATGGCCCCGTGGTGTTCTGGGAACACACACAGTTCCCAGAAGGCAACGGGGCCGCTCACCGAGGAGCAGAACACGCCGCGGAATAGGAAGAGGCAGATTAGGAAGACTGCCTAGCAACAAGGGTTTAGTTAAGTTTCATTTTTTTTTTAATTCTTTTTAGGATTTTTCATGAATTTTTTCTTTTAGGTTGGCCCTCCACTTTAATGAGACACACCGGGGTTGATTTACTAAAGACAAATAGACTGTGCACTTTGCAGTTGCTCCAGATCTTCGTAAATGAGCAGAAGCTCTGCTGACTTCCATCATCCAATCATGTGCAAGCAAAAATTCAGGTTTTTTTTATTTTCCTTGCATGTGATTGGGTATTGTTTGCAAAGTGAAGCTTTATCTCATTCACTAAGCTCTGGAGCAACTACACTTGCAAAGTGCACAGTCTGTTTGTCTTTAGTTAAGTGTCTCATTGATTGCACCACTTTTACATTGTGTCTCATTGATTGCACCACTTTTACATTGTGTCTCATTGATTGCACCACTTTTACATTGTGTCTCATTGATTGCACCACTTTTACATTGTGTCTCATTGATTGCACCACTTTTACATTGTGTCTCATTGATTGCACCACTTTTACATTGTGTCTCATTGATTGCACCACTTTTACATTGTGTCTCATTGATTGCACCACTTTTACATTGTGTCTTATTGATTGCACCATTTTTGCATTGTGGGGTTGATTTACTAAAGGCAAAAAGACTGTGCACTTTGCAAAGTGCAGTTGCTGATTGATTATCAGCACAGCCCCCCCTCGGATGCCACCACACTGGACCACCAGGATGCCGCCAGGACCACCAGGGAAATGCCAATCAGTGCCCATCCCCAATGCCTGCCAGTGCCATCAGTGATGCCTATCAATGCCATCTATCAGTGCCACATATCAGTGCCCAGCAGTGCCACCTATCAAGGCCCAGTGCCGCCTATCAGTGCCCACCAGTGCCACCCATGAGTTCCCATCAGTGCTGCCTATCAATGCTCATCAGTGCTGCATATCAGTGCCACCCATCAGTGCCGCCTACCAGTGCCCATCAGTGCCGTCTATCAGTGCGCATCGTCAGTGGCCATCAGTGCCACCTCATCAATGCCGCCTTATCAGTGCCCATCATTGAAGGAGAAAACATACTTATTTACAAAATTAATAACAGAAACAAAAAAAAAAAAAAAATTTTTTCAAAATTTTTGGTCTTTTTTTTCCTGTTTGGGTACAGTGATGGATAAACGCGCAATTGTCATTTAAACAGCGACAGCGCTGAAAGCTGAAAATTGGCCTGGGCAGGAAGGGGGGAAAGTGCCCGGTATTGAAGTAGTTAAACCCAAAAATGTAATGTATTGCAGCTTACCAATCATTAGATGTGGTGGCTGCATTTGTATTCTTTTTTTTTTTTTTTTTTTTTTTTTTAGACCTTTCCTTTCTGTTTTCAGCTGTGATCTGGACAGTATCCGTGAGACACAACTCTGGAGGAATGAGCACAGGAGGCACAGCAGACAGCAGCATCGTCAGTCTGGTGTAAGGGAAGTGTCAAATATATTAGCAGATTTAAATACACGAACAAATCAAAGCCAAACTCCAGCTCACACTTCATAATCAGTTACAGCAAACAGTTTTTTTTTTCCTTTTGGGATAAAGGTTTTGCATGAATAAATAAAAGCGGATCATTTTAAATCACCCTTGCCGGCGTTAAATGGTTTGTCTCATCCCTGTAAACTGATAAATTCCGCTGGAGAGTTTGTGCTGTGAAAAACAACAGACTTGCTGGCTGGATTAACAGGTGAAAAAAGAAAAGAAAGAAAGCCCAAAAAAGAAAACAAATGCAGCCATCACACCTAAGAATTGCTAAACTGCAATATAATAAATGTTTGCTTTCAGGTTTAATATTGCTTTGAGTAGACCAACCCCAATGTGGAAGCCAGTGGGTGGGTGAGCCGGGCGCTGGGGGCCGGGGGCCGGGTTTACCTAAGGCACTGTAAACACTTCCTATGATGGCAAACGAACAAAGACAGCCTGAGTAATCACCAGACGTTTTTTCCATTATTAATAACAGATAAAAAAAAATAGAATGTCCCTTCTGCAAGGGAAGTTGAACAGAGAAAAGGGGGTTTTCCATCAGCTTAGTGAATGTGGTGAAATGTTTACATATCATGGAATTCAGCAGAACTTCACCTTGTTTACTAAGGGGGGAGATTGATCAAAACTGGAGCAATTGTTTGTGTATTTAATCACTTCCCACCCAGCCTATAGCAGAATGACGGCCGGGAGGTGGTTTTGTTATCCTGACTCATATGACACCTTTCAGGATAACATGCCGGAGCAGAGGCTTCTTACCACGTGATCAGCTGTGACCAATCACAGCTGATCACAGCGTGAACCAGGAAGTGCCGGTAAACAGCATTCCTCGGTTCACGCTGACAGGGAGAGCCGATCGGCAGCACTCCTGTCAGAGGGGTGGGAGGGTCTGTGCAGATAATCAGCACATTGATTATCAGCATAGCCCCCATGAGAGGTGCAGATCAGCTGCCAATCAGTGCCCATCAGCTGCCAGTCAGTGCCCCATCATTAACGCCAGGCAGTGCCCATAAAAGTGCCAATCAGTGCCTGCACAAGTGCCAATCAGGGCCCTATCATTAACGCCTGTAAGTGCCCTTCAGATGCCAATCAGTAATGCCTGTCAGTACCACCTCATCATTGCTGCCTATCCAGTGCCATCTATCAGTGCCCATCAGTGCCACCTATCAGTGCCCATCAGTGCCGTCTATCAGTGCAGCCTATCAGTGCCCATCAGTGCCACCTATCAGTGCCCATAAGTGTCACCTATCAATGCCCATCAGTGCCGCCTATTAGTGCCCATCAATTCTACATATTAGTGCCACCTCATCAGTGCCGATTAGTGCAGCCTCATCAGTGCCCATCAGTGCCACCTATCAGTGCCCACCAGTGCCACCTATCAGTGCCCATCAGTGCCACCTATCAGTGTAGCCTATCAATGCCCAGTTTCACATATCAGTGGCGCCTATCAGTGCCCATCAGTGGCACCTATCAGTGCCCATCAATTCTACATATTAGTGCCACCTCATCAGTGCCGCCTCATCAGTGCCCATTAGTGCAGCCTCATCAGTGCCCATCAGTGTTGCCTATCAGTGCCCAGTGTCACTGATCAGTGCCGCCTATCAGTGCTGCATATCAGTGTAGCCTATCAGTGCCCATCAGTGTAGCCTATCAGTGCCCATCAATTCTACATATTAACGCCACCTCATCAGTTCCGCCTCATCAGTGCCCATTAGTGAAGAAGAAAACCAAATCTTATAACAGAAGTACTTTTTTTTTTCAAAAATGTCGGTCTTTTTTAATTTCAGCAAAAAATAAAAATCCCAGAGGTGATCAAATACCACCAAAAGAAAGCTCTATTTGTGGGAAGAAAATAATAAAAATTTAGTTTGGGTACAGTGTTGTATGACCGCGCAATTGTCATTCAAAATGTGACAGCGCTGAAAGCTGAAAATTGGTCTGGGCAGGAGGGGGGAAAGTGCCCGGTATTGAGGTGCAGACATCCCAGGACTCCCGCAAATCGCGGGAGACTCCTGCATTTGGCTGCAGGCTCACGGACACCCGCGAGCGCCGGGCGATCTCACGGCTGACCCTGTCACTCAGAAAGACAGAGCAGCTCCAGCAGCGGTACGTTACTGAGCTGGTGACATGCTGCTGCTCCCCTTCCCAGCGTTATAAAATAGACAGCACCCCTGGCTTCCCTCTAGACAGGCACTTCTCCCTTCCTGCCACTGGGGGTTGCTTGTAGATGCAGGTGAATTGGAATGTGATTATAGAGCATCCCCAGTTTTCTCTACCCGAGGCTGACTGCAGGGCCGTCTTTTTGCATCGCCACACTGGGCAGTTGCCTGGGGGCCTCACTTGCCCAGTGACCCCAGCCAGGGCTGGACTGGTCTACCGGGATACCGGTAGGCCATCTAGTGGGGCGGGACCTTGTTACAGTGCGGCTGCCGAACACAGACCCAGCCAGCTCTGTGATACACAGGAGGAGATGCCCGCTGTGTGTGTGTTTACCAGGTGATGGTGAGTCTGTATTAATTGGCATAGTGATGCTGAATTCATGGGCACAGTGAGGGTGCAATTGTGGGCACAGTGAGACTACATTCATGGGCACAGTGAGGCTGTAATGGTGGGCACAGTGAGGGTGCAATGGTGGGCACAATGAAGCTGCAATGGTGGGCACAATGAAGCTGCAATGGTGGGCACAGTGAGGCTGCATTCATGGACACAGTGAGGCTGCATTTGATGGGCACAGTGAGGCTGCATTCACGGGCACAGTAAAGCTGCAATTGATGGGTAATCGTGCATGATTGTGTAGACAGGGCCCCAGTGCACTGTGTTGCCTATAATGCTCTTAATATGGCACTGGCTGACTGTTCTTCATGTCCTACACCCCAAGGTATGCCACTGTTTGCTAATGTATATTGCAAATAGAAGTTTTCAGTAGATTATGCCACAAGTGAACATATTTACAATGCTTCCCCCTACTGGATGGAGAGCAGTATAACACACTAATACATAACACTCCTTCCCCCTGCGCCTCAAAGTCTTTAAAATAACTGGAAAGGTGAATATTTCTCCTTGGACGCCTAATGCTGAGTACACACGACCGTTTTTTTCGTCGGAATAAACTCTGAAGGTTTTTCTGATGGAATTCCGCTGAAACTGTCTTGCGTACACATGATCACACCAAAGTCCGACCGTCAAGAACGCGGTAACGTACAACACGTACGACGGGACTAGAAGAAGGAAGTTCAATAGCCGGTAGCCAATATCTTCCGTCTCGTACTTGCTTCAGAGCATGCGTCGTTTTTGGTCCGTCGGAACAGCATACAGACGAGCGGTTTTCCCGATAGGATTTGGTTCCATCGGAAATATTTACAACATGTTCTATTTCTAGGTCCGTCAGAATCTTCAGAAAAAAAAGTCCAATGAGGCCTACACACGATCGGAATATACAATGAATAGCTTCCGTCTGACTTTTTCTGTCGGACATTCCGCTCGTGTGTACGCGGCATAAGGACCACTGTTTGAGACAGTTCCCTGGGACCCTCAGTTGGGTGCAATTCTTCTTGTGCTGTGTCAGAGGGACTGAGGGACACATATTTACTGGAGGAATAGCACCTGTAGCAACCAATGGTTCACCATGATCTGGGATCACTGGAATCCCAGGACCACTAGAACCAGCAGCAGGTACAATTTCCCCACTTCTTTCTCGGATCTGATCAACGTGCCTTCGTAATATTCTACCATCAGTAATTTGTACTTTGTATGACAAAGGTCCTGTAGTCACAAGCACCTTTGCCGGTATCCAACGAGGCCCAGCAGCATCGTTTCTGACATAGACAGCACTGTCAGGCTCAAACACTCTCACAGAGACATTAGCATCCTTTTTAAAATGCAGTTCTTGCTTTTCTTGTACCTCCGATGTCAGATCAGGCTGTAAACGGTCCAAACATATTTTTAGATGACGGTTCATTAGGAGCTCTGCTGGGCTACAACCAGTGCTTGGTGTCACATGTTGTTTCAGAAGGAACTTGTTGTCACATGTTGTTGCAGAAGGAACTTTGGAAGTCTCTGTTTGCAATCTCCTTGAACAATTCTCTTTAATGAGTCTCTTTGGTGGTCGGAACCATATGTTCAGCTTGACCATTTGATGACGGGTGTGTAGCGATGCCCCTGTGGGGTCGCTGTGTGTTTCAACATCCACACATATCACCCTGCTTGGTCAGACATCCATTTTAGGCACACTTTCTCCAGTCAATGAACAGTCTCTTGCTTGTTTTTGTTGCTTTTATTAGGGGATTAAACCTGGATGGGGCAAAGGGACATGGGATGCCCAATGATGAATACATCTTAAATGAAAAATAAAGTTGGTTGAATCTAAACTGACAGTCTCTTCTTCTGCACATCTCCTCCGGCACACTACTTGAGATCACTTGCTTTCCTTCACTGCCCAATTCTAGATTCCTGTCACCGTTAGCACATGGCTAGGCCTCACTCTGAATAAGTCCTAACATTTTCCTAGTAGCCATTTTAGATGAAGAAGATAATTGTGCTAACTGATCTTTGGTGGACTACTGCTCCCAGCACGTCCGATGCAAATCCTGCCAACCCTCCTGGCTGCAGCGAATTAACTTCAACAACACCACAGTCTCTCCCTCTGGCTCCACATCCAATCCTGGCATGTCTCTCCCAAAGCTTCTCACTGTGCTTCTCACTCACCGACCCCAACAAAGATCCCTCCTGAATGACTTGTCCAGCAGTGCTCCCAATTGTCCTCCTGTCAGAAACCATGAATCAGACTGAGACAGAAGTACAGTTAAATCACACTTGTTTAATAATAATAAAAAAAGGTAAACAGAGTAAACGTAGTCAAAACATAGCCAGAGTTCAGGAACCAGAACAGATAGTCAGACAAGCCAAAACATCAGGGAGCCAGAGAACAGCATAGTAGCACAGCAAGCAGGATCTGGAGCCAGAAGGAATGTCAGCCAAGCAAGTCTTTAACAGGAACACAGGCAAGCGTCTCTAGAGATGTGACCAAGGCGAAGACTGGACTGGACGGCTTAAGTAGGCAGGACTGATGAGGAGGATATCATCAACAGGTGAGTCACTGTGGAGAGATAGGAGCTGTCAATTAGCCGACAGCTGAGAGAAGGAAGGGCTGAGCACAGTCCTGACACCTCCTCCTGCTCCTGTTCCAGGACACCTCTCAATGACCGTGTAGAGAGAGGCTCCCTCCCAGCTCTAGGCCTGAGGTACACCCCCCACCCCCAGAAAGGGGGTCCCTTAAGGGCCACCACAGCCTAGCACGCCATCATTCAGTTTTTTCCACCCAACAACTCCTCCCACAACAGACTGACCATGGGTATAAATAGGACGCCTTGCCCCCTGCCAATCCTAGTTGGGGATTGGTCAGGGCTCCCAAATACACCCCATGTCACTCCAGCACTCTGCCCTACCCCTTTTCCAGAACCTTCTCACTGGAAGCAGAGGAGGCGCCCAAGAGCTGAGGCACATGTCAGTCACCTGCTGCTACACTAAACCACTCCCCTGCCCCCAGATCAAAAACAAAACAGGCCTAGCTCACAGCAAGGCCTTCCTAAATTTACCTGCACTGACAGTACACACAAAAAACCTACTCTAGCACCTACCTACCTAAGGTAGAGGGTGCTACAGGTGGAATGGTCCAATCGTAACATGTCGAATAATATTGCTTGCCATAAAGGTTTTGAATTCTGAGGAGGTAAATTGCGTTCCATTATCAGACACGATTGTATCTGGCAAACCATGTGTAGCAAACAGCCACCTTAAAACTCTTATGACAGTGGCTGAGGTGGGGGATATAACTGATACAACTTCCAGCCATTTTGAGAAGGAATCAACACCAAAAACAAAACGTCTGTCCTTGAAAAGGCCCCACAAAATCGATATGCAACCATGACCAAGGTGACCTAGTCACTTCCCGGGGATGGACTGAGGCTTTAGAACCACTTTAACCACTTGCCAACCAGCCACCACCGTTATACGGCGGCAGGTTGGCTCTTCTGCGCAAATCGCCGTAGCTGTACGGCGACTCGCGCAGGCACTCGATGTCCGCTGGCGACCCGCGATCACCTATTACAGAGGCAGAACAGGGAACTGCCTTTGTAAACAAGGCAATTCCCCGTTCTGACAGGGATCATGACATCTACTGTACCCAGTGATCAGGAACAGTGATCTCTGTCAGGTTCCAGTAAGCCCATCCCCCCTACAGTTAGAAAACGCTGAGGGCACACATTTAACCCCTTAATCGCCCTCTATTGTTAACCCCTTTCCTGCCAGTGACATTTACACAGTAATCAGTGGCTATTTATAGCACTGATTGCTGTATAAATGTTAATGGTCCCAAAAAAAGTGCCCGATCTGTGCGCCGCAATGTCGCAGTCCTGCTAAACATCGCAGATCGCCCCCATTACTAGTGAAAAAATAAAAATAATAAAAATGCCATAAATCTATCTCCTATTTTGTAGACGCTATAACTTTTGCGCAAACTAATCAATATCCGCCTATTGTGATTTTTTTTACCAAAAATATGTAGAAGAATACATATCGGCCTAAACTGATGAATACATTTGTTTTTTTTATATATTTTTTGTGGATATGTATTATAGCAAAAAGTTTAAAAAATTTTTTTTTTTTTTCAAAATTGTCGCTCTTTGTTTATAGCGCAAAAAATAAAGACCACAGAGGTGATCAAATACCACCAAAAGAAAGCTCTATTTGTGGGAAAAAAAGGACATCAATTTTGTTTGGGTGCAGCGTCGCACGACCGCGCAATTGTCAGTTAAAGCCGTATCGAAAAAAATTGCCTGGTCATTAAGGGGGCAAATGCTTCCGGGGCTGAAGTGGTTAATTGAACACGCTGATTTTAGAAGCCGATTGGCTACCATGCACCGCCACACCAGGTTTTGTACTTTCCAGTTTTAGTAAATCAACCCCACTATGTGTATGTATAAATGTGAGTTAGGGACGCAAGATTGTAAGCTCCTTGAGGGCAGGGACTGATGTAAATGTAACAAATATATATGTAAAGCACTGCATACATTGACAGCCCTATATAAGCACCCATAATAATAATAAAAAAATAAAAAAAAAAAGGTACATCTATCTATATAGATAGATCTATATATATATATATATATATATATATATATATATATATATATATATATATATATATATATATATATATATATATATATATATATATATACATGTATATATATATATACATATATATATATATATACATATATACATATATATATATATATATATATATATATATATATATATATATACATATATACATATATATATATATATATATATATATATACATATATATATATATATATATACATATATATATATATATATATATATACATATATATATATATATATATATATATATATATATATATATATATATATATATATATATACACATATATATATCTATATATATACACACACACACATACATACATACATACATACATATATATATATATATATATATATATATATATATATATATATATATATATATATATATATATATAGTATATATATAAAATTATATACAGAAGCAGCACCGGTACCTCTGATATGTTGGTATATCCACGCCAAAAATCACAGTTAAATCATCTACTTCAATCTCCTTTTATATAGTAATCCATCCAACAGGAACTAGTTAACAGAACAATAGTTTCAGCTGACACAGAACTGCTTGAAACTCACTTTGTTTTACCCATTTCCTTTCGGAAAATTTAAAGCGGAGTTCGAGTCATTTTTAAGTTTATTAAAAGTCAGCAGCTACAAGCAGTGTATCTGCTGACTTTTAATAAACACACACTCACCTGTGCCACAGTTCAGCGATGCGGGCGCCCCAAAGACTCGCTCCTTTCCCCCACCTCTCCGCGGCACCGGCATTACAAGTGTGGGCACCTGGCAGTGACAGCTTGCGGCTTCACAGTCGGGTGTGCACCGCGCAATGCGCGAGTAGCTCTGCGCCTTTTCAGTGGCCGGCAATCTTCTGGGACCTGTGATGCGTCCCAGAAGATTTCAGAAGGGAGGGGGAGAGGAGGAGTCGCCTAGGCGGCCCGAGCGGAGGTGGGAGTTGGGCACCTGTCAAAACTAGGTACCCGCTCCCCCCCCCCAAAAAAAAAAAATTACGTGCCAAATGTGGCATGTTGGGGGGCGCGGAGTGCTTAAAGCGGAAGTTTCGCTTTTGGGTGGAACTCCGCTTTAATGACAGATTAAAGCCCATAAATGTGGTGGAAGAATTGCTGTATATATAATCACATTGTCACTTGAAATGCCAAAGTAGTACCCACAGATGTAATGTAAACGGCAAGATTTATTAACCGCTTGCCGACCAGCTGCTGTAATTTTACTGTGGCAGGTCAGCACGATCCCGCGAGCTGTCATAGCTGTACGTTGGCTCGCGGGATCGGGATAGCAGGCACGCGCACACGTGCCCGCTGCACTGCGGGGGTGCTGATGCTCGTGCTGGACAGTCGCGATGACCACCAGCCACGGCGATCGCGAGCACGAGAGGCAGAACAAGGATGTGTGTGTGTGTGTAAACACACAAATCCCCGTTCTGTTCTGTGAGGAGAGACAGATCGTGAGTTCCTAGGAACCATGATCTGTCATTTGCTCTAGGTCAGTGACCTCCCCCTACAGTTAGAAACACGTAGCAGGGAACACAGTTAACCCCTTGATCGCCCCCTTAGTGTTAACCCCTTCCCTGCCACGTGACATTTTTACAGTAATCAGTGCATTTTTTTTAGCACTGATCGCTGTATAAATGCCAATGGTCCCAAAAATGTGTCAAAAATATCCGATGTGTCCGCCATAATGTCGCAGTCTCGATAAAAATCGCAGATCACCACCATTACTAGTAAAAAAAAAATAAATAAATAAATAAAAATGCTATAAATCTATCCCCTATGTTGTAGACGCTATAACTTTTACGCAAACCAAGCAATATATGCTTATTGCGATTTTTTTTATACCAAAAATATGTAGAAGAATACGTATCCCCTAAATTGGGGATATTTATTATAGCAAAAAAGTACAAAATATTGTGTTTTTTTTTTTCAAAATTGTCGCTTTTTTGTTTATAGCACAAAAAATAAAAACCACAGAGACGATCAAATACCACCAAAAGAAAGCTCTATTTGTGGGAAAAAAAACATGTCCATTTTGTTTGGGTGCAACTTCGCACGACCACGCAACTGTCAGTTAAAGCGACGCAGTGCCGAATCGCAAAGAATGGCCCGGTCATTCAGCAGCCAAATCTTTCCGGGGCTGAAGTGGTTAATAAATTTATATAAAGTGATCAGCGCAATTTTTTCAACATAAACAGCAAGTGAATATGAATATGTATAGATAAACATCCCATGTAGAAGAGTGAAAAGGTCAATTATATCTCCACTAATAAAGTGAAAGGTGCAAAGTGAATAAAAAGTTAAAAAAAAAACTCCAAAATTAAAGTGAGTAAATAAATAGTCCTTCAAAAACAATCCCCTTAAAACGAGCGATGCTGAAACTTCACACAGCTGCTCAGTGCTCACAGAACTCTCACCTCCATAAAATTATGAATCAGCCTTAAGGATATCCCCGGTGATGGTGATCCCCCCCACTTCCAGACTCCTGGCTATCACCCCTCGATATTTCCCTCAGGATTCCAGACGACATGTGGGAATGAAATTAATGTCTCCCATAGTCTAGTATATGTAGCCTCCCTGGCGGTATGATTATGTCAGATTTTTGCGTCTCAAAGCGGTACAATTATTTTGCATAGAAATTCTGCGTTTTATATTGTAGGCCTGTAATTCTTAGCAATAACACACTTAAATCTGTCCAAACAAGAGTCTGGAAGACATCCCGGGTATGATAAATTTTGAAACACAAAATTATAAATTATAATGTAATAAATAAATATAAATAATTGTAACAAATAATAATAACAAAATTAATTTCCCCACGATTCAGGGGAGGTTAAACAATCAAAGATTTATTGAAAGACAAATGGAAACTTACATTTAAAAACACCTAATAGATCAACTTTTTAAGTTACACCCAATGTGCAATGCATATTAAAACAGCAGCTGAATCACATTCCCATGTGTGTGCTGTGACAAAAATAATCGAAGTGCAGTGCCTAATATACAATCAATTATGTACATAGAGAAAAACAGGATGATAATGTGCAATCCGCCTTAAAAATCATAAAAAAAAGTCTCTTGCATCAATAATCTTACTTAAAAAAAAATATGAGAAAAACAGTCTGTATTTATTTCAGCGTCTTGTGTGCTTCCACCACTGTGCTTTTTCACTCCCTGTGCCCGACACCAATAAATAATGTACCAGCCATTATTATGTAGCGAATGTGAAATCCATTGCACTCTTCAGTCACACAACAGTAGCACAGAGAGGGACCAAGTTGTCCAAATGCCCAGAGATTACACCTGCCACAATGGTCAGAATGTGGGGGGGGGGGGGGGGATTGGGGAAGATCACTGGTACCCAATACCTATTAGTCAGTAGTCAATAACATAGACCAACAGGTAACTCAAAATACATTTAAAAATATAAAATATGCCATTATTCGGAACAGGTGTCATTAATGAGTTACAGTTAACGAGTTCTTTCTCATAAATAGACTCTTTAGTTTTAGGTTTGCTGATCCATTAAACCAGGGTTTCTCAACCAGGGTTCCATGGAACGCTAGGGTTCCTCCAGAGGTTGCTAGGGGTTCCTTAAGCAATGAGCAATTTCTGCCCCTCAGATAGCTTCCCACTGACACCATTGACCTTTTTCACTATCTGTAGGGGGGGTCATTTTTCACAATGACCACAAGTGTTAGGAGCACTCTTCCTACTGACCATCATACTAATGTATCATGTTTTGTAGATATAGTAATTTTTAGCAGGGGTTCTCTGAGACTGTAAAGTTATTTCAAGGGTTCCTCTGTGTTGAAAAGGCTGAGAAAGGCTACAATAAACAGTCTTCAGCTTCAGCACTTATCACGTATTATTATTTTGATTGTACAGTAAGTGGGAATGCGTCCAAAGTGCAGATAAAAATGCAAACCTAGCATAAAGCATGTGCCAGTAAAACCTGAAATTCTGGTTCGTGGAAGCAGGCCAGTAAATCAATAAGAAAGATTAGGAGATACTTACAGCTCTCGAGTGTCGGTAGCTGAAAAATAAGTATAATCCAAATGAGTTGTGATAGGACTTTCCCGGCTCGGGTCAAAGTGAGACTGAGTATTGAGAGTCTGGGTGAATAGTAAAAATGCAAAAGGAAGTAGAGGACGCTCTGACGTGTAGGAGAAGTGTAGGAGGAGATCTTCCTCTTATTAAGGAGAATTCCCCTTTTTGATGTTCACTCTCCTTTCATAAATCTATGCAAAAAAAAAAAAAAGGAATAGATAACAAAAATTTTGGATAACACTTATTACAATACACCTTTAATCAATAACAATGCGTAGGTTTTTTTTTATTTTTTTTTATATGCTTAGTCTATGTAGGGCAAAGTAACAGGTGCACCTTCCTTGACCTGCTGCTCAACCACAGAAGATAACAGACAAGACCAATTCTGTCCTAGTTTGAGCTTACTCAGGACTGAGGGTTGTCTCTAAATCCCTGTAACAATGATGGTATCTGAGTGTCCAATCAGAAATCAGGAGAACAGTTATATGGAAAAAAAAAGGGGAGCTAGTTACGTGTTCCTCATACCAGGAAGTACCTACTTCTAAAACTCTTTGCTCCCAAAAGCCAAATGTATTCTAACGGATGTGTGCGTGATATTGCTGGATCGATAGACGTGAAAGTTGGATCTCATGGATCTACTGTAAAGTGATTTTTTTCTCCTTCAAAGAAGCAGACTCATAGTTGAGATAAAACATAGATGGATTCTGTTTTGGTCCTAGGCTACTACCTCATAGATTATAAAAAGGGAAGCACTCACCAGACAGTAAATTCTTGGATATGTACTGAGGAGCACCTGGTACAAACGTTCATCTCAGTAGAAGAACTTTTTGAAACATTTAAAGGTTAAGAGCATCAAATACATCCAATGTGTTTCAGGGGGAAAAAAAAAGCTTCCTCCTTCTTCAGGGCTTAAGCAGTCAATGGTAATGAAATCAGAAGACAATGTACTAGGGGGCCGGCTTGATGAAGGATGAGACTTCCTGATAGCACTAAAGGTATTTGATGCTCTTGACCTTTAAATGTTTCAAAAAGTCCTTCAAATGAGATAGAATTTTGTACCAGGCATTCCTCAGTACACATCCAAGAAATGGAGTGGTAAAGAATTTAACCACTTGCTGCCCGCCATATAGCAAAATGACATCAGCAAAGTGGTTGTGATATCCTGACCGGACGTCATATGACGTGGTCAGGATAACAAGCCGATGTGGCAATCGTTGCTGTGGCGTGTCAGTCTGACATACCCCAACTCTGATCTAGGTAAAGAGACTCTTTACCACATGATCAGCCGTGTCCAATCACGGCTGATCACGATATGAACAGGAAGAGACGTTTATCTGCTTTTCCTCACTCGCGTCTGACAGGAGTAGAGGAGTTTATCAGTGCAGCCCCCCCCCTCTGATGCTCACCCAGGACCACCAGGGATGCCACCAGGACCACCAGGGATGGTCACCACTGATGACCCTCAGGTATGGTATCCCTGGTATCCATGGGTGGCAATGTGTGCCCACACATGATGCCAATCAGTGCCCACCAGCAATACCTGCAGAGCCTCCTAATCAGTGTCAATCAGTCCCACTCATCAGTGTTCATCAGTGCCACCTATCAGTGCCCATCCATGCCCATCAGTGCCCACCTATCAGTGCCCATCAGTGCCGCCTATCAGTGCCACCCATAAGTACCCATCCGTGCTGCCTTTTAGTGCCCATCTGTGCCACCTATGAGTGCCCACCTGTGCCGCCTATGAGTGCCCATCAGTGCTGCATATCTGTGTCAACTATCAGTGCTCATCAGTGCCACCTAATCAGTGCCACCTAATTGGTGCCACCTCATCCCTTCTCATCAGTGCCACCTTATCAGTGCCACCTCATTGGAGCCACCTCATCCCTGCTCATCAGTGCCACCTTATCAGTGCCCATCAGTGAAGGAGAAAACTTACTTATTTACAACATTTTATAACAGAAACGAAGAAAAATAATTGCCACTTAAACAGAGACAGCGTTGAAACTGAAAATTGGCCTGGGCAGGAAGGGGGGAAGGTGCCCGGTAAGTGGTTAATTAAATGAGAGTATACAATATAGCCAAACACATGCAGACATCCAAATGATTTCATTCAAGTGTTTTCAGGAAAGGGCACTATTAATACTATAGCGTACAAAGATATTTTAGATAATTGTGCTCCTACAACCTTGTAGAGCACAAAGCCAGCCCCATAAAGACATGGGGGTTGATTTACTAAAACCGGAGAGTGCAAAATCTGGTGCAGCTGTGCATGGTAGCCAATCAGCCTCTAACTTCAGGTTGTTCAATTAAGGTTTGACAAAAAAAAACTGGAAGCTGATTGGTTTCTATGCAGAGCTGCACCAGATTTTGCACTCTCCGGTTTTAGTAAATCAACCCCATGAGTTGATGAGTTTGGTGTGAAAGATCTTGAGTGGCCTTCACAGAGCCCTGACCTCAACTCTATTGTACACCTTTGGGATGAATCGGAATGCCATTGTTGAGTCGGGTCTTCTCATCCAACATCAGTTCCTGCTCCTTTTGCTAAATGGGTAGAAATTCCCACAGACACGCTCCAAAATCTTGTGGAAAACTTTCCCTGATAAGTGAAGGTTGTTCTAGCCACAAAGAGAAGTGAAGCAACTCCATATTAATGGTTTTTGGAAAGGAATGTTCAATAAGTTCCCATTGAATGTGATGGCCAGTCATCCACAAACTGCATGGGCAAGGCATCAGTTCACTTTAAAGAGAACCAGACAGAAAACGGCACTTGTCAGAATCGAAATCTCCATTTTATGCTGTTATAATATATTTAACCCTTGATGTCTCCCCTGCACTGAAGTCAGAAATTTAAAGGGGTGGTGCTGAGTTGGTCTAGAGAGTAGGGTTAACCCACATCCCCAATAATCTAGGTAAATGGGAATTTGTTCCTCTAACGGGACTTTAAAGGGAGAAACCTACTCTGGAGTAATAAAGAGCATGAATTTGTAATGAAAGTGAGTTTTATTAGTCAAAGAGGGGTGTAGATCCAACAAATCTACAAAACACAAAGTGGATATACAAGGGAATACAGGATGCGTGATACAAACAAATATGCAATGCAAAATGAAATTCACAATCATAGGACTCCGGTACATATGGAACACACATACAAGGAGTACCCGACGCGTTTCGAGATATACACTCTAATTCAGGGGTATCTGATTGGAATCAGTACAACAAAAGGTATGTCTATAATTTTAAAAAACTGTTATGAGCCTAGGGTGAAACAGTAAAACAATCATTGTTAACGTAAATATAAAAAATAAAAAAGACCATTGTGGTGAAAACATAATAGAAGGTAAGTGCTGACCATGTAGTATTGCTTGAGGGCATTATAGATTACTGCATCCACTTAAAAACATATGAAGGAGGGGCTGGAGGGGACAGATCGCTTAACACTCAACATGTATTGGCACCTAGTCCAGACTGGGCGGACCTCCATACTGGGCGGCCCATGTTTGTATTCCCCAACAGAGGGCGCCAGGGACACCAGTGGGTGTACTAGAGGTCCTGAGGTGGAACTCCAATCTGCAAGGGAGAGGGGGGGGGTATGGGGAGGTCAAAACGAGGCTGAATGAATGCCTGCACTGAAGTCAGTGGAGCACAGGTCACCCTCCATCAGCTCCTTCCCCGACCAATGCTGGGGAATGACAGCTCTGAACCAGGAAGTGATGTAATACACATTGTGGTTGATTTACTAATGGTAAATGGACTGTGCACTTTGCAGTTGCCCTCTGCAAGTGCAGTTGCTCCAGAGCTTAGTAAATGAGGTAAGGCTTCACTTTGCAAAGAGCACCCAATCACATTCGAGGAAAATTAAAAAAAATGAATTTTTGCTTGCACATGACTGGATGATGGAAATCAGCAGAGCTTCTGCTCATTTACTAAGCTCTGAAGCAACTGCATTTGCAAAGTGCATAGTCTTTTTGCCTTTAGTAATTCAACCCCATTGCATCCTGTATCATTCACCAGAGGGAGGATCAGCAATCAAAATCATTTCCAGCTGTCAGTCGGCCTGTAAAGTACACCCACATTGACATTCCTGGCGGCTGCAGCCAAGACTATGTCTAAAAGTTGCTGCTGCTCCCCACATAAGCTTTATGTCAGTGGCAGCACAAGGGTTAAAGCCCAACTGAACTTTCAGTTTAAAGGCTGGATTCACACTAGTGCAAATTGGATGTAGATTTCTCGCATCCAATTCGCATGACAGGAGATTGTTACCGGCTCTCTATGGAGCCGGTTCACATATGTTCGTGGCGGCTGCTGAGCAAATTGCATAGGAGTCCTGTGCGTCTTTGGCTCTGTTTCAGGTCTGAAAATTCGACCCTGAAACAGAGAACAGGGACGTACCGGACCCTCTGCTGTGAGCCGCATGCGGCTTAGGTGTGAACCCAGCCTAAATCTACGTATTGAATACATTCCAGATGCATCCAACACACCCCCTGTTAATCAGTTTAAACCCCCTCCCCTTTCCCCAATCAACATGGAGCATGGACCTTTCTGATTGGAGAGCTCTAGTTCTGACTCGAAAGGTGCAGGGAGCAGGCTTTTCTACTCAGGCTGTGGCTGATTTCTAAGGAATCAGAGCTGTAAGACTTTGCACACCATTTATTTTAAGGGATACAATGCACCACCAATCGCCTCACGCCCCCCTCCGGGCACGCATGCGTGGCAAGAATGGGAGGACATCGAGTCACATAACCTGATAGACCTTATTAACCTAAGAATACTAATGAGGATGTTACTTAACATAAGAACTTCCCAGGATTAATATGGTTAAAGGAAGTGTGTAGCTTGTTTAACCAGGTTACATCTCAGGGCATCTAGAGTAATTTAATCCTATTAACAAATCAGAGCGTCTTTTATAGCCATTGTGTGGAGATCTCACGTTAAACTGTGATTTGCATTTGTAAGTGTTCTGTAATGAAGAAAAAAACGGCACCACTGGTCGTTCGTCGGCCCGTATTAAATTACATTCTGCCCACTAATGTATAGGAATTTGGTATGTATTTTTTCACCTTATTTATTATTGTCAGCCCTTGGAAGAGTTAATTAAAAAAAAAAAATGTGTTTCCCTTTTTGTTCATCAGGTTAATAAGAAATAATGCATATTCATAATATGCAGTATTCTACTCAGCCAGTAGATGGTGCTCCTAGCTCCTTTTCACTGATTCAGCTATTTCAGCTTTCACCTTTGCTAAAGCAGACCCATTATTATTATTATTATTATTATTATTATTACAACCATACACGATTTATATAGTGCCAAAAGTTTGCACAGCGCTTTACATTAAAAAGACAGTGCAGTCACAATACAATTTAATACAGGAGGGCAGAGGTTACAATCTAATAACCACCACTCAAATCATTTATAACAGCAGTGACTCCTCCATTACAAGTCCACTAAGTCCAGAGATTCGGATTAATTTAGATAAAGGGAACTGTGGAGCAAGCTGCTCTGCTTTACCGTCTCTTAAAAATTACCCTTAATCCTTTTTCATGTACTAGAGGTTTATAGACAAAACAAAGATTGTACTCTATATATATTTAGCAAAAGGTTTAAACTTTAAAAATAGCTAAAATAAATTGGACTCCTAGCATTATAGTTTATCTTCTTGCGTATCTACAGTAAACCTAACACCTAGACTATGTTGCACATATTCTTGTAACGTCAAACCCTTTTTTTTATATATTTCCTGCTTTTTTCTTTTTAAATCAGTCGTTTCCTTTTTTTTTCAGGATAACGATGTTTACTCAATTTAGTTTTGGTATTGTCACCCTAAAGTCTAAATTTTAAAAATAGCTGAAATAAACTTGAAAAGCTAGACTATGTTGTTGCACATATTTTTGTAATGTCAAACACGTATGCTTTTTTTTAATATATATTTCCTGCTTTTATTTAAATCAGTCATTTCCTTTTCTAAGGTAACCATTTTTACTTAATTCAGCTCTGACATTGTCACCTTTTAATGCATGCTGTCAATGTGGACTATAAGCAGCCAAGCCAATGCATAGTTTTAGCATGATTCACTATAGTTGACCTGTCATATTCAGTCGCTGCTGGAATGTGCGCACAATATGGAGAACAAAGTATGAGTCATATTTTACATAGGAAATGTTATTTATAAAATTAATAGGAAATATTAACAGGTATGATCTTTATACATTTTGTGTTCTACAAAATGTATTATTATTTAGTATCTAAAACCAAAACTATTCTTATAAATTGGATAGATTGGTGAAGGATCAGACCCCTCCCGATATATTACATTGCTGTCTGTGAGATTTACCTTGTCTACTTGTTCTATTGCTCATTCTCCATGGGTCAGAAAGTGATGAAAAATCCAAAAATGTTGAGTTGTCACTGGAACAGAGGGGAAGTCATTCAATCGGAACACTTGGTACGGAAACCACCGACTAAGAGAAAAATGTTCTCACTTTGGAGAGGTTCCCTCTTACTTCGTGCTGTGTCTACAGGAGAGGATTTGCAGGAAAGTCTGCCCAGTGGGCCACTGATGGCCAATAAAACCAGAACGGGGTGTACAGTAACAGTGTGAGGCCTTGCCACAGTGTGGGAATAGGAAAGGGATGTAAAGATGACACATAATCGTCAAAGTTTAGGTTTGAGAAGCTCTTGTGCGTTTACTGTGAGTGGAGAAAACTGTGTTGTATGTTTTCTCCACGTTTGGTAGTTCCGGGTGAGGGGCCTGGAGTTGGAAGGCTTCAAAGCATCTTGGGTGGGATGCAACCTTCAATCCTGTGTCCAGGCTTTGCTAGACGCCTGCAGCCTGTGTGAGTGCAGAGGTGTGCAGGGTCATTATAAGCCATGCCTGAGAGTAGCTCTGGGCAGTTGCTGCCATTCCGGGACACAGCCTTTGTTGAATAGAGTGTTGTCCCCCAGCCAGGAAGGGTGACTTGCTTGGGAGACGAGACCCCATGTTGGGGGGTCTTCATGCTCTTAAGACTGGGAAAGTCACCCGGGTCTGAGGAGACTGGGAAAGCTGAGGTGACTAGCAGGTTGGAAGAAGTTTGAATTTCCAAGGAGTGTTTGAGAACCTGTGTGATAGCATAGATAGATAGCCGACCACCCTTGGTAATCCACAGCCAACCCGTCAGAATTCTGGAGACCCTAATGACACACACACAACAGGCAGCTTTTGTGTGCAAAGTGAGTCTAAAATCTTTATTAAGAATAATATCTTTTTATGTGAGTTACAGCAAAAGAGGGGAGGGGTAAACTCGCTCCTAAGTTTCTAAGGGTTAACCAGGTTTCTACAGAGAGATTTTATTTCATCATTAGTTTTACGCAGCTGAAAGGAATTTACAAAGGTAGCTTATCTACATAGACTCTGAGAATTGGCCTAAACACAATGAGTCATACAGTGAAAGTTTTCATTGAAACTTGGCTCAAACAAAAAAGTCTAAAACTCTAACAAGAAAGAAGTGTAAGATGAGGCACGTAAAATTTTTCAAAAACAAGCTTTTAAAATGGAGGGTAGATTACAAAATGGAGTTGCAGTTGATCATATGCTCTATTACACCGGGTGCTGGGCAAACCTTATCGGGGGGGGTCAGGAGTTGGCCTGTACAGCAAGGTGAAGGCTGAGGCACCCTGAGCGACCTGTGGTCTGGAAGACCAAAGAGAGCAGCAGTGCTGTCAAAGGAAAAGATCCATAAGTCGCACATCATGAAGCAGGCCCATGTGCATGAAGTGAGATGAATAGCAGCTTCCGCCCAGACTCCAGCCACCCCTTGGAGCTTAACCTCCTTACGGTAATCCAGAGTGTGGCTCAGGTGTAGTTTTCAGTACCAACAGCGGTAACCCCGAACCACACTCGGGATTGCATCCCAGGATCCAGGTACAGGTAACTTACCTTGTCCCCAGGATCCTGCGGTGTCCTCCCACTGTGTCCTCCACCCGATGTATCACTGTGTCGGGCTCCGTACCCTGCGAGCGTCGCAACGCATCGGGGGGTGGAGCCCGGCGGCAAGTTCAAAAAGTACAAAAAAACATAATACACTGTAATCTGTACATTACATTACTGTATCAAATCATTACACATCAGTTTTGTCCCCAGTGCTTTGTCCAGTGCCCTGCCTGCACTTTTATATTATATACTGTTCTTTCTGTCATTCTTTCTGCCTCAAAACTTGAGAATGTCCATGGCATCCAAAAAGCGCCCCTCTATGTAAAAAACGGTTTTAGACCAGCTAGTGAACAGCGATAGTGAATCTGAATCTCTTGCAGAATTGAGCGATAGTGATTCGTGGTGAAATTCCTCATCGGACACTGAAATTGACAACATTGACAATTCTGCGACTGAGCTCTGTGTGCTGCGTGATCCCTACCAGTCAATAGAGCACCAAGTTCCCACATCTCTGCTCTGCGCCCCGAGCCAACCCATTTGTGTGACAATAGCGAATTAACTTTCGCTATTGTCACACTGATTCTCCTCCCGGTTAATCAGGAAGTGGGTCGTGAGACCCGTTTCCTGATTGGCCGAAAGGAGAAGTGATCTTATTGGCCTAGGAGGAGCAGGGAGGAGACGCAAGACCACCGTGATGCCGAGGAGGAGACGCAGGGGAAGCCGCCACCCGTCGCCATAGATGGGGTAAATGTGGGGCTGGTAACCGGGGGGGGGGATTGAAGGTGATACAACAATTTTTCTTTTTCCCTTCTAAAATGTGTCACATATTTTGGATTATGTATATGTTTGTTTACTGCATATTGTTGTTTTTGTTTGTAAACAGACATTGAACAAATTAAGAAGCAAACAAGCCTTGAAGAAGCGGATGTGTATGTTAACCGCAAAACATGTTGACTGTTGATTGCTTCTCTGTAATGTTTTGCTGTAAATGTATTATCTGTCTTAGGGGTGTATATTTCATTCCTCCCTTTTTTACGTATATATGTATTTCTCTTTCTTTATTTTCAATAAATAAGATTTTATTAATTTGTGCAACAATTCATATGTCTGGAAGTGACCGTTTAACGCCCCAAAACACATTTTCCTTTTCCCATCCCAATTTATATATTTAGGGTTGGCACTCCATGACCCCATTACATAACTAGCGAGAGGGGCCTTGACTATATACCAATTTGCCTTACTATACTAATGATAATGTCTCTTAACATAAGAACTTCCCAGGATTAGCACATTTAAAGAAATGCGTTGCTGGTTTAATCCTGCTAACAAATCAGAACGTCTCTTATTTCCATTGTGTGAAGATCTCACATTAAACAGTGATTTGTATTTTGCAAACACAGGATTTTGAAAAGTCTTCTGTAAAGAAGAAAAAAACTGCTCCACTAGCCATGCGTCAGTCCTCAGAAATTTTATTGTGCCCGCTAATGTATAGCAATTTTATATGTATTTTTTCACCTTATTTATTATGGTCGGAGCTGAAAGGGGTAAAATTAAAAAAAAAAAATGTGTTTCCCTTTTTGTTCATCAGATTAATAAGAAATATTCCTTATTCATAGTGTGCAATACTCTATTCAGCCAGTAGATGGCGCGCATAGCCCCTTTTCACTGAATCAGCCACTTTAGCTTTCACCTTTGCTAAAACAAACTTTTTTAAATTTATTTTTTACAGGATTTATAAAGCACCAGCAGTTTGCACAGCTCTTTACATTATAAAGAGATAGTACAATTTATGAAGGAAGGCAGAGGTTACAATTTAATACACTAATGGGCGGCACAGTGGTGTAGTGTGTAGCAGTCTCTCTCGAATCCCAACCACAACACTACCTGCCTGGAGTTTGCATGTTCTCACTGTGCCTGCGTGGGTTTCCTCTGGGTACTCTGGTTTCCTCCCACACTCCAAAGTCATGCTGGTAGGTTAATTGGCTTCTGTCTAAATTGGTCCTAGTATATGACTACTGTGAGTTAGGGACCTTAGTTTGTAAGCTCCTTGAGGGTAGGGACCGATGTGAATGTACAATGTATATGTAAAGCGCTGTGTAAATTGACGGTGCTATACAAGTACCTTAAAGTGGTTGTATACCTTTATTTGTAACTTTTACCTACAGGTAAGCCTATAATAAGGCTTACCTGTAGGTAAAACAAAATCTCCTAAACCTGTAAGGTTTAGGAGATTTTCCCCTTGCAATGAGCCGCTGACTGCAGTGGCGCATGCGCACAGGGGATTCTCAGCTGACAGCCCGGCAAACTCTGGAGCTTGCCAGGTAGAAGTCTCCCGCGTGCATGCGCGGGAGTGACGACATCGCGGCTCCGGCCACTCATAGCGCCGGAGACGCGATACCCGGAAGACACGCAGAGGGGAGATGTCAGCTCCCTTGGCATGGACCAGGTGAGATGCCGGTGCCTCGTTCTAAGGTAAGTATCTCATAATGAGCTAGTATCATTTAGATAAAGGGAACTGTGGTGCCAGCTGCTGTTTTACTGTCTCTTTAAATGACCCATAGTGCTTGGAGGAATCCTTTTTCATGTACCAGATGTTTATAGATCAAACAAAGACTGTGCTCTATATATAGTTTAAACTTTAAAAACACAGTAGCTAAAATTATAATTTATCTTCTTGTGTATCTACAGTAAACCAAACATCTATGTTGTTGCACAAATTCTTGTTACGTCAAACACTTATCCTTTTTTATATATATTTCCTGCTTCTTTTTTTTTTTTTTTTAAATCAGTCATTTCCTTTTTTAGGATAACAATATTTACTTAATTTAGTTTTGGTATTGTCACCCATGCATGCTGTCAAATTGGACTATAAGTAGCCAAAACAATGCATAGTGTAATACTGCAGTGAATTACAATAAAACTGTCATGTTCAGTTGCTGATGGATTGTGCACACAGAAAGGGTGTTCAGAATGTACACAATGCAGGGAAAAAAAGCATGAGTCATTTTTTATACGAAATTGTGTGATAGAATTTTGTGTTCTACAAAATGTATTATTCTTTTATGAACATTTAATTCTACCAAAAAAAGGAAAAAAATATCTAATGCCAAAACTATCTTTTTTTAATTGCATAGATTGGTGAAGTGTTTGACACCTTCTGGTGTATTCATTGCTGTCTGTGAGATCCCCTTTGTCTCCTGGTCCTGTTAAAGTGGTTCTAAAGCCTTAAAGGAAAAAGCTTGTTTGGCTGTACCCCTCATGTGGATCACAGGAGTGCAGATCGTTCTGCACTCCTGTGAAGCCCGCGGTTGGCTGACGTCACCGAGCTGGTCCAGGCTCAAACAAGATCGTGGCCATGAAGCCAGTATCCGCCCACGTGCCTGGACCGGCACCCGGCTCAGCCTCTCAGCAAGCCGCTAAAAGCCTGAGCTAGCCCCTCCCACCCCCTCCACAGCCCAGCGCTGCAATGAGCGAGGGGGGGAGGGGGGGTCAGAGCAGAGGGCTGTGACTGACAGTAAACAGCTCTCTGCTCAGGGAGCTCTGAAAAACGAGTGATCGGCAGTGTTTCATCGCTCAGTTCTCAGTTTTAGATCCGGCAGGGGACAGATTCAGCATCAGACCAATGCTGTATTCACCTAGGTATGTATGATTCTGAAAAAAAAAAAGAACCCCATACTTCTCTTTTAAGGTTTTTCACTTTAATGCATTCTATGCATTAAAGTGGTGTTCCACCCAAAAAATAAATAAATAAATAAATAAATGAATGTGCCTAAAAAAAAATTAAAAAAAACATTTGGAATTTTTTTTTTTTTTACTCACCTCTAAATGCCTGTTGCTAGGGGGTCCCTCGTAGTCTGCCTCTTTCAGTGCCTGGGATGGTGACATCACCTCGGCACAGGAAGGGCTCAGCTCTGCTCCCTCCCTCTTGTCAAATTATCTGGGATCCATTACAGGTCCCAGATGACTGAGCGGCCAATCACAGCCCGGCGCCCACAGTTGCTATTTGTAGCTGCTGACTGTTAATTTTTTTTTAAATGGGAACCCCACTTTAAGATTAAAAAACCTTCTGTGCCGCAAAATCCCCCCCAACCCCCACCCCCCCCTTATATTTACCTGAGACCGATCTGATCCAGCAATGTGCACAAGAGCAGCACCTCACCGCTGTCTCCCTGCTCATTGGACAGATTGATAACACTGGGAGTCATTGGGTCCAGCTGCTGTCAATCAAATGCTATGCCAAACAAGAGGGGGAGTGGGGGGTTGGGGCGGGGTTAGGTCATCTAGTGACTCCTAGTGCACCTCTGTGACCCTTGTGGCTCCATGTAGCCTCAGGCACACCCCTGTAATCACCTCTCTCAGTAGATACAGGTCCCTGTCTATGACAAAGCAATTGCTAGGCCCAAGCATATAGTGAGCATGTCTACACATGTCTAGAAACCAATATTTGCATTGGCTTTTCAGAGGCTCCAGAAGTAAAATTTGCAGTTAAAACTGTAATTTTGGAAACCTTTGGAAATGGCAGTAAAAACTTGGCTGTGCCAGTAAATTTTGGTTGTCGTGTCAGTAAATTTCAATCTGGTAGGTTAAAACACTGGTATACAGCATCGTTGTTACTGTGCTGACTGTGACTGACTATATTCCAGAGAATTGATGGGAGGGATAATATGGATATCTAGAGATACATCAGGTATGCCACTCCCCAATTTGTATTTGTATTAGTCCAGTCTGTAGTTCCCTCTGGGGAATTTCCAAATGTTATAAATCTTATATTTACATATGAATCAGCCAAGGTGCATCCATTAGATAGTTTCAAAGATGAACCTATTAGAAAACTTAAAGCAGAACTCTGGTCACAAAACTTTTATTTAAATATACAGTTGTGCTCATAAGATTACATACCCAAGAATATGAATGATAACACAAAAACTTTTCTTTCACTTATGGTTGGTGTTTGGCTGAAGCCATTTATTATCAACCAACTTTGTTTACTCTTTGTTTACTCTCTTTAAATACTCTCTTTAGAGACTGCCCAAATGACCCTGATCAAAAGTTTACACACCCTGGTGATTTTGGCCTGATAACATGCACACAAGTTGACACAAAAAGGTTTGAATGGCTATTAAATGTAACCATCCTCACCTGTGATCTGTTTACTTGTATTTAGTGTGTGTGTGTGTGTGTGTGTGTGTGTGTGTGTGTGTGTGTGTGTGTGTATAAAAGGTCAATGAGTTTCTGGACTCCTGACAGACCCTTGCATCTCTTATCCAGTGCTGCACTGACGTTTCTGGATTCTGAGTCATTGGGAAAGCAAAAGAATTGTTAAAGGATCTGTGGGAAAAGGTAGTTGAACTGTATAAAACAGGAAAGGGATATAAAAAGATATCCAAGGAATTGAGAATGCCAATCAGCAGTGTTCAAACTCTAATCAAGAAGTGGAAAATGAGGGGGTTCTGTTGAAACCAAAACACGGTCAGGTAGACCAACTAAAATTTCAGCCACAACTGCCAGGAAAATTGTTTGGGATGCAAAGAAAAACCCACAAATAACTTCAAGTGGAATACAGGACTCTCTGAAAACATGTGGTGTGACTGTTTCAAGATGCACAATAAGGAGGCACTTGAAGAAAGATGGGCTGCATGGTCGAGTCGCCAAAAGAAAGCCATTACTACGCAAATGCCACAAAGTATCCCTCTTACAATACGCCAGACAGCACAGAGATGAGCCTCAAACCTTCTGGCACAAAGTCATTTGGAGTGATGAGAACAAAATTTAGCATTTTGGCCACAACCATAAACATTACATTTGGAGAGGAGTAAACAAGGTCTATGATGAAAGGTCCACCATTCCTACTGTGATACACAGAGATGGATCGCTGATGTTTTGGGGATGTGTGAGCTATAAAGGCACAAGAAAATTGGTCAAAATTGATGGAAAGATGAATGCAGTATGTTATCCAAAAATACTGGAGGAAAATTTGCATTCATCAGCCAGGAAGCTGTGCATGGGACGTACTTGGACATTCCAACATGACAATGGTCCAAAACGCAAGGCCAAGTCGACCTGTCATTGGCTACAGCAGAATAAAGTGAAGGTTCTGGAGTGTCCATCTCAGTCTCCTGACCTCAATATCATTGAGCCCCTCTGGGGAGATCTCAAACGTGCAGTTCATGCAAGACAGCCCAAGATTTTACAGGAACTGGAGGCTTTTTCCCAAGAGGAATGGGCAGCTTTACCATCTGAGAAGATAAAGAGCCTCATCCACAAATACCACAAAAGACTTCAAGCTGTCATTTATGTTAAAGGGGGCAATACACGATATTAAGTACTGGGGTATGTAAACTTTTGATCAGGGTCATTTGGGTAGTTTCTGTTGTGATTATGATTTAAAGAGAGTAAACACAGTTGGTTGATAATAAATGGCTTCAGCCAAACACTAACCATGAGTGAAAGAAAAGTTTTTGTGTTATCACTCATATTCTCTGAAAAATGGCCAAGAAATCATAAATCCTGCCAGGAAATGTAAACTTATGAACACAACTGTATGTAGTCTTCAATAGCCACAGAGGATATAAATCTACTTTATGCGCACCAAATGCCTTTGCAAACTCAGCAATTACTTTGTAAAAGTAGTAGTGACATCATCACTGTGTTGTACATATCCTGTTCAGAAAGCAGAGATGTGGGAGGAGCCCAGTAGGCTTTACCCATTACAGGCTGCCTGCAGTAAACTACAGGAGTGGGCGGAGACAAGGCCAGTCACCCTGCACAAGGAGAGAGAGCAGCAGTGAGCGGTCTTTATTACAGGAAGCTCCTTCACAGAGGGAAATACACAAAGCATACCAAGATTCAAGGAAGAATACACAGGATGAATGGATTTAGGCAAAATTTACTGATCCTGGAATTCAGCTTTAAAGTGGAACTAGAATTAAATTTACATTTAACACAAATCAACAAGGCACATGTCATCTTTAATAAATTATAATATTTTGGGGTACCTCCTACTTGGCATTAATAAAACACATCTTGCAGTCTTCTGTTTTCAAAAGGGCTGTCTTTATGTACACAGATAATAAAAACTTATACATACAAACAATAATTAATACACGAGTTCATACTAATGAAACTTTATACTTTAATCTAATATTTTACTCATGTAATATTAAAAAAGAGATGTAAAGTAATTTTTTTTTTTTTAGTTATAAATAATATGAAGAACTTAACTATCCTATCAGGTTTTTTATTTCTGTCTCTGACTCCACTCAGAAGCATTTGCCTTACGTTCTCTCCCTGTGACTCCCATATAAGAAATGGGGTGTTGGGTTGTCACCGGGACAGGAATGCACAGAAAGCAATAAAAGCACAGTCCTAAGATCTAACTCCTTCTTACTCTACTAATAGTGGGTTTTGTTTTGGTTCGTGTCCCTTCTGGATAGAATACCCCTTTTACTTCTTGTCTTGACAGGAAATAAGCAAAAATCTCCCCAATAAGGACAGAGATGATTATCATAACCTGATTGGTCGTAGTTCCTTTTCAATCCAGTCTGGGACTGGTGTTCAAATTGATTCTTAAACAGTTATTACCATCCGCAGGGATGAAGATGCAATGTTCCTAGTTTCAAGCTCCCTATGTTCCCATTGAAGTCATTAGAGCTACTCTAGGTTAGGTATAATACTATCTATATGGCCGTTCTGCTCAAATTTCCAACTGCTTCCCTTTGTAAACCTACAATCCCAATCTTCTCCTCAGTAGAATTTTGATCAGGTCAAATACGCTATTCTGACTGCATGTCATGATAGTAGACTTGTGAAATTCAAGGATAAATTATGTTGCAATGCAAAAAAATATATTTTATAGACATTCCAAACCTCGTCCGTGATAAGCAGAATGGGGTGGCTGACTACCAGTTCTCTGGTGAGTTCCAGAGAAGGCCAAATATGTCACCCAGTGACAGCGGCGGCTGGTGCTGAAAATGTTTGGGGGGGGGCGCAAAAAAATCAATTGCAGCTACTGTGCCATCAAACGCTGCCACTGTGCCCATCAAATGCTGCCACTGTGCCATCGATTGCAGCCACTGTGTCATCAAATGCTGCCACTGTATCCTCAAACACTGCCACTGTGCCCATCAGATGCTACCACTGTGCCATCAAACGCTGCCACTGTGCCCATCAAACACTGCCACTGTGCCATCAAGCGCTGCCACTGTGCCATCAAATGCAGCCACTGTGCCAAATGCTGCCACTGTGCCTTCAAACGCTGCCAGTGTGCCCATCAAATGCTGTCAGTGTGCCCATCAAATACTGCCAGTGTGCCCATCATATGCTGCCAGTGTGCCCATTAAATGCTGCCAGTGTGCCCTTGAATGCCCCCAGTGTGATCCCCCCACCGCCCACTCGCCGTCTGCCCGGCACTTACCCTGTCTTGGTAGGGCAGTTGGTGATGACGACGAGTGGGGTCCTTCATGCCTCCTGCCGTCCTCATCTCCTGTCCTCTCCTCCTGATAGGCATCCAATAGTGGCGCCTGTTGTTTCAACCAATCAGGTGACAGGTAACAGACCTGATTGGCGGAGTTGCGCTTTAGTGTTAGGAAAGTGAATATTCATTTGCTTTTCTAACACAGCTGAGTGATCTGCAAGCGCCCAGCATGGCGCTCGCAGGTCACTTTTTTTGATGCCTATTAAAGCCTATGGCTCTAATCAGGGGGCTTCAAAAACACCCCCCGCCGCTGTAATTCAGGCCATTGTAGGATTCACGCAATGCATGAATCTATCTATTGCTGATAGAGGGGGTGGCAGGACAGAGGGGGCGGCGCCCATGCGCCCTTATGGACACACTGCCACTGCCCAGTGATGAAAGCGGCACTCCTTCTTCTAATTCCTTCTTCTAAGAAGAAGGGTCAACTCAAAAAGCTGGGCACTACTTACATTATATAGTTTTACAGCTATAAAAAAAGAGTAATAGGAAGAGTTTGACAGTCTCCAGCTCTTTCCTTCTCTGAGTTTAAAAATTTAGTAACACAAACTATGTTTGGTAACAAAAATATGGTCAAAAACTACCACCCAGCATTGTTTAACTGCCACTTGTCTCTTTCAGAAGCTATAGCCTTTTTCTAGGAGTAGGCCAAAGGATCTCTAAAGGGCAGACCTACACCATTAAATATCCAATACTGCCAGTTCCCATTGTCTCTACTGTTATGTAAACGTCTCCCACACTCCTTATCTGACCATTTCCTTCTTTACATCTTTTTGCCTTTAATCAGTGACTTATAGCGGGACTGATTGGACACGCAAACAATTTGGACACTAACTGACACTTTTTGGAGACCAGTGACACTAATACAGTGATCAGTGCTAAAAATATGCACTGTCACTAGACTAATGACACTGGCTGGAAAGGGGTTAACATCAGGGGTGATCAAAGGGTTAACTGTGTGCCTAACTAGTAATTTTTTTTTACTGTGGTGGAGGTGCTTTTACTAAGGGAAGGCATAGATCCGTGTCCTTGGATCAACACAGGATCAATGCCTACCCTACTGACATAGCGGCGAGCTGTCTTGTTTCAGATCACTGTTCTACCTGTGTACTAAACAATCAGCGTGTATCGGTGGACATCGAGTCCATGGTACCCGCCGCTGGGCGCGAGGCCCTGGTGGGGCGCATGTATCCGCCCTACTCAGAAGAGCCGGATCATAGGTGGGCGGCACAGTGGTGTAGTGGGTAGCACTCTCACCTAGCAGTAAGAAGGGTCGCTGGTTCGAATCCCAACCACAACGCTACCTGCCTGGAGTTTGGATGTTCTCCCTGTGCCTGCGTGGGTTTCCTCCGGGTACTCCGGTTTCCTCCCACACTCCAAAGACATGCTGGTAGGTTAATTGGAACCTGTGTAAATTGTCCCTAGTATATGTATGAATGTGAGTTAGGGACCTTAGATTGTAAGCTCCTTGAGTGTAGGGACCGATGTGAATGTACAATGTATATGTAAAGTGCTGCGTAAATTGATGGCGCTATATAAGTACCTGAAATAAATAAATAAAATAAATGTAGGGCAGTCAGCAGGTGGTTAATATGGAGTTGCTCTCCTCCCATTGCTATGCAGGATCCTACTCTTCTGGGAAGGCCTTCTACATACTTTTGGAATGGGACTGTTGGAATTTGTGCTCATTCAGCCAATAGTGAATGTGTGAGGTCAGGTATTAATATTGGATGAGAAGACCTTGCTCCATGTTCCAAATGATCTCAAAGGGTGTTCAGTGGGGTTGAGGTCAGGGCTCTGTGTAGGCCGTATGAGTTCCTCCACCCCAAACTCATCAAACCATGTCTTCACGTGGTTGGCTTTGTACACCGGGGCACAGTCATGCTGGAACAGAAAAGAGTCTTATCACAATTGTCTACAATGTATTTATACTGTGTGTGTTGTACCATTAACAGCACCCCTCACTGGAAAAACTTGAACTCAATCATTTTGCAGTGGAGTCCACACATTTCAGGCCATTTAGGCAGGTGTAATGGTCAGGTGTCCACACATATTGGTTGTATACTATATGTCCAAATGTGGACAGAATAAAAAAACGTCATTAGAAAGCATTGTCATGGTTTATAAACGTGGAGTCTTGGCACAGTCCTAGACACTGGCCAACAAGCATCATGCTAATTACAGACCTGATACAAAGATGGGGTGTGTTGACTTCCGATTATAAATAGGTCTTAAATGCTGTGTAACACAAAACTTCTTATGTCACTTGCTGCACTCACGTCCTACAAGTTAATATTACTGACAAAGCACATTGACTTCCTGTATCTGGTTATTCAGTTTCCTTTTAGTGTACAGCAAACAACAGCCTAATGGTTATTTTCATGAGACAAAGGAAACCAAGGATCCCAGGACATTCTTCTTTTTTTATAACATGAGCACGAATTTAATTTGGAAGTCCCCACAATGTACAACCTACTTGAGCAAATTAAAATAGTAAAGACTGACTTTCCATTGCACAAGGACACACAGCACTGCAATAGAAGAAAGTTTCCTAAGTCTATGAAAAAAAAAAAATACATTAGTGTTTACCCCACAACCCACTCTCAATGAATATATGTTTTTTTATAGTCTCTATGACCCAGTTATACTTACCTTTATCCAAGATCCAACGTCCCAGTCTTCTGGTCTTCAGTGCTGCTACCTCTGGCAACACCCATGTTTCATTTTGATGAGGTTGATGATGCCTCTTTGTTTTAAAACATTTTAGTCATTGGGTCCTGCCCTGAATACAGAATAGGCATGATGACATCATTATTAAGGGGTGGCAACAAGACTGGCTGACTGCATATGGAGAGGCTGCAACTGGCTGGTCATCTTTACTGAAACTGGTGTGGTAAAAGTCCATGGGACAGAGGATTGAAGCCCAACTCTTAGATAGAGGGAAAAAAAAAAACCTTACAGTGCCCCGTACCCCTTAAATTGTAAGAGTTAAATGCCAGTTAGGTCTAGGGAGAGCTGAAAAGGGTGTAATATGCACCTCAACTCTGCTCAGGCAAGTAATTAGCATCGTTACATACAATGTTAGGTCTAGTAGGAGCTGAAAAGAATGTAATATGCACCTCAACCCTGCTCAGGCAAGTCATTGGCATCATTACATACAATGTTAGGTCTAGGGAGAACTGAAAAGGGTGTAATATGCACCTCAACCCTGCTCAGGCAAGTCATTGGCATCATTACATACAATGTTAGGTCTAGGGAGAACTGAAAAGGGTGTAATATGCACCTCAACCCTGCTCAGGCAAGCTCTCAGCGTGTTTGCACACATGCAATGCAGTGCTATTACCCATGCATTGCACATAGAGGAGGCAAAAGCACGACCATGGCCAGGAGCACCTTAGAGAGGAGCGGTTGCATGGATGTAGGGAGCCTACAGGAGTGAGGAATAAAGAAGTTATTACTCCTTATCCCTGTACCCCTAGGTTTAACGAATAAAGAATATGTGAACCTAACATTTCATATTCCTGATATGTGCCTGCTGTACGGTACCATGTCAATCAGTACAATTTCAGGCTCCCAGGTGTCTTCTATACAGGTAAAGAGCTGAGATTAGGAGCTCATTATATGTTTCTCTTAAAGGGCTTAAATCTCAGCTATTTACATGTATAAAAGACACCTGTCCACAGAAGCAATCAATCAGATTCCAATCTCTCCACCATGACCAAGACCAAAGATCTGTCCAAGGATATCAGGGACAAGACTGTAGACCTACATAAGCCTTGAATGGGCTACAAGACCATCGCTAAGCAACTTGAGAAGAGGGTGACAACAGTTGGTGAAATTATTCGCAAATGGAAGAAACACAAAATGACTGTAAATCTCCCTTGGTCTGGGGCTCCATGCAAGATCTAACCTCATGGAGCTTCAATGATCATGAGAATGGTGAGGAATCAGCCCAGAACTACACAGGAGAATCTTGTCAATGATTTCAAGGCAGCTGGGACCTTAGTCGCCAAGAAAACAATTGTCACCAAGTAACACACCAGGTAACACACTACGCCGTGAAGGATTGAAATCCTGCAGCACCTGCAAGGTCCCCCTGCTCAAGAAAGCCCATGTACAGGCCCATATGAGGTTTGCTAATGAACATCTGAATGATTCAGAGGAGAATTGGGTGAAAGTGTTGTGGTCAGATGAGACCAAAATCGAGCTCTTTGGCATCAACTCAACTCACTGTGTTTGGAGGAGGAATGTTGCCTATGACCCCAAAAACACCATCCCCACCGTCAAACATGGAGGTGGAAACATTATGCTTTGAGGGGTGTTTTTCTGCTAAAGGGACAGAAAAACTTTACTGCATCAAAGGGACAAAGGACAGGGCCATGTACCGTCAAATCTTTGGTGAGAACCTCCTTCCCTCAGCCAGGGCATTGAAAATGGGTGGTGGATGGGTATTCCAGCATGACAATGACCCAAAACACACAGCCAAGAAAACAAAGGAGTGGCTCAAGTAGAAGTACATTAAGGTCATGGAGTGGCCTAGCCAGTCTCCAGACCTTAATTCCATAGAAAATATGTGGAGGGAGCTGAAGGTTCGAGTTACCAAACGCCAGTCTCAAAACCTTAATTACTTGGAGAGGATCTGCAAAGAGGAGTGGGACAAAATCCTTCCTGAGATGTGTGCAAATCTGGTGGCCAACTACAAGAAACGTTTTTTTCTTGTGCGTTAAATGGGTCAAGAAAACCTAATTAAAAAATAAAGGAGAGAAATGACTTCACCTCTTGTTCTGGTGACAACAGTAAAATATTAGATTTGCTCAAACTTCCTCTTTTGGTGACAATGGTCACCCAGGCAAACAGAGAAGATGAATCTTCCCACAAACAAAAACCTAACCAATGTTCTAACCCTTCCCTATAAGAAAAAGGTGCTGGCTCAGGGATATGTTTATACAGCAGAAAATGTGACCTTCACCAAACATTTACTGAAGGGGAATCAATCACTTTCATATAAAAAACATGCGCCAGGAAGATTCACCTGCAATGGATTTTTGTTAAAAGTTACATTCAATGCTTTATAAATATACCCCTTTACAGCGAGGCTTAGACGTGCGTCTAAAACTGATGCTCCTATGAAGTCGGAAATTATCGAACACGTTGCATTGATCGGCAGCACTGAGATACTTTCCTTATACATACAATTGTATTCTGACCGCTCAGGTTATTCAGATTATGGGATTACATGGTGGAAACAGAGATGCCATCGATAATTTACGGTTGCTATTACAACTCGTATCTTCACTCTCAATCAAAATCCACATACCTGTGTGTGTGGCCAATCGATTGAATGGGTTGTGGACAATCGATCAATTATTCCGAGTTCAAAAGGCAGAGCTTTTGAACCCAGTGAGGGAAACACACACGGAATTTGCCTTTCCTACACCACAGGCCTCTTTTAGAGCCAGTTCACCGCAGAACACAGTGTGATTAAGGCACGTTCCACGCACTTCCTGCAACGCGTTCATAGCGCGCTGCCTTTGCGATCTGCTGCGAGAGCTGGAAAGGTGCGATCCATGGGTGCATAGCTCCCAACTGTCCCTGATTTCGAGGGACAGTCCTTAATTTGGAAGTCCCTCTGGCTCTGTCCCTCTCTCTCCCCCTCATTTGTCCCTCATTTTGGTCTGATTTGTATACAGTATCTGACAAAAATGAATACATGCCTCACATTTTTGAAAATATTTTATTATTTATTATTTTTTATTATTGAGCCCAATTTGCCATTTTCCCTCCCCGGTGTCATGTGACTCAGTAGTGTTACAAGGTCTCAGATGTGAATGGGGAGCAGGTGTGTTAAATTTGGTGTTATCGCTCTCACTCTCTCATACTGGTCACTGGAAGTTCAACATGGCACCTCATGGCAAAGAACTCTCTGAGGATCTGAAAAAAAAAGAATTGTTGCTCTACATAAAGATGGCCTAGGCTATAAGAAGATTGCCAAGACCCTGAAACTGATCTGCAGCTCGGTGGCCAAGACCATACAGCGGTTTAACAGGACAGGTTCCAGTCAGAACAGGCCTCACCATGGTCGACCAAAGAAGTTGAGTGCACATGCTCAGTGTCATATCCAGAGGTTGTCTTTGAGAAATAGACGTATGAGTGCTGCCAGCATTGCTGCAGAGGTTGAAGGGGTGGCAGGTCAGCCTGTCAGTGCTCAGACCATACGCCACACACTGCATCAAATTGGTCTGCATGACTGTCATCCCAGAAGGAAGCCTCTTCTAAAGATGATGCACAAGAAAGCCTGCAAACAGTTTGCTGAAGACAAGCAGACTAAGGACATGGATTACTGGAATCATGTCCTGTGGTCTGATGAGACCAAGATAAATGTATTTGGTTCAGATGGTGTCAAGCATGTGTGGCGGCAACCAGGTGAGGAGTACAAAGACAAGTGTGTCTTGCCTACAGTCAAGCATGGTGGTGGGAGTGTCATGGTCTGGGGATGCATGAGTGCTGCCGGCACTGTGGAGCTACAGTTCATTGAGGGAACCATGAATGCCAACATGTACTGTGACATACTGAAGCAGAGCATGATCCCCTCCCTTCGGAGACTGGACCACAGGGTAGTATTCCAACATAACGACCCCAAACACACCTCCAAGACGACCACTGCCTTGCTAAAGAAGCTGAGGGTAAAGGTGATGGACTGGCCAAGCATGTCTCCAGACCTAAACCGTAATGATCATCTGTGGGACATCCTCAAACGGAAGGTGGAGGAGCGCAAGGTCTCTAACATCCACCAGCTCCGTGATGTCATCATGGAGGAGTGGAAGAGGACTCCAGTGGTAACCTGTGAAGCTCTGGTGAACTCCATGCCCAAGAGGGTTAAGGCAGTGCTGGAAAATAATGGTGGCCACTCAAAATATTAACACTTTGGGCTCAATTTGGACATTTTCACTTAGGGGTGTACTCACTTTTGTTGCCAGTGGTTTAGACATTAATGGCTGTGTGTTGAGTTATTTTGAGGGGACAGCAAATTTACACTGTTATACAAGCTGTACACTCACTACTTTACATTGTAGCAAAGTGTCATTTCTTCAGTGTTGTCACATGAAAAGATAGAATAAAATATTTACAAAAATGTGAGGGGTGTACTCACTAGTGTGAGATACTATAGTTGTATATAAAATGCACTATTTATCTTTCAAAAAAGTATTTCCCAGTGCTAAACCTTTCATCCAGTTTCTAAATTGCTGCATTTGTGAATTACAAAAGCCAAAAATTACAGAAGTGGTAAAAAAAAACTTGTGAGTTTAACTAATTCTTTTTATAATTCTTCTTTAAAGGGGCGTGGCAGGGGGTGTGTCCTATGCCTACGTATTTTTTCTTATCGGTGTTCCTCATTCCCATGTCAAAAAGTAGCGAGGGTATGTATGTGTTTCCCACATCGCGTTCAAAACACACTGCCTTTGCGATCTGCTGCAGGTGCCAATATATTGGTAACAGCACCCAGTGCCAGGACAAGGTCATCCAGTGCCCAGGGCAAAGATGCCAAACCGCGCCCCCCCACCCTTTCCCTTAGGGTTAGGGTCAGGACACCCTCCCTGCAATAAACCATTGCGCCCAGGGCACCCACCCCTTGACCTGACCCTGACAGCACCCCAAACGCAGATTGCAAATGCAGTGCGTTTGCGGGCATCGGATCGCATGGTACCTTAGTGCCATGTGATTTGGTGCAGCATGTTTTTTTAAAAGTAGAGCATGCACTACTTTTTATGTGTTCTGGTGCGATTTGCAGCCCATTTAAATGTACAGTAAATCCTTGGATTGCGAGCATAATTCGTTCCAGAAACATACTTGTAATCCAAAGCACTTGTATATCAAAAGCAAATTTCACCATAAGAAATAATGAAAACTCCAATGATTCGTTCCACAACCATTTATTCATAAGTCCTTCAGTTTATAGTCCATATAAAAAGATTATAACAATGTGATAGGTTGTGTAACCATAAAATGTCCATTTACAAACGGAAGCCTCCACAAGGGCATTAGAAGCAAAATCCAGCAGGAGCTCCAGAGTATAAAAGAGAAGAGAGGCGCCTTTATCCACTTGCTTACTGGGCACTTAAACCCCCTTCCTGTCCAGACCAATTTTCAGCTTTTAGCGCTGTCGCACTTTGAATGACAATTGCGCGGTCATACAACACTGTACCCAAATGACATTTTGATCATTTTGTTCCCACAAATAGAGCTTTCTTTTGGTGGTATTTGATCACCTCTGCGGTTTTTAGTTTTTGTTAAAAAAATTGAAAAAGACCGAATTTAAAAAAAAAAAATTATATTTTTTTTTATATTTTGTTATAAAATTTTGCAAACAGGTAATTTTTCTCCTTCGTTGATGTACGCTGATGAGCACCGATAGGTGGCAGTGATGGGCACTGATGGGTGGCGGTGATGGGCATTGATGGGTGGCAGTGTTGGGCACTGATTGGGCACTGATTGATGGCAGCACTGCTAGGTGGCACTGATTGGCACCACTGGTGGGCATTGATAGGTGGCACTTGTGGGCATTGATAGGTGGCACTTGTGGGCACTGTGGGCACTGACAGGTGGCAATGACAGATGTCACTTGGAGGCACAGATGAGGCATCTGTGCCTCCTTCCTCTTCGGGACCGATGTCCCTTTGACATAAGCCGGTGACAGCGTGAGGAGAAAACGAAACCGATCACCGAGCTTTTGTTTACATCATGTGATCAGCTGTCATTGGCTGACAGCTGATCACATGGTAAGGGGCCGGGACCGGCCCCTTACTCAGATCTGTGATCATCCGAGTCTCCGTGACTCGGTGTTCACAGCGCGCACAGCGCGCACCCCGCAGGGTACGCGCGGTGCGCGTGCACAGGGGAGGACGTCCCATGACGGCCACCCGGAGATTGAGGTCCGTGCTGTAGCCGTTATTCGGCTATGGCCCGGACCTCAAGTGGTTAAGTGTAGGAATATGTTGCTAAATGTTGTACCTTCATTAAATGTAACCATATTGCTACACTTAGCCCCGGTTCACACAGGGGCGGCACGACTTGCAGGTCGCCTCACCAAGGCGACCTGCACACGACTTCCACGGCGACTTGCAAAACGACTTCTGTATAGAAGTCTATGCAAGTCGCCTCAAGTCGCCCCCAAAGTAGTACAGGAACCTTTTTCTAAGTCGGAGCGACTTGCGTCGCTCCTATTAGAACGGTTCCATTGTACAGAATGGGAGGTGACTTGTCAGGCACTAGGTCACCTGACAAGTCGCCCCTGTGTGAACCGGCACTTAGAGGTGCCTCTCTTCTCTTTTATACTCTGTTGTGACATGATGCTACTCTTATATCAAGACATTGCTTGTATATCAAGTCAAAATTTATTAACAAATTTTGTTTGTCTTGCAAAACGCTCTCAGACCAAGGTTTTACTGTATGGGCTGCCAAATCTCACTGCAGGGGTCTGCGATCCTGTGCGATTCTGGTGTGAAGCGGCCCCTACATGGGCGCAGACACCCGTATACCATAGATAGGCCATTTTTACTGGTGGTGGTGTGTACTCCTTTTGAGGACGAACAATCACTGTGGTGGAATTGTGTAGATACACTGATCACAAGAAGAGTTTTTCATGTTTTATTTTTTCATTTTATGGACTATTCATTTATATGTAGGATTTATTTCTTTTAGAGATTTGCACTTTATATTTATAATTTTACACATAGCGCTACATTTATTTATTTACTATCCAATTTGAAATTAGTGTGGTGTGGTGTTTAGCAGCTGTGCACGTTTATTATTAGGTTATCTTATTTAAACATCACAATTTTTTTTTTACTTGTGGCACTGATTGTTTCATCTTATAATTAGCACCATGTAAGTGTAGAAGGATGCAGACGCTGCATGGACGCAGCCGTTCGTCCCAGTTTGACAAGTGCACGGGTGCACGGCCCCAAATATACAAGGTCAGCATTTGGGGGCGCTCACCATCACCCGCACGCCTGTCAAATTGGAAGGAGCCAATGGCGTCCCTAGGGGGGGCCAGAGGGGGCCCTGACCCCCCTCCCCAACATTATGCTGTGCCCCACCATGTGCAAAAAATCAATGTCTAAGAGGGAGAGAGTCCCCAGTCAGCTCCTGCGGGTGATTCCTCCCCCCTCCCTCTGCTTGCTGACACTGCATAATGCGAGCGCTCACACAACCACGGCAGCCCGATCTGCTCCTTCCCCTGCATCCTCATTGGCAGGGAGAAGAGCGAGTTGCAGGAAGGACTCCACCAGGACTCTCAGTTACTGAAAAAACAGACTGATTTCTCCCATCCTTAGGACAGGAGAACCAGCCTGTAAATTCCAAGAGATGCCAGACCAGCACTGTCAATAGCAGGGGCAGGACAGCAAGAGGAGGCTGGGGAACCCCACAGTGGCAGAACACCAGGGCCCGGAGGCAAGACAACCTTTGCAACCCTGATAGTTCTCCCACTGCTTTGGACCCTTATATTTTCTTGGTATGCTGGTGACATATATCTCTTGTTTTCTGCCACCCTGGGGGGACCCAATACAGTAGGAAGGGAGCTCACCGCAGAACATGTGAAAGGGCCCGTTGTGGGGTCGTAGTAAAGGGCCCCAGTATATATTTATATATCTATATATAGATATATATATCTATATATAGATATAGATATAGATATAGATATATCTATATCTATATCTATAGATATATCTATAGATATAGATATAGATATATAGATATATATATATCTATATATATCTATATATCTATATATATCTAGATATAGATATCTAGATATATATAGATATATATATATATATATATGCATTTTATAGTTCCCCCCTACTTTTGTCCCTGTCCCCCCATGCCCCATGTGCCCCTCTAAATATGAAAGCTGGAGACGCCACTGGAAGGAGCATCTGTGCCCATGTAGCCAATGTGTCCCTATACACTTACATGCAACAGCCGCCCATTCACGGACTATGGACCTCAGTGCCCATGTGAATGAGGCCTCATTGCAGCTTTGGTTTCTCTTGTTGAATCTGCAACAATGAATGTTCCTGTTTTAGGGGTGGGGGGGGATTTTTTCTCACCGGCATCCCCCTGTGCCAACTCCTACACACTGTTTTACATTCAGCTTTCACATGTCCTTTTTTCTGTCATTTATTAAATGTTGTATCTTATTAACCAAATCAACATTTTCATATTCAGTCCATGTATGACTATACCTATGACATCATTCTGTCTTACTCATCAAAAGTCCCAGAATTCCCAGCAGTGACCCTTATTTCCAGCAGCTGAGAGGGGAAGCTTTGCCGGGAATATGGAGGAGGCGGCACAGGGTAGAGCCAGTTACTGACTCCGGTGGCCTTGTTCTAGCTAATGGTTAAGGACCCATTCACACCCGCTCGTTCTGGGAACGTGCACGGAAATGTGCGTTTCTGCACACGTTCCTGAAAACGCACCTAAACATGCTTGCAGTGCTATTGTCTCTTAATGGCCCCCAAAACCTAGCAAGCAGTTGCGCCTTTTGTCACATCTGATCTGGTATTAATAAAAAATGTCGCAATTCACCCAGTGAAAGTGCACATTCATTTGTTCAGTGCTAATTAGGAAAAAAAAATTAAAAATTGGGCTATTTCCTGTGCTGCGCGAATGTTTTACATTGTTTTAAAATGATCAATTCCTTTTTTGCCCACTAGATGACGCTATGCATCATAGGCATCATCTAGTGGCCAAATACGGTAGTTTCCATTTTAAATCAATGGAAAACATTCAACCAGCATTGGAAATAACTTAAAGGGTAACTCCACTTTCGTGGGGGGGGGGGGGGGGGGATAGCAAATAAAGAAAAAATAATATAGCGTATACAACTGCGATACAAGTAATATTGTAATTGAATGTTATTAAAAATTTCCTTTTCAGTCTGCAGCCACTGTAATTTTTCTATAAAGCCATGCAATATGGCTACATGGAGTTGTTCTGTATATAGAGTGTGTAATGACCACTCCCCAGAAACATCACTTCCTGCTTGTGTGATTGGCTCACCAATTTTCAGAGAAGTCTGCACTAAGATACAAGTCAGATTTCAGGCATCCCCTGCAACAAAAATGTCATTTTTGGTGAGATATTTCCAATAGCAGCACATCTAGGGATGCAGGCCCAGCAGATTTCCTCATTAGAGCCCTGCAGCTGCCACAGCTGACAGTTAATTATGAAACCACTCCCATTAGACCCACTCCGCACAGAGGCACAGACAAACACACATGGATTTCTTCAGAATAACAAAAGGTAGAAATCTGCAACAAAGGTTGTTATAATCCTTGCAATGTACAGAGATCGCCCAGAGGGGAATGTTTTTCAACAAAAGTGGAGTTTCGCTTTAATAATGTTTGTTTTTTGCACCATTCGCCCAGAACAAATACACTATAGTACACTATATTACCAAAAGTATTGGGACACCTGCCTTTACACACACACATGAACTTTATTGGCATCCCAGTCTTAGTCCGTAGGGTTCAATATTGAGTTGGCCCACCCTTTGCAGGTATAACAGCTTCAACTCTTCTGGGAAGGCTACCCATAAAGTTTAGGAGTGTGTCTATGGGAATGTTTGACCATTCTTCCAGAAGCGCATTTGTGAGGTTAGGCACTGATGTTAGACGAGAAGGCCTGGCTCGCAGTCTCCACTCTAACTCATCCCAAAGGTGTTCTATCGGGTTGAGGTCAGGACTCTGTGCAGGCCAGTCAAGTTCCTCCACCCTAAACTCGCTCATCCATGTTTTTTTTGGACCTTGCTTTGTGCAATTGTACAAACCATTTGGTGGAGGGGGGATTATGATGTGGGGTGATTTTTCAGGGGTTGGGCTTGGCCCCTTAGTTCCAGTGAAGGGAACTCTTAAGGCGTCAGCATACCAAGACATTTTGGACAATTACATGCTCCCAACTTTTTGGGAACAGTTTGGGGATGGCCCCTTCCTGTTCCAACATGACTGCCCATCAGTGCACAAACTAGAGCATAGACTGCGAGCCAGGCCTTCTCGTCCAGCATCAGGGCCTGTCCTCACAAATGCGCTTCTAGAAGAATGGGCAAACATTCCCATAGACACACTCCTAAACCTTCTGGACGGCCTTCCCAGAAGAGTTGAAGCTGTCCTTACAGGATGTCTCCAATTTACAAGCTGACCTCAATGCTCTGTCTAATTGGGCGTCTATGTGGCAGATGAGGTTTAATGTTGAGAAATGTAAAGTTATGCACTTGGGGGCTAAGAATATTCATGCATCATACATACTAGGGGGAGTACAACTGGGGGAATCCATAGCGGAGAAGGATCTGGGGGTTTTGGTAGATCATAAGCTCAATAATAACATGCAATGCCAAGCTGCAGTTTCCAACGCGAGCAAAGTCCTTTCTTGTATAAGAGAGGTATGGACTCCAGAGAGAGAGAGATATCATTTTGCCCCTGTTCAAATCATTAGTAAGACCTCATTCTGGAATATGCAGTTCAGTTTTGGGCTCCAGTTCTCAAAAAGGATATCGGGGAACTGGAGAAAGTGCAAAGAAGGGCAACCAAATTGATAAGAGGCATGGAGGAGCTCAGCTATGAGGAAAGATTAGAGAACGGAATTTATTCTTTCTTGAGAAGAGGAGAATAAGGGGGGATATGATCAACATGTTTAAATATATAAGGGGTCCATATAGTGAACTTGGTGTTAAGTTATTCACTTTACGGTCATCACAGAGGACAAGGGGGCACTCTTTACGATTGGAGGAAAAGAGATTTCATCTCCAAATACGTAAAGGTTTCTTCACAGTAAGAGCTGTGAAAATGTGGAATAGACTCCCTCCAGAGGTGGTTCTGGCCAGCTCAGTAGATTGCTTTAAGAAAGGCCTGGATACTTTCCTAAATGTACATAATATAACTGGGTACTGACATTTATAGGTAAAGTTGATCCAGGGAAAATCCAATTGCCTCTCGGGGGATCAGGAAGGAATTTTTTCCCCTGCTGTAGCAAATTGGAGCATGCTCTGCTGGGGTTTTTTGCCTTCCTCTGGATCAACTGTGGGTATAGTATTGGGTATATTGGATTGTACGATATTTTTTTTTTTGTTTTTTTTGTTTTTTGTTTTTTTATGGTTGAACTGGATGGACTTGTGTCTTTTTTCAACCTGACTAACTATGTAACTATGTAACTATGTAACTATGTTATAGCTGCAAAGGGTGGGCCTACAGATCAAGACTGGGATGCCATTGCTTTCACTAGGCAAATTGCTATGCTTTTTTTTAAAATAAATTCACCCCTTAGTGCAGTGTTTCTCAACCTTATTGAAACCAGAGCCTTGTAAATTCTTCCACAACCCTCCATGCCCCAACAGTAATAAAACAGTTTATGCTCATACAATAAAAGTATGGGAATACAAAATATGTATTAAATTCTGGATGGAACTAGTTTCATCCAGAATTTAATACATATTTTGTATTCCCATACTTTTATTGTATGATCATAAACTAATAAAAAATGGGAAAAGGTGTCACTGCGGGGGATGGGAGTTGTGGAGGGGGTTAGACATAGGTTGGACTTGATGGACTTGTGTCTTTTTTCAACCTCACCTACTATGTAACTATGTAACTATATATGTTAGGTCAGACTTGATGGCCCTCTAAGGGATGAGGTTTCTGGATGGGCAACTGTAGGGCATGTGTCTCTCTAGGAGGCTAGGAACTTTGCAGTGACATAGACCTTTATGGCTGCATCACCGGGTGTTAATGTAATGAAAGCTGCAGATGAAAAGATTGAATACAACTTTTGAAATGACATTACGATACAACATAAACAGTGCCTTGAAAAAGTATTCACACCCCTTGACATTTCCCACATTTTGTCATGTTACAACCAAAAACGTAAATGTATTTTATTGGGATTTTATGTGATAGACCAACACAAAGTGGCACATAATTGTGAAGTGGAAGGAAAATTATAAATGGTTTTCAAAATGTTTTACAAATAAATATGTGAAAAGTGTGGCGTGCATTTGTATTCAGCCCCCTTTACTCTGATACCCCCAACTAAACAGCATCATGAAGGCCAATGAACACACCGGACAGGTCAGGGATAAAGTTGTGGAGAAGTTTAAAGCAGGTTTAGGTTATAAAAAAATATCCCAAGCTATGAACATCTCACGGAGCACTGTTCAATCCATTATCCGAAAATAGAAAGAGTATGGCACAACTACAAACCTACCAAGACATGGCCGTCCACCTAAACTGACAGGCCGGGCAAGGAGAACATTCATCAGAGAAGAGCCAAGAGGTCCATGGTAACTCTGGAGGAGCTGCAGAGATCCACAGCTCAGGTGGGAGAATCTGTCCACAGGACAACTATTAGTCGTGTTCTCCACAAATCTGACCTTTATGGAAGAGTGGAAAGAAGAAAGACATTGTTGAAAGGAATCCATAAGAAATCCTGTTTTCAGTTTGCGAGAAGCCATGTGGGGGACACAGCAAACATGTGGGAGAAGGTGCTCTGGTCAGATGAGTCCAAAATTTTACTTTTTGGCCTAAAAGCAAAACGCTATGTGTGGAGAAAAACTAACACTGGACATCACCCTGAACACACCGTGAAACATGGTGGTGGCAGCATCAAGTTGTGGGGATGCTTTTCTTCAGCAGGGACAGGGAAGCTGGTCAGAGTTGATGGGAAGATGGATGGAGCCAAATACAGGGCAATCTTTGAAGAAAAACTGTTATGCCCCGTACACACGGTCGGATTTTCCAACGGAAAATGTGTGATAGGACCTTGTTGTCGGAAATTCCGACCGTGTGTGGGCTCCATCACACATTTTCCATCGGATTTTCCGACACACAAAGTTTGAGAGCAGGATATAAAATTTTCCGATCGTGTGTACACAAATCCGACGGACAAAGTGCCACACATGCTCAGAATAAATAAAGAGATGAAAGCTATTGGCCACTGCCCCGTTTAAAGTCCCGACATACGTGTTTTACGTCACCGCGTTCAGAATGATCGGATTTTGAGCCAACATCCGTCGGAAAAAATCCTAGGATTTTGTTGTCGGAATGTCCGAACAAAGTCTGACCATGTGTACAGGGCATTAGAGTCTGCAAAAGACTTGAGACTGGGGCGGAGGTTCACCTTCCAGCAGGACAATGACCCGAAACATACAGTCAGAGCTACAATGGAATGGTTTAGATCAAACCATATTCATGTGTTAGAATGGCCCAAAGTCCAGACCTAAATCCAATTGAGAATCTGTGGCAAGATTTAAAAATTGCTGTTCACAGACGCTCTCCATCCAATCTGACAGAGCTTGAGCTATTTTACAAAGAAGAATGGGCAAAAATGTCCCTCTCTAGATGTGCAAAGCTGGTAGAGACATCCCCAAAAAGACTTGCAGCTGTAATTGCAGAGAAAGGGGGTTCTACAAAGTATTGACTCAGGGGGTCTGAATACAAACGTACCCCACACTTTTCACATATTTATTTGTAAAAAATGTTAAACCATTTATCATTTTCCTTCCACTTCACAATTATGTGCCACTTTGTGTTGGTCTATCCTATAAAACCCCAATAAAATACATTTACGTTTTTTGGTTGTAACATGACAAAATGTGGAAAATGTCAAGGGGTATGAATACTTTTTCAAGGCACTGTATCTAACTACCAAACGTTTTGGCAGTTTTGAACTGAGTAATGAAGGGTAAAATCCCCAGTAATTTTTCTATTGCTGTCTGAGTCTCAAATGGGGAGATCCACCCTCTCTGCTCATCCTGGTAACCATTGTCACTAGAAACTAAAGTGATAGGAAATCCAAAATGTTGAGTAACCAGGACAGGAATAGAGGGAATCCTTCCTGTGGACACGCTTGTCCTCATAACAACTTTCTAAGAGGGATTTCCCTCAATTTCAAGAGGTTTGTTCACACTTTCTGTTGTTTCTACAGGACATGACTAAGTGATTGTAGACAGCAAGGATTTCCGAATTTACCTTCAACACCCAAACAAACCCTGTACAATGATTAGATTTGTTTTTCTTTTGAGAGTTGACCATTGCAACCATTTTGTTGACCAATGACCATTGCAGCCATTTCTTATAAATACAAAATTACAAAATAAGTATGTAGCACTGCCCCCGTAAGGGTTGCCGAGTGTAGTCTTCCCTGGGCCTCCCTCTGATTATTCTGCAGCCAGACACTTGGGTATTTTAACACACTCTTCCGTTAGTTATCCAATGATCAGTCTAGGGCAGTGGTTTTCAACCTCAGTCCTCAAGTACCCCCAACAGGCCATGTTTTGGGAATTTCTCTTAAAATAAAATAGCTGTCCAAAATACCAAACCATTGACTCATATTTAAAGCACCTGTGTAAGATAAAGGAAAACCTGCAAACATGGCCTGTTGGGGGTACTTGAGGACTGAGGTTGAGAACCACTGGTCTAGGGTATTTGGTTTTTTTTTTTTGCATTTATGGGTAGAACTTGGATAGGAGAAGGGATTAGTGGGATACTCCAACTTGAACTATGCACAGACGAGGACAACTCTCACTTGAACCCATTAAACGGAACTGGATAGCAGATTCCCTGTTGGACCACGCTATAGCTACAGTATGTGGAAGAATAAGTCCTTTGCTTCCTCTGGCAGCAGACTCAATGTACCACTCTTCTTCAGGACACTCGCCAGTATCCCCTTTGGCTGACACCTGTTCACTGACTTCACTAGCTTGACGGGATGGCCCTCACAGAACAGTCCCCTAGACGCAGGTCTGTACTCACAGTAGCCAGGAACAGATCCTGCTAGAAGCGTCTCCCTTCTAGTCAGCTCCGCAGGACATCCGGGTTGAAGCTCCTGCAGCTCCAGCCCTCAGGTCGATTATCTGAGGCCGCAAGGCAGCCTGTACAGAGGAGGGGCAGCAGCACATGTGCCCTAGGCATATATACAGTCACCCAGCATGCCTTGAGGCACCTTCTTCTGCCAATAGCCAGGGCTGTAACTACGCCTATGCTCCCATTTGTCAGGTTTCCTCCCACCGCCTCATCCTATCGGACCAGTGTGAAGCAGACAGATAACATGAGCAGCATCTAAGCATTCTGAGCAGACCCTATCAATGGATCCCTGCTCCCTGGTAGGCAGAAAGCACCTAAATTTACCTAACAGCCCCCCTGTTAGGTAGGGAAACACAAAAACGATACTCTCTCTCTCTCTAGCACCTACCTAAAAGGGTGCTACAGGTACAAAAACCATATACACATAATAAAACAGAACAAATATAATCTGAGCTGATACCTGCTGAGCAGACTGATGGCTTGTCCCTGTCCTCTCCACTTATGTGAAACAGGCACAGCCCACTGTCCTCTATGGGCAGTCGGATCTAAACGGACTGCCTGTCCATTTACATTCGACTGTTATCCGATCTGATCCACCAGACAGATGGGGAACAAATCCCCCCAGAAGTCTATTGTTGGTGGATAGGATCAGATGTCGGCAGGTGTCAACAGACACATGTCCATTGACGCCTGCAACTCCATTGAAAGCAATGGATGGTCCGATCTGGTCTGCCTAAAAAACTGATAGGCGGACCCAAATAGTCCGCCCCGTGTGAAAGCGTCTTAAGGTCTTTGAGGGCACATATCAGAATCAAAAAACTTCTGTAGCTGCCACAAATATCCATGTTAAGGCCCCTGGCCACCACTACACCACCTCCAGGACAATTTACTATCAAGGTATGCCAAATACAACCTAAAATCACTACCATGTTACAAACATAACCTCTTTTGGCAAGGAATGACAATAACTGAGATCGGCCAACCCACCATTATCCAAATTTTGCCAACAAGCACTGCCATCAAAGTCTATGAGAACCTCCCCAGATGCCAAGATTTTTTAAATAAACTGAAAAAAAAACCCAATCTGTCGCATAGCGATACTGTAACTCAAAATAAATAACCAGATGAGAGGAAGTGAGAGAAAAGGAAGAGTGAGAAGAGGGAAAAGGGAGGGTGGGAAACACTCATCTGATGTTGGCAAAGCTCTGAATGATCTGCTCAGGCCACTGTTATGCAACAGTGGTGGTACACACTGGATAGCGATGTGCACTCTCCGGTCTTCCTCACAGCAAGAGGAAGCTGTGTCCTGTACAGCCCGGGAAAATGCAGCTCTTTCCCCTCCTCCTGGCAATACAGTATCTCCCTGGGAAATGCAGTTCAAAAGCTTGATTGCAGTGGAGTCTCTCCCCTCCAGACTACAGTTCCCACAGGGCAGTGCTGCGGAAATGTTACAGCTCCTTCTTCTTGCTGTTATAGCTGTTACCAGTTCAGCACCGCAGGGCAACTGCTACAGAGAGTAGCTGCAGGCAGTATTTCTCTCACTCTTCATTCTTAGCCAAGCACCTGGCTACACTTGTCATCTGTACCAAAGATTTCCTTTTACTTCCTGTCCTGCAGACACAACAAGAAGTAGGAAGAAATCCGACGAATGCGAAATAAATCACCTTTTAGACAGCTGTCACCACAACAAGCGTCTTCTTTGGAAGATTTCCCCTCTGCTGCTGATCTGGCAACTGAAAGTTTTGAATTCTCTCTTAACGTTTAGCCTCAGGGACATTGGTCACCATGAAAAGCAGGGAGAGTAAATCTCCTTAGCGGGGACAAAGCAATAAAAAAAAAAAAGAATATGTGAGAAGCAGCGAGGGTGCCACATGAATAGGGAAAGCTTTCAAAATGGTCTCTATCCCCTTTGCAACTGCGCTATGACGGCTACAGCGTGGTCGCACTTTGCCGAGAGGCCGCCATATGTCGTCCTCCCATTCTCGCATTGCCTGCACGCCCCCTTGCGGTGCGCATCGGCAGTGATCTGTGATCGCTGTGTCCTTCATAACGGATCGAGTTAAAGAGCCAATCACTGAGGCTCTTTACCACGTGATCAGCTGTGTCCAATCACAGCTGATCAGAATGTAAACAGGATTTGCCGGTTATCGGGAATCCTCCCCTCACGCTGACAAAGCATGAAGAGAGGAGAGCTGAAAACCAGCAAATCCACACATGGGACATATGCACTGACTGTACATTAGCAAACAAGAAACAACGACTCCTGCGCACAGGTGGATCACCATATAAAAGATACGTCAACACAGGCCTTGCTGCCCTCAAGGATGGGGGATCCTAGTGAAAACCGAAAAAAAAGAAAAAAAAAAAGGCATAGCTCTGACAAAGAAGGAACATTCCCTTCGAAACGCGTTAGCTGATTGTGATGTTTGTGCGCCCCTCTACGATCTTTGGAAGGTATCGCTCATCCTGTCGCATGCTGGCTGTCGGTACACTTTATGTTGTGCCTCCTCCACCTATTGCTTGTGAGTTGTTTCTTTTTATCATTTTTATCTAATAAATGTTTTAAAAGTTAATGCACAAGGCTGGTGCGCCCCTGTTTTTCTTTTATTTCGACATATGCACTGACCATCAGGGCACTGATAATCAGTGTCCTGGTGATCAGTGCAGCCCCAACAGTGCCCACCAGTGCTGCCTATCAGTGCCACCTATCAGTGATAACTGCCAGTGCCGCTTATCAGTGCCCATCAGTGCTGCCTATCAGTGCCGCCTATCAGTGCAGCCTATCAGTGCACATCAGTGCAGCCTCATCAGTGCAGCAGTGTCCTGATGATCAGTTCAGCCCCAACAGTGCCCACCAGTGCTGCCTATGAGTGACACCTATCAGTGATAACTGTCAGTGCCGCCTATAAGTGCCCATCAGTGCCGCTTATCAGTGCTACCTCAGTGCCCATCAGTGCAGCCTCATCAGTGCCCATCAGTGCTGCCTCATCAGTGCTGCCTATCAGTGCAGCCTATCAGTGCACATCAGTGCAGCAGTGTCCTGATGATCAGTGCAGCCCCAACAGTGCCCACCAGTGTTGCCTGTCAGTGCCAATCAGTGCCGCCTATCAGTGATGCCTATCAGTGCCCATCTGTACCACTTATCAGTGCCGCCTATCAGTGCTACCTCATCAGTGCCGCCTCATCAGTGCCCATCAGTGCCGCCCCATCAGTGCCGCCCCATCAGTGCAGCCTCATCAGTGCACATCAGTGAAGGAGAAAAATTACTTATTTACAAAATGTTATAAACAGAAACTAAGAAAAAGGTTTTTTTTTTCAAAATGTTCTTTTTTTTTGTTTGTTTAGCAAAAAATAAAAAACCCAGTGGTGATTAAATGCCAACAAAAGAAAGCTCCATCTGTCTCAAAAAAATGATAAAAATTTGATTTGGGTACAGTGTTGTGATTGTCATTCAAAGTGCAACAACACTGAAAGCTGAAAACTGGCCGGGGCAGTGAGGGGGAGAAAGTGCCTAGTAGGCAAGTGATTAATCAGATAATCAGTGGAGTATACTTATTTGGGGAGTTCCAACACTCCCCCTTCATCCGGGTTACAAACACAAGTGAAAGAGTATAAAAGTTCATACACAATAATACACATTCATGTTATTAAGGCTCTATTATAAAACATCTATTACACGGAAACAAAATGTCTATTTTTATGAAATGGAAAAAAGTCTATTTTTAAACATCAGAATGTTGCAATAAGTTTTCCATTTTGAAATGGAAAACTTATTGCAAATGTGTTTTTTTTGTTTGTTTGTTTTTTTTTTTTTTACTTATTCTGAAGCTGATTGTTGAAGTTGTTTTCAAATTTAAGTTATTTTTATTGGAATTGAAATGAGATATCAAACCTACCCAAAGCACTGTATTTGGGGACACTTACAATGAATAATAATGAAGGACAGTCAATAGGTGTCCATACAGATCTACAGTGGAGGCGCCATATAGACTGCGACGATGTACTCAGAATTGCCCCACTGGACTACTTTTTTTCCATTTCGAAAATAGACTTTTCTTTTCTTTTTTTAAAATAGATTCTTTATAAGAGGAATTTTACTATTTCATATGAAATTTCTTGAAAATTCTTAAATGCAGTTCCTCTCTCGGGCATGAGAAATAGAACGAGGGATCTGTGTGTGTAAACAAATCCCAGCTCTGTCAGGGGAGTAGAGACAGATCGTGTGTTCCTATTAGTTAGGAACAGCGATATGTCTCCTCCTCTAGTCACTCCCCCCCCCCCCACAGTTAGAACACACACTGAGTGAACACATTTAACCCCTTGATCGCCCCCTAGTGTTAACCCCTTCCCTGCCAGTGACATTTCTACAGTAATCAGTGCCTATTTTTAGCTCTGATCGCTGTATAAATGTAAATGGTTCCAAAAAAAGTGTCCGATATGTGGTAAAAAATAAAAATGCAATAAATCTATCCCCTATTTTGTAGACACGATAACTTTTGCTCAAACCAATCAATATACGCTTCTTGCGATTTTTTTTTTTTTTTTACCAAAAATTTTATATTTAATGTTTTTAAATTGGGATATTTATTATAGCAAAAACTAAAAAATGTTGTTGTTTTTTTTTTCAAAATTGTTGCTCTTTTTGTTTGCAAAAAATAAACACCACAGAGGTGATCAAATACCACCAAAAGAAAGCTCTATTTTTGGGAAAAAAAGGACATAAATTTTGTTTGGGTACTGCATCACGCGACCGCGCAATTGTCAGTTAAAACGACACAGTGTTGTATCGCAGAAAAATGCTCTGGTCATTAACCACTTAAGGACCGAGCTTCTTTCTGAGATTTGGTGTTTACAAGTTGAATAAAAATTTTTTTGCTAGAAAATTACGTAGGACCCCCAAACATTATATATATATATATATATATATATATATATATATATATATATATCTTTTTTCTCACACCCTAGAGAATAAAATGGCAGCCGTTGCAATACTTTATGTCACACCGTATTTGTGCATCTGTCTTACAAGCGCACTTTTTTTGGAAAAAATACACTTTTTGCATTAAAAAAATATGACAACAGTAAAGTTATCCCATTTTTTTTTTTTATATTGTGAAAGATAATGTTACGCCGAGTCAATTGATACTCAACATGTCACGCATGTTACGCCTGCTCGTGGAATGGTGACAAACTTTTACCTTTAAAAATCTCCATAGGCAATGTTTAAAAAAATTCTACAGGTCGCAGGTTTTGAGTTACAGAGGAGGTCTAGTGCTAGAATTATTGCTCTCGCTCTACCGATCGCGACGATACCTCACTTGTCTGGTTTGAACACAGTTTTCATATACGGGCGCTAGTCACGTATGCGTTCGCTTTTGCACGCAAGCTTGGCAGGACAGGGCACGTTAAAAATGTTTTGTTTTTTTTTAATTTATTTTACTTTTTATTTTTTATTGTTACACTGTTCTTTAAAAAAAAAAGTGTCACTTTTATTCCTATTACAAGGAATGTAAACATCCCTTGTAATGGAAAAAGAGCATGACAGGACCTCTTAAATATGAGATCTGGGGTCAAAATGACCTCAGATCTCATACTGACACTAAAATGCAATAAAAAAAATATTTTGACGTTTGGGAAAAAAAATGTCCCTTTAACCACTTCAGCCCTGGAAGATTTGACTGCTCAATTACCAGAGCGTATATTTATTGGTTTGCGCAAAAGTTATAGCGTCTACAAACTAGGGTACATTTTCTGGAATTTACGCAGCTTTTAGTTTATGACTGCCTATGTCATTTCTTAAGGTGCTAAAATGGCAGGGCAGTACAACCCCCCCCCCCCCCCCCAAATGACCCCATTTTGAAAAGTAGACACTCCAAGGAAATTGCTGAGAGGCATGTTAAGCCCATTGAATATTTTATTTTTTGTCACGAGTGATTGAAAAATGACAAGAAAAAAATACACAAAATTGTCACTAAATGATATATTGCTCACACGTGCCATGGTTATATGTGGAATTACACCCCAAAATACATTCTACTGCTTCCCCTTAATGCCAAGATAGCACAAACCCCCCAAATGACCCCATTTTGGAAAGTATATTTTGCCACAAGTTTCGGGAAAATTACAAATGTTTTTTTTCTTTTTTTTTTACACAAAGTTGTCACTAAATGATATATTGTTCAAACATGCCATGGTTATATGTGTAATTACACCCCAAAATACATTCTGTTGCTTCTCTTGAGTATGGGGATACCACATGTGTGAAAATAAAATGTTCCATGGACACAACATGCCTCTCAGCAAATAGCTTGGGGTGTCTACTTTCCAAAAAGGGGTCATTTGGGGGGGTTTTGAACTGTCTAGGCATTTTATGCACAACATTAGAAGCTTATGTCACAACCACCCTACCATGGTCCCACAAAGCGATAGCTTCCTTCTGATCTTTGATCTTGAGGCCACCACACTGAAACCCATATAATGTCCTCCTTTAACTCTAACCCTCGGAAAACTATTAACACGGACAACACAACCTCAGCCCACTTGCCCCATAGCACTAGAGACTAGGGATGAGCCGAACACCCCCCGGTTTGGTGCGCAGCAGAACATGCGAACAGGCTAAAAATTTGTTCGAAAACGTGAACACCGTTAAAGTCTATGGGGCACGAACGTGAATAATCAAAAGTGCTCATTTTAAAGGCTTATATGCAAGTTAATGTCATAAAAAAGTGTTTGGGGACCTGGGTCCTGCCCCAGGGGACATGGATCAATGCAAAAAAAAGTTTTAAAAACGTCCGTTTTTTCGGGAGCAGTGATTTTAATGATGCTTAAAGTGAAACAATAAAAGTGAAATATTCCTTTAAATTTCGTACCTGGGGGGTGTCTATAGTATGCCTGTAAAGGGGCGCATGTTTCCCGTGTTTAGAACAGTCTGACAGCAAAATGACATTTCTAAAGGAAAAAAAGTCATTTAAAACTACTGGCAGATATAATGAATTGTTGGTCCCGGCAATATACATAAAAGTCATTGAAAAATAACGGCATGGGATTCCCCCACAGTCCATTACCAGGCCCTTTGGGTCTGGTAAGAATATTAAGGAGAACCCTGAACCAAAATTTTAAAAGAAATTGCGTGGGGGTCCTCCCAAATTCCATACTAGGCCCTTCAGGTCTGGTATGGATTTTAAGGGGAACCCCGCACCAAAATGAAAAAAAAATGGCATGGGGTCCCCCCAAAAATCCATACCAGACCTTTATCCGAGCACGGAACCTGGCAGGCCGCGAGAAAAGAGGGGGGGACAAGAGAGCCCCCCCCTTCCTGAACCGTACCAGGCCACATGCCTTAAACATGGGGAGGGTGCTTTGGGGTAGCACCCCAAAGCACCTTGTCCCCATGTTGATGGGGACAAGGGCCTCATCCCCACAACCCTTGCCCGGTGGTTGTGGGGGTCTACGGGCGAGGGGCTTATCGGAATCTTGAAGCCCCCTTTAACAAGGGGACCCCCAGATCCCGGCCTCTCCCCTATGTGAAATGGTAATGGGGTACAAATGTACCCTCACCATTTCACAAAAAAGTGTCAAAATGGTAAAAATTTCATGACACAGTTTGGGGAAAGTCCTTTATTAAAAAATAACAAAATAAAACTGTCCCACAGAGTCTTCTTCTTCTCTTGCTCCGCGGACGGACCGAAAAAGAAAAAAAAAAAAAGAAAAAGCCACACCGACCCGCCTCCATGGGGTTCTTTTATAACTGAGGTTGGGGCCACATGGTGACGTCCCTGGGTGACCCCGCCCCCTCTGACGCTACGGGGAAGCTACGGGGAAGCCATAGGGATGTCCCCGTGCGTCAGAGGGGGTGCAGGGTCACCCGGCAACGTCACCGTGTGGTTATAAAAGAACTGTCACCTGAGAGGACGGTCATTACGGCGGGTGCCTCCCATGGAGGCGGGTCGGTGCGGCTTTTTTTTTTTCTCTTTTTTGGTCCGTTGGCGGAGAAAGAGAAGAAAAAGAAGACTTTGTGGGACAGTTTTATTTTTTTATTTTTTAATAAAGGACTTGCCCCCAAGCCGTGTCATGTAATTTTTACTATTTTGACACTTTTTTTGTGAAATGGTAGGGGTACATTTGTACCCATTACCATTTCGCACATGGGGGAGCCTTGGATCTGGGGGCCCCCTTGTTAAAGGGGGCTTCCAGATTCCAATAAGCTGCCTGCAGACCCCCACAACCACTGGGCAAGGGTTGTGGGGATGAGGCCCTTGTCCCCATAAACATGGTGACAAGGTGCTTTGGGGGGCTACCCCAAAGCACCCTCCCCATGTTGAGGGCATGTGGCCTGGTATGGTTCAGGAGGGGGGGGCTCTCTCTCATCTTCCCTCTTTTCCTGCGGCCTGCCAGGTTGCGTTCTCGGATAAGGGTCTGGTATGGATTTTTGGGGGGACCCCCACCCAATTTTTTTTTAAATTTTGGCGTGGGGTTCCCCTTAAAATGATTTTGAGGAGCACCCTCACGCCATTTTAAAAAAAATTTTGGCGTGGGGTTCCCCTTAATAACCATACCAGACCTGAAGGGCCTGGTATGGAATTTGGGGGGACCCCCACATAATCTTTTTTAAATTTTGGTTCGGGGTTCCCCTTAATATTCATACCAGACCCAAAGGGCCTGGTAATGGACGGTGGGGGAATCCCATGCCGTTTCTTTCAATGACTTTTATCTGTATTACCGAGACCCGACAATTCATTATAGCTGTGAGTAGTTTTGAATTACTTTTTTTCCTTTAGAAATGTCATTTTGCTCTTGGACTGTTCTAAACACGGGAAACATGCACCACTTTATAGGCATACTATAGACACCCCCAGGTACGAAATTTAAAGGAATGTTTCACTTTTATTGTTTCACTTTAAGCATTATTAAAATCACTACTCCTGAAAAAAAGGCCGTTTTTAAAACTTTTTTTGCATTGATACATGTCCCCTGGGGCAGGACCCAGGTCCCCAAACACTTTTTATGACAATAACTTGCATATAAGCCTTTAAAATTAGCACTTTTGATTTCTCCCATAGACTTTTAAAAGGTGTTCCGCGGCTTTCGAATTTCCTGCGAACACCCCAAATTGTTCGCTAGTCTGTGAACGGGCGAACAGCCAATATTCAAGTCGAACTCATGTTCGACCCGAACATAAAGCTCATCCCCACTAGAGACTACAGACCCCAGCCAAAACTCCGGCAGCTGTCCCCCTCTCTGCAAAAAGCTCTGCACTTTATGCCCGACGAAGCTTACTCCTCACTGCACAACTAAGGCACGGAACTCAAACACCAAGTAAATTAGCCTGTACTGCATACAGCAAGGAACAGCATAGTCTGCGCTTATGTCATATACAATGGATGATGAAATGGACTTCCGAAAGATGCATACCCAGAACTATATTTAAAATCCACACCGTAGACTCCTAAGCCTCACCATTGGACCAACCATTCACAAAGGGAGAAAACTGCACTGAATCACAATGCCCGAATGATCCTCCCTTGCCCTAGGACAAAAAAAAAGAAAAAATCCCACAACTTATCCCTATGCAAGAAGAAAGGTCTACCCATCTACAATAGCCCTCTCACAAAACTTAATCGGACGCCTACCGATCTTCTACAGCACCGCACAAAAGGCGTGAGCCAAATACTTCCTCATCGATTGCAATAATACAGAAGACTAGTAATCTAATCTACTTTTATTTTTTCCTTCCACTACCTGGGATCAAGTAGCTCTCTGGACTCCTGCCTTACAGCCTTATGGTACCATCCCTAGCAGGTACCTCAAATAGCAGTGGACTAACTCCAAACCACTCCAATTCTGCCCTGAGAAACCATTATTTCCACCCATCCCTCTCCCCTCTTCTTCTCCATCTTCCTTTACCCTCTCCCCAAACCTGCCCACCACCCTTGACCCTTCCCCCTTCCTCAAGCTTTATTCTCATCAACCTCTCACTTCCTCTAAGTGCAGTAACTGTATGATAATATGTTCAAATAACATGTCATTCTGATTGTTTTTACCATAGTGGACCATGGTACTTATCTCCCTTACGTTCCCGGATGTGATAGTGTGATATGAAGTCCGAGAGGGATATGCACAGGTAAGGATTCCACAATACTTCCAACTACACATTAGACCTTTTTACTCTCAGGAGCAAACACATACTCCCAAACGCACACTATCAGGACACACTACTTACTTCCCTATTTGGATTAGACGAGCGATACAAAAGTTATTGTTCGCTGAACCAGGGCTGAGCATAACCCCTCGGAATCAGAAGACCTACACATAATTTCTACGGATGTTACTATTACTAATATTGTTAATGTTTTTGTTTTCTACTATGTGTCATGTAAAAAGGAAAAATAAAAAACTAAATAACCAAGGCACACCAAACAGAGTAAACTACAAAAAAGTTTATTAAGCTATACAAAGCTGAACACAGAAAAAAAAGTGTAGACAACCACCCCTAAAAGACAGATATGGTGGAAATACCAGTAAGGGGATCCCACCAATCTATCTGTACCCTCCCTGTAAACAGTATATAATCCCTCATAAAAAAGGCGAGGAAGTCCGCAAGTGGGGGAGGATCCTCCCTACCCCAATAGATAGCACACCCCTATAACACCTATGAAACCCCCTACTACCTGAGATGGCGGGATGAACCATACAGTTCCTGAAAGGACAGCGTGATAATGCAAATGCACTAGATATTCATACACAAACAGCTTGATGGCTAGCCATGGTATCTGCAGTCAGTCAGTCAAAGGAAAAAATGGGTGGTAAAAAATAGGAACAAGTTTAACAAAAACAAAAAACAATGGAAGGACAAAGAATATATATGATGATAAAGTGCTGTGATATAGGATGAAACAAAGGGGCCTAATTCCGCCTGGTAGACAATTGTATCCTGAGATGTAAGTCCATCCAAAAGTATCTTCCTGTGTTATTAGAAACAGGGATATATCAAGTGTCCAGTATAGTTTTTGCCGCTGGATATAAAAGTGGTGTGTAACCACACAAATGGGGACAAGCATAGGTGTGCGCAGCCTAATGCATTAGGGTGTGCATAAGCTCAAACACACATGCATGTGTATGTATCTACATATATATGACCCCGGCACATTGATCTCCCTTCTGGCACAGTGAAAGAGTAAAGGATAAACACTTCTCGTATGGCAGAGTCGGTAAGAGGGAGGTCTTTCCCATGTTCCAGTTGCTACACAGAACGATAACACTAATACGCATGGGGGGATTAGGGTGTGCCCGGGCACACCCGGCACACCCTGTGCGCACACCTATGGGGACAAGTGAGTGAATAGATATGCACTATACCCATATGCTGAAGAGTCTATTATAAGACAAAATGTCTTCACGGCTGAATAGCTGAATGAATGCTAGATAGAGACACAATTCCAATACACAATTGATTTTTTACACCCATTTTTTACCACCCATTTTTTCCTTTGACTGACTGACTGCAGATACCATGGCTAGCCATTGAGCTGTTTGTGTCTGGGAACAGCGTGAATATCTAGTGCATTTGCATTATCACGCTGTCCCTTCAGGAACTGTATGGTTCAGCCCGCCATCTCAGGTAGTAGGGGGTTTCATAGGTGCTATAGGCATGTGCTATCTATTGGGCTAGGGAGGATCCTCCCCCACTTGCGGACTTCCTCGCCTTTTTTATGAGGGATTATATACTGTTTACAGGGAGGGTACAGATAGATTGGTGGGATCCCCTTACCGGTATTTCCACCATATCTGTCTTTTAGGGGTGGTTGTGTACACTTTTTTTCTGTGTTCAGCTTTGTATAGCTTAATAAACTTTTTTGTAGTTTACTCTGTTTTGTGTGCCTTGGTCATTTAGTTTTTTATTTTTCCTTTATACATACAGTTTTTTGATCACACCCCCTTTAATATATGTGGTGAGTACTACTATATTTCTATTCTGACGGGATTTCCATTCTTTCATATTTTTCAGTATGTGTCATGTAAACCTCAAATCTCAGGTTACCGGTTAAAAGTTCTGAATGGTTCTAAACTGCAACGCGACTCTTTATTCACACTATTCGTATACAAGAATTAAGGTATGTTATAACCTACAAATATGTTACTGTATTGTCTCATGGACTCACACAACAGGATCTCCCAACTCTAATGCCCTGTACACACGGTCGGATTTTCCGACGGAAAATGTGTGATAGGACCTTGTTGTCGGAAATTTCGACTGTGTGTGGGCTCCATCACACATTTTCCATCGGATTTTCCGACACACAAAGTTTGAGAGCAGGATATAAAATTTTCCGACAACAAAATCCGTTGTTGGAAATTCCGATCGTGTGTACACAAATCCGACGGACAAAGTGCCACGCATGCTCAGAATAAATAAAGAGATGAAAGCTATTGGCCACTGCCCCATTTATAGTCCCGACGTAGGTGTTTTACGTCACCGCGTTTAGAACGATCGGATTTTCCGACAACTTTGTGTGACCGTGTGTATGCAAGACAAGTTTGAGCCAACATCTGTCGGAAAAAATCCTAGGATTTTGTTGTCGGAATGTCCGAACAAAGTCCGACCGTGTGTACGGGGCATAACAGTGGAAACCATAGAACCAGTGACATTTTCTGACCACCACCCTATCTCAGTTACACTCACCTTCCCTGACAAACTCACTCACACACATATGGAGACTAAACCCAACCATCCTGACAGAAAAAATAAAGGAACAAGATATTCACAAATATCTAGTCAATTACTCACCGAAAACGACACTCCAGACACCTCAAAACTGACACAATGGGAGGCACATAAATCTGTAGTAAGAGGTAAACTGATCTCCTTAACAGCAGCACTTAAAAGAGAAAAGAAAACCAAACGTGCTGACTTATTCACCAAACTTAAAAAGCTCAAAGCATTACACAAGTACAACTTAGCTCAACGAACCCACTTAGAACTTATCGAAACTCATACACGTATAAAGGAGGAGCTAGGCCATAACCTCAGAAAAAAATTCACCTTATCACAGAAACTCTTTTACGAGTTCGGAAATAAGTGTGGCCACCTCCTTGCTCAAGCACTACGTAAGAAGAAAGCCAGCAACACAATACACCAACCACATTCCACTACAGGTAAGACACTCACGAAAAATAGCGACATAGCACAGGAATTTGAAAAATTCTACTCCTCCCTATACACCCTCAGCATAACCAACCCCCCCTTACTCCTCCCTCTAAAAGAATTAACAAGATCAAATCATTTCTGGACCAATTTGCCCCAGGGAACATTTTAAAAGATGCCACCACAGCTCTTGAATCCCCGATCACCATAAAAGAATGGGAACAAGCAATTAAACAACTAAAACCCGGTAAGGGTCCAGGCCCAGATGGTCTATCCGTGGTATACTACAAGACGTTCTCGGATACCCTCCAAACCCCCTTCTTAAATGCCTTCAAATCCCGCTCTCCCTCAAACCCTCTCACATGTGGGATGCTGGAAGCCCACATAGTAGTCATCCCCAAAGATGGAGAAAACCCCACACAAACAGGAAACTACAGACCAATCTCACTACTGAATGTGGACATCAAAATATTTTCCAAGATACTAGCAAACAGACTCTTACCACTCCTCCCCTCTATCATCTCCCAGGACCAAGTAGGCTTCATCCCTGGTCGCGAAGCTAGGGACAATACCATTAAGACAATTAACCTATACCATCTGATGACACAAACAAACCAAAAAAGGTTTTTTCCTGTCCCTAGATGCAGAAAAGGCATTCGACAGAGTGGAATGGGACTACATGAAAGCGGTCTTACAAGCTATAGGCATAGGCCCACACATGTACGGCCCGATCCTCTCCCTATACGCGGGTCCATCAGCTAAATTGTGTGTCAACAACACTCTGTCGAATGCCTTCCCCATCCGTAACGGGATGAGACAGGGCTGCCCCCATCCCCTGTCCTTTTTGTACTCATGCTCGAACCGTTCCTCTGTAAACCGAGATTCAACACAGATATCCAAGGAATTCAAACACCCAACAGAAAATATAAATATGCTGCCTTCACAGACAACATACTGCTGTTCCTAGTAAAACCACTGAACACCTTACCAGTATTACTAACAGAATTTAAACACTTCCAACTTCTCTCCAACCTCAAAATTTATTTCTCTAAGTCCTTTGCCCTCAACATATCCTTACCACAACACTTAGTAGATCAATGCAAAGAGAATTTTCCATGTCAGTGGAAACACGAGTCAATCACGTACTTAGGTATACAAATCCCCTCCAAACTCCCAGACCTATATATGAAACACCACATACTCCTCCTAAATAAACTAACCTCTGACCTCAAAAACTGGAACAAACGAATGTTTTTGTGGTTTGGCAGAGTGGCAATCCTAAAGATGAACGTCCTGCCAAGACTGTTATACATCCTGCAGACGGTTCCCATACAAATCCCACTATCCTTCTTTAAAACATACAAAAATATCTGCTGCAGATTTCTCTGGGGGGGACGCAAACCCAGAATCAGCTTTTAGCAATTTACCCGACCAAAGCAACTTGGAGGTATAGGCCTCCCAGTCCTTCTTAACCACTACACAGCTACCCACCTTACTAGGATAGTGGACTGGAATGTTCATTCCCCTCACAAAGACTGGGTCTCCCTGGAAGCATCCTTCACAACCCTGCCCCTGGACTCTCTACCATGGATAACTCCATGTCACATTCCTTCGGAAATTCATCTTCATCCATTAATAGGACCTACCTTACATTGCTTCCATAAGACGTGTACCCAAACCACCATATCTTTCATCCATGGACCACTGACCCCAGTTAAACTAAACCCTGACTTCCCTCCAGGAATGCACTGCCACTATCTCACCGACAACTGGCCACAAGATCAAATCAGGAACCACCAGTTCTTTCATCAGGGGAAACTCCTGACTGCCTCCCAACTCTCCACCCGACTAGAAAAGCCACCTATTCCCCCCCCCCCCCTGGCATATCTACTTCTTGCCCACTACCTAAAATCTCTGTACAAAGATTTGCAATGTTCAAGACAGTTTACCCCTTTCGACAGGCTATGCACCCAGAAGACACCCCAATCTCACCTGATATCTTCCATGCACAATCTCATTTTTGCAGACCTGCAGGCCAATGAAAGCTTAGCCTACAAAAATTGGGAGAAAGACCTCTCCATCTCACTTTCAACAAAGAACTGGGAACAAATATTCCTGAATATCCATAAAGGGTCAACTAACGTCACTACGCAGGAAAATGGATACAAAATACAATCTAGATGGTACCGCACACCAGCCCTTCTAAGCAAATTTAACCCCGCTACACTAAAAACCTGTTGGAGATGCCATCAAGACAGGGGGATCTTGTGGTCCTGCACCCCTCTACAAACTTTTTGGAAAGAAGTATGCCGCATCACTTCCCAGGTTACCTCCTACGATCTAGAATTTTCCCCAGCCCAACTCTTACGCCACCATTGGCCCTTACCACACGAATCCTACCACTAATCTCTAGCAATGCACATGATTAACGCAGCGAAACAGTGCAACCCCTTGTACTGGAGTTAAACGCAGATACCCACACTCAAACAATGGTTTATTAGAATTTGCAAAGTCGCTGAAATGGAAAAACATATCCACATCGCACATGATGATGACATTTATGTTGAAATGACTGAATTTTCTAGGGAACGTATACTGTGGCTTTACAAATGTTCATTGTATAACTGTAAGATTTCTGTAAATGCTTTTTACCTTCAAATAAAAGAAAGTTTACTAGAAAAAAAAGAAGCTTATGTCACACATCACCCACTCTTCTAACCACTTTCTGACACTTTTTGTTTACATGAAAAAATATTTTTTTTTGCTAGAAGGTTACTTTCTACCCCCAAACATTATATATTTTTTAAAAGCAAAGGCCCTACAAATCGCGCAGCGATTTTTCAAATGCAATTAAAAAAAAAAAAACACTTTTTTTTAATTTTAATGCACTAAAACACACTATATTGCCCAAATGTTTGATGAAATAAAAAAGATGATCCTATGCTGAGTACATGGATACCAAACATAACATGCTTCAAAATTGCGCACAAACGTGCAGCGGCGACAAACTACATACATTTTTAAAAACCTTTAAAACCTTTACAGGTTACCACTTTAGATTTACAGAGGAGGTCCACTGCTAAAATTACTGCCCTCAGTCTGACCTTTGCAGTAATACCTCACATGCATGGTGCAATTGCTGTTTACATATGACACCAGACCGAAGATTGCGTTCGCCTTTGCGTGTGAGCACAGGGGGACAGGGGTGTTTTTTTTTTATTACTATTATTATTTATTTTGCTTTTTTTTTTTTTTTTTTTTTAAACTGTTCCTTTCATTTTGAATTTTTTTTGATCATTTTTATTGTTATCTCAGGGAATGTAAATATCCCTTATGATAGCAATAGGTAGTGACAGATACTCTTTTTTGAAAAAAATAGATCGGTGTGATAAAATGCTTTCCCAATTTCCCAATGGCGCTGTTTATATCCGGCGAAACCTAAGACATGAAATGCTCATAGCTTTCGATCAGCTCTATGGTCAGCTGGCAGAACCACTGGCTGCATTCTCAGGTTCCCCAGTGGCACAGGAGAGCCAGAGGAAACCATGGAAGACGGTGGGAGGGTGGGGCATTCCCTCCCACTGCTTGTAAAAGCAGTCTAGAGGCTAATTAGCTGCTAGCATTGCTTTTACATGAAAGCTGACCGCTGGCTGAAAAGAATGATACCAAGATGATACCTAAACCTGCAGGCATCATTCTGGTATAACCACTCAAAGTCCAGCAACATACCAGTAAGTTGCTGGTCCTTGTTGGGCTTATATTGTAATGCTCTTTTTTTCATGCAGCCTGTGGGCTGAGCGTAAAAAAAGAGATTGATCGGTGAGTATGCCCACCATTAGAATACCACCCTTCATCCACCCACATCTAATGATGGATATACATGCACCATTTTGTTAACTTTGGTGGTGAAATCACCTCCTACAGAGCTGGAGTCTCTGATTTTCGTATCGTGAGAGCAAACGCTGTTGCTGTCAAGATGAATAAATCAGTGCTGCAGCTGAATGGCATACCTGAAAAGCAAACAATGGTAACGATAAAACATTAACTCAATAAAACAAACTTGATTTTTTCAATCTGTGCCTAAAATATATATGCCAAAGCATGAGGGCAATCCGCCCCTAATATTAGGAGCAAATCACTCCTCCACCCCTGCCCCCATGCTTTGGCATATATGCTCTTTTTTTTTACTGTGATGGTGAAATCACCTCCTACAGCGCTGGAGTCACGGCTTTATGCATCATGGGAGCAAACGCTGTTGCTGTCAGAATAAATAAAACCGTGCTGCAGCTTTATTTTACAATAAAACATAGTAAAAATAAAACGTTCCAGTTCTAAAATACAGTAACAATAGAGAGAGAACAATAGATATAGAACAATAGAGAGTGAACAATAGAGCACACAATAGAGAGTGAACATAAGAGAGAGAACAATAGCGAGAGAAGAAAAATAAAACCTCAATTATTTTTGTTTTTTTTATTTTTTTTTGTATTTTGTATTTGTTTTGCACTTTTATATAAACTGTAAACGTTCCAGATTAGGGTCTCTCAAAATGTGATGGCCATCTCATCTTTCGAGACCCTGTGTAAATGTGACCTAGGACTGTGCAATGCTGTACCCTATGCTAATACTTCACTAGTGTGTGGTAGCGTTTGAAACATTCATCAATGCAAAGACCAGGTTGGTCAGGACAGGAGGGACAATAAAAACGTGTGTTACGCCTATATCCACGCTTTCTACAGACACGACTGGGTAGGGCCTGTAGGGGTACCAGGGAGGACATACGGAAAATGCCTCTCATGCAGCCAGCTCACTCCTTTTGGATTGGGAAGTTGGGGCCCAGCACCGTCTGGAAACAGAAGGGCTCTGATGATCTCTTCCTGGAATTTAAGGAAGGATCCAGTTCATCCTGAAGCTCTGTATAGCACATAAGCATTCAGCAGAACCAATTGTAATAAATATACAGACGCTTTTTTGTACCAACGTCCGGCCTTACAGGCAATTAGGTACGGCGCCAACAACTGGTCCACAACATCAGTCGCCGTTTGAATTTGGACCGTTGTGTCTGTGTGAAGGGAGGATGGAACAAAAACATTCTTATTATCCCTCCACTTCACAGCGAGCAAATGATTACATCTCAAGCAGGCTCTCTCACCCAGCCTAAGACGGGAATCTACAAGCCGATGGGGAAAGCCCTGGCGATTAGATTGCACGGTGCCACATTCGCCAATTCCACGATCAAACAAGTGACTAAAAAGTGTCACGCTTGTGTAATATTGTCCACATACAAGTGGTACCCCTTTCCGAATAAGGGTGACACCAAGTCCCACACAATCTTACCAGCGCTCCCTATGTAGTCTGGGCAGTTCTCGGTCTCCCCGTGACTATCTCTTCCCTCATAAACCATAAAACTTTATGTATAGCCTGTGGCCCTGTCACAGAGCTTATACATCTTGACCCTGTATCTGGCACGCTTGCTGGGAAGGTACTGTTTGAATTACAAGCGGCCAGAAAACGTAACCAGGGACTCCTCAATGCAGACAACTTGATGGGGAGTAAACAAGGCTGCAAACTGCTGGTTGAAGTGGTTTACCAGGGGCCAAACTTTGTAGAGCCAATCGTATTCAGGGTCACCGCGAGGATGACAGAGTTCATTGTCATTGAAATGCATGAACCACAAGGTCTGCTCGTATTGTGTCCTGGTCATGGAGGCAGAGAACAAGGGCATATGGTGAATTGGGTCAGTGGCTCACTTTTTTTAGTTATGCCCATGAGGAGGGATAGGCCCGGGAAGGTCTTAAATTCGGATACCTTAATAGGTCTCCAATCTCTGGCAGGGGTCAACTGGGAATTAGTGGCGATGAATTGACCAGCATACAAATTGCTTTGGTCCACAATAGAGCTATAGAGATCTTCCGTGAAAAACAGCAAATGAAAATCAAGTGATGTAAAATCAACTGTTTCCACCTAAATTTCAGGTTGCCCAGTGAATGGGGGAAGTACAGGCGCTGCAGAAGTGGAAGGCTCCCAATTCGGATTGGCAAATGCAGCAGGAAGGGCACTATGGGCTCGATGGGCCTGTCTTTGTCTTCTTCTTGTTAGGTGCGGGACACTAGTGGTGCTTGCCACATTGCCAGCTTGAACTGCACTTATGGGACTCGCCACGTCACCACGTGATACTGCAGTGCTGGATGTACTACCAGGATGTATTAGGCCGCTGGTGCTTGCCAGTTCACCAGAAGGATGAGCATCACTAGTACTGGCTCTCTGCTCCATGCCAGAGCCCTGCGGTTCTTGCACCTCAACGACAGCAGAAGAATGGGGTCAGGTACGCCTGACCTTAGCTCTGACCATGGAGTAATGGTCCCTGCCATCTGTCAGGGTGCCGCTGCTGTCTACAGGTTCGTGTTCTGAGCCTGAATCTGACAGATGGGTGAGTTCCACTTCACTCTCATCTATCATGCTCAGAAACGTGTAGGCCTCTTCACTAGTGTACCTTCGATTGGACATTTTTGTAATGTACTGTAACACTAGTGCGACTCACAGGAAAAAAGAGCACCTGACTGTCAGCGACTGCTTCAAACGTTACCAAAAAACCTGCTAGCGCTCGCAGGGATCAGGCCTGACTCTGCGAGTGCTGCAGTTATGTGTTTAGTGTTTCGTAAGTGACAGTGATCGATCGATACTGCACTTGGGTGGGCTGGGAACGCTAAACTATTGGGGACGCTAACATAGTTCTGATCAGATCAAAGATATTGATCCGTTCAGACACTATACTACTAAGGGAGGTGTATGCTGCGTGGGGGTTAGCGCTACTGGCACTAATCTGACACTGCTTGGGGCAACGCAGACCCTTACTGACGCCAAAACCTAACTTATATCACCCGCCGGGCGATCAGGGCATTAAACCTTTATTGGGTAATATATGGAGGGTGACGCTATAAAAAAATAACTAACTAACCAGCGTCACCCTTAACACTATACAGTGATCACTGGTGACAGAGGGTGATCAAGGGGTTAAACCTTTATTAGGGGGGGTTAGGGGGGTCCCTAGACCTATCTGGGGCTACTACTAAGTACCCTAACGCTGATTAGTGTCACAAATGACACCAGTACAGTGTTCAAAGAAAAATATGAAAATTGCACTGGGTGACACAATGACAGGGAGTGAAGGGGTTAACTGGGGGGGGGGGGCGATCGGGGGATGAAATGTGTGCCTATGTGTACTGTGTCAGTGTAGTGTTGGTGCAACTCATGTCCTCTCTCCTCTCTCTGGAATGGAAAAGAGTTCCACAAGGGGAGCTGACATCACTTCCCCTGCCTGTGTTTACACTTACACAGGCAGGGTAGGATTTCATTTGTCAGGACCGATCAGCAGGTCCAGGGCAGAAATGATTGGCTTGGAGACTGATTGGTTCTGAAACGAATCCAACTGTCGCCGGGTGCCCGACGTAAGGTAACGTCACTTCGCCCACCTGTGCCATTCTGCCGCAGTAAAACTGCGGCGGCTGGTCGGGAAGCGGTTAAGAGCTATGGGCGGAAGTGACGTTTTGATGTCGCTTCTGCAATGGTATGGAGACGGGTGGGGGCCATCTTCCTCTCACTCATCTCCATACCTAACAGGGAGAAGGATCTGATCGCCTCCGCCGCTGCCGGCGGCTCCGGTAAGCGGCGGAGGGCATCGGAGAGCGACGGGAGGGGGGACCATCTCCCACCGCCAATAAAAGTGATTTTGCTGCGAATCCGCCGCTGAGACCACTTTTATCTGAAACCAGACCGCTCACTAAAGAAGATACCGGGGGTTATGGCAGCTAGCTGCTGCCATAACAACGATATCCCTGTTCAAAGTGCCGACGTACATCGGCATGAGCCGGTCCGGAAGTGGTTAAGGGGGTAAAACCTTCCGGGGCTGAAGAGGTTAAGTGGTTTGTTCCATCCCTGTAAAGTGTTACATTCTACTGGGGAGCTTGTGCTTTTTAAAAAAAAAAAAACAACAGACTTTCTGGCTGGATCACCTGATGAAAATAGAAGAAAGAAAGCCTAAAAAAAAGAATTCTAATGCAGCCATCACGCCTAGGAATCAGTAAGCTGCAGTATAATAACTGTTTGTGTTAGGGTTTAATACTGCTGTAAGGTTTACATTAATTTTATTGCACCAAATCACTTAAAAAAATTTTTACCTTGAATTTTTTTTTTTTTTATTTGCAGTTAGCCAAGCATAGCAAACCTAACACAGTCTCTCATCGATTAATTATGGAACGCTTTTTTTTTTTTCCGGTTCATCGCCTTTTTTTTTTTTTTTTTGTTACTTTTTACTTTCTCTAAAATCTTACGCCCTCCCCACCCCCACACAGGCCAGGAATGACTGTGATGTGATCCTCCAGAGCCCGGGCTACTTTGTATAAGGGGGATTTTTAGCTCCTTGCGATTTATTTCTCTGCGGTTTGTTTGTTTAGTTTGTCATTTCTCTTGTAAATAGAAGTACAGAGATGGGTCGGCCAGTTGCAGTGTACCCGGGCAGAACATTCTCCGGCTTTTTCAGCCAAAGAAGTTTTCAAAAGAAAGGCATTTTTTCTGCGTCACGGCGAAGGAATAGAGGAAGTTTCTCAGAGGATGGTGGCTTTGACTTCCCTTTATGTGGCATCGAAGTACCAAAAACATCTGCTGTGATGGCATGTTTGGAAAATCTAAAATAATGTTCCTTTTACTGTTAGAAATATGGGGGTGGGGGTGGGGGGGCTCAGCTGACTATTTTAGTTTCCTGGCTGTTTCTTGCCTTTATAAAGAGTCCCTATCACTAACTTCAATAAAATGCCGGCAAAGACACAGAAAAATTAAGCATTTTATACGCTTACGTGCCATAATATTTTTATGTTCGGTCCCACTTAATTTTTTTTTTTCTATTGCTGTATCAAACTGTCTATTGTGCTGACATCTAGTGGTGGTTTAGCGCAGCTACAACTTGTTTACCTTCTGTTTTGTTACATCCCTCTTTCCTCCCCTCCAGTTTACTGCTAGTTAGTTCAAATATAATCTTATGGGAAGAGCATTGGTGAAATAAATGGTCTATTGACTGGATCTCTTATTTTTTTTATAATCACTTTTTCTTTATTAAGACAAATTTCAACATACAACATAGAAATACACATTGCACAATATATCTATATAAATCTTTTCATTAACATACACCACACTAACCCCCCCCCCCCACCCCCCCCACCCCGAGAAAACACACCGGATTCTTGTCCTCTTAAAAAGAGAGAAAGAAAAAAAAAAAAAAGGAGAAAGCCCGCCCACTTACCTACCCATAATCAAAACTCAATTTGTGCAAAACATTATAATTAAGAAGGGGGCTTTACAGCACCCTATTACATGTGTCAAACAACCTACAATACAAACAAAAAAAAATTACCTAATAAAAAAAAAAATATATATATATATATATATATATATATATATATATATATATATATATATATATCTATATCTATCTATCTATATAGATATATATATCTATATAGATAGATAGATAGATAGATAGATAGATAGATAGATAGATAGATAGATAGATAGATAGATAGATAGATAGATAGATCTATATAAATATATATACAAATATATATATATATATATATATATATATATATATATATATATTATATATAAATAATATATTATATATAAATGAAAACAATGAAAAAAAATGAAAAAAGTGTATAATTTCGAATGACTATTTTCATGTCCTATTACGTTTAGTGTTTTAATTCAATATAATCTCACTCTACTATTTCATTTTTTCATACCTCTCCACCTTTTATTTCAATCTACCCTTCTTAATGTGATTCCATTACGTGTTGCCCATCCCGTGCCCAATTTACTAATCCTCTTCCTTTAATGAGACCAGTCATCTCTCCAATGTGCCTCCCAGGGGAGGAAAAAAAAAAAACAACACAAAAAAAGAAAAAAAAAACCCCAACTCCTCCCAATTTCCCCCCCACCAGACGCATCTCATTGACTATCTGATCCATAACGCAGAAATTCCACCCCAAAAGGGTTTAATACACCCCTATTTCTGAGGAGTAATATAGCCATCCTGCCCATGTATCTTTAAATATATTCTGTTGGTCTTTGACCCTATGTATCCATCTCTCTGCTTCCATTATTTTTTCTATCTCCCTTTTCCAATCCATTATAGTTGGACAGACTGGTTCTCTTAACCTCCCTGGCGGTATGATTATTTCAGATTTTAGGTGCTGAAAGCAGTACCATTATTTTGCACAGAAATTTGGCGTTTTATATTGTAGGCCTGTAATTCTTAGGAATAACTCACTTAAATCTGTCCAAACAAGAGTCTAGTAGATATCCCGGGTATGATAAAGTTTGAAAAACGAAATAAAAAATTATAATATAATAAATAACTATAAATAATTATAACAAATAATAATATAATAATAATAAAAATTATATAATAATGTAATCAAATCAAAAACACTGAAATTTGCTCAGTTGCAGAATTGTAGCTTTTGTTACTTTTAGTGTTTGATGACGGATCTCCTCACAAATCACTATCGCTCAATTCTGCAAGTGATTATAATTTATTATCGCTTTTTTCTAGCTGGTCTAAAGCCACTTTTGATGTAAAGAGACAGTTTTGGTTGCTATGGACAATCTCCAGTTTCCTGGCAGAAAGAACAGTTTTTATATATATAAAACTGCATGCAGGACACTGGGCAGACCACTAGGGACAAAGGGGATGTTAAGTTATTTGATACAGTACTGTAATCTGTAAGATTACAGTATGCTGTATCTGTACTGTGTGTTTCACTTTTGAATTTACCGTCGAACTCCGTCCCCGAGCGTCGCAATGCTCGCAGGGAACGGAGCTCGGCACTGTGAATCGAGCGAGACACAGCGGCTCGCCGATCACAGCGGGGAGACATCGCAGGATCCAGGGCACAAGGTAAGTAAACTCTTCCTGGATCCTGCGATGCAAGCCTGAGTCTGGCTCGGGGATACCGCTTTTGGTATGAAAAATCCACCCCGAGCCAGACTCGGGAATACCGCCAGGGAGGTTAACCACTTGCCGCCCGCCCACTGTCAAATGACGGAGGGACGGTGCGGCTCTCGTTCTGGGTGGACGTCACATGACGACGCGCCAAAACAGCCGCGGTGTGACCACGATCTCTGTAAAGAGCCGCTGACGCAGCTCTTCAACCATGTGATTGGCTGTGTCCGGCCGGTCACATGTAAATACAGGAAGTTCCAGTAATCGGCCCTCATCGCCCCACATTGACAGAGTGCGTGGTAAGGAGAGCTGATTAGCATCATCTTCTCGCAGGGGAGAACGGGGTATGTAATCAGGGCAACAATCAATGCCCATGGCCCATGAGTGCCACCAATCAGTGCCCATGAGTGCCCATCAATGACACAAATCAGTGACACAAATCATTGCCCATTACTGGTGCCTGCCAGTGCTGCCTTTTAGTGCCCATCAGTGCCTGCTCATCAGTGCTGCCTATCAATTCCCATCAGTGCCGCCCATGAGTGCCGCCTATGCGCGCTACCTATCAGCGCCCATCAGTGCCGCCTATCAGTGCCACCTATCAGTGATCACCAGTGCCGCTTATCAGTGCCCATTAGTGCTACCTATCAGTGCCCACCAGTGCCGCCTATCAGTGATCACCAGTGCCGCCTATCAGTGCCCATCAGTGCCGCCTATCAGTGCCCACCAGTGCCGCCTATCAGTGATCACCAGTGCCGCCTATCAGTGCCCATCAGTGCCACCTATCAGTGCCCACCGGTGCCGCCTATCAGTGCTCACCAGTGCCGCCTATCAGTGCCCATCAGTAAAAGGCATAATAGTGCCACCTAATCAGTGCCCATAAGTGCCACCTCATCAGTGCCCATTAGTGAAGCAGAAAAATTACTTATTACAAAATTTACTGACAGAAGCTAAGAAAAACTATTTTCTTTTCTTTTAATAAAAAACCCAGCAGTGATTAAATACCACCAAAAGAAAGCTCTGTTTGTGTGAAGAAAATTATAAAAAAATTATTTGGGTACAGCGTTGCATGACCGGGAAAGCTAAAAAATGACCTGGGCAGGAAGGGGGTGAAAGTGCCCGGTGTTGAGGTGGTTAAATACATTTCGATTTGGTACAAGCAGGCAGGCAGACAAGGCAGAAGAAAGTCATAAATATCCTTTAGCATAGCTCCCAATTGTCCCTGATTTGGAGCAATGTCCCTCTGTCCCTCTTTCCTCCTCATTTGTCCCTCATTTTGGTCTGATCTATATAGATGTATATAAAATGCACTTTTTATCTTTCAAAAAATTTTTCCCAGTGCTAAACCTTTCATCCAATTACTAAATTGCTGCATTTGTAAATGTAAAAAGTCGATATAAAGAAATAGTAGTGGTAAAAAAAAGCACTTGTGAGATTTACTAATCTTTTTTTGTGTTTAAGTCTCCTTTAAGGGGGTGTGGCAGGAGGTGTGGCAGGGTGTGTGTCCTGTGCCTACATACTTTTGCTAATAGGTGTTCCTCGTTCCCATCTCAAAAAGTTGGGAGGCGTGCCTTTAGGATAATAATAATGTGTTTGTCATTGACACAGAATGGGTCAACCTTTCCTCTGAAGATCTGACTTTACTAGCTGAATGGTTGTTCTCACCTTCCTCTATGTGAAAGAGAAAAAAGCCTGCGGTGGTTGTGTCTGGGAGTTTCCCTCCAGCATCACAAACAGGGGTTTTCTGATGCCCAGATGAATGGCAAATAGGATTAGGGTGGATGGTTGTACTATAATAATGAGGGACAAAGGAGGAGGAAAGAGGGACAGGGGCTCAAAATCAGGGACAGCCTCTCGAAATCCGGGACAATTGGGAGCTATGGGCGCTGCTGGCGGCCTGCTCCTGCTGTGATTATACACAGGAGGAGCTGATCGGCAGGTACCGTGGACTCTATGGGGTTGATTTACTAAAAGGACTGTGCACTTTGCAGTTGCCCTCTGCAAGTGCAGTTGCTCCAGAGCTTAGTAAATGAGGTAAGGCTTCACTTTGCAAAGAGCACCCAATCACATGCAAGGAGAATTAAAAAAAAATGCATTTTTGCTTGAATATGATTGGATGATGGACGCTCTGGAGCAAGTGCACTTTGCAAACTGCACAGTCTTTTTTGCCTTTAGTAAATCAACCCCCCATGTCCTCCGGCACCCGGCGATCCTTCTGTACTGAGGGAAAATGGTGGTCTGCCTATGTAAACAAGGAAGATTGCTGTTCTGTCAGTAGGGAAGGCATGGATCCTGTGTTCCTGCAAAGCAGGATGCCTTCCCTTAGTAAAAGCACCTCCCACAGTACACAAAATCACTGGCTGGGCACACGTTTAACCCTTTGATCTCCCCTGATGTTAACACCTTTCCAGCCAGTGACATTAGTACAGCGACAGTGCATATTTTTAGCACTGATCACTGTGCTAGTGTCACTGGTCCCCAACAAGTGTCAGTGTCCACAACAATATCGCAGTCCTGCTATAAGACGCTGATCGCCGCCATTACTAGTAAAAAAAATATAAATATTAACATATATATATATATATATATATATATATATATATAATAGTTTGTAGGCGCCATAACTTTTGAGCAAACCAATCAATATACTCTTATTGGGATTTTTTTTTACCAAAAATATGTAGCAGAATACAAATTAGATTTTTAATTTTTTTTTTTTCTATTGGATATGTTTTATATGTTATATGTTATATATGTTATAGCAGAAAGTAATTATCAAAATTGTCATTCTTTTTTGTTTATAGCGCAAAAAAAACGCAGAGGTGATCGAACAGCACCAAAAGAAAGCTATATTTGTGGGTAACACAAGTAACGCAGTGCCGTATCGCAAAAAAATGGCCTGGTCATTAAGGGGGCAAATCCTTCCGGGGCTGAAGTGGTTAAAACCTTTACAGGTTAGCAGCTTAAAGTTAACCATGAATTATGGCTCTATGATAATTGCTCTCACTACATCATTGGCGCTGATACCTTACATGTGTGGTGCTATTGCTGTTTACATATATGTGTGCACCCAATGTGCACTTTTTTTCATTCGCACTTAGGTGTGGGCTGCTGGACCCCTGAGGTCACCCCTGTCCTCCACTGCAGCCAGTCAAGCACAAATTGTGCTTGATTAGCTGCTTCCCTGGCTACAGAAGGAACAGGAGAGCCTTGGAACTGCCATGACCAGTACGAGAGGTGTGTGTGTGTGTGTGTGGGGGGGGGGGGGGTTAAAGCAGCACCTTCTTGGTGCTATTAAAGTGTTTGAGAAACTCTGACTTACAAAAAAAAAAAAAACAGGACCATTTTATGTAATTATTTACTGATAATTACGCAGGAAAATGTATGCTAGATGTGAATGTAGCTAAAGCAGAACCTTTCTGTGAGGAATATCTAATGTTCATACATCAGTACCGTGTACAAGAACCCCTAAACCAGTGGTTAACAACTTATGTGCTAAAGGACGCCTTAATGTGGCCCTTGACATCACCAAAAGGTCCGCACGTAATGTTCAATATATGTGTAGCACCCACTAGTGTACAAAGTTGTTGACTCGCAGTAGCTTAAGTGAGTCTGAGTAATTGCTGTGGGTTCAGATCGAGGTCAGCTGGCAGCCTCCGCAGGCTGGGCTTCTAGTACCCACCCCCTGACTTCTGGAAGCTTCTGCAAAGTTCCAGAACTTAGTGGGAGGGAGTATAGAAATGGAAGCCTAAATATTCAAGGGATCTCTGCCAATCCCTGGGCAAGGATGGCCCAGAAGGTGGGGAGATGGCCTTTAAAGTGGTTGTAAACCCTCTTCTATACCCAGTGAAGTGAATAGTCTCAGATGGTACACCCATTAAACAAATCTCCCTACATAAGTTTTACTTGTATATCTGTTGTCTTTCCCTTTCTACATTCTTTGGAAAGTGCAGATGATGTTACAAATCTTTCTTCCTCTTCCAGCAGTGGGAGGGGAGTTTGGGCTTACACTGTGTGAGAGCTGATTGGAGGAAAGGCACACCCCCCCCCCCCCCCTCCACATAGGCAGAGTAACAAAGGGACATGCAGAGCTGTACCCTGAATGGACAAACTCTCTGCTTATCTACCTCTAAGCTCCCTCCCCGACACAAATTTTCAGCTGCTGTTATCTTGTGTGTCTGCTGAAACCAGAAGAACGGAGCAGCAGAAAGACACTGCATTTAGAGCTTTAGAGAGAGATAAGTAAACACTACAGATATATGTGCTTAGGTCAAATTTCATGAATGGGGTTTACAACCACTTTAAATATTGAGGAGCCTGGCCAGTTGTGGTTGCTGTTGCTGGTTGGTAGATGGAGTGCTGAGGATCGTGAGGCCTGGGAGGGGACCCCAGGGCTGGAGGACTCTGCCTCCAGGCTGGAGCTGAAGAAGAAGAAGCTGAAAAGAGGGATCTTCACCACGCTTCAATCTCATCCAAGTGACACCCTGGCTAGCATGGGAAGACCTGTACAGAAGGAGGTCTGAACATCTGTCTTAACCAAGGCAGCAGGAGCCAAGGGGACAGTGTGAGTACATCTACCTATCACCCTCCAGGGCAAACAAGGGAGAAGGCAGTCGGATGCACTAATCAGCCACCTGTAAAGGGACAGGTGTCACAGCTTACCTAAAACCCTTGCTCTGGGACACTTTTCAAGGCAAAGTATAAACAGAAAAGTCAGTGCTACTACCCATACACCACATAGATGGCAGAGCTCCCAGGTGCTCGATCCACAGTCACTGGCTGAGTAGAGTAATGTAGAAAAAATGATCTGCAGTCCGGTAGTTGCTTTTCAAGGCAGCCAGGAGGGCTGATATTTTCTGAAAGGGGACCTAGAGCTCCTGCCAGCAGTTGGGATACTGGGTATTGTAAGGACTGAAATTATTCCAGAGGGAGTACAGTCTGGGATAAATTTCTTTCCTGCAAGTAGAATATATAGTGACGTTTGTCCATTCAGTTTTGGGCATCCCATAACTTCTCATCCCTATCCAAGTTGTTATTCCCCTAATAAAACAACAAAACCAAGGACTGGTTTCTGTGTCTGTATGCAAGTTGGAGAAAAATGCATGCTGCCTGAATGTGCAGGAGTAGGGGGGCCCAAATCCAGTGGCCCTCTAGGGAATAGCGCTACATATGTAATGCCTGGGAGGACTGTCAGAGACTGCAGACCTAATAGAGAAAATGAGGGTCAGAGAGTGTGGACATGCTACGTTTTTTGGCTGATGATATGCTGCAGAAGACAATACCAAAATGGGAACATGTTACATGAGATTAGTAGAGATCAGTGCTATTACCCTAATCAATGTTCTAACTACAGATTGCTGAGGTCCGAGGGTCGCACATCATATACCACAGAGCCAAATGAGGCCCTTGGGCCATGGGTTGGGCACCGGGGCTTTAAAATATTCATCTGCTTTGTATGCATACTGGAGCTTTTTAGGATATATTTTGCAATACCTATAAACACGGAAGGGGAACCTGCATTACAGAATAATGTGGCTAATTATGAAGAATTCTAAGCATAAAAAGAACAAGCATGAAGACATATTTGTCATATTCCAAGTAATTATTGGTAAATTCCAATCTAATGGAAAATGGTAATTTCCAGCTAAGAGTAACTCATGGAGTAAGTACCTGGGAGACCAATAATAAGGACCAGATGAGATGTGGAATTATGCCGATTCAGATGTAGTTCTGCAAGATATCAAAAAGTTGCAAATGTCAATTTTTTATGTATTCAAAGGTCAACTCCAACTAGAGCCCGAAATTGGTATATAGCTAATGTTCTGCCAATTAAAAAACAATGGCAATGACAATAGCAGTGCATTCTTTTGCCCTGTTTTTTAACACTTCTAGTTGCTCTGTTTCGAGTTGCAACCAGCCCTTGATATGAATAGTTGTCTATCTTCAATTATGCATATATATATATATATATATATATATATATATATATATATAATTTTTTTTTTTTTTAATACAGGCAGTGAGTAAGCATGGTCACCTTGGTGGCCCACCTAAGTATTTTTTCCTTTTAAATCCTTCCAGGAACTGTTAAAACTTTAATAAAAAGATTGGAACCAAAAATAGACTAAGTGTACAGTCAGTGATGCGTTGTAATTTTTTTTTTGGGGGGGGGGGGTTTTGTTCAAATTGTTAAAACTTTAATATAAATGATTGGAAACGAAAATCCTTCCTGGAAGGAGGATAATTTAATTTCCTTTCTGGCAGGATCCCTTAAATAGCTTGGATGGAGCTTAGCTCAGGGTAGTTGGCCATTGAAAGGAGGAAAGCCATGGGAGAGAGCAATGGAACACTCGAAATAATTTCAAGGTCTAAGTGCACCCCTAGTGAGGTCAGTCTATTGGGGGTTGTTGGAAAGTACAACATTTTTTTTTTTAATATCAGATATTTCTGGACTCTGGAAGCCATATGGACACAGCTTCTCACATACTCCCTAGCAGCAGGGCATGGAGATTGGAGATAATAATGCGTGGCCTCAGACCTCTTGGTAATGTGGAGATAAAAAAAAAACTAGGCGCTCGATTTCTATTACAAGCAGTGGGAGGGGACATCCCCCCCTCCCGTCGCCTTCCGTGGCTCTCTCTGGCTCTCCCGTCCCACCAGGAGTCCCGAGCTACCAGCTGGCATGTCCGCCGGCTGGTTGGAGACCCATACTAGGCCAGGATCAGCTTTGATCGGGTCTCCACTATGGTAACCTGGAAGTGATGACATGAGACCACTTCTGGTTTACCTGGATGTCAACGGCGTCATTTTTGGAAAATTTAAGTATTCAAAAACACAGATCTTGGTGTTTTGAAAGCTTTAAAGGGCAGAAGAAGGATCTGGGGTCTTATAAACCCCAGATCCCTCCATAAAGAGTACCTGTCACGCGACTTTTGCAATAAAAGTGCTAAAAAAAAAATTAAAGCAACAGTGTAAGGATGATCAGGGCATATTTGTACTAGGAGGGGGGATTTGTGCTGGGTGGTGTGTTTGGAGTAGGTGGAGAGGATGTGTACTTGGAGGGGAAATTTGAGGGGTAGGAGTTTTTTTTTTGTGCGGGGGGGGGGGGGGGGATTTGTGCTGAAAGGGATTTGAGGACATAGAGGTTTTAAGCTGGGAGGGGGGATTTCAGCGGGGGGGTTGATTTTTCCTGGAGGAGGGGGAATTTATGCTTAGGGGTAAGCATGCTGACACATAGGGGTTGATTTACTCAAAGAAAATAGAGGGGTTGATTTACTAAAGGCAAATCCACTTTGCACTACAAGTGCACAGCAAGTGCACTTGAAAGTGCAGTCGCTGTAGATCTGAGGGGAAGATCAAAATGAGGGGAAGCTCTGCCGATTTCTATTGTCCAATCATATACAAGCAAAAATGCAGTTTTTTTATTTTCCTTGCATGTCCCCCTCAGATCTACAGCGATTGCACTTCCAAGTGCACTTGTAGTGTAAAGTGGATTTGCCTTTAGTAAATAAACCCCAGACTGTGCACTTTTCAAAGCGCACTTACTCCAGAGCTTAGTAAATAAGCAGAAGCTCTGCAGACTTCCATTATCCAATCATGTGCAAACAAAAATGTTTTTTTTTTTTTTTTTCCTTGCATGTGATTGGGTACTAATTGCAAAGTGTAGCTTTACCTCATTTACTAACCTCTGGAGCAACTGCTAGGGTTGCCACCTGTCCAGGATTCACCTGGACAGTCCGGGTTTTGAATCATGTGTCCGGGTTTTAGTCCACCTGAAGACTGAACACAATGTTCAGACAGGAATATGAACTCCCCTGTACCCCCCCCCCCCCCCAGCTTGAGTGATACCTTATGACATGGGTCCCTCACAGTGCCTTCGGCCTCCCTCCCCCTTGCAGCTCTTCTTCCTCTTCTTCTTTCTCTCTCTCTAGACTTTTCCCTCCTCTTCCCCCCTCCCTTCTAACCCCTTTTCTTAAGTTCCTTATTAATAGTATGATAAAACGGTACAACTAATTACTCTTACCACCATCAGGATTACCAGTTACCAAACAATATTTCTCCCTTGAACTTAATTCACTGCTGCTATAAACCTCTTGGTACCGCCAACGCCAAGGATGTTTTGTTGGAATTCCTTATTTACTGTCAAAGATGTATTGATTAATTGAAAACAATGAATACCCTTTGTCATGCTTTTTGATATGTTACCAATAAAATTTTTTAACAAGACAAGAATATGGCTTGGAACAGGGCTTGACAGAAGGCATTACTATTCTCTTTGGAGTGCCCAAAGGTGTCCCAGGTCTGTTACAATCCTATAGTGTATACTAAAACAAGAAAAATGTACTGTGTGTCGCTAAAGTATTCGGGTTAGGCTTGAAGAAAAAGTGGCAACCCTAAAAACTGCACTTGCAGAGGGAAACTGCACTTTGCAAAGTGCACAGTCTATTTGCCTTTAGTAACTCAATCCCCATAATGTTCATACATCTTTGTGGTGGACGCAGTTTGGCATGTTCGCTCTGGGCTCTAGATGACCTTGTCCCGACACTGTTCCAAAGTTTCCCTGACTTTGGAGTCGTACAAGTGTGAATGGAGCCTTGAAATACTAAAAAATCATCATGAGGTCTTCAAATGCCATGTACCAGAGGTGGGGGGGGTTAAAGCAGCACCTTCTTGGTACTATTAAAGTGTTTGAGAAACTCTGGCTTACAAAAACACAAGATAGTTTTGGAAAAAAAAAAAACAGGACCACTTTATGTAATTATTTACTGATAATTACGCAGGAACTTTTGTGCTAGATGTGAATGTAGCTTAAGCAGAACCTTTCTGTGAGGAATATCTGATGTTCATACATCAGTACCGTGTACAAGAACCCCTAAACCAGTGGTTGACAAGTTATGTGCTAAGGGACGCCTCAATGTGGCCCCTGACATCACCAAAAGGTCCACACGTAATGTTCAATATATGTGTAGCACCCACTAGTGTACAAAGTTGTTGACTCGCAGTAGCTTAAGTGAGTCTGGGTAATTGCTGTGGGTTCAGATCGAGGTCAGCTGGCAGTCTCCGCAGGCCGGGCTTCTAGTACCTCCCCCTGACTTCTGGAAGCTTCTGCAAAGTTCCAGAACTTAGTGGGAGTGGGTATAGAAATGGAAGCCTAAATATTCAAGGGATCTCTGCCAATCCCTGGGCAAGGATGGCCCAGAAGGTGGGGAGATGGCCTTTAAAGTGGTTGTAAACGCTCTTCTATACCCAGTGAAGTGAATAGCCTCAGATGGTACACCGATTAAACATATCTCCCTACATAAGTTTTACTTGTATATATGCTGTCTTTCCCTTTCTACATTCTTTGGAAAGTGCAGATCGTGTTACAAATCTTTCTTCCTCTTCCAGCAGTGGGAGGGGAGTTTGGGCTTACACTGTGTGAGAGCTGATTGGTGGAAAGGCCCCCCCCCTCCACATAGGCAGAGTAATGAAGGGACATGCAGAGCTGTACCCTGAATGGACAAGTTCTTTGCTTATCTACCTCTGAGCTCCCTCCCCAACACAAATTTTCAGCTGCTGTTATCTCGTGTGTCTGCTGAAACCAGAAGCACGGAGCAGCAGAAAGACACTACATTTAGGGCTTTAGAGAGAAATAAGTAAACACTACAGATATATGTGCTTAGGTCAAATTTCATGAATGGGGTTTACAACCACTTTAAATATTGAGGAGCCTGGCCAGTTGTGGTTGCTGTTGCTGGTTGGAAGATGGAGTGCTGAGGATCGTGAGGCCTGGGAGGGGACCCCAGGGCTGGGGAACTCTGCCTCCAGGCTTGAGCTGAAGAAGAAGAAGCTGAAAAGAGGGATCTTCATCACGCTTCAATCTCATCCAAGTGACACCCTGGCTAGCATGGGAAGACCTGTACAGAAGGAGGTCTGAACAGCTGTCTTAACCAAGGCAGCAGGAGCCAAGGGTACAGTGTGAGTACATCTACCTATCACCCTCCAGGGCAAACAAGGGAGAAGGCAGTTGGATGCACTAATCAGCCAACCTGTAAAGGGACAGTGTCACAGCTTACCTAAAACCCTTGCTCTGAGACACTTTTCAAGGCAAAGTATTAACAGAAAAGTCAGTGCTACTACCCATACACCACATAGATGGCAGAGCTCCCAGGTGCTCGATCCACAGTCACTGGCTGAGTAGAGTAATGTAGAAAAAATGATCTGCAGTCCGGTAGTTGCTTTTCAAGGCAGCCAGGAGGGCTGATATTTTCTGAAAGGGGACCTAGAGCTCCTGCAAACAGTTGGGATACTGGGTATTGTAAGGACTGAAATTATTCCAGAGGGAGTACAGTCTAGGATAAATTTCTTTCCTGCAAGTAGTATATAGTGACGTTTGTCCATTCAGTTTTGGGCATCCCATAACTTCTCATCCCTATCCAAGTTGTTATTCCCCTAATAAAACGACAAAACAAACCCAAGGACTGGTTTCTGTGTCTGTATGCAAGTTGCCTGGCTGTGATGGAGTAGGGGGCCCCAAATCCAGCGGCCATCTAGGGGGATAGCGCTACATATGTAATGCCTGAGAGGACTGACAAAGTCTGCAGACCTAATAGAGAAAATGAGGGTCAGAGAGTGTGGACAGGATACGTTTTTGGCTGATGATATGCTGCAGAAGACAATACCAAACTGGGAACATGTTATCTGAGACTAGTAGAGATCAATGCTATTACCCTAATCAATGTTCCCACTACAGATTGCTGAGGTCCGAGGGCCGCAAATTATATACCGCAGAGCCACATGAGGCCCTTGGGCCATGGGTTGGGCACAGGGGCTTTAAATAATTATCTGCTTTGTAGATAATTACAGAATAATGTGGCTAATTATGAAGAATTCTAAACATAAAAAGAACAAACATGAAGACATATTTGTCATATTTCAAGTAATTATTGGTAAATTCCAATCTAATGGAAAATGGTAATTTCCAGCTAAGAGTAACTCATGGAACAAGGACCTGTGGAAGAACATCATTTACCAATAGTAGATGGTAAGTACCTGGGAGACCGATAATAAGGACCAGAAGAGATGTGGAATTATCCTGGTTCAGATGTAGTTCTGCAAGATATCGAAATGTTGCAAATGTCATTTTTTTATGTATTCAAAGGTCAACTCCAACTAAAACCTGAAATTGGTATATAGCTACTGTTCTGGCAATTAAAAAACAATGACAATAGCAGTGCATTCTTTTGTCCTGTTTTTTAACACTTCTAGTTCTAGCTCTGTTTCGAGATGCAACCAGCCCTTGATGTGAAGCATAAAAACCCCTGACCCTTCAGTTGTCTGTCTTCAATAATGCATCGATATATATATTTTTTAAATACAGGCAGTGTGTAAGCATGCTCACCTTGGTGGCCCACTTAAGTATTTTTTCCTTTTAAATCCTTCCAGGAACTGTTAAAACTTTAATAAAAAGATTGGAACCAAAAAAAAAAAAAAAACTCCAAAATAACACTCGCTAGACTTAGTGTACAGTCAATGATGCGTTGTAATTTTATGTTTTTATGGGGGGGGGGGGTTTGTTCAAATTATTAAAACTTTAATAAAAAAGATTGGAACGAAAATCCTTCCAGGAAGGAGGATAATTTAATTTCCTTTCTGGCAGGATCCTTTAAATAGCTTGGATGGAGCTTAGCTCAGGGTAGTTGGCCATGGGAAGAAGGAAAGCCATGGGAGAGAGCAATGGAACACTTGGAATAATTTGAAGGTCTAAGTGCACCCCTAGTGAGGTCAATCCATTGGGGGTTGTTGGAAAGCGCAACATTTTTTTTGTAATATCAGACATTTCTGCACTCTTAAGGCTCAGGTAGGCCTCAGACCTCTTGGTAATGTGGAGATAAAAAAAACTAGGCGCTCTATTGCTATTACAAGCAGTGGGAGGGGACATCCCCCCCTCCCGTCACCTTCCGTGGCTCTCTCGGGTTCTCCCGGCTCACCAGGAGACCCAAGCTACCAGCTGGCATGTCCACTGGCTGGTTGGAGACTCATACTAGGCCAGGATCAGCTTTGATCGGGTCTCCGCTATGGATAACCTGGAAGTGATGACATAAGATCACTTCCGGTTTACCAGGATGTCAATGGCGTCATTTTTGGAAAATTTAAAGTATTCAAAAACACAGATCTTGGTGTTTTGAATGCTTTCAAGGGCAGACGAGGGATCTGGGGTCTTATAAACCCCAGATCCCTCCATAAAGAGTACCTGTCACGCGGCTTTTGCTGTCACGAAGGATGTTTACATTCCTTGTGACAGCAATAAAAGTGCTAAAAAAAAAATAAAAATTAAAGCAACAGTGTAAAAATAAAAAAAAATCAAATATATTAATATTTGAAAAAAAAAGTTTAAAGTGCTCCTGTCCCCCCAGGCTCGCGTATAAAGGTGAATGTACTCTTTTCGGTCCTGCACGGCCACAGACTTCAATGCTAACCCTCAAAAGCTGAATGAAAGTCGTACCTGAATGTTATAGATGCAACAGTCACATCCAAATTGCACCCATCCAAAGTTGTGTCAAAGTTGCATTCCAGAGCAGGACCAGGACAAGGAGTGGGCAGGATGGGCGGCTGCCCTGGGCACTGTGGTATCATGTGAGATCGGGGGGGGGCAATCATGAGGAGATTGAGGAGAATTTTGGGGGCAGCAGGGGGTAAGAATTGTTCCAAGAGGGGACATTTGGGGGGGGGGGTCCAGGAAAGATGATTTGGGGGATTTGTATTGAGAAGGGGAGGAGGGGTGGGGGAAGAGGATTTGTGCTAGAAGAGGGGATTAGGGATGTTTGTGCCAGAGGGGGGAAACTATTTTTTTGAAGGGGGGGGATTTGTGCTAATAGGGATGATCAGGGCATATTTGTGCTAGGAGGGGGGATTTGTGCTGGGTGGTGTGTTTGGAGTAGGTGGAGAGGATGTGTACTCAGAGGGGAAATTTGAGGGGTAGGAGGAGTGATTTTTTTTTGCGGGGGGGGGGATTGTGCAGAAAGGGATTTGAAGACATAGAGGTTTTAAGCTGGGGGGGGGCGGGGCAAACATTTGTGCTGGGAGGGGGGATTTCAGCAGGGGATGGATTTTTCCTGGTGGAGGGGGAATTTATGCTTAGGGGTAAACATGCTGACACATAGGGGTTGGTTTACTAAAGGAAAATAGAGGGGTTGATTTACTAAAGTCAAATCCACTTTGCACTACATGTGCACAGCAAGGGCATTTGATGGCCAGTCAGGAAGCCTTTTCAGAAGCAGAGGTCTGCAGTGGTGGCCTCCAGGACACGTATGATTAGCACCTTTTCAGAGACTAGCGTGCCACGCTCTCATTCCTTTCCATCTCCCCATTCTCTTCCTTCCCTATTCCTGCAAAATATTTTCTGCAGAACCTGAACCCATAGATAAACACACAGACTTCTTATGAACCTTCGTGTTATGTAATGCAAAGGAAACACCCGAAACTGGAGTTCCAAGTTAATGAGCCGCCCCTATGTCAGCCTGTTTCCCACAAAGAATACAAAGAATTAGAAAGCAATACCGTACACAATAAGGTCATTAATGATTATTAAAAAATAAAGGATTTATAAAGTGGAAAATCTGAATAGGGAGTGTAGCACCCTGATTTTTAGGCAGGGTTGCTCCTAAATTTACCTGCCGGTGTATTTACCTTGGCTCAATGTTAGGGATCAATTGAGTTCACCCTAAGTCTGGAATTGCTGCACTTTTCTCTTTTGCTTCTAGGTGGCCGGGTACCTGGTGACAGTAGATAAGACATGGGCAAAGCAAGGACAGATTAGGAGTATATGGGGTGTCTCAGCCAATGGGCAGGGATTTTCTTAAATCCCTTGGCCTGCTGGGAGAACCTATATATATATATGGGTCAGGTGATCGGGGTTCTGTGCCACCTGGATGGCTGTCTGGGTGGACGTGTGCTGTACTGCCCAGGCTACTAAGCCGGAGTTTGGGCCTAACAAGGGAATATCTGGCTGCTAGGCTGTCTGAGGGCCTATCCAGAAGCAGGAGAGCAGCGCAGGGTTGGGATTGCGGTTTGCAGTCCAACCAGAAGTGACGGTTCTGTCAGGCGGAGAACCTTTCGTGGTCAGGGGTAGAGGGGAAGCTGTCGCCACTAAGGGGCCATCCACCTTATTACCAGGGACCACAGTGAGTAGCTGAAGCACGTACCAGAGCAGAATTCTCACCAACCGGGGACGGTAAAGAAACAGGAAACCTCAACAGATGTCAAGCCAGGGACCCAACCAGTGGAGGTGATGCTTGCAGAGCAGCCTTGTGTGTCAAGCCGGGGACCGAGCAGGCTAGTGGGGTTAAGCTTGAGAAGTATCTGGAGTGCCAAGCTAGGGACCCAGCAGGGACGTGGGGGTGACGCTTGAGGAAGATACTACAGTGAAGATTAGAAAAGCTCAGGGGATTCAGTGGCAGTGAATCATCTAGTCTAGTGAGAGAGACTGGGAGCTCAGTGGGTTGAAGAACTACAAGAAGTGATTGTAGTGGAAGTGACGGAACTGTTATACCCTGTGTTAGTAACTGTTAAAGACTGTTGCCATAGGATACAGCATTCCTACACATGCAGATGGGGCGTCTTGCTGGATGCCTTTCCCTGCATGGCTGTGCTCTTGTAGAAGTCTTGGAGTCTGCCAATTAACATTGCAACTGCTTAAGGGTGTCCTGGCCCTAACCCTCTCTCCCAAAGTTCTGTTTAAGAGAAATAAAATCTCTTTGCATTCAAGAAGTGTCTGGCGCCCATGAATCTACCTTGCATTACATCCACTATGCCTCGCAACCCACTCTACATAGAAGGATGTCAGCAGTTCTTGTCTCTAAAGGCTCTCATTAGACTAGAGGAGGCCTGGAACCTTGCTACAGGTGGAATGTGGATGAGGGTTTTCTATAACGCCAAACTCTTTTTTGTAAAAAATACTTTGCAGTGGGCACCCGCCCCCATCCTTCTGTTCTGCAAGAGTTAACTGCTCGGTAAGACCGGCTTTCACTGGTGTGGTCTGGCCCCAGTGCGGGTGTATCCGTGGTTTTCATACATTTTACCCGCGGTTTTGGCTGCAGTCCCATAGACTTTGTATTAGGTTGCATGTTTTTGATGAGTTTTTTGAAAGCGCACCAAAAGTCCTGCATGCTGCATGCAGGTCCCAAAGTCTATGGGACCACAGCTAGTAAACGCAGGTAAAATGCGCAAAAACTGTGGATACACCTGCACCATGGACAAACCGCAGTGCAAAGCCGCTGTAGCACTTACCCCCACAGGAGGCTCTGGTGATGATGGGTCCTCGATTCTGCATGACCCTCTAAACTGCTCAGTCCGCATTGACACCTGGTTATAGATGTAGCACCCAGGAGTTTAGGAAGGTTTGCTCCTCAGAAATTTACTTGCCAGGAGTAGTTATCCTGGTGGTTGATTGTTAGAGATCTATTGATTTCTCCCTAAGTTTGGCCTTGTTCACTTTTCTCTTCTACCACTAGGTGGCCGGGTACTTGGTGGTATTAGATATGAGAAGGGCAACCCAAGGTCAGGTTATGGGTATATGGGGTATCTCAGCCAATGGGCAGGGGTTTTTTTTGGATCCTTTGGTCTGCTGGGAGAACCTATATATTTGGGTGGAGTCAGGTGATCTATGTTCTGTGCCACATGGACAGTTGTCTGGGTGGACGTGTGTTGTATTGCCCGGGCTGCTAGGTCGGAGATTGGGGCTGCTGATTGGGGCTGCTAGGCTGTCTGAAGGCCTATCCAGAAGCAAGAGAGCAGCACAGGGTTGGGATTGCGGATTGCAGTCCAACCAAAAGTGACGGTTCTGTCAGCCGGAGAACTTGTCGTGATCAGAGGTAGAGGGGAAGCTGTCGCCAGTAAGGGACTATCCCCCTTATTACCAGGGACCACAGTGAGTAACTGAAGCAAGTACTGGAGTAGTATTCTAACCAACCAGGGATGGTGAAGAATCAGGAAACTTCAGTGGGTATCAAGCCAGGGACCCAGCCAGTGGAGGTGACGATTGCAGAGCAGCCTTGTGTGTCAAGCCAAGGACCGAGCAGGCCAGCGTGGGTGAAGCTTGAGAAGTATCTGGAGTGCCAAGCTATAGGGACCCAGCAGAGAGGCGGGGGTGACGCTTGAGGAAGATACCACCGTGAAGATTGAAGGAGCTCAAGGGATTTAGTGAAAATGAATCAGAGGGTCTAGTGAGAGACTGGAAGCTCAGTGGGCTGAAGAACTACAAGGACTGATTGTAGTGGAAGATAAAGGAACTGGTAAACTTCAAGTTAGGAACTGTTAAAGACTGTTGCCATAGGAGACAGCATTCCTGCACTTGCAGATGTGGTGTCTTGCTTGATGCCTTTCCTCTTGTTGAAGTCTCAGAGTCTGCCAACTGAACTTGAAAATACCTAAGGGTGTCCTGGCCCTAACCCTCTTTTCTCCCAGAAAAGTTTGTTAAGAGAAATAAACTTTCTTTTGCATTCACGAAGTGTCTGGCACCCAATGGCTTTCACCATCTTTGCACCCACTATGCCTTACAACCCACTACATACAGGAGGATGTCAGCTATCTCTGGCCCTGGAGGTTCTCATCAGACCAAAAGGGGCCTGGGACCTTGCTACATAGGCTATAGGGCATTCACATCTGTGAGATTTAAAGTGTTACTAAACTCACAACATAAAATCAGTCTGTATATGTAGTAAAGCATGCTGGTTATACTCACTGTGAAACTTAAGAGGTTTATCCTTTGCATTGTGTAAAAAGGCTGCTTGATCCTGTGTCCTCTGATCCTCCCCTCCTTCCGCTGTCCCCAATATATTTCCTGATAATACAGAGCCAGCTGCACATGCTCAGTTTGGTGTGTATTGCTAGAGAGTTTTTTTTTTTCTTGGGAGGGTGCATGTGATCAGCACAGGGCCAATCAGCACTGTCTCGATAGAACAGAGACAAAGGGGCGCCAGACTAAGTGCAGTATTAAAATCAAAGGTTTATTAAAAGGACAAGACAATTGCCAACCATCACAAGATGGTTGATAAAACAAGCATTTAGGGTAGAAATGTCCGTCCCAGAGCCTCTCCAGATCGTCCTGATGCCGTGGCTGCCTCACGTGCAAGCTGTGTTGTCTGTGTTAGCTTCCTGCTCCTATCCAGGCTAGCACAGACAACAAGGTTTGCACGTGAGGCAGCCATGGCATCAGGACGATCCAGAGAAGCTCTGGGACGGACATTTCTACCCTAAATGCTTGTTTTATCAACCATCTTGTGATGGTTGGCAATTGTCTTGTCCTTTTAATAAATCTTTGATTCTAATCAAAGTACTGTAGTGTCACCGTTCCATGAGCATGCACAATTTTAACGTGTGACATGTTAGGTATCTATTTACTCAGCGTAACATCATCTTTCATCACTATACAAAAAAAATTGGGCTAACTTTAATGTTTTTTTTTTTTTTCATTAAAGTGTATTTCTTCCAAAATAATTGGGTTTGTAAGACAGCACAAATACAGTGGGACATAAAATATTGCAATGACCGCCATTTTATTCTCTAGGGTCTCTGCTAAATATATATATATAGATGTATATATATATATATATATATAGATATCTATATATATATATATATATATATATATATATATATATATATATATACAGTATCTCACAAAAGTAAGTACACCCCTCACATTTGTGTAAATATTTTATTCTACCTTTTCATGTGACAACACTGAAGAAATGACACTTTGCTACAATGTAAAGTAGTGAGTGTACAGCTTGTATAACAGTGTAAATTTGCTGTCCCCTCAAAATAACTCAACACACAGCCATTAATGTCTAAACTGCTGGCAACAAAAGTGAGTACACCCCTAAGTGAAAATGGCCAAATTGGGCCCTATTAACTATTTTCCCTTCCCGGTGTCATGTGACTCGTTAGTGTTATAAGGTCTCAGGTGTGAATGGGGAGTAGGTGTGTTAAATTTGGTATTATTGCTCTCACTCTCTCATACTGGTCACTGGAAGTTCAACATGGCACCTCTCTGAGGATCTGAAAAAAAAGAATTGTTGCTCTACATAAAGATGGCTTAGGCTATAAGAGGATTGCCATGACCCTAAAACTGAGCTTCAGTGTGGTGGCCAAGCGACCATACAGCGGTTTAACAGGAGAGGTTCCACTCAGAACAGGCCTCGCCATGGTCGACCAAAGAAAGTGGAGTGCACGTGCTCAGCGTCATATCCAGAGGTTGTCTTTTGGAAAGAGACGTATGAGTGCTGCCAGCATTGCTGCAGAGGTTGAAGGGGTGGGGGGTCAGCCTGTCAGTGCTCAGACCATACGCCACACACTGCATCAAATTGATCTGCATGGCTGTCGTCCCAGAAGGAAGCCTCTTCTAAAGATGATGCACAAGAAAGCCTTCAAACAGTTCGCTGAAGACAAGCAGACTAAGGACATGGATTACTGGAACCATGTCCTGTGGTCTGATGAGACCAAGATAAACTTATTTGGTTCAGATGGTGTTAAGCGTGTGTGGCGGCAACCAGGTGAGGAGTACAAAGACAAGTGTGTCTTGCCTACAGTCAAGCATGGTGGTGTGAGTGTCATGGTCTGGGGCTGCATGAGTGCTGCCGGCACTGGGGAGCTACAGTTCATTGAGGGAACCATGAATGCCAACATGTACTGTGACATACTGAAGCAGAGCATGATCCCCTCCCTTCAGAGACTGGACCACAGGGTAGTATTCCAACATGATAACGACCCCAAACACACCTCCAAGATGACCACTGCCTTGCTAAAGAAGCTGAGGTCAAAGGTGATGGACTGGCCAAGCATGTCTCCATACCTTAACCCTATTGAGCATCTGTGGGGCATTCTCAAATGGAAGGTGGAGGACTGCAAGGTCTCTAACATCCACCAGCTCCTTTATGTCATCATGGAGGAGTAGAAGAGGACTCCAGTGGTAACCTGTGAAGATCTGGTGAACTCCATGCCCAAGTTAAGGCAGTGCTGGAAAATAATGGTGGCCACACAAAATATTGACGTTTTGGGCCCAATTTGGACATTTTCACTTAGGGGTGTACTCACTTGTGTGAGATACTGTGTGTGTGTATATATATATATATATATATATATATATATATATATATATATACACACACATATATATATATATATATATATATATATATATATATATATATATATATATATATATATATATAATGTTTGTGGGTTTTAAATGATTTTCTAGGAAAAAATACAGATTTTTACTTGTAAACAACACATACACATGTTAGAAAAAGTCAGGGTCAGCAAGTGGTTAAGTCCATAAGCTGTAATACTTATTACTCAGTCCTTCAGGACTCCACCATGCTTTGCAACCTCCAAAACCGCTTCTCTTTGGCCCTCCAGCCAGTGGTCACACTTTGACATCTTCACATACGATGCATTGTTCATGAGGATGGTATAGGCTCGCCCACAATCCAGACCATTGGAGGGAAGAGTTCTGCACCATAAGCATGCAGAAGCGAGGAATTCGGTAAGAATTACGGCTTATTCCTCTACCCCTAGACTTAACAAGCAACTAACCCTTGCAGTATTGGGGGGAACCCTACAGCATGTGTATTTTTAAGAAAAATCCCAGAGTTCAGCTTTAAACACAAAAATACATTTCCGAAGCTCTGTGGCAGAAATTCTGTGGCTAGTTCTCATCTACGTGCTGCAATTTAGCACCGGGGATGAGCAAAACTGAAAGTTTCCACTTTCTTAAAATTTCACCAAAACTCACTGGAGTGCTTCTTGGGGGTTACAGAAGCTTCTTTCAAATAACCTGGACCTTTTCACGTGTCAAAAAATTACCCATTATTAGTCTAATGCTTCTTTTTATGAATTACATTTAAATGCACAAAAAAAGGTAAAAAACACAAAATAAAAAAAAATTACCTTAATTTTTATTTATTTTTTTATTTTTTAGGATACAATAGGTGTATATAGGTTTTTTTTGTTTTTTTTTGCTTTGACATACCCTTTATATACACCCTAAACAAATAAAAAAAAACACTTCTTTATGCAAATGCAAGCGATATTTTCCACTTTAGCTGCATTTACTGAGAATTTCACCAAAATCAGTTGGCTCATCAGTAGCTGAAAATGCTGGATTAATTAAGGAACTGTCATTTCAGTTCTATGACCAACTGCAGAGGCATGCTAGGAGCCTCTCACATACTTCTGCTTTTGTGTCACCTGTGTCTTCTTCCCTGTAGGTCCCCGATCTGCCACCCTAGCAACCCTTTCAGCATACCTCCCAACTTTTTGATATGGGAATGAGGGACATCTAACAGCAAAAAATATGCAGGCATAGGACACACCCCTTGTCAAGGCCCCTTTAAAGGAGAATTGTACAAAAAATCAAGATTAGTTAAACCCATAGGTGCTTTATTTGCCACTACTATTCCTTTATATTGGCTTTTGAAATTTACAAATGCAGCAATTTAGAAATCAGATGAAAGGTTAAGTACTGGAAAACACTTTTTGATAGATAAAAAGTGCATTTTATATACAACTATATAGATCAGACCAAAATGAGGGACAAATGAGGAGGAAAGAGGAACAGAGGGACATTTCTCCAAATCAGGGACAGTCCCGCAAAATCAGGGACAGTTGGGAGCTATGCTTTCAGGAGCACCCATTGCCAGGCAACAAACCCTGCTCTGGTTGCAACAACTCCTCCTTCTGTATTGGCCAGGAGTGTTGGTCCCCTCAGGCTGTGTCCTTGTTGGGGGATGGCTCTGCCAGCCTAGCCTCATTTGCCCCCATTTGCTCCCATTGACTTGTGGTGGTGCTGTGCACCCTATTTGAACGTCACATGCCCAGGGATTCGGTTTTGTGTTGGTACTTCTTACAGAGGCTCCATGCTCTACCATGTGAACCTTGATCCTGATCCACGCTAACCTGTCTTGACCTATAGCTTGTTCCTGGATTACACTTTTGTCTTCTACCTGCCCTAACCTCTGCTTGATCTTGGATTATGTTTATCATCTGTTGCCTGCCCTGACCTCTACCTGTCCTTGGATTATGCTTATCATTTGCCTCCAGCCCCGACCTCTGCCTTAAACTGGATTATATTTTGTCTGCAGCCTTCCCCAACCACCACTCGCCTCTGGATACTGACTACACCGATGTTGCACAACACTCCATGCCTGATAACTCTGAAGACCATGGCTACTCTTTTTTATATCCTTGCTTAGTCCCTTGTGCTACTTGGCTAGACCCTATGGCAGACCCTATGGCATTGGCTATTTGGCCCATAGTTAGTAGACGATCAGGAGGTCATATTCTGCCTCCCACATGCCTGTTTGAAGAGTGATTTTGCATTAAAATTCCTCCTCAATGTGCTGCAACCTAACCCATTGGACACGGTTGTGGCATGGTCTCATTCACTTCTTTGGAGTACGTTGGCAGGCGGTATCGCCTGCTAAACATGACATGCCTTACATTTTTTTCCCTTGTCATGACACAAATGGGTTGATTTACTAAAGGCAAATAGACTTTCACTCTGCAAGTGCAGTTGCTCCAGAGCTTAGTAAATGAGGTAAATCTTCACTTTGCAAAGAATACCCAATCACATGCAAGAAGTTCTGGAGCAACTGCTCTTGCAGAGTGCAACTGCACTTTGTAAAGTGCACAGTCTATTTGCCTTTAGTAAATCAACCCCAAAGAGTTTGATCTCCTAAAGGCAAATAAACGGTGCACTTTGCAAAGTGCAGTTGCGTTCTGCAAGCGCAGTTGCTTCAGAGGTTAGTAAAGGGTAAAGCTTCATTTTGCTATGTGTACCCAATCATGTGCAAGGAAAATTTAAAAAAAACAGCATTTTTGCTTGCACGTGATTGGATGATGGAAGTCAGCAGAGCTTCTGCTCATTCCCTAAGCTCTGGAGCAACTGCGCTTGCAGAGTACGACCGCATTTTGAAAAGTGCACAGTCTATTTTCCTTTAGTAAATCAACCCAAAGTTCTCGTAGCCAGGGCTTGTGTACAGAAGGCCATCCACTATCCATTGCCGGGTTTTAACGGGTATCTGAGGCTCTTTAAAAATGCCTCAACAACCTGTTTTTTCAGTACTGACAATGTCCATATGAAAGGGGCCTTAGTGAGCTGGCACATGTTGTGTCTTCCTGTTCTTTGGGTTAATTAGAGGTTGTAGGGGGCCAACGAAGATCACAGTACATTCTGCCGGGACTGTCCCTATGACAGTGCAGGGAGGGACGGCATTGCTAAAAAAGAAACTCCGAAATATGTAACAAAACAAATTCAGCTTTTAAGTTCAAATATTCAGGAAGCACAGGGTGAGATGAGAGATAAACTGACACAAAACCTCCGTAATTACATTAAAAGGAAACTCCAGATGTTATTAATAAGTAATCCACGTGTGCAATCAAGAAAAACACTACAGCTCCGCTGAAACCAAAATATTCTCTTAATTTATCTGAAAAATGGAACCAAAAAGATTTTAAATTTTTATAATACTTACTGGGCTGGAACAGTCACATAGGAGAGGGGTTCAGACTTCTCAGTCTTCACTGGCTACATGCTTTCTAGTATTCCCCTACTAAAAGTAAGATCCTGGCTATTTATATACAAGCACCTATTGTAATTCTAGTTAGAGGTTCCCTTTAAATTGTATGAAAAGCCAGACTTTTTTGTGGATAGAGTGAGGGCAGATTAGAGTTCCTGTCTAGGTTTTTTTTTTTTGCCATCTGTGTCCTTGCTAGGGGAAGTTTCACTCTGTCTGTCGAATTAACCATGGTCACCAAGACATAAAGTAATAGAAAATCCAAAATCTTAGAGCTCGACTTGTTCACAGTTCAGCAAACAAACAAATGATCAGTGGCGGCTGGTGCTCAAAATTGTTGGGGGGGGGGGCGCGGCGCAGACAAACTGAAAAAAAAAAAAATCAATTGCAGCCACTCTGCCATCAAACGCAGCTACTGTGCCGATCACTTGCCGCCACTGTGCCATTAAACGCAGCCACTGTGCCCATCAAGTGCAGCCACTGTGCCCATCAAATGCTGCCACTGTGCCATCAAATGCAGCCACTGTGCCATCAAACACAGCCAATGTGCCCATCAAATGCAGCCACTGTGCCATCAAACACAGCCACTGTGCCCATCAAACGCAGCCAGTGTGCCCATCTAAAAAAAAAAGCCACTGTGCCCATGAAACGCAGCCACTGTTCCCATCAAATGCAGCCACTGTGCCATCAAACACAGCCACTGTGCCCATCAAACGCAGCCACTGTGCCCATCAAACGCAGCCAGTGTGCCCATCTAAAAAAAAAAGCCACTGTGCCCATGAAACGCAGCCACTGTGCCCATCAAATGCTGCCACTGTCCCATCAAACGCAGCCACTGTGCTCTCAAACGCAACCACTGTGTCATCAAACGCAGCTACTGTACCCATCAATTACTGCCAGTGTGCCCATCAATTGCTGCCAGTGTGCCCATCAATTGCCGCTACTGTGTTCCATCAAATTCTGCCAGTGTGCCCATCAATTGCCGCTACTGTGCTCCATCAAATGCTGCCAGTGTTCCCTATAAATTGCCGCTACTGTGCCCCATCAAATGCTGCCAGTGTGCATCGCCCAGCACTTACTTGCCTCGCCACTGTAATACAGGTGCCCGGCACCTGAAAAGGGGCCGGACACCTGAATGGGGGATGTCAGCGGCGACCATAGATAGATTCACGCAATGCATGAATCTATCTATGGTGATAAAGCAATGCCAGGAGAGAGGGGGCGGAGCTCCTGCGCCCTTTATGGGCGCACCGCCACTGCAAATGATATAGACAGATTTGGCCAGATCACTTGCTTGCCTGAACTTTTTGGCTGCTGGAGCCCAAAGTAATTTATTTAGCGGCGGTATTACAATCACCCCCTTCCCTTTTGGGTCATTTGACACATGGCCTGGTATGGTTCGGGGGGAAGGGACACACACTTGTTGCCCTTCCCTTTCCTGGCCAGTCAGGCTACATGCTTGGATAAGAGCATTGTAAGAACTTTGGGGGAGACTACACTTTTCTTTTTGCATGGAGTCCCCCCCAAAATCCATAGTTGGCACTCATCAAAGTTAAGGGTCAAGTATGGATTTTTAGGAGAATCATACACCATATTTTTGTTTGTTTTTTAGTTGTTTTCCATGCAGCCCCTCTCAAAATCCCTACCAGACCCTCATCAACAGGGTCTGGTAGGGATTTTGAGGGGGACCCCACTTTTTTCTTCCTTAAATTCCATACCAGACCATTATCCTTGATTTGGAGGGTGATTCCCTTATCAAGTCATGCAATCTGGGGGGGGGGGGGGCAATAAAGGGGTCCAAGTGAGTGGTGTGCAGCCCCTCCTGAACCCCACCAGGCTACATGTGTTGAAAAGAAAAAAAAAGGCATGGGGTCCCCTCGACAATCATACTACCAGACCATTACTCAGAATAAAGTTGGATTTTGAGAAGGACCCACACAAAAAAAGGCACGTGTCCCCAACAACAAAATGACCTGCAGACTCCCACATCCACCTGGCCAGAGATGTGAGGATGGGGCCTCCTGCCCTCATCAATATAGGGACTGCGTTGCAGTGGAGGGCTTGATGTCACTATTGTGCTGCTCACTGTTCTCCTTGATGGAGCCTTTGACATGAGGAAGCAAAGCCCTGCCTCTACCAAGATGGCTGCCTCCACACAGAGACACGGTGTAGAACAAGGCATGGTAAGTCGATAATGGGGAAAGATCAGTTGCAGGGAGACCACAGGCAATACTGGGGACTAGTCCTTTGCCTTCTGCTTGCTGTTTTTGGGCACAGCTTTCAAATTTTTCTTTAAAGGATATTTAAAAATATAACACTTTGAACCTTACAAGTCCTTAGATGTGATAGTTGTAATAGAGTTTTTAGGTGCATTTTCTGCAAGTACAGAAAACTACCCGTTGTACCTGCCAGAAATCCAGTGTGCTCATAACTTCCTATGGCCATTATTAGGAACCTTCTCAGCTATCTTCTGTGGACAGGACACCACCTTCCTATGAAAAAAGAGAAAGGTGCATTTCTCTTTCCTTTATGACCCTCAAGAGCTGCTTCTTCCCTACAAACTGCTGCCTTCAGTGCCATCTCTCCACTGCTACTAAAGACCGGATACCCAGCCTCACCAGAGCACCCTCATCTCTCCCTCCTTTCTGCAGCACTTACCTGCTCGTGTGGCAGGGCTGTGGTGCCCTTACCTCCTGGAGCGCGTGCAGCGGTTTGCAGCGGCTCCGGTGTCCGCTCCTCCAGTTTTCTCCACCTCCATGTGTCTCCTCTTCCGCTAAAGTGCTAGGCATCCAATAGGATCGCCTGACGCTTTGGCCAGTCGGGAAACAGGTCTCACAGACCTGCCTCCTGATTGACGGGGAGGAACTTTGTTGTAATAATAGCAAAAATTCATTCGCTTATCATCACACAACAGGGTGGGATCGGTGCAGAATGCTCTGCGCTCTGAGCCGACCCTTTTTTGAAGCCTGTTAGAGCCTGAGGACATTACATCCACATACCTCCCAACATTTTGAGATGGGAATGAGGAACACCTATCCTGTTTCCCCGAAAATAGGACCTAGCGTGATTGTCGGTGATGGCTGCAATATAAGACCTACCTCCCAAATAAGCCCTAGTTAAAGTCCTTGTAGGTCTTATTTTCAGGGTAGGGATTATTTTCGGGGAAATAGGGTAGGGCTTATTTGTGGGGTAGGGCTTATATTGCAGCCATCACTGACAATCACGCTAGGTCTTATTTTCGGGGAAACAGGGTACTACCAAACGTATGTAGGCATAGGACACGCCCCCTGCCACACCCTCTTAAAGGTGAATTAACCAAAAAAAAGGTTAATTAAACCCACAAGGGCTTTTTTTTACCACTACTATTCCTTTATATTGGCTTTTAAAATTTACAAATGCAGCAATTTAGAATTTGGATGAAAAGTTTAGCACTGGAAAACACTTTTTGAAAGATAAAAAGTGCATTTTATATACAACTATATAGATCAGACCAAAATGAGGGACAAATGAGGGGGAAAGAGGGACAGAGGGACATTGCTCCAAATCAGGGACAGTCCCACGAAATCAGGGACAGTTGGGAGCTATGCAATCCAAGATGGAGGCACCCAACAGCAGTTTCAGGGCTTACACAAAAGAGGCATTTACAGGTAAATAACATGCATAGAATAGTTTAAGCACACAGAAAAGGCTGCTGAATTTGCCCTAATTTTGATGTTTCTGACTCTTTCTGACCAGCTTGCAGCCTAATTTATATATCACAGAACTATTGTGTAAGTCTTGGCATTCTATTATATGTGGGTATTGCATTCTCCTAGATTTAGCACACAGTGTCCTTTTATATGACGGAGAAGCTGCCGTGCTGCACGGAGTACAGATATTCCTAAAGCCGTATCACAAAAAGTTAGTTTTCAGCGTAAGTAAAAAGAGGAAGAGGTCTGGCTTTACATGAAAGTAAAATAGAGGAAGAAAACTCGGAAAGGTCAGTGTGTGAAGAGGAAAAGAACTCCAGCGTTATACCTGCTCAGCCAGAATGATATAAAAATTTGGACGCTCTTCAAAACCAGCATCATTTACTTTTACGCTGGAAATTACCTTTAAACCCTCCCACTTGTGGGACCCTTGCGCTGTAAACAAGTGTTTTTTTTTTTTTTTTTTTTTGCGCAGCAGAGCAAGTTTAGAGTTTCAACAGATTCTGGAAAGTTCTTGGTGTTTTCCCGCACTGTACGCCCAGAGGAGAAGCATTGGAGTAAATGGTTTTGCCAACCTGTTTAATCACAAAAAGCGCCGCGCTTATTTCCCTTATAACTAAAACGCATGTGAAAGCTCAACTCCTTTCATAAAATCCTGCAATTTTATGCAATTTTAACCAAAATAAACGATAGTCTCTTGAAATCAAAATCTGTGTTATTTCTTTAACCACTTGACCTCCGGGAAGATTTACCTCCCCCCTTCATGACTAGGCCATTTTTTGCGATACGGCACTGCGTTACTTTAACCTCCCCGGCGGTATGATTATGTCAGATTTTTGCGTCCCAAAGCGGTACAATTATTTTGCATAGAATTTTGGCGTTTTATATTGTAGGTCTGTAATTCTTAACAATAACACACTTAGATATGTCCACCAAGAGTCTAGTAGATATCCCGGGTATGATGAAGTTTGAAACACAAAAACATAAATTATAATATAACAAATAACTATAAATAATTATAAAAAATAATAATATAATAATGATAAAATGAATTTCCCCATGATTCACTATCGCTCAATTCTGCAAGTGTTCTAATTTACTATCGCTGTTTTCTAGCTGGACTAAAGCCACTTTTGACGTAAAGGGACACTTTTTGGTTGCTATGGACAATCTCCAGTTTCCAGGCAGAAAGAACAGTATATATCATATAAAACTGCATGCATGGCATTGGACAATGCACCAGGGACAAAAGGGATGTGAAATGATTTCATACAGTACTGTAATCTGTAAGATTACACTGTACTGTATGTGTTATGAATTTTCAATTATTTGAGTTTACCGCTGGGCTCCGCCCCCTGCGTTGCGGCGCTCGCATGGAACAGAGTCCTGGTGACAAGGTAAATACACCGCACCAGGATCCTGCAATGCAATCCCGAGTGTGGCTCAGGGTTACCGCTAACGGTACTGAAAATTTACCCCGAGCCACACTCGGGAAAACCGCCAGGGAGGTTAACTGACAATTGCGCAGTCATGCAACACTGTACCCAAATAAAATGTCTGTCGTTCCCACAAATAGAGCTTTCTTTTGGTGGTATTTGATCACCTCTGCGTTTTCATTTTTTTCTCTATCAACAAAAAAAGACCGACAATTTTGAAAAAAAAAAAAAAAAGACTTTTTACTTTCTGCTATTAAACATATCCAATAAAGAGTAATAAAAAATCTGATTTCTTTATTAATTTAGACCAATATGTATTCTTCTACATATTTTTGGTAAAAAGAAAATACCAATAAGCGTATATTGATTGGTTTGCACAAAAGTTATAGCGTTTACAAACTATGGTGTATACACTGGAATTTATATTTATTTATTTCCTTTTTTATACCAGTAATGGCGGCGAAGCAGTGACATATAGCGGGACTGCAATATTGCAGAGGACAGTCGGACACTAATGCCGCGTACACACGAGCGGACCTCTCGTCGGACTGAACCACGAAGGACTTTTCTACGAAGTTCCGACGAAACAGACTTGCCTACACACGATCCCACCAAAGTCTGATCGTTTCGAACGTGATGACGTACGACGGGACTAGAAAAGGAAGTTTAATAGCCAATAGCTACCCTTGCGTCGTTTTCGGTCCGTCGGACTAGCATACAGACGAATTTTTTTTTTTATAGGAATCGAGTCCGTCGGAAAGATTTGAAACATGTTCTATTTCTAAGGTCCATCAGATTTTTCGACAGAAAAGGTCAGATGAAGCCCACACACGATCGGAATGTCCGACAGATTTGTTGCGTTCTCCTGCTGTCCTCTCTTGCTCCTCCTCTGCCTCCTGGTCAGGACACCTCTGTGGGTTGTAAGAGGGTCCAATCCACACCCAAGACCAGGCCCAAGGTCACCCCCCCCCCAGACTGGGGAGCTCCCTTAAAGGCCCAACCGCCTAACACGCCATCTCCATCTTCCATCCAATCAACTCCTCCCCAGCTGGGCTGACCCTGGGTATTTAAGGAGGCCTGCCCCCTGCCAATCCAGATTGGGGATAGGTCAGGGTTTCTCAGAATACCCCAAGTGGCTCCACCTCCTCTCCCACCTCTCTTTCCAGAAAGTACTTGAAGACTCTGGAAAGAAGTGGGAGGCCCTAGTGACATCACCTGTGAGTCACCCAGCTCTATTCTAGGTAACTCCCAACCCAGATCAAAAAAACACACCCCCTGGAAATGTATCTTTTCTCAAAGAAAACAGCAACTTCTAGCACACTAGAGGGTGCTACACTTACAGACAGAGCCCCGTCCAGCTCTGTTCCCGATGTTCGGCGGGTGCCGGCGGACATCCATTGGTCAGCACCCGCTGATTGGCTTCTGATCTGCTGTGAGTAATTAGGGATTGGGCACTGCTCTTGGGACTGGGAGCTGGGGAGTTAATGTACATGTGCCCAAGACTAGATGCTGAGGGGTTATTACCAATGCCATGATTACAGGGCACTGTACATGCTGCTTCACTGTTCACATCCTCTGCAAGTATCTGATTGGTTGAATGGGTTAAATACCTGTTTCCCCTGCAGCTCACTATAGTTGCTCCCCCTGGCTGGTATATTCTGCAGTGACATACAGTACAATCCAGCTGGATAAATTACAGTGAGGGTGGTTGACTATGCCAGGTTTGTTACACACCAGGAAATGTGTGAATACTTACAGAATTCAGTACCGAAGAGCATTGGGGAAATTGACCCCTAGAAAGGGAAAAGTCTTATTACAGGTTAATTTTACATTTAAGTGAACTTGTGCTTAACCACTTAAGGACCGAACCTCTTTCTGAGATTTGTTGTTCTAGAAAATTACTTAGAAAACCCCCAAACATTATAATTTTTTTTTCTAAAACCCTAGAGAATAAAATGGCGGTCATTGCAATACTTTCTGTCACACCGTATTTGCGCAGCGGTCTTACAAGAGCACTCTTTTTGGAAAAAATAAACTTTTTTTGAATAAAATATAAGACAACAGTAAAGTTAGCCCAATTTTTTTTTTATATTGTGAAAGATAATGTTACGCCGAGTAAATTGATACCCAACATGTCACGCTTCAAAATTGCGCCCGCTCGTGGAATGGTGACAAAATTTTACCCTTAAAAATCTCCATAGGCGACGTTTAAAAAATTCTACAGGTTGCATGTTTTGAGGTACAGAGGAGGGCTAGGGCTAGAAATATTGCTCTCGCTCTACCGATCGCGGCAATACCTCACATGTGTGGTTTGAACACCGTTTTCATATGCGGACACTACTCAAATATGCATTCGCTTCTGCACGTGAGCTCGTCGGGACGGGGCGCGTTTAAATTTTTTTTTTTTTCTTATTTATTTTACCTTTTATTTTTTATTTTTACACTGTTTTAAAAAAAAATGTCACTTTTATTCCTATTACAAGGAATGTAAACATCCCTTGTAACTGAAAAAAAGCATGACAGGACCTCTTGCAATAATACAATAAAAAAAAAAAAAAATTCCAATGCTCTGAGTGGGGAAGAGAGCTCTGGCGGGTCACGTAAGCGCCCAGCGGAGCTGTAACTAAGGTATTTGGCACAATAATATTACTGAAACACACACATTGTACATTATATAATACTATAATAGAGTGGATTCTAGGATTTTACAGCCACTTTAACTCGGTTCTCACTGGGGATTCCTAAATTCATACTGCTAAATTGTCAGGGATGCCTTATACAGGCATACCCCACTTTTAAGTACACAGTGGGGTTTATTTACTAAAGCTGAAAAGTGCAAAATCAGGCTCACTGTTGCATAGAAACCAATGAGCTTCTAACCCCAGCTTGTTCAATTAAGCTGTGGTAATAAAACCTGAACGCTCAATGGTTTCTGTGCAGAAGTGAGCCTGATTTTGCACTTTCCAGCTTTAGTAAATGAACCCCATTGCGTACTTAAAACTGGGGTATGCTTGTACAGGCATCCAGCATGGTGTGATCAGATCAGTAGGCTGCACTATAAAGGACTCAGGAACAGATGGGTAAGTGAAATAAATGTATTTATTAAGGAAAAAGACACGCTTACAACAACCAACACCAATAAACATAACCAAAGAAGTGAAAAAGAAGCACAAGAACACGGCAACCCTATACACACCTAACTAACTAACCAAGTATATACAAATGCAAGGAACAAAAAAGGGACAACAGATAAAGGGGAACAGGAAACAGGTACCAGGGGACAGGTCTCAGGGTACGGATACGAGATACAGGGTCCAGGACAGAAGACAGGTACAGGTCAGGCTCAGGCAGGAATCAGGCTTGCAGGGGGAATACTGAAGTGCTAAACCTTGGTTAAGGACGGGCTTATATAGTCCAGCAGTCTCACATCAAGCGTAACTTGATTGTCCGTTAGTAACTTGTCTGGGAGACTCTCGTTGGTGGCCACCAGAACTTCACCCTTTGGTGCTGAAGACAACAGTGCCACCAGCAGATGAACCAAGCAATGACGCCGTTCCTGACATAAATGCTAATGACTCCTGAGCTGCCAGGCAGGGAGGGAGAGGGGAAGAGAAGACCGGGGGCACAGGAATTAGCAAATACACATTACATGATAAGACCTACCCTGAAAATAAGCCCTACTGTGTCCTTTGTTGCCAAAATTAATATAACGCCCAGTCTTATTTTCAGGGAAACACGGTAGTAAATGGTGGTATAAGCATAAATGAGAAGATAAAGGGTAGCTTCAGACACAGTCTGCTAGACAGTATAATCACTAAGCCAAAGTATCTTAGAGTTATGTACCTTTGACTTAAATTAACTCATTAACCAGTAAAGTCAGCAAAAAACAGTGCATAGCAGCAATAACTGCAGTGTGGATAAAAATACTATAACTAGTTTTGAGTGCACTCTGAGAGAATGGCTAGGATATGATTCAATGTCCCCTGAGAGGTACCTCTTAATATAAGCAATAAGCAAAGTTCTCTGTGGAGCAGCTATGGGGAAGATAGTCCTTAGTCCTATCTATATAGCTGGCTAGCATTGGGGCCCAGTTTTCCGATGGTGCACATGAATACAGTCCCAGTAAAACCTGCAGGCAGCAATAAGGCTACTAGATATACTAGATGAGGGTCCTCAGGATCACCCCACCAGGAGATGAGCAAGCCAGGGTCCAGTAGCAGACAGGTAGGGATCAAGCAGTAGCATAGTCAGTAAACAAGTCAAAGGTTGGTAACAAATGGTTGCAAGTTGTGATCAAGCAGAAGCATAGTCAAGGAACAAGCCAAAGGTTGGTAATGAGTGGTAACGAAGATACAGAAGGCAGCAGGAGCATAAGGAGCAAGATACTGGCTGGAGAGAGCACAATAATCTGGCAAATAGAAAGGGAAAAGTCATTTATGACCAGGCTTTTTCTGGCACTTTTTGTTTGCAAGTTTAAATCAGTATTTTTTTCTGGAAAATTACTTATAACCCCAAAACAGTATACATTTCTTTTTAGCAGAGACCCTAGGGAATAAATTGGCGATCGTTGCAATTTTTTATGTCACACAGTATTTGCGCAGTGACTTTTCAAATGTATTTACGTTTTTGCAGAAAATACACTTTAATGAATTTAAAAAAAAATAGAAAACACAACATATACCCCATTTTTTGTATACTGTGAAAGATGATGTTACGCAGAGTAAATAGATACCTAACATGTCATGCTTTAAAATTGCGCACGCTCGTGAAAGGGTGACAAATTATGGTACTTAAAAATCTCCATAGGCGACGCTTTAAATGCCTTAACAGGTTACCTGTTTTGAGTTATAGAGGAGGTCTAGCGCTAAAATTATTGCTCTAACATTTGCGGTCATACCTCACGTGTGTGTGGATGTTCCTTCTAACAGAAATAGATGGCTTTTATTTTAAATTGGGACATTTGTTCCAGTGACAACTTTCCAAGAGGGGAGTAACCTCTAATTCTCTGATATGTCCCTAGGGCAGGAAGTGAAAGGAAATGTTCTCGATGGGACACAGCTGTAAAAAAAACTGATGGGCGATTTAACAATTCCTTACTCTATCCAGCCAAAAAAAAAAGTTAGGTATAGATCTACTTTAGGTTCCACTTTAGTTTTATTATTATTATTATTATACAGGATTTATATAGCGCCAACAGTTTACGCAGCGCTTTACAATATAAAAGGGAGACAATACAGTTATAATACAATACAATACAATAGGATTAAGAGGGCCCTGCTCAGAAGAGCTTACAATCTAATAGGGTGGGGCAGGTGGTACAAAAGGTTGTAACTGTGGGGAATGAGCTGGTGGAAGTGGTAGGAGATTAGTTGGAGACGTGATAGGCTTTCCTGAAGAGATGAGTTTTCAGGGATTGCCTGAAGGTAGCAAGAGTAGGGGATAGCCGGATAGATGGAGGTAGCGAGTTCCAGAGGATGGGAGAGGCTCTGGAGAAATCCTGGAGACGAGCATGGGAGGAGGAGATGAGAGAGCTTGAAAGCAGGAGGTCTTGAGAAGAGCGGAGAGGTCGATTTGGGTGATATTTGGAGACAAGATTAGTGATGTAGCTTGGGGCAGAGTTGTGAATGGCTTTGTATGTTGTGGTTAGAATTTTGAATTTAATTCGCTGGGTGATTGGGAGCCAGTGTAGGGATTGAAGTAGAGGGTTGGCAGACACTGAGCGGTTGGTAAGGTGGATAAGTCTGGCAGCAGCATTCATGATAGACTGAAGAGGGGATAGCCTATGGAGCGGTAGGCCAATGAGAAGGGAGTTGCAATAGTCAAGGCGAGAGATAACAAGGGAGTGAATGAGGAGCTTGGTGGTTTCATTTGTTAAAAAAGGGCGAATTTTAGAGATGTTACGGAGGTGAATTCTACAAACTTTTGACAGCGATTGGATTTGAGGCTGAAATGACAAGTCAGAATCTAGGATTACACCTAGTACCCTGGCGTGAGGGGAGGGACTGATGGTTGCATTGTTGATTTTGATGGAAAAGTCATGGAGGGGGGCACGGGCGGGGGGGAATATTAATAGCTCAGTTTTAGAGAGATTTAGTTTAAGGAAGTGGTGCGACATCCATGCTGATATGTCAGTTAGTAAGTTAGTAATGCGAGAGGAGACTGAAGGAGTGAGGTGAGGAGTAGACAGATAGATTTGGGTGTCATCAGCGTATAAGTGGTATTGGAAGCCATGAGCAGTTATTAGGTGACCAAGGGCGGAGGTGTAGATAGAGAAGAGAAGGGGTCCAAGAACCGAGCCTTGGGGGACCCCCACAGAAAGGGGCAATGGAGAGGAGGAGACAGAGTTGTAGGTGACACTGAAGGAGCGCTGTGATAAATAGCCAGAGAACCAGGATAGAGCAGAATCTCGGAGGCCAAGGGAATGTAGTTTATTGAGAAGGAGCGGGTGGTCAACAGTATCAAAGGCCGCAGAGAGGTCAAGTAGTAGGAGTATGGAGTACTGGCTGTTGGTTTTAGCAGTTAGTAAATCGTTAGTGAGTTTTAGTAAGGTAGTTTCCGTGGAGTGCTGCGAGCGAAAGCCAGACTGTAAGGGGTCAAGAAGGTTATTTTCATTGAGGTAGGAGCTAAGACGGTTGTAGACTAAGCGTTCTAGAAGTTTAGAGGTGAATGGGAGTAGTGAGATGGGTCTTAAGTTGTTCAGGTCGGTAGGGTCCAGTGAGGGCTTTTTAAGAATGGGAGTGATCTGTGCATGTTTTAGAGGGGAGGGGAAAATGCCACTAGAAAGGGAGAGATTGAAGATGTGGGTGAGGGAGCATAGGATAGAAGAAGAGGGTGACCGTAGTAGTTGTGAGGGAACAGGATCCAAGGGACAATTGGTTAGGTGGGCATCCGAGAAAATTTTTGTAACCTCTTCCGTAGTAGCCAATTCAAAAGAGGAGAGGGTTGAATGTGCTGCTGGGCAAGGTATGATGGGTGGGGAAGACGTACGCACAGTGGAGATGTCCTCACGAATTGCATCGATCTTGTCTTTGAAGTGATTGGCAATCTCTTGGGCAGTGAGTGAGTTAGTGGGTAGAGGGGGTGGTGGACGAAGCAGAGAGTTAAAGGTTGAGAAGAGCCGACGGGGACTGGATGACAAGGAATTAATAAGAGAGACAAAGTAGGCTTGTTTGGCAGCATGGAGGCATGAATTGTATTTTAGAAGGGCAGATTTATATAGGGTGAAGTCTTGCAGGCATTTGGTTTTACGCCACAGTCGTTCAAGAGCACGGCAACGTCTCTTGAGATTTCTAGTGTTGTCAGTTTGCCAGGGTTGTAACGGTCGGGGCCTAATTCTGCATGTGGTTAGAGGAGCAAGTGCATCTAGTGATGATGAGAGTGAACTGTTGTAGACAGAAGTGGCCAGGTCAGGACAGGACAGGGGAGAGATTATGTCATATAGGTTGTCAGTAGCAGAATAGAGAAGAGAAGGGTTAAAGTGGCGAAGGTTTCTACAAGTAATTGTTTGCTGCTTGGAGGGATGGGTGGTTGGAGGCAAGGATACAGTGAAAGTAATGAGGTTGTGATCAGATAGAGGAAAGGGGGTGTTGGTGAGGTTGCCAGGGTTGCAGAGATGGGAGAATACAAGGTCAAGGGTATTACCATTGGAGTGAGTGGAAGTATGTGTCCATTGGGTTAGGTCAAAAGATGAGGTTAAGTTGAGAAGTTTAGCTGTAGTTGGGCTGTTGACATTGACAGGAATGTTAAAGTCACCAAGAATAATGGTGGGTATTTCAGAGGAGAGAAAGTAGGGTAGCCAGGCAGCAAAGTCATCAATGAAGCGCGATACCAGTCCTGGAGGCCTATAAATTGCTGCAATCCTCAGAGAAATGGGAGAAAACAGACGAATACAGTGCATCTCGAAAGAAGAGAGGGATAGAGAGGGAGGGACAGTAAGGACTTGGAAGGTGCTTTGTGGGGACAGAAGGAAGCCAACTCCACCTCCTTTCTGTCTGTTTGGTCTGGAGGAGTGAGTCCAATGGAGACCACCATGGGAGAGGGCAGCAGGAGAAGCTGAGTCAAAATTTTGCAGCCAGGTTTCTGTTATGGCGAGTATGTTCAAGCCATGAGAGATGAAGAGGTCATGTACAGATGTTAGCTTGTTACAGATGGAGCGGGCGTTCCAAAGGGCACATGAGATTGGTGGGGTGCTTTGAGGAAGCAGGGGGATAGAAATTAAACTGAGTGGATTGCGGTGGTTGCCAGAGGGGGAGGGGTATTGGATATGTGGCTTGCATTTGGAAAATGGCGGACCAGGATTAGGAGAAATGTCACCTGAGACTAGGAGAAGGAGGAGGGTGAGGAAGGCAAGGTGGGAGTGGGATGTGCATGAGCGCACGTGTCTAGTGGCCCTGGTGTTTATGTCAGCATGTGGGTGCAGCAACTGCAGGAGATGATGGGTGCAGTAGTAGGGAGAGGGTAGGAGTGAGGGTGATATGTGCATGCTGCAGGGAAGAGAGGAGGGGTAGAGTAAAGATAATTTGAGGATAGAAGACACCAATGTGAGAAGGAAGAGAATAAGGAGCATGTTAGTGGATAGAGAGTGGGAAACTAACCTAATATAAAATAAATTTCAAAGTTGGTTTGCTTGTCGTCTTGCAGAGTGGAGCAGAGTTCCTGTTGTTCATGCAGCTTTAGTTATCCTGCTTTCGTTAAACTGCGTCGGTGAAACTGCGCATCACTCGTGACAGAGCCACTCAGGAAAGAGCCATGATGTCTGCGCCATGCCCCTGTCTGCGCCACCCCATAAGCTGCCATAAATTTATAGACAGCCTAAGCTGGGATGCATTTCTCAGTTGGTCATTATTGGGTCTGTTGGGTTTGTTATAGTTTGTATAATTGCTTTGAAAAAGAGGAACAAATGATATAGAGTCATAATGAAAGTGATTTTTTTCCCTTTAAAGTGTATATGAAGTATTATTTTTCTATAGTTGTTTTGTTATTTTGTGTGATTGTTGGATATACATTACATTAACAAAAGTATTGGGACGCCTGCTTTTACACGCACATGAACTTTAATGGCATCCCAGTGTTAGTCCGTAGAGTTCAATATTGAGTTTGCCCACCCTTTGCAGCTGTAACAGCTTCAGCTCCTCTGGGAAGGCCGTCCACAAGGTTTAGGAGTGTGTATATGGGAATGTTTGACCATTTTTCCAGAAACGCAATTGTGAGGTCTGGCACTGATGTGGACGAGAAGGCCTGGCTTGCAGTCTCCTCTCTACTTCACCAAAGGTGTTCTATCGGGTTGAGGTCAGGTTCAGACCAGTCAAGTTCCTTCACCCCAAACTCGCTTATCCATGTCTTTATGGACCTTGCTTTGTGCCGTGGTGCGCAGTCATGTTGGAACAAGAAGGGGCCATCCCCGAACTGTTCCCACAAAGTTGGGAGCATGAAATTGTCCAAAATGTCTTGGTATGCTGACGCCTTAAGAGTTCCCTTCACTGGAACTAAGGGGCCAAGCCCAACCCCTGAAAAACAACCCCACACCATAATCCCCCCTCCACCAAATGATTTGGACCAGTGCACAAAGCAAGGTCTATAAAGACATGGATGAGAGAGTTAGGGGTGGGGGAACTTGACTGGCCTGCACCTGACCTCAACCCAATAGAACACCTTTGGGATGAACTAGAGCGGAGACTGTGAGCCAGGCCTTCTCGTTCACAGCAGTGGACGGCTTCACAAATGCGCTTCTGGAAGAATGGTCAGACGTTCCCATAGACACACTCCTAAATGTTGTGGACAGCCTTCCCAGAAGAGTTGAAGCAGTTATAGCTGCAAAGGGTGGGCCAACTCAATATTGAACCCTACAGACTAAGACTGGGAATAAAGTTAATGTGCGTGCAAAGGCAGGTGTCCCAATACATTTGTTAATGTAGGGTATATCCAATAACACTGGGATGCCATTAAAGTGCGTGTAAAAGCAGGCGTCCCAATACTTTTGGTGATAATTGCAATAATGAAATATTAATTTTTCATATTTACCACTTTCATTTAGCAGAAAGGAAGCTCTATGTCAGCTGTATGCTGGTTCTTGTAATTTATTCACAGAATATAAAGCATTCTGTGATTGGACAAGGGACAGTCTTGTTGTTCATTCACACCACCTTTTCCCTTGTCCAATCATAGAATGCCTTGTATTTTGTGAATAGTGATGTGAATTTTCAATATATATCTAAAGCGCTGCATAAATTGACTGCGCTATATAAGTACCTGTAATAAATAAATAAATAGAGAACAAGACGTTTTATCAATAGGTAAGGAGGTAGGAAGAGGGGAGAGCAAGGACTACTCCTGAACTGTAGAAGATGGCAAGTCACAGCAGCAAATCCTTAGAGATCAAAGCTGACAGTAAATCTGTTATGAAGATAGCTGAGATTTTTATTATCCCCAGCAGATCTCTAGATGCAGTAAATGCAGCTTTCAATATAACTAAGTTGGACCATTCTAAAGTGAAAAGACATGTTTTGTTTTTATTATTTTCTGGAGTTTGACGTTAATACAACCCTAAAGTTGGGTTTCTTCCAAGGCAGAAGATTTGACATTTAAGAACGATATATAAAAAAAAAAAAAATATTGTAAGATGAGTAACAGATGAATAATTACCTAATTTCTTGTCTGGATAAACATGGTTTACATTTCTAAAGAGGAACTATGGAAAAATTAAGAGATTGCATACTTATAAAAGGGTCATTACTCAATGAATCATAGAATTTTGCTAGTTTACCAAAAGGACAAACATACATCATGCTGGCCACCACCAGTGGTACTTCTAGCTTATTTTGACACCAGGGGTGACATTTTTTTGGTACCCCCTCTGTATATCAAAATAATTTTCAGGAACAATGGTGGTCAATGGATAAATGCCCTCTTACATTGGTAGTTAATGGAAAAATGCCTCATTACATTGGTGGTCAAGGGAAAAAAAGACTCCATTTTATTTGTAGTCAATGGAAAGTGCCCTTTACATTGGGGGACAGTGGAGAAACACCCCTTTACACTGGTGGTTAGTGTAGAACTGCCCCCTTACATTGGTGGTCAATGGCAAAAAGGCTCCATTACATTGATAGTAAATAAAGAAATAACCCTTACATTGGTGGTCAGTGGAGAAATGTCCCTTACATTGGTGGCCAGTGGACAAATGCTGATGACATTTGTTGTTAATAGAAAAATTGTCCCTTACTATGGTGGTTAATGGAGAAACATCCCTTACATTAGTGGTCAAAGAAGAAGTATTCCCTTACATCAGGGGTCTCCAAGCTGTGGCCCGGGGGCCAGATGCGGCCTATCGCTTGCTTTTGTCTGGCTCTTGGGGCACTATTTTCATCCACTAATACCAACAATGAGGCACCAATGAAGGAGCAGAGTTTCTCCCAATGACAACAAAAATGGGGCACAATTTCTCCCAATGATACTAACAATGGGGCCCAATCACACCAACAATGGGGCGCTATTCCTCCCACAGACACCAAAGATGGGGCACAATTCCTCCCAATGATGGGGCGCAATTCCTCCCACTGACACTAATGATGGGGCATTGTTTATTCTCCCTGACGTTGGGACCTTTTCTACTCCCAATGCCCACAGTGTTCGGAATTCTACGTCTCTCTCATTCTAGAATAGAGCTTGGATTTTGCTGATAGATCTTGGCCTCCTAAGAGAGAGAAAAAGTGCTTGGATGGACAATTCTGAAGAACAGTAAACCAGCCCTTTGTTTAGAAAGTTTGGAGACCCCTGCCTTATATTAATGGTCAGTGGAGAAGGACCCCTTACACTGGAGGTCTGTGGGGAAATTCTCCCTTACATTTGTGGTCAATGGAGAAATTTTCCCTTATGATGGTGGTTAGTTAAAATATTGTCCCTTAGTGGTCCCAATAGAAATGCCCCATTACATTGGTGGTCATTGAAGAAATACCCCCTTACATTGATGGTCAGTGGAGAAGGGTCCCTTATCTTGAGGATCAGTGGAGAAATGTGGCCTTACATTAGTGGTCAATAGAGAAATGCCCCCCTGGTGGTCAATGGAGAATATCCCCTTACATTGGTGGTCAATGGAGAGGTGCCCCCTTACATTGGTGGTCACTGGTCAGAGGAGAAATGTCGTCTTCCATTGGTTGGCAGTGTAGTACCCCCTTAAAATAATGGTCAGGTGAGAAATGCCGCCTAACATTGGTGGTCAGTGTAGTTGCCCCTCACATTGAAGTGGCTTTGAATTCAAGAATTACAAATTCAAGTGTATCTTGCAGCCCTTCACTCTTTGGTACGCTGGCTGCATTAATTTCTTTTTTTAGTCTTTTTTCTTTATTTCTACCAGTAGTATACATCTTGTCATAGGGTGACAATGTTCACTTATGGATTTGGACTACAGAACCAATCCCCTTTTTCTCATCTCCATAACACAAGTAAAGGAGAACTGGGCAAGGCTGATAACAGTGCAGCACAGGCAGATAAGACAGGAAGTTACAAGCTCTCTGGTATTCTGGCAGAATAAACAGGTTTCTCCCTCTGACTTCCACATCATTATTGTGTCCTAACGTTACGTGGTAGTCAGCAGCGGAAACCAGTGAGAGCTACAGAGGACCCGGGACATCTACACCGCTGGGAGTGTCAGTTTCCCAGAGGGCTTCAGGGTGATGAGAACTGAATGGTGCAGAAGGCTGTATATACAGTAATATACATGGGGCTTTCTCTCCTTTGTTGCACTGCTAAATGCTGAAGCAAAAGTTAAAATAACCTGTACTGCCAAAATATAGGAGTGTTGGACCACAGCTCTGTCACACAAAGAAACAGCGCATCTCCCCTGTGGTCTGACATGGCTCTTCTGTGGTCTCTCCCAAACACTGCACCAACCAAGAGTGCTGCCAGAGAGCTGTTGCTGTTGATTAGACCAGTGTTTGGGAAAGTGTTTTGGGGGGGTGTACAACTGCGCCACCAACATATAGGAGAGTCGGACCACAGCTATCTCAAATAAGAAAGCAGCCCAGCTCTCTTGCAACCTGACACTACTAGTGCTTGTCATGGAGCAAGAGAGCTGTTGATTAGACTAGCGTTTGGGAAAAAAGCCGGGGGGGGTCCAACTGTGCCACCAACATATAGGAAAGTCAAACCACAGCTCTCTCAAACAAAAAAGCAGCCCAGCTCTTCTGCAGCCTGACACCCCCCTCTCCAGAACACTGCACCAATCAACAGAGCTGGTCAGGGAGCAAGAGAGCTGTTGATTAGTGCAGTGTTCAAAAATGAGGGGGGGGGGGGGTGACTGTGCCACCAATGTTTAGGAGAGTAAGACCACAGCCCTCTAAAAAAAATTTTAAAAAAGCAGCATGGCTCTCCTGCGGCCCGACACCCTGTCAGGGAAAATGACTGCAGGGATGGCCAGATTTGCATAGCTGCACTTAAGAAACTGAGACCAAACTACAGTATATATGATTTAAGCAAGTTTAATATACAGCACACGTGAAGATACAAGTGAACCATAACCAAATGACAAAATACCTAACAACCAACCTAAGTAAAAGAAAGCCTAACTACTAGAAAACCAACGATATACAATATATACAAAATGGGAAACACAGAAAAACAGGGTAATACCAGAGTAGAAAGGAACGGGGGAGCCAAGACTGGGATCAGGAACAAGGGGGGCAGATACAAGGCAGCAGGATACAAGGTACAGGTACAAGACAGAGGCAGGAATCAGATTCAGGATTAAACAGCAAGCAGTATCTGGATAGGAGGGCAAAACACTGAAGCACCAAGGAAATTTAGAGGATGGACTAAATACCCTCCCAGCAGCCAGCATCAGATGCAAACTGATTACTGGGATCTGCTGGCTGCTGGGAGACACCCGCTGGTGGACACTGGAACTACGATCTTCTGGGAACCACAGTGCCACCAGCAAATGATACAGATCCTGACAGCCCCACCTCCCAAACACTACACCAATCAACAGTTCTGGCAACGGAGCAAGAGCTGTTGATTAGAACAGTGTACGGGAAGGGTGAAAGGGGGGTGGAAGTGGGGAGGGGAGGGGTGGGGGGGGGTTTCGACTGTAGGATGTGCTGTTTGGTGTAAGGGGGGAGGGGGTGAAAGTGGGGAGGGGGGCTGAAATTGGGGAGGGGTGGGGGGGTTTGACTGTAGGGTGTACTGTTTGTACAGGGCATTCTAACCATTCCTTCAGCAGTTAGCAGTGTAAAAAATATAAAAGAGCCTCATATTTTTTGCTGTATATGTGTGTATATAGCAAGACTTCAATTAGGCTTTCTCTATTTACAAATCTGATGATTTCTTTGAACGTTCTAATTTCAAGAAATTTATTTCTGGTATTTTTATCTGAGATATACTTTACAAGTCAGTGCTGCTCCTTGAAGACGTCACACAACAAAACGGACATAGAGCAGGGCCAGGCCGCTGAGGACATCGCGATTGCCAGTACACACTTGCAGTCCATGACAGGTCTGGAGGTGAACGGCTATACATAGCTGAGCGTGCTACCCCCTAGTGTCAGACAGGCACTCTTCAAATATGAGTGGAATGCAAATAGTCTTTTAACAAGCCTGTGAGATATTTCTTTACGCTATGGAAGCCTCCTTCCTTTTTCTTTGTCTTTCCCGTGATATGCTGTAATCGTTGAGAGAAAAACTGTGATTGATGACCATTTGTGGAGAGTGTTTTCCTCCAGTTGATATATTTAATTATTCATCTGGGGAGTCCAATTGAGAGAGAGCGGTGAAGGATTCACATGAAGTTTGCTTTTTGCGTTTTTTGTGATAATCACATAAGGAAAGACTGTTTATTCATTTTGACTTATTTTGTATTAGTTGTTTATTATTTTAATATATTATTTTCAACTTTGCACATTTTTGATCTTTTCCGCACCTTATCTCAGCAACTTCATAGTATGCTGCATAGGGTTAATATTAAGCACTAGCACTTTATAGATATTGCATATTGAATTGGTTTAACACATATACATGTACACATGCAAATGTTGAACAATTGGTTTAAAAACATACATATACACATGTTGTAATTGGTAGTATTCACCATTTCAGATTGGAAAGTTTTTTTGTGTGTGGATTAGCGCTATTCTTATTACTTTATACTTTACAAGTCAGCTTGTATTTAATTGCTCTCGTGTTCCAATTGTTTTGCTGAGAATCTGGCTAATAAAACATGATAGCAGGAACTTCAGAATTTCCTCAACTTCCCCAATACCAACCCACAGGCCTGACGAGTCTGCGATATTTTTCTTTCATTAACGTAAGCGCTACACGTTACAAAGGAAAAAATAAATAAAAATCACGGCATTTACAAGAAATCAGAACTTTTTGGAAGAAATGGTGGTTATCTCACTGAAAACATTTTTAGAACTTGGATCAGATTACCTTTTACCTAAGAGCAATGCAACCCATGGTGCCTCCCTCCCTTTTTATGTTTTTTCTCTTAGCTACAACCTACATGTCAAAGCAGAACTATTGGGAATGTAATGCATAATTATTTATAGACTATAAACAAGATGTCAGCACAAATAACATGTATTGTCCTGTAATTTATTTATTATACTATTATTTAATATTTTTCTTTTCTGGTCTCTTTTTTTCGAATAAAAAATGTAAATTGTAAAGTCCAACTCCAGACAAAACTTTTAATTTTTATTCTGATAGAGCAGAGAAGGGTTAGAGCAATGGTGGCAAACTTCCTTGGTACAGGGAGCTTCAAGAGCAGCCCCTGACATCACCATAGGGCCACACATATTATTTAGTAAATGTAATGCTACAGAAAGATGTCTGAGACTGCAAACATGCAACAGGAGACCATTAGAGACTAAGGGCATTGCTTAAGAGATAAAGTCAAAGAATCAAAGACTGCAGACAGGCAACGGGAGATAATCAGAGACTACTTACACGCAACAGGAGATAGTCAGAGACTATGTAAATGCAGACAGATAGTTACAGAATGAGGACATGTTAGAAGTGATGAGCAGTCTAAGACTACAGACATGCAACAAGAGATGGTCAGATACAATGGGAATGATACAAGAGATTATTAGAGACCGTAGACATATTGAAGGAAATAGTCACAGACTAAGAACATCAGCTAGAAGAGATAGTCTGAGACTACAGACATGCTAGAGGAGATGGCCAGAAGTTATAAGAATGCTACAAGAGATAATTAGAGACCGCAGACATACTGTAGGAGGAGAGGTCATGCTAGAAGAGATGGTCTGAGACTACATACATGCAACAAGAGATGGTCAGATTCAGTACTATGGGAATGCTACAAGAGATTTTTAGAGACTGCAGACATACTGCAGGAGTAGAGGGCATGCCAGAAGAGATGGTCTGAGACTACTGACATGCAACAGATTTTTAAAGCCTACAGTCCTGCAAGATGAGATGGTTAGAGACTAAGGACATGCTGGCAAAGGTGGCTGGAGACTGCATGCATGCAAGAGGAGATTGTCAGAGACTGTAGACATGCTAGAAGTAATGGACAGAGACTGAAGGTATACTGAAGGCCATGGTCAGAGACTAGGAACACACTACAGTTGTTGAAGACTGGGGACATGCTTAACCACTTGAGCCCCGGACCATTATGCTGCCTAAGGACCAGAGGTCTTTTTCCAATTTGGCACTGCGTCGCTTTAACTGCTAATTGCGCGGTCATGCAATGCTGTACCCAAACGAAATTTGCGTCCTTTTCTTCCCACAAATAGAGCTTTCTTTTGATGGTATTTGATCACCTCTGCGGTTTTTATTTTTTGCGCTATAAACGGAAAAAGACCGAAAATTTTGAAAAAAAATGATATTTTCTACTTTTTGTTATAAAAAAAATCCAATAAACTAAATTTTAGTCATACATTTAGGCCAAAATGTATTCGGCCACATGTCTTTGGTAAAAAAAATGTCAATAAGCGTATATTTATTGGTTTGCGCAAAAGTTATAGCGTCTACAAACTAGGGTACATTTTCTGGAATTTACACAGCTTTTAGTTTATGACTGCCTATGTCATTTCTTGAGGTGCTAAAATGGCAGGGCAGTACAAAACCCCCCCAAATGACCCCATTTTGGAAAGTAGACACCCCAAGGAAATTGCTGAGAGGCATGTTGAACCCATTGAATATTTATTTTTTTTGTCCCAAGTGATTGAAAAATGACAAAAAAAAAAAAAAAAAAAAATATTTACAACAAGTCGTCACTAAATGATATATTGCTCACACAGGCCATGGGCCTATGTGGAATTGCACCCCAAAATACATTTAGCTGCTTCTCCTGAGTATGGGGATACCACATGTGTGGGACTTTTTGGGAGCCTAGCCGCGTACGGGGCCCCGAAAACCAATCACCGCCTTCAGGATTTCTAAGGGTGTAAATTTTTGCTTTCACTCTTCACTGCCTATCACAGTTTCGGAGGCCATGGAATGCCCAGGTGGCACAAAACCCCCCAAAATGACCCCATTTTGGAAAGTAGACACCCCAAGCTATTTGCTGAGAGGCATATTGAGTCCATGGAATATTTTATATTTTGACACAAGTTGCGGGAAAGTGACACTTTTTTTTTTTTTTTTTTTTTTTTTCATAAAGTTGTCACTAAATGATATATTGCTCACACAGGCCATGGGCATATGTGGAATTGCACCCCAAAATACATTTAGCTGCTTCTCCTGAGTATGGGGATACCACATGTGTGGGACTTTTTGGGAGCCTAGCCGCGTACTGGACCCCGAAAACCAATCACTGCCTTCAGGATTTCTAAGGGTGAAAATTTTTGATTTCACTCTTTACTGCCTATCACAGTTTCGGAGGCCATGGAATGCCCAGGTGGCACAAAACCCCCCCAAATGACCCCATTTTGGAAAGTAGACACCCCAAGCTATTTGCTGAAAGGCATGGTGAGTATTTTGCAGCTCTCATTTGTTTTTGAAAATGAAGAAAGACAAGAAAAAACATTTTTTTTTTTTCTTTTTTCAATTTTCAAAACTTTGTGACAAAAAGTGAGGTCTGCAAAATACTCACTATACCTCTCAGCAAATAGCTTGGGGTGTCTACTTTCCAAAATGGGGTCATTTGGGGGGGTTTTGTGCCACCTGGGCATTCCATGGCCTCCGAAACTGTGATAGGCAGTGAAGAGTGAAATCAAAAATTCACGCCCTTAGAAAGCCTGAAGGCGGTGGTTGGTTTTCGGGGTCCCGTACGCGGCTAGGCTCCCAAAAAGTCTCACACATGTGGTATCCCCGTACTCAGGAGAAGCAGCAGAATGTATTTTGGGGTGTAATTTCACATATTTCCATGGCATGTTTGAGCAATATATCATTTAGTGACAACTTTGTGCAAAAAAAAAAAAAAAAAAAAAAAAATTTGTCTCTTTCCCGCAACTTGTGTCGCAATATAAAATATTCCATGGACTCGACATGCCTCTCAGCAAATAGCTTGGGGTGTCTACTTTCCAAAATGGGGTCATTTGGGGGGGTTTTGAACTGTCCTGGCATTTTATGCACAACATTTAGAAGCTTATGTCACACATCACCCACTCTTCTAACCACTTGAAGACAAAGCCCTTTCTGACACTTATTGTTTACATGAAAAAGTTTTTTTTTTTTGCAAAAAAATTACTTTGAACCCCCAAACATTATATATTTTTTTAAAGCAAATGCCCTACAGATTAAAATGGTGGGTGTTTCATTTTTTTTTTTCACACAGTAATTGCGCAGCGATTTTTCAAACGCATTTTTTGGGGAAAAAACACACTTTTTTAAATTTTAATGCACTAAAACACGCTATATTGCCCAAATGTTTGATGAAATAAAAAAGATGATCTTAGGCCGAGTACATGGATACCAAACATGACATGCTTTAAAATTGCGCACAAACGTGCAGTGGCAACAAAATAAATACATGTTTAAAAGCCTTCAAAAGCCTTTACAGGTTACCACTTTAGATTTACAGAGGAGGTCTACTGGAAAAATTACTGCACTCGATCTGGCCTTCGCGGTGATACCTCACATGCATGGTGCAATTGCTGTTTATGTTTGACGACAGACCGCCGCTTGCGTTCGCCTTAGCGCGAGAGCAGGGGGCGACAGGGGTGTTTTTTTTTTTTTTTTTTTTTTTCTTTATTATTTTTTTGCTTTTTTAATCTTACTTTTAAACTGTTCCTTTCATATTTTTTTTTTTAATCATTTTTATTGTTATCTCGGGGAATGTAAATATCCCCTATGATAGCAATAGGTAGTGACAGGTACTCTTTTTTGAAAAAATTGTGGTCTATTAGACCCTAGATCTCTCCTCTGCCCTCAAAGCATCTGACCACACCAAGATCGGTGTGATAAAATGCTTCCCCAATTTCCCAATGGCGCTATTTACATCCGGCGAAATCTAAGTCATGAAATACTCGTAGCTTCCGGTTTCTTAGGCCATAGAGATGTTTGGAGCCACTCTGGTCTCTGATCAGCTCTATGGTCAGCTGGCTGAATCACCGGCTGCATTCTCAGGTTCCCTGTTGAGACAGGAGAGCCAGAGAAAAACACGGAAGACGGTGGGGGGGGGGGCATTCCCTCCCACGGCTTGTAAAAGCAGTCTAGAGGCTAATTAGCCGCTAGGATTGCTTTTACATGAAAGCCGACCGCTGGCTGAAAAGAATGATACCAAGATGATACCTAAACCTGCAGGCATCATTCTGGTATAACCACTCAAAGTCGTGAATGGCGTACCTGAAGACAAAAAAATGGTTAACAATGGTTAACAATAAAGCACAGTAAAGTGTAAATAATTACACACCTGAAAAACAAACATGATAAAACATAATAACAATAACAATAACAATAACAATAACAATAAAACATTGCAGAATAGAATACAGTAAAAAAGAGCAGAACAATAGAGAGAGAGAATAGAGAGAGAGAGAACAATAAAACAACAACTATTTTTTTTTATTTCATATTTTTTTTTTTTTTTACACTTTTTTTGTAACTAACTTTTATAACTGTAACCGGTTCCAGGTTCGGGTCTCTCAAAATGCGATGGCATCTTGGGAGACCCTGTGAAAGTGTGCCTAGTCTGTGCAATGCTGTACCCTACGCTAATACTCAACTAGTGAATGGTAGCGTTCAAAACATTCACCAATGCAAAGACCAGGATTGTCAGGACAGGAGGGACAATAATAGCGGGTGTCACGCCTATATCTGCGCTTGCTGCAGACACGACATCTTTTTTGGGGGGGTTTGTTGGGTAGGGGTACTCGGGAGGACATAAAAATGCCTCTCATGCAGCCGACTGCATTTGGTTGGGGATGTGAATGGGGGAAGTACGGGCGCTGCAGAAGCGGTGGGTTCCCAATTAGGATTGGCGAATGCAGCAGGAAGGGCACTATGGGCACGACGGGCCTGTGTTTGTCTTCTTGGTGGCAGTGGGACACTACTTGTGCTTGCCACCTCACCAGCTTGAACTGCACTTATGGGACTCGCCACGTCACCAAGTGTTACTGCAGTGCTGGTTTGACTACGACCGGGGTGTACTAGGCCGCTGGCGCTTGCCAGTTCACCAAAACGCTACCAAAAAACGTTAGCGATCGCAGGGATCAGGCCTGACTCTGCGAACGCTGCAGTTATGCGTTTAGTGTTTTGTAAGTGTCAGTGATCGATCGATACTGCACTTGGGTGGGCTGGGCCGGGCCGGGCGGAGGGGCAAAACGCAGGTGCTAGCAGGTATCTGGGCTGATCCCGCTAACACTGCGTTTTTGGGAACCCTAAACTGCTGGTGACGCTAGTATAGATCTGATCGGATCAGATATTGATCCGATCAGATACTATACCACTAAGGGAGGTGTACGGTGCGTGCGTGGGTGTTAGCGGTACTGGCGCTAATCTGACGCTGCCTGGGGCTGGTGCTTGCCAGTTCACCAAAACGCTACAAAAAAAACTGTTAGCGATCGCAGGGATCAGGCCTGACTCTGCGAACGCTGCAGTTATGCGTTTAGTGTTTTGTAAGTGTCAGTGATCGATCGATACTGCACTTGGGTGGGCTGGGCTGGGCCGGGCGGAGGGGCAAAACGCAGGTGCTAGCAGGTATCTGGGCTGATTCCGCTAACACTGCGTTTTTGGGAACCCTAAACTGCTGGGGACGCTAGTATAGATCTGATCGGATCAGATATTGATCCGTTCAGATACTATACCACTAAGGGAGGCGTATGCTGCGTGCGTGGGTGTTAGCGGTACTGGCGCTAACCTGACGCCTGGGGCTGGTGCTTGCCAGTTCACCAAAATGCTACCAAAAAAACTGTTAGCGATCGCAGGGATCAGGCCTGACTCTGTGAACGCTGCAGTTATGCGTTTAGTGTTTTGTAAGTGACAGTGATCGATCGATACTGCACTTAGGTGGGCTGGGCGGAGGCACAAAACGCAGGTGCTAGTAGGTATCTGGGCTGATCCCGCTAACACTGCGTTTTTGGGAACCCTAAACTGCTGGGGACGCTAGTATAGATCTGATCGGATCAGATATTGATCCGTACAGATACTATACCACTAAGGGAGGCGTATGCTGCATGCGTGGGTGTTAGCGGTACTGGCGCTAATCTGACGCTGCCTGGGGCGACGCATATCACCGCCGGGCGATCAGGGGGCTAAACCTTTATTTGGTAATAAACGGCGGGTGCCCTGACACTATAAAAAATAAACGAAATAACCAGCGTCATCCGTAACGGTTATACGGTGATCAGTGGTGAAAGGGTTAACTAGGGGGCAATCAAGGGGTTAAAACATTTATTCGGTAGTATATGGGGGTCCCTGTCTCTATAAAACGCTGACGGCGAACCTAAATATTTACCTCACTAACTAGCGTCACCAGCGACACTAATACAGCGATCAGAAAAATGATCGCTTAGCAACACTGGTGACAGGGGGTGATCAAGGGGTTAAAACTTTATTAGGGGGGGTTAGGGGGGTACCCTAGACCTAAAGGGGGGTAATACTAACTGTCCCAACACTGTAACTGTCACAAACTGACACTATGCAGTAATCAGAAAAAAAAAAAAAAAAAAAAACTGCTGGTGTCAGTTTGTGACGGGGGGGGGGGGGGTGATTGGGGGGGGATCGGGGGGCGATCGGGGGGGGGATCGGGGTGTTTTGTGTGCCTGGCATGTTCTACTGTGTGTGTGTGTTGTGCACTCACATTGATGTCTTCTCTCCTCGGGCCGGAACGGAAAATACCGAGCCGAGGGGAGATGACATCACTTCCTTTGCTGCTGTTTAGCATACAGCAGCAAAGGAGTGTTTTCATTGGCCGGCGGCGATCGCGAGGGGGGGGCCACGAACGGATGGTCTCCCCCTCATCACCGATCGCCGCTGGACAAAAGACGACCGCCTCGGGCACCGGGGGGGGGTCCGATCGGACCCCCCACCCGCGGAAGGCAAATCACGTACCCTGTACGTGATTTTGCCTGTCCGTGCCACTTTGCCGACGTACATCGGCGTGAGGCGGTCGTCAAGTGGTTAAGGAGGCAGTCATAGAATAGAAACACATTACATGAAACCACTGCTTTTACAAACCCTTTAAAAAATCTATACTTCTACATTTGGCCTCTCTGACAGTCTACAGAAGACTGTGAGACTGTGAGAATGCTACAAGAGATGGGCAGGGATGGTAGACATGCAACAGGAGATAGTTAGGTGTCCACCCTCTACATTGTAAAGCGCTGCATAAACTGTTGGCGCTATATAAATCGTGAATAATAATAATAATAATAGTTAGACTACAAATATCTTAGAAGAGATGATCTGAAACTACACTCATTCAACAGAGGATAGTCAAAGACCATGGGTATGATAGTAGAGAGGGTGAGTAGTGGTGAGCCAAATTGTCATCACTCATCCATAATTATCAGTTGTCAATGTTTGCATTGCCCCTGTCATTCATTTTGTCAATTTAAAACAAAAAAAATATTTAATGAATGTTCTAATTTGCCATGCCCTGGCTTGTTGAGTAGTGGAGGATGATGGTCCAGAGAACAGGGCCACCTGTAATAGCGTGAAAATCTGGGCCAGCTTGTAAGAGGGAGTTAGCTTTGCTTTCTGGGTTTGGCTCTGCTCTGTCTACACTGGGCTTTTCTTCCCCTTGCTGGTAATATTTACTGGGGGTGGAGCTGCTAGTTGGTTGGTGTATGAGAAAATCAGAACCATGGAGAGCTCCAGCAGGTTGTTGTAAACAAGCCGCGCGTCTACTTCCAGGCCTCAACTCAGGGCCTAATCTAGTCATTCAGAAGTATAGTTCTGTGAGTGCAGTCCATGGCTCAGGATGCAGATCTAGATCACTGGTGGCCATGTACCTCATCACAGGATTAATTAACTCTATGGACAAAATATTAACATTTGAATATTTTACCATTATTTGGACCCTGTAATGCCATATTACCATTCCGAAAAGTAGGCAGAAAAGAAAGTTTCCCAACTTGCATGGCATGAGTGGTCTATATACCCCTGTGGGGTCTTGTGAACAGCAAACCCAATTGCGGAGCTGCTTCGCCCGGAGCGCCAGCTGGCTCTGCATCTCTTTACTGCAACCAAACTAACGATAGCTAGGGCATGGAAGACACAGACACTAAGTTTTGAGGCGGTTAAGAATCGCTTGGACGATATAATGGTTAATGTAAAAAAATGACTGCGGTCCTTTTTGACACCCATGATAAGTTCCTGAAGGTATGGAGGCCATGGGTCGAATATACTAAACCCACCAGATTTGATAGCACCCTTCTTTGGATTTAATGCACTCTTGCTCCCCACCGCGAGGACCCACTCTCCCCACTTTCTTCCTCTTCTCTCCTTTCCCCTTATTATTTTCTCCTCCCTTCTTAACTAATCTCTGCCCCTAGCTCTTCTTTAAAGCGGGGGTCCCGCGAAAAAATTTTTTTTAGATGTCAGCAGCTGCAAATACTGCAGCTGCTGACTTTTAAAATAAGGTCACTCACCTGTCCCGGGGTCCAGCGATGTCGGCACCCGAGACCGAACCGTCCCTCGATCCTCGGGTGCTGCCGCCGCCATTCTCAGTGAGGGAATCAGGAAGTGAAGCGTTGCGGCTTCACTTCCCGATTCCCTACTGTGCATGCGTGAGTCGCGCTGCGCTTTCTCAATGGTCCCCGCTATCTCCTGGGACCTGTGTCTTTGCCAGGAGACAGCGGGGGAGTGCGGGAGGGGGCGTGACTCCCATGGGAGTCTATTCCCGGAAGTGGGTGCAGATACCTGTCTTAGACAGGTATCTGCACCCCCCTCCCCCCTGAAAGGTGCCAACTGTGACACCGGAGGGGGGGAGGAATCCAATGAGCGGAAGTTCCACTTTTGGGTGGAACTCCGCTTTACCTCCCTCTGAAAACTGTTTTCAGCCTCTGTTATATTCTTATTGTTTTGTTTTTCTTTGATTTACTAGCATACTTATTTTATTTATAAGATGCTAAACTTTATGTTATGTTTATTCATGATGCATTATCTACACTGTTAAACTGGTGTCAATGGAAGGAATTCTGCCCCATCATTGGTGTCAGTGGAAGAAATTCTGCCCCATCATTGGTGTCATTGGAAGAAATTCTGCCCCATTGTTGGTGTCAGTGGGTGGAATAGTGCCAATAGGGCCAGATAAAGGCAGGCAAAGGGCCATGTTTAGCCCCCAGGCTGCAGTTTGAAGCTGGTGCAGAACATTCTGCTGCTGTCCTGAAGCACAAGTGAAAATGATGGACCTGTGGGAGCTTTGGGCACATTAAGTCTCACATTAAATCTCTGTACAAATACAGGTGTAGCTTCCACGGGCCTGTCTCTTTCTCTTGAGGACAACAGCAGAATCTTATGGCCCAAAACAGCAACAACCTCACAGCCTCCACCCAAGGACTGTGGGCTGCTGCTGTTTTTGGCCATGTAGCCATTCACAACCTGGCAGGCCAGAGAGGTCACAGTATGGAAATTAACCCATCCAACTGCAAGGAGGAGATAACCCAGACACCTCATCCTCGTGATTTATAGTAGCTCCTCTGGTGTAGGACCTAGCTTATAAACTACTGCTAGGGAGCGCAACATGCTCAGTTTAATTCAGTCCATCACACTGAGCAATCACCTAGTTCCTGCAGCTCCTAAATACCCAAAACTGCTAACACTCTGCTCTGGGATTGGCTATGTGTGCCGTAGCAGCAGAACATGATGACCAGTCCCAGTACAGGGGAAAAGTCCCAGAAAATTTCCAAATGTTCTGAGAAAGTCCCCTGACATTAAGGTCACAGTAGGTGCACAAGACACGGGCCAGCTCCATAAAGAAGGGCTGAATTTTTATAAAGAAACAGCCACTGAATCCTCGTGACACCTCAGCAATGTCATTAGCTGATGAATGAAGTATTTGTATAGAAAGAGGATAAGACTAACCATCTTAACCATAAAGTATCTTTCCTTCTATGAATAATAACAAAAGACAGAAGTGGCCAAATAAACCAACAATTAAATAAATAAATAAGAAAAACTAACCTTTAGTTTTATTTAATATTTTTAGCTATGCATGTAAAAAAGATAGTTTTAATCCAAATAATCTTAACAATGTATGTTAAAATATTGAAACACTGTTTCTACACATTGTATAGAATTATAAATGTTGTAGGCAGCAGACATATTTGCACATAAGCACACTTTGTGAATTGCTGCAAAGTTACAATGTTACAATCTGATCACTGGGAAGAAGAGACTGAAGCGTTGCTTCCTCCTGCCCCCAACAGGCTGATGACATTATATCAGCTTAAGTAAAGGTACTTGCCTGGAGCTATTTACACTGAATTACAGCCAAAAATGCCAAGATAAACATGAATAGCCCATAAAAAAGATAAAATACTAAAACCCAATTTCCCCTGCAGTATTTTTTTCTGCCACTAGATGTCCTCAGTCTAATGACCAGCATCTTTCAACCCACTCGGACTTGCCCCAAGTCTGTGACTGGACAGAGAAAAGAGAAGCAGCACAGTGATCAGCTCATTTCTGTAACTCTTCCTATCAGCATGCTCATTGTCAGCACATGAACTAATTGGCTCCTTGTGCTGCTTCTTCGTCCCACACTCCAGTCCTGCAGTACAAGGACTGCAAAAGGCTGACACCAAGTCATGTTCAGGTACCTACACTGCTTGTAATTAAAAAATACATTCAATGATGTATTAAAGATGACAGAGTTGCATTTTTTTTATCTGCCTAGAATTTAGCTTTAATGGTGATAAGTGGGGCTTTAAAAATAAAACTTTAGAATGTGACATGTCAGGGATATGAGGTATATGATTTGAAGTGATAATGTAAACCAGCTATGCAGAATACATGGGTGCTTACTTTCCTGGCCCCATCAGAGCCCTCATTACATCAGGGTCCTCAACAGATCCCCCCTACATAGGAGTGCCTCTTGCATCAGAGTCCCTTTTTTCTTATCTCTGAATTCAGCTTTAAAGTCCAACTCCAGCCAATTTTTTCCAGCTTTGGATAAAGTGAGGTACCGTTAACACTTCTTCAAAGTTAAAGTGATTGTAAAGGTTTGTTATGTAGTGGGTTTTGAGGCATGGTGGGTGCAGAGTAGTTAAAGTTATTGGGCGCCAGACACTTCTTGAATGCAAAAGAAAGTTTATTTCTCTTGACAAACTTTTATGGGGGAGAGTGGGTTAGGGTCAGGACACCCTTAGGTAGTTGCAAGATCAATTGGCTGTCTCTGAGACTTCAATAGGAGGACAGCCATGCAGGGAAAGGAATCTAGCAAGGTGCCACATCTGCATGTGCAGGAATGCTGTCTCCTATGGCAACAGTCTTTAACAGTTCCTAACCCAAAGTGTAACAGTTCTCTCACTTTCACTACAATCACTCCTTGTAGTTCCTCAGCCCACTGAGCTCCCGATCTCTTGCTTAGCCCGCTGATTCACTGTCACTAAATCCCTTGAGTTCCTTCAATCTTCACAGTGGTATCTTCCTCAAGCGTCACCCCCGCTTCTCTGCTTGGTCCCCAGCTTGGCACTTAAGATACCCCTCACCCCCGCTGGCCTGCTCGGTCCCTGGCTTGACACAAAAGGCTGCTCTGCAAGCATTACCTCCACTGGCTGGGTTCCTGGCTTGATACCCACTGAAGTTTGCGGTGGCGCTCCTGGCTTCTCCTCTTCATTGAGTGAGCCCACGGAGAGACGTTTTCCATGGGGCGCACTCATGCGGGCGTATTTTTAATGCATAGAAAGGTGAAAAACCTCAAGGGTTTACAACTCCTTTAGGCCCCTTTCACAAACTGCGTGGGGGTCCCCCCAAAATCCATTCTAGACCCTTTTCTGAGCACACAGCCCAGCAGGTCAGGAAATGGGGTGGGGATGAACTAGCGCCCCCCCTCCGTGAACCATACCAGGTCACATGCCCTCAACATGGGCGGTGGGTGCTTTAAGGCAGGGGGGCTCTGCACCCCCCACTCCAAAGCACCTTGTTAAAGGGGGCTTCCAGATTCCGATAAGCTCCCCGCCCGCAGACCCCGACAACCAATGGCCAGGGTTGTCAGGAAGAGGCCCTTGTTCCCATCAACATGGGGACAAGGTGCTTTGGGGTAGGGGGCGCAGGGCCCTCCCTGCCTCAAAGCACCCACCCCCCATGTTGAGGGCATGCGGCCTAGTATGGTTCAGGAGGGGGGGGGCGCTTGCTCGTCCCCACCCCCTTTCCTGACCTGCCAGGCTGTGTGCTCGGATAGGGGTCTGGAATGGATTTTGGGGGGGAACCCCAAGCCGTTTTTTCAGCGTGGGGCTTCTCCTTAAAATCCATACCAGGCCAAAGGGTCTGGTATGCTCTTGGAGGAGGAACCCATGCCGTTTTTTTTTACATTATGAGTGGAGTCCCCCTAAAGATTCATACATGACAGTGCCTGTTATTGTCGGGGAACAAAGTCGGATCCCTGTTTATCGAAGTCGGATGCATGTCGGACTTCAAGTCGCAGACAAAGTCGGGTCCACAGTCGTACGACTGTCATACAAGTGTGAAAGGGGCCTTAGCCTTAATTTTTTTTAAATAATAAAGATGCCATGCTTTCCTGCTCTGTACAATGTTTTGCACAGAGCAGCCACAAACTCCTCTGCACGGGTCCCCCAACAGCACCCTTAACTCCTTCTCTTTGGTGAGCGACCCTACTATGGGAGCACTCAGAGTCTCCTTACCACTGTATGGCTTACAGCATGATTGTAGCAGCAGGGTGGAAGCTAGGAGATGGAGCTGGTCTGAATGGAGGAAGTTCTGTGAATGCTGGGGCAAGCACATCATCGGTTGCTAGGTTGCTAGCGGCTAGCAACCAATGACAAGGATAATGACAATGCAGCAGCGGGGGGACCTCAGCTGACCTGAATCCTCAATTGATGTACATTTAGGATATGCCCCTCACCCTCTCTGCAGGCTGAATAAAATCTTGTAGAGAGCAAGATATGTCGTTTTGGCCGTATTTTGAAGACCCCTAGCTTAATGCCCTGAAGCCGCTGAATCAGCATTAAGTTTTCAGGGGAGGTTATTATGTAGTACAGTGTTCCTTTAAATGTAATATTATGTAAAGTTATCTTGCAAAAAGGATGTTTGTGGCAAGGATGTTTGTGTCTGGCCAGACATTTCCTTTTCATGCCCTCGGCTACGTCTATGCATGTTGCGTGTTCTAAGGAGTCATGAAATCCTCTCAAACGAAACTGCAATCTGACTGATGAGTCAGGTGACACACACAAGACTTCTCTGAATGAACTAACGACTTAAAGCGGAACTTCACCATGCAGGTTGCACCCCCTCCCTCCTCTGGCCCTCTTCTACACCGCCATTTTTAATGGCCTGTGCGCAGATGCGCCGCTAGTCTCTTTCAAGTATAGTGCATGCACACACGTGCCACCAACTTCTGCTAGATGGGCACCATAGAGTTTGCGGCATTTGTGCGCATGTGCGGGAAAAAAAGCTGCATATAAAACACTGCCTTCTGGGATAGCTGAGCCGTAGCAATCCCAGGAGGCAGCAGAGCTTGGCCTATGCTGGGCACAAGGAAGTCATGCCTTGCAGCCCAAAAATGAACCCAAAAGTGAAAATTGTAAGACATTTTTTTTTCTTGTGTAAAGAAGGGAGGGAGGCAGGAGAGGGACAAAAAAGAAAAAGTAGACTTGCTTTACTGAGTTGTCTACAGCAAGGGCGTTGCTAGGTCTACAAAAGACCTGGGGCTAGAGCCCATAGCAGCATGGTAAAGAAAGTCATACGCTTGGGTGGGCATACACATGTATATACAGTAATATATGTGTGTGTGTGTGTATATATCCCAGGAGAGCCTCCCACTTACATCAGGGTCCCTAGGGAGCCCCCCTTACATCAGGGTCCCCACAGAGCACCCCCTTACATCAGGGTCCCCAGAGAGCCTCCTCCTTACATCAGAGTCTCCAGAGAGTCCCCCCCTTGCTTCAGGGTCCCCAGAGAGCCCCCCTCTTACATCAGGGTTTCCAGAGAGCCCCCCTTACATTAGGGTCCCCAGAGAGCCTCCCCCTTAAATCAGGTTTCCCAGAGCCTCCCCCTTAAAATCAGGGTTCCCAGAGAGCCTCCCCCTTAAAATCAGGGGCCCCAGAGAGCCTCCCCTTGCATCAGGGTCCCCAGAGAGCCCCCCACTTAGTTCAGGGTCCTCAGAGAGCCTCCCCTCCCCTTGGGGACCCCTGCAGAGACTCGGGACTATGGGCCCCAGATTCGGGGCTATAGCCCCAAAAGCCACCCCCTAGTGACGCCACTGGTCTACAGTATAAAGAAACATCAATTTATTTAACAAGGTGCACAAAAATGCAATCACATGTGTGCATGAGTGCAAAGTATAACAATAAAGTTTGAATCAGAAAAAACCTTCTGTTTTGATCAATTTGTTAAAGAGGAAGCAAACTTCCTCTGCTGACATTTACCTATAGGTAAGCCTATAATAAGGCTTAACTACAGTATATGTAGTGTAAATATCGCACCGTTTAGGAGATATTTACATTACATGCAGCCAGTGACATCACTGGCACATGCGCTCTGAAGGAACGGCCACGGGTGCGGTTCCTTCCGAGCCCTGTGCCGTGACGTCATCGTGGCTCCGGCCAATCACAGAGCGGGAGCCCGCGAACCCGGAAGCAAGATTGGTGAAAATGGAAGCGGTTGCAGCGCTGACATCGCTGTTGAAACAGCTTTATTATAAGATAAGTTTCACATAATGTGCTAGTATGAGATGCATACTAGCACATTATGACTTTACCTTGCAGGAAGAAAAAAAAAAAAAACGTCCAGCAGTATACAACCGCTTTAAAAAAAAAGATTTATTATTTTACAGCAAAATTGTAGATCATGGTCATTTACTGATAAAAATGTTCAATTCACAAAAGAATACATTTCATTCAGATGTGGCGTTATTAAAGCTGAACACTGGACATAAAAACTTTCAGGATATAAATTCACTTTGTATGCACCAATGCCTTTGCAAACACAGTTATTACTTTGTAAAAATAGCAGTGACATCATCACTGTGCTGCACATAGCCTGTGCAGAGAGCAATGCTGTGGGAGAGGTCCCACCTGGCCCCACCCACTACAGGAACTACAGGAGTGGGCGGAGACAAGACCAGTCACCCTGCACAAGGAGAGAGAGCAGCAGTGAGCGGTCTTTATTACAGGAAGCTCCTACACAGAGGGAAAGTCTCACACTGGATTACTGCACAGATCTGGAAGAAATACACAAAGCACACCAAGATTCAAGGAAGAATACAAAGGATGAATGGATTTAGCAACATTTTCTTATCCCTGAGTTCAGTCTAACTCCATCAAAGTTAACCACTTACAGACCGCCACTTTTACGTCGGTACTTGGAAGAGGATTATCATTGTTATGGCAGCAGCGAGCTGCCATAACCCCGGTATCCTCTTCTTCAGTGGGCGGTCCACTTCAAGATAAAAGTGGTCTCTGTGGCAGATTCACTGCAGAGACACTCCTGCCGTGCTCCGGTGCCCTCTGCCGCTTACCGGCAGAGGCGATCGGATCTTCTCCCTTGCTGGGTATGGAGACGAGTGAGGGGAAGACGCCCCCCACCTGTCTCCATATCAATGCAGGGCGGAAGCGATGTCAAAACGTCACTTCTGCCCATAGCTCTTAAAGGGATATTTTTTTTTTTTTTTGCATTTTTTTAAATGACAATTTTTTTTTTAATTATTGCATTTTAGTGTAAATATGAGATGTGAGGTCTTTTTGACCCCAGATCTCATATTTAAGAGGTCCTGTCATGCTTTTTTTCTATTACAAGGGAATAAAAGTGACACAATTTTTTTTTTTAACCACTTCAGCCCCGGACCATTTGGCTGGCAAAAGACTAGAGCACTTTTTGCGATTCGGCACTGCGTCGCTTTAACTGACAATTGCGCGGTTGTGCGACGTTGCTCCCAAACAAACTTGACGTCCCTTTTTCCCTGCAAATAGAGCTTTCCTTTGGTGGTATTTGATCACCTCTGCAGTTTTTATTTTTTGCGCTATAAACAAAAAAATAGCGACAATTTTGAGAAAAACACATTATTTTTTACTTTTTGCTATAATAAATATCCCCCAAAAATATATACATTTTTTTCCCTCAGTTTAAGCCGATACATATTCTTCTACATATTTTTGGTAAAAAAAATCACAATAAGTGTTTATTGATTGGTTTGCGCAAAAGTTATAGCGTCTACAAAATAGGGGATAGTTTTATGGCATTTTTATTAATAATTTTTTTTCTACTAGTAATGGTGGTGATCAACGATTTTTATCATGACTGTGACATTATGGCGGACAGATCGGACACTTTTGGCGCTATTTTGGGACCAATGACATTTATACAGCGATCAGTGCGATTAAAAATGCATTGATTACTGTGTAAATGTGACTGGCAGTGAAGGGGTTAACCACTAGGTGGTGCTGTAGGGGTGAAGTGTGTCCTAGGGAGTGATTCTAACTTTGGGGGGGAGGGGCTGTGTGTGACACGACACAGATCACCGCTCCCGATTACAGGGAGCTGTGATCAGTGACACTGTCACTGCTGATGTTTACATCAGCATCTCCCCGTTCTTCCTCTCCGTGAGACGATCGCGGGTATCCCGGCGGACATCAAGTCCACGGGACCCGCAATCTCACTCACGGAGCTCCCGGCGGGCGCGCGCCCGCAAGCCGCCTCTTAAAGGGCAACGTACAGGTACGTTAATCTGCCTGTACGTGCCCTTCTGCCGCAGTATATCTGCATGAGGCAGTCGGGAAGCAGTTAAAGAACAGTGTAAAAATAAAAAATAAAAGGTAAAATAAATTTAAAAAAAAAATTTTCAACGGGCCCCATCCCGACGAGCTCACGCGCAGAAGCGAACGCATATGTGAGTAGCGCCCGCATATGAAAGTGGTGTTAAAACCACACATGTAAGGTATCGCCACGATCGCTAGCCCTAGACCTCCTCTGTAACTCAAAACATGCAACCTGTAGAATTTTTTAAATGTCGCCTAAGGAGATTTTTAAGGGTTAAAGTTTGTCACCATTCCACGAGCGGGCACAATTTTGAAGCGTGACATGTTGGGTATCAATTTACTCGGTGTAACATTATCTTGCACAATATAAAAAAAAAATTGGGCTAACTTTACTGTTGTCTTATTTTTTAATTCAAAATGTGTATTATTTCCAAAAAAAGTGCGCTTGTAAGACCGCTGCGCAAATACGGTGTGACAGAAAGTATTGCCACGACCACCAGTTTATTCTCTAGAGTGTTAGAAAAAAATGTATAATGTTTGGGGGTTCTAAGTAATTTTCTAGCAAAAAAAACTGTTTTTAACTTGTAAACAACAAATCTCAGAAAGAGGCTCGGTCCTTAAGTGGTTAAAGAACTGTCAACATTTCTTCCAAGTTAAAGTGATTTTAAACCTTCATTAAAAAAAATAAAATAAATAAACATGTCTTACCTAGCTGCTCTGTGCAATAGTTTTGCACAACGCAGTCCTGAACCTCCTCTTCTGAGGTCTCCTACCAGCGCCCTCGGCTCCTCCTCCTTGGCGAGTGCCCCTATAACAAGCTGCTTGCTATTGTTGCTCTCGTGCGGACTTGATCCGGAGCCACGATGTCTGTGTCCAAAGACAAAGAGAACATGGCTTAGCCCTGCCCCATCGCAGGATTTGATTGGCGGCAACAGGAGCCAATGGCTCCTGCCACTGGCTCCATGTCCTGTGAGAAGGGAGACAGAGGAGAGCGCTGCTGCTCTGAAGCACAGCACTGGATCAAGATCGGACTTAGGTAAGTGTTTGGGGGGCTGGGGGGATCCTGGAAACAGAAGGTTTTTTTTACCTTAATGCAGTAAATGCATTAAGGTAAAAAACTGTAAGCCTTTAGAACCAATTACAATTTTTGCATGTGACCCCATTGAGAACATTTTCTGTCAGTCTGAGTGCTTGTTGTACTGAAGTTAATGAACTGTTCTGTACTTTTGACCCTTCTTGCTGCACCTGTAAAACGAAACCTTAACGATGTTGAGAAGCCATCAGGAAATTCCCACGGTCATGGGTCAAATGAATGTTTCACATGCCAATTCAGGGGTGTGTCAGGAGCAGGGCCACCCGGTGACTTAACCGGGTGACCCCGCCCCCTCTGACGCTACGGGGAAGCCATAGGGATGTCCTCGTGCATCAGAGGAGGGCGGGGTCACCCGGCGACGTCACCATGTGGCCCCGCCCTCAGTTATAAAAGAACTGTCACCTGAGAGGACGGTCATCACAGCGGGTGCCTCCCATGGAGGCAAATCGGGGGCGTCATGCAAGGTTTTTTTTTTCTTTTTCGGTCCGTTGGTGGAGCAAGAAAAGAAGACTTTGTGGGACATTTTTATTTTTTTATTTTTTAATAAAGGACTTGTCCCCAAGCCGTCATTTTTACCATGGTCACACTTTTTTTGTGAAATGGTAGGGTTAGATTTGTACCCTGTTACCATTTCACACAGGGGGGGCCCGGGATCCATGTTTAAGGGGTCTTCCAGATTCCAATAAGCCCCCCGCCTGCAGACCCCCACAACCACCTGGCAAGGGGGGGGCTACCCCAAAGCACCTTCCCCATGTTGAGGGCTTGTGGCCTGGTGCGGTTCAGGAGGGGGGGCGCTCTCTCATCCCCCCCCTCTTTTCCTGCGGCCTGCCAGGTTGAGTGCTCGGATAAGGGTCTGGTATGGATTTTTTGGGGGACCCCCACGCCATTTTTTTTTAAATTTTGGCGTAGGGTTCCCCTTAAAATCCATACCAGACCTGAAGGGTTTGGTATGGATTTTGAGGGGGACCCCCAAGCCATTTTTTAAAAAAATTTTGCTGCAGGGTTCCCCTTAATATCCATACCAGACCTGAAGGGCCTGGTATGGAATTTAGAGGGACCCCCACGGAATGTTTTATTTTTAATTTTATATATTTTTAAAACTTTTTTTTGCATTGATACATGTCCCCTGGGACAGGACCCAGGTCCCTAAACAACACTTTTTATGACAATAACTTGCATATAAGCCTTTAAAATTAGCACTTTTGATTATTCATGTTCGTGTCCCATAGAACAGTGTTCGAACAAATTTTTTGCCTGTTCGCATGTTCTGCTGCAAACCGAACCGTGGGGTATTCGGCTCATCCCTAATCCTGTATGCCATGTCCAATCTGGTGGGAATCTGAGGAAGTTTTCTATATTGAAAACTGTTCCAATCTCTTTGTTAATTAGGTGCAAAGCTAGTGGCAGTTTCTTTTTCACTTTATAACAGAGACTGGTGCAGGTGGTACAGATATACCTGAAACAGGTCTACCTGCTTGGTCAAAATGCACATGCTACTTTCACCAGTTACCATTGTTAATGTCCCCCAAGGTGTTCAGTGTCTTACGGTTCATTTTGTTTCTAAATCAACCGCAGCCTAGAAAAGCCCATCCCCTGCCAGCATGCCTCAGACCCTTGCTCTTTGTATGGAAGCAGTGTGTATGTGGAAGCAGTTCCTGGGTGTGCACAGCTACTTTGCCCATTTTAAAGCAGAGTTCCACCCAATTTTGACAGGTGGTCTTAAATGAAAGATCACCTCTCCACCGCTCATTTTCGGCTAGTTAAAATATTTTTTTTTTTTTGTAACTTATCTTTTTATGACGTACAGCCTGTACATCCGATCCATCTTGCCCATGGCGCAGGACGCCATAACCACTTCTTCGGCGAGCCCCCCCATGTCTTCTGGGACATGTGTGTGTCCCAGAAGACAGCTGGACATTCACAAAGCGCCGAGCGACTCGCACATGTGCAGTAGGAAACGGGCAGTGAAGCCGCAAGGCTCCACTCACTGCCTGTTTCCCTTAATTAGAATGGCGGCGCCTGCACCCGATCCTATGGACGGATTGGCTTTGGGGGGCTGACATCGTGGGCTCCCTGGCCAGGTAAGTGTCCTTAATAAAAGTCAGCAGCTACAGTGTTTTTAGCTGCTGACTTTTAAAAAAAAAAATTTGCGGGTGGAACACCGCTTTAAGAGGTGAATGAATAGCACCACAATGCATATATACCCAAGCATTAACGTGCGTTGCTGCAACTAACAAGTGTAAATCTTCCCTAAAGATTTTTTTTCTATAGATGTTTCTCATCATAAAAATCACACTGGTAAATGGCTATTTGCTGTGTACATTTATTACTGAAGGTTTTCGCTTAAGTTCTTCATTGAGTCAAGCCAAAATTACGTTAGGGATCAAATGCACCCTGACTGTGATCAGCTGCAAGAGCCCAAGCAGGGATTCCTGCAATGAGTTGTGAGTAGTCAGCCCCATTGAAAGCAACTAATCGCGAGAACCCCCACTGGGTTTCTCGAAGCTGATCGCAGACAGGGTACAATCACAAATGTGAAGGCATCCTAATAAAACACACTGCTCATAGTGGTGGAGACTCCAGTTGCTTCTCAACATAGTTAAGGTTTCGTTTTACTAACAGGTGTAGCAAGACGGGTCAAAAGTACAGAACAGTTCATTAACTTCAGTACAACAATCACTCAGACTTGGCCACCACCTTTCTTGAATAAACCTGTCACTTCGTCTAGACATGGCCACCACCCCTCTAGAGTAAACTTGTCCTAGAAACCAACTGAATCTCAACCAAGTAAAAGTAATTCAAGGTCACAAAACAAGAATTTCAGTACAACAAAATGACTAGAGTTTAGGTCGGTCATTGTATTCGGACCGAGGTGAACTTCTTTCAGACCATATGCTGGATACTTTATAGATCAATATGGCCAATGTACCCAGACCCTGGAGAACTTTCTAACTTTCTAAGAAGAGATGTGAACATTTTAAAGACCAAAAGGTACTAAATGTTTTAGAGATCAGGTCAATCAATGTAAGCAGACCCAGAAGAAATTTCTCAGAAGAGACGCTGATTGTTTTAGAAATTTGGAAGGTCAATGCGACCAGATCCAAAAGAAAGTTCTTAGACCATATGATGGATCTTTCAGAGGTCAGAATGATCAATGTGACCAGACCCAGGAGAACTTCCTTATAAGAGATGCTAGCTGTTTAGAGATTGGATCAGTCAAAGGAACCAGAGCTAGGAAAACTTTCTCGAAAGACATGCTCGATTTTTTCAGCTCTGGTGCCTCAAACACATAGATACTAGAAGGCTACACATCTTAAGAGTCAATCTAATTTTTGTTCCGCTGTACCAAAATACAGTGTTCCACCTGCACCATCCCCTATTATTTGCGGAAGAGCCAACCACCATGTGGAGACAATGTTGTATTGCCTTTAAGTATTCAATGATTGGCATTGATTTGCCTCGCAATTATTATTATTATTATTATTATACAGGATTTATATAGCGCCAACAGTTTACGCAGCGCTTTACAACATTAGGGAGGACAGTACAAGTACAATACAATTCAATACAGGAGGAATCAGAGGGCCCTGCTTGTTAGAGCTTACAATCTAGGATCATGAGTTATTCCTACTTCCCCGTCCACAAAGTATACATATTGCAAGGAATCAACAGCAGATACTTAGTGAACATTTGTTTATTTTTTTTACCTTATGTTACCCATATTTTTTACACTGCAGAAGACAAATTAGGAATCAATATGCAATTGCAAGTCTCGGTATCTAATGCTGTTGCAAGGTTTCTTACCTTAAGATGTTCAGACAATATGTGGAGTTCTGCACAAGGCCTTCAATAATCTAGTGTGTTGTTTGATGACAAGCTAGAGGCACCTCTACTTATCTTCTGTAAGTATGTCATCATAGTGTGATGTAAGTCAGCGCTCCACTAATGAAAACGCTACTTTCTTTTCCTTTGTTTACTCACGAGGTACTGGAGCAGATGACTTCAATTAAATTGCATAACTGCCATGTGTCATCAGGAAATTCCCACGGTCATGGGTCAAATGAATGTTTCACATGCCAATTCAGGGGTGTGTCAGGAGCAACTAATTCTTTCTAAATGACTGGTGGCATACATTAATAGTGGAGCATTCTGGAGTGGAGTGGAGTAGAATGTAGAATGATAATAAAATGAAAGAGAAAAAAAACATGATTTAGCTTAGACAAGATAAATAATCCAAAAGAAAAAGGTTCCTCAATATTGCAGTGTTTTGGTAGAGGCTGGAGTGTTTAATCACTGGACTGTTTTACATCTCTCGGGGACTCCACTGGTGAGATCTCCACAATTGGGGTCTTGGGCTGCACACCTGCTGTGGTTACCTATAGCTAAAATGTAACTTATAGACAGGTTGGACCTGTAATATTACGTTGCAGGCCTAGTTGTGGAAGATTTACACTCACTTGTTAGGCATTATGAGTCAGAGGGGTGAGAAGCTACACAAAGCAGAGCTTTGACTATTACTGGAAACAATTTATGAGTTCAGACAGATGTACGTCAGCAGAATGGCACGCCGTGGGAGCGTGCACGCGGGTCTCGGAACTCAATGTTCTCCGGCGGCCCTCGATTGCGGTGTGGAGAGGTAGAACTCTGCTTTAACTGAACAAGCTGGAAGCAGTAGTAAACTGCTGGGAAAAAAAAAACCTGCAAGAGAATGGCATAATGTGCTAGTATGCCCATTATGAAGGACTTACCTTAGAACGAAGCCCCGGTCACTGCTGAGGGGGCTGACATGTTCCCCGGTGTTTCTTGTGGGTTTGCGGGCTCCAGCGCTGTGAGTGGCCAGAACCGCGATGATGTCACTCCCGTGCATGCGTGTGGGAGCCCTCGGTTCCGGGGAGAAGCACTGAAGTTCCAGCACAAAATTACTGACTTCCATCATCCAATCACGTGCAAGCAAAAATCCATTTTTTTTAATTTTCTTTGCCCGTGATTGGGTATTCATTGGCAAGTTAAGCTTTACCTCATTTACTAACCTCTGGAGCAACTGCACTTGCAAAGTGCACAGTCTATTTGCCTTTAGTAAATCAACCCCCCCCCCCCCAGTACAATAAAAAACATTCTTCAGTAAAATATTTGTTAAAATTCTTACCCCAGCATTTGCAGTTTACATCTTGCAGTGCTGTTGGCTCCTGCTCTCTCAATGCTGCTTCTGTGAATTTCTGCATGTCACAGAGAAGAGTTAAAGAGTTAACAGTGGACAGTGCAGTCCCCAGCCAGTCTATGAACTTAGAGTAAGGAGGGTCAAAGGAAGTGCCCCGGCGGTATGATTATTTCAGATTTTTGCGTCTCAAAGCGGTACAATTATTTTGCATAGAAATTTGGCGTTTTATATTGTAGGTCTGTAATTCTTAGCAATAACACACTTAGATCTGTCCACCAAGAGTCTAGTAGATATCCCGGGTATGATGAAGTTTGAAACACAAAATCATAAATTATAATATAATAAATAAATATAAATGATAAAAAAAATAATATAATAATAATAATAATAATAATAATAAAATAAATTTCCCCACGATTCACTATCGCTCAATTCTGCAAGTGTTCTAATTTACTATCGCTGTTTTCTAGCTGGTCTAAAGCCACTTTTTTAAAGGGACACTTTTTGGTTGCTATGGACAATCTCAAGTTTCCAGGCAGAAAGAACAGTATATGTAATATAAAACTGCATGCAGGGCACTGGACAAAGCACTGGAGACAGAACGGAAGTGAAATGATTTCATACAGTAATGTAATCTGTGTTTTGATTTTGAAATTTTTTTTAATTTGCCGCCAGGCTCCGCCCCCGTGCGTCGCAACGCTCGCAGGGAACGGAGCCCGGCACAGAGAGGCTTCGGGCAGAGGACGGAGCCCGCAGAAAGTGCAGGGGGACATCGCAGGATCATAGGAACAAGGTAAGTATACCACACCAGGATCCTGGGATGTAATCCCAAGTGTGGCTCGGGGTTACCGCTAATGGTGCTGAAATTTAAATGTATTTAAGGTTTCAAAAATATTTATTAAATATGATATGTAAAAACCATGTAAAAACGCGGAATGTTTAACATATCTACAACATTGTCATTTAAATGTAGTACAGTCTATAATTGTTGCACCCAACGCGTTTCAGGATACAGGTTGTCTCCTTCTTCAGGGGAATATATTAGCAAGAAGAATTTATATTATACATTGTGACGGTATGGTTAACATTCCGATATGTTATACTTAAAAACATGTGAGAGCATAGTATGCTTTCAATTTCTCAATCCAGAAATCCTCAGTAGCGTTCTTATGAAAAGATGTCCATGTCAAGCCTAAGAGACAAACGGCTCACCATTGACCCAGCCCCCCCCCAAAAAAAAACAGAGGGACAGGAAGCGCTTGGGGACCCACTGGGACCAAAGGAGAGGGAAGCCCTGTAGATGATGCATAATGTCACAGGGATGTGTGGAGGGTTGTGTTGTAGAAAACCACTAACCACGGCTTTTGATTAGTTTAACTTATGACCACTCGCCTTGGCATCCACCAGCTGAATGAAACCTTAAATACATTTCCAAATTTATCGTGCCCACCACAAGGGGATTTTGTCTTTTCTCCTCAATTATTGGATGTGGCACTAACCAATGCTCAATATTGCCGGCTAAAAAATCTTATTCACTCTGATCTCAGTACAACATTGTCAACATGGAGGGGAGATCACAGGAGTGACCTCTTCAGGGTACTGGTGCTCCACCATGGTCCAATCAGTAGGCTAGGGGAAGGTCTTTGACCAGGGTTCAGCACTGGAGATCAGGGACCTGGCTATGCTGTCTGTCAGAAGGAGTTGGAACAGATGGCTAAAAAAAATTAGCATGTATAACACAGTTAAAGGATTAGTTCACCAAAATACTGTCTATGCAGACAAGGGGTGCCTGTAGCTAAAAACAAACTGTGCAGCTTTAACCAAAGCTGAATCATGCCCTTGCTATAGGTGCAGGCCATTTACATACATCGTGAACCCAAAAACTCCCAGAGATAGTATCATTCCGTCCGGCCTTGTTGCTAGGATGTTGCTAAGACACTCCAAGCTGATTCAAACCCCCTCACATATGCTCTCACTCCCCTGTTGCAGTTCAGGTTGCCACCTGTCAGGGATTCACCCGGACAGTTCGGGTTCGGAATCATGCGTCCTGGGTTTCAGACTGCCTGAAACCCGGACACATGATTTAGACTGGACTATGGCTTCCCACCAGGGTTGCTGCCCGCAGCTGTCTTAGCTGAGAGTGTCTGTTACACTCTCTTACATGCTACCCAAAGCCAGCACTAACAATCTCCCCCCCAAAAAAAAACACACACACACACAGACGGGAGGGGAACGAGGGATTGATCTGCATCTCTTACTCCCGCCCCTCCGCCTCTGTGTCTGCCCACACTCCAATCCCCAGGGATGTGCCTCAGAAAAGGAAAGTCCAGCAGCCTCAGATACATCTGGATGAGAGCGGTGCTGACTGCCAAGGGGTGAGTGAGCTCACCATCCATCTCTGTCTGTGACTGAAGTCTCCCCCCTTCTCTCTCCTGCCTCTGAGTGAGTACACTAAGGTAATTCAGGGTTCTCAGAGCACCCCTTACATCAGAGTTCCCCTTTACACCAGAAGCCACAGTGTCCCCCCTTACATCAGAGTCCTCTCCGTACATCAGAGTTCTCAGTGTTCCCCCTTAAATCAGGGTTCCCAGAGCATCCCTTATGTCAGAGTCTGCAGAGTCCCCCCTTACAGTGAAAGAGAACTCTGCGAGTTCAGATGTAAAAGGGGAACTCTGTGGACTCTGATGTAAAGGGGGAGTCTTGTTATTAACTTCATATGATTAAAAATGTTACTTAATAGAAAAATATTTATATAGTTTATACCATAAAAAAAATTGCTGTGCGCCGCTAAAGTGTTCAGGTTTGACATGATGAAAAGGTGGCAACCCTAGTTGCAGTATGTGAAGAAAGAAAAAAGTCCAGACAGCCGCACACCAGGAGAATATAATCCAACGAAATTTCTTTATTGTAAAATCAGGAACAAATCATGTACAAAGCACCATGGATAGAATGTACAGATAATCAGCTAACGCGTTTCACGCTCTGCGGAGCGCTTACTCATAGCTCAAGTCGCAGTAGTTCTGAGCTTACTGAAGCTGAATTGGACGAGAGTAGCCGTTCGAGAGCTCACTCCTATGATGATAAGGGTGAACAGTAACAGCTGGGAGTGTCTTAACAACGTCCTAGCAACAAGGCAGGACGGGATGATGCTACTTCTGGGAGTTTTTCAGCTAGAATTCAGGAGGTTTGTAAATGGCCTACACCTATAGCCAGGGCATTATTTAACTTTGATCAAAGCTGCTCCATTTGTTCTTTATCTGTAGGTGCCCTTTTACCTGCATAGGCAGTTTTTTGATAAAGGAGTACCACCCTTTTTACCTCTTGTTGACCGCCTAGCGCAGCAAGGTTGATCCCTAACGCCCAGCTGTGGCGACTTACAGAACACTGACTGAGAAGTCACTGACAGCTCTCCCAGGCGCAGCTTCTAATTGGAAGCCAGCGAGATCGGTTCCTGATCACGTGACCGCTGTTAGAGCCAATCATAGCGGTCACATGATAGGGAAAGCTGCATGCCTTCCAGGCCTTTATTAAAAAGCTGCCTATGCAGATGAGGAACATCGGTAAATAAAATCAAACTGTCCAGCTTTGTCCAAAGTTGAATAATGCCCTTGCTATAGGTGTAGGCCGTAAATGGCCTCATGAAGCCTGACCTGTAAACTCCCAGAGATGTTGCTAGTATGTTGCTAAGCGAAGCCTTCAACACCACATGAATGAGCACTTTCTTTGATTCAGGCCCCCTCACATGCTCTTTCTCTCCCCTGATGCAGTAGCTCTGAGCTCAGAGTTTGAGAACTCACTCCTGTGATGGTGGAGGTGAGCAGTAATGACTAGGCCTCACTTAGCAATGTCCTAACAACGCCTTGGGAGTTTTCAGCTCAGGCTTCACGAAGTATGTAAATGTAACAACCAAGTGTCCTGAATGCTCTTGCCCTCTGCACGAGGAACACCTCCACCGCGCCAAAGTACCCCCCTAAACACTATTAAGAACAATATAAACACCAGTGAAAGTGGTTAAAGTGAACTGCTCGGTATAGGAAATGTTGAGCTGCCTCCTTAAATAGCAATATCAGACATTAATTAATATAATTTAATCCTAAATATCGGTTATATACCAAAAATGGTAAGCCGACCCGTAGGATAAATTAGAAGGCGCTCAAAAACACTTCAGATGTAACTGACTGTACCAACATATGTGACAATGTCTGGTAGTTTGGGAAGTTCCCTGGAAAAAATTATATATATATGTATAAAATATATATATCAGTGTATCTGTAATCTAAGGTGATAGTGATACCCTCTATCTACAAATCAATCACCTAAATGTAATACTCCTCTAGTGAACAAAAACAATAAGTGTACAAATAAAGTTGTATATCTGACAGCATACAATAGTGGTGACACCCTCTAATAGTAAATTACTGATCTGAGTGTAACACGCTGAGTTACCAACATGCCTCAGAGGTGCCTGTGGATAAAAACAAAAAAATGCTCGCACAAAAAATATATAATGGTGATATAATCTAATTAGTGAACCAATCAGCAAAGTGTATCACACCCTTATCGATCAGCAGGTTGACTAGGTGTGATCGATCAGGTTACAACTCGTATCTATACCATAATGGTGATACCCTCTACTAATGAATGAGTTATTTGTGTATGACACACTAAATAAATAGCGGACCACACATATATATATATATAAAAACCTGCAAAACTAAAAGAAAATAAATAACATGTAACCTCTATGCTGTGAAGTGGTCATAAAAACCTATATAAGTGACAGCAATATACTATTCATATGTGACAATCAAGCGTGTAGTTCAGTTCATGCTGCAAAGTTCAAAACTCTAAATACAGTCAATGAATAGAACCAGCCTTCAATAGGCTGTAGGTGATCTGAACTGGTGACAGTGAAGATAATTGATCAAATGTCCCACACAAATAATTCCTCAGTGGAAAATATCAAATTGATGAATAACTCCGTGTTTCTTCCACCTCACCACTGTGCAAGTGAATCGCACTCTCCAGACATGCACTCACCGAAATAAAATACCCGCACTCTCATGCAAGGCATGACCAGTGTAGTCAAAATGACCCCCATGAATTAACTGTTATGCACCTAAACTCCAACCCACTTTAATATCCATTTATAATAATTGAGTCCACACCTTGTTTTGGAGTATAAATGGCCATAACAGCTTTTATTAGACAAACCAACCAGATAACTCCACTATCAAATCAACATAAAACCCATACCATAACATTTTACCCCAGTCCGTTGGTCTCTGACGGCGACTCACCTTGTTTACCAAATATGTATACCAAAAATATATATACCACCACGCACTGCGGGTACCATTTTGAAAACCGTTAGGCCTCCCGCTGTAGCCGCTCGGAGACACCCCCTTTCCCGCAGTGCCACCATCTCCTTATTCCATCCACCATGATGGAATACACCGGAGGGGCTGATCTTGCCGATGAGCCCCCCACCCCTTTTGGATTACCAACTTCTTACTGCCACCGTCAGAGACCAACAAGCAACTCCGCCACCCTCTGTAAACACCCCTTATTTGCTGTTATGACGACCGTCTTCCACCTGGAATACAAAAAAGAAAAATCACAACAAACACCCAACATAAATTGTATACACTTCTGATTTTATATATATCTATATATAGGGAGGGAGGGTGGGAAAACTGCCTCCTCCTGTGTCTTCTTTCTCTCCACTGCCCCTTCCTGGCTCCACCTCTCCCCTTAAGTAATGCCACTCCCCCTTTTACAAGTTCCTATCTTCCACCACCCTTCCTAGACACTCCCATTCCCTATTTCTAATTAACCCCTCTTGTGTCTCCTTCTCCACACTGTCATGCCCGGCCCTCCTTTATCATTCCTTCCTCATTTTCACTCCGGGCCTCCCTTGACCAGTGTAGTCAAAATGACCCCCATGAATTAACTGTTATGCACCTAAACTCCAACCCACTTTAATATCCATTTATAATAATTGAGTCCACACCTTGTTTTGGAGTATAAATGGCCATAACAGCTTTTATTAGACAAACCAACCAGATAACTCCACTATCAAATCAACATAAAACCCATACCATAACATTTTACCCCAGTCCGTTGGTCTCTGACGGCGACTCACCTTGTTTACCAAATATGTATACCAAAAATATATATACCACCACGCACTGCGGGTACCATTTTGAAAACCGTTAGGCCTCCCGCTGTAGCCGCTCGGAGACACCCCCTTTCCCGCAGTGCCACCATCTCCTTATTCCATCCACCATGATGGAATACACCGGAGGGGCTGATCTTGCCGATGAGCCCCCCACCCCTTTTGGATTACCAACTTCTTACTGCCACCGTCAGAGACCAACAAGCAACTCCGCCACAGCCTGAAAGAGTGACCAACTTACTCTTGAAGGCACCTCCACACCCACAGGGCCCTTTGAATCCCTTCCTGCAAGCCCAGACTAGAGGTCAATCCCCCATCTGAAAGATGAACTCCATCCTTTATCCAATAGAGCCCAACATTGGTCTCTAATTCTAGATGCCCAATGACTAAACCTCCATTATTAACCACAACCTCCCCACCATTTTGTTTATGCATATGCGTGTTTTCTGAATGCTAGTCACTAATCTAGCCCGTCTCCAAACTGTCCGGGCAAATATGTCCGACCATAGCCGCAGAGTACCCGGAAAATCAGCCTTTAACTGCAGAAAATCAGCCTTGATGTCTGTGATCAGCTCCCTGACCGGACGTACCCCCCAAACCACTAACCCCTGCATGGATTACCAAAACATCGGGAGGTCTGTCCAAATTTCATATCATACCACTTCCCGAACTACTCTCTCCCACCTCATACCAGGCGTACCCAACCACCGCAAATAAGCTTCTTTCCGCGAAATGCCCAATCCCAGCACACATAGAAATGACCGAGGATCCAAATGAGGCGTGTGGAACCTCCATCTGAAAATGAGGCGTGTGGAACCTCCATCTGAAATGAGACGACAAAACATCCAAGGTAGCAATACTCCAGCATATCCCCACATACTGACAACCTCATTTAAAACACCCCGTAAATCCGGTTTACCTCCCCCTGTTCTCTTTCTTTAAAATTGTATTTTATTTATTTATTTATTTATTTATTTTTAAATGCGGAATCTCCTTGATTCCCACCTCCCGTTCCTCCACACCGCCGCCTCATCCTACCCACACCTGGCAGCTTCAGTAGCCGCCCCTATGCGGAAGGAGTGTGAAGCGTATTGTTCCCCCTCCAAGCCTGCCCTGAAAAGGCATTTGCTGAACACCGACATAAATTGGAATTTTTGATAAATAGGACCCATCTTTATGCCTTAGTCATAAAATGCCAGCGAAGATACCGCAGTAAAACAGTAAGACCTCATAGCTTGAGATACATACTGAACACAACATCCCACATATGGCCCTCAGACTGGCAAACGTGACAGGCCGTCTCATAACCAATTTCATGTGACCCCTCCGGAAAACCCCCCCCCCTTTTTTTTTTTTTTTTTTTTTAAGCCTGTTTCACCCAAACTCTTTTGTTGCGTCCTCCTCCCCCATCAGTTGTAAAATCATGACAGGCCTGCCATCTTCCGCTCAATGGCAGAGACCAATCCCCCACGTTCCATGTTCCTAGACACAAAATACAAAACCCACAACCTTACCTCCGCCCTGTCCTTACCAATCCTGGCCTCCTGTACCATTAACAACCACTCCTTCCATACCTTAGTATAATGCGCCCGCGTGGCTACACTCACTGACTGCCGAATCCATCCCGCGGCGACTCCAATGCCAGCTCCCACATCCAATCTGTGTAAGGGACTCCCTCCTGCTCTGCGCCCGGGGTCAACTCTCTGAATCTGTCCCACTGAAAGCGAGACCGTGCATCAGCCAGTGTATTATACACTCCAGGTATGTGACCAGCATACAAGAAAATGTGCAATCCCAAGCACCTCAACACCAACCTACGCAATAGCCTTAGTACAGGTGGTGATGACGCCGACATGCGGTTGATCACCTGGACCACTCCCCTGTTGGCACAATTCAGTCCCGATTTCATATTCCTACAAGCCTCACCCCCAAAGTTCCAACGCCGGTACTACTGGAAAGAGTTCCAGTAACACCAGGTTACGCGAACCCTGCCTCCACCCATACTTGCGGCCAAGGACCCGCACTCCACTGCCCTTGAAAAAAACGCCCCCATAACCCTTAGCCCCTACCGCGTCTGTAGTTAAATCCATGTCACCGGGCCCGACATCCACAACGATCTGCCGTTGTACGACTCCAGAAACTCATACCATACCTTCAAGTCCTCCCGGTTTCCCTATTAAGCCTGACCAAATATGTAGGTGCCTTGACCCCTACCGTTGCTGCCGACAGCCGTCGACAGAACACCCTCCCCATTGGGATTATCCTACAAGCGAAAGTCAACTTACCTAGTAACCACTGCAAAGCCCTCAACTGGACTTACCACAGTCTGTGGATCCCTCAAATTACTTTGTATAAGTTCTCCAACTTACCTCTGGGCAGGCGACATTCCACTGTTTCCACATCTACCACTATCCCCCCAACAAACTGAGTTCCGTCGTCGGGGCTTCTGTTTATCCTCTGCTAAAGGCACTCCAAAAACCTGCCCGCGAAGTGCTGCAACGTGGCTAGCAGAATCGCACACACGTCGGAGGCAGTAATGTATGACCGAATCTAGGCCCGACACATCCCTAACCACCCACTCCCGAAATGAGCTAAATGCTTCAAACATGGCACCATAAATGAAGCAACCCATAGGTAAGCATTTGTCTACATAAAACTGTTCTTGCCAATAACAACCCAACGGCCGGAAACTATCCGGATGCCCCGGAAGCAAGCGGAAGGCAGATTCTATGTCCGACTTGCCATCAATGGCTCTTTTGCTATACTTCCTCACCCATCATACTGCCACGTTGAATGACGTGTAAGACCCAGTGCATGCTTCCGGATCGATAAAATCATTCACCAAACTCCCTTAGGAAATGACCAATGATGAATAAGTCGGAACTTGTTCGGTTCCTTCTTAGGCCCCACCCCCCAAGGTGAAACAACTAAATCCTGTATAGGTATTATCCACAAACGGCCCCCCATCCGACCCAAAGCCACTTCCTTCGCCAATTTTTTCCCCCCCACTAACCTTCTAATTTCTTGTCAGTGGTGGAACCACTGCCCATGAACATGGTATACGAAAACCTTCCCCAAACCCCGTGACCAATAGCCTCATCGCTACCTAGTCCGGATACCTACTTAGAAAAGGCTTCTTCCTTTTCACCTTTCCGGCGTCGTCCCTTTCATGTGCAGGCTCGCTGTGACGCCTCCCTTTTTTTTTTTTTTTTTTTTTTTTTTTGAAGCACTCGTGCTTAAACTTACAGGACCCCCCAAATTTACAATTTGTAAATGTCCGCGGAATCAGCCTGTACCTCTTTTTTCTTCATCCCCCCTTCTTGGAATTATCCGGTTTTACCCTATCACCGGTTAAATTTTTTCCAGCGGCAATAGGGAAAAATATCTCCACATATTCACCCTTGACAATATTATCCCGAACCTCCTCCTTTAAGTGTGTTCCCAGTGGACCCTCAAAGCACCCATATACCTCGCCCTTCGCCGCATCCGCAATACTCACCACCTCCACTCTGGCCGTTGTTGCCGCCCCCTCTGTAGCCCCCCTTTTTTCCTTGACCCGCTCCTTCTGCTGCCGCCCCCGAGGGGTCCGGCACCCTCTGCACCCTTACCCTAGTCGCCATAGCACCTCTTTCCCCCCCGGTTACCGTTCCCTTCCAAGGGCCACCTGCGGCAGCTGTTCCTGTCCCAGTTCAAATCTACCCACCAAATTCTGCAATCCTTTCGATAAATCCTTCAATTGCGCCCCTGATCCAGAACTGGCCGGCCTTGGAGCCGCCAATTGCTGATCAGGCGCCCCCCCCCCCCTTTATCCCCACTGTACCCGCTGTTACGACCCCTAATAAGTCATGTAATGCCTTAATCACAGATAAATCATTGCTGGACTCACCGGGCTGTCTGGGAGCACGCCCCCACCGCCTCCGATTGGTCTCTCCTGCTGGCACTTGTTGTTCTTCGCTGTCGGACACCTCACCTTCCGAGCGATCGTCCTGCTCCCTGACAGTTGGCGTTGTCAGCCCCCCGGGTGAAGAGGCCCCGGAAGCCGTGAAGATCTGATCATATAAGGGCCGACTCTCTCCTGCCGCTATACTTCTTCCTGAACCGCCACTAGGAGTCGCCCTGGCTGCACCGATCGGCCTGCTTGTGACCACCACCGCCATCCTTCTGTCCATGTGCCAGTCTGTTGGCTAAGCCCCGCCCACCCACAGCCTTGCTGACCACTCTAATCCCCCTCCGGTAGCCACTGTGTCCTCACTACTCCCCCCCTTAGCCCCCCTGCCTGTTCTGCCACCCCCCATGTGTTAAACCCTCACTCTGAGGCCTGTGAAACTCTGGCGGTGAAGCGGCGCCATAACGGCCCGTGGCCCCGCCCCCCGGAGTAGGCCTGCGGCGTGCAGACCGCCCGGGCCCTGAGTTATCCTGTCGCTGTGTCCGCTTCACTGGGGGCGCTGATCGGTCCCCCCGAGGGCTCCCTGTCTGCCGAGCAGGCCGCGATGGCGGCCCTGGTGAAAAACACGCCGGAGGCCGCGACCTCCGCACGTGATGGGTCTCTTCCACTGTCCACGATCCCTCCTCATCCAATATCAGTGCCCCGACTTGCCTCTTCAGCCAGTCCACTCCTCTCGTCGCCGTCGCAGCCCTCAGCCTCGCCAGGATGGTGTCCTGTCCTCCATGCTGATGCTGGAGGAGCAGTGAATAAAACTGCCTCCTCCTGTGTCTTCTTTCTCTCCACTGCCCCTTCCTGGCTCCACCTCTCCCCTTAAGTAATGCCACTCCCCCTTTTACAAGTTCCTATCTTCCACCACCCTTCCTAGACACTCCCATTCCCTATTTCTAATTAACCCCTCTTGTGTCTCCTTCTCCACACTGTCATGCCCGGCCCTCCTTTATCATTCCTTCCTCATTTTCACTCCGGGCCTCCCTAAACTAGCTTTCTTTACCACACTCCTGGGCAAATATTGTATACGAGGTTTCACAGGGATGATGTTCAATGGATCCACATAAAAGAATTACACTATTGGAGCACTCCTTCTCTTTTATGTGCATGTCTGGAGAGTGCGATTCACTTGCACAGTGGTGAGGTGGAAGAAACACGGAGTTATTCATCAATTTGATATTTTCCACTGAGGAATTATTTGTGTGGGACATTTGATCAATTATCTTCACTGTCACCAGTTCAGATCACCTACAGCCTATTGAAGGCTGGTTCTATTCATTGACTGTATTTAGAGTTTTGAACTTTGCAGCATGAACTGAACTACACGCTTGATTGTCACATATAAATAGTATATTGCTGTCACTTATATAGGTTTTTATGACCACTTCACAGTATAGAGGTTGCATGTTATTTATTTTCTTTTAGTTTTACAGGTTTTTATATATATATATATATGTGTGGTCCGCTATTTATTTAGTGTGTCATACACAAATAACTCATTCATTAGTAGAGGGTATCACCATTATGGTATAGATACGAGTTGTAACCTGATCGATCACACCTAGTCAACCTGCTGATCGATAAGGGTGTGATACACTTTGCTGATTGGTTCACTAATTAGATTATATCACCATTATATATTTTTTGTACGAGCATTTTTTTGTTTTTATCCACAGGCACCTCTGAGGCATGTTGGTAACTCAGCGTGTTACACTCAGATCAGTAATTTACTATTAGAGGGTGTCACCACTATTGTATGCTGTCAGATATACAACTTTATTTGTACACTTATTGTTTTTGTTCACTAGAGGAGTATTACATTTAGGTGATTGATTTGTAGATAGAGGGTATCACTATCACCTTAGATTACAGATACACTGATATATATATTTTATACATATATATATAATTTTTTCCAGGGAACTTCCCAAACTACCAGACATTGTCACATATGTTGGTACAGTCAGTTACATCTGAAGTGTTTTTGAGCGCCTTCTAATTTATCCTACGGGTCGGCTTACCATTTTTGGTATATAACCGATATTTAGGATTAAATTATATTAATTGAAGTATGTAAATGGCCTACACCTATAGCAAGGACATTATTCAAATGCATAGTTTTGGTTTTATCTACAGGCGCCTTTTTAAGTTAAAGGTGAACTAACCCTTTAACCACTTGCCGACCAGCCGCCACTAGGGCAGGGCGGCTCTATTGCGTGAATCACTGTAGCGGTACGCCAGAGGTCTGTCGGCCACCTGCGATCGTTCCACAGAGAGGCAAAACTGGGATCTGCCAGTGTAAACAAAGCAGATCCCCGTTCTGTCAGGGGAGTAGAGTGTGATCGCCTGTTCCTAGTGATTAGAACAGCGATCTCTCTGTACTCCCAGTCAGTCCCCTCCCCCACAGTTAGAATCACTCCCTAGGGAACACAGTTAAGCCCTTGCTCGCCCCCTAGTGTTAACCCCTTTCCTGCCAGTGTAATTTATACAGTAATCAGTGCATTTTTATAGCACTGATCGCTGTATAAATGTCACTGCTCCCAAAAAAAGTGTCAAAAGTGTCCTATCTATCCGCAGCAATGTTGCAGTCCCACTAAAAATCGCTGATCACTGCCATTATTAGTAAAAAAAAAATAAATAATAATAATAGAAAAATGCTATAAATCTATGCCCTATTTTGTAGACGCTATAACTATTGCACAAAACAATCAATATACGCTTATTGTGATTTTTTTTTTTTTTTTTTACCAAAAGTATGTAGAAGAATACATATTGGCCTAAACTGATGAAGAAATTAATTTTTTTACATCTTTTTGGGGATATTTATTATAGCAAAAAGTAAAAAATACTGTTTTTTTTTTTTTAATTGTTTTTAAATTGTCGGTCTTTTTTGTTTATTGCGAATACCACCAAAAGACAGCTCTATTTGTGGGAGAAAAAGGACATCATTTTTATTTGGGTACTGCGACACATGACCGCACAATTGTCAGTTAAAGCGACACACTGCAGTAACGCAAAAAATGGCCTGGTCATTAAGGGGGTAAATCCTTCCAAGGATGAAGTGGTTAAAGGAAGTGGCATGACTGTATTTCAACTGTATGTTTGGCTGTTTTCCTAGAGTTTTAATTTAAAGCCCGCTTCCTTCCTTCACAATGGAAAGTTATGGAAAAAACATAGATAGTGATCCTGTAGAGCCTACCTCTGCCCTTCATACCTTTAACCACTTAAGGACTGATCCTCTTTCCGAGATCTGTTCTTTACAAATTAAAAACAGGTTTTTTTGCTAGAAAATTACTTAGAACCCCCAAACATTTTAAATTTTTTTCTAACACCCTAGAGAATAAAATGGCGGTCGTTGCAATACCTTCTGTCACACCGTATTTGCGCAGCGGTCTTACAAGCCCACTTTTTTTGGAAAAAATACACTTTTTTTAAATTAAAAAATAAGACAACAGTAAAGTTAGCCCAATTTTTTTTCATATTGTGAAAGATAATGTTACGCCGAGTAAATTGATACCCAACACGTCATGCTTCAAAACTTTGCCCGCTCTTTTTCAGATGGCGACAAACTTTTACCCTTAAAAATCTCTATAGGCGACATTTTAAAAATTCTACAGGTTGTATGTTTTAAGTTACAGAGGAGGTCTAGGACTAGAATCATTGCTCTCGCTCTACCGATCGTGGCGATACCTCACATGTGTGGTTTGAACACCATTTTCATATGTGGGTGCTACTCATGCAAGCGTTCACTTCTGCACGCAAGCTCGGGGGGACGGGGCGCGTTTAAAAACATATTTTTTTTACCTTTAATTTCTTATTTTTACACTGTTTAAAAAATAATTAAAAAATGTGTCACTTTTATTCCTATTACAAGGAATGTAAACATCCATTGTAATAGAAAAAAAAGCATGACAGGACCTTTTAAATATGAGATCTGGGGTCAAAAAGACCACTTGACATCCGGCAATAGCCGAATGATGGCTACAGCACAGATGTCAATTACCGGGAGGCTGTCATATGACGGCCTCCCCTTTCCCCGCTCCCCGTGCGCTCTCACGAGCGCTCATCAGGGAAGTTCTGTGTTGGACACAGCCAATCACAGATCTCTGTAAATGGCCAATCACAGCAGCCATTTACAGCGCGATTGCGATGGCCAATGAGCGATGATCTCAAATGTAAACATATGAGATCATCTCTCATTGCCGGCTCTCTCTCCTCACACAGAGACAGCGTGTGAGGAGAGAGAGAATCTGACAGCGATCTGTGATTGTTACAAAAACGTTTTTACAGTGCCTACAGTGCCCCATCAGTACAGTGCCCCATCAGTACAGTGCCCACCTGTGCAAATTGGTGCCCACCTGTGCCAATCGGTGCCTACCTGTGCCAATCAGTGCCCACCTGTCTGCCATCGGTGATCAGTGTCCATTTGCACATCTTCACAATCAGTGCCTACCTGTTCCACCTCATCAGTGCCCACCTGTGTCACCTCATCAGTGCCCACCTGTGCCACCTCATCAGTGCCCACCTGTGCCACCTCATCAGTGCCCACCTGTGCCAATCGGTGCTCATCTGTGCTGCCTCAGTGCACATTTGTGCAATCAATCAGGGCACATCTGTGCCGCCTCATCAGTGCCTATCTGTGCCACCTCATCAGTGCCCATCTGTGCCGCTCCATCTGTGCCGCCCCATCTGTGCCACCTCATCTGTGCCCAGCTGTGCCACCTCATCTGTGCCACCTTATCAGTGCACATCTGTGCCATCTCAGTGCACATCTGTTCCCGCTCAGTGCCCACCTGTGCCACCTCATCAGTGCCCACCTCTGCCACCTCATCAGTGAGCACCTGTGCCACCTCATCAGTGCCCACCTGTGCCAATCAGTGCCCATCTGTTCCGCCTCATCAGTGCACATCTGTTCCACCTCATCAGTGCACATCTGTTCCACCTCATCAGTGCCCACCTGTGCCACCTCATCAGTGCCTAGCTGTGCTAATTAGTGCCCATCTGTGCCGCCTCATCAGTGCACATCTGTTCCACCTCATCATTGCACATCTGTTCCACCTCATCAGTGCCCCTCTGTGCCACCTCAGTGTCCATCTGTGCTCATCAGTGCCGCCTCATCAGTGCCCATCAGTGCAGGCTTAGCACACACCTGTGTCGCATCACCACCAGCAACCATGTCCAAAAGATGCTTTTCCGCCGGAGAGGCATTCCAAATACTTTCCCAGGCCGACGAGAGCAACGGGGAGCTCTCTTTTTCGGATTCCCTTTCAGACTCTGATTCTGAGTCGGACATAAATTATGAGCCACTCCTCAGTAGTGGAACACTGAGTGACTCAGAGGAGGAAGATATTCGGCCTGCCAAACGAAGGCGTTCTGGTGAGGAGGCAGTGGCATCCACCAGCACCGCAGTGCCATCCACCAGCACAGCAGTGCCATCCACCAGCACCGCAGTACCTCGGCAAGAAAAGCCAAGGACCCATGCCAGCCTTCCCTATGCCCTGCAGAACCCCTTGTGGCTTCCTCCTACTTCAGGAGAAGCCAACATTCCCCCTTTCACTGCCCAGCCAGGAGTCCAGGTGGACACGGAGAATTTTTTCCCAATAAATGTTTTTAATTTAATTTTTACCGAGGACATGCTATCAAATATTGTGGCCCAGTGCAACCTTTATGCACAGCAATTTATTTTAAATAATCCAACGTCCTACTATGCCCATCCCTACGAGTGGAGAGACCTAACGGTGGAGGAGTTGAAGGTTTTTTTAGGCCTCACATTTATATGGGACTCACCAAAAAAAACACTTTGATGTCCTATTGGTCAACCCACCCCATCCACCACATGCCAATATTCTCCAAGGCAATGCCCAGAAACAGATACCTCATGATAATGAGGTTCCTTCATTTCAATGACAATACCCAGTGCCCTCCCCGAAATGACCCAAATTATGACAGGCTTTTCAAAATTCGGCCGCTTCTAAATGATTTTTCTGAAGTATTCCCCCAGCTGTTTACCCCGGACCAAAACATATGTGTGGATGAGTCCCTTGTTAAATTTAGTGGCAGGCTTAAAATAAAACAATTTATTCCCAGTAAAAGGGCCCGCTATGGGGTGAAGTATACAAATTATGTGACCGAGTCACAGGGTACATATATGCCTTCAAAGTGTACGAAGGGAAGATCACCCAGCTGCAACCCCCTAATTGCCCAGACTACTTGGGATCAAGCGGGAAAATTGTTTGGGACCTCATATACCCCCTACTGGAAAAAGGCTACAATTTATACATAGACAACTTCTACACATCGCTGCCCCTGTTCCACAACCTTCACCGGAAGAAGACACCAGCATGTGGCACCATAAAAAAGAACCAGAAGGGCTTTCCTCAAATTCTTGTCAATAAGAAATTGAGAAAAGGAGAAACGGCAAGTCTACGAAACATCGAGATTTTGGCAGTGAAGTGGAGGGACAAAAGGGATGTCTACATGTTGTCTTCAATCCACAATGATACCTTCGTGGAAATCCCCAGAAGGAATGGCCCCATACAAAAACCTAAATGCATCTATGATTATAATTTGTTTATGGGGGGAGTCGACTTCAATGACCAAATGCTGGAACCGTACCTTGCCACAAGACGGACATACCATTGGTATAAAAAAGTCGCAATTTATTTTTTTCAATTGGCCATATACATTTCATATGTAATTTATAGTAACTCCACCCAAAACCCCAAACGCTTCCTTGGCTACCAGGAGGAAGTTTTCACTGCCCTTATATTCCCGAACGAGCCACCAGAAAATATCCGATCAGATGTTCTAAGTCGACTCTCCGAACGCCACTTTCCCGATAAAATCCCTCCCAAACCAACAGGCCAACGACGGCAAAAAAAATGTAAGGTGTGTACCAGAGCAGGATTCAGAAGAGACACATCTTTTTATTGTGCACAATGTCCTTCCGAACCAGGCCTCTGCATAGGTGAATGTTTTCGCCGTTACCATACTTCACTAAATTATTAGTGAAGTATGGTAAACGTAAGCCTAAGTTCCTGCAATTTACCCTCACACCCCTTATGCCACTGCCTGCTCTGTAACTGACCCTGGCTTGTTATTTGACCACGCTTCTGCCTAACGATTCTGTACATACCTCTGCCTGATCTGGAACTGACCCTGGACTGTTATTCGACCATGCTTCTGCCTAACGATTCTGTACATACATCTGCCTGATCTGGAACTGACCTTGGACTGTTTGACCATGATATTTGCCTGCCTCTTGGACTGATCTTGTACCCTGCTACTGGACTAGTGGGATTCAACACAGGGGTCTCACATATGTGAGGGGCTCCAGAATTGTTTTTCTGGATGAAGAAAACATTTTTTTTTTGTTTTCTCAATCCTAGATTAGGGTCTGGAGACTCAGAGTCTTCAAAGAGATTTGGGTGGGAGAAGCCTCTGCCCCTGTCCCCATTCTGTCCTGAACGAGGCCCTACTTCTGCCTGTAGGACTTACTGCCATCATGCCTCTGCCTGTCGCACTGACCACACCACATGGACCTGCCTACTACCAGGACCAATATTTTTGGCACTGCGGACAATATCTCTGCCTGCACTGACCCTGGATTTTATATGGTCTGTAATGCTGCCTGCTGCCTGGACAATTGTGTTCGCCGCTGCTGACCAAGTCCCTGCCTGCTGCCTGGACCAGTGCTATCCTCCTGTGTACAACTGCGCTACTACAACCACAGGTAATCTTTTGTTTACGCTTTGCTCAGCATAATGTATTTTTGAGGTGTAATTCTTGGTATGTGAATGCTATGTGTCCCTGGAATACCTGACGGTGTTCCTTGCATGTTGGATCTCTGTATGTGGTCAGGCTGTGTAAAAGTCTCACACATGTGGTATTGCCATACCCAGGAGGAGTAGCAGAATGTATTTTGGGGTGTCATTTTTGCTATCTAAATGCTATGTGTTGGAGATATCTTATAAACGGACAACTTTGTGTAAAAAAAAAAAATGCGGTTTTATTTTTTTCCACATTTTCCAAAAACTTCTGGAAAAAAAGGAACCGTTCAAAAGGCTCATTAAGCCTCATAGATTATACGTTGGGGTGTTAGCTTTCCAAAATTGGGTCATTTTGTAGGTGTTTCCATTGTCCTGGTGCTCCAGGGCCTTCAAAAGTGTAATAGGTGGTTGAGAAATGTGATGTGTAATTTATGCTCCTAGAACACCTGATGATGATCCCTGCATGTTGGGCTTCTGTATGTGGCCAGGCAGTGAAAAAGTCCCACACATGTGGTATTGTAATACTCAGGAGGAGTAGCAGAATGTATTTTGGTGTGTGATTTTTGCTATTTAAATGCTATGTGTTGGGAATATCTTATAAACGGACAACTTTGTGTAAAAAAAAAAAAATGCGTTTTCATTTTTTTCCCATATTTTCCAAAAACTTCTGAAAAAAAATGAACAGTTCAAAAGACTCATTACGCCTCATAGATTATACGTTGGGGTGTTAGCTTTCCGAAATGGGTTAATTTTGTGGGTGTTTCCATTGTCCTGGTGCTCCAGGGCCTTCAAAAGTGTAATAGGTGGTTGAGAAATGTGATGTGTAATTTATGCTCCTAGAACACCTGGTGGTTCTCCCTGCATGTTGGGCCTCTGTATGTGGCCAGGCATTGAAAAAGTCCCACACATGTGGTATCGCTATACTCAGGAGGAGTAGCAGAATGTATTTTGGGGTGTAATTTGTGGTATACACATGCCATGTGGGAGAAATAAGCTATTACAATGAACATTTTGTGGGGGGAAAAAAAAAAATCTCAATTTTGCAAAGATTTGTGGGAAAAAATTACAACTTCAAATAACTCACCATGCCTCTAACTAAATACATTGAAATGTCTACTTTCCAAAAAGGGGTTATTTGGGGGGCGTTTCTACTTCCCTGGCTTGCTAGGGTCTCAAGAAATGAGATAGGCCACCAGTACATCAGATGTGATAATTTTTTATGATTTGCATCATAGCTTGTAGACTCTAAAACTTTCACACCGACCAAATAATTTCCACTAACTTTTGGTTATTTTTACCAAAGATATGTAGCATTATAAATTGTGGCCAAAATTTATGAAGAAAAATTACTAATTTGCAAAATTTTATCACAGAAATTAAGAAAAATTTGTTTTTCTTTTAATTTTTGGTCTTTTTTCATTTATAGCGCGAAAAATAAAAAACCCAGAGGTAATCAAATACCACCAAAAGAAAGCTCTATTTGTATGAAAAAAAGGACAAAAAAATAATTTGGGTACAGTGTTGCATGACTGAGTAATTGTTATTCAAAATGTGAAAGCACTGAAAGCTGAAAATTGGTCTGGATAGGAGGGGGGTTTAAGTGCTCAGTAAGCAAGTGGTTAAAATGCCATAAAAATAAAAAATAAAAAAATTGTCATTTAAAAAAAAAAAAAAAAAGAATTAAAAAATGTCCCTTTAAGAGCTATGGGCGGAAGTGATGTTTTGACGTTGCTTGCGCCCTGCAATGTTATGGAGACCGGTGGGGCCATCTTCCCCTCACTCGTCTCCATACCCTGCAAGGGTGAAGATCCGATCACCTCTGCCGCTGCCGACGGCTCCGGTAGGCGGCGGATGGCGATAAAAGTGATCTTGTGGCAAATCCGATGCAGAGACCACTCTTATCGGAAAGCGGAACCACCGGCCGAAGAGGCGGATACCGGGGTTATGGCAGCTAGCTTCCTATATTCCTCCTCAAGCTTAGGACGTATATTGGCGTGCAGCGGTCCGTAAGTGGTTAATTACTCAACCGTGGGAAAGTCCCACCCATAGCAACTAACCAGGACATGTGACAATATAAGTAGGAAACATTAGGTTGCTATGGGGCACACAAGCACATTCTGTTTTTTTTTTGTTTGCTTCCTAATGTGTTTTATTTATTTGGTTATTTATTTCAATTATTTCGCCGTCAATTTATGCAGCGCTTTACATATACATTGTACATTCACATCGGTCCCTACCCTCAAGGAGCTTAAAACCTAAGATCCCTCACTCACATTCATATACTAGGGCCAATTTAGACAGGATCCGATTAACCTACCAGCATGTCTTTGGAGTGTTGCTGTGTAACCAGGATGACAACGAGGCATGACATTTGACTAACCTGGATTTTATTGTTCCGGTATATCTATCTTTCCTCTCTGCTTTCAGTTTGCAATTGCATTAGCAAGCATATCAAACAATAAAATAATCCTGTATGAGAATTTTTGTGAATGGGTTTATTTCTGGCCCCGACATCAATCTGAGTCATTAGTGGATTAGTTCACCGTTACCAAAAACTGCCTATGCAGGTAAGTGGTGTCTGTAGATAAAAACAAACTGTGCAGCCCTGACTAAAGTTGAATAATGCCCTTGCCATAGGTGTAGGCCATTTACAGTATCTCACAAAAGTGAGTACACCCCTCACATTTTTGTAAATATTTTATTATATCTTTTCATGTGACAACACTGAAGAAATGACACTTTGCTATAATGTAAAGTAGTGAGTGTACAGCTTGTATAACAGTGTAAATTTGCTGTCCCCTCAAAATAACTCAACACCATTAATGTCTAAACCGCTGGCAACAAAAGTGAGTACAAAGTGAACAGTAATGACTAGGCCTCGCTTAGCAATGTAATAGCAAAGACCTGGGAGTTCTCAGCTCAGGCCTCATGAGGTATGTCATGGCCTACACCTATAGCAAGGGCATTATTCAACTTTAGGCAAAGCTGCACAGTTTGTTTTTATCTACAGACACCACTTACCTGCATAAGTAGTCTTTGGGTAAAGGGGAACTAACCCTTTAAAAGGATAGTTCACCTTTACAAAAAAACTGCCTATGCAGGTAAGTTGTGTCTGTAGATAAAAACAAACGGTGCAGCTTGGACTAAAGTTGAAAATGCCCTTGCTATAGGTGTAGGCCGTTTACATACCTTATGAAGCCTGACTGGAATACTCCCAGGACGTTTTTCAGTACTCCCAGGACATTGCTAAGTGAGGCCTAGTCATCACTGCTCACCTCCACCATCACAGGAGCGTTCTCTGATTTAAATCCTCTCATATACTCTTTATCTCTCATGATGCAGTATCTCTGAGCTCAGCATTTGAGAGCTCACTCCTGTGATGGTAGAGGTGAGCAGTGATGACTAGGCCTCACTTAGCAAGTTCCTGGGGGTACTTAGCCATACCTCCCAACTTTTGAACTTCAGAATGAGGGACACTTGAGGAAGGAAGCAACCTTGCATAGCGTGCCATGGCAAATGTGGTTGTGGTCAAACTTCTGACAGTGGGAGGAGCTTAAGGGGTGTCAATAAACAAAACTCAGGCTTCCTTGTACGTATAAAATATGCTTTTATTATTGTTCTGCAAGCAAGAGTCTCATGGATACATACAAACCCCAGCACATTAATTTAAAAAAAAGGACAAAAGCATGCAGGGTTGGGAGAGCATTACATACAGAGTGCAGGGTTCTGGGATGAGCTATATACAGAACGCAGGGTTCTGGGATGAGCTATGTACAGAGTGCAGGGTTCTGGGGTGAGCTTTGCATAGAGTGCAGAGTTCTGGGATGAACTATTTACAGAGTGCAGGGTTCTGGGATGAGCTATGTACTGAGCGCAGGGTTCTGGGATTAGCTATGTACAGATCGCAGGGTTCTGGGATGGGATAAGTACACAGTGCAGGGTTCAGGGATGAGCTATGTACAGAGTGCAGGGTTCTGGGATGGGCTAAGTACAGAGTGCAGCATTCTGGAATGAGCTATGTACAGAGTGCAGGTTTCTGGGATGAGCTATGTACAGAGACCTTTGCTGGTAGTTCCGCTAATGGTGTCGGTCAGTACAGCAGTGGACATGCACAGTAGGGCAGTGGACGTGGTCAGTAGGGCAGTGGACATGGTCAGTAGGGCAGTGGACATGGTAAGTAGAGCAGAGAATATTGTCAGTAGGGCAGTGAATATTGTATGATGGGAGGGGTGGCAGTGGAGGGCAGTATGATTGGGCGGAGGGCAGTATAATGGAGGGCAGTATAATGGAAGGGGAGGCAGTGAGGGCAGTATGATGCGAGGGGGATAGTGGAGGGCAGTATGATGGGAGGGGTGGCAGTGGGCAGTATGATGTGGTGGAGGGCAGTATGATGGAGGGCAGTATAATGGAAGGGGAGGCAGTGAGGGCAGTATGATGCGAGGGGGGATAGTGGAGGGCAGTATGATGGTAGGGGTGGTAGTGGAGGGCAGTATGATGGGAGGGAGTGGTAGTGGAGAGCAGTATGATAGGAGGGAGGGGAGTGGAGGGCAGTATGATGGGAGGGGAGATAGTGGAGGGCAGTATGATGGGAGGGGAGATAGTGGAGGGCAGTATGATGGGAGGGGGTGGTAGTGGAGATCAGTATGATAGGAGGGGGGGTAGTGGAGGGCAGTATGATGGGAAGGGGGTAGTGGAGGGCAGTATGATGGGAGGGGGGGATAGTGGAGGGCAGTATGGGGTGACTGTACAGCAGCATGACTGGAGGGGTGCAGTCTATGGGAGGGAGCAGAGTGACCATGAGCGTCCTCGGCTCAGGGAGCATTTCTCCTACCTTTCTTCCAGAGCAGGAACAGACATCTGGCAAGACCCAGAGTTGGGGGGTGGAGTCCGGGGCAGAGCTTAGGTGTGAGGAGGAGATTCTCCTATGGCTTGCTCTGAATTCTGGGGCCCCCTCATCATGACATCACTGATTGCTAGACGCTAGGCTGGCCGTGTCTAGCAACCAGTTGTTTGGGCAGTGAGCCAGGCAGTGCCTGAGGGTTTATATTAAAGCGCCGCGGGTCTCGACCAGAAGTACACCGGGCAGTGAGGAATTTTTAGGGGGTATCAGATTGGCCCAGGGGGCAATTCCGGGACATTGTATTTTCCCGGAATGAATGTGCCCGGAACGTGGGACAGATCTCCCAAGGAGGGACTTTCACGGGTAATCCGGGGATGGTTGGGAGGTATGCTTGGCAACATCCTGGGAGTATTCCAGTCAGGTTTCATAAGGTATGTAAATGGCCTACACCTATATCCAAGGGCTTTACTCAACTTTAGTCAAAGCTGCACAGTTTGTTTTTATCTACAGATGCCCCTTATATGCATAGGCAGTTGGGTGAAGGTGAACTAACCCTTTAAAGGGTTGCTGGAAGTGGCATGAAGGGGTTAACATACATGCATTTCAACTGTGCATTTAGCTGTTTACATGTGTAGTTTGAATTTAAAGTCTGTTTCCTTCCTTCACATTGGAAAGTTAAGGAAAAAACATAGCCAGTGGTTCTGTAGAACCTCCACCCACCCTTCAAATCATTCATTACTCAATTAGGAGGAATGTGAAACGCGGTATTCTCTCCTATTTTAACAGCCCACCCATAGCAACCAACCAGGACATGTGACAAAATAAAGGGAGACATTTGGTTGCTAAGGGACACACAAGTTCTTTGTTTTTTTTTGCTTTCTTGCATTTTTCTAGGTAATCAGGATGACACATATTACATTTTTATCACACAAATCAAACTTTCTTTTGGTGGTATTTTTCATAGTTTCTGTCAATTTTGTAAATAAGTAATTTTTCTCCTTCACTGATGGGCACTGATGAGATGGCACTTATGGGCACTGAAGAGCACTGATGAGGTGGCACTGATGTGGAGACACTAATATGCCACACTGATGGGCACTGATATGCAGCACTGATGAGCACTGATAGGGGCACGAATAGGGGCACTGATGGGCAATGATTGGTGGCACTGATGGGCAATGATAGGCGACATGGATAGGCGGCACTGGTGGGCACTGAAAGGCAGCACTGATGGGCACAAATATGCATCACTGATGGGCACAGATTGGTGTCACTCCTGGGCACAAATTGGCATTACAAATGGTCCCATCGGCATCACTGCTGAGCACTGTTGGGGCTACACTGATGATCAGTGTGCTGATTACCTGTACAGGTCTCCCCTGCTAGGAGATGCCACTGATTGGCTCTTCTCTCCTCACACTCTGTCAGTGTGAGGCGAGGAGAGCCAATAAATGGCACTTCTGTGTTTACATGTGATCGGCTGTGATTGGACACAGCCGATCACATGGGTAAAGAGCCGCCTCATTGGCTCTTTACTGAGATCAGGGTCACGCCATGTCCCTAGGGGGCGGGAGAGCGGTGACACTGGGGCAACCCAGAACGAGAGGGGATCCCACCCGCCGTCATTTTACTATAAGGTGTGCGGGAGGTAGTTAAAGGATTAGTTCATCTTTACCAAAAAACTGCCTATGCAGATAATGTAGAAGAACTCACCCAAGCTCTGCCGCAATAAGGGGATGATGAGCTGTGTGTCGGTGCTTTAGATATCTCCATAGCTCCCAACTGTCCCGGATTTCGAGGGACTGTCCCTGATTTGGAACAATGTCCCTCTGTCCCTCTTTCCTCCTCATTTGTCCCTCATTTTGGTCTGAACTATATAGTTGTTAGGGATGGGCGAACGGTTCGGCCCGAGCATAAGTTCGGGCCGAACTTTGGTTGTTCAGATGTTTGACGAACAGCGAACATTATGCGGTGTCCACGGCAAATTCAAAGGCTGCGGAACCCCGTTAAAGTCTATAGGACACTGACATGAAAAATCAAAAGTGCTCATTTTAAAGGCTTATATGCAAGTTATTGTCATAAAAAGGGTTTGGAGACCCGGGTCCTGCCCCAGGGGACATGGATCAATGCAAAAAAAAAGTTTTAAAAATGTCCGCTTTTTCAGGAGTAGTGATTTTAATAATGTTTAAAGTGAAACAATAAAAATGAAATATTCCTTTAAATATCATGCCTGGGGGGTGTCTCTATAGTATCCCTGTAAAGTGGCGCATGTTTCCCGTGTTTAGAACAATACCACAGCAATCTGAAGGAAAAGGAAAAAAAGTCATTTAAAACTGATCGCGGCTGTAATGAATTGTCGGGACTCGGCAATATAGGTAAAACTCATTGAAAAAAAATGGCATGGGCCCCCCCCACCACCACCAGTCCATTACCAGGCCCTTTGGGTCTGGTATGAATATTAAGGGGAACCCTGAACCAAAAATTTTTTAAAAAAATTGCGTGGGGGTCCCTGACAAAATCCATACCAGGTCCCGAAAAAACTGCTATTTTTAAAACTTCTTTTTGCATTGATACATGTCCCCTGGGGCAGGACCCGGGTCCCCAAACACTTTTTATGACAATAACTTGCATATAAGCCTTTAAAATTAGCACTTTTGATCTTTCACATTCGTGTCCCATAGAATTTAATGACGTTCGTCCAAATTTTTTGCCTGTTCACAAGTTCTGGTGCGAACTGAACCGGGGGGGTGTTCGGCTCATCCTTAATAGTTGTATATAAAATGCACTTTTTATCTTTCAAAAAGTGTTCCCCAGTGCTAAACCTTATATCCAATTACTAAATTGCTGCATTTGTACATTTCAAAAGCCAATATAAAGGAATAAATAAAAAAACAAAAAAAAAAAAAAACTTGTGGGTTTAACTGATCTTTTTGTGTGTGTAATTCTCCTCATTCTCCTCATTCCCATCTCAAAAAGTTGGGAGGTATGGCTATCCCATCCAACATGAATCCATAGAAATCACTGCTTCAGTGCAAAATAAAATTTCATAAGGAGCGATCGTGTGCCTGTTTTTGATTTCTATGGATTTATGCAGATAAGGGGTGAAGGTGGACACAAACTTGAATTAAGGGGTAATCCCGGGCAATTCGGGACACGTGGGCACTCTAGCCCCAACATCATTAGTCATTAGTGGATTAGTTCACCATTACAAAAAAATGCCTATGCAGGTAAGGGGGTGTCTGTAGATAAAAACAAACTGTGCAGCTCTGACTAAAGTTGAATAATGCCCTTGCTATAGGTGTAGGCCATTTATGTACCCCCTGAAGCCTGACTGGAATACCCCCAGGAAGCTGCTAAGTGAGGCCTAGTCATTATTGCTCACCTCCCCCATCACAGGAGTCAGTTTTAGAATGCTGTGCTCAGAACTACTGCATCAGAAGAGAGAAAGAGCCATGTAGGGGGGGGGGGGTTGTATCACAAAAAAAGTTTACTCCTGTGAGGGCGGATGTGAGCAGTAATGACTAGGCCTAGGGTTGCCACCTGTCCGGGATTCACCCGGATAGTTCGGGTTTTAAATCATGTGTCAGGGTTTCTGACCGCCCGAAACCCGGACACATTATTCTGACCGGACTATGGCTTCCCAGCAGGTTTGCTGGCTGCAGTTGGCTAAGCCAAGAGTATCTATTACACTCTCTTTCACACTGCCAAAGCCAGCACTAACAATACTAACAATTACCCCACCCCCCCGCCCCCCACACTGATGGGAGAGGAGAGAGGACTCGTTCTGCTCCTCTTTCTCCCTCCCCTACCTCTGTGTGTCTGCCTACACTCTAATTCCCTGTGCCTCAGAAAATGAAAGTGGGGGCAGGAAATTAGAAGCCCAGAAGTTGCAGATAGATCTGGATGAGAGGTGCTGACTGACAAAGGGTGAGTGAGCTCACCATCCATCCCTGTCTGTGACTGAAGCCTCCCCCCACCTCTCCTGCCTCTGAGTGAGTACACTAAGCTAAATCAGCATAGTTGCCAACATTGTAAAAAAATTTATAGGGACACTTTTTTGGCTGTAGGCGGAGTCTTATTATAGTTAGGGGCGGGGCATGCATTTGTAGGCGTGACATAGCAAAAAAGAAAAATGGGTGTGGTTTACGTGAAATAGTGGGCATGGCTTATATTGGCGTGGTTCAAATGGGGGTGTGGTTAGAGTCTGAGATGAATGAGAGATGGAGAAAGAAAGGGGAAAAGAGGGAGGGAGAGAGAAAGAAGAAAAGAAGGAAAGAAGGAGGGAAGGAGAGAGAAGGAAGGAAAGGGGGATGGAGAGACAGCAGGCCCAGATCCTACACCACAATAGAAATGTGTATTCCAGAGTTTAACAAATCAGCAGATAAAGTTACTCCAAACACCTGGTGTTAGCGCTTCAATCATCCCAGCACCATGGTTGTTATGGTGTCAGGATGATTGAAGCGCATTATTACTATTATTATATTGTAATATAGAATGAAATCATTCAACTCACCATAATCCAGAATCAGTGGGATCCCTGAGCGTGTCACCTGCCACGTCGCCTGCCACCAGATGCCATCAGGTGCCCCCACCAGAGTCCATCCTTGCATCAGGTGCCCCCAGCAGAGTCTGTCCTTACATCTGGTGCCCCCAGCAGAGTCCGTCCTTACATCAGGTGCCCCCAGCAGAGTCCGTCCTTACATCAGGTGCCCCCAGAAGCAGAGGCCCTCCTTACAGATCTGTGTCCCTGGCAGCGGAGCCCCTCTTTACATCTGGTGTCCCCAGCAGCGGAGCCCTCCTTTACATCTGTGTCCCCGGCAGTGGAGCCCTCCTTTACATCTGTGTCCCCGGCAGCGGAGCCCTCATTTACATCTGGTGTCCCCAGCAGAGGAGCCCTCCTTTACATCTGGTGTCCCCAGCAGAGGAGTCCTCCTTTACATCTGGTGTCCCCAGCAGCGGAGCCCTCCTTTACATCTGGTATCTCCCAGCAGCAGAGCCCTCCTTCACATCTGGCGTCCCTGGCAGCGGAGCCCTCCTTTACATCTGGTGTCCCTGGCAGCGGAGCTTTCCTTTACATCTGGTGTCTCCCCCAGCAGCCGAGCCCTCCTTACAGATCTGTGTCCCCCAGCAACAGAGCCCTCCTTACTTCAGTGTCCCCATCAGCTGGCAGCAGCGGAGCCCTCCTTACAGAGCGATCTGTGTCCCCAAGCAACAGAGCTCTCCTTACTTTAGTGTCCCTGACAGCAGCAGCGGAGTCCTCCTTACAGAGCGACCTGTGTTCCCCAGCAGCGCGGCAGCTACAGTTCCCGGCAGTTCCCGGCAGTTCCTGGCTTTCTTGTGTGTGTGTTCAGTGGAGAGAGGAGAAGCTAATTGGCTGCCCATCCCCTCTCCACTGAACACAAGAGGAAATAATCCTCGTGACGGCGGCTGTGGCCATATATTTGTAGTCCGCCAGCCGTTTTTTCCTAAAACATTCCCAATTTTCCCGGGACAAAGGCAAAATCCCGGGAAATTAATTGGGACGAGCTCTGATCGGGATGAGGGTCCCAAAATCAGGATTGTCCTGGGACTGTTGGCAAGTATGCATCAGGTGTCCCCATCAGAGTGCCTCCTTCCATCCGGCATTCCAAGCAGAGTCCCTCCTTACATCAGGTGTCCCCAGTACAGTACCTCTTACATCAGGTATCCCCAGTGGAGTGCCTCTTACATCTGGTGTCTCCAGTACTGTACCTCTTACATCAGGTGTCCCCAGCAGAGTGACTATTATATCAGGTGTCCCCAGCGGTCAGTGTCCCCAGCGGAGTGCCTCTTATATCAGGTGTCCCCAGGGGAGTGCCTCTTAAATCAGTGCCCCCACGGAGTGCCTCTTAAATCAGTGCCCCCATCAGAGTGCCTCCTAAATCAATGCCCCCAGTGGAGTGCCTCTTAAATCAGTGCCCCCAGTGGAGTGTTGGCTGCAGACGGAGTGTTGGCTGCAGTCTAGCTACATCTCCTCCCGTTCCTCGTGTTCAGTGGAGAGGGGAGGGGCCGATCCGTGCAGCTAACCCCGGTTGGAGAATTGTGAAGAGAGAAGCCGATTCATTAGCTGCACGAATCGGCCCCTCCCTTCCCCACCAAACACGAGGAACAAGAGGAGATTTAGCTGAACACAAGGGGAAAGCTCTCGCAGCGGCCCCGAGGGCCATTTTGTTGGAGCCAGGAGCCAGAACTGCTGCAGAGCCAAACATGCCTGTTTTTCCATGGACAAAAGGCATAATCCCAAATCGGGACGGCCTCCAATCGTGACGAGGGTCCCAAAATCGGGATTGTCCCGGGAAAATCGGGACTGTTGGCAACTATGAATCCGGGTTCTCAGAGCACCCCTTACATCAGAGTTCCCCTTTACACCAGAAAAACAAATAAACTGGCGCTCAGAGGCTGTAAGGCGAATGACTATAAAAGTTAATGAAATTGTAAAGTCTAAAAGCTGTATCAATCACGGTGTAATCAGGACAGTGTTGGAAGTCTTGGACAGGAGCCAGGAAACAGTATATAAAGCAGGAGAGGATCCCTGGAGGATAAGTCATAAGTAAAACAAAACACCGGAATAAAACTTTTCTTTTCTTGTAGGAATTTGTGTGGCCAGATTCACGAAAGGCAGCTCTTCTTGTTGAGAGAAGTCAAACTCAGATCCATCCAGGTAAAAAAGAGAGAGAGGAGCGCCACTAAGTAAAATCATTTATTCACCAATATAAAAACAAAGTATCAACTTACATTTAGGAGCGGTATATAGAACAGACAGATGTGATTCCTGATAGAAGAGGGGGAAGGGAACAGTCAGTGATTCCCCGGGGATGCCTCCAAACACGACGCAGTCTGGCGGGGAGGCCAGGCCAGTGACACTTGATAAAGGAGCGCGCATGTGCAGTACAGACCCTGCGCATGCTCAGAAACGCGTTGTGTTTTTTCTCCTCATTGGCAACATTGCCAGCGGCTTCCTGGGCTGCCGCTCCGTCCTCCCGCAGAGACAGGCTGTGTACCGTCCTGGCCTCCCCGCCAGACTGCGTCGTGTTTGGAGGCATCCCTGGGGAATCACTGACTGTTCCCTTCCCCCTCTTCTATCAGGAATCACATCTGTCTGTTCTATATACCGCTCCTAAATGTAAGTTGATACTTTGTTTTTATATTGGTGAATAAATGATTTTACTTAGTGGCGCTCCTCTCTCTCTTTTTTACCCCTTTACACCAGAGTCTGCAGTGTTCCCCCCTTACATCAGAGTCCTCTCTGTACATCAAAGTTCTCAGTGTTTCCCTTAAATCAGGGTTCCCAGAGCATCCTTTATGTTAGAGTCCCCAGAGTTCTCCCTTACATCAGAGTCTGCAGAGTCCCCCCTTACAGCGTAAAGGGAACTCTGCGAGTTCAGCTATAAAGGGGGAGCTCTGCAGATTCAGATGTAAAAGAGAAACTCTGTGGATTCTGATATAAAAGGGGAAATCTGTGCACTCTGATGTAAAGGGGGACTCTTGTGATTAACTTTATATGATTAGAAATGTTATTTGAATAAAAGTTTTGTGAGATTGTATAGGTTGGATAAGGAGCGGCGGAGAGGTGGAAGGAGGGAAGGGATGGGGGGGGGGAATTGGAATATACATATTAAAATATAAATGTCTGTGATGAAAATTGTAATGTTATTTTTCAATATTAGACATACGTTGGTTTGTAAAAAATTTTTTTTTTCATAAAAGCAAAATAAAGATCAATACCTCAAGTCGCCCCAAGTCGCTGGACATAAGAAATTCCATTGAAGTGAAAGAGAGCTGTCTTAACGTACACTACTGAAGTCGCTCCGACTTCAGAAAAGGTTCCTGTTCTACTTCAAGGCGACTTCTAGGCAACTTGTACCCATAGATTTCAGTGGAAGTTGCCTCCAAGTCAGATCTCCATCTATATTGAAGCAACTTTACAGGAAAAAGAAAATAATTTACCCAGGTACTTCCCACGTTTATCCAGGCAACCCCCTCCCTCCCACAGAACTGATTATTCTGTGATTGGCCACAGCTAAAGTCGCCTGTCCTGGAGGCAACTTTAAGTCACGTTGTAAGTTGTGCAAAGTCGCGCTGAAGTCGCCTCCAAATCGCCTTGCAAAGTCACTCTGTAAGTCGGGTTGCCCCCATGTGAACCGGCACTTAAGGAGGAATGTAAATGGCCTACGCCTACTGTTTACCCACTTGAAGACCAACCTTTTTCTGGCACTTTTTGTTTACAAGTTGAAATTGGTATTGTTTGGTAGAAAATTACCTAGAACCCCCAAACATTGCACATTTGTAGATTGTTGCAATTTTTTATGTGACACGGTATTTGCGCAGTGGTTTTTGAAATGCATTTTTTTGGGAAAAAAATAAATTTTAATGAATTAACAAAACATAATATGTACCCCAATTTTTTCGTATAATGTGAAAGATGTCATGCTACCATGGGTATGCACCAAAGCGGCGCTGTAAAGTGTACAGGTTGCCATAATAATGGGCGTCGGCGTCGGAAGTGCCCGCCCCATTGTTATGGCAAACAAGCCATTGGCGCTACCCACTGACTCCTGGGAAATGATGACACACATCTCCCAGGAGCTGTAACGAGCAGAGGCGGCAAGGGAAGTGACGTAAGGAGCCTAGGTGATTAGGAAGGAAGATGTCAAGGGACCACATAGCAACAGGCATAAAAAGGTAAGTAAAAAAAAACATTTTCTCCAAATGTTTTTCTTTTATTATTTTATGCACATTAATGACATTTTTTTTTTTTTGGGTGGAACTCCACTTTAAGCGAAAGTTTGTCTAAAGAAAAACATTTTTAGATTTGATTTGAATAGGTTTAGAGAAGATGACTCTCTGACGTTCTTAGGAAGTGAATTCCAAAGTTTTGGAGCATAGCAGGAGAAGGCTCTGTCCCTCATTGAGTGTAGGTAAGTAGGGGGGACCACACAGTAAACCAGAATTTGAGGAGCGGAGGTTATGGGGGAGAGTAAGTTGATAAAATGCAGACAGATAATGGGGTGCCAAGCTATGAAGAGCCTTGTAGGTGAGCAAGAGGATCTTAAAGTCTATGGGAAACTAGGGATTTGGCCCGAGCATAAGTTCGGCTTTTTTTTTTTTGGTCCGTCGGGCGGCATGGATTTACGTTAAAGGGGGTGTAACAATAAACAGGGACAGTGTGTGCAGGAAGGGGGTGTAGGGTTAAAGGGGGGCAGTGTGTATAGGAAGAGGGTGTAGGGTTAAAGGGGGGGTAGTGTGTATAGGAAGGGGGTTTAGGGTTAAAGAGGGTGTAGCAATAAACAGGGGCAGTGTGTGCAGGAAGGGGGTGTAGCATTAAAGGGGGTCAGTGTGTGAAGGAAGGGGGGCAGTGTGTACAGGAAGGGGGGCGTAGGGTTAAAGGGGGGCAGTGTGTATAGGAAGGGGGTGTAGGGTTAAAGGAGGGAAGCAAGTGTGTATAGGAAGGGGGGATTAGGGTTAAAGGGGGGCAGTGTGTATAGGAAGGGGGGTATAGGGCTAAAGGGGGTGTAGCAATAAACAGGGGCAGTGCGTGCAGGAAAGGGGGTGTAGCGTTAAAGGAGGGCAGTGTATGCAGGAAGGGGGGCAGTGTGTACAGGAAGGGGATGTAGGGTTAAAGGGGGCAAATGTATACAAGAAGGGTGGTGTAGGGTTAAAGGGGGGGCAGTGTGTATAGGAAGGGGGTGTAGGGTTAAAGGGGGTGTAGCAATAAACAGGGGCAGTGTGTGCAGGAAGGGGGTGTAGGGTTAAAGGGGGGGGTAGTGTGTATAGGAAGGGGGGTTAGGGTTAAAGGGGGTATAGCAATAAACAGGGGCAGTGTGTGCAGGAAGTGGGTGTAGCATTAAAGGGGGTCAGTGTGTGAAGGAAGGGGGGCAGTGTGTACAGGAAGGGGGTGTAGGGTTAAAGGGGGCAGTGTGTATAGGAAGGGGGTGTTGGGTTAAAGGGGGGCAGTGTGTATAGGATGGGGGGTGTAGGGTTAAAAGGGGTGTAGCAATAAACAGGGGCAGTGAGTGCAGGAAAGGGGGTGTAGCGTTAAAGGAGGGCAGTGTGTGCAGGAAGGGGGGCAGTGTGTACAGGAAGGGGGTGTAGGGTTAAAGGGGGCAAATGTATACAAGAAGGGGGGTGTAGGGTTAAAGGGGGGCAGTGTGTGTAGGAAGAGGGGCAGTGTGTACAGGAAGGGGGTGTAGGGTTAAAGGGGGGCAGTGTGTATAGGAAGGGGGTGTAGGGTTAAAGGGGGGCAGTGTGTATAGGATGGGGGGTGTGGGGTTAAAAAGGGTGTAGTAATAAACAGGGGCAGTGTGTGCAGGAAGGGGGTGTAGCATTAAAGGGGGCAGTGTGTAAGGGAAGCGGGGGGGGCAGTGTGTAAGGGAAGGGGGTGTAGGATTAAAGGGGGGGAGTGTATACAGGATGTTGGGGTGTAGGGTTAAAGGGGGTGTAGCATTAAACGAGGGCTGCGTGTGCAGGAAGGGGGTGAAGGGTTAAAGGGGGGGCAGTTATGTGCCGGAAGGGGGACCATCAGTACAGTTTTTTTTTGGGGGGGGTGGTGAAAGTAGCTGATCTTGCCTAGGGCGTATAATAGTCTGGAAGGGTGCAATCCTCACCATAGGATAGGATTAATCTGCAGATGGAATAAAGAATAAAGAATTCCATTATGGCTGATATATTTGCTCGTTTCCTGTGGAATATTACAAGACTTCCATATGTTCTATGTAATCACTGTGACCACGAGTTATATTTATTTAGCTGTTCAAGGTCCAGGATCAGTACTGTACATCGGGGAAGTCCAGGGACTGAGTGCTTTAGTCTCATATTATGTTTCATTATCTTTTACTCAGTTTTATGAATATTCATATTTGAGAGCAGTTTTTCTCAACCTTTGCTTTATTTCATTTATTATGGTTTTTAACAATCTGTATGTGAAATAAAAATTAAAGCAGAGCTAAACTTACGTTTCTGTCAATTCTTCCGGTCCCTTGCCAATGCCAGCATCTTCTTTGGGCACTGTTCTTTGGCCATCTTCATTGGCCAGCGTGGGATGACGGTATTCCTGCGCAAGCAAAAGAATTAGCCATCCCGGCACGCCAGGACCATGCCAGCAATGAAAACCGAGCTGTACATGCGCAGCTCAGTTTACATGCCAGGGAATTCTGCGATCAGGCATACAGCCCTGCAAAATATGTAGGTTGAAGTTGCTGACCTCTCCTTCTGAAGATGGGGGCTTCTTGGCTACAAGGGTTCCTTTACAAGCGTAGTGCCCTCTGAAAAGCGATCCACAGAGGGCATTCGACAGGTGGCGAGCAGGTGTTATGCTACCTCACTGCCTGTCTTAATCCCTAAAATCCTGCACCATTGGTGCAGATCCATTCAGGCAAATGGGTTGTGTTCAGGAAGGATATTTTTTTGTGTACATCCCATCTTCTGCCTTTGCAGCTAAAGTGGGAATGGTTGGGGGTTAATAAAAACACATCTCAACTGCATGTTTTACCACCCTCCCCCAACCACAAGTGTAAATGAGGCTTTATCCTGACCTACACATTTCTCTTTCTATAGGTTTCTTTTGAGGAAATCACATTCAAAATTCTAAGTGGTAAAGGTCAAACGATTTCTGCTAAAATGCTTCCTTATTGTTTTGACACAATTTTTTTTTTGTTGTTGTCTGCAAAGGATGACTTTCTGCTTTATATCCTGCACCCATGATGTCCAATTTGAGCCCAAAGTATCAATACTTTGTGTGGCCACCATTATTTTCCAGTATTGCCTTAACCCCCTTGGGCATGGAGTTCACCAGAGCTTCACAGGTTGCCACTGGAGTCCTCTTCCACTCCTCCTGGATGTTAGAGACCTTGCGCTCCTCCACCTTCCATTTGAGGATGCCCCACAGATGCTCAATAGGGTTTAGATCTGGAGACATGCTTGGCCAGTCCATCACCTTTACCCTCAGCTTCTGCGGCCCGGTCTCTAAAGGAAGGGGATCATGCTCTGCTTCAGTATGTCACAGTACATTCATGGGTCCCTCAATGATCTGTAGCTCCCCAGTGCCGGCAGCACTCATGCAGCCCCAGACCATGACACTCCCACCACCATGCTTGACTGTAGGCAAGACACACTTGTCTTTGTACTCCTCACCTGGTTGCCGCCACACACGCTTGACACCATCTGAGCCAAATAAGTTTATCTCATCAGACCACAGGACATGGTTCCAGTAATCCATGTCCTTGTCTTCAGAAAACTGTTTGCAGGCTTTCTTGTGCATCATCTTTAGAAGAGGCTTCCTTCTGGGATGACAGCCATGCAGACCAATTTGATGCAGTGTGTGGCGTATGGTCTGAGCACTGACAGGCTGACCCCCCCACCCCTTCAACCTCTGCAGCAATGCTGGCAGCACTCATATGTCTATTTCCCAAAGACAACCTCTGGATATGATGCTGAGCATGTGCACTCAACCTCTTTGGTCCACCATGGCGAGGCCTGTTCTGAGTGGAACCTGTCCTGTTAAACCTCTGTATGGTCTTGGCCACCGTGCTGCAGCTCAGTTTCAGGGTCTTGGCAATCTTCTTATAGCCTAGGCCATCTTTATGTAGAGCAACAATTCTTTTTTTTTTAGATCCTCAGAGAGTTCTTTGTCATGAGGTGCCATGTTGAACTTCCAGTGACCAGTATGAGAGAGTGAGAGGGATAACACCAAATTGAACACACCTGCTCCCCATTCACACCTGAGACCTTGTAACACTAACGAGTCACATGACACCGGGGAGGGAAAATGGCTAATTGGTCCCAATTTGGACATTTTCACTTAGGGGTGTACTCACTTTTGTTGCCAGCAGTTTAGACATTAATGGCTGTGTGTTGAGTTATTTTGAGGGGACAGCAAATTTACACTGTTATACAAGCTGTACACTCACTACTTTACATTGTAGCAAAGTGTCATTTCTTCAGTGTTGTCACATGAAAAGATATTAGATACTATTAAATTATAGGTATTGGAATTTCCTTTCAAATTTGGCTGTTAGTAAACGTAACGAATATGAATTTATCCAAAGTTACGAATTATCCAAAATAACTAATGCCATATCTAAAAAAATGGAACGGATCAAATTAATAATAAATAATAATAATAAAAAGTTCTTCTTATTATTATTATTGTTATTTATTATTAATTTGTTACATTCCATTCGTTTAGATACGACATTCCTTATTTCGGTTAATTAGTAACTTTGGATAAATTCGTATTCGTTATGTACACTGACAGCCAAATTTGAAAGGAAATTCCAATACCTATAATTTAATAGTTAGTTATTATTTCACATTTTCAAATTTTCAAATTTACGAATTTACTAATTTACTAACCTACTAATTTTCGAATTCACGAATATTCGGAAAAATTCATTAAATGGGTTTTTGGTAATTCGGATGTTTCAGAATTAACAAATTTGTGGAAATATGTTAAAAAAACGAATTCAGAACAAAACGAATTGCATGTCTAATTGGTATCAGTGGGAGCAATAGTGCCTCATCTTTGGTGTCAGTAAAAGTAATAATGTTCCATCATTGGTGTCAGTGGAAAAAGTAGTTTTCCATCGCTGGTATCAATGGAAGGAAAAGTGTTACATCATTGATGTCAGTGGAAAGAATAATGCCTCGCATCATTGGTGTCAATAGTAGGAATAATGCCCCATAGTTAGTGTCAGTGGAAGGAATAGTGCCTTGTATCAGTGGGAGAAATCGTGACCCAAGGGTTGGATAAAGGCCTGCATCTGGCCTGCAGAACTATTGCACTAGCATTTTGTGAACATTAATGGGAGAGTTTATTTTGTTTCTATTATTGAAGGTCAATATCCTTACTGTGTTTGTTACTTTTTATATTGCAAACTTAATTAAAATATTGAATGTAGCATCATCTCAAGGAGTCTTCCACTTGGCTGACATCGACTTAGAAGGGTGCTGTCCTTCCTTATACAAGTGGATGAAATAAAAGATTGCTCTACCTTGGCTAATACATTTGCCTATTCCCTGTGGAATATTACAGGACTCCAATTTCTTCTATATAAACATTATCACTGCAAGTGACTTTTATTGAGCTGTTCAAAATGACCCCTTTAAGTTAAGTCCTACTGCAGTATTCCCTAAAAAGCGACCCCAAGTGGACCACTTTGAGGAGTGCAGTTAAAAAAACAGCTTGTATGCATTCATGAGGTTAACCTTGCTATCTCCTGAAGGCCTTTTTTTTTCCTTTGCAAAACTTGAAATTTTGAAAGGACACAGCACAACTACAAACCCAGCTTTTGGCTTGTGGTTGTGGGGTGGGCCCCATTGGCTTGAATGGGGGAGGAAGTGCCACCTGTCAACCCAACAAGCTGTTAAAGTGATTGTAAGGGTTCGTTTTTTTTTTTTAAATAACAAATATGTCATACTTGCCTCCGCTGTGCAGCTCGTTTTGCACAGAGTGGCTCTGAACCTCATCTTTTGGGGTCCCCCGGCAGCTCTAGCAGCTCCTCCCCCACATCAGATAACCCCCTAGGAGAAGCGCTTTCCAGAGGGGGTTACCTTGCGGGCACGCTCCCGAGCCCAGCATTCAGTGTCCATAGCCGCCGAATGTATGACTCGGCCCCTCCCCCCCAGCACCCACGTCATTGGATTTGATTGACAGAAGCGGGAGCCAATCGCTGGGCTGCTATCAATCTATCCAATCAAGAGCCGAGAACCCCGGGCAGAGAGACAGCACAGGTCAAGTTCCAGGGCTCAGGTAAGTAAAACAGGGGGGCTGGGGGCCGGTCACTGCCAAGTGTTTTTTCAGCTTAATGCATAGGATGCTGTCAGGAGGCACAAGCCGCCTCCGTCCGCCGGGCTCCACGGCGCATGCGCGGAGGACTCACGCTGCGCCGTGCACTCGTTCGCGGCCCAGCTGTGCGGCGCGCGCGGGTGCACGGCGGTCCCCGTGTGCGCGCCGTGGCCGTGCGGGTGCCCGGCGGCGCGTCACGCTGACGCGCTCGCCGGTGGGCTACTTCTGACGGCTCCAGCGCCCAGTCGGGTTGCTGGTTAGTCGTCAGCTGTGCCCTGTCCTGTACCCAGTTTCCTTGTTATACTCCCTGTGATACTCTCTCTGCCTGTTGATACCCCCAGACCTCTGCTAGTTAACGGATACCCTCTCTGCCTGCCGGATACCCCCAGACCTCTGCTAGTTAACGGATACCCTCTCTGCCTGCCGGATACCCCCAGACCTCTGCTAGTTAACGGATACTCTCTCTGCTTGCTGGATACCCTGACCTCTGCTAGTTAAACGGATACTCTCTCTGCTTGCTGGATACCCTGACCTCTGCTAGTTAAACGGATACTCTCTCTGCTTGCTGGATACCCTGACCTCTGCTAGTTAAACGGACACTCTCTCTGCCTGCTGAATACCTCTGACCTCTGCTTGTTTTACGGATACCCCTTGTCTGCCTGATACCCCTGATCTCAGCCTGTTACACGGACTTGCTCTGGCCAGTTACCCCAGTTTCAGCTAACCACTTGTTTGCAGCTTCTCCTGTGTCCACAGTTACTCGGACTTCCTTCAGGAATCCAGTCCCTTCCGGAAGCCCGTGCCTCCGCGTGCCCCCAACTCCCTGTATCATCTCCAGGGGTCGGGTGCGCGTGGTCGTAAGGGCGAGCCGCTCTCGGCATCTCGGCCTCGGTGAGTATAGTCCCCGACAGTACTAACCAGCCAGATGTCTGAGGCCGACAGAGCGCGCTCTCCTTTGGAGATCCTGTGCCAACAGGTCTCCACCCTGGCCGACTCAGTCCAGAAGCTACAGGAGGGGTATGCTCAAGTTGACAGCCGCCTCCAACAGATTGCTGGAGTACTTCCTTCCGCCACTGCAGTTCCGGCACCCAGCAATGAAGGGGCACTCCCCCAGGCCGCCGCCAGCCCTACCGTTGTCATGGCACTTCCTGAACCCAGGGTCCCTACGCCCGAACGGTTCTCCGGAGACCGTAAAAGATTCAGGTCTTTTAAAAACGCCTGTTCGCTTTACTTTGCCCTTCAGCCCCGGACATTTGCATCAGAGATCGTCAAAGTGGGTTTTGCTATCTCACTACTGTCAGAGGAACCTCAGGCCTGGGCTCATGGCTTAATGGAACAGGGAAGTCCTATGTTAAATTCCATAGACACCTTCTTCGAGGGTATGTCCCAACTCTATGATGATCCGCAACGGAAGGCTACCGCTGAAGCCACTCTCCACCACTTGTCCCAAGGAAGAAGACCCATCGAAGATTATACGGTGGAATTCCGCAAGTGGGCGGCCGACACAAATTGGAACGAGCCGGCTCTCCGCTACCAGTACCGTCAAGGCTTGTCTGAACTCCTCAAAGATGAGCTAGCCAGGATGGAGACCCCGGAGACCTTGGAAGAGCTCATTCAAGCAGCCACGAAGCTGGATAGGCGCTTGCGTGAACGTCGCTCGGAGCGGTTTCAGGGTCCACGCCCTACGTGGACGCCGTTTAGAACTCCATCCACGCCACCACCGTCTGCCACAACACCTCCTGAAGCTGAGCCCATGCAGCTAGGCCTGGTCCGGGCCCCGCTAACTTCGGAAGAAAGGCAACGCAGACGACAGTCCAATCTGTGTCTGTACTGCGGGGGAGCGGGACACTTCCTGCGCAATTGTCCAATAAGGCCCAGTAAGTTCCTTCAGCCTAGATTAATGAATCATCTGGATAACAATGCTCCAAAATCTTATGTGATGTTGTCTGTTTCCTTGCAGCTGCCGGAAGGGGAGTCTCGCCTACCCGCCATCATTGATTCAGGGGCCTGTAGCTGCTTCATGGATGCAGCCTTGGCCCGCAGCCTCCGTATCCCCTTGCAAACAAAGGCCCAAGGCTTACAAGTGCATCTAGCCGATGGCTCTCTTCTCAGTTCAGGTCCCATCACCCAGGAGACCCAGCCTATCTTAGTAATCACCGATTCCGGGCATCAGGAATTCCTACGGCTCGACCTCATCCATTCTCCCATCTTCCCAGTCATCCTTGGCCTGCCTTGGTTACAAGCTCATGATCCGCAGATCCAATGGAGCTCCAAGATGGTGTCCTTCTCCTCTCCATACTGCTTGGAGCATTGCCTCCCTCTAACCCCGAAGGTCTGTGCCACGGTTACTGCCTCGTCAGACAACCTTCAACAGATCCCCTCTGAATATCTGGAGTTCCAGGAGGTCTTTAATAAACAAATGGCTGACCGCCTACCACCTCATCGGCCTTATGACTGTCCGATCGACCTGTTGCCGGGATCCGTGATTCCGTTCGGTCGTATATTCCCTCTCTCCGAGACCGAACTGGAGGCGCTCAGACAGTACATCGATGAGAATCTGGAAAAGGGGTTTATCCGTCCTTCATCCTCACCTGCTGGAGCAGGAATATTCTTCGTCGGGAAGAAAGATGGGTCCCTTAGACCTTGTGTGGACTACCGGCAGCTCAACAATATCACCATTAAGAATAGATACCCATTACCACTCATCCCGGAGCTATTCCAACGATTTCGATCTGCTAGGGTCTTTTCCAAACTAGACCTGCGGGGTGCCTATAACCTTGTTAGAATCAGAGCCGGGGATGAATGGAAGACAGCGTTCAGATCCAGGTTTGGACACTTCGAGTATCTGGTGATGCCATTCGGGCTATGCAATGCTCCAGCCACATTCCAGCACCTAGTAAACGACATATTCCGAGAATACCTGGATGACTTCCTTGTCGTTTACCTGGATGACATACTCATTTTCTCTCCTACGATTGAGTTACACAGGGGGCATGTCAAGAAGGTCCTTACTATACTAAGACAGCACAAGCTTTATCTAAAGATGGAGAAATGCGAATTCGAGAGATCAGTGGTACAATTCCTGGGGTTCATCATATCGGCCGGCGGAATCGCAATGGATCCCCAAAAGATACAGGCCATCCAAGATTGGCCAGCTCCATCTGATAAAAAGGGGGTTCAACGCTTCATAGGTTTTGCTAACTTTTATCGGAGATTCATTGTCGGATTCTCGACCATTGTAGCACCCATCACCCAGCTAACCCGTCAGCACAACCTTTTCCGGTGGAGTGAGGCCGCACAAGAGGCTTTTTCGAAATTAAAGAATTTGTTCAGTTCGGCTCCAATTCTTTGCCATCCTGATCCTGCTCAACCATATGTTTTGGAGGTGGACGCTTCAGAAATTGCCACAGGAGCAATTCTCTCTCAGAGACAAGGGCCCAAGGCTATCCTTCACCCTGTTGCATTCGCTTCCCGGAAGCTCAGCCCGCCCGAGCTAAACTATGATGTAGGTGACAGGGAGTTGCTGGCCATAAAGTTTGCGCTTGAAGAATGGAGGTATCTGCTCGAAGGTGCATTACATCCGGTAATGATATTTACAGACCATAAGAACCTGGAGTACTTACGGACAGCAAAGCGATTAAGACCTAGACAAGCCCGCTGGGCCCTCTTTTTCTCCCGCTTCAACTTCCATATATCCTATAGACCCGGTTCAAAGAATGGAAAGGCAGACGCACTCTCACGGATGTTCTCGGCAGAGTCCCAGGCGTCAGAACCTGGTACTATCCTGTCTTCCCAAAACTTCCTTGGGGTGGCACAAGTGGATTTGATGTCATCCATCAAATCATCATCCAACTCTTGCACGGAACCAGAGGTGCAGTCCCTGAAGAGAAATGGTAACTTCTTCTGGATCCGTGGAAAAATTTTTGTACCTCAGGAGACACGGTCACTAACCCTCCAGATGTGCCACGACCATAGACTCGCAGGGCATTTTGGAGTGAGGAAAACGTCTGAGCTGGTTTCCCGTTCCTTTTGGTGGCCTGGGTGGAGACAGGATTGCAAGAGGTATGTGGCATCCTGCCCTCCGTGTCAGCGGAACAAGGGGCGAAACACCAAGTCCTGGGGTTTACTAAGACCCCTACCGATCCCTGAACGACCATGGTCTGACGTCTCCATGGACTTCATAGTAGACCTGCCAGCCTCGGGGGGCTTTACCACTATTTTTGTCGTGGTTGACCGTCTCTCCAAGATGGCCCATTTTTTGCCCATGAAAGGCACCCCCTCGGCCTTAGAAACTGCCAATATTTTTTTCAAGGAAATCATCAGACTCCATGGCGTACCAAAGAACATCGTATCGGACAGGGGTGTACAATTTACGTCCAAATTCTGGAGGGAGCTTTGCAAAGCCTTAAATATCAAAGTCTGCCTCTCATCAGCCTACCATCCTCAGAGTAACGGCCAAACGGAGAGGACGAACCAGACCCTAGAGCAATATCTGCGATGCTTCTGCTCGGGATCCCAAGATGACTGGGCAAGCCTTCTCCCATACGCTGAATTTGCGTATAACAGTTCTGTTCACACCGCTACTAACCAAACGCCTTTCTGGGCAAATTGTGGTTTTCATCCCACCTTCCTGTCCAACAATGTTCCCGAAATAGCAGTCCCTGCCGTGCATGACAGAGTGACCTCCTTACAGGCAAATTTCCGAAGAATTCAGGACATGTTGCTGAGGGCTCAAACGGATTACAAGGAGCAATATGACCGAGGCAGGGGAAAAGATCCAACCTTTAAACTTGGAGAAGAAGTCTGGTTATCCACTACTAACCTTAAACTATCCGTGCCTTCACGGAAATTGGGACCCAAGTTTATTGGTCCTTTCCCCATCAAAAGGATTATCAACCCTGTGGCTATGGAGCTAGCATTACCAAAGACTTATAGGATCCACCCTGTCTTCCACGTGTCCTTACTGAAGCCTGTGGTGGACAACACCTTTCCGGAAAGAGGGGAACCTCCTCCACCACCAGTTAGGGTGGATGGTGAGAATGAATTTGAGGTGGAGTCCATCCTTAACTGTAGGAAGAAGGGCAGACAACTGCAGTATTTGATCCAGTGGAAGGGTTATCCACCTGAGGACAACTCTTGGGAACCTGCAAGGAACCTACATGCACCACGCTTAATTCAAGCCTTCCACCGAGACCACCCGGAAGTAATGTCCAGTCTGGGCGTTCAGTGTCCGCCCTTAGGAGGGGGGCACTGTCAGGAGGCACAAGCCGCCTCCGTCCGCCGGGCTCCACGGCGCATGCGCGGAGGACTCACGCTGCGCCGTGCACTCATTCGCGGCCCAGCTGTGCGGCGCGCGCGGGTGCACGGCGGTCCCCGTGTGCGCGCCGTGGCCGTGCGGGTGCCCGGCGGCGCGTCACGCTGACGCGCTCGCCGGTGGGCTACTTCTGACGGCTCCAGCGCCCAGTCGGGTTGCTGGTTAGTCGTCAGCTGTGCCCTGTCCTGTACCCAGTTTCCTTGTTATACTCCCTGTGATACTCTCTCTGCCTGTTGATACCCCCAGACCTCTGCTAGTTAACGGATACCCTCTCTGCCTGCCGGATACCCCCAGACCTCTGCTAGTTAACGGATACCCTCTCTGCCTGCCGGATACCCCCAGACCTCTGCTAGTTAACGGATACTCTCTCTGCTTGCTGGATACCCTGACCTCTGCTAGTTAAACGGATACTCTCTCTGCTTGCTGGATACCCTGACCTCTGCTAGTTAAACGGATACTCTCTCTGCTTGCTGGATACCCTGACCTCTGCTAGTTAAACGGACACTCTCTCTGCCTGCTGAATACCTCTGACCTCTGCTTGTTTTACGGATACCCCTTGTCTGCCTGATACCCCTGATCTCAGCCTGTTACACGGACTTGCTCTGGCCAGTTACCCCAGTTTCAGCTAACCACTTGTTTGCAGCTTCTCCTGTGTCCACAGTTACTCGGACTTCCTTCAGGAATCCAGTCCCTTCCGGAAGCCCGTGCCTCCGCGTGCCCCCAACTCCCTGTATCATCTCCAGGGGTCGGGTGCGCGTGGTCGTAAGGGCGAGCCGCTCTCGGCATCTCGGCCTCGGTGAGTATAGTCCCCGACAGATGCATTAAGCTGAAAAAACATGAGGGTTTACAACCCCTTTAAATTTATTGCTGCGGATTTATAGTCTCCCCTGGTAAGTTAGGTTTTGGATGGGCAGTCAAGAGGGTGGTAAAACCATGACTTAACTCCCTATATTTTTGCCACCCACTAGTCACCAATATGAAAGAGGTGGTCAGTGGAAAACTGCTCTTTTACATTGGTGGTTGGTGTAGACCAGAGGTCAGTTCACCAATGCTCACTTGTCAAGGAACATCTAGAAACCTTTGAAGGAACCCTAGCTTTCCACTGAACAACGGTTGCAAAAGGATGGCTCAAGCAGCAGAGGGGGCTAGGGAGGGGTAACTGGTGCATTTAAAAAAAATTCAGAATGATGGCTATAGCGCGGGCGTCTAGTTCTGTGAGGGTGTCTATTGATGTCCTCCCAAAACTGCACCCTCTGCGCACCTGCTGCGAAGTGCATCCGGCGCGCTCTGTAAATGCTGTATCCTCCTTACACAGCTGATCACAGATTGGGGTAAAGGGACAATCACAGCGGCCTTTTACCACGTGATCAACTCTGTCCAATTACAACTGATCAGGATGTAAAAACACTTGCCGGATATCGGCATTCCTTTCCTCATGCTGTGACGGTGTGAGGAGAGGCAGAGCTGGTAACCGGCAAGTGTGAAAGGGGACACCTACACTGATAATCAGGGCACTGATTATGAGTGTGCTGATTATTAGTGCAGCCCCAACAGTGCCCATCTGTGCTGCCTATCAGTGCCCATCAGTGCTGCCTATCAGTGCCCATCAGTGCTGCCAATCAGTACTGCCAGTCAGTGCCCATCAGGGCTGCCAGTCAGTGCCTCCTCATCAGTGCTGCCCATAAGTGCCCTTCACTGCTGCCTACTAGTGCCCATTAGTGCTGACTACCAGTGCCATCAGAGATGCATATCAGTGCAGCATCATCAGTGCTTCCTCATCAGTGTCCACCAGTGCTGCCTCATCAGTGCCGCCTCATCAATGTCCATCAGTGCAGGCTCATCAGTGCCCATCAGTGCAGCCTCATGAACGCCCATCTGTGCTGCCTATTAGTGCTGCCAATCAGTACTGCCAGTCAGTGCCCATCAGGGCTGCCAGTCAGTGCCTCCTCAACAGTTCTGCCCATAAGTGCCCTTCAGTGCTGCCTACTGGTACCCATTAGTGCTGCCTATCCTTGCCATCAGTGATGCATATCAGTGCAGCTTCATCAGTGCCTCCTCATCAGTGTCCACCAGTGCTGCCTCATTAGAGCCGCCTCATCAGTGCCCACCAGTGCTGCCTCATCAATGCCCATCACTGCAGCCTCATCAGTGCAGCCTCATCAACACCCATCAGTGCTGCCTATAAGTGCAGCCTCATCAGTGCCCATCAGTGCAGCCTCATCAGTGCTGCCTACAAGTGCAGCCTCATCAGTGCCCATCAGTGCAGCCTATCAGCGCCCATCAGTAAAGGAGAAAAATGACCTGTTTGCACACACAATTTTATGACAGAAACCAAAAAAAAAATGTTCTTTTTTTTTTTCAAAATGTTTGTTCTTTTTTCGTTTGTTTAGAAAAAAAAAAAAAAAAAACAGCGGCGAATAAATATCTCAAAAAGAAAGCTCTATTTGTGTGGAAAAAATTGTAAAAATTTCATATGGGTACAGTGTTCCATGACCAACGCAATTGTCATTCAAATTGAGACAGCGCTGGAAGCTGAAAATTGGCCTGGGCCGGAAGGGGGGTGAAAGTGTCCGGTAGGCAAGTGTTTAAGCTGATCTCCTTAACATTATTACAATTTGAAACTATAACTATGCATTTTATTTACATATTTGCAGTTCATAACTTTCCTTGTTGCACGTTGTTCCTCTTCAGTTGTCACCGGCTGAGATTTTGTCAGTAAATAGTGCATCATTATGTAGAAAAAAAAAATCCCCTGTTTTCTTGACAATTGTCAAGATATAATATTAATTCACTAATACCTTCAACATTTTTTGGATGGGGATTTTGGAAGTTCTGTGCCATCCTACTGATGCAATGTCTTCCCGGTTCTTTCAGGAAGGTCCTGCCCCTCAGCCAGCGACTGCGTCATTATATCAGTAATGTAAACATCACGATCACATGAATGAGGGTGACAAGGTGCCTCCTGACCAGCAGAAAAACCCCTTTATACTCTGGTGTTAGGTGGAATTCCTTTAAGCTTGTTTTGTTGCTGGTATGGAGTTTGACATATCATTTATGACCTATTATGATATAGGTTTATGCAATTGCAACAAAAAATATTTAATCGAACTTTGTGACCAGGGAGTATTTTAATTTTGGGAAGCAAACCACTTAGATTGCAATATGGCCCCACTGTCAATGAAATAGATTGTCAGTCAGACAGACATTGCACTTAAAATCTTCATTTGGATTGTCTTACCTCCACCTTCCATTACCAGCCGTTTTGCAGGGATTCTAAATAGGATTGTTCAGACCAATAAGCACCAGAGTTGGACCCAGTGCACACTGCAATCAGCACTCAGTAACAGAACTGATAAGCCACACCCCCTCTGGGTCTCTGCAATACAAGTCTGTGTGAGCACACTTGTGTTGAGGGGGTGTGGCTGTTACTGGGCTCTGCCAGGACAGAGCACAGCATTGTGAGGCCTGGAAGCAGAAATTTCACTGAGAGATAAAGGTATTTTAAAATATTGTAAAAATCAGTCATGGGTAAAGGGGAAATAAAGTGAATGAATAAAATAAAGGGAAAGAGATAAATAGATATGGCACTTCACTGGGACTTTGAAAGCAAATGGAAATCAGCAGTAATATACTGTATATTTCAAATAGACTTTGGTCTTAACACAATGTTGTGTCAGTTTTGTTTTTTTTGCAGTACATTCTGTATACTGCTTTCTAAAATATGTCTATGCTCAGACCTCCAGGGTAGTGGTTTCTCATAATGCCCACTTTGTAATGTTTTAAAGTATAGCACCCCTCCTGCATAGGAGAAGGCTAGTCTTTATGTCAGGGTGGATCCACAACCACAGTGGAGAGCGTTACGTGACAAGGAACGGCGCAAGTAATTGTTAGTCCTCCAGCAGACATCCATCAGGTTCTCCTACATCATAATGCACCCTCCTCGGTCAGGCAGGGCCACTCAGCTGAATCTACGTTAGGCCTATAGATTTCAGGCCTACACAGCACAAACTCAGAACAGAGCCTCCCCGGGCCTTGGCCTGTAGGAGTGCGAGATCGCCAGGCCACTCCCTGAGCCTTAATAACCTCTCCCAGCATGCGCCACTGCAGAAAACTACTAGTAGGAGCCAAAAGGGACATAGAGGCCCAATAGCAAAAGAAGTTCCAAGTCCCATAACTATAGTCCTAGGTGTGTGTGACACCAGGTTACAACAGTAGGGTAAAACAGCAACTCTACACTGGGATTCCCCCACAGTGCATTACCAGGCTCTTTGGGTCTGGTATGAATAGTAAGGGGACCCCCGAACCAAAATTTTTTTTAAAAATGCATGGGGGTCCCCCTAAATTCCATACCAGGCCCATCAGGTCTGGTATGGATATTAAGGGGAACCCCATACCAAAATTTTTTTTAAAAATGGCGTGGGGGTCCTCCTAAAAATCCATACCAGACCCTTATTTGAGCACACAACCTGGCAGGCCGCAGGAAAAGAGGGGTGGACAAAAGAGCACCCCCCCTCCTTAACCGTACCAGGCCACATGACCTCAACATGGGGAGGATTTCCCCATGTTGATGGGGACAAGGGCCTCATCCCAACAACCCTTGCCTAGTGGTTGTGGGGGTATGCGGGTGGGGGGCTTATCGGAATCTGGAAACCCCCTTTAACAAGGGGACCCCCAGATCCCATCCCCCCTGTGTGAAATGGTAATGGGGTACAAATGTACCCCTACCATTTCACAAAAGTAGTGTCAAAAATGTTAAAAAAGACAAGAGACATTTTTGACAACTCCTTTATTAATGTCTTCTTCTTCCATCTTCTTCTGGTCTTCATTCAGTTTTCCTCCTCCATCTTCTTCTTCCTCCGCTTCTTCCTCTGCTTCTTCCTCTTCTTCCTCCGATCCTCTGCTCCTTCCTTTGGTCTTCTCGTCCGCATCTTCCTCTGACTTCTTCTTCCCCGCTTCGTTCTATGGATGATCCGCATCCATGGGAGGTTCCTGCAGTTCTTCTGACAGTTCTTATATAACTGAGGACTGGGCCACCCGGTGACCCCACCCCCCTCTGACACACGGGGACTTCACGGGTACTTCCCTATGGCTTTCCCCATGATGTCAGGGGGGCCCGTTACGTAACCGGGTGACCCCCGCCCCCCTCTGACACCATGGGGAAAGCCATAGGGAAGTCCCCGTGCGTCAAAGGGGGGCGGGGTAACCGGGTGGCCCCGCCCTCAGTTATATAAGAACTGTCAGAAGAACAGAAGCATCACACAGCAGGAACCTCCCATGGATGCAGATCGTCCGAAGAACGAAGCGGGAAAGAAGCCGGAGGAAGGTGTGGGCGAGAAGACAGAAGGAAGAAGCAGAGGATGGGAGGAAGAAGCAGAGAATGATGCAGGGGAAGAACAAGATGGAGGAAGAAAACTGAATGAAGACCAGAAGAAGATGGAAGAAGAAGCGGAGAAAGAAGAAGACATTAATAAAGGAATTGTCACAAACCGTCTATTGTCTTTTTTAACTTTTGACACTTTTTTTGTGAAATGGTAGGGGTACATTTGTACCGCATTACCATTTCACACAGGGGGGGGCCGGGATCTGGGGGTCCCCTTGTTAAAGGGGGTTTCCAGATTCTGATAAGCCCCCCGCTCGCATACCCCCACAACCACCAGGCAAGGGTTGTGGGGAAGAGGCCCTTGTCCCCATCAACATGGAGACATCCTCCCCATGTTGAGGGCATGTGGCCTGGTACGGTTCAGGAGGGGGGCGTTCTCTCACCCCCCCCTCTTTTCCTGCGGCCTGCCATGTTGCGTGCTCGGATAAGGGTCTGGTATGGATTTTTAGGGGGACCCCCACGCCATTTTTTATTACATTTTGGTGCGGGGTTCCCCTTAAAATCCATACCAGACCTGAAGGTTCTGGTATGGATTTTGAGGGGGACCCCCACGCCATTTTTTAAAAATTTTTGGCATGGGGTTCCCCTTAATATCCATACTAGACCTGAAGGGCCTGGTATGGAATTTGGGGAGACCCCCATGCATTTTTTTTTTTTAATTTTGGTTCGGGTTCCCCTTAATATCCATACCAGACCCAAAGGGCCTGGTAATGCACTGTGGGGGAATCCCAGGCTGTTTTTTTCAATGACTTTTATGAGTATTGCAGAGACCCGACAATTCATTATAGCAGCCAGCGCTACAGCTAGTACTTTTAAATTACTTTTTTTTCCTTTAGAAATGTCATTTTGCTCTTGGACTGTTGTAAACACGGGAAACATGGGCCACTTTACAGGCATACTATAGACACCCCTCAGGTATGAAATTTAAAGGAACATTTCACTTTTATTGTTTCACTTTAAGCATTATTAACCACTTAAGGACTAGCCTCGTTTTGGATTTTAGGTGTTTACATGTTTAAAACAGGTTTTTCTGCTAGAAAATTACTTAGAACCCCCAAACATTATATATGGTTTTTCTTCTAACACCCTAGAGAATACAATGGCGGTCATTGCAATACTTTTTTTTGCACCGTATTTGCGCAGCGGTCTTATAAGCGCACTTTTTTTGGAAAAAATTCACTTTTTTGAATAAAAAAATAAAACAACAGTAAAGTTATCCCAATTTTTTTTTATATTGTGAAATATAATGTTACGCCAAGTAAATTGATACCCAACATGTCATGCTTGAAAATTGCGCCCGCTCGTGGAATGGCGTCAAACTTTTACCCTCAAAAATCTCCATAGGCGACGTTTAAAAAATTCTACAGGTTGCATATTTTGTGCTACAGAGGAGGTCTAGGGCTAGAATTATTGCTCTCGCTCTACCGGTCGCGGCAATACCTCACATGTGTGGTTTGACCACCGTTTTCATATGCGGGCGCTACTCGCGTATGCGTTCGCTTCTGCGCGCGAGCTCGTCGGGACAGGGGGGTTTTAAAATTTTTTTTTTAATGTAAACATTAATGTATTAATGTAAACATCCCTTGTAATAGAAAAAAGCATGGCAGGACCTCTTAAATATGAGATCTGGGGTCAAAAAGACCTCAGATCTCATATTTACACTAAAATGCAATTAAAAAAAAAAAAAAAAAAGTAATTTAGAAAAATGACATTTGAAAAAATATGCCTTTAAGAGGCGTGGACGGAAGTGACGTTTTGACGTTGCTTCCGCCCAGCAGTGTCATGGAAACGAGTGAGCGCCATCTTGGCCTCACTCGTCTCCAGACACACCACGGCACAGGACGCGATCGCCTCCGACGCTACCGACAGCTCCAGTAAGCGGCGGAGGGCACCGGATCGCGGCGGGGGGGGCCCTCTCCCGCCACTGATAAAAGTGATCTCGCGGCGGATCCGCCGCAGGGACCACTTTTATCTGAAAGCCGGCCGCCGCACGAAAACGGGGATACCGGGGTTATGGCAGCTAGCTGCTGCCATAACAACGATATCCCCGTTCAAACTTAGGACGTATATAGTCGTGCGGCGGTCGGGAAGTGGTTAAAATCACTGCTCCCAAAAAACGACCGTTTTTAAAACTTTTTTTTGCATTGATACATGTCCCCTGGGGCAGGACCCGTATCCCCAAACACTTTTTATGACAATAACTTGCACATTAACCTTTAAAATTAGCACTTTTGATTTCTCCCATAGACTTTTAAAGGGTGTTCCGTGGCTTTCGAATTTGCCGCGAACACCCCAAATTGTTCGCTATTTGGCGAACGGGCGAGCAGCCAGTGTTCAAGTCGAACTCATGTTTGACCCAAACAGACAGCCCATCCTTAATCCTTATCTATGTTGATGACATTATAACTTGTTTTATAGAAGAAAAATTTTCCAACTGACTGGATTAAGACTGGTTATAGTCCACATCCATGGTACATGGAGTAAAAAACAGGTTCCTCAAGTTTGGTACTTTGAATGGACCATAAACAGTAATGGGCTTGTATAAATACAATTTATTACAAAAATGTGATGAACAATACAAATGAAGATAAAACCAAACACATGGTGAAGCAACAAAGGATCAAAGCTGGAATGGCCAAAATCGACTGCCGGGTGGACAGAGGTAGTCCAATGCGTTTCAACAATTAGAATAGAAGTCTTTTTCAGAGACAATGGGCTGAAGAGTTCCAAAACTGTACATTTAGTCTATAATCATAAAGCACACATAGATTATAAACATGATCAAAATACAATGGATATCGTACAGTGGTAACAATATAAATATTGACAAACATGAACAAAACAATGAACAAAATAGACGAAAGATACTGACCCCATGTGTTAGTGATTCAACCAAGGGAGATCATAGCTTAAGAGGTAAGAAACCAGACCATCAGGGCACAGCCATGCGGTAGGGCCAGGAGAAAATTTGACATGCATGGACCCCCGCCTTCGGGTGTAGCCTCCCAAAAGGGGGCCGAAGCATTGGAGAGAACCAGGCCACAAGAGTCTAGCTAGAGATGATTAATCAAAGATTAATCCGTTGAATAATACAAAGTATATAGTATGTTATTTACTAACATACCATTTTATATAAATATTAAATATTAAGCATATCTATATCCCAAATGTTATAAGGGATACCTCAATATGGGACTGGATAAGAAAAGTTTAAATATAACGCCAGTCCAGTTTAGAATGATTAGCAGATACTGTCCCCAACTATGGCATCCAGGTAGCTATAATGGAATACCCATACGCTATTCCTGATATGTAGGTCTATATTGTCTGACAGGAAAGACAAGACAAATCTAAAAGAAGATAGTAAATAAATGTATTACAATGGGAGAAATAGCCCATCGATATGACAATAACATGGAACAAGAAAGGGATTACAATCAGATAGTTCACAAGCTGAAAAAAAATTGTAATCGAAGAGCAAGGTATTATTGACATTCAATATTGCCCCGAGGAGATGACTGCTGATGCACTCACCAAGCCTTTGTTGAAGGAACGTCATAGTTATTTCCAGAAAAAGCTGAATAATTTGACAAAGCACATGCTGTTGAGAAGGGGTATTGGAAAAGCAACAGCTAGTAGCTTTTTACATTGTGAACTATATACAGTATCTCACAAAAGTGAGTACACCCCTCACACTTTGTAAATATTTTATTATATCTTTACATGTGACAACCCCTTTATAAATAACACTTTGCTACAAAGTAAAGTAGTGAGTATACAGCTTGTATAACAGTGTAAATTTGCTGTCCGCTCAAAATAACTCAACACACAGCCATTAATGTCTAAACTGCTGGCAACAAAATTGAGTATACCCCTAAGTGAAAATGTCCTAATTGGGCCCAAAGTGTCAATATATTGTGTTGCCACCATTATTTTCCAGCATTGCCTTAACCCTCTTGGGCATGGAGTTCACCAGAGCTTCACAGGTTGCCACTGGAGTCCTCTTCCACTCCTCCATGACGACATCACTGAGCTGGTGGATGTTAGAGACCTTGCGCTCCTCCACCTTCCATTTGAGGATGCCCCACAGATGCTCAATAGGGTTTAGGTCTGGAGACATGCTTGGCCAGTCCATCACCTTTACCCTCAGCTTCCTTTGCAAGGCAGTGGTCGTCTTGGAGGTGTGTTTGGGGCCATTATCATGTAGGAATACTGCCCTGCGGCCCAGTCTCCGAAGGGAGGGGATCATGCTCTACTTCAGTATGTCACAGTACATGTTGCCATTCATGGTTCCCTCAATGAACTGTAGCTCCCCAGTTCCGGCAGCACTCATGCAGCCCCAGACCATGACACTCCCACCTGGATATGACGCTTGGCACGTGCACTCAACTTCTTTGATCAACCATGGTGAGCCCTGTTCTGAGTGGAACCTGTCCTGTTAAACCGCTGTGTGGTCTTGGCCACCGTACTGCAGCTCAGTTTCAGGGTCTTGGCAATCTTCCTATAGCCTAGGCCATCTTTATGTAGAGCAACAATTCTTTTTCAGATGCCCAGAGAGTTCTTTGCCATGAGGTGCCATGTTGAACTTCCAGTGACCAGTATGAGGGAGTGAGAGCGATAACACCAAATTTAACACACCTGCTCCCTATTCACACCTGAGACCTTGTAACACTAATGAGTCACATGACACCGGGAGGGAAAATGGCTAATTGAGCCCAATTTGGACATTTTCACTTAGGGGTGTACTCACTTTTGTTGCCAGCGGTTTAGACATTAATGGCTGTGTGTTGCGTTATTTTGAGGGTCAGCAAATTTACACTGTTATACAAGCTGTACACTCACTACTTTTCATTGTAGCAAAGTGTCATTTCTTCAGTGTTGTCAAATGAAAAGATATAATAAAATCTTTACAAAAATGTGAGGGGTGTACTCACTTTTGTGAGATACTGTATATGCATTATAGCTTTCTATCCAGCAGGTGACATTGCAGTGTTATAATGTGTATTCTATGGTAATGTGATAAGAGGAAGTGTTTGCTTTCCATTCTGTGCACTTGTTTTTTTTTTGTTCTCTGCCTCTTCCATAAAAGATATCCTCCATGAAAGTAAAGCTAATTGCTGCAAACAAGAAACTTCCAGTGAATGATTTCAATACTCTGCACAACACCTTTTGAGGCGCTGCCCATTCATTGCAATGGAGAGGGACGTTTTTGAGGCGCTTTTTTTAAACACTCCAAAGATGCTGTTTGCAGAATATTTTTATACCACCCCGCCAGCACACCACCCCAGTGTAAAAGCATTCATTTTAATGGGAGTAGGTTTTTGTGAGCTTTTCAGGTGCTTTTTTTTTAGCTTTAAATCGCCTCAGTGTTAAAGGGGGCTAACAGTTATGTAAAATGTGAAAAGTAAAGAAAAAAAGGTGCAAGAAAATATTAACAGAAAAGGTGCTACAAATTTAGACAATAAGCAGAAGCGAAATTGACAGGATTAAAAAAGTGAAAAATAGCAAAGTAATTCGTTAGAGCCTGGAATTGCACTTTAATTGCACTTTCCTGCCTCCTGGCAGGAGAAAAGTAGCATTAAAAAGCCGTGTTTTGTAAAACCCTCTTGTAGCTGTAGTGCTCTCTCTCACAGGATCCCGCAGTTTAGGGTCCCTGGGCCTTTTCCTGTAGTTGCACCCGCAGCCAAGCACACAATCACAGTCTCACAAGAAAAACATTTTTAACCACTTGCCGCCTGCCATATAGCAAAATGACGGCGGCAAAGTGGTTTCAATACCCTGACCGGCATCATATGACATCGCCAGGATATTAAGCCGCTGCACGCCCCCGGGGGCACGCATCGCGGCGATCGTTGTTGTGGTGTGTCAGTCTGACACATCGCACCTCTGATCTAGATAAAGAGTCTCTCATGGAGACTCTTTACCACATGATCAACCGTGTACAATCACGGCTGATCACGATGTAAACAGAAAGAGCCGGCGATCGGCTTTTCCTCACTCGTGTCTGTCAGACGCGAGTAGAGGAGAGCTGATCGGCTGCTCCACTGACGGGGGGGAGTCTGTGCTGATTATCAGCATAGCCCCCCCGAGGATGCCCACACTGGGACGCCACTAGAACCACCAGGGATGTTAGCACCAGGTATGCCACCCTATTGAAAGACTGCCACTAGGACTATGACAATGGACCAAGGGGTCACCTTGGTGGAAGTCTTTCAATAAACCTGTTGGACAGATATTGGTGTGCAGCTATTTTTTCTACTTGGTCTACATGTTCACAGTTGCGAGCCGGAGCTAGAACCCAGCCCTTCCTCTTTGGTGGATTATCATACTCACTTGGAGCAGCGATCCGTTTCATTGTTCCTGTCTGAATAAATACTCTGAGAAAGGGAGCAGAGGGGCCTTCTATTCCCAGAGGAGGTGATCCTAGTATAGAGGGCTGCTGCCCCAGAGTATTTATGCTTCCTCCCAGCCACTATCTGGTAACCTCTTCCCATGGATTGGCCAGGGCCCACTATCTTCCAGAACCATTCCAGATAGACAAGGGGAAGCAGTCAACCCTGCCGGTGTCTTGCCGAGAAAGTTCCCTCGGCGGATAAGTTCCCCCCTGTACTGCGCAGGCGCAGCGCCTGCGCAGTACGTACTACTGTCAGCCGCCGGAGATAGCCGAAGCTCAAACGCTTCAATCAGCTGTACACGGCGCCTGCGCTCTGGGTCCAGGTTCCTTCCCCACCAAGTGGACCTAGAGGGGGAATCTAAAAGTGCCGAGCGCAGCGAGGCCGTGCCCGAAGCGTGGTGAGCAAAGCAAGCCCGCAAGGGGCCCTCTTACAGGCGCCGTGTACAGCTGATTTTCAGCTGTTACGCTTCGGCTATTTCCGCCGGATGCTACTGCGCAGGCGCAGTAGAGGGGGGAACTTATCCGCCGAGCGGAACTTTCTCGGCAGAACACCGGCAGTGAAACACAGAACAGGCTGAAACAATCACATGCAGCTCAACCGATTACAGTGAGCCAGTAACAAAATTTACCTAACCTAGCCCCTATCTAGTTGGGTGCTACACAGAATTTAGCAACAAATGTCCAAAAAGGTGCCAGAAATCGGAAACAAAATAAGCAAAAACATCATAATTTGCACACTGAGAGCTGGTTGCCCCCTCTAACTTGCTATCCTAGGTAGTGGCCCCAGAGGTTATTATGGGATATTCAGCCCTGCCTCTTTTTTTACCAAGTTCCATAGTATATCAAATGATGATAATTATGAAAAGGGAGGTCACAAGGTATTTTATTATTTAACAATGTTCCTTTGTTTCTGCCTGCAATGAAACACCTGCTAGGAATATGGGAAATGGATACAGATACAGTTTTAAGGGGAATTTAGGAACCTTTATGACCTGAAAAATGATAATTGATTGGCGATTTTTTTTGATACAATGAGCAGCTCGTGACTCATCATTTTAAAGTGTAACTACTCTTCTTCACTTCCAGGAGAAAAATTTAAAAAAATAACAGATGTTTTCTTTCTGCTCATTCATTATATTTATCTATACAGCTGTGAATAGAGCACACCTTACCACGGAAATTAGCAATGATTCATTACAAAAAAACTCATAGGGGAACGGAAAAAAAAAAAGTGCAATCATAAATCATGTATTGAAAAGTATAGGCTACTCACACGCGCAACACACAGTCGTCCAAAGGGGCATTAGAATAGTGGAAGGTGAAATATGGGTATCGTTGACCCCCAAGAGGGTCGCTGATTTGTCCCAGGTTCTCTTCCCGCTAATGCAGCAACAGCCAGGCAAACAGCAACTTTCACTTCTCTAGCTCACAAAAACAGTCTAGAGGTTGCCTTTTTAAAAGTTTACTGCATATCCACTTGGTTGGGGTTTTGGGAGCTGTGGGACACTCCAGGGCACTAAACAGGAATGTGAGGACACTATTCATCTAGCAGCAGCTTCTTAACACAGTCCTCAAAGCGTTAGGCCCCTTTCACACTGGGGCGGTGGGGGCGTCGGCGGTACAACAGCGCTATTTTTAGCGCTGCTGTACCGTCGTTCTTGCAGCGGTATTCGGCCGCTAGCGGGGCGGTTTTAACCTCCGCTGGTGGCCGAAGAAGGGTTAAAATCCCTCGTACAGCGCGGCTATAGCCACGGTATTGCCGCGGTATAGCCGCGCTGTCCCATTGATTTCAATGGGCAGGAGCGGTGAAGGAGCGGTGAATACACCGCTCCAAAAAAGCGGTTTGCAGGACTTTTTTCACCGTCCTGCCTGTGCACCACTTCAGTGTGAAAGCCCTCGGGCTTTCACACTGAACAAACAGCGGAGGCTGTTTAGGGGCGGTTTGCAGGCGGTATTTTTAGCGCAATACCGCCTGCAAACCGCCCCAGTGGGAAAGGGGTCTAAGAGCATGAAGTGGGCAGCGCCATTAGCAATGTCCTGTGCCAAGCAAGCCTTAACCACTTCAGCTCCAGGACATTTCTGGCACTTTTTACATATAACAATCAGTATTTATTGCTAGAAAATGTCTCAGAACCCCTAAATATGAAATATGTTTTTTTAAACCAGAGGCCCTGGAGAATAAATTGGTGGGTTTTGCAAATTTTTTATGGCAAACGGTATTTGAGCAGCAGTTTTTCAAACGCAATTTTTGGGAAACAAAACACTTTTTTACATTTTAATGCAAAAAAACACAATATACAACCCAATTTTTTGTAAGATATAAAATATGATGTTACACCGAGTAAATAGGTACCAAACGTGGCACACTTTAAAATTGCGCTTACCCGTGCAATCTCAACCAACGATATCAATTTTGCTATCCATAGGCGACGCTTTAAAAGCCTTTACAGGTTACCACTTTAGATTTATAGAGGAGGTCTAGTGCTAGAATTACTACCCATGATCTGATGTGTGGGATGATTGCTGTTTGTGCGCCTGCAGGATCGAAACATGTGTTTAACTTTGCATGCAAGCACAATTTATTTAAACCATTGCTTTAAAAAACATTTTGGATCACGTTTATTGCTGTCACAAGGAAAGTAAACATTCCTTGTGACAGCAATAGCTACATGACAGGTACTCAAAAAGACCCCAAATTCTTCCTCTTTACTTAAAAGCATTCAAAACACCAAGAATGCCGTTTTTGAATGCTTTTATTTTTTTGAAAATGGTGCCAATGACATCCGGGTAAACCGGAAGTGATGTCAGTTCAACGCTACCAGATTACAGCTATGGAGACCCAATCAAAGCTGATCCCGGATTTGTTCGGGTGTCCAACCAGCCGGTGAGATGGGAGAGTCCGATAGAGCCGTGGAAGGATTGCTTGTAACAGCAATCGGGAAGCTTGTTAGGCACTCCGATTGTTCTTCCAAGCGAGCTGTCTGCCGGTTCTAAAAAACGGTACTGGGATGATGCCTGCAGCTGCAGGCATCTTCCCGCTACAACCATTTGCAGTCAAGCGAAGTACCGGTATGTCGATTGGCGGCAAGTAGTGTAGCCAATGTCAACAACAGCAACAGTCTCTGCGATCCTTTCTCCCTTAGGTCTGTAACAGGAGAGGCCCCCCAGCTAAGCACAGCTGGAACCTCAATGAGACAGGCAAAACCTTCAGTAAGGCGGCTAGGAAGGGCAACCCTTCAGGCTGGGAACCACTCCTCTGGTACTCCAAACTATTTATGCACTCCCCAAACACCATCTGGGCACACCTACCCAACGAATTGGCTGGCGCTGCATACATTTTCAGGCTGCTTATCTGACTCTTCCACCCACTATGTTCTGGAAATCTCCAGAAAGCAGGGGGAGCAATCAAACTTGCAGCCTGTAGGGCCCAGAGCAGCCTAAAGGAAAGTATTCACAACACTTCACTTTTTCCACATTTTGTTATGTCACAGCCTTATTCCAAAATGGATTCGAGAGGAAGTAAATGTAGGTGTTTGTTTTTTTTTACCTCTAAAGTAAAGACATAATAAAACGCATACTAGCACATTATGTGACACTTACCTGCAAGTAAAGCCCTTGTCATCTCCTCTGGAGGCCGCATCCACCTTCCTACTTCCAGGGCCGTGAACTCCGGTTGTGTGACTGGCCAGACCCGCGCAGGAGCCGCCAGTCATGGCACAGGCTTCTAAAGAAAAGGCACAGCCAGACGTTCCTTCAGCGCGTATGCGCCGATTATATTATTGGCGCAGTATACAGTAAATATTTCCTAAAGGGCGCATCTTTAGGAGATATTTACTCTACCTATAGGTAAGCCTTATTCTAGGCTTACCTATAGGTACAAAAAATACCTGAAGGTTTACTTCCTCTTTAAATTCATTATTTTCCTCAAAATTCTATTAACAATACCCCATAATGACAATGTAAAAGAAGTCTGTTTGAAATCTTTGCAAATTTATTAAAAATAAAAAACAAAAAATATCCCATGTACATAAGTATTCAGAGCCTTTGCTCAATACTTTGTTGAAGTACCTTTGGCACCATTTACAGCCTCAAGTGTTTTTGAGTATGATGCTACAAGCTTGGCATGCCTATTTTTGGCCAGTCTCTCCCATTCTTCTTTGCAGGACCTCTCAAGCTCCATCAAGTTGGATTGGAAGCATCAGTGCACAGGCATTTTAAGATAGATGTTCAATCGGGTTCAAGTCTGGGCTCTGGCTCGGCCACTCAAGGACATTTGCAGAGTTGTCCCACAGCCACTCCTTTGTTATCTTGGCTGTGTGCTTAGGGTCATTGTCCTGTTGGAAGATGAACCTTCTCCCCAGTCTGAAGCCCAGAGCGCTCGGGGGGCAGGTTTTCATCAAAGATGTCTCTGTACATTGCTGCTTTCATCTTTCCCTTGACCCTGAGTAGTCTCCCAGTTTCTGCCACTGAAAAACATCCCACAGTATGATGATGTCACCACCATGCTTCACTGTAGGGATGGTATTGGCCAGATGATGAGCGGTGCCTGGTTTCCTCCAGACATGACGCTTGCCATTCAGGCCAAAGAGTTCAATCTTTGTTTCACCAGACCAGAGAATTTTGTTTCTCATGGTCTGAGAGTGCTTCAGGTGACTTTTGGCAAACTCCAGGAGGGCTGTCATGTGCCTTTTACTGAGGAGTGGCTTCTGTCTGGCCACACTACCATACAGGCCTGATTGGTGGAGTGCTGCAGAGAAGGTTGTTCTTCTGGAAGGTTCTCCCCTCTCCACAGAGAAACGCTGGAGCTCTGTCAGAGTGACCATCGGGTTCTTGGTCACCTCCCTGACTAAGGCCCCTCTCCCCCGATCGCTCAGTTAGGTCGGGCAGTCCACTCTAGGAAGAGTTCTGGTGGTTCCAAACTTCTTCCATTTACAGATGATGGAAGCCACTGTGCTCATTGGGAAATTTTTCTGTATCCTTCCCCAGATCTGTGCCTTGATACAATCCTGTCTTGGAAGTCTACAAACAATTCCTTGGACTTCATGGCTTGGTTTGTGCTCTGACGTGCACTTTTAACTATGGGACCTTATATAGATAGGTCTGTGTCTTTCCAAATCATGTCCAATCAACTGAATTTACCACAGGTGGACTTCAATCAAGTTGCAGAAACACCTCAAGGATAATCAGTGGAAACAGGATGCACCTCAGCTCAATTTTGAGTGTCATGGCAAAGGCTGTGAATACTTATGTATAGGGATGAGCCCGATGTTCGAGTCGAACGTAAGTTCGACTCGAACATTGGGTGTTCACCTATTCGCTGAAAAGCGAACAATTTGGGGTGTTCGTGGCAAATTTGAAAGCCGCGGAACACCCTTTAAAAATCTATGGGAGAATTCAAAAGTGCTAATTTTAAAGTAACGTAAAGTGACGTAACCGGGTGACCCCGCCCCCTCTGACGCTATGGGGAAGCCATAGGGATGTCCCTGTGCGTCAGAGGGGGCGGGGTCACCCGGCGACATCACCATGTGGCCCCGCCCTCAGTTATAAAAAGAACTGTCATCTGAGAGGACAGTCATTACGGTGGGTGCCTTCCATGGAGGCGGATTGGTGGCGGCGTGCAGGTTTTTCTTTTTCAGTCCGTCGGAGCGAGAGAAGAAGAAGATGAATGGACTTCGTGTGACATATTTATTTTTTTATTTTTTTAAAAAAGGACTTGTGTCATTTTTACCATTTTCACACTTTATTTGTGAAATGGTAGGGGTATATCTGTACCCCGTTACCATTTCACACGGGGGGAGGCCGGGATCTGGGGGTCCCCTTGTTAAAGGGTGCTTCCAGATTCCGATAAGCCCCCCCACAGACCCCCACAACCACCGAGCAAGGGTTGTGGGGATGAGGCCCTTGTCTCCATCAGCATGGGGACATGGTGCTTTGGGGGGATACTCCAAAGCGCCCTCCCCATGTTGAGGGCATGTGGCCTGGTACGGTTCAGGAGGGGGGGCGCTCTCTCACCCCCCCTCTTTTCCTGTGGCCTGCCAGGTTGCGTGTTCGGATCAGGGTCTGGTAATGATTTTTATTTAGGGACCCCCACGCCATTTTTAAAAAAAATGTTGGCACAGGGTTCCCCTTAAAATCCATACCAGACCTGAAGGGTCTGGTATGTGGTATGAATTTTGAGGGGGACCCCCACGCCATTTTTTTTTTAACATTTTGGTTCCCCTTCATATCCATACCAGACCTGAAAGGCCTGGAATGGTGTTTGGGGGACCCCCACGCAATTTTTTTTTTTATTTTGGTTCGGGGGTTCCCCTTAATATTCATACCAGACCCAAAGGGCCTGGTAATGGACTGTGGGGGAATCCCATGCCATTTTTTTCAATTACTTTTATGAGTATTGCCGGGACCGACAATTCATTATAGCCGCGAGTACTTTTAAATTACTTTTTTTCCTTTAGAAATGTCGTTTTGCTCTCGGACTGTTCTAAACATGGGAAACATGCGCCACTTTATAGGCATACTATAGACACCCCCCAGGTACAAAATTTAAAGGAATATTTCACTTTTGTTGTTTTACTTTAAGCATTATTAAAATCACTGCTCCCGAAAAAAGGTCAGTTTTTAAAACTTTTTTTTTGCATTGATACATGTCCCCTGGGGCAGGACCCAGGTCCTCAAATACTTTTTGACAATAACTTGCATATAAACCTTTAAAATTAGCACTTTTGATTATTCATGTTCGTGTCCCATAGACTTTAACGATGTTCGCGTGTTCGAACTAATTTTTTGCCTGTTCGCATGTTCTGCTGCGAACAGAACCGGGGGTGTCCAGCTCATCCCTAATTATGTACATGGGATTTCATTTTTTTTTATTTGTTTGTTTTTAAAATGTTTGCAAAGATTTCAAACGTCTTTCACATTGTCATTATGGGGTATTGTTTGTAGAATTTTGAGGAAAATAATTAATTTAATCCATTTTGGAAAAAGTGAAGCACCTTGAATTCTTTCCTGATGCAATGTATTAAAGCCCAATTGAACTTGCAGTTCAAATCAGCCAAGTACATTCCAGATGCATCAAAATAAAAAGCATAATTATCATTGATTTTCTTTGGAAAGCAGCAACAACCCTACTAGAAAAGTCTGTTCCCTGCCAACATGCTGTAGAGTAGACCCCTTGCGTTCTAAAGATGCACTGTAAGCTCATATTTTGTATATGAAATGGATTTAGCTGATTTAAAATTGAATGAGCCATTGACATTTAATATTTTTTAAGGCTGTTTTGTTGGCTGGAAAAGTGAAATGATCCTTTCCAGGTGACACTGGCATTCTCTTATTCTGCAGCACCTGGGTGAAATTCTGAACCTACACTTTTCCTCTATAGTAACTCTTCTTCCTATCATTGCAGGTAAATGATGTACAGTATAACAAGCAGAAGAAACATTCCATCATTGAGTTCTTGATGAAGGAGGGGTGCAGCTTATCTGACGTCCACAGAAAGCTACAGAATGGAGATGACACCATTGACAAGAGTCAACTTGTCATCTCTTTAAACATTCTGTAGCCTTCATGGTTAAATTCAGTTGAACAGCCTACACCCCTCCACCAAGAACTCAATGAGTTGCTTCTGCCTGGAATCCATTATTTACCAGTGTAGCCAGGAGCTGGACAGTATGCCTGCAATCCAGGGACAGGGTAAAGTGTTATTAATGTTGAGATGTCTCCCTCTAGTGTTGGCTTGGACTCCGTGTGTCATTTCCATTGAGACAAAAATCAGAGCAGAGCAAAGCATTGTGGGATGTGTAGTTCAGAGTACTGGGGCTTCAATTCCAGCAGGACTGGTCTGAACTACTACCAGATTGCCACAGGAGTGGAGAACAGGATTTTGGGAGAGGATATAACAGGGCTGGTTGAGGCATACATCGCTCTCTTTGGACGCCGGCTTGGATCTGCCAGCAGGAGCTCTGTGTCAGTGTGAGCTGCTGCTGAGTTGTGGCCTGCACAGTGGGGAGTCGCACAGCTGAATCCAGAGGAACCTCTGCGGACAGCATCGCTTCTCACCTACAGCGGACCGGAGACTGTTCCAGATCCTCCAGCGACGCCTGCATTTCAGATCCGGGTAGGTCGTGACCTGGTGTGACGGGGCCAGATGCCATTCCCAGAGCCAGAATTCAGAGGGAGTTTCTGAAAGAGTATTCATAATCACCTGCATCGCTGGTAGCAGATTCTGTAACCAGTGTGGTGAGCGAGCATTTGCCCATTTAGATTCTTTAAAACACTGCCTATAGACATCCTTTATTCAACCCAGCTTTCTGGTACTTGTGGTGCCACTGCAAGTTAGTTCACACACTATACCGAACACTGTATGCAGACATCTATATCCTGTTCACATCTTTACCACCAGCAATCTCATTGGATACAATAATATTCCAACCAAATAGGAAGATTGTGAAGTAAAATAAGATACACCACAGATCAGCCAAATTTGCTATACTCTATCATTAAGAATGACCTTATTCTTAATACTTCAAGGCTAGCTGAAGAATTGTCGGATTCCAAGGAGTAACACCTTAACCCTTTTATCCTCTCTTTATTTGCTCAAGTGACTAGAGTTGTTTTTAGCACAAAGGGTCTGCTCTCACTTTTTCTGGAACTCTATTTAAAGGAGACGGACAATTTAAACACACCAGTTACATAATGTTTGTCATGTTGTCCTAATGTTATTGGACTGTGGGTTGAGGAAACAGAGGAAAGTGAACCTGACATAGAAAATTAAAGCCTCGTACACATGGTTCGAATGTTGGACAACTGAGCATCTAATTTTTGTCAAAAGGGCGTGTGCCAGGATCTTGTTTTGCAAACTAACGTTACACAAATTGTTGTGCCACAAACACGAATGTAGTGACGCACTACGAGGAATTTCAGCTCTTGAGCGCCACTCTTGGGGCCCCTTCTGCTAAATTCGTGTTTGGTGAGCATTGTTTCCGAGCATGCGTGTTTGTACTTTCGACTTTTGTGTGACGGATTTGTGTACTGACCATCAGAAAGCCTGACATGGAGCTGTCATTTGACAAAAATTTACTAGCCTGTCATTCAACATTTGTTGTCGTAAAATTGGACAATTGTATAAAGGAGTGTACTAATAGTAAGAATTTCGGACAACAGACTTTCAACAGACACTCCCCTTCTGATTTTTGTACCATATGTACGAGGCTTAAAGCCTCGTACACACAGTTCGATTTTTGTAAGGGGATTGTCTGTTGACAGACTGTTGTCCGAAACTCTTACCGTTAGTACGCTCCTTTAGACAATTGTTGTCCAATTTTTGGCCAACAAATGTTGGATGGCAGGCTAGTAAATTTTCGGTGGACAACGGCTCCACGTCTGATTTTCATATGGTCAGTACACAAATCCGTCACACAAAAGTTGAAAATACAGACACGCATGATCGGAATCAATGCTCACCAAACACGAAATTAGCAGAAGGGGCTCCAAGGGTGGCGCTCAAGAGCTGAAATTCCTCGTAGTAGGTCCCTACGTTCTGTTTGTGGCAAGACAATTGTATCTGCATGTGCCGACGTCATCGGCACATGTGCACTGAAGCAACGGCACGTACGTTAGACTGTGCCGTTACCGGTGGATCCCGTGTGAATGCACGGGAGTGACATCATCGCAGCTCCTGCCAATCACAGCGCCGGAGCCCGCTATACCCGGAAGTAACTACGGGAGCGGCCTGAACGGTGAACAAGGGCCGCTGCGGGAGCTTCGATGTAAGGTAAGTAATACATAATGGATAACCGGGGATTAAGTACAGCGCTGCGCTGAAGGCAACAAACAGCAGCCAACACACCCGTAGACTCAGGATCAGAACTAGCAATAAAATATAAAAGTGTGGCGCTAAATATTACATATCAAATGAATATACAAGTACAGTGAGTATAGATCAGATAATACGGTATGAACAGAATAAATACGTGAATATACAAATTAGTGAATATATAGTGGCAATCAATATACATGTATTGAACAAAATATATGAAAAACGTGAAGTATAAAGTCCCAATATATGTGCAAATAAGCAAAAAAAAGTCTATAATAGTGGTGAAAAGATAATGATAGCCAGGTATCTCCTGAGCATGCAGGGGGATGGTTCAGAGCCGGCACCTTGGCATATGAATAGACCGTAGAAAAACCGGAAGTGCACAGAGGATTGATGTCGGTGTCAGGACCATCACCAGAAACCAGGGAGGCTTACCAGAGATTATGGCCTGATCACCACTATTATAGACTTTTTTTTGCTTATTTGCACATATATTGGGACTTTATACTTCACGTTTTTCATATATTTTGTTCAATACATGTATATTGATTGCCACTATATATTCACTAATTTGTATATTCACGTATTTATTCGGTTCATACCGTATTATCTGATCTATACTCACTGTACTTGTATATTCATTTGATATGTAATATTTAGCGCCACACTTTTATATTTTAAAGTAATACATAATGAGCTAGTATGCTATGCAGGTTTTTCTTTTTGTTTGTTTTGTTCGTGGGTTTACAACCACCTTAAATGTCAGTTCCCTACCTTTCTGCTGTCCTGTTCACATAGGTTACTGTGACCGAAACAGGGTTTGGCACAGTTTATATAATTTTGTTTGCTTTAAATTTCTCTTTACTGCTAGAAGGTTACTTATTGCAAATAATACCTAGAAACAGTGCTATATTGTTCAGATAAAAATACCTTTGCAATTTACAATGTTTTATGTGTTCCTTTTACGACAGTAAACAAACTTGAACTGTTGCACTGGAATTGTGTACGTTTCTTATTAGTGGTGACAGTTATGGTAAAATGACTTATCCCATTGTGTCAGAGGTGACGGAGGATTTGCAGAGTCGGGCAACCAGTGGAGTATTGATTCTATCAGCGGCCCTCACTAAGGTAGCGCTACACCAGCAATGAAAGAGAAGAAGAGTTAGTACAGGTAAAAGCCAGTAAATTAGAATATTTTGAAAAACTTGATTTATTTCAGTAATTGCATTCAAAAGGTGTAACTTGTACATTATATTTATTCATTGCACACAGACTGATGCATTCAAATGTTTATTTCATTTAATTTTGATGATTTGAAGTGGCAACAAATGAAAATCCAAAATTCTGTGCGTCACAAAATTAGAATATTGTGTAAGGGTCAAGATTGTGAAAAAAAAAAACCCATTCAAAAATGTGGGGGAGATTCACAAGGAGTGGACAGCTGCTGGAGTCAGTGCTTCAAGATCCACCACCAAGAGACGCTTGAAAGACATGGGTTTCAACTGCCGCATTCCTCGTGTCAAGCCACTGTTGACCAAGAAACAGCGCGAAAAGCGTCTCACCTGGGCTAAGGAAAAAAAGAGCTGGACTGCTGCTGAGTGGTCCAAAGTCATGTTTTCTGACGAAAGCAAATTTTGCATTTCCTTTGGAAATCGAGGTCCCAGAGTCTGGAGGAAGACAGGAGAGGCACAGGATCCACGTTGCCTGAAGTCTAGTGTAAAGTTTCCACCATCAGTGATGGTTTGGGGTGCCATGTCATCTGCTGGTGTCGGTCCACTCTGTTTCCTGAGATCCAGGGTCAACGCAGCCGTCTACCAGCAAGTTTTAGAGCACTTCATGCTTCCTGCTGCTGACCTGCTCTATGGAGATGGAGATTTCAGGTTCCAACAGGACTTGGCGCCTGCACACAGTGCAAAATCTACCCGTGCCTGGTTTACGGACCATGGTATTTCTGTTCTAAATTGGCCAGCCAACTCCCCTGACCTTAGCCCCATAGAAAATCTGTGGGGTATTGTGAAAAGGAAGATGCAGAATGCCAGACCCAACAACGCAGAAGAGTTGAAGGCCACTATCAGAGCAACCTGGGCTCTCATAACACCTGAGCAGTGCCAGAAACTCATCGACTCCATGCCACGCCGCATTAATGCAGTAATTGAGGCAAAAGGAGCTCCAACCAAGTATTGAGTATTGTACATGCTCATATTTTTCATTTTCATACTTTTCAGTTGGCCAACATTTCTAAAAAATCCCTTTTTTGTATTAGCCTTAAGTAATATTCTAATTTTGTGACACACGGAATTTTGGATTTTCATTTGTTGCCACTTCAAATCATCAAAATTAAATGAAATAAACATTTGAATGCATCAGTCTGTGTGCAATGAATAAATATAATGTACAAGTTACACCTTTTGAATGCAATTACTGAAATAAGTCAAATTTTTCAAAATATTCTAATTTACTGGCTTTCACCTGTATAGTGGAAGAGTCACTCTACCAACATGTGAAATTTGAATGATGCAAGTTAGTTAACCCCTTCCCGCCTGACCTATTGTAATATGAGGCTGGGCGGGAGCCCTATTATCAATCGTGATGAGCTCTGTGATTGGTCACAGTGGTCACATGATACAGACAGGCCCAATAACAACCCATCTGTACCCAAGTGATTAGCCTGTGGCCAATCATAGCTAATCATAATAGTTTTCATTTAGAAGAAAATTTACACACTTATGCCCCGTACACACGGTCGGATTTTCCGATGGAAAATGTCCGATCAGAGCGTGTTGTCGGAAATTCCGACCGTGTGTGGGCTCCATCGGACATTTTCCATCGGATTTTCCGACACACAAAGTTGGAGAGCAGGAGATAAAATTTTCCGACAACAAAATCCGTTGTCGGAAATTCCGATCGTGTGTACACAAATCAGACAGACAAAGTGCCACGCATGCTCAGAATAAATAAACAGATGAAAGCTATTGGCTACTGCCCCGTTTATAGTCCCAACGTACATGTTTTACGTCACCACGTTTAAAACGATCGGATTTTCCGACAACTTTGTGTGACCGTGTGTATGCAAGACAAGTTTGAGCCAACATCCGTCGGAAAAAATCCTGGGATTTTGTTGTCGGAATGTCCGAACAAAGTCCGACCGTGTGTACGGGGCATTACAGTATAAGCATCCATAGTGTGTAAAAAAAAAAATCCTGATCACCTCCCAAGAGTAGTACAGCGTTACTATGGTAATAGTGTATTGCTCTGGTCACAGTATGTAAAAAAAAAATTATAAAAAAAAGAAAAAATGTAAATATATGAAAAAAATTATTACATTTTTTGTTTGTTTTTTTTATTTACATACAGTAATGTCACCAGTCAGTGTCCCTGATCACCACCACACTGGTTATATCATGATTCTGTACTACACTGGTGGCAGTATGTAAAAAAAAAAAAAAAAATTTTTTAACCACTTGCCGACCAGCCACTGCAGTTATACTGCAGCAGGGCGGCTCTACTGCGCAAAACGCGGTACGGCGCTTTGTGTAATAGATACAGCGGCCACCTTCGTGTAATAGGTGTCCGCCAGCCACCTGCGATCGCTCCACAGAGAGGCAGAATGGGGATCTGCCAATGTAAACAAATCAGATCCCCGTTCTGTCAGGGGAGTAGAGAAAGATCGTCTATTCCTAGTGATTAGGAACAGCGATCTCTCTGTACTCCCTGTCAGTCCCCCCCCCCCCCCACAGTTAGAAACACCTCCCTAGGACACATTTAACCCCTTGATCCCCTCTGGTGTTAATCCCCTTCCCTTCCATTGACATTTATACAGTAATCAGTGCATTTTTATAGCACTGATCGCTGTATAAAGGTCACTGGTCCCAAAAAAGTGTCAAAAGTGTCCGATCTGTCTGCCGCAATGTTGCAGTCCTGCAAAAATTTGCTGATCACTGCCATTACTAGTAAAAAAAATTAATAATAATAAAAATGCCATAAATGTATCCCCTATTTTGTAGACACTATAACTTTTGCACAAGCCAATCAATATACGCTTATTGCGATTTTTTTCTTTTTTAACCAAAAATATGTAGAAGAATACATATTAGCCTAAACTGATGAAGAAATTATTTTTTTTTTTACATTTTTTTGGGGGGGATATTTATTATAGCAAAAAGTAAAAAAATTTTTTTTTTTTTTTTTCAAAATTGTTGCTCTTTTTTTGTTTATAGCACAAAAAATAAATACCGCAGAGGTGATCAAATACTATCAAAAGAAAACTGTATTTGTGGGAAAGAAAGACATCAATTTTGTTTGGGTACAGCATGGCATGACTGCGCAGTTGTCAGTTAAAGCTACACAGTGCCGTATCGCAAAAAATGGCCTGGTCATTAAGGGGGTACTAATACTTCCAGGGCTGAAGGGGTTAAAAAACTTTTAAAAATATATTTTTTTAATTTCTTAATTTTCCCAAAAAAATGTGACAAAAAATACAGCTTCACCATGCCACTTAGTATTACTAAATACGGTGGACTGTCTGCTTTTCATAAAGGGGTCATTTGGTGGGTATTTGTACTGTCAGGCCTCAAGAAATTACTGCTGTCAGCACATCAGGATTGTTCAATTTTCAGATATAACTCATAGTTTGTCCCAGATAGCAAGTAATTGTGCTGCAAGTCAGGGAACCAATGAGAGAGCAGAGGTGATGCTTGTGGACTGCCAAGCCAGGGACCTAACGTGTCAGCAGGGGGGAAGCTTGAGGCGTATCTGTGAGTGCCAAGCTAGGGACCCAACAGGGACGCGGGGGTGATGCTTGAGGAAGATACTGTGTGAGAAGATTGGAAGAGCTCAGGAGATCCAGTGGTAGTGGATCAGAAAGTCTAGTGAGAGAGACTGGGAGCTCAGGTTGAGTGAAGATCTACAAGAGGAGATTGTGGAGGAAGTATAGAAGTTTGTTACAACTTGTGTTGGAAACTGGTACAAGACTGTTGCCATAGGAGACAGCGATCCTACTGGTGCAGATGTGATGTCTTGCTGGACGCCTTTCGCTGCATGGCTGTCTACCTGTAGAAGTCTTGGAGTCTGCCAATTACCATTACAACTACTAAAGGGTGGCCTGGCCCTAACCCTCTCTCCCACAATTCTCTTTAAGATACAATAAATCTCTTTGCATTCAAGATGTGTCTGCCGTCCATTAATCTACCTAGCATGGCACCCACCATGCATCATAACCCACTCTGCATAGAAGGATGTCAGCTAGGGTGCCCACGTGTCCCGGATTGCCCGGGATTGTCCCTTATTTCAGATTTTTGTCCCGTGTCCTGGGCACCTTCATTCCGGGACAATACAGTGTCCCGGAATGAAAAAAAAACACACCGCCGGCACCAGTCCGACTCCACCACCCTTATAATCACTATACACAAGTGAGTAACACATAACACACATCATATGCCTATTGCCTAACTGGTTGCTAGGCTAGGGCCGCCCGCCCCGCGTCTAGCAACCAGTGACGTCAGCTGACACCGTCCGTCACGTGGGCAGTCAGCGCAGTGGGCACCCTACGGGCTACGGCTGAGCGGCGCGCCTCAGAGAGACAGAGAGAGCAGCCGCCAGCCTGTGCCCAGTCAGTGCCAGTCCCGGGGCTGCCGACTACTCCAGCAGCCGCCAGCCAGTGCAGCAGCACATTGCCAGCAGCAACTGCCCGACTCCGAGCTACCCGACTTCGACTTCTCCAGTCTCAACTTCTCTCCTGAGCCTCGTCCGAGTCCTCCCTCCCTCCAGCCCACGAGGTCCGTGAGTTTGCCTCCCGCCAGACAAACTACCAGGTTAATGTAACTTACACTTCTTTGTTAAAGTGAGCACTGAGCAATGCCTGCTCCCCCTCCGTTCTGCTGCTGTCCCCCACCCCCCTCCGTTCTGCTGCTGTCCCCCACCCCCTCAGATCTGCTGCTGTCCCCCACCCCCCTCAGATCTGCTGCTGTCCCCCACCCCCCTCAGATCTGCTGCTGTGCCCCACCCCCCTCAGATCTGCTGCTGTTCCCCACCCCCCTCCGTTCTGCTACTGTCCCCCTCCCCCTCAGATCTGCTGCTGTCCCCCACCCCCCTCAGATCTGCTGCTGTCCCCCACCCCCCTCAGATCTGCTGCTGTCCCCCACCCCCCTCAGATCTGCTGCTGTGCCCCACCCCCCTCAGATCTGCTGCTGTCCCCCACCCCCCTCCATTCTGCTGCTGTCCCCCACCCCCCTCCGTTCTGCTGCTGTCCCCCACCCCCCTCAGTTCTGCTGCTTCTCTCATACAGAGAACCTAACTACTGTAGATGCTTAAGAATGGATATCCTTGGTTTAAATCACATACAAGGGCGGGACGGACGTGTCTGCTGAGTGCTCCGTCTGACCGGGATCGCTAGGCCTAATTCCCAGGGCTATTTTCCTTCATAACCGGCCCAAAGTACCCTAGCACCCCTGAGGAACATAGCGGTGCATGAGATCGAGCAAGAAGAAGAGCAATCGGGGCTCCGGACACTCTATAACTAACTATCTCCTCGGCCTGGAACAACAGCAGGGGAAGATGTCCCAAAATGGCGCTGGCTCACAGGCTGCATCTAACAGCGCTACACCGTCACATATGCGGCCTAATAAGGAATGTGAGTACAACATGCCCCTGACTAAAGCTGACCTTGATGCCAGTCTCTCAGCCATCTATGAGAAATTGGCTGACAAAATACAGCTTGAACTGCACAAAACAACCAATGCCCTGACACAGGGGATTGCTAGCATAGGAAGCAGGACAGATGTGCTGGAAACAAAACACGACAAACTCTCCCTTGCACACAGTGACCTCAGGAGAGACTATGAGACACTTGCAGACAGCTTCTCCTTTATGCAGGCACACGTGGAGGATTTGGACAATCGCAATCGCAGAAGCAATATTAGAGTGCGTGGGATCCCTGAATCTACCACAGATCTATTCCCTGCGGTGTCCAGAGTCTTCCACATGCTTTTGCCAGACAAGCCCATATCGGCTTTCACCTGCGACAGGATTCATAGAGCACTTCGCCCCAAACCACCCCCTGACAAGCCCCCACGCGATATAATATTATGCATGAAAGATTTTCTCACCAAAGAGGACATCATGAGGGCATCCAGAAATACACCAAATATTGAGCTTGATGGTGTCAGATTGCAAATCTACCCTGATATCTCCACAGCTACCCTTGATCGCAGACGCAGGATGAAAGAGGTCACTACAATCCTTCAGACAAACAGGATCAAATATCGCTGGGGTTTCCCATTCAAACTGTCAGTGATGCATAATGGCACCACACACACAGTATACAACATCATTGAAGGAAAAGATCTTCTTATCAAATTGGGCCTGTTACAGCCAGAACCTCCGAATCGCCTACCTGCTACACCCCGCTCTTCCCCCATATGGTCTACTCCCTCTTCCCGCCGCAATCAAAGAGAACAGAGAAGATGGCGCCAATCTTCCCAAGACCAAGCCTGAGAATTTTGTATACTCCTTTTGCCACATATTCTGCGTTCTTCTAAAAACAAAGCAAGAAGATTCATCAAGAAGAGCTCCTGGTTTTTTTTTTTGTTTTTTTTTGCAATATTTCATTTAAGTTGACTACTGTTACACATCTTTCTCCTCAAGAACCCTCTTACAACAGCCATACGGACCTGGATTGCGAGAGACTTCTTTCCCCCCTTTTTTTTTTTTTTTTTTTTTCAAGAAGATGTAGAAGATGATGAGGGTCAGACTCAACCCTTTTTCAAAATACACTATCAAGCTGATTTTGACTTTCCTCCCAGATGATTCCCTTACAATCACTTAATTAACCCAATACCTCCAGCCCTCCCCTGTTTTTTTTTTTTTCTTTTTTTTTTTTCTTTCCCTCCCCCCTATCCTCTCCTTCTCTCTCAAATGTTTATTATTAAGGTAGATGTTATTATAACCTTAAACCCACCTGTTTACAACCCATAATGCAATTTACCTGCTGGGTTCCACTTGAGGTTTTATTCAGAAGGTTACACTAATTTTGCACCTTAAAGTTTGTTATATAATTTTTACCTGGCGCATCCGCTGCCGCTGGTTTGCCCCCATGCTCCCATCCATAGCCTGGTGCGGCTCCTCCATTGTTCTGGATGCCGCGACAGGCTTGGTATGTGAGTCTAGGACATTTCTTTGTCCACCTTTAAAATTTGTAAGGTCGGATGACACTCAGTCCTCTGACCCCCTTATGTTTTATTACAAATTACAATTTTTCTTTGCCCTGTTGGCATTGTTTCTAAATGTAATAATCTCTGGAAGATTCTACCTTTACCCTTTTACTGGTACACACAAGAAGAATTTCAAACCTTTACTATACAGTTGTTTCATCAATCCATACTGTAGCTTCTTATTATATTGCATATCTATAGTCTATGTTGGTTATTCTGACACTAGTAATGACTGGATATCCCATAATATATATCAGGTCTCAACTTACTCCCCATATAGATTCTATTCTAGCCCAATCAAAATAATCTACACGTTTACTTCAATTAGAAATGGGTCTTAAGATATTCTCACACAATATACAAGGATTTAACTCCCCACATAAGCGTAAAAAGGCCTTCAGACACTATAAAAGACTGGGTGCAGATATTATCCTCCTTCAAGAAACCCATTTTTCTATTGATAACCACCCGTGCTACTACGACAAAACATATAACCAAATGTATTTCACTACATTCTCCAACAAATCCAGGGGGGTTGCGATTTTTATCCGCAACTCTATAGTATTTGAGATACAACACATTTATAAAGACATTGATAGCAGATACATTATACTGAAAGGCACACTGAACAAACGCTCACTTACAATCGCCTCCATATACGCCCCCAACGAGTCTCAAACATCTTTTTTTAATACATTTTTTGAAACCCTAGACCGCCTTAGCTCCCCCCATATAGTGCTAGGAGGGGACTTTAACCTGGCCGCCCACCCTTCCTTAGATAGAAGCAAAGTTGCCCCTATGACGAAAGCATTTACTAAATCAATGAATCGCTCACTCAGTAAATTCCAACTAATAGACTCCTGGAGAGCCCACAATATTGGTGTTAGGGCTTTCACCCACTACTCCCACCCACATGACTGTTATGCTAGGCTCGATTACATCTTCACTACCCCCATCATATTGGCAAACTCATCAAGAGCCCGAATCCACCCCTGTCCATGGTCTGACCATGACACGGTTGAATTTGAAACATCTCATATCGGTCTTGCCCCTACCCCATTTAATTGGCGTCTGAATGATTCGATCTTATCAGACCCATTCACTATTCAAAATATAACCACACACATTGAGGAATACTTTAAAAATAATTCAACTAACGACATCTCCCCCACTACACTCTGGTCTGCACATAAAGCAGTTATCAGGGGACATCTGATTAGCATAACTGCAGCAAAAAACAAAGCTAAACTCATTGACATCAAAAGCCTCACTAAAGACCTAGACCTTCTATATATTAAACTGAACCAATCCCCGTCCCCTGAAACGACAAAACTAATTCAATACAAACGTCAAGCCCTAGATACGATTCTTTCAGCAGATACTGAAAAATCCCTCAGATTTTCTAGGGCAAAATTTCTATTACATGGTAACTCTACCTCTACCATGTTCGCAAAAAAACTCAATCAAGAACATAAACCTCCTCATATATACAAACTACGCAATCAATCAGGTAACTTGGTCACGCACCCCAAGGAGGTTCTAGACATATTCTCCTCTTTCTATAAAGATCTTCTCTCAGGCCCCCAAACCCAACCTCATCACACCTCAATTAAGTGGCTTGAGAAATTACATCTCCCCACCCTCAACGATCAACAAGCCTCTTCCCTCAATGATCCATGCACTGACACCGAGATCATCAATATAATTAAATCCCTGAAAACCTCAACAGCACCAGGCCCAGATGGTTTCTCCTCATTATATTATAAAAAATTTGCTCCCCTTTTAGCCCCCAGATTAACCAAATTATTTAACCACATTCTGATGGGTGGCCAGTTTCCAGAGGATATGCTTTTAGCAAATTTATCCCTTATCCCTAAACCTCTTAAGGATCATACCCTTCCTCACAATTTTCCCCCCATCTCAGTTCTCAATAATGATTTAAAAATTTTCGTCAGACTCTTGGCCGACAGATTGGCCAAAGTCATTACATCTCTTATACACATTGACCAAACGGGTTTTATTCCCGGTAGACAGATTACAGATAACATTAGACTTGTCACTAACATAGTGCAGGACGCCAACCTCTCTTCCCGCCCGGTCTGCCTTCTCAGCCTTGACATACACAAGGCTTTTGATAGCGTAAGCTGGTCATACCTCAACCACCTACTCCCTAAATTTGGCATCACAGATAAATTTATCCATGGATTTAATGCTCTTTACCACCTTCCTCAAACCAGAATAAAAATCCCAGGCCATAACTCAGACTTCTTTTCTCTAAGTAGAGGTACCAGACAGGGCTGCCCCCTTTCCCCTCTATTATTTGCATTAGCAATAGAACCCCTAGCCCAAGCTATAAGAAATAACCCAGACATCAATGGATATAGTAAAGGCCCAAATGAATTCAAACTGAGTCTCTATGCAGATGACGCTCTACTATTCCTTACAAACCCTCTCATATCTATACCCAACCTTATATCCGAGCTCAATTCTTTTCACACTCTATCAGGCCTAGGCATCAACATCAACAAATGCTCAGCCCTACCCATTAATCTGTCCCCTAACTCGATCACAAACCTACAGCAAAATTTCAACTTCATATGGTGCCCCAAATCATTCAGATACCTTGGTATCCAAATCACATCTCACCACAAACTTCTATATAAAACTAACTACACACCTCTTTTCTTACACATTAGCTCTCTTCTAAAAATTTGGTCCTCTTATCGCATCTCTCTTCTTGGTAGAATATGTGCTTTTAAGATGACGATTCTTCCCAAACTTTTATACTATTTCCGTTCTTTACCTATCAATGTCCCCAAATCCAGAATTGAAGCTCTACAAAGAGAAATTAATAAATTTATCTGGTCTAATAAGAAACCTAGATGCAGCTACTCTCTCATGTTCAGACCCCAAAATAAAGGTGGGCTTGGCCTTCCAAATATTTGGCAATATTTTATAGCAACCAAACTCACACAAATAGCCCAATGGTTTACCCCCAACTCAAACATCCCATGGCTAAACTTCGAATCTAACTCAATCTCTCCATACTTCATACAGGGCCTTTTATGGTCCAATCCAATCTCCCACCACAAAATCCTCAAACTAAATAATATTGTGGCCCACCATCTCCAATTTTGGCTTAAAATCAATAAAACCTTTAATCTATCATCAGACACTCCCCCTCTAGCATCCTTTTTAGGAGACCCCAGACTTATACAAAACCATAACAATAATAATTCATTCCCTCACTGGCGTAACAGTGGTCTGACTACCTTAAGATCATTACTCTCATTCAAGACGTTCATCTCCTTCCAAACCCTACAATCTAAATACAACTTTCCCTCTTCCGAACTCACAAATTATCTACAGATCAGAAACTTCTATACAGAACACTACTCATTAAACATTCAATCTCAAACGACCTTATTTGAGCATATCTGTCTAAATTCCCCAAGGGACAAAGGCCTGATTTCTATAATTTATAGATATCTTAACGATATAATGTTACCTGAAAAGTCTGGCCCAATGTTACAATGGGAAGCTGATTTAGACATTCCTATCTCCTTAAAATCATGGAATACTATGATAGATAACCTTCGCAAATGTAATATTGCAGCTTCATTTAGAGAATCGCCAATGAAATTATTCTCTAGATTATACCTGACACCCTCGAAAATCCACTCCTTCTATCCAACTACCTCTCCTAACTGTTTTAGGGGCTGTAATGTACCTGGCACATTCCTTCACATATTTTGGAGCTGTGTATATCTAGAGCCTATATGGAAAGCTGCGGCAAGTAAAATGGAATCTATAGCAAAAAAAAAAATCAACCTCTCCCCACAATTATGTATACTGTATGCAACAATTCCTGACATACCAACTTCATGTGTTAGACTGATTCATTCCTTAATTAGTTCTATCCAATGGATGATAGCCCTAAACTGGAAATCCCAAAACCTACCTTGGCCTCAAGTCCTGTCTAGGATGGATATGCTCAAACTTTCAGAAAGAATCCATCATACCCTACATGATAGTATGCATACCTTTGATGGAAAATGGTCTCTATGGACTTGTGATTAAAATGTACTATATTTTATTCTGCCTATTGCTTACACTCCCTCAGATGTCATAGTATCTTCACTTGCTTTACATTTATGTACTACACAAATTATACTGTATATTGTCTCTTATATACATCATTTTGTACTCAACTGTTTCAATCACTATAACTTTGTAACTCTTTTGTACTGAATCTTCCAATAAAACTTTTGTAAACAAAAAATAAATCACATACAAGGCTGTAGAGATGTAAGGCAAAAGTGCTAACCACTTAGGGACTTTACTCGGGACACACCTTACTCAAGAATTAGTCTTTCTCCACTTACACATGTTCATTACAAAATTCACTTATGTGCCGTGCAAACACAGCAATAGACAGCTGACTGGTTCCCCAGTGATGCAACACCCCTCCGTAATATCTATACCAAGAATATGGTGTTGTCTGCACTGCTGCCCCCTGATTGGACATCAATGCTTGTGTGGCAAGACCTGAAAGAGAGCCTTCAAACATATACCTGTGCTCAATCTGAAATTAAAGCACATGGAAAGGATTTACTATACAGCAGGGGTCTCCAAACTTTTGAAACAGAGGGCCAGTTCACTGCCCTTCAAACTTTAGGGGGGCCAGACTGTGGCCATTGGGAGTAGAAACTGCCCCGGCATTGGTGGGTGGCGGCCCGTCCATAGGGGGCGCCCGGGCGCCGCGCCCCCCCCCCCCAAGCTTTTGGCAAAAAAAAAAAAAAAAGGTCACTTTAAGAGTGTCCGGACGCCGGACACACGGCAGTCTATGGGAAGCTTCCCATAGACTGCTTCCGTGCCAGCGGATGGATGGACACAGAGCTGGCAGTGTACCAGAGAGCACCAGGTGAGTGCGGGGATCGTAGAGGATTGCTGACCTTCTGTATTTACTCCCCCTGCCTGCATGTCTCTCTCTCTCCCAGCATCATGCTTCCCCCTCCTCGGACTCCTCTACAGAGCGGAAAACCCAGTGTGACTGTTCCAGTGGGTACTGTGTCCTGCCGTAAGCCTGCCCCCCTCCCCCCCCAGCTCTGATCACTTTCACTTTTCTCAGCTGCTGCAGAGCTTCATGGAGGGGGGAGGGTGGGGCTGCTGAATGTTGTTGTGCGTGGCAGTGACTGGCAGCTGTGGGGTTTCTTCACCCTAAACACCCCCCTCTCTGCATCTCCACCCTAAACACTCCCTCCCTGCATCTCCACCCTAAACACCCCCCTCCCTGCATCTCCACCCTAAACACCCCCCTCCCTGCATCTCCACCCTAAACACCCCCTCCCTGCATCTCCACCCTAAACACCCCCTCCCTGCATCTCCACCCTAAACACCCCCCTCCCTGCATCTCCACCCTAAACACCCCCTCCCTGCATCTCCACCCTAAACACCCCCCTCCCTGCATCTCCACCCTAAACACCCCCCTTCCTGCATCTCCACCCTAAACACCCCCCTTCCTGCATCTCCACCCTAAACACCCCCCTCCCTGCATCTCCACCCTAAAGACCCCCTCCCTGCATCTCCACCCTAAACACCCCCCTCCCTGCATCTCCACCCTAAACACCCCCCTTCCTGCATCTCCACCCTAAACACCCCCCTTCCTGCATCTCCACCCTAAACACCCCCCTCCTTGCCTCTCCACCCTAAACACCCCATCTTTGCCTCTCCACGCTTAACACCCCCCCTCCCTTACTCTCTACCCTAAACACCCCCCCTTCCTCTCTACCCTAAACAAATAACCCCTCTGTGTTTAATTATGGGGTTAGAATGAGGGAGGGGGTCCTGTGTAACAATGGGGAGTAGTTTTGAGGAAGGGGTCCTGTGTAATGATGGGGAGAGGGATGGTGGTAGGGGGATTGGTTTTGTTTAACCATGGGAGGTATGTACTCTGTCCTGTGATGCTGGGGCTGTATACTCTGTCCTGTGATGCTGAGCTGTATACTTCTGACACTATGGGTGGAAGTTAGTGGAATAGAGGGGATGGAGTGGGTGGATTCTATAGTGGGTGGGGCTTAGGAGAAGTGGGATGGGTCAAAAGGGAGGGGCGGGGTCTGGCGCCCCCCCCATCCTAAAACTTCACCAGCCGCCACTGGAGTAATCAATGCCATAGACTTGGTAGTCAGTGGAAATAAAAAAAATTACATAATTGGTGTCAGTGGGAGAATTAGTTTCCCATCTCTGGTGTCAGTGGGGGGGGATAGTGACTTCTATCAGTGGGAGGAATAGTGCCCCAAGGGTGGGATAAAGGCAAGCAAAGGGCCACATCTGGCCCACAGGCCACAGTTTAGAGACATATGATATACAGTATGTTAGACATCACAGTGTGCAGTGCATACCTAGAACTACACCAATGTTCAGGCATTATCAAATATTAGTTTAATTTGTTTGCATTTTTTTTATGTTCACTTAGAAAAGGTAAAGTGATACTAAATGTTATCCCTATTCTACAAAAATAATCAATACACATCCTGCAGCAGTCGCCCATAGCAACCAGCTACAGCTCCATTGGGATTTCATCTGGCTCCGTGGGAAAGTGGCATGTAACATCTTTACTTCTTATAGACTGTGTTATCATGCATTCTAACAATGTGGGAAAGAACCAACAAGTTCCTTTTCTCATGGGAGAGTACCAGCCTGGTCTTTTGACACTTCCCGCCAGCGCTGCAAGGGTTAAAACAGACTCCATTACAGATTTGGCATGCTGCAGAAAGAGAGAGGCGGGCGCTAAAGTTTACAGAAAGTATCTGCACCAATCCGTTGGCAGGGGGAGGAGCCCCCGCTCTGCAGAGGAGGATAAGGAAGTGCTGCCAAGTGTGCCGGGTTGTGGGTTGGAGAAGATGGCGCAGTTTGGAAGTACTATGGCGGATTGGAAGATGTATGCTCTGGGTTTTGGCTTTGGTCTGAGCGAGTCAAAAAGCGTTTTGACTCACACCGGAGTGCTATATACACCGAAGGGTAGCCTTGCCCTGTACATGGCTGAAGGCTATGAGGCCTTGGGACCGATCTGCAGGAAGTATTTCAGTCTGGCCACACATCTGAGGCCTTGGATCATCTGTGGACATTGCGGGGAACACCTGCTTGAGGTAGTCTCGCCAGCCCAACCTCTGCGGATACTGATTTTGGCAGATTGGGACAAGAATGTCGCTATCCTGGCTGGGAGTGCCATTAGGAGTCCACCTGCCATCACCTGAGTTGTGCGAGAAGCTGCTCCTCCAGTCTCAGCGGCTGCTCCAGGACTCAGCGCTCCGGTCACCCCTCAAGGCCGTGTTTGGGCCCACCTACTCTCTCTGATGTCGGAGCTACGAGGGAAAAAGATCCCGGAGTCGGGTAAGCCTGCAAGGGGTGAAAACGGTGTGCCAGTGGGGGAGGTGATACCTGTGGCCATTACGGGAGATAACATGGTTGTGCCAATTAAAGCCAGTTCCAAGTGCAGCTATCTCCCAGCCGAAGAGTGCGCCACAATAATCGATTCAGATGAGCCCTCTGATGGATTATCTGAACTGTTTTCGGACACTTTGTTTTGGACTGGCAAGTGGAGTGAGGAGGAACAGTTGTGTGACGTGAAAGAGGATGAGGTTCCTTTGGGGCCTAGTGCAAGTGTAAAGATTGAACTGTCTACAAACACTACATCAACCGCGTGTGTCACCAATAGGGATGGACCGAACACACACCCCCCGTTCGGTTTGCACCAGAACATGCGAACAGGCAAAAAATTTGTTCAAACACGCGAGCACCGTTAAAGTCTATGGGACACGAACATGAAAAATCAAAAGTGCTAATTTTAAAGACTTATATGCATGGTATTGTCTTAAAAAGTGTTTCGGGACCTGGGTCCTGCCCCAAGGGACATGTATCAATGAAAAAAAAGTTTTAAAAATGGCCGTTTTTTCGGCAGCAGTGATTTTAAACAATAAAAGTGTAATATTCCTTTAAATTTCGTACCTGGTTGGTGTCTATAGTATGCCTGTAAAGTGGAGCATGTTTCCTATGTTTAGAACAGTCTGACAGCAAAATGACATTTGTAAAGGAAAAAAGTCATTTAAAACTACTCGCGGCTATAATGAATTGTCGGTTCGGCAATACACATAGAAGTTCATTGATAAAAACAGCATGGGATTCCCCCACAGGTGAACCCCGAACCAAAATTTTTTTAAAAAATGTGTGGGGGTCCCCCCAAATTCCATACCAGGCCCTTCAGGTCTGGTATGGATATTAAGGAGAACCCCGCGCCAAAAATTTAAAAAAAAATGGCGTGGGGTCCCCCCAAAAAATCCATACCAGACCCTTATCCGAGCACGCAATCTGGCAGGCCGCAGGAAAAGAGGGGAGGACGAGAGAGCTCCCCTCCTGAACCATACCAGGCCACATGCCCTCAACATTGGGAGGGTGCTTTGGGGTAGCCCCACCAAAGCACCTTGTCCCCATGTTGATGGGGAGAAGGGCCTCATCCCCGCAACCCTTTCCCGGTGGTTGTGGGGGTCTGTGGGCGGGGGGCTTATCGGAATCTGAAAGCCCCATTTAACAAGGGGACCCCCAGATCCCGCCCCCAAATGTACCCCTACCATTTCACAAAAAAGTGTCAAAAATGTTAAAAAAGACAATAGACGGATTTTGACAACTCCTTTATTAATGTCCTCTTCTTTCTCCGCTTCTTCTTCCATCTTCTTCTGGTCTTCCTTCGGTGTTCTTCTTCTTCCTCCATCTTATTCTTCCCCCGCTTCTTCCTCTATCTTCCTCCGCTTCTTCCTCTGGTCTTCTTGTCCGGCATCTTCCTCCTTCTTCTTCTCTGCTTCGTCCTCTAAACTACCTCAATGGGAGTAATAATATTAAAAAAAAAATGGGAGTCAATGGGAGTCTCCCACTGTGTGACGCTTCTGTTCAGGTGACAGCTCTTATATAACAGAGGGTGGGGCCACCCGGTGACCTAGCCCCCCCTCTGACGCACGGGGACTTCCCTATGGCTTTCCCTGTGTTGTCAGAGGGGGGCGGGGTCACCCGTTTACATAAGAGGAGATTGTAGAGGAAGCAAAGGAGTTTGTTACAACATGTGTTAGAAACTGTTATAAGACTGTTGCCATAGGAGACAGCGATCCTACTCGTGCAGATTTGGTGTCTTGCTGGATGCCTTTCGCTGCATGGCTGTCTACCTGTAGAAATCTCGGAGTCTGCTAATTAACATTGCAACTACTAAAGGGTGTCCTGGCCCTAACCCTCTCTCCCACAGTTCTGTTTAAGAGACAATAAATCTATTTGCATTCAAGAAGTGTCTGGCGTCCATTAATCTACCTAGCATTGCACCCACCATGCCTCGTAACCCACTCTGCATAGAGGGATGTCAGCTGTCCCTAACCCTGGGGGATCTCCATTAGGCCTCAGGGGCCCCTGGACTTGGCTACACACGTCCACATACACACACTGTAGTTTTTAGGAAGCTAGAGTACTTAGAAGAAACTCCCCAAAAACACACAGAGAACCTAACTAGATGCTTAAGAATGGATATCCTTGGTTAAAATCACATACAAGGTTGTAGAGATGTAAGGCAAGAGTGCTAACCACTTAGGTACTTTACTCGGGACACACCTTACTCAAGAATTAGTGTTTCTCCACTTACACATGTTCATTACAAAACTCACTTATGTGCCGTGCAAACACAGCAATAGACAGCTGACTGGTTCCCCAGTGATGCAACACCCCTCCGTAGTATCTATACCAAGAATATGGTGTTGTCTGCACTGCTGCCCCCTGATTGGACATCAATGCTTGTGTGGCAAGACCTGAAAGAGAGCCTTCAAACATATACCTGTGCTCAATCTGAAATTAAAGCACATGGAAAGGATTTACTATACAGCAGGGGTCTCCAAACTTTTGAAACAGAGGGCCAGTTCACTGCCCTTGAAACTTTAGGGGGGCCAGACTGTGGCCATTGGGAGTAGAAACTGCCCCGGTATTGGTGGGAGTAATCAATGCCATAGACTTGGTAGTCAGTGGAAATAAAATAAATGACATAATTGGTGTCAGTGGGAGGAATATGCCCTATAATTGGTGTGAGTGGGAGAATTAGTTCCCCATCTCTGGTGTCAGTGGGAGGAATAGTGACTTGTATCAGTGGGAGGAATAGTGCCCGAAGGGCCACACCCGGCCCACAGGCCACAGTTTGGAGACCTCTGCTATACAGTATGTTAGACATCACAGTGTGCAGAGCATACCTAGAGCCAGTGGCGTAGCGTGGGTTGTCAGCACCCGGGGCAAGGCAAGTAATTTGCGCCCCCCCCCAACCTGCGGACTTTTATCACTCCCCGAGTCCCTTCAAATACAATAGTACTGACCTACCTGATTCCTACACTGACCATTACACACTACACTGACCACTATACTATACTGTCCACTACACTAAGAACTACACTGACCACTATACTGTCCACTACACTGACCACTACACTATACTGTCCACTACACTAAGAACTACACTGACCACTATACTGTCCACTATACTGTCCACTACACTACAATGACCACTATACTGTCCACTACACTGACCACTATACTGTCCACTACACTACACTGACCACTATACTGTCCACTATACTGTCCACTACACTACACTGACCACTATACTGTCCACTACACTACACTGACCACTATACTGTCCACTACACTGTCCACTACACTGACCACTATACTGTCCACTACACTACACTGACCACTATACTGTCCACTACACTACACTGACCACTATACTGTCCACTACACTGACCACTATACTGACCACTACACTGAGAACTACACTGTCCACTACACTATACTATACTGACCACTATACTACACTGAGAACTACACTACGGTGACTATTAAACTGTCCACTACACTACACTGACCACTATACTACACTGACCACTACACTAACCACTACACTGAGAACTACACTACACTGACCACTATACTGTCCACTACACTACACTGACCACTATATTGCACTGTCTACTACACTACACTGACCACTACACTATACAGACCACAATACTACACTGTCCACTACACTACACTGACCACTACATTATACTAACCACTACACTATACTGACCACAATACTACACTGTCCACTACACTACACTGACCACTACACTACACTGACCACTACACTACACTGACCACTACACTACACTGACCACTACACTATACAGACCACAATACTACACTGTCCACTACACTACACTGACCACTACATTATACTAACCACTACACTATACTGACCACAATACTACACTGTCCACTACACTACACTGACCACTACACTATACTGACTACAATACTACACTGACCACTACACTACACTGACCACTACACTATACAGACCACAATACTACACTGACCACTACACTACACTGTCCACTACACTATACAGACCACTATACTACACTACACTGTCCACTACACTACATTGACCACTACACTGTACAGACCACTACACTGAGAACTACACTACACTGACCACTATACTACACTGACCACTACACTACACTGACCACTACACTGACCACTATACTGACCACTACACTATACTGTCCACTACACTATACTGTCCACTACACTATACTGTCCACTATACTACACTGCCCACTACACTACACTGTCCACTACACTATACAGACCACTATACTACACTACACTGTCCACTACACTACATTGACCACTACACTACACTGTCCACTACACTACACTGACCACTACACTATACTGACCACTACACTATACACTATACTGACCACTACACTGAGAACTACACTACACTGACCACTATACTACACTGACCACTACACTACACTGACCACTACACTACACTGTCCACTACACTATACTGACCACTATACTACACTGTCCACTACACTATACTGACCACAATACTACACTGACCACTACACTACACTGTCCACTACACTACACTGTCCACTACACTATACTGACCACTATACTACACTGTCCACTACACTATACTGACCACTATACTACACTGTCCACTATACTACACTGTTCACTACACTATACTGACCACAATACTACACTGACCACTACACTATACAGACCACAATACTACACTGACCACTACACTACACTGTCCACTACACTGTACTGACCACAATACTACACTGTCCACTACACTATACTGACCACAATACTACACTGACCACTACACTACACTGTCCACTACACTATACTGACCACTATACTACACTGTCCACTACACTATACTGACCACAATACTACACTGTCCACTACACTATACTGACCACAATACTACACTGACCACTACACTACACTGTCCACTACACTATACTGACCACTATACTACACTGTCCACTACACTATACTGACCACTATACTACACTGTCCACTACACTATACTGACCACTATACTACACTGTCCACTACACTGTACTGACCACTATACTACACTGTCCACTACACTATACTGACCACAATACTACACTGACCACTACACTACACTGTCCACTACACTATACTGACGACTATACTACACTGTCCACTACACTACACACTATACTGCCCTGCCTAGTCTTCCTATACTGACACTACATATATGGTGCCTGTCTCTTCTCTCCCCCCTCCCCTCCCCCCCCCCCCCCGTGTTTATCTATTTCTCACCTTATTGTCTTGCATCGGTCTGGAGGATGAGAAGACCCGGCGCTCACACTCTCCAGTGCTCGTCTCCCCTGCGCTCCGGCCGCCATATTAATTTTTCCCGGCGCACTGTGATTGGGCGAATGGGGGTCATGTGCGGAGGCGGGACTTCAGGAGCAACTGTGATCATGGATAGGCCAGCCCCACGCCGCACATGACCCCCATACGCCCAATCACAGGGCACCAAACACTAGACATGGCGGCGGAGCGCGGGGGACACAGGAAAATAAATTAGGAGGAGGCAGCCAGTAGTGACACTACTGGCACGAAATTGCGCCCCCCTAAATGTCGCGCCCGGGGCCACTGCACCCCCCGCACCCCCCACGCTACGCCACTGCCTAGAACTACACCAGTATTCAGGCATTATCGAATATTAGTTTCATTTTCTTGCATTTTTTTATGTTCATTTAGAAAAGGTAAAGTGATACTAAATGTTATCCCCATTCTACAAAAATAATCAATACACATCTACTACTTTATGTCCATTTAATCTATTTTTCATGAAATAGTTTCTTACTGTGTGTTTATGCTTCATTGCGATGTCTCCCTCACTTCTGTTTATTTGGAACAACAAATTCCATAGTCCATTGTCCCAGTGTTAATTTCATAGACGAAAAACATTTTCGTAAAAATTTTTATCAGCAGCCTTTTTACAGTGACGAAAACTAAACGAAAAGCACACCACATTTTCATCCTCTGATAAAAACTCTCAGACCACTGTCCCAGATCACTGTGCATTACAGACCTCCCCTTCCAGAGCAATGTGCAGCATTACAGGCTTCTCATACCACCATCGAGAGCACTGTGCAATACAGGCCTCCTCAGATGTCTGCTCAGAGCACTGTGTAGCTTTACAAGCCTCCCCAGACCACTGTCCAAAGCACTGTGCAGCAATACAGTCCTCTCAGACCAAAGTCTATATTAAAAGTAAAAGGTCCCAACACTCAACCTTAGGGTAGACCACTGATAAGCTTAGACCATTCATTTATAAAGCTATTGTCATAGCTTCAGCCCCTTTCACACTAACGCGACTTCAAAGTTGCGCAATTCTGGCCACAATTTAACCGCGATTTAGCAGCCGCCATTTTGACGCCATTTCAGGGAATGCCTATGTAAACTTGAGGTCTATGAACCTCAACTCGCATCAAAGTCTGACAAAAGTAGTACAGGGACTACTTTGAAGTCGATACAACTTGAAGTCGTGAAGATATGAATAGTACTCATTGGAAATCATGGGGTACGACTTATCTTGCGACTTTGCAGTCCCAAGTTGCAGAACAAGTCGCACAAGTGTTAAAGGGGCCTAAATTGAACAAGCTGAGGTCAGGAGCTGATTGGCTACCATGCACAGCTGCATTAGATGATTCTGAGTGCTCCAGTTTTAGTAAAATCCTCCCTTTAAAGTGTAGCTATGGGCAAAATAAGAAATACGCATATATGATGCAGTCTTCCAGTAGCATTAAATTGTAAAACCAAAAATTGACAGATCATCTGTGATGGGTTGACACCCCTCCTGCAGGAGTTTGTGGAATGAAAGCCTTTGTTGAGGTACAGCATGGATAGCTGGGCAAAGGGGGAGATTTACTAAAACAGGAAAGTGCAAAATCTGGTGCAGCTCTGCGTGGTAGTCAATCAGCTTCTATACTTCAGCTTGTTCAATTAGTCTTTGACAAAAAATCTGTAAGCTGATTGGTTTCTATCTGGTATCCATCTTGCGCCCAAACATGAAGATCAACTGTGATTGGTTGACACCCCTCCTGCAGGAGTTTGTGGACTTAAAGCCTTTGCTGAGGTGCAGCATGAATATGTAGACAAAGTGTATCCATGGACAAAATAAGAAATTCCATATATGATGCAGGCTATCAATAGCATTCAATTATATTTAGGCCCAAACCCCAAAATTTTATATATCACATTACATTAAAAACGTCTTTCCCAAACTGTTCCCACAAGGTTGGCAGTACACAGATGTCTAAAATGTCTTTGTATGCTGATGCGTTAACAGTATTCCTCACTGAAAATGCCTGATCTTTATAATTTGAAGGGGTCACCACATGTTCTTAGCCATATCCACTTCCGGACTGCCCACCGTCGGTATACGTCGGTACTTTGAAAGAGGTTATCGTTGTTATGGCAGCAGCTAGCAGCCATAACCCCGGTATCCTCTTCTTTACTGAGCGGTCCGGTTTAAGATAAATTAAACCGGATCGCCGCAAGATCACTTTTATTGGCGGCGAAGAGGGGCCCCCCCTGCGCCGTGATCCGGTGCCCTCTGCCGCTTACCGGAGCCGTTGGCAGCGGTGGAGGCGATCAGATCCTTCCTGTGGCCTGATGTGGAGACGAGTAAGGGGAAGATGGCTCCCACCCGTCTCCATATCACTGCAGGGCAGAAGCGACGTCAAAACGTCACTTCCGCCCATAGCTCTTAAAGGGACATTTTTTTAATTGCATTTTAGTGTAAATATGAGATCTGAGGTCTTTTTTTTTTTATTATTATTATTATACAGGATTTATTTGGCACCAACAGTTTACGCAGCGCTTTACAACATTAGGGCAGACAGTACAATTACAATACAATTCAATACAGGAGGAATCAAAGAGCCCTTCTCGTTAGAGCTTACAATCTATTAGGGACCCCAGATCTCATATTTAAGAGGTCCTGTCATGCTTTTGTTTCTATAACAAGGGATGTTTACATTCCTTGTAATAGGAATAAAAGTGACACTTTTTTTTTTTTAAAGTGTAAAGATAAAAAAATAAAAGGTAAAATAAATAAGATTAAAAAAAAATGTTTTAAACACGCCCCGTCCCGACGAGCTCGAGTATAGAAGTTAGCACTCTTGCCTTACATCTCTTCAGCCTTGTATGTGATTTTGACCAAGGCTAGGGGTGTTGTTTTTTGCTGTTGTTATTTTTGGAGAACTTGGATGGGGTTGAGGGAAGTTGGTGGGATGCTCCAAAAACAAGAACTATGTACACTTGAGGACTTAGATATTCCTCAGGACATAATCTATATGGAAGTCTGTGGTTATAGCAAGCAGTAGACTCCAGCTTTAAGGTAGTGTCAATAGTATTAGTAGTAATATTAGTAGTAGTTACTGTAAATCTCTTTCTTAGAGCACAGGAGCAGAATACCTTTAAGTAGAGATTAGCTGAACAAAGCTCTTCAGGACACCAACCGGTATCCTCTTTAATTAAACCCACAGCTGACTTTCTCTAGCACAAGAGTGGTAGCAAAAGCACAAAGCTCTCCAAGATCACAATGACTGTACTCACACAAGGCCCAAGGAACAGCTGGTTGCCTCCTTCCAACTTCCAAGTGACACTTTACTCCAGTGATACCAGACTAGATCTTCTGCGGACAGCCCCTCTCAGTCAGCTTTCCTTAGCACCAGGGTCTCAGCATCCAGACCCTCAGGTCACCCACCTGAGGCCTCAAGACAGCAGATTTAGCAGCATTGCCTGGGAAGGCAGCGTGCCCCTCCAGGCTGAACTAATCCTTTCCAGAAAAAACCCCAGAACTCTGTGTGCTTACAATATATACACAGTCTCCCGGCATGCCACCAGAGCCTGTCTCTCTGGGATAGGTCAAGGCTGTATCAATATTCATGCTGCCATCTGCATGGCTCCACACCTATCATCCAGAAACTTCTCAAGTTCTCTAGATGCAGATGGAACTATTAGACCAGACTAGCAGCAGCTGAGCACACTAAGCAGACCTAAGCAGATTGCAGCTTCACTGAGTACAGTGAGCAAACTATGCTTTTAACTTACAAACAATTACAGCTAAACCGACTACAGTGTGGCAACTAAATATACCTATATCTAAACGCACACTAATTCTAACTATCTAATTCCTAGCACCTATCTAGGAGGGTGCTACACTACAATTTCCCACTTCGAAATTACCTGTACAATGTAGGCCTAATGAGGATACAGACCATAAAAACTGTCAGGGATTCTAACCTTTCACCACACTGTGCAGAACAAAAGTTTAGGCATGGCTAAAGGTGTTCAAGTGACACAAAAAGAATTTGACATATGTAATCTACAGTTCTAAATATTTAAGTGGCAGAAGAAAAATGTAGATATGCATAATCAACAGTTCTGGAAACATAGCATAGGGGTCTGCAACACCGCTAGCCTTAGTTTTTTACTCTCTCTGCAGAAGGTTATTTGCATAACCTTCTGCAGAGTAGTGACTGGGACTTTCTCGACACAGATACAATCGGTGATGAGATCCTGTTGCCATTCATCCTACACAAAACACAATACCATCTCACTAACCTAGGAAGATAAACATCCTAGCTAAGATGCAAATGTTTGTGCAACGTATTTTACAGACCAGTCAGGTGATGTGTTGTCTGCCATGTGATCTTAGAGGAGCATAGTGAAAATAATCTTCTACAGAAACCCCAATAATTTCCATCTAGGTATTTAAATATGTTTTATAAATTTTCCTTTGAATGAACAATGTAAACAGTTATGTTTCTTTTTTTTTTGCTAGGCCAGTAAAGTACCAGCCAGGTAGGACAGGTATACTATGTTGCCAAAGTTTTGTGGACACCTGACTATCACACCTACTCTATGGCCATAGATATGCGAAAAACCCATAAAATGTCTAAATTCATTTGTTTCCAGTGAAGGGTACTGTTAATCCTTTTGGGGTTTATTTACTAAAATCGGAGAGTGCAAAATCTGGTGCAGCTCTGCATGGTAACTAATCAGCTTCTAACTTTAGCTTGATCAATTAAGCTTTGACAAAGAAAGAAAACTGAAAGCTGGAAGGTTTTGACGCAGAACTGCATCGGATTTTGCACTCTCCAGTTTTAGCAACCATGCAATAAATATTTTGGGGAGGTCCTTTTCTGTTCCTGTACAACTGTGAGCAACCCCTGAGCACAAACCCAGCTTAATAAAGACATGATTTGATGAGTTTGGTGTGAAGGAACCCGAGTGTCCTTTACTGAGCCCTGTCCTCAACCCTACTGAACACCATCCATAAAGACATTGTTTGATGGGTTTGGTGTGGAGGACCTTGATTGTCCTTTACTGAGCCCTGACCTCAACCCTACTGATCACCTTTGGATTGAATTGAAATGCTGATTATGAGCCTGGTCTTCTCATTCAACATTAGCACCATGCCTACCTCACAAATGATCTTTTGGCTGAATAGGTACAAATCCCCACAGACCCACCCCAAAATCTTGAAAAATGCCTTCCCTAGATAGTGGAGGCTGGTAAACCCATGAAGGGGGGCACCTCCATATAAATGGTCATATTTTTGGAACAAGTTGTCCTAGAAGCTCATAAAGGATTGATAGCCAGATGTGCACAAACTTTGCATAATGTACTTTGATGACAATTCGGGAAGAATCTACCACTATGGTTAGTAAATGTTTTTCATCCAGGAGAAGCATAAGTTACCAGCTTTAATTCCACATGCAACTCACCTACACTTATATACACTATTTGCCACTTACCTGTAACCCGTAGCAGAACTACCAGGGTCGCATAGGTCGCTCTTGAGACCAAGCCCTGGTGCTCCGCCACCGTGGGGGGACCCGGCCCAGGGGTAAGGGGGGCCCTTTATGGTTTCCTGCACCAGGGTCCAGAAGGTTCTATTTACGCCTCTTCCTGTAACCCTACACCCAAAACACACCTTCCTGAATAGTTCAGCACAACATCCCTCTGCTTTCATTGACAGGCACAAGGCAACAACTGTGCAGGCACGTAGAATACACTGTCATGGGTTACAATTCCCTCTGTTCTGTTCCAGCATGACTGTGCCCCTGTGTACAAAGCCAGCTTCATTGAGACATGGGTTGAGGAGTTTGGTGTAGAGAAACTCGAGTGTCCTGCTCAGGAACCTGACCTCAGCCCTACTGAACACTTTAGTGAACCAGGTCTTCTCATCTAACATCAATATCTGCCCTCACAAATGTTCTTTTGGCTGAATGGGCACAAATTCCCACTGGCATACCTTGTAGAAAGCCTTCCTAGAAAAATGGAAGCTGTTATACTGTAGCTTCAAAGAGAGGCCCTGCTACTTAGACATGTGTGATTTGTTTCGTTGTAAAACAAAATTCGTACAAAATTTTAGTTATTTGGAGATTCAGAAGTATCCGAATTTCCAAATCACAAATACTTGTAGTAACGAATTTCAAAGTCCAAAGTCCAAAATATATAAAGTAAATAACATAATATAATGAAACAAATGATCCAAATTTGAAAATGCATTTAAATATGAATTTGAATTTGAAAATAAATTTGAATTTGAGGTGGAAACATATTGCAATAAAAAGAGTAAGGTATAAAAGTGAAATAAATGTATTATTCCTACTTAGGTTGCTGAATAGAATAGCATAGAATAGAATAAAGCAGAATTGTATATAATATAATAAAGCAGAATAGCATAGAAATAAAAAAACAGAATAGAATAAACAGAAAATAATAAAATGGAATAGAATAGAAAGTAAAGGAATGGAATAGAATAGAATAGAAAAGAACAGAATAAAATAGAAAAGAATAGAATAGAAAAGAATAGAAATAAAAGAATAGACTAGAATAGATTAGAATAAAATAAATAGAATAGTAAAAATAGAATAGATTAGCATAGAATAAAATAGAACAAATGTAGCCATCTTCTGAAATTCAAATTTCAAAGCCCGAATATCAAATTTTGAATCGAGTAAACAAAACAAATCCTAATATGCGAAAATAATTCCGAAAAAAAATCATTCTAACAAAACGATTATGATGAAACTGAATTATTAAAGCAGAGCTCCACCCAAAAGGGGAAGCTCCGCTTGTTTGCCTCCCCCCCCCCCGCTGCCACATTTGCCACCTTTCGGGGGGGAGTGGGTTTTGATAGGCACCGGCTCCCACTTCCGGCTGACTTCACCGCAGTGACCTCAGCTGCAAATTCGACCCCGCTCCTCCTCCTCCCCGCCACCGCTCCATTCACAAAGCACAACACGCTTCACGCATGTACTGTAGGGAACTAGTTGTGAAGCTGCAAGGAGGTGGCAGCACCCGAGATTGAAATATCGGCTGGGGTGAAGACACCACTGGATTTGTGGACAGGTAAGTGTCCTAATATTAAAGTCAGCAGCCGCTGAATTTAATTTTTTTTCTGGCTCTGTGCTTCTCTATGCAATGCAGGTAGGTCTTGGCTGTTAGGAGGGGCGGGCAGGGTGTTGTACATAGCTTCCTGATGCAAGCAGTGCAAATAGAGAGATGAAAATGTAAAAATTTCTTGATCTGAGCATTTGTGAAATCAGGTAATGATGTTGGTACAATTGGTGCTCCAGCTCTACCCAATGGTGATCAGTAGGGTTAAAGTGGAACCCGAAACATTTTTTTTTTTAATGAAGACTTCTACCTGGTACAGTAGAGGATGTCAAGTCATCTGTGCCCAGTCTTGTCACGAAGAGTTAATTCAGCTCTGAGCAATCCTCTTGTGCTGTTTTTAGTAAGATAAAAAGGACACAGAGATAAGTTTGTGAGAAGAAAGTGAAGTAGATATGGCGCTGTTCTATTGTGTTTGTGCACCTGATCCCTGATGAACATAAATATACAAAACAAATGTGTTGAACATGTATTAACCACTTCCACGCTGATGTACGTCGGCAGAATGGCACGGCTGGGCAAATGGTCGTAACTGTAAGTTCCAGTGAATTCCCCGCCATCGCCCGCTGGCCGGGAGCTCCGTGAGTCGGGTCGCGGATCGCCTCACGGGGAGATGCTGATGTAAACAAGCATCTCCCCGTTCTGCCTAGTGACACTGATCACAGCTCCCTGTCATCGGGAGCAGAGATCAGTGACGTGTCACAGCTAGCCCATCCCCCCTACAGTTAGAAAACACTCCCTAGTACTGACTTAACCCATCCCCGCCCCCTAGTGGTTAACCCCTTCACTGCCAGTGTCATTTACACAGGAATCAGTGCATTTTTATAGCATTGATTGCTGTATAAATGACAATGGTCCCAAATATGTGTCAAAAATGTCCGATGTGTCCGCCACAATGTCGCAGTCACAATAAAAATCGCAGATCGCTGCCATTACTAGTAATAAAAAATTAATGATAAAAATGCCATAAAACTAACCCCTATTTTGTAAACGCTATAACTTTTGCGCAAACCAATCAATAAACGCTTATTGCGATTTTTTTTTAACCAAAAATATGTAGAAGAATACGTATCGGCCTAAACTGAGGAAAAACATGTTTTTTTAATTATTTTTGGGGGGATATTTATTATAGCAAAAAGTAAAAAATAATGCGTTTTTTTCAAAATTGTCGCTATTTTTTTGTTTATTGCGCACAAAATAAAAACCGCAGAGGTGATCAAAAACCACCAAAAGAAAGGTCTATTTGTGGGGAAAAAAAAGGACGTCAATTTTGTTTGGGAGCCACGTCGCACGACCGCGCAATTGTCAGTTAAAGCGACGCAGTGCCAAATCGCAAAAAGTGCTCTGGTCATCAAGGGGGTAAATTCTTCCAGGGCTAAAGTGGTTAAAGAGGAGGGCCAGTCAAAAAAAAAAATAAATAAATAAAAGTCAGCAGCTACAAATATTGCAGCTGCTGACTTTTAATTGGACACTTACCTGTCCCAGGGTCCAGCGATGCGGGGGATCGAAGCCCCACTCGTCTCCCTCTCGGTTCAGCGGCGCCGGCATTGCAACTGTGGGCGCTGAGCTGTGGCTTCACAGCCTGGCACCCACTGCGCATGCGCGAGCGGCGCCGCGCACTGTGATTGGCCGCTCAGTCACCTGGGAACTGTAATGGGTCCCAGATGATTGACAGGAGGGAGGGAGCAGAGCTGAGCCCTTCCTGTGTCGAGGGGGAAGTGATGTCACCAGCCCAGGCACTGAAAGAGGCAGACTACGAGGGACCCCCTAGCAACAGGCATTTAGAGGTGAGTAAAAAAAAAAAAAAATATCCAAATTTTTTTTGTATTTTTTTTTTTTTAGGATTTTTCATGTAGTTTTGTTTTTTTTGGGTGAAACCCCACTTTAATGAAGACTTCTACCTGGTACAGTAGGGGATGTCAAGTCATCTGTGCCCAGTCTTGCCACGAAGAGTTAATTCTGCTCTGAGCAATCCTCTTATGTTTTTTTTTTTAGTAAGATAAAAAAGGACACAGAGATAAGTTTGTGAGAAGAAAGTGAAGTAGATATGGAGCTGTTCTATTGTGTTTGTGCACCTGATCCCTGATGAACATAAATATACAAAACAAATGTGTTGAAAATACATTAACGCATTTGACTTGTGTTAATATGATTGCTACAACATATATATTGTATACGTGAAGAATATATATAAAAATAAAAATAAATAAAATAAATAAAAATGAATAAAAATAAATACAATATCAGCTTAACCTAAATCTCAGAAAAATGGGGACAATTAGGTCCCATGTGACCTGCAAATATATAATCCCATGTATATATAACAATAAAGTGCTTATGTGCTGGTGAAAGATTAGGGTTAATATTAATCACTTATCAAGTTAGTGACCTTAATAAAATTAACAAACTTAGTGAATATTAAAAAAAAGTGCTTCTGTGCTGGTGAACAATTAGGGTTGATAATTTCCACTTTCCAAGGGTGACCACAGCATACGTGTCTTATCCGTGCTCTTATTGTGGCTGCACTCACCGGAATCCCCACCCCCCTTGGGGTATGGAGCATTCAAGGTATCTGCCACTGTGTAGCACTTTAAAGGCTGGATGATCCCCGATGTAATGGCAGTTCTCCAATCAGATATCAGAAAGTGATAGGCATTGATTAATAACTTCCCAAGGGATCACATCTGAACTCATCAATCACCAGTAAGTAGGTGGTTAAAATACACTGCAAAGCTCGCATCCATTCACTTGTCCCAGGCAACAACAAAGCAGTAAACTTCCAGCAGTCAGCGGGCGTCTCACCCAATCAAGGGAATATCATCACCAAATGGAAATAAAGCAGCATATAGTGAAGCCCGCCTCACTTGTGAAAGGATTTATTGTAGCAACTTACATGTACAGTCAATAAAAACGATCATCATAAAACAAAACAGCCGCGGGCATTCAGCGTGTATATGGGACGGAACCAGTCCCCTTTTTTTGAGATTCAAGTTTGTTAATTTTATTAAGTTTACTAACTTGATAAGTGGTTAATATTAACACTAATCTTTCACCAGCACAGAAGCGCTTTATTGTTATATATATATATGGGATTATATATTTGCAGGTCACATGGGACCTAATTGTCCCCATTTTTCTGAGATTTAGGTTAAACTGATATTTTATTTATTTTTATTTTTATATATATATATTCTTCACAATAGATATGTTGTAGCAATCATACTAACGCAAGTCAAATGCATTACTCCACCTAGTGGTAGTAATTAGTAGAGGCAGCAGTTCTCTTAAACCAGGTATTCTTTCTGCTAGTACTTATTCCTTTGCACGGAAATCACATCCCCAACTGCTGTGACTGACATCTCATTTCTTTATCTCATGCACGGCATGAAAGCAGCGAATGTCTCTAAGATTCCAGCTTCACATCTCTCCTCCTTTCTTCTCCAGCTCTCCCAGGATTGGCTGCTCCACGCCTCAGAGTGATTGAACATGCTGAAGTCATGTGGTACCTTTCCTGAGTTTTGACTGGATGTTACTAAAAACTAAGGAATAGGAGAGTAGGAGAATGTAGAGGTGGGCGGGCAGTCGTGCGACATCACGACTCTGCCCACTGAGCTCCGGCAAAGAGACCCACCCACCGATTCCAGAGTTTTGCAGGGCTCCTACTGCTTAAGGGGTGACCAGTGGTGTCGGGAGGGGGGGGCTGGGGGGTGCTGGAGCCCCGAATCGGTCCCCGAAAAGCCCCGGGTCTCAGGCATGCATAACTGTATTAGTAGTCCCGAGCGCCGCCAAGCAGGAACCGATCTAATCCTGAGCGCCGCCGAGCTCCGCCGAGTACCACCGAGTGCGGCCAAGTCACATAGCAGGTCCCGCCTTCTGGAGCCTGCAGCTCCTATGATGGACGTCCCACTGGTCCAATGGCGGTGTAGAACGTGTACCGGGGTGGGTTCCCCAGGATACAGCGAAGTCACGAATGAGGAAAACAACTCCACCACCAGCTCTTGTCAAAACTGAATTTTACTTAAACATGATAAAGAACCCAACCGCCAATTCTGGGAACATACAATACATTTACAGACACGCAGCCAGAAGACTGAGACCCTTGTGCTGCACAGTGCGGCGCCCTCCATAGGATGCAGGACAAATAATTTGCTTACTGCCACACCTTACCTGTTAATACCCTAAGAACAACACAAGAATAACTGTATGGGTGTGCTGCGGTGCAGCACAACAGTTTGCAAACTTACAAAGCTCTATCGTATTCCCCTCCTCCCTTAACTGGTGTTGTTTCATGCATCTGTGTATTCCTCCTGAGCACAACGCCAGTCTGCCTTGAGTTTGTAGAAAGTTCATTAGCTCTCCAATTGTGACATGCCGCTTTAGGTTATGGAGTCCCGGTAATGAACAGTAGCAACAATTTTGGCCTGACACAAACAGAGACCCTACTAACTACCTACAGGCCTGGTCTCAGTCCCTAGGCACCAACAAAGTAATGGGGTGCGTGCACGATCTTACCGACCCGGGTCTGCTCTGCATCCGCTGGTGACTCTGACCGGAACAAAATGTCTCTCCAACAAGTATGCGGTCCCGCAGTATATGTTGTTTTATTACTCAGTTCTTATCCGTGTTCCTGCAAGCAATTCCTTGTTCCTCTGAGCTTCACTCAGCTGCAGTTCTGGTCACTGAAGTCTGCTCCCACACCTGGATGCTGTAGGATTCTCTGCACACAGTCCTCAGAACCAGCTCCTTCTCAAAACGGCTGCCTGCTGGCTCCCCTCTCTCTCTCTCTCTCTCTCTCTCTCTAGGTCAGTGTATGTCAGGTAGGTCAGTGTATGATAGGTAGGTCAGTGCATGTCAGGTAGGTAGGTCAGTGTATTTATGTCAGGGAGGTAGGTGAGTGTATGTCAGGTAGGTAGGTCAGTGCGTGACAGGTAGGTCGGTCAGTATATGTATGTCAGGGAGGTAGGTCAGTGTATGTATGTCAGGTAGGTAGGTGAGTGTATGTCAGGTAGGTAGGTCAGTGCGTGACAGGTAGGTCGGTCAGTATATGTATGTCAGGTAGGTCAGTGTGTGTCAGGTAGGTAGGTCAGTGCGTGTCAGGTAGGTCAGTCAGTATATGTATGTCGGGTAGGTCAGTGTATGTCAGGTAGGTAAGTCAGTGTGTCAGGCAGGTGAGTTTAGTGGTCAGCATTGATGGGCACTGGTAAGCCAGGCAGCAAACAGCAAGTGAGCTTAGCCCCCACCACACAACCACACAACCCCACGGCCCAGCCAAAAAACCCTGCTCCACTACCACCGCCTCATATGTATTCTGCTACATATTTTTGGTAAAAAAAAAATCTCAATAAGCGTATATTGATTGGTTTGCGCAAAAGTTATATCGTCTACAAACTATGGGATATTTTTATTAATTTTTTTTTTGCTAGTAATGGCAGAGATCAGCAACTTATAGTGGGACTGCGACATTGTGGCAGAAAATCGGATACTAAGTGACACTTTTTTGGGGACCAGTGACACTAATACAATGATCAGTGCTAAAAATATGCACCGTCACTGTACTACACTGGCAGGGAAGAGGTGAACATCAGGGGCGATCAAAGGGTTAAATGTGTGCCTAAAATGTTCTTACTCACTGTGTGTGTGAGGTGCTTGTACTATGGGAAGGCAGAGATCCGTGTTCCTGCTTTGCAGAAAAACAGGATCTCTACCTTACCTACTGAGAGAACAAAAATCTGTCTTGTTTACATAGGTAGACCACCGTTCTGCTTCTGTACCAAATGACAATCTCGGCAGACATTGAGTCCGCTGGACCTGCTGATTGGCTCCCGCTGTGTCCAATCACAGCAGTGGCGGGTCGCCGGTGGCGCGAGTGCAAGCCCCAGACCTGGAAGTGCAGGATCACATACAGGTACAGGATTCTGCACAGGAGAGCCACCTTGCTGCTGTAAATGTACAGTATACCGTAAGCAAGCGATTAAACACCAGACCCTGTAAATATACGAGGGTTCTTCAAAAAGTTTCCACCCTTTTTTTAAAACTATTTTTATTAAGGATTTCAAAAATAAGCCGTTTTGTCAGACAGACTAGTCACAAGACACCCTCAGACACGACCAACTACTACTCCTCCCGCCCTTCCATCAAAAATATGAAAGATCTAAGCTCTGCAACAATATGATTGACCAACAGATGTAATGATTCAATCTCACAAGAACTAAGACAAGGAAGTTGATTCTAATTCTAAAAATATAAAAAGCAATTTACAGAATGAAAGATTAAATAAAGATAGAAAGTCATGTCATGTTACTATAGAGAAGATGACTAATGACATAATAACAATGAGGAGAATTACCAAGGAGTGATGTAAGCTTGAAGTGACACTAAAGGTTCCTTTTATTTTTTAAATAACAAACGTTCCATACTTACCTCCACTGTGCAGCTCGTTTTGCACAGAGTGGCCCCGATCCTCCTCTTCTGGGGTCCCTCGGTGGCTCTCTCGGCTCCTCCCCGCATTAGATAACCCCTTGGGAGAAGCGCTCTCCTGGGGGGGTTACCTTGCAGGCGCGCTCCCGAATCCAGCATTCATCCATAGACACGGAATGTAAGACTCAGGCCCCACCCCCCCCCCGGCGGCCACGTCATTGGATTTGATTGACAGCAGCGGGAGTCAATGGCTGCGCTACTATCAATCTATCCAATCAACAGCCATGAACCCCCTAGCCAAGAGATGGAGCGTCCTCGTGGGACAAGTGAGGGTTCAGGTAAGTAAAATGGGGAGGGGCTGGGGGGCCGGTCACTGCCAGGTGTTTTTTCACCTTAATGCATAAGGTGAAAAAACACTTACCTTTACAACCCCTTTAATGCTTGCGCCATTCTTCTAAACTCATACCGTGTACACACGAGCGGACTTTTCGACCGGACTGGTCCAACGGTCTATCCGACGGACTTTCGGCGGACTTCCGACGAACCTTCTGAACAAACGGAATTGCCTACACACGATCACACTAAAGTCCAACGGATTCATACGTGATGACGTACGACCGGATTAAAATAAGGAAGTTGATAGCCAGTAGTCAATAGCTGCCCTAGCGTTGGTTTTCGTCCGTCGGACTAGCATACAGACGAGCGGACTTTTCAATAGGAACTGGGTCCGGTGGAGTTCCGACGTAAAGATTTGAAACATGTTCCAAATCTAAAGTCCGTTAGATTTTCGACCGAAAAAGTTGTGCTGCGGGTCCGATGAAGCCCACACACGGTCGAATTGTCAGAGGATTGACACCCAGGGCCAGCCGCCGGATTGCCTCCACCGCTGTCACAAACACACACAGTGGGAAACACAGCAGCACTGAATAGAGGGAGCGGCCGAAGTTAGCTTTCCAAGTTAACCAGCGGGTGATTGGTTGCTAGGTGGTTCTAGCAACCAATCACCAGCTTGTTAATATAAAAAAATTAACTCCAGCAACTCCCACCCTCTATTCAGTGCTGCTGTGTCTCCCACTCTGTGTGCCCAAGTAAGGTAGGAAGGGGGAGAGTTTCAGGGGTAGTGTGAAGAAGGGGGCTGTGTAATGTGCAGGGGGCTGTGTAATGTAATGGGGGCTGTGTGATGTGCAAGGGGCTGTGTAATGTAATGGGGCTGTGTAAGGTAATAGGGCTGTGTGATGTGCAAGGGGCTGTGTAAGGTAAAGGGGCTGTGTAAGGTAAAGGGGGCTGTGTAATGTAAAGGGGGTTGCGTAAAGTAAAGAGGGCTGTGTAAGGTAATGGGGGCTGTGCGATGTGCAAGGGGCTGTGTAAGGTAAAGGGGGCTGTGTAATGTGCAGGGGGCTGTGTAATGTAATGGGGGCTGTGTGATGTGCAAGGGGCTGTGTAATGTAATGGGGCTGTGTAATGTAAAGGGGGTTGTGTAATGTAAAGAGGGCTGTGTAAGGTAATGGGGGCTGTGCGATGTGCAAGGGGCTGTGTAAGGTAAAGGGGGCTGCGTAAAGTAAAGGGGGTTGTGTAATGTAAAGAGGGCTGTGTTAATGTGCAAGAAGTAATGTAAAGGGGGCTGTGTAATGTAAAGAGCTTTACCCCAAGCCCTCCCGAACTTCTGTAGCTGCAGGCACTGTGGAGAAATTCATCCTCAAACGTCAAAACAGATGCACTACAATTTCAACTCCTCTCCCTTTTTTCTCTCTCAGTAGAGACTTGGCAGCCTGCCCGCCTTCTAGTCCAATCAAACAACATATGTTGTAAGGCTACATTGACACGGATGGCCACGGGTGCATATTTTGCTCTGTTCAGATGCAGTTGAACACCCCCTGTGGATGTATCAACACTCTGTGCTATGGCCGCACACAAACTGGGCAATTAGCTGCCGTAAGAACTCGGCAGGAACGCCAGCCCTGGGAGGCCACTGCTTGTGTCCAGGGTTGGTCGGAGGCTCTATTTGCATGTAAATGCTCAGAGCATAGGCGTGCGCACAGGGTGTGCCAGGTGTGCCTGGGCACACCCTAATTACCCTGTGCTGGGCACATTTCCCCTGCTGTTTGGCTGCAGAGAAAGGGACTGGGGAATATCTGTCCTTAGTCCCTTTCTCTGTCTCAAAAGTGAGACATCAGGGGTCTGTTTAGACCCATGATATTTCCCCAAAGCCCCCCAATGGAGCTCCTACAAAATTGTAAAGAAAAAGTAATAAATAATTGTAAAAAAAAGTAATAATAAAAAAATATATAAAAAATAAACTACTGACACCAATCTCTGCTCTTCTGACACCCTCCACTGCTCTACTGACACTGTCCATTGCTCTACTGCCCTATAAATTCAGTATATGTACACATATGAGCTTTGGGGTGCACACCCTAATGCAATAGGCTGCGCACACCTATAGCTCAGAGGTTACTTCTGAACAGAGTACAAATCAGACGGTCGTGGCTGTTCATACAAGATGTGTGCAGGCAGCATTTAGTACCAACGGCAAGATTCTACTGATTCTCACAGCCACCTCTGCGCAGCCCTGTGAATGTAGCCTAAATTTTTGGAAAGCGACTGACACTCAACTTTAGGATCTCTGTTATCACCCTCTATGTTGATTCGGATGGCCATTTCCCCCGGGAAAGAGAGCAAAGGGAAATCTAATGTTTAACAACTGTCAAAAATAAATGGGTATAGCACCCCCTTACTCTTCTAAAGGCAGGTAGGGACCCACAGGTGGCAGAATCTTTGACTCTTTGTGGGATGAACGAATTGGGCACCAGTCACTTAAAACAGATCTTTACCCTTGAAAACAACTTTCTTCCTCTCCATACCCCATATAAAACAGATTGCTAAGGCCAGCCATAGACAGTTCAAATCTTGTCCGGTTCAGTAGGCACGGGCCAAGATTTGAACTATAGGCATGTGTGGGCAGGCTGAATGTAACCAAGTTGATCGATCAATCAACCCAGGTACAATCAGTCTGCCGGATTTTACATGCGATTATTGCAAGCAGCTGTTATAGCCACTGTCAATAATCGCTGTCTTCTCCTGGCGGGGACAGCTTCCTCCTGGACTGGCAGAATATAATGGCTCGGCGGTAGGGATTCCCCTGTCACCACTAACACTCACCTTGGTTGCAGGAAAGAAATTTGCTCTGTCTATGGCCGGCCTAAGGGAGGACACCTCTATCTTGATAGTAAGCACTAGTAATTTCCAAGAGAATGATAATCAGCTAGGAGGTCTATATGTGGACAGCTGAAGACCATGCATCTAAAAGTTAGCACAAGTCATGGTAGACTGCGGTAGTCCCCATTTCACAGCCTGAGATCAAGAAAACTGCAGCTCAAAAGAGGAGGCTTTACTTAAAGGGTCCTAAAGCGTACACAGTTCATATGTAAATAGGAAGAACCGCGCTAACACAAAAATATAATGTAAATATGCAGCAGCATATAGTGCGATTACACCAAAATCTAGAGTCCTGTAAAAAGCTGCGCTAAAAGTTAAAAATAATCTATATAAATGACATCAAAAGGGGATTTCTCCAAATCTTTTTCCAAGTGAAAACACCACCACACCACCGTGCACTTCTAAGCAGTAGTGACAATCCACCCTAGTAGTTGAGCCTGCTTACCAGATGGCAAGCATAAAAGGGCAAGTGGCTTTAGCCCAGCCAAGGCCTTTTAGCTTGCTGACGCTCCCGGTGTTCCAATGGGGGGTAAATCTCCAGGCTCCCTTAGGCTCGGTTCACACATGGGCGGCACGACTTGCAGGTCGCCTCAGCGAGGCGACCTGCAAACGACTGCGGGGCGACTTGCGAGACGACTTCTGCATAGAAGTCTATGCAAGTCGCCCCAAGTCGCCCCCAAAGTAATACAGGAACCTTTTTCTAAGTCGGAGCGACTTGCGTCGCTCCAATTAGAACGGTTCCATAGCACAGAACGGGAGGCGACTTGTCAGGCGACTAGGTCGCCTGACAAGTCGCCCCAGTGTGAACCGAGCCTAAGGCGGATCAGATGGATCTCAGGTTAGTGAGATCAGATGAGCATGTTGCATTAGCCTGCCGGCCTTAGATTATCACCTGGGCGTTTTCCTGGGAGATTTCCTCAGCCACTGTGCTCCCATACACAGGCAGGTCTATCCTCACTGATACAATGTATCCGGTTTCAAAATATTAGTTCATCCATACAGGAGATACACCTCAGTGGGAATAAAACGAAAAAGGCTCCATAGTGCAAATGTGTTTTATAGATTTATTCAAAATCTCTTTCACAGTCACTTTAAAACTATTTTTTCCACTGCAAATGTTCACAGCAACACTCCACTGCACATCAGGAACTACAAATCAAAAAAACTCCCAAGTATACACCAAACGGAACTCAGATAAAAAATGGGAACCAGATAAAAATTAGCTAAAAATCAGCATACATGCAGAGCGGGAGCAATCCGGCTAACTGCATGGAGAAAGACCAGACAAACGTGATGGCGTCACAGCCTCTAGCTCCACCCGAAGCGTTTCCCCTAAACAGGCTTCCACTGGGAACGGAGACCCGTCTCCGTTTGGTGTATACTTGGGAGTTTTTTTGATTTGTAGTTCCTGATGTGCAGTGGAGTGTTGCTGTGAACATTTGCAGTGGAAAAAATAGTTTTAAAGTGACTGTGAAAGAGATTTTGAATAAATCTCTAAAACACATTTGCACTATGGAGCCTTTTTCGTTTTATTCCCACTGAGGTGTATCTCCTGTATGGATGAACTAATATTTTGAAACCGGATACATTGTATTAGAGCCCTTGCACACTGGGGCGGGGCGGCGTCGACGGTAAAACGCCGCTATTATTAGCGGCGTTTTACCGCCGGTATGCGGCCGCTAGCGGGGCGGTTTTACCCCCCGTTAGCGGCTGAGAAGGGGTTAAATACCACCGCAAAGCGCCTCTGCAGAGGCGCATTGCCGGCGGTATAGCCGCGCCGTCCCATTGATTTCAATGGGCAGGAGCGGTAAAGGAGCGGTATACACTCAGCTCCTTCACCGCTCCGAAGATGCTGCTGGCAGGACTTTTTTTACCGTCCTGCCAGCGCATCGCTCCAGTGTGCAAGCCCTCGGGGCTTGCACACTGGAATGCAAGGAGCGGCACTTTCGGGGCGGTTTGCAGACGCTATTATTAGCGCAATAGCGCCTGCAAACCGCCCCAGTGTGCAAGGGCTCTTAGTGAGGATAGACCTGCCTGTGTATGGGAGCACAGTGGCTGAGGAAATCTCCCAGGAAAACGCCCAGGTGATAATCTAAGGCCGGCAGGCTAATGCAACATGCTCATCTGATCTCACTAACCTGAGATCCATCTGATCCGCCTAAGGGAGCCTGGAGATTTACCCCCCATAGGAACACCGGAAGCGTCAGCAAGCTAAAAGGCCTTGGCTGGGCTAAAGCCACTTGCCCTTTTATGCTTGCCATCTGGTAAGCAGGCTCAACTACTAGGGTGGATTGTCACTACTGCTTAGAAGTGCACAGTGGTGGTGTTTTCACTTGGAAAAAGATTTGGAGAAATCCCCTTTTGATGTCATTTATATAGATTATTTTTAACTTTTAGCGCAGCTTTTTACAGTACACAGTTCATAGCCACGACCCCCTAAGGAGAAGTTCAGCTCAGGAGTGGAGTGCTCCAGGGCAAGCAGCCCCTGGAGCTCACAGATTCATTCCCACACAAGGGGAAAAAAAGCCAGTCTCCTCTGGACTCCAGTCTGTTTACGAGGAGCCCATCCACCACCTGAGCACACCTCACTAGGGATTGGATAGGCTCTACTAAATATTCAGGCTGGGTATTTAAACCCTCCCGCCCTAATCTCCAGAAATGTCTCCTAGACTCAGGGGGAGGTAATCAAACTCCCAGCCCATGGAGTTTTGAGCAGACCAAGCCAAACAATCCTGGCTCCTGTAGGCTACAGCAGAAGCCCATACTAGATTTACCCAAGAGCCTATGTAGGAGGGTGCTAAACGTACGGACATTAATTCAAACATTTATTAGTGTATGTACTGTATGTTGAAAAAAAAAAAAAAAGATCTCCTACAGAGGTGAATGGGATGAGCGAGGACAGGGGAACTAAGTTGTGGGACACATTTTTTGCTTCCTCTTCCTTTCATTAGAAAAATTGAACATTTCATCATACAATTGACAACATAATAGATTGTCACAAGGAACTAGAGACTTTGTATGTGTCACTAGACAGAGTGACATAAGAACTGCAGTTACAACATTGCAGGCAATGGGCAGCAAGGCTTTGCTGGTAAACTTTTGTTAGTTCACCAAGTTCACCCTTCACCCACACCCAACCCATGAGATCTTTTCCTGTTGGTAATAGTTGCAGTTACTCTTACGTCATTGACGTATCTAGTGTCTGCTGAGTGGTTCCTTGGAAAGGCAGCACTAACAGTGCCAGGGAGTGGGTAGGGTGGTGTATGTCTGTTGGCCAATTGAGTCTCAAAGCCTGGACTTAATATCTATTGCAACTGCAACCTCCTTTAACCACTTCAATTACCCCCTTCCTGCCCAGGCCAATTTTAATCTTTCAGCGCTGTCACTCTTTGAATGACAATTGCGCAGTCATGCAACACTGTATCTATATGAAGATTTTATCTTTTTTTTTTTTTTTTACAAAATTAGAGCTTTCTTCTGGTAGTATTTAATCCCCACTGGGTTTTTTTATTTTTGCTAAATAAACAAAAATTAATGAAAATTAAAAAAAAAAAAAGAAAAAAAAAACGCGTTTTTCTTTTATTGTTAAAAATTTTGCAAATAAATAATCTTTCTTCATTAATTTAGGTCAAAATTTATTCTGCTACATGTCTGTGGTGCAAATAACCCAAATCAGTGTATATTCTTTAGTCTGTAGGAAAAATAAAGAGTCCACAAACTATGGTATATATCTGAAAATTGATCAATCCTGATCTAATTTCTTGAGGCCTGAAAATGCTGGCACAGTACAAATACCCCCAAATGGCCCCTGTTTGGAAAGTAGACAGTAAAAGGCATTTAGTAAGAGGCATGGCGACTTTTTTGAAGATGTTATTTTTTTTTGTCACAATTTTTTTTTTTTACATACTATCACCAGTGCAGTAAAGCATGGACATTGACTGGTGACAGTATGTAAAAAAAAAATTAATAATTTTTTTTAAATTATTTTATTTGTTTATTTGTTTAGGATTTTTTAAACACACTGTGACCAGAGTAATATAGTTTTATTTCATAAAAAATAAATAAATAAATTAATTAATAATAATAATAATAATAATACTACTACTACTACTAATTATAAATATATATATATATATATATATATATATATATATATATATATATATATATATATATATATATATATATATATATATATATATATATATATATATTATTATAAATTTTTTTATGAAATAAAACTATATTACTCTGGTCACAGTGTGTTAAAAAAATCCTAAAAAAATAAACAAATAAAATAATAAAAAAAATTATTACATTTCGTTTACATACGGTCACCAGTATATATATATATATATATATACACACACACACACACACACACACACACACACACACACACACACACACACACACACACACAGTATCTTACAAAAGTGAGTACATCCCTCACATTTTTGTAAATATTTTATTACAGTGTATATCTTTTCAAATAGACTGTGCACATTGCAAGTGCAATTGTTCTAAATGCAATTTTCCCTAGAGCTTAGTAAATGTGGTGAAGCTCTGCTGACTTCCATCATCCAGTCAGCCATGTGCAAGCAAAAATGCTGTTTTTTTTTGTACCTGATTCAGTATTCTTAAAGCGGAAGTAAACCCATCGATTTAACCGTTTCAAAAAACAGTTAAATTCCCGGCACGTGCTGGAAATGTAACTCTCTCACTGGTTGTACTCTCACCAAACTGTCAAACCATCCAATGGCTGGTGTCATAACTGATCACATGTGTAGCATCATGGCAGTTGAAGATTAAAGTTGAAGATTAACCCACTTCGGCCCCGGAAGATTTGGATGCTCAATGACCGGGCCATTTTTTGTGATTTGGCACTGCGTCCATTTAACTGTCAATTGTGCGGTCGTGCGACGTTGCACCCAAACAAAATTGATGACCTTTTTTTCCCACAAATAGAGCTTTCTTTTGGTGGTATTTGATCACCTCTGCGGTTTTTACTTTTTGTGCTATAAACAAAAAAAAGACAATTTTGAAAAACACACAATATTTTGTACTTTTTGCTATAATAAATATCCCCAATGTATTTTTTTAAAAAAAGCTAATTTTTTTCTCAGTTTAGGCCGATATGTATTCTTCTACATATTTTTGGTAAAAAAAAAAAAAAATCGCAATAAGCGTATATTGATTGGTTTGCGCAAAAGTTATAGGGTCTACAAAATAGGGGATAGATTTATAGCATTTTTATTATTATTATTTTTTTTTTCTTTTACTTTTTTTTTTTCAGGGGGGCGTGGCGAGGCTGCAAAGGGTAGGGCGTCAATAGACAACCTCCTGGCAAAGCAGATCCGCGATGTAGCCATCATTCGGCTATATTGCGGATCTGAAGCAGTTAATGTTAATAAGGCGGCATAAAACCCAAAAGCAAACATGTTTAATATTGCAGCTTACCAATTCTTAGATGTGATGGCTGCATTTGTTTTATTTTTTAATCTTTTCTTCCTTTATTTTCACCTGGTGATCCGGCCAGTAAGTCTGTTCTTTTTCAGACAGAATAAGCTCTCCTGGAGATGTAGCAGTTACAGGGATGAGACAAACCATATACCACTGATGTAAAACCTTTATCCGAAAAGTTAAAAAAAAACAAACAAACAAACATTGCTTTGCTGTAACTGATTATAAGTGTGAGCTGGAAATGAATGTCAATCTGTTAGTGTATTTAAATCTGCTAGTATATCAAACACCCCCCCCCCTCAGATTAACAATGCTGCTGTCCAGAGGTGCCCCCTGTGCTCCTTCCTCCAGAGTGGAGGCGCTCTAATACAGGAGGTGTATTACTGGCTGGATCACCAGGTGAAAACAGAGGGGGCAAGAAGCCTAGAAAAAGAAAATGAATGCAGCCACCACATCCAATGATTGGTAAGCTGCAATATATTATATTTTTGGTTTTGGGTTCAATACGGCTTTAAGGTGATTGGAGGGAGGGGGGGACACATGTGGGACCTGGTAAAGACACCCCACTATAACCATTTATAACTGATTGAGTTCATTAAGAAACATTGCAGGGAAAGCACAGAAAGATGAGTATTTACTTTCAGTGTCTTTCCTTTCAATAATTTTTTTTTTCTTTATTGACTTTATTGATTATAAATGATATATTTGCAATATTATTCAAAACTTGCTAGAAAATTTGACTACTCCGGGAAGAGCCAATTCTCCTGCACAGCCCCCTCCCTCCTCACATGTCATAGCCCTCTTCTCTTCTTAGAATGTCTAATCACTGCCTGTGCTGGCACAGCTCCTCCGCCCACTCCTCCAGACCGACATCCACTCATTAAGGCATTCATATTTTTGCATAACGCCTCCAAAGAACCAGTCCACAGCTTGCCACAGGGAGTAGAGAGGAGTAGAGAGGAGTAGAGTACCAGAGCAGGGTGCTGTGATGTTTTCAGGAACTTACACACGGCACCTTGCTGGCCCCTCCCACCAGCTATGATCAGCCGGCATTGCACAGAGACGCGCAGAGACCAGTGATGGACATCCCTGGACCCAAAATAAGATCGGTCATGAAAAACGGAAAGGTTTTAGTTAAAAAGTTAACCCTTTCATGCCTAAGCGATTTCTGACATTTGTTGCTTACAAGTTAAAATCCGTATTTTTTGCTAGAAAATTACTTAGAATCCCCAAACATTATATATATATATATATATTTTAGCAGAGACCCTAGAGAATAAAATGGCGATCGTTGCAATATTTTATGTCACAGGGTATTTGCGCAGCGGTCTTTCACATTTTTTGGGGGAAAAGAGACAATTTCATGAATTAAAAAAAAAAAACTAAACAGTAAAGTTAGCCCACTTTCCTTGTATAATATGAAAGATGATGTTACGCCAGTAAATAGATACCCGACATCTCATGCTTTGAAATTGCGCACACTCATGGAATGGGGACAAGCTACGGTACCTAAATATTTTCATAGGTGACGCTTTAAAAAAAATGTAACGGTTAACAGGTTAGAGTTACAGAGGACGTCTTTTGTTAGAATTATTGCTCTCACTCTGGCGATCGCAGCGATACCTCACATGTGTGACTTGAACACCTTTTACATTTGCGGGTGCGACTTACGTATGCGTTTCCTTTGTTGGGCGAGCACGCGGTGACGGGGGCGCTTTAAAAATGTTTATTTTTTTTCTTATTTATTTTATTTTTATTTTTTTACATTGTTCCTATAAAAAAAAAAAATCTGATTACTTTTATTGCTGTCACAAGGAATGTAAACATCCATTGTGACAGTAATAGGTGGTGACAGGTACTCTTTATGGAGGGATCTAAAAGCCCCCAAATCCATCCTCTGCACTTCAAAGTATTCAGATCACCAAAATTGGCGATTCTGAATACTGTCATTTTTTTTTTTTTTAAATCGGCGGCATTGGCAGCCAAGTAAACCGGAAGTGACGTTCGCTTCCGGTGATTTTTCATCGGAGACCCGATCACAGCCGAATCTGGCTTTGTTTGGGTCTCGGCCAAGCCGACAGATGCACCGGCTGGTGGCTCGGGTCTCCCGGAAGGACGAGAGGCCCGGGAAGAGCGCCGGAAGGTGGCGGGAGGGGGGGGGACATCCCCTCCGGCTCCTTTAAGATAACAGCGGAACAGCTTTTAGCCGCATTGGTTGTTATCACTAAAGAGCCGATCGTCCGCTCTACAAAACGGTACCGGGGTGCAGGGGCGGACTGACAACTCATGGGGCCCCCGGGCAATAGGAGATTATGGGGCCCCCAGGCAATAGGAGAAGATTATGGGGCCCCCGGGCAATAGGAGATAATGGGGCCCCCAGGCAATAGGAGATTATGGGGCCCCCAGGCAATAGATTATGGGGCCACACAGTATACACACACACACATACATACAGTATACACACACACAGAATACACATACACACACTGAAAAGGTACTGGAGAGGCGGGGCAGCTATAATCTTGGGATTTTTTTAGAAAAACCCAGATTTTTACATACTGTCCCTGGTTTTATTGAGGCTGGCAACCCTGATGGGGCCCCTCAGTGGCATGGGGCCCTCGGGCAGTGCCCCGAGTGCCCGAATGGTCAGTCCGCCCCTGCCGGGGTGATGAGGCATCATATGACCCCTTCAAGCCATGAAGGCAAATTTGTCAATGAAGGGAGGAAAAAAAAGAGACCTGGAAGCAAAATCTATGCCGATTCTTCTCTGTGAAATGCATACCTCTCAACTTTCTGAGATGGGAATGAGGGACACCTATTAGTAAAAGTATGTAGGCATAGGACACGCCCCCAGCCACGCCCCCTTAAAGGAGAATTGTACAAAAAATTATTGGTTAAACCCACTAAGTGCTTTTTTTATCATTACTATTAGATTGGCTTTTGGAAATTACAAATGCAGCAATTTAGAAATTGGTTGAAAGGTTTAGCGCTGGAAAACGCTTTTTTGATAGATAAAAAGTGCATTTTATATACAACTTTATAAATCAGACCAAAATGAGGGACAAATGAGGAGGAAAGAGGAACAGAGGGACATTGCTCCAAATCAGGGACAGTCCCTCAAAATCCGGGACAGTTGGGAGGTATGGAAACGTCATACATGAGGTTCAGTATATGAAATGCATTTTCTCTGACAGATGTTCTCTTCATCCACTTTCTGTAACTTTCTCGTAGTTTCGCTCATTGTTCTTTAAATAAACTCGGCTCCAAAAAAACAGAAGTCATCCCGTATTGTGAAATCCTGACAAAAAATAACATTACAACGCAAGGCTGGACCATGGCGCTCTGCCCAAGGAAGTGCCAAGAATTGCTCTAAAAGAAGAAGAAGAAAAAAAAACAATTCCAAGGATACATGTTTGTATATAAAAAGATCAGTCTGATGCAAGGCTGGGACAAGGGGTGGGCAGAAGGGACGGCTGTCCTGGGCGCTGTGGTATCATGTGAGGTGGGGGGGGCGCCTCGAGGATATGGGGGGGGGAATTCGGAGGGGGCAGGAGATAAGAATTGCTCTAGGAGGGTGTGTGTGCTAGGAATGGTGATTTGGGGGGCTTTGTATTGGGAGGGGGGGTTGGAGGAAGAGGATTTGTGCTTGGAGGGGGGATTTGGGGGGGGTTATTATGCCTAGGGTTGTCACATCAACCTTTTAAAACCAAATACACATTAATTACACAGTTTCTGTGGCTGATTAAGGTGATAATTAATGCCTTATCTGCATGAAATTAGCCTCAGAACCTGTGTAATTTATATGTGTTCAGGTTTAAAGGGATGAGGTGGCAACTCTAGTTATGCCAGAAGAGGTGATATGTTAAAGGGGGAGGGAATTTGTGCTTGGAGGGGATTTTTTTTTTGGGGGGGGGGTGGAATTACCTAGAGGTACAAGATAATGTTGGTGCAACGCTTGGAACCAAAAATCTGATTATAAAGTCAGATTTACACAGTCCTAATCAGTCCATATTAAAACATTCCCAATCCCACTTCAGAATAAAACTTGGAATATGGCGATTGAGAGGACAAGAAGTAAGGAGTGTCCAGAAAGGAGCCGTCACTATCACCCGTTCACACTGTGGACCCCCACCAAGGAAGGTCAAACAAGCCTTTTCGAAGTGATCCTGGAATGGTGTCACTGGAGCTGAATCCCCGGATTCCCCTTAATAAGATACTCCTCCGCTGCCCACAATATCCATATTGCTCTCATGGAGGTATGGAGGAATGAACGGGCATATCATGGTGTAGTATGTTCCATAAAAAATGGATTGTTTAAAAAGTGTTGCACTCACTTGATAAAAGTTTCGAACAGGCATGAATACAAAGAGAAACCGAATGTTTCTAACCATCAAAATGGCTGCCGCTTCCTGGTAGGTGATGACGTGACACATCACGACTTCTTCCCGCGTGTTTCGTCATCAATGATGTCGTCATATGGATATCGCGGGCCGCAGAGGAGTATCTTATCAAAGAGAAGCCGGGGATTCAGCTCCAGTGACACCATTCCAAGATCCCTTTGAAAAGTCTTGTTTGACCTTCCTTGGTGGGGGTATGAGGTCCAGTGAACGGGTGATGGTGACGGCTCCTTTCTGGACACTCCAAAATTGGTGGAAAAGTTTCCCCAGGGGGCTTTTAAGCAGCAAAATATTTCTGAAACAATGTTTAGTAACCATGTTTTGTAACCATGTTTAGTAAAAATATTATTTAATTCAGACATAGAATGCATTGCATAGATACAATCAATATCACATAAAATTTCCAGTAGTCGACACAAGCAACAACAAAGGACCATCTCCCATGGCAATCAATTCATTAAAAAAGTTCTAATTGTACAGTTACATTGTATCAATACTATCCATATGAATCCCCATGAATACCCCAATGCATTTCGACCCTTTTTTCCTTTTCTGGTCTTCTTCAGGGGGGTTTTAAATTCTAAAGAGATACATCAAAAAATTCCATTAGGATTTTCTACAATATACAAAACACGATAGATCATTTTGTGATATTTTGAAAGTTTTGAAAGTACATTTCCATACATATGGCGAAGTACTTACCATTTGGGAAAAGGAAAGTGGGCTTGTGTCGCATAGTTTGAATTAATAAAAACCGTTGCGTGCGGTGGTCCCACAATGTTTGCTCATTCCCTCTGTCGCCTCTGGGCGCGGCCATAGTCCGCGGGGCTTGTAAGGAGCCACACATTTGGACCCAGTGGGGAAGGTGTAGGGCGAGGCACCTGTAATTTGATATTTGTAAAAATTAGTATGTAGTCAGCGGGTGTCGGGTGAGTGTTCCGTATTGTCCTATATAGCCAGACTGTTTAATATTCAAAACAATTAATAGGGTGGTCTCGACTAATATTGTCCCTTTGCTCATATTTTAATAATTTTTTGATCTAGATTAAGATTTGTGAATATATGATAGGTTGAACTAAGTGTATAGAGTACTTGATGAAAAAAAAAAAAATCACTTTAAACAATCTCTATATTTTCATGCCTCACCTTACAAAAGGTGATGATACTGGGTGGTGGGGTAGTATGTGAAAAAAATGAAGTGATCAGCTTGTCCAATCACAGCTGATCAAATGTAAAAAAAAATGCCTGTTATCTGTCTGAGGAAAGGAAAGCCAGTAACTGGCAAACCTGTGACAGTACACATTTACACTGATAATCAGGGCACTGATTATCAGTGCAGCCCCATCAGTGCCACTCAGTGCCCCCCAGTGAAACGTATTAGTGTCCATCAGTGCTGCCTAATGCCCCGTACACACGATCGGACATTGATCGGACATTCCGACAACAAAATCCATCGTTTTTTTCCGACGGATGTTGGCTCAAACTTGTCTTGCATACACACGGTCGCACAAAGTTGTCAGAAAATCCGATCGTTCCTAACACGGTGACGTAAAACACATAAGTCGGGACTATAAACGGGGCAATAGCCAATAGCTTTCGTCTCTTAATTTATTCTGAGCGGCACTTTGTCCGTCGGATTTGTCTACACATGATCGGAATTTAAAGGATCGGATTTTGTTGTCGGAAAATTTTATATCCTGCTCTCAAACTTTGTGTGTCGGAAATTCCGATGGAAAAAGTCAAATGGAGCCCACACACGGTCGGAATTTCCGATAACAAGCTCCGATCGCACATATTCCGTTGGAAATTCTGACCGCATGTACAGGGCATATCAGTGCCGATCAGTGCAGCTTCATCAGTGCCCATCAGTGAAATGTATTAGTGTCCGTCAGTGCAGCCTCATCAGTGCCAATCAGTGAAATGTATTAGTGTCCGTCAGTGCAGTGCAGTTTTCAAAATGTTCAGTCTTTTTTTCGTTTATTTAGCAAAAAACAAAAAACCCAGTGGTGATTAAATACTGCCATAGAAAGCTCTATGTGTCTAAAAAAAAGGATAAAAGTTTAATTTGAGTACAGCATTGCATCACCGCTCAATTGTCATTCAAAGTGCGTCAGCGCAGAAAACTGAAAAATGGTCTGGGCAGGAATGGGGTGTAAGTGGCCAGTAGGCAAGTGGTTAAACACACTTTTTTCATTGTAAATGTCAGATGCGCCTGTAGGCAGGTGTAGTTCTCAATCCATCCAGCAGGTGATGCAGAGGGAGTCAATATTGTTCCTCTGCAGACTCCATAGTTGTCTCGGGGAGAGCAGCTATCTGATTGGACACTGCAATCCCTGGTGATGTTCGGCAGCTATCTTAAGTGGGGCAGTTTTAATAAATAGCAGTGCTCTGCTGGGTTTGGCATGTTTTTGGTATGGTTTTGCTTTTTTCAGTAAAGCAGGCCTTGTCGGAAATAGTTTATACCTTCCATTGGTCTCTGTGTGAATGCTGTCCCTCTATTGGGAGCCACAGCTCTTGGATCTGCCTAACCGTGACTTTACAGACAGAGTCAAAGCATCCCCCAAGAGTAAAGTGGTTATAAGCCTTCATTTTTTTTTACCGAAAATAAAAAAAAGATACTTACCGGCTCTGTGTAAAGGCTTTGCACAGAGGAGCTCCGATCCTCCTCCTCTGGTGTCCCCCACTCCTCCTTTTCTCCACGTGCCCCCATAGCAAAACCACTTCCTATCTGGGCACTTGTGTGGGCTTATTCCTAAACCGGCCTGTGTGACAGGGACGTGCAGTCAGGGGAGGCAGGTGAGGCAGTGCATTAAAAAAAAAAAAAAAAAAAAAAAACGAGCTTCGAGGGTCGTAGCTCGGCGACCTGGGGTCATAGGTACCCCAAATTTGGGGGGGTATGTAGATATGGGGCTCCTTGCACAGCAAACAAAGCAATATTTTTTACTTTCTGCTATAATAAATATCCCCCCCAAAAATATAAAAAACTAATTTCTTCCTCAGTTTAGGGTGATATATAATCTTTCTACATATTTTTGGTAAAAAAAAAAAAAATTGCAATAACCATATATTGATTGGTTTGCGCAAAGTCTACAAAATAAGGGATAGATTTATGGCATTTTTATTATTCATTTTTTTTTTTTACTAGTAATGGCGGCGATCTGTGATTGTTATTGTGACTGCGACATTTCAGCGGACAGATTGGACACTTTTTTGGGACCATTGACATTTACACAGTGATCAGAGCTAAAAATAGCCATTGATTACTGTATAAATGTCACTGGCAGGGAAGGGGTTAACACTAGGGGTGATCAAGGAGTTAAGTGTGTCAGGTCACCTGGGACCAGGTGACAGATGCACTCTGTAGGAGTCGGAAGTGCACCGCTAAGGTAGTGGACCCTAGGACTGACTGCTGCGGTTTGAACCCTGGAAGGTTCAGGAAGCAGGTCTACAGGATAAATAACATGGATCCCAGTGGGAGCTAGAGCATAGATTCCCCAGGGCGCGAAGTCTAAGAGCCAGCGGGTGTTCACCAGAGCCTCTAGTGGTGAGGATGGACTGCGCTGCAGTCTGGCTCCAGGTCGCGGCCCGCAGGGTCTCGCAGCTCACGCTCACGGTAGACTACAGGAGAAGAGGAAGGAGGCAGCAGGCTGGAACGACAGGGAAATAAGGGGTCAGGGTGACTAGCAGACAAGGATAAACATAACACGCCAAAGGTCAGGGTAACAAGCAGACAGGGAGAGTTGGGAACAGGCCAAAGTCGGTAACAGGAATCAGACGTAGGAAACACAGCAAGTACACACAGAGGCTAACACACAATGGTTGATCAGCACTGCTGGCTTGCAGTGCACAGGTTAATATAGGGTTCCCTGATAGGGCCTGGGGTGGGGCCATGCTTAGAGGAGAGGTTATAAAACCAGGCAGGTGAGAGGCAGCTGGTCTTTAGAGATGAACACATGGAGACAGGTAAGCTGACAGAGAAAACCCTATTGCATAACCATGACAAAGTGTGTGTGTCCTAGGGAGTGATTCTAACTGTGGGGGGGGGGGGGTGGGACTGCCCGAAGGAGGAGACATATCGCTGTTCATACTTAGTATGAACAACAGATGTGTCTCCTCACCCCTGACAGAACGGAGACCTGTCTGTTTACATTGACAGACCTCCATTCTGTGCCTCTCAGGAGCGATCGCTGGTGCTGGAAAACATTGCGGCTGCCGGGCACGTGCAGCAGTTCCGTCCTCGCGCCCCCTAGTGGTCTTAAAGCAGCCAACATATACCTACGACGATTTGCCCAGGCGAGCCAACCTGCCGCAGTAGGATTTACTTTTCTGGATGATTATATGAGAGAAGCCCAATTCCTCAAAAAGAAGTTTTTGGAAAAGGGATACGACCCTAAGGAAGTGGATAAGGTTCTGGAGGAAGTAGGCAGTAGAGAAAGGGAAGTCACGCTACTCCATAAGGCTAGATCTACCAATACTGAATTTTCCTCTAGATTTCCTTTCTTCCTGGCTTTCTCTAATCAATTCTCTAATCAACATTTCTCCATTAAGAAAAACATTGGGATATTTTAAGAAATTATAGAATTTTGAGCTCTGTACTCCCAGAAACACCTGTGGTTGTGTATAGAGGGGTCCCCTTGCTCAGATTAAAAAAAGCTTCCAATATTATTGAACCTCCTGTTAGACATACTGTAGCTTTTTTGAAGAATTGAAAGGTTTTTACCCCTGTAGAAAATGTGAGGCATGTAAGATTAATTCCCTTAAGAGTAGGAAATATCTGTCCTTTACTTCTAATACTACTTCCCAGTCTCATACTATTAATTCTTTATGACTCGTTCTACCAAGAACGTAATCTATTTAACCGCTTAAGCCCCGGACCATTTGGCTGGCCAAAGACCAGACCACTTTTTGTGATTTGGCACTGCGCCGCTTTAACTGACAATTGCGGGGTTTTACGATGTGGCTCCCAAACTAAATTGACGTCCTTTTTTCCCCATAAATAGAGCTTTATTTTGGTGGTATTTGATCACCTCTGCGGTTTTTATTTTTTGCGCTATAAACAAAAAAAAAGCGACAATTTTGAAAAAAAAAAACGCATTATCTTTTGCTTTTTGCTATAATAAATATCCCCCAAAAATATATAAAAAAACATTTTTTTTCCTCAGTTTAGGCCGATACGTATTCTTCTACATATTTTTGGTAGAAAAAAATCGCAATAAGCTTATATTGATTGGTTTGCGCAAAAGTTATAGCGTCTACAAAGTAGGGGAGAGTTTTATGGCATTTTTATTAATCTTTTTTTTTTTTACTAGTAATGGCGGCGATCAGCGATTTTTATCATGACTGCGACGTTATGGCCCGGACACGTCAGACAATTTTGACACATTTTTGGGACAACTGGCATTAATACATCGATCAATTAAAATTGCATTGATTACTGTAAAAATGTCACTGGCAGTGAAGGGGTTAAAACTAGGGGGCAGTGAATGGGTTAATGTGTGTCCTAGTACATGTTCTAACTGAAGGGGGGAGGAGACTGTGCAGGGAAACTAACAGATCGCTGTTCATACTCTGTATGAACAGACGATCTGTCAGTTCACTCCTCAGAGAACCGGAAACTGTGTGTTTACACACACAGCTCCCGGTTCTCCATGTGCCCCGAGCGATCGCGGGAGCCCGGCGGTGATCGAGAATGCCAGGCACTCGCATCAGGTCAGGGAGAGAGCAGGGGGTGTGTGTGTGCTCCTCCGGCCGCACGCAAGCGCCCCCTAGTGGCCGTTTATGTTACCGACGTAACATCGATTCGCGCAGCTGAACCATGTTGCCGCAGTACAACTGCGGCGGCTGGTCGGCAAGCGGTTAATCACTTGCCCTTGTGGGCTCCATTATGTGGGAAGAACAGTTTGTAAATTACAGGTCAGGTAAAAAGAATATTTAGCTAACACACGCAAAGATTTTCTTAACCACAGCCTTTCCAAACATTATGCCATGTGCCACGGAAAGGACCCTAGGGGCACTACTTTCATGGCAATAGATAAATGAATTCCAAACTGGGGGGGGGGGTTAGCCACATGAGGAGAGGCATTTCTAGGCTTGAGACATGGTGAATCTATTCCCTTAAATTGTATATACCTCATGGCCTTAATATTGAACGGGATGTTAATGCCTTTTATTAACAATAGCTAGTTCCCTTTGTTGATTAATTAGGACCTGCACGTCTACTTTGGATTTATTTGCTATTCTCCATTCATTATGACTTAGGATTATTAATGTATAATATGTTTTAATTACATTTTTATTGTACTTATTTTTCTTTTTTTTTTTTTTTCAAATATAACTTTTATTAACACCCACAACGGGCAAAGTCAGGTCAATACAACAGAAAGAAAACAATATAGCATACAGATTACAACTGCAATATAACCTTATTCATCTATATCTGGCGGTGCAGAACAATATGGTCATTATAGGGCCAGTCTCCGCCCGGCGCCGCCCCTTGTTATCTTGTATGGAGGTATATAAAGAGGGTTCAGGTAGCAAACCTGACGTCGCTCGTTTCCTTTTTCCTATTTCTAATCAATTAACAAAAACAAAACAAAACAAACAAAACAAAACAAAAACAAAAAAATAAAAAAATCATAAAAAAATAAAAATATAGCCAGGAAGGATAGCCAAGGCGTATAAAGGATAATATTCATACATGACTCTCCTGTCCAAGGAGGGCTACTCCCTCCATAGACAGGATGAACTGTTTCCAGACACTCCAAGTCATGGAGTACTCATCCTGTTGGTTTCGTTCAACTGCCAGCAAGTCCTCCATTCCACTGATGTCTATCACCTTACGAAGCCAATCGGCCGCTGTTGGCGGTGATTGTTTTTTCCAGTAAAGTGGAATGCAGGACTTTGCAGCATTAAGGAGGTGCCCCAAGATTGATTTTTGATAACATTTGGCAGGGATATTGGAAACATGCAGTAAGAAGAATGCCGGATCACCAGGTATTTTATATTCCGTAAACTTTTGAGTCACTTCCTCGTCCAGAAGTTAGTCAATTTGGGGCATGACCAGAATATATGAAGTAATGTGCCTCTGTCTCCCAGACATCTCCAGCAAAGGTCAGTAGTATGTACTTATTTTTCTATTTGATTAGTGTGAGTATTTGTATTTATTCTAGGAGTAATTTGGTTTCTGACCACAAGATGGTGCAAGAGTCCCTATTGCAGTAACATCACTCTATTCACAATGTAGTTGTAATGAATTTCAATATAACTTTTGATCTTCTATATTTTTTAGTTCATCAAGTATATCTAATATTGTTTTGTTTTTTTTAGAAATGTATTCTATTCTTGCCCGGTCTAAATTTTTCAGTCTCTGATAGTGTATCTGGGATGATCTATGCACATCCTTGTGGCAATTTCTGTTGTTTACTTCCAGTTTCTGACATCATATCCGGCCTGGAAGTGAATTCATTTACTTACGGGAGCGGCGTCATTTCCGCTTCCTGGAGATTCTTCCATTATGAGGCTTGGAACACAATTAGGGCGGGACGACCTTTGTGAGTGCCTACCCTATATATATATATATATATATATATATATATATATATATATATATATATATATATATATGCACTGCTAAAGCCTGCGACCACGCCCCTGATGACGTCTAATACGACAAAACACTGCGTAGGGTAGAGTTCTGGATGCGTGGCGTCGCTGTGCATGTGAACCCACATATGTAAATGGCATTCAAACCACACATGTGAGGTATCTCCACGAACGTTAGAGTAAGAGCGAAAATTCTAGCCCAAAACCTCCTCTGTAACTCTAAACATGTAACCTGTAAAAATGTTTAAAATACTGAAGTTTGGCGCCATTCCACGAGTGTGCATAGTATCCCCTTAATCTGCCTGTAAAGTGGGGCATCTGTACCATGTATAGAACCTACAGTACTGTGATTTTCCTTTAACCACTTCTATACCAGGCACTTTCACCCCCTTCCTGCCCAGACCAATTTTCATCTTTCAGCGCTGTCACTATTTGAATGACAATTGCGCGGTCATGCAACACTGTAAACATATGACATTTTTATTCATTTTTTTGAAACAGATAGAGCTTTCTTTTGGTTGTATTTAATCTCCACTGGTATTTTATTTTTTGCTAAACAAATGAAAAAAGACTTTGAAAAAAAAAAAAGGTTTTCTTAGTTTATGTTATAACACTTGGCAAATAAGTAATTTTTCTTCTTCGCTAGAGTGCACTGATCAGGCTGCACTGATGGGCACTGATGAGGCTACACTGATGGGCACTAATGAGGATGCACTAATGGGCACTGATGAGGCTGCACTGATGTGCACAGATGAGGTGGCACTGATGGGCACTGATTAGGCTGCACTGATGAGGCTGCACTAATGGGTACTGATGAGGCTGCACTGATGAGCACTAATGAGCCTGCACTGATGGAGACTGATGAGGCTGCACTAATGGGCACTGATGAGGCTGCACTGATGGGCACTAATGAGGATGCACTGATGGGCACTGATGAGGCTGCACTGATAGTCAGGGCACTGATAATAAGTAATAGCCTTGCTGGGCATCAGTTGCCCTTTACTCGCACAGACACAGCATGTAACTGGCAAGTCTGTTTACATGTGATTAGCTGTGATTGGACACAGCTGAGCACATGGTAAAGGGCCGCTGTGATTGACCCAGTACCGCGATCTGTGATCAGCTGTGTCCAAAGAACACAGTGGTCACCAAACGTGCATAATGCGTGCCTCAGTGGGCACGCAGGAGGTGGGTTCTGGGAGGACGTCCATAAAATGAATGATTAGATGGGGCTTACTTATTTAATTCCAGGGGTAGTGGAGGGGAGTATGGGAGGAGGTTTTGTTTTTTTGCCTGGAGTTGGACTTTAACTAAAGCCACACAACTACGAGGGATTAATGATTCTATTAACTTTGTACTCTGTTGGTAATATTTAGTAGTATTGCTAGAGTGGGATTGAGGGGTGACTTTTCTCCACTGATTTGGGGCCAATTGGGGGAAGAGGGGTGTAGGGGCCGGGGAGAAAGTGGATGAGGGGGAGGAGAAAATTAAGGATTTTTTTTTTTTACACCATTGAATGGTATTTTGAAATGTATATGTTTGCTGCTGTGATGTGGACCATTCAGCTATGTCTTTTGGTTATTTTCGGAGTTTTGGAATATTTGTTAGATGATTCTTGTATTGCTATGCTACTGTGCCCGCAATCTGTATCATTATACGATGATTATTCTGACCCCCAACATAATGTAAATTCATATATACATTTTCAAGTTGTATTTCTCTGATTTCTAGCCTACTCCTATTAATCTAAATGACCTTGAAATTTGTTAACTTACTTTGTGAAGATCCCCACACATTTACTTCCTTGAATTTTAAGAAGCTGTGTTGCTATGACTATTTTAGTGATTTTTATAGCATATATATATATATATATATATATATATATATATATATATATATATGGAATGGCATTTTAAGACCATGTATTGTTTTTATTAGCAAGGCTTCTTCTATTAATATGCTAATTTACTGTCAGGGCTGGGCTCAGCCCTTCCTTTTCAGAGCTGGCCGCTCAGCTGTCGGCTAATTGCCAGCTCCTATCTCTCCACAGTTACCCAGCTGTTGATGATATCCTGCTTGTCAGTCCTGCCTACTTAAGCCGCCCAGCCCAGAGGATCTCTGCCTTCACCTTAGTCAACATCACAGAGACGCTCTTCTGCATTCCTGTTAAAATATTTGCTTGGCTGAAATCCCTTCTGGCTCCAGATCCTGCTTGATGTTTTACTATGCTCATCTCCGGCTCCCTGATGTTTGGCTTGTCTGGCTATCCGTTCCGGCTCCTGAACTCTGGCTATGTTTTGACTACGTTTGTTCTATTTACTTTTATTATTAAACAAGTGTGATTTAACTGTACTTCTGTCTCGGTATGATTTCTGACATTTACCTGTTGGACTGGTTCATGAAGTTGGCAGAAAGAAGGGAGAGGGGAGAAGGACTTGAAACACAGCCATGTGGTGGACACAAAGGAAGGAGTAGTTCTGTGGGACTCCAAGGAGCAGTCTGGAATAGATCCTGATAAACGACTCCATCATAAAGAAAGACTAAAAATAGGAATATTATTTGAGGAAGACCCCAAATCTACAACCCACGTTAAGTAACTTTCAGTTGCATACGTTATCATTGCTAATTTGCTGGTACGGATAGAGTTTGTGCATGTGTGTATTGCATGCATATTTTGTGATACTTTGTATGCATGAATGTTTTATTCCTACAATTCTATGTGCTGCATTTTGTTTAGTAAAGCACATGAATACACTACATAGGTTTTATTGCTTCCTTGCTTTTACTGCAAAGAACCTTAAATGATGCAAAGCAACATAGACACATATTCACTATGCCCTGTGGGTAGGCACTGCTGTGTCACACATTTCACAGAGCCTGCCTTCTGATCTACGGAGGTGCTGAGAGAAGGAGTTTCAGGAGGCAGAGTCAGTACAGAAATCCCTGCTTGCAGGCAGCAAGGAACCATTGGATATGTAGTCCTTAGGAATTGAGGAGAAGCAGCAAAGCATGCAGGGAATCCAGCAAATTTTGATAAGAGACAGCCAGCGGACAGGTAGAACTCACACCATGAAAGGAGATATTTCAGGTAAGCTTATAGTGAATTGTCAAATATAACTATTGTTTGTATTGTTATTACAATGCTGATGTTATAAAATGAAAGTAACCATAGAACTCATTTTAAAATTCCTACATTTTCACATTGATTCCTGTTCTTCCACCTATTATACACCAATTTATCCCTCAAAGACCTGCTACTCCTGTGGATGCCAACTCTGAGTCTGTAGCAGTGGCGGCAGACACCCCCCCCCCCCCCCCAGCGCCACCTCAACCCCCCCCCCAGCTTACTCGCTGTCTGCTGGTCCGGCATTTACCCCATCTGGGTGGCGGGCATCAGTGTCAGGCAGCCCATAAATTTCAGCCCATTTTCAGGCTGCCCGTAAATGCCCATTACGGGCAGCAGTGCCCATAAAAAATATGGCTACGGGCCGACAATTACACTGTGCATGCGCCGTTCTGAAGCCCACCGGGCTCGTACACACTCGGCCTTTTTCGGCCAGGCGGGAGCATACGCAGTGAGTAAGTGACGTAATGGCGCCGCCTGGCGCAATTTTTGAATGGACGGCGCGTCTCGACACTGCATCAGTGGAGCAGGCAGAAGACCGAACCCCAGCCTGCCGCTGCGCCGCACTATGGCTAGACTCTGGAGGAGCTTGTTCGGAGTCAGAGATTGCCACCACAGCACCATGCCTGTGCCTGCAACATCCACCCTTGGCTGCTGGATTGGACTCTGGAGACTCCCACCACCAGACCCCTGGGCCGCATCCATAAATCCATTGCTTGGCTGGCTGTCATCTATTGTGATGCCCACAGGCAGTAGTTATCAGTGATGAGATGTTCACAATCTGTCTTGCTATCTCCTCTACCATGTCTGCATCCTCTGACCACCTCTGTACCATGTCTGCATCCTCTGACCACCTCTGTACCATGTCCACATCCTCTGACCACCTCCTGTACCATGTCCGCATCCTCTGACCACCTCTGTATCATGTCTTCAGCCTCTAACCATCTCCTGTATCAGGCCCGCAATCTCTGAATATCTCTGTACCATGTCTGCGGCCTCTAACCATCTCCTGTATCAGGTCCGCAATCTCTGACCATCTCTTGTCTTGTATTATATCTGCAGTCTTTGAGGGGGAGCCTGGAGAGTCATCAAAAGTTAGAGCGCCCTTGGGATGGGGATCACGGGAGGAGTCAGACGTGTGTGGACTGTGAAGAAGAGACTATTGGTTAAAACCAGAGGAGGTCAGTGACAGCGTCACCAGGCCAGTCTGAGGGGGGGTCGATGATTTAGAGGGGGGGGGTGAATACAATCAGTAGTGCCCCCCATATCAGAGTTCCAGGTGTTCCCCTTTACATCACAGTCTGCAGGATTCCCCCTTACAGTGCAAGGGGGAATTCTGCAAATCCTTATGTAAAGGGGAACTCTGATGTAAGCAGCGCGCATTCTTGCAGCGGGCATCCGGGCAGCGAGTATCCAGGCAGCGGCCCCTGTGTCCTCTCCGTTACGCCGTGCGTCTCCTCCTTTCAGCCAGTCGGGTCCCTGACCCACTTCCTGATTGGCCGGGAGGAGGATCAGTGTTACAATAGCGAATATTCATTTGCTATTTTAACACACCTGGGTGGGCTGTGAGCGCACTCTCTGCGCCCCAAGCCCACCCTATTTTGAAGCCTATTAGAGCCTCTGGCTCTAATCAGTGCTTCAAAAAAACACCCCCACCATAGGAATCCATGCGCTTGGCGTACAGCAAAGGGCCGAACGCATGGATGAGGGGGCAGCGCCCGTGCACCCTCATGCCCCTGGTCTGCAGTTTGTAAATTCAAATTTATATTACAGATATTTATATAGCACCAACAATGTATGCAGTGCTTTACATAAATAAATACATTGGCATTAGTCCCTACCCTCAAGGAGCTTAGAATCTAAGCTCCCCATCTCACATTCACACATACACATACTAGGGACAATTTACCTACCAGCATGTCTTTGGAGTGTGGGAGGAAACACACAGGCACAGGAAGAACATGCAAACTCCATGCCGTGCCGTGGTTTGGATTCAAACCAATAACCCCGGTGCTGCCAGGGGGAAGTGCTAACTACTGAGCCACTGTGCTGCAATAATTCTGAGAATTTCTTTGAGTTGTTTGCGATACTTCCTATAAATCCTCCTTTCTCGCCAGTTTCGTGTTGTTGTCCGATTACACAAAGTGGAGTTTGTTCTGTAAACAAAAGTTCAGCCTTTATACTCCAATAAAAGACATCAAGTACGGTATGTCAAGTATTACAGAGCCGCCCACTTAGTTGGTGAGTTGAATACCTTTCTACAGCATTTTAAATGAAATTAGATATTAAAAATAAACATGTTGGTGTATTTTGGTCTGTCTGCCTGTCTAGTCGAAGGAGAGATGAAGATTTCTACTGAAAACAGAAGAATCAACACAATGGGGCTCATCATACAAGTTGTAAGTTTTGTCCCCTGTGCTGATTTTTCTGTTTTTAGTTTATCCTAAACTTCAGCTTTACCTCCCCACTTAATATATAATATTTTTATTATGTATTTATTTTATAATGTAATTATCTTTATTTTTTTTGTACTATTTTTGCTGGTATGTTTATTATTGTTCATTTTTTTAATTATATATATATATATATATATATATATACTTTTTACACATTTTTTTTCTCCATCATTTTTATTATTTCCTGGATATTTTTTAATAAACAAATAAAAAGAAAAGTTCACAACTCTCCAGCAGGGGTCTTTCACTAGCAAACAGTCAACAAAAAAATGCAAAAGAAAATGCCGAGCCACCTGGCTATGCTTCAGCAGCACCTGTGCTAAGGGTACCAGCTTTCTGGGCTTACTCAGCTACAGTTACACCCCCCCCCCCCCCCCCCCGGGCCTCTGGTCCATAAGGAATGCAGGATAGCCGATCTCCCTTATCCATGCATCTGGTCCCTAATCTACTTGCAGGGCGCCGGACACATGGATTTTAATGTTTTTTTTTTTTTGGAAGCACATGATTAGAGCCCGAGGCTCTAACTGGCTTCAAAAAAGGGTGGGCTCAGGGCGCAGATTCTCCTCCTGACCAATCAGGAAGCAGAACTGTTAAGAACTGATTGGCTGAGAGGAGAAGCAACCGTATTGGCCGCCGAGGAAGAAGCCGCCGCGGTGGAGGAGACACTGGGGAAGCCGCCGTGAAGCTGCTGAGGAGGAGGAGACGCAGGAAGGACCCGATGCTGCCCAGGACCTAGATGGGGTAAGTGTGGGGCTGAAGGGCGGACAGACGAGCGAGTGATGGGGGGGTGGGTGATTTGACCGATTGACCGAACGGGGGGAAAAAGGTTTGTTTGCCCCCCGCCCAAAAAAAGAATGGAACACCAGCTGCCTCTTGATAGTGTTTCTCCTGGAACCCCAAGCTCCCTCACTCTCTTGAGACTTGCAAACTCCCTCCAGTACCCTGGACTCACTAGCTGCCTCAGCTTTCCCAGTTTCCACAGACTTGCGCAACTTGCCCTGACTTTTCCAGTCCTGTGGCAACTAATCCACCAACATGGGGTGGAGTCTTTGGCAGGAACTCAAGTCCCTCTTGGCTGAAACACTCATCTCTCTCCTAACAAAGCTCTGTCCCAAAATGGGAGCTCTGAGCTATATTCAGGCTTGACTTATAATGAGCATGCACACCTCTGTACTCACACAACCTGCAGGTCTCTAATAAGACCTGGACACAGGATTCGAGATTTCTTCCCACCTAAGGCTAGGTTCACATCTATGAAGGTGGCGCGTTTTTTTTTTTTTGTGGTGCGTTTTTGATGCATTTTGAGTTTTGCGGTATGGGGGGGGGTGCCTTTGGCTAATAGGAAAGTATGACAGTTCTGTTCATGGAGTACAATTTTGATGCGACTTTACACTCTCTGGTACTCAAGTAGCATCAAAGTTGCATGGAAGTAGTGCAGAGACCTTTGCGTCCAAAGTCGCATGTTAGGGTTAATGGCTAAGGTTAGGGTTAGAGTTGGCTTTATTCGTGAGGGTTAGCGGTAATCATTAGGGCTACTGGAAATTGTTAGGGTTAGCGTTCTAACCCTAACAATTACTGCTAATGCTAAACCTTAACTCTAACCCTACCCCCTTAATGCTAAACCTTAACTCTAACCCTAACATATAACCCTAACCCTAGCCCTTAACCCTAAACCTTAACCCTAAGTGCCGGTTCACACTAGACACGGCACGACCTGCACACGACTGCCGGGGCGACTTGCAAGACGACTTCTGTATAGAAGTCTATGCAAGTCGCCCCCAAAGTAGTACAGGAACCTTTCTTCTAAGTCGGAGCGACTTGCGTCGCTCCGATTAGAACGGTTCCATTGTACAGAACGGGAGGCGACTTGACAGGCGGCTAGGTCGCCTGACAAGTCGCCCCCGTGTGAACCGAGCCTAACCCTAGTATAGAGTTGCCACCTCATCCCTTTAAACCCGAACACCTTTGAATTACACAGGTTCGGAGGTCAATTTAATGCAGATAAGGCACCAATTGAGTTTAATTACCACCTTAATCAGCCACAGAACCTGTGTAATAAATATGTGTTTGGGTTTAAAGGGATGAGGTGGCAACCCTACCCTAGTATTTAACCCTAACATGCGACTGGTTTCTGAGCTACTTTGATGCGACTTTGATACCATTTTAGTGCCAGTAAAGTCGCATCACAGTTGCATCAACGTCACACTTTATGAACAGAACTGTCATACTTTCCTATTAGCAAAAAAAAAAAGAAAAAAACGCATTAAAAACACAACACTTGCATTTTTGGTGCGGGTCCATTAACCACTTCAGCCCTGGAAGATTTGGCTGCTCAATGACCAGGCCATTTTTTGCGATACGGCACTTAGTCACTTTAACTGACAATTGCGCGGTCGTGTGACATTGCACCCAAACAAATTTGACGTCCTTTTTTCCCCACAAATAGTGCTTTCTTTTGGTGGTATTTGATCACCTCTGCGGTTTTTATTTTTTACGATATAAACAAAAGAATAGCGACAATTTTGAAAAAAAACACAATATTTTTTACTTTTTGCTATAATAAATATGCCACATTTTTTTTCAAAAAAACTAATTTTTTCCTCAGTTTAGGCCGATATGTATTCTCCTACATATTTTTAGTAGAAAAAAAAAAAAAAAATGCAATAAGCGTATATTGATTGGTTTGCGCAAAAGTTATAGCGTCTACAAAATGGGGAATAGATTTATGGCATTTTTATTATTATTTTTTTTTACTAGTAATGGATGCGATCTGTGATTTTTATCGGGACTGCAATATTGCAGCAGACAAATTGTACACTTTTGACACATTTTTGGGACCATTGACAATTATACAGCAATCAGTGCTATAAAAATGCGCTGATTACTGTATAAATGTCACTGGCAGGGAAGGGGTTAACACTAGGGGGCGATCAAGGGGTTAAATGTGTGTCCTAGGTGTGTTCCAACTGTGGGGGGGGTGGGACTGTCTAGAGAAGAGAGAGATCGGAGATCGAATCTCTCTCCTCTCCCCTGAAGGAACCGGGATTTGTGTGTTTACACACACAGATCCTGGTTCTCGCTCTGTCACAAGCAATTGCGGGTGCCCGGCGGTCATTGCGCCCTCCGCGCACTCGCATCAGCTCCGGAGACATGCTGCAGGCGTGCCAAAAGGCGAAGTGACGTAAGGTAACGTCGATTTGCCCAGCCAAGCCAACCTGCCACAGTAAAACTGCGGCGGCTGGTCCGGAAGTGGTTAAAGTCTATTACATGCTAAATGCAACCTAAAAAAGTCCCTGACCCTTTCCAAAAATTGCACCAGGTCAAAATGCACAGATTTGAACTAAATCCACAGGAAGCCATGTTCTATGGACTGTAGTGCGTTTCTGCAAAATAGAAAATGCACTAAAAAATGCATTGGTGTAAACCTAGGGTAAATCTCTTTGATGTCACCAAACTCCAGACCCTGATCTGGGATTACTAAACCCAGAGAAAACTGAGCACCCATTTCTCTCCACTCTGAAATAACACTTGGGAGTGGACACGTGTCTTGTTAAACTCCCTTCCGTGAAAAAGTTTTATCCCTATTGTGGGGTCACCAGTACGGTATTTGTAAATTGAAATCATATCCCCTCTCAAGCGTCTCTTCTCCAGAGAGAATAAGTTCAGTGCTCCCAACCTTTCCTCATAACTAATATCCTCCAGACCCTTTATTAGCTTTGTTGCCCTTCTTTGTACTCGCTCCATTTCCAGTACATCCTTCCTGAGGACTGGTGCCCAGAACTGGACAGCATACTCCAGGTGAGGCCGGACCAGAGTCTTGTAGAGCGGGAGAATTATTGTTTTATCTCTGGAGTTGATCCCCTTTTTAATGCATGCCAATATTCTGTTTGCTTTGTTAACAGCAGCTTGGCTGAACCTATCATCTACTAGGACCCCCAGGTCCTTTTCCATCCTAGATTCCCCCAGAGGTTCTCCCCCCAGTGTATAGATTGCATTCATATTTTTTGCTACCCAAATGCATTATTTTACAATTTTTCTACATTGAACCTCATTTGCCATGTAGTCGCCCACCCCATTAATTTGTTCAGTTCTTTTTGCAAGATTTCCACATCCTGCGGAGAAGTTATTGCCCTGCTTAGCTTAGTATCGTCTGCAAATACAGAGATAGAACTGTTTATCCCCATCCTCCAGATCGTTTATGAATAAATTAAATAGGATTGGTCCCAGCACAGAACCCTGGGGGACCCCACTACCAGTGTGTTCAGCCTATAATACAGACAAAATCGGACCATAGACCCAAACTTTTCTAGTCTTGGTTTTCCTGGTTAAATGCTATGGGCCAAATAAGAGCAGTGTGAATGGGCCCATAGCATACAATACTGCTGAGTTCAGATTTGTATACATAACACCGCATGCTGTATACCCATGTCATGTGTATGAGCCCCAATGTGTGTTCACATTCTGTCAACGAGCTGGAATGCTGTCAGGGTGCATTCTAGATTTATTTTGCACAATTTCAATTTTCTCTTCTGTTCTGTTTCAGGTTTTCAGACATGCGGGTGACAGTTATCGCCACAACCTTCCTCCTTCTTCTGCTCTTAAATGGTAGTATCCCGGATGTACCTGCGTGCTGTGCGATAAAAAGCAAAGAAATCGTTGCACATTAATGAAATGTTGGCATATTGAGTACATTAATTCAAGTAAAAATGTATAATAATATACATTGTTTAATATATACTGTAAATATGTTATTGTAAATATTATGTAGCCCTCTTTTGGGGGGGGGGTGACCCTCCCAAAAACAGCATTGCACTACACCTGTAGGTAAATAAGAGAACCAGAACCTTTGCTAAGTGGAAGAGTGGGTTAGATAATAAAGATGGCAGTGCTTCCCTCCAGGACAACGCTGTATCTTGGCCTAGGCCCACAAGGTTTACTGTATATATATAATTTATATAACAATTGTATAGCATATATATATATATATATATATATATATATATATATATATATTCTTGATTATTTTTTAGTTCAATTAAACTAAAAAGCAATCTATCTCTATCTCTCTATCTCTCTCTATCTCTATCTATCTCTCTCTATCTCTCTCTATCTCTATCTATTAATCCCTAAGTATTCAGACCCTTTGCTCAGTATTTAGTAGAAGCCCCCTTTTGATCTAATACAGCCATGAGTCTTTTTTGGGAAACATGTAACAAGTTTTTCACACCTGGATTTGGGGATCCTCTGCCATTCCTCCTTGCAGATCCTCTCCAGTTCTGTCAGGTTGGATGGATGGTTTAAGTCAGGGCTCTGGCTGGGCCATTCAAGAACAGTCACGGAGTTGTTGTGAAGTCACTCCTTCATTATTTTAGCTGTGTGCTTAGGGTCATTGGAAGGTAAACCTTCGGCCCAGTCTGAGGTCCTGAGCACTCTGGAGAAGGTTTTCGTCCAGGATATCCCTGTACTTGGCCGCATTTATCTTTCATTCGATTGCAACCAGTCGTCCTGTCCCTGCAGCTGAAAAACACCCCCACAGCATGATGCTGACACCACCATGCTTCACTGTTGGTACTGTATTGGACAGGTGATGAGCAGTGCCTGGTTTTCTCCACACATGCCGCTTAGAATTAAGGCCAAAAAGTTCTATCTTGGTCTCATCAGACCAGAGAATCTTATTTCTCACCATCTTGGAGTCCTTCAGGTATTTTTTAGCAAACTCCATGCAGGCTTTTATGTGTCTTGCACTGAGGAGAGGCTTCCGTCGGGCCACTCTGCCATAAAGCCCCGACTGGTGAAGGGCTGCAGTGATGGTTGACTTTCTACAACTTTCTCCCATCATCCCATCTTTTCTCCCACATGGATTACTGGAACCATGTCCTGTGGTCTGATGAGACCAAGATAAATGTATTTATTTCAGATGGTGTCAAGCGTGTGGGGCGACAACCAGGTGAGGCATACAAAGACAAGTGTGTCTTGCCTACAGTCAAGCATGGTGGTGGGAGTGTCATGGTCTAGGGCTGCATGAGTGCTGCCGCCACTGGGGAGCTACAGTTCATTGAGGGAACCATGAATGCCAACATGTACTGTGACATACTGAAGCAGAGCATGATCCCCTTCCTTTCAACATGATAACGACCCCAAACATACCTCCAAGACGACCACTGCCTTGCTAAAGAAGCTGAGGGTAAAGGTGATGGACTGGCCAAGCATGTATCCAGACCTAAACCCTATTGAGCATCAGTGGGGCATCCTCAAATGGAAGGTGGAGGAGCGCAAGGTCTCTAATTTCCACCAGCTCTGTGATGTCATCATGGAGGAGTGGAAAAGGACTCTATTGGCAACCCGTGAAGCTCTGGTGAACTCCATGCCCAAGAGGGTTAAGGCAGTGCTGGAAATTAATGATGGCCACACAAAATATCGACTCTTTGGGCCCAATTTGGACATTTTCACTTAGGGGTGTACTCACGTTTGTTGCCAGCGGTTTAGACATTAATGGCTGTGTGTTGAGTTATTTTGAGGGGACAGCAAATTTACACTGTCATACAAGCTCACTACTTTACATTGTAGCAAAGTGTCATTTCTTGTCACATGAACTGGTATAAAAAAATATTTACAAAAATGTGAGGGGTGTACTCACTTCTCTGAGATACTGTACAGTACATAGGAATCCTGATAGAATTGTGCACATATACCCAGGTATATATGGTTATTATTAGAGAACTCCAGATGAATGTTGCAGAAAAGTTCAGTTGTAGGGGTCCCTAGGGATGATGTGGTGTCTGTCTTGGTGTCAGAGAACTGAAGACAAGATCAGTGGTCTCGGGGGTATCCTCCAACTGTTGTCTGATCAGCCTGGAATAGAACTTCTCACCGGCAGTAACCATGGCATGGCACTGGAAGTCAGCCTATTTACTCTGCACTTTAGTCCCTTCCCCTAATAGTTTATAATAGTCTCTTCTGGTCCAGGATTTAGCAGCATGGACAGGACATGTGCCTGAGACTTCTCTCTCTCCCCTTCCTCCTTCTCCGGTTTTAGAGCCAGCAACCAGGGGCAGGAAATGCATATATAATATATTTAGAGGCGTTTACAAATTCAGACAGTAGAGCGCAGCAGATTCCTACAATTAATTTACAAAATGACAGCCAATCCTGAATCTAAGGCACCCTTTTCCAGAGTGGTCACTATGAGCTTGACCCTAAAGGAAAATCCAGCAAACATCAAGCTTGCCTTGGGTGACGTTATATGGAGTGACAGTGATTTATGAATAAAATATCTGATTAAAAATCAGACATGCGGGTGTTCGCCATTAGGGAAGGACAGGGATGGGGTTGAGAAGAAGGTAATTGCCTTCTGGGCCAATACAAATAATATACATTGGTCTGGTGCCCCTAAGTGGAGATATATTAGACATTGAACAGATTGAGACCTGCAGGTGGGCATTATATAGATACTTATTCCCCCATTCAGACCTGTGATCCCAGCGCCTGGAGGAGATGTCATGTGACTAATGAGAAAAGTCACAAAGGAAGCCAATACTGATAGACTTCCCTCTGCTGGGTGCTGGGATCTCAGGTCTGAACAGGGAACAGTTTTCTTTTTAATAATGCTTAGTATCTGTCATTAACTAGTGGTCCCATTCTAAGGCTGGCCATACACTATTCAATTTTCCTGTTCAACTTTCCTTTAGATTTACCAAAACCATATAATAGGAGGTCAAACCTAAACACTTTCAATTTGGATGCAATCAGGCAGGCCCTTGTACTACATAGTTGAAGGTAAATCTAAAGAAAATTGAACAGGAAAATTGTATGGTGTATGGCCAGCTTAAGACTTCATGTGCACAGCCACGAGAGGGCGCATAGTGCACATGGAGTGTAAATAGCGACTGTAAAGGAGCCATAGGTGCAGCATACAGCCTCCCAGTGAAATTTGGGATGAGTGTAAGGTTCGGTTGGTTGAACATGTATCAGTTCAGAGGGATCATAAGGTAAACCAGATTTCCAGAAAGCCAATATAGACTTATGCTCATGACCATTGTGTCACTCGCACTTCCAGGAAAAGGGGCAGCTTTAGACATACTGTGACAGTGATGTAGCAGGTGGAATATCAGTAAATTACTTTGCTGGACACAGGACTCGTTTAAGGGAGTTTTTTATTCCACTTTGGCCAAAGTGGACACCTGACCCGACTATCGTCTGGATGCCAAGTGTACCCAATTACAGCTTAAACAGTGCATATATGTTTTCAGTATATATTGCGTCACAGGCGAATATTTCCGTTATACAAACATTTAACCTTTTAACAGCCAACCTACTTTTCTTGATGCGAAGCAATTTAGCAAAGCTAATCCCTTGTATTCTTGCAAAGTTTGCAGGTATGCTTTTGCGGTTTCCTTATCTATCTTGTTAATCAGCCGATGTCTATATTGGGAGGGGGGGAGTTTTTGAGTGAGTTGTGTGTCTAACCACAGCCTGTCACAAGTAGTCTCAACATGAAATGCTAAGAAAAATGATTCCTAGCTGAAGTTCTAAATCAGTCTTACTACGCACATAACTATGGCCACATAAACTGACCCTCGTTGCCACTTCATTCCCCCTTTGATCATAATCATAGCGATTAATATGAACGAGATTAGGCATCACTAAATAACATACAGTTTTTCCTTTCTTCTTTATGGTGGCCTCACTAGCAGGCAAAAAACATTCTTCTACCGAGACTATTCCCCATTGTCAGCTCTAGTCGGGTCTCTCATTAACTTATATAACACTGGGATAGTGACCCTTGGCCCATGGTAACAATAGGAATACAAAAAGAGTAAAACTATCAGTACTCAATACACTATAGGGAGAATCAGAAAATAATTAAAACTTGTCTCTGCAGTATTTGAGTTGGTGATTAGGGTACGGTTTACCAGCTTACCGGTGGAGCTAAAGCTCCGAACAGTTAGCCAAGTTTTTTAGGGCGTATAAGTGGAGTCATAACAGGTTATCTGATTCTCAACAGTGCACATTGAATAGGTAGTCCCATTATGTATGCAGGTACCAGTTACTGTGCCCTTGCATTGATAATGGGAATACCACAGTAATATCTTGGTAGTTATGGATCCTACTCTGGTGGACTTTATACAAGGGTCACATGAGTTGCTCTCCCCCCTTTTTTTAGCCCGGTTAGTATCATTGCTATGGCTATCAACAATCTCATTATAAAATTTTTAGCAAGCATTACACCGATGAATATCCTCAAGTTTTAGCTTATGCGTAGACCAACCAGCGTCCGGGCTGTGGTTGGAGCAGAGCTTAGTAGATGTCCTTTATCTTCCCCCATGCGTTGAGCCAGCAGCATCCAGGGGTGTGCTGGCCGCAGGGCTGCAGTCTGCTTATTTTCTGACATGTGTAGATTCAGCAGCTCCCAGCGATGTGCTGAAAACAGGGCTGGAGTTCTTCCTTCTGATTTCTCTGGTCAATCTCAGTCTCAAAGGATCTTGGGGATCTACTGTACTGTGCCAGGAGTCTGTGAGGTCTACAGCTCGTTTCACCCTAGAGTGGTGTATCCAGGGTGTCACCTCGGCCACCTTAATGGCTGTTGGGGTAGATAGCAGAACAGTGTAAGGACCTCTCCATTTTGGCCATAGTGGGGTTAAGTTCCACTCTTTTATCCAAACTGTATCTCCTGGTTTAAAGGGATGTACTGGGTTTGACAAGCTTATGGGAAGTTTCTCCTGAACCCATTTCCCTATGTCTTGCATACTCTGCCCAAGACTCTGTATCAGTTCACGGCTAACAACCCCTCCTATCTGATGCAAGTCTCCTCTAATACCTCTAATGATGGGTGGGGGCCTCCCATATAGTACCTCAAAAGGGGACAGATTTGTGCTCCTTGTTGGGGTACTCCGAATTCTCAGTAAAGCAATGGGAAACATCAAGGTCCATTTCATTTTGGTTTCCTGACAGAGCTTGGTCAGATGTAACTTGAGCGTGCGGTTCATTCGTTCAAGTTTTCCAGAGCTTTGGGGCATATATGCGGTGTGTAGTTTTCAAGTAATCTTAAGTGCTGTTGCTAATTCCTGGAGGCACTTGTGAACAAAAGCAGGGCCATTGTCTGAGCCTATGGTGGTGGGGATTCCATATCTGGGGATAATCTCCTGAGTCAGGCATTTAATCACTTCTTTCGTAGTCTCAGTCCGTGTGGGCCATTCCTCTATCCAGTTTGAATAGGTACAAACGGCTACTAACAAATATTTGCATCCGCCTGCAGGGGGCATGACAGTGAAGTCAACCATCAATTCTTCCATTGGTGAGGCTCCTACGGCTTGTACTCCAGGGGGTGGTATAGGTCCCTGTCTTGGGTTATTGCAGGTGCACTCTACCCATCTGCTGGATGCAGCTTGTGCCAATGTGGGTAGCCGGGGAATATAAAAATGTCTCTCTAGGGCCTTCTCAATGGCTGTTTTTCCCATGTGTGTCCCTTTGTGAAATTCAGTTACTAGCTCAGTTGCTACAGCAGCTGGGATAACAATTCTCCTGTCCAGCAGTTGATACCACTGGTCTTCCCGATACTCCCCAGGTTCAGACTCTATCCATTCCTGTTCTGCCTTTGTGTAAATTGGATCCCATTCAGAAAGTGGGACAGGGAACAGGGGGGGCATTATCTGTTGTAGGGGTTGTTGAAGTGCTGCATCTCTGGCTGCTTGATCTACTTTCCTAATTCCTCTAGCCACTCGGGAGTCCCCCTTTTGATGGCCCCTGCAGTGTATCACTGTGACTTCAGAGGGGGGCCATACTGCCTCTAACAGTTCTAGTATTTCTGTCCCATATTTGATGCTCTTCCCTCCAGATGTAATAAGTCCCCTCTCCTTATACAGGGCCCCATGTGCATGAAGGGTCAGGAAGGCATATTTGGAGTCTACATAGACATTTCGTTTTAGTCCCGCAGCCAGTTGTAATGCTCTGGTCAGTGCAATCAGTTCTGCTTTCTGTGCTGAGGTCCCCTGCGATAAGGCTCCTGTCTCTATCACTGCCTCTAGTGTGACAACTGCATAGCCTGCATAGCGGACTCCATCTTTTACAAAACTGCTACCGTCAGTGAAGTACTCAACGTCTGGCTTCTCCAAGGGGCTGTCCTTCAAGTCTGGTCGGCTTGCATATACTTCATCCATTACCTGGAGACAGTCATGTGTTAGGGGCTCTTGTGAGGTGGGGAGAAGAGTGGCTGGGTTTCAGGTGTTAACAGTCTCTAAGTGGATTCGAGGATTTTCACACAGCATAGCTTGGTATTTAACTAGGGATGAGACTAACACCCCCCTGTTCGGTTCACACCAGAACATGCGAACAGGAAAAAAGTTAGTTCGAACACACGAACACCATTAAAGTCTATGGGACACGAACATGAATAATCAAAAGTGCTAATTTTAAAGGCTTATATGCAAGTTATTGTCATAAAAAGTGTTTGGGGACCCAGGTCCTGCCCCAGGGGACATGGATCAATGCAAAAAAAGTTTTAAAAACGGCCGTTTTTTCAGGAGCAGTGATTTTAATAATGCTTAAAGTCAAACAATAAAAGTGTAATATACCTTTAAATTTCATACCTGGGAGGTGTCTATAGTATACCTGTAAAGGGGCGCATGTTTCCCGTGTTTAGAACAGTCTGACAGCAAAATGACATTTCAAAGGAAAAAAAGTAATTTAAAACTACTCGCGGCTATTAATGAATTGCCGGTCCGACAATACACATAAAAGTTCATTGATAAAAACGGCATGGGAATTCCCCACAGGGGAACCCTGAACCAAAATTTAAAAAAAAATGACATGGGGGTCCCCCTAAATTCCATACCAGGCCCTTCAGGTCTGGTATAGATATTAAGGGGAACCCCGGACAAAATTTAAAAAAAAAAACGGCGTGGGGTCCCCCCATAAATCCATACCAGACCCTTATCCGAGCACGCAACCTGGCAGGCCGCAGGAAAAGAGGGGGGGCGAGAGAGCGCCCCCCCTGAACCGTAGCAGGCCACATGCCCTCAACATTGGGAGGGTGCTTTGGGGTAGCCCCCCAAAACACCTTGTCCCCATGTTGATGAGGACAAAGGCCTCATCCCCACAACCCTGGCCAGTGGTTGTGGGGGTCTGCGGGCGGGGGGCTTATCGGAATCTGGAAGCCCCCTTTACCAAGGGGACCCCCAGATTCCTGCCCCCCTGTGTGAAATGGTAAGGGGATACAAAAGTACCCCTACCATTTCACTAAAAAACTGTCAAAAATGTTAAAAATGACAAAAGACAGTTTTTGACAATTCCTTTTATTTAAATGCTTCTTCTTTCTTCTATCTTCCTTTATCTTCTTCTTCTTCTGGTTCTTCTGGCTCTTCTGGTTCTTCCTTCGGCGTTCTCGTCCAGCATCTCCTCCGCGGCGTCTTCTATCTTCTTCTCCTCGGGCCGCTCCGCACCCATGGCATGGGGGGAGGCTCCCGCTCTTCTCTTCATCTTCTTCTCTTCTTCATCTTCTTCGTTTCTTCATCTTCTTCTCCGGGCCGCTCCGCATCCATGCTGGCATGGAGGGAGGCTCCCGCTGTGTGACGCGTCTCCTCTTCTGGCGGTTCTTAAATAACAGGGGGCGGGGCCACCCGGTGACCCTGCCCCCCTCTGACGCACGGTGACTTGACGGGACTTCCCTGTAACGTCACGGGGAATGCCACAGGGAAGTCCCATCATGTTCCATGCGTCAGAGGGGAGGCGGGGAGGGCCCCCCCCACCCCCCGTTATTTAAGAACCGTCAGAAGAGGAGACGTGTCACACAGCGGGAGCCTCCCTCTATGCCAGTATGGATGCGGAGCAGCCCGGAGAAGAAGATGAAGAAGAGAAGAAGAGAAGAAAAGAAGAAGATGAAGAAGAAGATGAAGTAGAGAAGAAGATGAAGAGAAGAGCGGGAGCCTCCCCCCATGCCATGGGTGCAGAGCGGCCCGAGGAGAAGAAGATAGAAGATGCCGCGGAGGAGATGCTGGACGAGAACGCCGGAGGAAGAACCAGAAGAGCCAGAAGAACCAGAAGAAGAAGAAGAAGAAGATAAGGGAAGAAAGAAGAAAGAAGAAGCATTTAAATAAAGGAATTGTCAAAAACTGTCTCTTGTCATTTTTAAAATTTTTGACAGTTTTTTAGTGAAATGGTAGGGGTACTTTTGTACCCCCTTACCATTTCACACAGGGGGGGCGGGATCTGGGGGTCCCCTTGTTAAAGGGGGCTTCCAGATTCCGATAAGCCCCCCGCCCACAGACCCCCACAACCACCGGCCAGGGTTGTGGGGATGAGGCCCTTGTCCTCATCAACATGGGGACAAGGTGTTTTGGGGGGCTACCCCAGAGCACCCTCCCAATGTTGAGGGCATGTGGCCTGGTATGGTTCAGGAGGGGGGGCGCTCTTTCGTCCCCCCCTCTTTTCCTGCGGCCTGCCAGGTTGCGTGCTCGGATAAGGGTCTGGTATGGATTCTTGGGGGGACTCCACGCCGTTTTTTTTTTTTTAATTTTGGTTCGGGGTTCCCCTGTGTATTGTCGGACCGGCAATGCAATAGCCGCGAGTAGTTTTAAATGACTTTTTTCCTTTGAAATGTCATTTTGCTGTCAGACTGTTCTAAACATGGGAAACATGCGCCCCTTTACAGGCATACTATAGACACCCCCCAGCTACGAAATTTAAAGGGATATTACACTTTTATTGTTTGACTTTAAGCATTATTAAAATCACTGCTCCTGAAAAAACGGCCGTTTTTAAAACTTTTTTTTGCATTGATACTTGTCCCCAAGGCAGGACCCAGGTCCCCAAACACTTTTTATGATAATAACTTGCACATAAGCCTTTAAAATTAACAGTTTTGATTTCTCCCATAGACTTTTAAAGGGTGTTCCGCGGCATTCGAATTTGCCGCGAACACCCCAAATTGTTCGCTGTTCGGCGAACTTGCGAACAGCCAATGTTAAAGTCGAACATGAGTTCGACACGAACTCGAAGCTCATCCCTATATTTAACCATTCGGCTGTTTGTGAACCAGTGATTTCCCTTGTAAATCATTAATGCTTGTACAGGGGGTCCCCGACTTACGAACATCCGACTTACGAACGACCCCTACTTACGAACGGGGCCCGAGTGACGTCACCGCGGCCTTGTCCGGCCTAGTGAAGCCTCCAGGATCCCCGGTCTTTCCTACGAGCGCTGCCCCGCGGAGGTGCACCGCGGCCGGCCTGCCTGGACACAGCATCTATCCATCTCCCTGCTGTGCCATCAGGTGAGCAGCCTGTAACAGCCTGTGAGCAGTACTGTAATATGCTTAATATGCAGTGTACTGTACCTGTTCCTCCTGTCCCTGCCGCCATGTAAAGAGTGAGAGGGGAGAGCTGTGCTCCTCCCCTCTCAGCTCTGACAGAAAATCTAGCAGTGCTAGGAGGTGACAGGGTCAATAAAGGGAACCTGTCACCTCCAATTGCTATCACACAGGGAATTGTTTTCTCCTGTGTGATAGCAATAAAGTTAAGTGAAAAAAAATTTATAAAAAAATAAAAAAAATAAGAAATACAGTATTAATTAAATAAAAAAAAAAATAACAAAGTAATTAAAAAAAGTAAAGAATAATTAAAATAAAAAAAATTATACTGTCTGTATCCTCATTAGATGGATTTAATCTCACTTCCTGACTCTGAGACTGGATTTGTACTTAAAAAAGGTACTGTTCCGACTTACAAACAAATTCGACTTAAGAACAAACCTACAGTCCCTATCTCGTTCGTAACCCGGGGACCCCCTGTACTTGGTGTGGGACCTGGGCATAAGTTTCCTGATCCAATGACAACTTGTCAGCCTCGGCCACAAGGAGGGCTGTTGCTGCGATGGCCCGCAGGCAGGATGGCCAGCCCTGAGCTACAGTGTCCAGTTGTTTTGAAAGATATGCTACAGGGCGCTGCCACGATCCCAAGTATTGTGCAAGGATTCCTACTGCTATTCCTTGTTTTTCACTGACATACAAGTAGAAAACCTTCTGGTTGTTCGGCAGGCCCAGCGCGGGGGCCTGCATTAGGGAAACCTTAATGTCTCAGAATGCTCTGTTTTGTTGTTCTCCCCATTGAAAGGGTTTTTTTTCTCCCCCCTTTGTGGATTCATAGAGGGGTCTAGCTTTTGTGGCAGAGTCCGGTATCCAGATTCGGCAAAATCTTGCTGCCCCCAGGCATTCACATACTTGCTGTCTGGTAGTCGGGGTGGGGATCTGACAAACAGTCCATAGTGTAGGAATTTGTTTAAGTACTTTTGTATTCCTACTAGGGATTTTCGAGGGACTGAGTACTGTTTCAGGCTGACTGGAGTGGCTCCTGATTTTAATTCAATAAGGATTGGAAGAATGTGTCTGGCTAATCCTGGTGGGTTGTCTTCCGCCCATAGTCCATAGTATGTGGGCTTCAGAGGGATGGTGCAATCTGTCCGTCAGATTGGAAGTATATGTGTGCTCTGGGTTTAGCAAGAAAGTCTCTGCCCAGCAAAGGAATAGGGCAATCCGGCATGTACAGGAACTGATGTTGGACTTGATGCCCCCCCAAACTACGAAGTTTTTCTGTTAGGAAGGGTCTTTTGACTGCTTGGTTAATTCTGTGTCTCTCAACAGTATTAAAAGGGGTCGATAAAAGTTTCTGACAGTCCGACCAAGTAGGGTTATGGGTCTGAATTATTGACCGGAGCAAATCTGTCATGGCTTGGGGCTTCTCAGAGTAGGCAGGGTTATGAGTCTTCCAGTTCAGTAAATCTGTTGTGGTAAAAGGGGTGTAAACTAGAGTCCCCCACCGCCTGTTCCCTTAGGGGCATTTGCAGAGGTATGTTGAAAGACGGGGCAAGGGTCCGGCTATTTGCATTGGGGTTTCTCGGAGTGGAAGTGGACACTTGATTGGGGCGCCCATTGGCTATTACTGAGTTCCCTATTTCTGTCCTGCCTATACCCAAAGTGTTACAGTTAGGAGTATTAATAGGAGTATGTTTACTGAGATTAGGCATTGACAAACTTGCTGAATCTGATGCAGGTGGACAACAACTTGAGTCCTCTTGTCTACTGGACGGGGCATGTGGACATGGCTCTGACCTGTATCTTTCTGAAGCTCGTTCCTCTACATATGGGAAAGACTGATCTGTCTCTTTGGGTTGAGAATATATGTGTTTTGTTTGTTTTATCAGTGGTACTACTCTTGTTATAACCACAATTCTGCACTGTTCATCTTTTGTGGCTTCTATCCACTGCAGGTCTTTATCTCATATTTGTCCGAGGGATGCACAATCATCCGGACGGACGTTCCTCCTAGTTGACTGACTGAGGATTTGTCCGAGGGATGCGCAATCATCCGGACGGACATTCCTCCTGGGAGGGTGCGTCTTGGTCATGTTTCTGTGAGTCGGAAGTTGAATGAAAAATGTAAAAACCCCACTGAATCCACTGCACTAATAATTAAATTAATGAACCATGACTGATGCGTCTAATAGACGGGATACCTCCTATAATACCAATAGTTATGTGGAACTACAAAATATTAAGACAAAGAGATGTTTCAAGAATGGTAAATAATCGGAGGATCAACTACAGTCTATGGTACAAATATATAAGACTTTATTGATGAAAAAAGGAAGATTAAAAGCGTGAGGTTCATCAGAGGTGACACAGCTTGGCGCCTCAACACCAGTGAACCACACTCTCACAATATCAAAAAACAATGAACTGAAACACAAAAAAAAATACAATCAGTAAAACCACTGTGCTCAAATCACCTCCCCACACACTCCACAGACCATATCCCCCCCCCCCCCCCCACAGATGTGGGATACTCAATAGATGTTATGTGTTTGAAAAATATTCATTTAGGATAACTCATTGCTGTCTAGTATTGTGGTTTCAAAATAAATGCTTGATGAACATATCATACAGAGCTAGTATTCCCATATAGTCATAAGTTGGGCACTAATATCTTGTGCACGGATCCTGATAGAATTGTTTTACTCCCTGCATTGATCAATACAGATCATATATTTGAATGAAATGACAGCCCCACAATCAGTCCCAGTATTTCTGGGTGTGCTCCAACTTGCAGCTGAAAAGGAATTTAACCCTTTATCTTGTTATGTAGCTACATAATATCATGGAAGACAAGTCTTATAAAGATATAAGATTCCGGTCGTTTCCTTTTATCCTAGCACAAAGAGGCTGATTGTCTACTCAAAGTGTAGGCAAAGATGAATCACAAGCAATATAGCAAAGCTGTATATGGACAATGTCTCTCAAAAAGCAAATATCCTTCCTCCGCCTCAGTCAATTTTTTGATATGGCAGGCGGGGTGTAGCAGTAGAGATTCATTGAATGAAAAGCAGAGCAGTATCCAGCCTAATCTTTGAATATCACTATAAATTAGTATGGAAGTATGAAAGGTTCACCTTGCAAAGGTGCTTACCCCTCCTTGGGTCATGCAGTTTGTTGCAGCGATTTCACAGGAAAAAGGCTCTGTATGGTCGCTCTGTGCGATTTCCCTTTCACAGCTGTTGTTAGAACGTTTGTGTGTAGATAGGATTTGTGTTTTCCTCGCGTCCGCAAGATGAATGGAGCATTCACTATTCAGTTGTAGGGGGATTGGCTGTGATTGGCTGTATAGCTGACAAAAGCCATTCCTTATAGTAATCAGTCTTTATGCGGCTAGGTGCAGGGGCAAAACGTCACCATATCCCACGATGAAAAAAACCAGGAGGAATCACCTCATGGGTCAGTGAGGGGGACTGGAAGAGAGAGCAGGGGTGAGCCGGCGTCAGCCGCGTCAACGCTTGCGTTTCGTGCAGTTCCCCTGCACTTCATCTGGACGCCACACAAGAGTTGCTGTAGACTATTTATAGGAGCTTGTGCCTAATCAAATTTAACCTGCCTATTTATTAGGATTCAAGGAAAACTTTCAGACTCAGTTCATTATTCAGGCCTGCCGGCTGAAGCGTGTTGAGCCTGAATATCCAGGATTTTTCCTTGCAGAGCAGTATCGTATCAAAATCCCCTCTACGGTCACTCAGCTTAAGAGGATAGAATCCTTTAACCTTTAACCTGAAGGGTCTGAATTATTGACCGGAGCAAATCTGTCATGGCTTGGGGCTTCTCAGAGTAGGCAGGGTTATGAGTCTTCCAGTTCAGTAAATCTGTTGTGGTAAAAGGGGTGTAAACTAGAGTCCCCCACCGCCTGTTCCCTTAGGGGCATTTGCAGAGGTATGTTGAAAGACGGGGCAAGGGTCCTGCTATTTGCATCGGGATTTCTCGGAGTGGAAGTGGACACTTGATTGGGGGGCCCATTGGCTACTACTGAGTTCCCTATTTCTGTCCTGCCAATACCCAGAGTGTTACGGTTAGGAGTATAAATAGGAGTATGTTTACTGAGATTAGGCGTTGACAAACTTGCTGAATCTGATGCAGGTAGACAACAACTTGAGTCCTCTTGTCTACTGGGCGAGGCATTTGGACATGGCTCTGACCTGTATCTGTCTGAGGCTCGTTCCTCTACATATGGGGAAGGCTGATCTGTCTCTTCGGGTTGAGAATATATGTGTTTTGTTTGATTTGTCAGTGGTACTACTCTTGTCATAACCACAATTCTGCACTGTTCCTCTTTTGTGGCTTCTATCCATTGCAGGTCTTTATCTCCCATTTGTCCGAGGGATGCACAATCATCCAGATGGACGTTCCTCCTAGTTGACTGACTGACTGAGAATTTGTCCGAGGGATGCACAATCATCCGGACAGACATTCCTCCTGACTGACTGACTGAGGATTTGTCTGAGGCATGCACGATCATCCGGACGGACATTCCTCCTGGGAGGGTGCGTCTTGGTCATGTTTCTGTGAGTCTGACCTAATATTCTCAAATAATCGGTCAATGGTCTCTAAGTCAAAGGTTCCCTGTGGGGGCCACCACGTTCCATAGCGGGGCCAATCTTTCTCACACAATGCTACCAATTTCTCAGGACTAAGTTTTAAATTGCAGTTCTTAGAAAATCCCTTCCTGAAGTTATAGTTCATGGACTGTAGGGGGGATTCAACACTATGTTTCCCACCCATACTTGTAACCTAGAGACACCAAGACAGACACAGAAGATAGGGTAAACAATGAGAATTCAGTAAGGGGTCTGAATCCTCGACACAGGTAGGGATAATAGACAGCACTTCCCGGACGCAGTCTGCTGGCCGGGAACCACACTTAAAAGAGGTCCACTTTCATTTTACCACAAAGTGATGTCTCATGCACACATAAATCATACCAGACACTCCCACCCAAAAATGACTGACTGAGGATTCGCCTGAAAGATGCACAATCATCTGGACGGACGTTCCTCTCAGAAGGTGATCAGGCTTCCCTTCTCTCGATCCGTCGAGAGGCTGGCTGGCTGTCTGACTGTTATCCAAAATCAAAAGTAAAAAGACTCTCACCTGTTCCTGTTGGAGCTCCAACTATCTATTTCTCAGGTTCCCAGGTCCTTTTGGCGCTACAAAGGTCATCCACAGCAGGCCACCAAATATGACACAGCGCAGTCTCCTAGATAACAGTTCTAGAAGGCGCCTTTTGAGACTACAATATAACCCAAAGGGCTGCCCCTCGGACCACTCCTTGTAGGTCCGATGGAAAAACAGTGCCACCTGCCTCAACAGGTCACACCGATATTCCGCCCCATGGCCAAATGCACCAAATGATGTAGCAGGTGGAATATCAGCAAATTACTTTGCTGGACACAGGACTTGTTTAACAGAGTTTTTTATTCCACTTTGGCCAAAGTGGACACCTGACCCGACTATCGTCTGGATGCCAAGTGTACCCAATTACAGCTTAAGCTTAAATGTTTTCAGTATATATTGCGTCACAGGCGAATATTTCCGTTATACAAACATTTAACCTTTTAACAGCCAACCTACTTTTCTTGATGCGAAGCAATTTAGCAAAGCTAATCCCTTGTATTCTTGCAAAGTTTGCAGGTATGCTTTTGCGGTTTCCTTATCTATCTTGTTACACAGCCAATGTCTATGATGGGAGGGGGGGAGTTTTTGAGTTAGTTCTGTGTTTAACCAAAGCCTGTCACAAGTAGTCTCAACATAGTTACATATAGTTACATAGTTAGTAAGATTGAATAAAGACACCAGTCCATCCAGTTCAACCTGAGTGAGTGTGCGTGTCTACAATGATCCCTGTCCTTGTACATTGCATCTCATTAAGATAAGAAAAATGATTCCAAGCTGAAGTTCTAAATCAGTCTTACTATGCACATAACTATGGCCACATAAACTGACCCTCGTTGCCACTGCAACAGTTTCCCATGTGTGTCTTATTTAAACTGATATGTCAATGAGACAAATTGCTGAATGGTCTTCAGCTTGCTCCTGTGTTTCCTGAGACCTTATCTGCTATATTTGCCTACCCATGTATGATCTGGCTTCTCCTTTGCCTCTGCTTGCCTTATACATGCTCATCTGGTTACCCCTGACCTAGGCCTGATTACTGGACTCTCCTTTGCCTGCTGATTTTGTACTAAGTTACCCGGCTGTTATAGATCTTGGCCTGGTTCCTGGACTTGTCTTGTCTGATGATTCTGTACTGCTTTGCCCAACTGTTACTGACTTTGGCCTGCTTCCATGACTTACTCTGCCTACCGATTCAGTCCAACACTGCCTGGCTGTGACTAACTCTTGCTACCCGGCTTCTTCTACTACCTTCTGCTGTGGTGCCAAGCTGCTTCTGCATCTGGCCCTCAGGACAGTTCCACCCACTTACAGGGCAGACGTCACAAGCCAGCTACTCTTGCACTTGTGCTACTCCTTGCCTTCACACTCTCCACAGTCTCCACCATCTGAAGTGTTGAGCAGGAGGTGCATAAGAGGCCCCCACAACATTCCCGTCTTCACCAGGTACCTGTTCGATCATCCGGACATCATGTATAACAGAGGTATTACTACCATACCTCCCAACTTTTTGAGATGGGAATGAGGGACTCCTATCAGTATGTAGGCATAGGGCACACCCCTTGCCACGCCCCCTTAAAGGAGAATTGTACAAAAAAACAACCCACAAGTGTTTTTTTTTACCACTATCATTCCTTTATATTGGCTTTTGGAATTTACAAATGCAGCAATTTACAAATCAGATGAAAGGTTTAGCGCTGGAAAACACTTTTTGATAGATAAAAAGTGCATTTTATATACATCTATATAGATCAGACCAAATGGTGGGACAAATGAGGAGGAATGAGGGACAGAGGGACATTGCTCCAAATCGGGGACAGTCCCTCGAAATCAGAGACAGTTGGGAGCTATGTTACTACTTGTGGTATACATGACAGCATCCTGCTTTCAATGGTTGTTGAAAATGCCAGCAGGTGCAATCCTTCACGAGTCCTTAGCAACCAGTGACGTCACAACCCCATTTGCTTACATGCCCAGGAATCCCACTTACAATGGTTGATGAGAACAGCAGGTGCAGTCGCGGACGAGTCCTTAGTAACCAGTGATGTCATGACTCCATTTGCTTATATGCCCGGGAATCTTGCTTTCAATGGTTGTCAAGAAACCTGGTAGGTGCAGTCACTGACGAATCTTTAGAAACCAGTGACATCAACCCCATTCGCTTATATGCCTGGGAACCCCGCTTTCAATGGTTGTTAGGAACGCCGGCAGGTGCAGACCTCGACAAGTCCTTGGCAACCAGTGAAGTGAGGGCCCCATGCTTACATGTCCAGAAATCCTGCTTTCAATGGTTGTTAAGGATGCCGGCCGGTGCATTCCCCAACGTGTCCTTAGCAACCAGTGACGTCACAGCCCCATTTGCTTACATCTCACTTTCGATGGTTGTTAAGAATGCTGGAAGATCTTCATCAGATCTATTACACTCCTGTAAGGTTGCAGGGAATGTTCCGCGAACGAGATCCTACCTGTCCCTGCTGTCTACTCCAACTGGGTTCATATATACATATGTTCTGGCAATGCCCTTCCACAATGACATACTGAAAGGCGGTCTTTGATGAAATTAACCTCCGGCTACAACTTGACCTAATCCCTACTCCCTCTTTGGCCTTATTGGGCATCTCTGATGACTACCAGCACTCCCATCACTCTCAGCTTCTCATAGCCTACCTCCTCTATTATGCTAAAAAGGAAATTTTACTGAAATGGTCATCCTCAGACCAACCCACGGTGTCCTCTTGGAAGGCCATGGTAAACGCAGCCCTGCCCTTCTATAAGATGACCTATTCCATTAAGTTTTGTTGTATCATTTTCTGTTCAAACTGATAATGATGCCAATCTGTCTCTTTATATATGCTGCGAACGGTAATTTTATGTGTAAGCAATTTTGAAAACCATTTATCATTTTCCTTCCACTTCACAATTATGGGCCACTTTGTGTTGGTCTATCACAGTGATGGCAAACCTTGGCACCCCTGATGTTTTGGAACTACATTTCCCATGATGCTCATGCACTCTGCTGTGTAGTTGAGCATCATGGGAAATGTAGTTCCAAAACATCTGGGGTGCCAAGGTTCTCCATCACTGGTCTATCACATAAAACCCCAATAAAATATATTTACGTTTTTAGTAACATGACAAAATGTGGAAATTTTCAGGGGGTATGAATACTTTTTCAATGCACTGTAAATGCTAATTTTCCCCCCCCTATAATAAAAAAGAAGTTATATGTACATGCTCTGTGCAACGGTGTTAAACAGAGCGGTCTATTGATGCTATGAGGAAGGCTTCGGCTAAAACGCGTTAGCATCTTTTTGTATCCTGCAAATGCTGTTGTGCAGCAATAAAGTATTTTGATGAAGAAGCTATAGAGTTGCTGGCTCATGGTCTATTATGGATCTACAGTGAATGTTACAGCCAGGCACCGGCACTCTGCTCACACACTTTTTTAGATACAGCTGTAGAGCTTGGGTGAGCGTGGTCTATTATCTCTTCTTCTGGGGACCCCTGCCGATGCTCTTGGCTCCTCCTCTTCTGCTACTGCCCCCTATAGCAAGCTGGTTGATATGGGGGGGCACTTGTGCAGGTGTGCTCTCAAGCTTTGTTGGGTGCGTTCAGGGCTGGACTGGGACAAAAATGTGGCCCTGGACTTCATCCAGACCGGCCCAGGGCACAACACATCAGGGTACAGTACATAAGGGCACAGCACATCAGGCCACATCAGGGCACAAGGCACATCAGGATACAAGGCACATCAGTGCACAGCATATCTGGGTACAGCACACCAGGCCACATCAGGGTACAGGGCACAACACATCAGGGTACAGAGCCCAGCACATCAGCGTATAGGGCACATCAGGGCACAACACATCAGGGTACAGAGCCCAGCACATCAGTGTACAGGGCACAGCACATTAGGACACAGCACATCAGGGTACAGCACATCAGGGCACAACACATCAGGGTACAGGACATCAGGGCACAGGACATCAGGGCACAGGTCACAGTACATCAGGGCACACGACATTGAGGCACAGGACATCGGGGCACATCAGGGCACGGGGCACTCACTGGGCCACAAGGCACATCAGGTCACGGGGCACAGCAGGGCATAGGAGATCAGGGCACAGCACATCAGGGCATATAGCACATCAGGGCACATCAGGGCATATAGCACATCAGGGTATGGGACACATCAGGGCACATAGCACATCAGGGCACATCAGGGCATATAGCACATCAGGGTACGGGGCACATCAGGGCACGGGGCACATCAGGGCACATTATGGCACATCAGGGCACGGGGCACATCAGGGCACATAGCACATCAGGGCACATGGAACATTATGGGGCACATCAGGGCACATGGCACATCAGGGCATATAGCACATCAGGGCGCATAGCACATCAGGGCACATAGCACATCAGGGCACATGGCACATTATGGGGCACATCGGGGCACATTATGGGGCACATCAGGGCACATAGCACAACAGGGCATGGGGCACGTCAGGGCACATAGCACAACAGGGCACATTATGGAACATGGCACATTATGGGGCTCATCGGGGCACATAGCACATCAGGGCACATAGCACATCAGGGCACATGGCACATTAGGGCACAGGGCACATCAGGGCACATAGCACATCAGGGCACATAGCACATCAGGGCACATAGCACATCGGGGCACATGGTACATTAGGGCACAGGGCACATCAGGGCACATAGCACATCAGGGCACATAGCACATCAGGGCACATGGCACATTAGGGCACAGGGCACATCAGGGCACATAGCACATCAGGGCACATGCCACATTAGGGCACAGGGGCACCTCAGGAGGCACATGATCGGGGCACATTATAGGGCACATCAGGGACACATCACCAGCATCTTACTAGCCAGTATGCAGAGTAGCGCAGGAAGCATGTGTAGTAAGTTCTCTCTCTCATGTCACGCGCGGCTGCTCCCCGGCGGCCCCTCCTCTCTTCTCGTCTATCGCAGATGATCTTACAAGCCAATGGGGATAGACGAGAAGAGAGGAGGGGCCGCCGGGGAGCGAACAGCGCTGCATGACATGAGAGAGAGAACTTACTACACACGCTTCCTGTGCTACTCTGCATACTGGCTTACGATCTACCCGTCAGGCAACAGCTGTCGGCGGTTGACGGGTAGATCGTCGCGCACCGCAGATGCGGCAGAAACTGGCCCACACTGAGTCATCGGCCCACCGGGAATCTCCCGGTACTCCTGATGGCCAGTCCATCCCTGTGTGCGTTCATAGAAACATAATGCATGGCTTGGCACTGCCCCTGCTCCCTTCGCCAGATTTGATTGACAGCAGCAGGAGCCTATGACTCCTGCTTCTGCCTCTGTGTCCTCTGGGAAGAGGAAGAGGGGAGGGTGAGGCTGCATATGGGCACAGCACTGGATCGAGTGAGGACTCAGGTAAGTGAAGGGGCGATACAAATGCTGTGGCCTTTTTTACCTTCATGCAAGAAATGCATGAAGGTAAAAAATGTATTGACTTTAGAACTACTTGAATCCCATCTCGCTACTCCCCTTCCCCTGTTCCTCACCCACACACACATACTTCCTCCTAGAGTCAGAGGTTTTTCCCAGTTTGTTAGCCAACAAAACAGCATTTTTGCTTGCATGTGATTGGATGATACATGTTAGAAGAGTGTCACCTCATTCCCATGCAAAGTGAGCAAAGTGAACAGCCTATTTTCCTTTAGTAAATCAACCTCCTTGAAGTCTAAAAGTGGTTTTAAACCCAAAACAAAAATGTAATATATCTCAGCTTACCTATTCTTAGATGTGGTGGCTGCATTCGTTTTTGGTCTTTTTTTTTCTTTTATTTTCACCTGATGATCCTGCTAGTAAGTCTGTTGTTTTTGAACAGAACAAGCTCTCCTGCAAAAGTATCAGTTAAGAGTTTTGAGACAAAACATCTACCACTGACAGGGATGCTTACAATGATCAGCTTTTATTTATTCATATCCCAAAAGAAAAAAAAAAACAAACAATTGCTGTAACTACTTGTGTAACTGCAGTGTGGACTGGAGTTTGGCTTCACACTGAGATATCGGGACACAGCACGGAGCGCGGAGCACAGCACAGAGTTTGGCTTCAATGTGTTATGCCCCGTACACACGAGCGGATTTTCCATCAGAAAAATCTTGGATGGTTTTTCCGACGGAATTCCGCCCAAGCTTGCCTTGTATACACACGGTCACACAAAAGTTCTCGGAACTTTCGACTGTCAAGAACGCGGTGATGTACAACACTACAACGAGCCGAGAAAATGAAGTTCAATGCTTCCGAGTATGCGTCGAATTGTTTCCGAGCATGCGTAGGAATTTGTACAGACGATCGCATTTTCAGATAGGAACTTTTCCCGACCGAATAATAGAGAACCTGCTCTCAATCTTTTGCTGTCTGGAATTCCGCCAGCAAAAGACCGATGGAGTATACACACAGTCGCATTTTCCGACAAAAAGCTCTCATTGGAGTTTTGCTGGCGGAATTTCCGATTGTGTGTACGCGGCATAAGTGTATCTAAATCTGCTAACACTCCCCTCTCCCCACATTAAAAATGTTGCTGTCCAAAGGTGCCCCCTGTGCTCCTTCATCCAGAATGGGGTCACTCTAATACAGGAGGTGTGTTACTGGCCAGGTCACCAGGTGAAAACAGGTAAAAAAGCCTAAAAAAAAAAAGAAAACAAATGCAGCCACCACATCTAATGATTGGTAAGCTGCGGTATATTACATTTTTGGTATTGACTTTTATAACACTTTAATGCTGTCTTCTGCTTATAGGGACTGAAGGGAAAACTGTCTCCAAGCGACACGTCAGACGAGACTGGCTCATCATCCCTGACACAATAGCCTTTGGCATCTACCAAGCTGTGAACAGCGTATCTCCGGACACCGGAAAGTTTCTTATGGGAATATTTGAGTCGGATCCTGTGCAGAAAACAAGGTGACTTAACCTTTATATAAATTTGGACACTAAGGGGCCAATTTTTTTTTGTCTGAAATGTCTGAAACAATCACACGGCCATCACAAATAATCACTGCAATTTCCTAGAATCGTCAGCTCCATCTAATGGCCATAATGTGGTATTCTACAGAAATAATTGTTTATCAAAGGATCCGCGCTTCAGGATATTAGAAACTGCTGCCCCCCTATGTAAACAGGGAACACCTAAGTGAAACCCAGAAAAACAAATACAAAAAATAAAAAATACGGAGTGGCGCTGTTATAGAAAAAGTGTATCAATATAATAATTGTTCTTCTTAGAGATATAAAGTGACAGGTGCTAGAGTTATTATAAAGATAGTAAAGTGTATCAATGCAATAGTTTTTTAGTTGTAAATATAAAGTGATAAGTGCTGAATTGTGCAAGAGAGGATTGTAAACAATGAAAACTCAGTCACTATATCATATAAGTGAAAAAACAAAAAACACACAAAAAATAATAAAATAAAAGTGACATGTGCTTATAGGTCCCAAATGAATTAATCCTTTGGATTGCGGATCTAAAGTGACAGGTGCAAAAATATATTGAATATATGTCTTGATATGAAAAACAATGTGCAATAAAAATCAATATGCAATAAAAAAAAAATAAATAAAAAATATTATAATTCATCAACTCGCTGTGTATTAGGTAAAAACATGTATGATGTATAGAAACAAAATCAGAATGTTCATAAAGATGACGTAACGTTTCTTCCGATATGTTTGAATGTCTCCTTTGCAGAGGAATATAGGTAAAGAAGTGCAGTGTTTGATGGCAATATCCCAATATGTGATTGCACTCACGGAAGCGCCCTACCCCTGCAGTGGTGCGAGCGTAAGATGTTAATCCCCAGGTGTCGATATCCTTCCAGCTCCCAATAGCACGATCCAGGGACGTCCACCCGCAGAGAAGGAGGGAGGGGGGAAAAGAAACTCCACTGGCTCCTATTTCAATGGAGATCCCGGCCAGACATCCACATGATATATTTCATAAAACGAAAACACAAATAGTCCACATACCGTGACTCCGTTTCATTCGTTTATTGTAAAAAATATATATATCCAAGGAATAGACTTAATAAAATGAAAGTTTAAAAGTAGGAGAGGGAGCTCGCAGGCTCTCTAACTCTCCAAACGACAAGGGGAAGCAGCGCTACCTAGAATTGCCACTTGCGTTCCACCGGTCGAATATCCGGAACCACGGTACCCGGATGTGACGTTGTGCGTGTCAAGATAGTCCCGCCTTATGCGTTTCGTCATACGGACGTCATCGGAGGCGCTGAGATTAACATCTTATGCTTGCACCCCTGCAGGGGTAGGGCGCTCCGGTGAGTGCAATGACATAAGGGGGATATTGCCATCAAACACTGCACTTCTTTACCTATATTCCACTGCAAAGGAGACATTCAAACATATCGGAAGAAACGTTACATCATCTTTATGAACATTCTGATTTTGTTTCTATACATCATATATGTTTTTACCTAATACACAGCGAGTTGATGAATTATAATATTATTTTTTTTTTTTATTGCATATTGATTTTTATTGCACATTGTTTTTCATATCAAGACATATAATCAATATATTTTTGCACCTGTCACTTTAGATCCCCAATCCAAAGGATTAATTCATTTGGGACCTATAAGCACATGTCACTTTTATTTTATTATTTTTTGTATGTTTTTTGTTTTTTCACTTATATGATATAGTGACTGAGTTTTCATTGTTTACAATCCTCTCTTGCACAATTTAACACTTATCACTTTATATTTACAACTAAAAAAACTATTGCATTGATACACTTTACTATCTTTATAATAACTCTAGCACCTGTCACTTTATATCTCTGAGAAGAATAATTATTATATTGATACACTTTTTCTATAACAGCGCCACTCCCTATTTTTTATTTTTTGTATTCTACAGAAATACCTAAATCAGGAAAATACTGCATTATGGCCACTAGATGGTGCTGATAATCTTAGGAAATAAGCATGTTAGACAAATTATTGTGATCATCCATGATGGCTAAGCAAATGATTACAACCAGGGCCGTCTTTAAAGCAGGGCAAATGGGGCATCTGCCCCGGGCCCCATCATTGTTGTGGAGCCCAAAGCAGCTGCCTCATACTTGCCAACTATCCCAGTTCAAATTCCCTTGTCCCTTGAAGTTTTAGTCACGTGCTGTGTCCCGGTATCTCAGTGTGAATCTCTGTTACTAATGCTGCTCAGCTCTGCCTATTGCCATGTACAGATGACTCACCTGAAGACCCTGTGTTTACATGTAAATAACCTACATTGATATGTAAATAGCGGCTGCATTAATATGTAAATAGCCACAGACCGGCAGCATTGATATGTAAATAGAGGCGGCATTCCTATGTATATCATGCCCCCCTGAACTCATATCCACCATCACTTCTGCTGAGGTAAAGGGGCATGCTTGAAAGTCCTGCCTACAACTGTGGTAATTAAGCCTAACATCAGCCTGATCTGCAAAGGTAAGCAAATTGGAGGTGGAACCCTTTTTCAAAATAACATGGTGCCACAGCACCCTGAATTGTGGTGCATGTAAATACACACATCTCAGCAGATGTGTGAGGATGTCATTAACAATTAATGGCACTGCTGAGTATTTGCTAAAGGGCACCACATTTCTGTGGGGTCAGGAAAGCAATTTTGCATATGTTCTTCACACACACAAATGTGAACGCAGGCTAAATGTCTCAGTTACATTGGTGGTCAGTGTAAATCTTCTCATTATATTGGAGCTTGGTGTACAATCCTTTCGTTCGCACTAGTGGCCAGTGTGAAGGGCCCCCTTACATTGGTGGTCAGTGTAAATCCCTCCTTACATTAGTGGTTCCTGCAAATGCTCCTATTACATTAGTGGTCAGTATAAATCCCCATTACATTAGTGGTCAGTGTAAATCCCCATTACATTAGTGGTCAGTGTTAATCCCCATTACATTAGTGGGCAATGTGAATCCCCATTGCATTGGGGTTTTCTGTCTATGGATGGGTCCCCTCACCTCCCCAGTCCATGGTGTGCAGGCAGTGAGGAGATGATGTGCTATAACCTTTAGTAACCAATCTGTGAGCAGTAATGCTGTGCACTTACCATTTGCAACCAATCATTGAGCGGTAAGGATATTCAGTAACCTCTATCAACCAATTAGTAAGCAGTAATAATGTGCAGTATCCTCTAGCAACCAATTGGTGAGTGGTAAAGATGTCCATTATGTATAAGTAAAATTAGGTGCGCAACCTGTAGCATACAAACACACTTGTAAAAGGTCAGTGAAAAAAACAACATAGATATCAACCTAAGTTGCAGGCTGAGTTAAAAAATGAGTGAATGGTGAATAAAAAGAAATTAAAAAGTTCATTTTAATATATATGTAAAATCCATCAGAGGGCTTTGTAGCGTCCTTATTAGATGACACCCAAAAGATATATATGAGACTTCACTGAGAACAAGTCCTTCTGCCACATGGGGATATTATCTTCATCACATACTCTCATAAGCCAGGCAATAATGGTGTAAAAAAGGGCCACTTAACAGATATGTAGGACCCCTATTACAGAGATCTTATGGGCTCAAATGTACCAGATCACTCAGACAGGGACATCTGATTCAGACATCCGACAGGATTCCTTCCTCATCAGGCAATTCGGAACACTGTAATGTTGATTCAACGGGCTGCAATAATTCTCCTTAAACTCCTTGTTCAAGTAAGATCACTCGTGGGTAGGGATGAGCTGAACACCCCCCGGTTCGGTTCGCACCAGAACCTGCGAATGGACCGAAAATTCACGCAAACTTTAGAACCCCGTTGAAGTCTTTTCGGGAGCAGTGATTTTAATGATGCTTAAAGTGAAAAAAAGTGAAATATTCCTTTAAATATCATACCTGGGGGGTGTCTATAGTATGCTTGTAAAGTGGCACGTGTTTCCCATGCTTAGAACATTTCCTGCACAAAATGACATTTTTAAAGGAATAAAAGTAATTTAAAACTGCTTGCGGCATTAATGTCCCGGTAATATGGATGAAAATCTGTGAGACAAACGGCATGGGTACCCCCCCCCCCAGTCCATTACCAGGCCCTTTGGGTGTTGTATGGATATTAAGGGGAACCCCGCACCCAAATTAAAAAAGGGAAATGCGTGGGGCCCCCAGGCCCTATATACTCTGAACAGCAGTATACAGGCGGTGCAAACAAGACAGGGACTGTAGGTTTGTTGTTAAGTAGCATTGGTTTGTAATTTTGAACTTGTACATTTTGTGTAGCTCCAGCCAAAAAATCTATTTTAAGCTTTTTGGAAAACATAGGGAAGGGTTATCACCCCTGTGACATTTGTTTTGCTGTCTGTGCACCTCTTCAGAAGATTTCACCTCACTTTCTGTCCCAATGACAAATGTATTTTGACAATTTGGGGGTTTTAGTGAAACAAGGATTGTTGATAAAGCATCAGTGGAGAGGAGACACATTTTTCCCATATTAACTCTTACAGAAGAGAATTTCCCTTCCTAGGGGTAGATTTCATCTCACTTCCTGTTGTCTCCTTCTGTTTGCAAGTAGGAGTCGTTTGTAAGTTGGATGTTTGAAAGTAGGGGCCTGCCCTATATACTCTGCAGAAATTGAGGCCTTAGGTGTTGGTGTTGCCACAACACTGTAAGCCCTCACAGTTACTCTTGGTGGGCGCAGGAACAAGCCCTGCTGTGAAATATTAGATCAAGAATTGTAATTACATGCCCCTGTTGAACAGGGTCAGAAAAATTGGGCCTTTGGTGGTGGTGTTGCCACAACACTGTAAGTCCTCATAGTTACTCTTGGTGGGTGCTGGAACGGGCCCTGCTGTGAAATATTAGACCAAGAATTGTAATTACATGCACCTGTTGAACAGGGGCAGAAAAATTGGGCCTTTGGTGGTGGTCGTGGTGGTGCTGGTGCCACAACACTGTAAGTCCTCACAGTTACTCTTGGTGGGCACAGTAACAGGCCCTGCTGTGAAATATTAGATCAAGAATTGTAATTACATGTCCCTGTTGAACGGGGCAGAAAAATTGGGCCTTAGGCACTGGTGCCACAACACTGCAACCCCTCACAGATACTCTAGTTGGAGCGCAGGACTGAGTCCTGCTGCAAAGCATTGCATCAAAAATTGTAAATACACGCCCCTATTAAACAGGGGCTGAAAAATTGGGCCTTGGGCACTGGTGCTGGTGCCACAACACTGCAACCCCTCACAAATACTCTAGTTGAGCGCAAGCAACGAACCCTCCTTGCAAAATATTGCATCAAAAATTGTAATTACACACCCCTGTTAAACAGGGGCTGAAAAATTGGGCCTTAGGCACTGGTGGCGGCGCCCAGAACCAAAAATATTCTTACAAGCTATCACCATGATCATTGAGGAGGAAGAGGATAGTCACTCAGCATAGCAGGATAGTCACTCAGCATCAGCATAGGCAGTTTTGAAGGAATCTGACATTTCAAAAAAAATAATTTGGTTACATCAGCATCAGGTGCTTGGTAGCTGGTGGTGATCCAAGTCGATCGACGGTCAGTCGATCGACCGAGTCGGTGGACAGGCACACCCTGTGATCGGTTACAAAGCCTCCAGCAGCACTGAATGTACGTTCCAAAAGAACGCTGGATGTAGGACAAGCCAGTAGCTCAATTGCATACTGTGCAAGCTCTGGCCAGTGGTCCATCCTCAAGACCCAGTAACCCAGAGGATTTTCGGTGGGAAAGGTGTCCAAGTCAGATCTTGCCCCTAGGTATTCCTGCACCATGTAAAACAGACGCTGGCGATGGTTGCTGGAACCAATCATACCTTGGGGCTGCGGACTAAAAAATTGTCTGAACGCATCGGTCAGACGGCCACCTTCTCCACCGCTCCTTCTTTGACTGACCGAAGCCTCAGCAACACGTTGTCCAGGAACAGGAGTTTGTAACCTCCCAGTCTCTGGGAACGCGTTGCACAGACCTTTCTGCAAGGCCTCCCGAAGATGTTTCATCCTCTGCTCCCTCTGCAACAACAAGATAAGGTCCGCAACCTTACCCTTCTAACGTGGATCAAGGAGGGTTGCCAGCCAGTAACAATCCCTCTCCCTAATACCAAGAAAAAGAGGATCCTTCCTTAGGCTTTGCAGGATCAGGGAGGCCATGCAGAGTAGGTTTGCTGTGGCATTCGGTCCGGAGTCCTCTGGGTCACTAAGGACGACATGATCCGCAGCCACCTCCTCCCAGCCACGTACAAGTCCTTGGGTTTCTTGGGACTGTAAATGATCCCTTAAAGACTGCTGCTGATGCTGAGTGCCAGGCTCCACCTCCATACTGACACAATCCTCCTCCTCCTCCTCCTCTTCCTGTGTGATCGGCGGGCACGCAGGAACACTGTCTGGATAAAGGGGGCCTTGAGAGCTAAGGAAGTCCTCCTCTTCCTGCCTCTGTTCTGCCTCAAGTGCCCTGTCCATTATTCCACGCAGCGTGTGCTCCAACAGGTGGACAAGGGGGACAGTGTCACTGATGCATGCACTGTCACTTCTCACCATCCTCGTGGCCTCCTCAAATGGTGACAGGACAGTGCATGCATCCCTGATCATAGCCCACTGGCGTGGGGAAAAAAAACAAGCTCCCCTGACCCTGTCCTGGTGCCAGTCACACAGGTACTCATTGATGGCCCTTTGCTGCGTTTGCAGCCTCTGCATCTTGGCCAACGTTGAGTTCCACCTGGTGGGCATGTCACAGATTAGGCGGTTCTTGGGCAGGTTAAATTCCTTTTGGAGGTCAGCCAGCCGAGCACTGGCATTATATGACCGGCGGAAATGCACACACTTTCCTGGCCTGCCTCAGGACATCCTGTAGGCTGGAGTACCTGCCCAAGAACTGCTGCACCACCAAGTTAAGGACGTGAGCCAAACAGGGCACATGGGTCAGTTGTCCCTGTCGGAGGGCGGAGAGGAGGTTGGTGCCATTGTCGCAATCCACCATTCCTGGCTGAAGCTGGCATGGCGTCAACCACCTCTGAGCCTGCCCCTGCAGAGCTGACAGAATCTCTGCCCCAGTGTGGCTCCTGTCCCCCAACCACACCAGCTCAAGCACCGCATGGCATCTTTTGGCCTGCGTACTTGCGTAGCCCCTTGAACGCCTACGGAGCACCGCTGGTTCCGAGGACAAATCACAGGAAGAGGCCATGGAGGAAGAAGAAGAGGAGGGGGTGGAGGAGAGAGGTGTGTCAGAATCACCAGTAGTAGTATTTTGGAGGCGTGGTGGTGGAACAACCTCCAACACTACTGCACCTTCCCAGCTGCCAGAAGAGTCACCCAATGCGCCGTGAAAGAGAGGTAACGTCCCTGTCCATGCCTGCTGGACCATGAGTCAGCGGTAATATGCATATATGCATAGGTGCATAGGTGCATATTACCGCTGACCGCCCTGTTCAGCGAGGCCAAGACATTGCCTTCCATATGCCGGTAGAGAGCCTGAATCGCATTCCATGAGAAAAAGTGGCGTTTGGGAACCTGCCATTGAGGAACCGCACATTCCATAAACTCACGGAAGGGGGCAGAGTCTACCAACTGAAAAGGCAGCAGTTGAAGTGCTAGCAATTTAGCCAAGCTAGCATTCAACCGCTGGGCATGTGGATGGCTGGGAGCGAACTTCTTTCAGCGGTGCAGCAGCTGGGGCAGGGAAATTTGCCTGGTACAATCTGACGTCGGTGTACCGATAGCAGATTGCCCGCAAGTACTTGGCTGTGACACACCTAATTCTACACCTTCATTCCTCTCAGTGCAGGTCTCAGAGAGGACTGAAGGTATAGTGGGGTTGGAGATCCCAGCTGATGAGGAGCAAGGAGAGGTCCTCTTTGTTCTTTGGTGCGGGTCTTTTAGGTACGCTTGCCAACGAACTGCATGGCAGGTCAACATATGTCTGGTCAAGCATGTGGTGCCCAAGTGCGTGATGTTTTGGCCACGCGAGATACGCTTGAGACATATGTTGCAAATAGCAGCGATGGGATCTGATGCACTCGTCTCAAAAAAGGCCCACACCAAAGAACTTTTGGAATAACGTGGAGACAGCAGCGCCCTGCACATGCGGAGCTCTGCGGTGTGATGCAGTCGGTGTGCTGCCCTTAAGCTGGCCCCTGGAGGGCATCCTGCCTCATTGGTGATGTGCCTCCTCCTCCTCTATCCTATCAGGCACCCACGTGAAATCAGTGACTTCATCATCCCCTCCCTCCTCATCACTGGAGCAAAGCTGGCAGTATGCTGCAGCTGGGGGAACATGACTGCCAGATTGCTGTCCTTCTTGGGCACCCCCTCTGTCTGGGCTCACGTTACTGCCTTCCTCTAGCTGAGTACCATCATCGGAGCCTTAAAAACACTTGGCATCCTCCTGGAGCATGTACCCAACACTGTGGTCAAACAATTCGGGGGACTCCTCAGGAGGACATGGTGGGGCTAGGGAAGATGTGACTGATGCCATTGAGCCGAGGGAAGAGGCCTGCGTTGACAGCTGCTTTGCCAGACAACATACCCTGAGCCTGGGTGAGAGAGGATGAGGAGGATGAGGACGGCTTGGTCATCCACTCTACCTAGTCTTCCGCATGTTGCGGTTCAACGTGGCCAGCTGCCGAAAAAAAGGACACATGCTGATGAGGATGCACTGTGTCCATGACCAGCACTGTTGCCTCTAGATACAGAGCCTGCCCTTTTGGTCATGTTCTATATTTCTTTATCGTTTGTCTATTCCTTTTGGCTATGTATTCAATTGCTATTTGTAGTCATTGCACTGTTGTGTAATTATAATACAATAACAGAACTGTAGGCTAGGTTATATATACACACTCAGGCTTTCATGCGCTCATAGGATTGTCTATTTCTTATTACATGAAGGTATACCGTGCACTATGACAATCTTACAGCGCATCCCTGTGTGTGTATATATACCGCTTTTGTTCACTACGGATGTAGAATGCAAAGTACATATATATACATGCTTTTTTACCATAAATACAGTGATTTTGCAGAACTTTTTCCATGCATGTTTACCCACAATGTTTTATTATTGGTTGCATTTTGTTTTTGATATTATTTTCTTAACAGTTCTGCATTTATCTGTATTCTAGAATGGTTTACTTTTGCTCTGTGAACTATTGCTGTTGTCCCAGTTTCTCTTATGTATATAGAGAATAGTTTTTAATTTCTTTTGGATGTTTATAATCTGACTATTTTCAATGATAGGTACTCATGTAGAGAATCTTTTTACCCTGTGTTTATGTCTATTATATTGTGGTTTCTGGGACTTTGAAGGTTAACAATGCAAAGGGTGTAGTGTTCCATTTTTATGGGGCAGGTGTTGGTAGTATCCCGAATCACTCTCCCTTTATATGCACCCTGTTGACCATCTCCTAATCAGCTATGAGTAATCATCATTAGATGTGAAACGCGTTAGAGTGCGGCCGTCCAGGATCATCTTTTTCTTCCTCATCCTACCATGCAGAGCCAGCACCTGTGAGGCTGAGTAGGGCGGGAGCTCACATTCAGGTGTGGAGGCCCTGTGAGCGGCATTCACTTTTGTATCTGTGTATCTGGACTTTGCTTCTCCATTTGCCTGCTCGGACTTCCACCCTGTGCACCGGATCTTTTTTGTATCTCCGCTTCACTTTATGACATGGATCTCCCTACCAGCCAAGCATCTACTTCCTCTAAACCCATTGTGGTCACCTCTCAAGTGGATCCAGGATTTAGCCGAACCCTTACAGCTCCCTCTGACAATCCCCTCCGAAACAGCCAACGCAATTTGACCCACAATCCGGACACCGCTGATTTAATCCTCAAGCGCACATTCCGGAGGTTAGAAGGTCTCATGGCAAAGGAAATAAAAGCATTTTGGGATGTCAATACACTCACTGAACACTTGCAATTGGAACAAATCCCACGAGGTTTATGAATCTAAAAATTTCCAACCTTTGAGTTTCCAGACGAGGAGACGAAAATGAAATGGACTGACACTTTGTCTGCCTGCTCCTTCAAACTAATGACCATCATTATGGATGCTAAACAGAAGGAACTAAACGGGGTACAAGAAGAAATGGCATTGATTCAAAAGGAACTTATCAGCTCTCAATCCATGCCGGGCTACGCTGAACTAGATAGCCAACTAAATAAGAGACTAGACAAACTTGAAAGAGGAGTTATCTCGTTCAATCTTTTCGTTCAAACCGGCCACGGAGAGCCTTATCCAGAAAACGTGTTAGTTTTTCTGAAACAGAAGGTGAACCCACATATGACACTTCAGTGGTAACTGGATCGGATTCGTCATCAGACAACAGTCCAGTTAATCCACACACACACATGGAGATAATAGTGCCCCTTTAAACCAGGGCGGACATGGCCGCAACAAAAAGAACCGGAAAAAGAAAGGAGAGGAGGAAAGAGACATAAAAGAACCAACTGGAAGTCGTTATCAGTTACGGGGCCGGAAACCGCAGAACAATTAAATGTAGTCAACTTATCAGCACGTCCTTTATCGGAGTCGGATGTCCTGCTTCTATCTAAAGGTTTAAATTTTTGTCAGTCCAACCACTTTGATTTATTTGGTACTATCCTCGATGTCAATAAGTTGGCACAAACACTAACTTTACAGAAACATTCTTTAATGAAAATGAGGATGTCTCATCACCCCCACCATCAGAATCAACATCCACTGGTGAGTCAGCTTTTTCTCCTTTACTCTTTTCTGATGTATGTGCATTGATAGACTTGACTGATCTTGCAAACGAATCAAATCCCAGTATTGTTGTTGGTTCCTCTGTACCTAATCCAGTACCTCTAAAGATCAGATCTGACTTTTATCCTATCAATTCAAGAGGAAAGGATATGGATCTTTACCAGAAATTGGTGGAGCGGGATCTCACCAATCTGGCAAGAAGCATATCCCATAATGCTTATTCAAATCTTAGCTCTGAAGAAAAAGCGTCACTCTTAAATCTACAGAGAGACTCCTCCATAGTGATAAAAAATGCTGATAAAGGCGGAGCAGTGGTGGTAATGGACGCCTCTACATATAAGGAAGAAGCATTGAGACAACTATCGGATAAGGACACTTACTGTGAACTTAAGGGGGACCCCGCTGAGATCTTTAAAAAAGAATTATCATCTCTTCTGGATAGGGCTGTTTCCATCGGCATCTTTTCAAGTAGGGATAAAGAAATGCTCATCCCAGAGTCCCCTATAATGCCTATATTTCACCATCTTCCGAAACTACACAAAGGTTCCACACCATTAATGGGGAGACCCATTGTCGCAGGCATAGGCTCACTTAAGGAACGCCTGGGGCAATGGGTGGACCAACAATTGCAACTGCTGGTCACGGAACTCCCTGGTTATCTACGTGACACCAAACAATTACTAGCCCAACTTGATAACATTACATGGAATGATGATTTTTGTTGGTTATCTTGTGATGTTTCTAGCCTTTATTCCTCAATACCTCATACACTTGGCCTGCAGGCTGTATCTTTTTTCCTACACAAATCAGGACAATGTTCTCCTGTTCTACAGGAGTTTATACTAATGTGCTTGCAATACCTTCTGACTCACAATTTGTTCATGTTCGAAGGGGGCTACTACCTCCAGAGATGCGGAGCCTCCATGTGGGCTAAGTTTTCACCCTCCTTTGCCAATTTATATATGGGGTGGTGGGAAAGGTTCCGCATCTTTGGGGCGGGTGGCCCCCGTCGAGCAGACACCATTTTTTATTGCAGGTGTATTGACTATCTTTTGTTTATCATTTCTGACCCAGGTGCAAATTTGGATAATTGGCTGGTGTACCTAAATGATAATTCGCTCAACCTGAGATTCACTGGAAAAATGGATCCTAATACTATAGAGTTTCTTGATGTCAGGCTGACAGGAGAGGAGGGTTGTATAGTTTCTAACCTGTATAGGAAACCCAGTTCGGGCAACACTCTCCTGCGGGCGGACTCTGGCCACCCAAGTCACACGGTCAACAGCATTCCAATTGGCCAGTTTCTTCGACTCAAGAGGCTGTGCAGTAAGCAAACAGATTTTGAATGCAAATCTGTACTTATGGCAGCAAGATTTGAAAATAGGGGATAGTCCAAATCCGCCATTAACAAAGGTTTTATGATAGCCAGCAAGACACCCCGATCTAAACTCCTTGCTGAGAAATCTCCCAACAGTAATAAGGCGGAATAATTGCAACAAATCTAATCCTATTCCAACTTTCTCTACCCCCCATTGTGAGGAATTTAATAAGGTTAGAAAGATAGTCACCAAATATCTTCCAGTATTGGATCGTGACCCCATATACTCTTGCATTCTCCGTAAAGGTATCCGGTCAGTCTCCAGGAGGCCCCCATCCTTGGGCAGCCTCCTGTCACCCAGTCTTTTTTCGAGTGCTAGTACATCTAGAAACTGGCTATCCACTCAAGGTACTTTTGGATGTGGGGGCCAGGGTTGTTCCTATTGCCCCTTCATCCAAAAGGGTGACACTGTTGTGTCAGCTTCTACAGGTAATACACATAGGACCAATTGAAAGCCCAGTTTGTCCTGGAAAGCCCAGTAATTCTTCTGGATACACAGTTTTACTAGTACGTTTCAAAGCTGCAACACTGTGATCAGGTGTTAAGATCTGTTTTACCTTCATCATAAAGGGGGGGTTATAGCTGAACTCCAAACAGCTAGGGATACAGATAAAATACATATTCTGTCCTAGCTGTCAAAGGATTTGTATTTCTTCCCATCCAGTCTTGAGATTACACAACTCCCCCCACAGCACAACCCCATAAACGCATAATATTCAGGTCCTTAGACGCAGATTTTTACACTTTTTTGGTTACGGATCTGAACGTGACGCACCTGTGTGCATGTTCATACAGAAAACACTTCACCTACATTCAAATCCTTAACCACTTCCGGACTTGGCTCGGCTAGGCAAATCGACGTTACCTTACGTCGCTTCACCTTTTGGCCACTAGGGGCGCGCACGCGTGCCCGCAGCAAATGCGAGTACCCAGCGGGCGCGATGTCCGCCGGGCACCCGCGATCGCTCGTGACAGAATGAGAACTGGGTTCTGTGTGTGTAAACACACAAATCCCGATTCTTTCAGGGGGGTAGAGACAGATTGTGTGTTCGTACTAAGTAGGAACACCGATCTCTCTCTCCTCCTAGACAGTCCCATCCCCCCACCACAGTTAGAACACACACTAGGGAACACAGTTAACCCCTTGATTGCCCCCTAGTGTTAACCCCTAAACTGCCAGTGACATTTATACAGTAATCAGTGCATTTTTATAGCACTGATCGCTGTATAATTGTCAGTGGTCCCAAAAATGTGTCAAAAGTGTCCGATGTATCCGCCATAATGTCACAGTCCCGATAAAAATTGCAGATCGCCAACCATTACTAAATAAAAAAAATATAATAATAATTAAATGTTTTTTTTCTCAACAAAAGTGGAGTTACGCTTTAACCCCTTGCTGACCAGCGCACAACGATATACGTCGCCACAATGGCACGGCTGGGCAAATGAGCGTACCTGTACGTCCCCTTTAAGAAGCGGGGAGGCGCGCTCCCGCCACGTGCTCCGTGACTGTAACCGTGGGTCCCGCGGACTCGATGTCCGCCGGGTGCCCGCGATCAAGTCACGGAGAGGTAGAAGGGGGAGATGCCAATGTAAACAAGGCATTTCCCGTTCTGCCTTGTGACATGACAGTGATCACTGCTCCCTGTCATCGGGAGCAGTGATCGCTGTCATGTGAGTTGAAGCCCATCCCCCACCCACAGTTAGAATCACTCCCTAGGACACACTAAACCCCTTCATCACCCCTTAGTGTTTAACCCTTTCACTGCCAGTAATCAGTGCATTTTTATAGCACTGATCACTGTATAAATGACAATGGTCTCAAAATAGTGTCAAAAGTGTCCGATGTGTCTGCCATAATGTCGCAGTCAGGATAAAAATCACAGATCGCCGCCATTACTAAAAAAAAAAAATTAATAATAAAAATGCCATAAAACTATCCCCCATTTTGTAGACGCTATAACTTTTGCGCAAACCAATCAATATATATATATATATAATATACCAAAAATATGTAAAAGAATACATATCGGCCTAAACTGAGGAAAAAATTTGCTTTTTTTTATATATTTTTGGGGGATATTTATTATAGCAAAAAGTAAAAAATTATGCTTTTTTTTCAAAATTGTCGCTCTTTTTTTGTTTATACCTCAAAAAATAAAAACCGCAGAGGTGATCAAATACCACCAAAAGAAAGCTCTATTTGTGGGGGAAAAAAAGGACGTCAATTTTGTTTGGGTGCAACATCGCACGACCGCGCAATTGTCAGTTAAAACGACGTAGTGCCGAATTGCAAAAAGTGCTCTGGTCAGGAAGGGGGTAAATTCTTCCGGGGCTGAAGTGGTTAAATAGAAAACGCTTTGAAATGCATTTTTTTTTTACATCTGTATGCATGAGGCCTAAAATATTTTCATCTCCATGAAATGATGTGTGGAATATCATCAAATAGTTCTGTAGTGCTTAAAGTGGTTAAAAACCTCAAAATGAAATGCGAACAAAACATATCCCTCTTTAGTGTGCACTTGTCTCAATCCAGAGCATGAAGTGTCATTTCTCTCTGCTGCCTCCTTCCTCTGCTATCAACATGAGTCACTTCTGACAAGTTTTCCTTACACTTGTAGAGGCCCATCCATATGGGGCGCAGGACTCCATACGTCCGGCTCTTAATCCATATGCAGGGCGCCGGGTGCATGGATTCCAATGTGGTTTTTTTTTTCTTTTTTGAAGCACATGATTAGAGCCTGAGGCTCTCATTGGCTTCAAAAAAGGGTGGGCTCGGAGCACAGAGCACTGCTCCCTGACCCCACCCAGTTGTGTGACAATAGCAAATTAATATTTCGCTAATGTCTTCCTGCTTCTCCTTCTGGCCAATCAGGAAGTGGGTCCTGAGACCCGATTGGCCAGCGATTCCTGTTCGGCCGTGAGAAGAAGGAACAGCCCCTCGGTACTGATCGCTGCCTTCCAGGTCCATAGAGCCCGTCCCGCCCTCCTATTAGAGCCCATAGCAGAAGCCCGGGCCAGGAGCATGTATTGGCCGCTGAGGAGGAGATTGCAGCAGCAGATGGGAGGATGAGCGGGAGCCGGAGCAGTGTGAGGGCGGTGGGGGGGATGTGGTGGCGGCATTATGTGCGAGTGAGGGGGGGCAGGTTTGTTTGCCCCCCCTAAAATATTGGGCACCAGCCACCACTGCCTGACACCAAGAGAAAAAAAGGTGACAGGGGAGGAGCTCCAGTTGATAGAATTGACTTACAGAATTGACTTTCAGCAAATGCACCAACTAAGAAACCATCAGTCCAATCATTACTTAAGAGAAAGTCGGATAAATTTCCCCCTATAGTCTCTAATATCAATCTTAGTGCCTTTCTGACCATGACCACCAAATTAACCACTTGCTTACTGGCATAGGTGTGCGCAGCCCATTGCATTAGGGTGTGCACCTCAAAGCTCAAACACACATGCGTGTATATAGCAGTGGACAATGTCAGTAGGGCAGATGTTGGTGTCAGTAGGGCAGTGGACGGTTTCAGTAGTTCATTTTTATAATTTTTTTTTATTACAACTTTGTATAATTGTATATTTATTTTTTTACAATAATTTATTTCTATTATTATTACATTTTTTTAGGAGCTCCATTGGGGGGCTTTGGAGAAATATCAGGAGGTATAAACCCCTGATGTCTCCCTTTTGAGACAGAGAAAAGGGACTAAGAACAGAGATTCCCCAGTCCCTTTCTCTGCAGCCAAGCATTGGGGGAATCTGTGTAGGAAGGCATCATTAGGGTGTGCCCAGGCACACCTGGCACACCCTGTGCGCACGCCTATGCTTACTGGGCACTTAAACCCCCCTCCTGTCCAGACCAATTTTCAGCTTTCATCGCTGTCGCACTTTGAATGACAACTGCGCGGTCATACAACACTGTACCCAAATGAAATTTTTATCATTTTTTCCCCACAAATAGAGCTTTCTTTTGATGGTATTTGATCACCTCTACGGTTTTTATTTTTTGTTAAAAAAATTGAAAAAGACAGAATTTTTTTTTTAAAATTATATTTTTTTTAGATTTTGTTTAAAATTTTTGCAAACAGTTAATTTTTCTCCTTCGTTGATGTACGCTGATGAGGCGGCACTGAAGGGCACCGATAGGTGGCAGTGATGGGCACTGATGGGTGGCGGTTATGGGCACCGATAGGTGGCAGTGATGGGCACTGATGGGTGGCGGTTATGGGCACTGATGGGTGGCGGTTATGGGCACTGATGGGTGGCAGTGTTGGGCACTGATTGGGCACTGATTGAAGGCAGCACTGCTAGGTGGCACTAATAGGTGGCACTTGTGGGCATTGATAGGTGGCACTTGTGGGCTTTAATAGGTGGCACTTGTGGGCTTTAATAGGTGGCACTGGCAGATGGCACTTGGAGGCACAGATGAGGCATCTGTGCCTCCTTCCTCTTCGGGACCGATGTCCCTTTGACATAAGCCGGTGATCGGCTTCTTTTTCCTCCTCACGCTATCAGCGTGAGGAGAAAACGAAACCGATCACCGAGCTTTTGTTTACATCATGTGACCAGCTGTCATTGGCTGACAGCTGATCACATGGTAAGGGGCCGGGACCGGCCCCTTACTCGGATCTGTGATCATCCGAGTCTCCGTGACTCGGTGATCACAGCGCGCACACCGCGCGCCCTGTAGGGTGCGCGCGGTGCGCGTGCATAGGGGAGGACGTCATATGACGTCCTCCCGGAGATTGAGGTCCGCGCTGTAGCCGTCATTCGGCTATGGCCCGGACCTCAAGTGGTTAAATGTCATCCCAAAAGCTCTAATCTGTCAGAGAAAGAAAAAAATGCTTTTGATCAAACTCACTAAACTCTCTAAACAAACACAACTGACAATTAAACTGGCCGACAAGGGAGGCAATATTGTTCTGATGAACAATTGGCAATATAGAAATATGTGTCTGGAGATCTTGAATAACCAAATTTGGTATAAACAAATTTCAAGACCTCTGATAGACAAGTTTGAGAAAGAATTTTACAGCTTTATGGATAATGCTTACACTGATAAAATAATCAATAAACAAATCTGGGAATATGTCCGGTCTCCATACCCAGTCATATCGACTTTCTATAGCTTGCCTAAGGTGCACAAGAATAAGATACCCCCTCCCGGACGTCCAATTGTGTCTGGATATGGATCCATTACGGAAAATCTTAGCAGGCTCATCGATGAACAAATCCGACCACTTGTAAATATGCTGCCATCTTTTGTCAAAGACACCATACACCTGTTGCAATTATTGGAAGGTGTGACGGTTCCACCTGATGCCCTGCTGGTGGCAGTTGATGTTGAAGCTCTATATATCCCCCACCAGCAGGGCATCAATGTGATCAGTCATGCAATCTCTCAGTTCCATAGAGAGAATCGGGCATTTAATCAATTCCTTCTAGTGGCCCTTGATTTCATACTAACACACAATGTGTTTTCGTTCGATGGCTCCCACTACCTCCAGGTACAGGGCGTAGTGATGGGGACTTGTTGTGCCCTATCCTACGCCAACTTGTACCTGGGGGAGTGGGAGCAGTCTTTTCTCTCTGACGATGCCCTCCTGTACATGACCCAACACATCATTAGATGGCATCATTATATCGATGACATTTTAATTATTTGGGGGGGCTCCCCCGAGCTACTTATATCTTGCATTAATATCATGAATCAAAATTCTTACAACTTAAACTTCACCATGACATACAGTACTTTTGTAGTTAATTTCCTTGACCTCACCATCTCCAAAGAGATAAATGTCACCCTTACCAGTTCCCCGTACTGTAAGGACACAGCATGCAACACCATCTTACATGCTGACAGTGCGCATCCTACACCTCTGATCAGATCCATCCCGTTTAGCCAGTACTTGCGTCTATGGCGCAATTGTATTGAGGATTCTGTTTTCCGCAAAAAAGCTAATAACCTGAGAGACAGATTGCTTCTTAGAGGGTATTCATCTACCTGTCTGAAGAAAGCCTTTAAAAGAGCTACTTCGAAACCTAGACCAAATTTACTAATTAATAAACCTAAGAGCTCTAATAACAGAGAGGATAATATTAATACTCTGAGAATCATTACTCGTTATACCAAACAAAATCAGCAGATTAATAAGATCATCTCCAAGTATTCTCACCTCTTGACCATTGACCCGTCCCTTAGCCCTTTTGTTCCTTCAAGACCTTCCATCTCCTATCGCAGGTCTAGATCTCTAAAAGATATTCTTACCCAAAGTGAATTCACTGGTGAATTTCATTCGGACCCATGTAAATCGACCTGGCACATTTTGTTGCGGTGGATGCAACCTATGCCAATATATGCACACTGGAGACAACATCACTCTACCTAACGGTAGACAATTTAAACCATTACATTACGCCAATTGCAAGACCATAGGCGTTATCTATATGCTCACATGCCAATGTGGCTCATTTTATGTAGGCAAGGCTAAGCAGCAATTTCACAAGAGAGCGTCTAGACATATTTGTGCCATGAAAAAGTCTTGCCCAGATCTGCCCTTAGGACGACATGTAAGAGATAAACATGGAGGTAAGTTCCCCAAAATTGGTTTTCTCATTCTTGATAGAGTACATCCCAACCCCCATGGAGGGGGTTGGAACAGGATTTTACTAGAACGTGAATCACGTTGGATACAAAATCTGAACGCTACTACAGCTCCAGGTCTCAATGACATAATTAGCTACCGACCCTTCCTAGAGGGATTCTCCTCAGGGGGATGGGAGGAATAACTTTCCATCACTTAAATAGTTGTCTGTAGCCACATTTATTTATGACCTTACCTGCAGCTTTGTAGCAATAGTCCGGAATCAGGATGAAGCAGGAAGATTCTCACCGCACAGGTATGGATCCACACTAGGTGTAAACTCAGTTGTCTCCCAAGATAAAGAGCCCCAGGTGCTGGCTAATGCTGAGTCATGTTGAAAATAGATGAAAAGATCCGGATGGCTGCACTCCAGGAAGATATAATTCAAAATTCATTTATTGTAAAATCAGGAGCATATAGCATACAAGACACTGTGGCAGAAGGTACAGGCAATCAGCTAACGCGTTTCGCACTTATGCTAAGTGCTTACTCATAGCTCAGCTTACCTGCAGCTTTGTAGTTTTATCCTGTACACATGCATATTTCTACTTACCTGTTATTTTATACATTTGCTCTATCTATGTGGTTGTATTTACCAATCTCCTGTTTGGGTTTATGGTCTCCCTCTTTTTATTTCCCTATTGTCCCTTTCTCCCCTTTTGTTTTAACCATCCCCATTAGTCCTGATTGTCCATTTGTTGTCTCACATGACATTTGTTCTTTGCTTAGTCTTTCTCCTCCCCCATTGGCCGGTTTTCTCCACCCTGACGCTTCCTGTTGGATGCGCCCATCCCCGCTCCACTAATCAGTGGTTTACCTGCGTCGGTGCTCAACTAGCGCAGAGCCACGCCCCATTCGTTATCTAGCCTCTATTCCTCTTCATGATTAGTCCCCATTTTTATCTGCTATTTACATAGGTATTTTTCCTGGATTGGAGGACCCAGCCTGGCCCCTTTCTTCTGCAATGCAGCTATTGCCACTACACTCTCTGGGACTACCTCTACCCCCTTCCATCTCCCCTTCCTTTTGGGTAGGTGTTTATAGGTGAGGTTTTCTTTCCTAAATTGAGCCTGTGGGGGTATGTGGATATGCATATATTTTTACGCGTGTACCTTTTTTAATCGTATATATTTTTTCTTAATTGAATACACCCAGATTTTAGGTTTTACCTGCCTGTGCGATTTTGGGGGGTTTTTGGAGAAATCTTTCTTTCCAGCTGCCAGCTGCTCAGCTACTTTTTCCAGTGGTCATGTGACATATCAAGTTGGATTTGCATGATGTAAGACGTCTTGGATGCTCTTTCACTGTTGTGATACATTTCTGATATAATTCAATATGTATTCATTCATTATACATTAATACTTGCAATATATGGTTTTCATAGATATATGACTCTGTATGCTTGAATAAATGCCCTGAAGAAGGGCTTTCAGCCAGAAATGTTGGGTCAAGTAAAGAGAGTTGTTCTATGTATATCTATATTCACCAACTATTTATGTATTTATATATTTGACGTGACCTTTTTTACCTTTTCAAATTGTTGTTTGTCTAATTTTTCAAAAAAGATACATATTTTTTATACTTAGGTGTTTACAGTCACTCCAAAAAGTCCCATTCCTTAGGGGGTTTCTCTTTTTTGTTTTTTCATCAGGGATGTGGTGACTGATAAACTTTATTTTTCTGTGGATGAGGGATTTCTTTTCTCCAGTTGATTGACAGGCTCAGCTCTGTTCCTGTGAGCTATGTGAAGGGGGTGTGTCCTTCCAATCAGCTCTCACAGCTCTCTTCACCGTGTCCTGCAGAGTGTAACTTCAGCTCTCCGCCCCCTTTTTTCTGAACATTCAGACAAGCTTTATAATTCAGGACTTTGGACAGATGTAGAGAAGAAAATTCTGTAGGAAGACAGGTACCAACTTATGTAGGAGGCTTTGTTTCATCTCTGTGTATCACCTGAGGCCGGTCACTTCTCTGGGTATATGGAAGGGTTTACAACCACTTTAACCACTTGCTTACTCATACCTCCCAACTTTTTGAGATGGGAATGAGGGACACCTATCAGCAAAAGTAGGCAGGCATAAGACACGCCCCTTACCACGCCCCTTAAAGGAGAATTGTACAAAAAAACAAGATTGGTTAAACCCACAAGTGCTTTTTTTTACCACTACTATTCCTTTATATTGGCTTTTGGAATTTACACATTTCAGCAATTTAGAAATCAGATGAAAGGTTTAGCTCTGGAAAACACTTTTTGATAGATAAAAAGTGCATTTTATATACAACTATATAGATCAGACCAAAATGAGGGATAAATGAGGATGAATGAGGGACAGAGGGACATTGCTCCAAATCAGGGACAGTTGGGAGATATGGCTTACTGGGCACTTAAACCCCCCTCCTATCCAGACCAATTTTCAGCTTTCAGCGCTGTCACACTTTGAATGACAATTGCGCGGTCATACAACACTGTACCCAAATGAAATTTATATCATTTTTTCCCCACAAATAGAGCTTTCTTTTGGTGATATTTGATCACCTCTGTGGTTTTTATTTTTTGTTAAAAAAATGGAAAAAGACCGAATTTAAAAAAAAAAAATGTTTTTTTTTTATATTTTGTTTTAACAAATTTAAAACAGGTAATTTTTCTCCTTCATTGTTGTACGCTGATGAGGCAGCACTGATGGGCACCAATAGGTGGCAGTGATGGGCACTGATGGGTGGCAATAATGGGCACTGATCAGTTACACTCATAGGCAGCACTGCTAGGTAGCACTGATTGGCACCACTGGTGGTCACTGATAGGTGGCACTTGTGGGCATTAATAGGTGGCACTGTGGGCACTGTTAGGTGGCAATGGCAGGTGGCACAGATGAGGCAGATGTGCCTCTTCCTCTTCAGGACCGATGTCCCTTGCAGCTGAGCCGGTGATCGCCTTTTTTTTCTCCTCACGCTGAAAGAAAAAACTATTACCGATCTTTTGTTTACATCATGTGATCAGCTGTCATTGACTGACAGCTGATCACATGGTAAGGGGCCGGGACCGGCCCCTTACTTGGATCGGTGATCACCCGAGTCTCAGTGGCTTGGTGATCACAGCTCGCTCCGCAGGGCGCACGCAGGGCGCGTGCACAGGGGAGGCCATCATATGACGGCCTCCCGGAATTTCAGGTCCGCACTGTGGCCGCCATTCGGCTATAGCGCGGATGTCAAGAGGTTAATGGCAAAGGAGCTGCTGATGGATAAGTCCACTGATTCTGGATGACAATGACCTTTTTGGTAAAGCTGCACCCTCTGCAGGGCTGAAAAAGGAGGATTTTTTTTTTTTTTTTTTTTAATTATTACCCAGAAATCAACAAACAGAATGGCAATAGCATTAGGAAGTAACAGTTAGCAATTTTGTACAACACTACAAACAATGCAAGGATCTCTTTAAAAAAACGAACTAAACTGTATCTGAGCACCACACACTGAAAACTCCAGTTCATTTTTATTATTTGCAGCAAACTCCCCCATCCATCCATGTTTCCATGCATTATTTTGTTGAGAACAAAGTAAACCAAACAGAGGGCGCAATCAAAGTGTAGTATGGAAGACTTTAACCACTTCCTATCCAGCAATGTACCACTACATTGCTGGATTGGAAGGATGATATCTCAGTCATCCCTGTAGCTGCAGCAATGATCAAGACATCGCCTTTTTTTCAGCCACCAATTCCCTTCACTGTAAAAGTAATTCTAGAGGATACAGTGCCTTGAAAAAGTATTTATACCCCTTGAAATGTTTGACATTTTGTCATGTTACAACCAAAAAAACTATTTTATTAGGATTTTATGTGATAGACCAATACAAAGTGGCACATAATTGTAAAGTGGAAGGAAGATGATAAATGGTTTTCCAAAATTTTTCCAAATAAATATGTGAAAAGTGTGGGGTACATTTGTATTCAGCCCCCTTTACTCTGATACCCCTAACTAAAATCTAGAGGAACCAATTGCCTTCAGAAGTCACCTAATCAGTAAACAGTCTACCTGTGTGTAATTTAATCTCAGTATAAATACAGTTGTTCTGTGAAGCCCTCAGAGGTTTGTTAGAGAACCTTAGGGAACACACAGCATCATGAAGGCCAAGGAACACACCAGACAGGTCAGGGATAAAGTTGTGGGGAAGTTTAAAGCAGGGTTAGGTTATAAAAAAATATCCCAAGCTTTGAACATCTCACGGAGTACTGTTCAATCCATCCGCCGAAAATGGAAAGCGTATGGCACAACTACAAACCTACCAAGACATGGCCGTCCACCTAAACTGACCGGCCGGGCAAGGAGAGCATTCATTAGAGAAACAGCCAAGAGGCCCATGGTAACTCTGGAGGAGCTGCAGAGATCCACAGCTCAGGTGGGAGAATCTGTCCACAGGACAACTATTAGTCTTGTTCTCCACAAATCTGGCCTTTATGGAAGAGTGGAAAGAAGAAAGACATTGGTGAAAGAAAGTCATGAGAAGTCCTGTTTGCAGTTTGTGAGAAGCCATGTGGGGGACACAGCAAACATGTGGAAGAAGGTGCTCTGGTCAGATGAGACCAAAATTGAACTTTTTGGCCTAAAAGCAAAACGCTATGTGTGGCGGAAAACTTAGACTGCACATCACCCTGAACACACCATCCCCACTGTGAAACATGGTGGTGGCAGCATCATGTTGTGGGGATGCTTTTCTTCAGCAGGGACAGGGAAGCTGGTCAGAGTTGATGGGAAGATGGATGGAGCCAAATACAGGGCAATCTTAGAAGAAAACCTGTTAGAGTCTGCAAAAGACTTGAGACTGTGGTGGAGGTTCACCTTCCAGCAGGACAACGACCCTAAACATACAGGCAGAGCTACAATGGAATGGTTTAGATCAAAGCATATTCAGGTGTTAGAATGGCCCAGTCAAAGTCCAGACCTAAATCCAATTGAGAATCTGTAGCAAGACTTGAAAATTACTGTTCACAGACGCTCTCCATCCAATCTGACAGAGCTCGAGATATTTTTCAAAAAAGAATGGGCAAAAATGTCCCTCTCTAGATGTGCAAAGCTGGTAGAGACATCCCCAAAAAGATTTGCAGCTGTAATTTCAGAGAAAGGGGGTTCTACAAAGTATTGACTCAGGGGGGCGCCATACAAATGTACCCCACACTTTTCACATATTTATTTGTAAAAAATTTTGAAAACCATTTATCATTTTCCTTCCAATTCACAATTATGTGCCACTTTGTGTTGGTCTATCACATAAAATCCCCATAAAATACATTTACGTTTTTGGTTGTAACATGACAACATGTGGAAAATTTCAAGGGGTATGAATACTTTTTCAAGGCACTGTATATAGCCTCTGAATTACTGTAACAGGTGGTAGAATGGCATCTCCCACCCCCCTTCTCACTGCCTTTACAGGGCTCTCCAGAGCGATCGGGAAGCCGGGCGAACATGCAGTTGGTAGCATCCAGTTACTGGAACACAGGGAGAGGAACTAATGTTGCTCCTCCCACTGTGTGATGTCCGAAACCAGAAGCGACAGGGGTTTTGCCACTTCCGGTTTTGGTTTGTTGTTTACAAACAGTTACCAGCTTGTACAAGCATCTGATGCTTTTGAGGACAGAGAAGAGACATGTCTCAAAAGACCCCAGATTTCTCCATAAAGAGGACCTGTCACAGCCCATGCTATCACAAGGGAAGTTGTTCATCCCTTGTGATAGCAATAAAAGACCTCTGCTGGGTTAGCCCCCCCATATCAAAATTTTTGAAAAAATCTTATGCAGTTTGTTAGATCAGGTTAGATCAACCGTTGTTTGCGTTAGATCTCACACAGAAGAAGCGATATTAACAATTATTTGCTGGGGGGGCTAACCCGTCATCAGCCCCCCCTTATCAAAAAATTGACCAAACAGTTAGCTATTTTGGAAGCAATTTGTTATATCCGGTATGATCAAGTGTTTTTAACATTAGATCTCACATAATTAGAGACTTATTAAGTGATTAATGAGGGGGGGCTGGCCCCCCCTTATCAAATTTTCGGCCCAAAAATCATTCAGGCTAATAGATATTCGTTAGATCCGGTAAGATCAAGTGGTTTTAACGTTAGATCTCACATCATTTCAGAGATTTCATATTCTTTGCCAATAACAACATCCAAGTTAGTAGATAATTGTTAGATGAAGTTATTGCATTAAACCTAGCATGCACATGGCAGAAATCAGTAATAATCGCAATGTAAGTAGGAATAAAAGCTTGTTGCAGTTTGATCAGTGAGATGTTTTATTTAATCGATGATAAATACATAACAGTTCGTTATTTTATATGAGAAGTTAGGCCCCTGTGGCAGTAGCTTAAAATTAATAAATTTTGACATCGCTGCTCTAAATTGTGGGCACAACTGGAACAGGCTCAGACTGACATTGTGCTGCCAGGGGCTCTGTGGTGCTATGACCAACTACCGCCTGTGCTGAAGTCACACCCCATAATGGGTACGAAACTCCGCATATGCTCCCAGGTCAGTACACAGAACCGGCTTTCTTCCCTGATTCCCTATTGCTCCCTATCATAGAAAAACCGTGGTTCCTCCCTAGTCTGGAACCGCAAATGTTTCGGACCCTAAGCCAAACAGGTAGGGTCCAGGCATCCCACTTCCTAATGGGAGGCCAATGGCCTTCCACAGTAGTGCTATAATGAGCCCTTCAAACTTTCCTTGTGGACAGCGCTACAATTACAACACTTTCTCAATACTTTGCCTAATCCACAGGGATTTAATCGTCCCCTGACGTCCTTTGAAGCATACTGTTCCAAAG